>NC_047171.1:20365535-21641785 GCF_009819705.1 Hippoglossus hippoglossus
GTTGCATCCTTACCGCTGCTAGTTTGTCAAAACGGGCGAAAAGCTCATTGAGAGTCATCACCAGCTCCTGCGCTGTGCACTGGGAGGCCAGACTGGTGAAACCCTCGATGTCTGCAAACAAGATGCTGCAGAAAGACAACAGAGACAGAACTTAACATTTTATGTACAGAGATTTGTTCCTATTTTCCTCCCACTCTGGAATTCCCAATGTTCTGGATGGACGTGTCGATGGAAGGAGAGTTGTTCCACGCCAGGTGGACGTCACTGAGGAAGAAGCTCAGGTATGTGCCTCTGAGTGTCTCTCTGTTGTGATGCCACAAAGGAAACTTTAAAATATAAAAGACATTTTTATAGCTTTTTGTTAAATAACCAGTGTTCTGCCTAAAGTGTGATGATTTAATGATTTCCATTCAATCCCAAATGATTTCTGGCCAGAAATCAGCCTGGGACTTTTGATTCAGAGACACCATCACATGCAGCACAGGTCACACACTACAAAAATCCAGCAGTAAACTGAGACTGAATTTACTACTGTGATTTGTGAATTAATACATGAAATAGAAACATTTCCAATTTCAGAGAAGACCTTTTTTACACAATTGGCAAAATTCCCCATGTTCGGACTAATAAAGAATTCTCTGATCTGATCTGATCTTCAATTACAGATTATATGAGGATTTTCTTGATGATTTATTACTAGTTTGTAAAGAAAACCTGCAAAACGTCCCGGTTCTACCGATTGGTTCTGACTAGATACTGACTTCTTTATTGATTATAAAAAAATCAGCTGATGTAATCCATTCAAAGACATTACAGCGAAAACCTATATTTTACATTATAAACAATGCAGAAATCCTGTCAGTTATGTTAACATTTTACATAAAAAAGTATATTTCCGTAATTCAAGTTCTATATATTTGGTTGTATTTGTGTTTTCTTTTTATTCCTAATAATTTATTATAAAGCTTATGGTTAATCTTTAAAATATTAAGCCTCTATTACATTCATTTAGGAATCATTGCCATTTATTTAAATGTATATATAGGCTGATATATCGGTACAACATTTCTTTAATCCCAAATATCAGGATCTAGTTCTAGTTCAGTTCAACGTTTTTTTAAACTTAATTTACAAAGTGTTCCTGCTTTGCCTCAGCCCATAAAACCCTTACACAAGAAACCAGCCTGGGGTTTCATCTTAGTACATCAGAGGGAACAGAGGGGTGGGGGTGGGGGAGTAGACGACTGTCAAGATGTTCCCTGAAGCCGCTGACGGAGGTGAGAGACTGGGATTGAAGCTGCTTCTCACTGTCGTGTCTGAATGTGATGTAACGTCTGTAATCTGGTTTGTTAAAGTACTTGATATGGCAAAAAAACTGAAAAATGGCATGAGGAGAGAGAGAAAGAGGAAGTGGGAGATAATAGATTTGTTATGAACTGTGCACTTGTAAGACGTTAGCCTCCCCACCCTGAGAACAAGGTAAACTGATACAGCACAGGTCTTATTGGGACTGAGGCCTTTTCATTGCTTTCCTCACAGCAGCACACAAGCAGGACAGATGATCTCACTGGACTGAATCCATTTCTCTCAGGAAGAAGAGAACAGGCTCACAGGTAGAGGAGGCAAAGCTGTGGGAGACAGTTCCTACAGTGTTGATACTATATCCACATTTACCTTCTTTTAACATGTTTATATTATAAAAGCAAGCAATTCCCTTCTCTGTCACTCACATGTAGAAACAGAAACACTGGGAAAAGACCAAGGCTTACATACTGTGTAATATCCTCATGCACGTGTTAGTGCTGCAGTCTTCTTTATCACATCAAATACTGTTTATACTATGAGTTGTATATTTTGTTAGTATTTCAGCCTGCTGTTATACTCATTTCATTCTATTTATTGCCCATGCTCCAGAAAAATCTTATTTTGGGGTGTTTTTTTGCAAAGTAATTTGATGTTGTTGCAAGTTGTATATAATTCACATGTGGTTACAAGCCTTAACTTGATGTATTCACAGTTGAATTACAAAACCCTGCCTGAACGGAGGCAGAAATAATGATGTCCTCAGAAAGTGAGTCATATTGAATCTTATAAAACTTGGGTGTATAATGTCTGTGTTCAGGTTTGACTGACAAATTGCAGCAATCACGGGTCCAAAGGGTTTAAAAGTAGTGTGCTGCTGAGCAACTGTTCACAGCTATAGGAGGAAACCTTAAAGAAAACCTCTAAAAATACAGTCTGACTGTATGATGGAAATACACAAGAAGTATCCGGAATCAAAACAATCCTACAAAATCTCATTTTACTCACCAAATTAAACATAAACATCAATCAAGCAGATAACTGTTTATTCTGTAAACGCTGCATCCAGCTATATACATTTAAGAATAGGCAACATTGTCATGGTTTGATTTTGATACCGTAGCAGTTTCCTGACTAGAAGTGAAGTAGAAGTGGCTTTCTGAGGCAGACCCTCAGGAGGAAGAGGAAGAGGAAGAAGAAGAAGAAGAAGAAGAAGAATCCATGAATAAACAAAGGTTTCAAACCAAACAAGCTCACATGAATCTAACAGGGTAAGTGGCTGCTACACAGCCAAGAACAGGGTGTGTTTGTGCTGTATGTGTGGGCAGAAGGTTACTTATGATCCTATAATATACACGTAAAAGTGAGCTGCATTCTGGGTAATTTGTGTCCGAGTGTTATGGTCCTTTAACAGGGTTTACAGACCTTTTTTTTTCCAACAGCACTAACACGTTCTAATGTACTTAGACTTGAAGACTCCTAAATTTACTTCATTTGCTTTTCAAGTTGAAGAGGATTAAGTGTCCCCACTCTGAGGTACACATCTCCGAGAATAATTGATTGTTTTCTGGGAACTGTTGCATGGGAGGTCGAGTGAAACCGGACACTTGGCGACTCAGGAGCAGGTCTATCACTGTGGGTGGAGGCAGCCATGGTTCACGAGAGAGGAGGAAGACGAATAGAGGGATGGATGAGACGGAGGTGAAGATTAGGATTGACAGGAGGAGTGGACTCAGTGGTGAGAGCTTTGATTCACTTGTTGTAATCGCTTTGTATCCAAATTAGAAATAACACAAACTGGATAGAAGCTCAACAATTACTTTATCAAATTAAATACATATATGAATTATACACAGAAGATACATTTTATATAGTTGTAATACTTTACTTATTGGATAACTGCACATTTAATTCCCCCTGCATCATCATATTTAATCATTATTGGACAGTGAGTGCAACGAGTGTCCATATAAAACTGAGCTGTTTAAAAAGCTGAGTTATTTTAACACATCAAGTATAAAACAGACACAAGCGTAGGGTCCAATACCTAATTATTGTGCTACTGTATATTGTGTACAAAATACAGGTTCATTGACTTGAAGCATAAAAATAAGCTTCAACTTCTCGTCCTATGACTGATGAGGTATAAAACCCTTGAATGGACTGAACTCATGTTATGTGGACTCTTGAGGTTTAACTTGTTTCAGAGAACAATCAAGGCCATACACTTTATATAAAGATGCAAGACCAAAAATCCTGGATACGCATCTGCCATCTTATACGTCTGAGGCAGTAGTGAGGCTGGGATAGAGCCACTGATACACACACTCCACTAAGCATGCTCCCCGTTTTTATAGCATCAATTAACTAATTTAAAATCATAAATAAGCTTAAACTTAAATACTTATACAACAAAAAAAACACTTGAAGATACATCAGTGGGAACATAACTATCTAAAATGATAGAAACCATTTTTGAGAAAAAGTGTATTTGACGTGGAGTTTTTAGTTTGGTCCATGTCCCATCTGCTAACATGGATGAGGCAGGATTTTTGACATACACTGAAGCCAGCCACCAGGTGGTGCTTATCTATTATCTATATATCAAGTCCGAGTCGAGCAGATACATGATGCAAAAAATCCCCCCCAAAAAATAAAAAACTTCAAAAACCTTCTCAGATTTTATGCTTCAATATTAGATAAAGTTTTTAGATTTAAAAATGATTATAACGTATATTTTTTGCAGTGTAAAAACTTCACTATCCTCTGTGTCTTACGGGTCCTGAATCTACTCAAGTCAAATACACAAGGCGGAGATTTCCTGGTGGATTATCACAATCAATCTCCACTGACACAGAGAGGCAGCGAGGAAAAGCCCCTTCCCACAGCCTGATGTAACATCACAGGCTGCAGATGGAAATAAGAGCGGGAGAGGGTGTGAGAAAGAGACCTGCTGTGTTTAAGTCCAGTTTAATGGTTTCCTTGGTGACAAGTCGCTTGTTAAATCCTGAGACTTTTGCTCTAGTGGTCGACAGCGAGTGCAGGAGACCCTGAACTCAAAAGCAGCGTCGCACGACAATTTTATGAAATCTGAAAAAGCTGCAACGTGAGGATTTACTTACTTTAATGTTATTTGATGTTGTGTCCATCTTTGGTCAATTAAAGGAAAATAACTTTTGCCCACTGATAACAACACAGATATGAGAGGGTTCTAACCATGCAGCAAGTTCTACGAAACGCTTCCAGACAGATCTGTGACGGGGCTTGGTTTCACATCAGTGTATATTTTGGTTTGGGACAAACAGAGCCTTTAGTGATTCCTTCAACAGTAACTGAGGATCGGAGGAAGCAGAAACAGGAACATTTATTTTATCTTCAATAAACAGACGCATTATTCGAATTAAACCGAGATGTTAATAAGGACACATCCATACTGTTGAGACCACACAGAAAAACAGGTTTGTTTCATCAGAGCTATGAATACTTTGCTTATGGAAAAACAGCCCCGGGCAAATTAAGCTGCATATTTTGAACGTTTCATATTTTCGAAGTTAAAAGACGCACAAACAAGCGCTGCAGCAAAACACGTTAAAACAAGCCTTTCTTCACATGTTAACACCAAATGAAACTGTCTCTGCAGCGCAGAGGGTTTTTCTGCTCCTGATTCAGGGTTTTTCTTTTCTCTCCCCCTCTTCTTCCTGTAGATCACTAAAAGTTCTGGGATATTTTTAGGCCGACCTGCACACAAAGCATGTTTAAGATCTTCCCACAGATTATTTTCGGTGATGCTCAGGTCAGGAGACTGTGACGTCTGAACCTACAGCGTCTGTTTCCACAAGTACAGTTCATGATGGATGTTGACGTCTGCTTTGGATCATTGTCCTGTTGTAGAGGACAGCTTCACTTTCACTTTCATCCAGAACTTGGATGCAACAATTAAATGTTTTCAACGTTTTCTACTTTATGAAATAAAACGTAACGGTGTATTAAGAGTTTGAGGAGAAGCTCATTTACTGTCTGACTGCTGCAGGGGTTATGTTTAGAACGGATAAGGAGGTTATGTTTTCATCTGCATTGTTTGTCTGTTAATTTGCAGCATTGCACTAAAAAGACAGTACAGATGACCACAGAACTTGGTGGAAGGAAGGTATGGGTCAAGGAATAACCCATTAAATGTTGGTGCATTTCGGGGTCAGGGGGCAGATTCAGGACTTTATTCACTTATGAGATTTGTCAAGCTTTTTATTGATTTCTCACAGAATATGGATTTAGATTTTTTTTTTATAAATTTGCCATCAACCATAAGTATGGTTCCGTAAGGGGACTGTTGGGCCTTTGCTCACGGGTTATATCTACTTCTTTTCACTCTACATGCAGTATGCATACAACTGCATAGAGACAATTTCCTTCTCCTGCTTTCAGAGCCACTGCTTAGAAAATGTGCTCCGGGTGAAATCTCAGCTGGCCTGAAGCTGTCCTGTGCTGGCGCTGCTTGACCCTGTGATCCGCTCCTGTCTGGCACTAGTTCTGCCAGTGGCCAGCTGCCTTTTATCGGCCCCCGGCTGCCTCACGCTGCCGCTCTGCTGGTGGCTCACAGAGGCACTTCTATTCTTTTAATCATCGTCTGGCTCAGACATTTTCTGCTTCATTTCTTACGTTTTTCATTCCCTCCTATCTAATACTCATCAGATCTTTCTTCATTTCCTGTTCATTTCTTCTGTCTCTTATCTCTTTCGGATTCTTGATCAACCTTGTTGCACCCACTAAATGAACTAAATCATACGCCCGAGCATTTCTGATGCGCATGTCTCCAGGAACAGCGTCTGACACTGTTCCCAGCTCCAAAGTCTCAAAATCCAACATGACGAGGGAGTGACTGTCAGGTGGTGTTGAGCAGTTGCAGGCACGTCGGGAAGTGTGACTTCACGCTCATCTCAGCCGCATGTTCACTAGGAGCAGAAATGCTCCCTAAGGTATATGGTTGGAGGTTTTTATGTGTGCAGATTTTCGAGACTAAACGAACGCCATAGGCAGTGTAGCCAATAGCTCAAGCAAGATGATCATAAATCACGAGGAAGAATTTTCAACAATGGCGGAACGTATTGAGTAGAGACTTTGCGAATTGGTAAGAAACTACAGGCATCTCTATGTTACTTGGGCTCAGGGACAAACAGCTGCTTTGGTCACTTTCTAGACGTACTGTAACTGATGCGTTCGTTGTTGTCAGAAACTCTTGACTCCTCGCTGCCCTCTAGTGGATGTATTTGCTTAAAAACCATGCTAACATAAAGGATGCATGGACGTATGTGGGCAGGGATGTTTACATCGTTTGAAACATGCGTATCGCTTTTTGTATGTAAACGCAGCATAAATGTGCTTTTACATCTCGTCGACAAATTTTGCAAAACAGAAACCATACAGTTTGTATCAGCATCCGAACACAGATCATTTTGTAAAGTATAAGTAAAGTATAACACTTAATCAGATAAATAATCCTTTATATAGGCCAAGTGGGTTTTTATCACCGCAGCCAGACGAGCAGTCTGTGCTTATCTTGTGTATCAAGGCAGTGAGCATCAGCTGATTTGTGAGTTGTGTGCTTCCTGCATGCATGTGTGTTGCCGTCTGCTCACCAAGGGACAGACTCTCGGGCAAGGCCTGGCTCCAGCCTCATCAGCAGGACGGCCTTATGCAACACACACACGCACATGATTAACTGCGTTACACACACAAAAACCATGTGGGTTTGTGGTACCGTTTCAATTCTTCTCCTTGTTTGAGTTAGACGACGATGGAGAACAAAGGTAAGGTCAGTTCCTCTAATTTATGCAATGTTCTTTCCGTGGCTGTCTCTTCGGGGTGCCGCTGGCCTACATAACAGCAACAACAGCTACAGTCACAGCGTTCTGTTTAAGAATATTCCTTGAACGCTCACAGGGCAGCCCGGCAGCATCAGAACATCCGGCCCAAAGCCCTCTTGCATAATACCTGAGTCAGCGCACATTTTGGCCTCATTGCAGAAGCCGCGGGACGTGATTCTGCTCCAGAGGACAAACACAAGTGAGACGCCGCACACTCAGGGAAAGGTAGAGCAGAAATTTTACCTCCGGGGCAAACAATTTCCTGTGTGCTGGGTCACTATCACTGGCTAAAAGTCAAAAGCACCTTCAACTGTACAACTTATACCATCACAACTAAAACTAGCACAGGGGAGAGTGCATTCCTCCAACGAGGTCAAACAGTCCCCTTAGATTTATTCAAGCTGCACCAAATAAGAATAATAAAAAAATCTGTCCCCTAATAATGCCAGATGTTTTAAATTAAGATCCATGAATCATCCCCTGGGAAATTGGGGAAAACAACCTATAATTATGCCTAAAACAGTGAACTTATACAAGTATATGCATAAGAAGGTCAGATGTTTTCACAACAATAGGAGATTTTCCTGAATTTCCCAGGTGAAGGGTAGATCATGCAGGAGTCAGGACATGACGTATTAAATACCTCTGCGGAAATCACGTGTTAACATTGTTTACGTGTTTTTGTTTGCAGCATTTTGTCACCGGCGTCGGTCCTTTCGCCCCAAAAGCTCTTGAAACCACGTCACCTTTACAAGTTGACATCTTCATCTGCGTCCTCTACATGTATGGCTCCTCTTTTTCAACATGAGGTATTAGTATTCTTCCAGTTTCACGTCCGTTCGCTCGCTGATTTTCCTGATTTATTCTCACTTGGGCTAACTCCAGACATTTTTACTGAGTGCTGGCAGGACAAATAGGAACGGATGCAACTAATCAGTGATTTGTGTTATCAAAGACAGTCCCTCCGGAAAAGTTCGAGAAAAGGTCCAGACGTCAGTGCATGTCTGATAGGTGGCTTAATTCAGGCTGGACTGGTACAAATAAATATTTTTAAATAATAGATACTGCTCGTCTACCTTTATGTTGGATCAAACATTATAATTATGGTTAAGCTGTGAAGAATGACCTACTCTGGCACCTGGGTTTGTGAGCCCTCTGTTCACACGAAGACGGACAGAAACATAAATACTCCAACGAGAGCAGCAACAGGCTCCAGACCTCGAGTGACTCGGCCTCCTCTGGACGCTCTCCTCTGTTTTCCCTCCTACTCTCTGGTTGTAGCAGCAGGAGCTGTCACTTCTCTTCCTGTTGTTACTCAGACTCGCAGCAGTGCCCCAATTATCAAAAGCCACTGGCTGCTCCCCGACAGGCCTGTTCACACATGGTTAGCCGGCCATTAACCACACACTCATGACAACAGATAGAAATTAGAAAGGCTCAGTGGATGCTGCTAATGTGCTGCCAGCTCCCCAGAGACTTGCATAAAAACCTGCAGTAGGAGGACGTTCTACCACACTAACTCATTCCCTTATTTTTCTTCGGTCCTTGCCTCTTTTGTTTTATTTGCACCTTGTTAACTGTACCTGCAGATTTGTATCAGTTGACTAAATTTCTTTACAGGTCAGAATAAGTTGCAGGTTACTGAATGTACTTTAAGCAGTAACGGACCCATATCAACAGTGGAATGGAAATCCTGTCATTTAGAAATAGATCTGAAAACATTGTAGAAACACAATCTGTTGATTTCCACAAAATCCACATGATCTCAGTGACACATTGGTGGTTACAGGTTATTATACAGCAGGTGTAAAAAGCAGACCCTCTCTAAAACCATGTTGAAATCTGCTCAATCTGGATTTGTATTTGGATCCGGACTGAATCGCACACACTTGTGACATCAGCACCCTAAATATGCGTAATCTCTTTTTCAAGATGCATGAATTATTCCCAGGGATATTTGTGAAAATGTAAAAAAAATTGAAGAAAGTGATTTAAAAAAATCCTGGATCTGCTCCTTTGGCCCCACTCGTCTCATCCTTCCACCAAGTTACATGGAAATCTACTCAGAAGTTTTTGCGTAATCCTACTGACAAGCAAACAGACAGGGCTAAAAACTTAACCTCCTCGGTGGTGGAGATTTTAATTTTCACAAGTTCTCATGTGGCCCGCTGCACGTCGGGGTTGAGCATCAGTAACTTCTGTCACATGCCCTGTAAATTTCCCAATTTTTTCACCCCTGTCCAATCTCCAAAAACAATCTGCCCTGTTACTTATACTGAACTCTTAAACTTAGTCGACTAAACAGCATAATTCATGATAATGATCGCCTTAATGGAGATGAAAAGACCTTTGTGTACGAGACCTGATGCTTCAACCCGTGAGGATTAAAAAGGGACACATCAAAGTGATTAGGGGCTTCAATAGCAACTATTATGTATGAGGGTTTGGGCCGCCACCTGATTATGACAGCTACAGGCCATAAAACTCCACGGTTTGACACACACACACACACACACACACACACACACACACACACACACACACACACACACACACACACACACACACACACACACACACACACACACACACACACACACACACACACACACACACACACAGTTTCTCACTCTGATTCTGACTCCACAAGGTGGTGCCAAACCTAACCACAGGTTTTACAATGCATCTGTACTCAGTGTTATATGATCTAGAATATTATGAGCTGACACTCAGTGTCTCGTGTGAAGTAAAACCAGTGACGTGCCACTGCATCCCTGAAACTGAACGGACTGTACAAGAGACTGAAACAGAGGCCGTCATAGAAGCATCGACGAGGAAGAGGTCAGTCGCCGATAAGGAGACGACCGGAGAGAGATCAAAGAGGACTTTCACCTCAGGCGCCAAAGACCATTTATAAACCGGATCAGGGGTTATGATCTCCTCTCTCTATATGACCACTTATTATCACATGACTGGAATTCCACAGTAGCAGGAATCCACATCAAGAGCAAGAAGTCTTCAGAGCTGAACGGCATCAACGCTGTTTTCAGGGCGTACACAGGAAGAACACTGTATTAAATAGCCCACGGTAAAACCAAAAGGCACAGAGTAAACCTGGGAGCTCTGATCAATCTATAGAGATATTATTCATGAGCATGCAACAAATAAATGGGAGGATATTGTGCATGTTGTGTTTCTCAGTGACATCTGAGTATTAGAGAGCATTTATGTTTCGTGAGCCAGTGGAGTGGTGCAAATGAAAAACACTTAAAGTGTAGATATTGTGTTTGTTAGGAGCAGAGTTAGAGTGACAGTGACAAAGGTACATGTGACATTTCAAGCGTGTATCTCCCCCTTAAACTATCATCAGGAAGATAAGGAATAATAAAGATCAGCTGTCGACACAGTGGAGGTTTACACGCTAATGCTAATAATTGCACCAGACTATGAATGTGACCCGCTTCAGTTTTCTGAAAGTATGAAAACACATTGTGTGAGTACAGGGACACTCACAGTTGAGCTTAATATGGGGAAGGAAAGCTGGAGACGTCTGATGAAAGAGAAGATATGAAGGAAATACAACAAACCCAAAACAATAGATAGAAAAATGTTAGTAAACCCCACTGCTTAAGGACATATTTGCCATTTGCTGTTGCAAACTAGAACCAGACTGATTTATTGGTTGGCCGGGAAAAAAAAAAATCAGACAATATGAGCCTTTTATGGAAATATCAGACTCCGATTTTGTTCCTACCCGATATCAGCATCAGTCCGGCTCCAAACCATCATGTGAAATAATGTTAGGACCTGAACCTGTCTACTCAATGTTCCAGGTGCGCTAACATTAAGATGTCTGCAGACCTTTGTAAAAATGTCACATTTTGTTTTGTGTGAATTCTTTAAGCAGCAAGTGGATATCTGAAAATGGCAAATGCTCCGTTACTTTTTTATTTCATGAAAGTTTATGAAAATACAGTACTGGTGGCATATGCAGAGGTTTGACGTAAACAAGCCCCCACCTCAGCCCCAGGCCCAAAACGGGTATTTTCATTACATTACAAATGTTATTACGGTTAATGATACTGTATGTGGAGACACTTGAAAAAACCATGCAGCTAGTTGTCATAGCAACACCTCACTTCTCCCTCCTCCTCTGCCTGTGGGTGGTCTGAACCATTCAGGATTAACCTGGATTAAACCCTGGTTTATTTGACTGTTCTGCAGCACCAAGATTTCAAAGTTGGCCTAAATTCAACAGGGGAGATGTGAATTAGAAATAACATTATTTTGATCGTCTGTGAAATCCACTCTCACTCTCATTATTACAGATAACACATGATATTCCAACATTACATGGCCACATGAAATGTTAGTACAAGAAACTGTAATACTTCTTAGTCAAGTCAAACTTCTCTTCTCTCAAAACGTGCTGAATGAAGCCAAAGGTTTTCATAAAAATGTAATTTCACACTCGTCTTTACTTTGAGTATTAACTGTAATTCATGAGAAACACATGCAGCGTATCTTCATGTGTGTGGGTGTAATGTGTTTTTTAAGAGGCAACACGTAACCCTGAATGATTCGTGAAGTGTGGACATTATTTATTTATAGCAGCTTCATTCTGCCTCGTCCAGCCCCCAACGTTACCTGACGTTGTCGTGCTTCTGGATGTAGATCTTGTGAAACATCATGTCCTCCTGCTTGGCGTTTATGTCGGCTTTCATCTCCATGGCAACGTGGCGGGGAAGCACTGAGAGCAGGAGACGCTCCTGCAGGAAAAGCGTGGGGGGGGAAATAAGTTCAGCGGACGAGTATAAGTGAATTAAAAGGTGGAGGCTGTGCTTGTCTGAGGGGAGGCAGAGAGACCAACATGCCGGATTAAGTTCAGAAGTGCAGAATATCTACTTTATGAAGTGATCAGCAACAAATGATCCGGTAGGTCCAGTTTGGGATTGAGACCAAAATAAAACACGGTCATATTTATCAAATGAGGATTTTAACAACGTGGTGGATTCCTCTGCTGCAAACCGGTGAGACAGGTAAACCTGGTGTATCGTAAGAATTATTTTAATTGAATCACCAACACCTTTCTGGTCCCTCTGCTCTCACATCTCCATCTGCCGCCATAAATCTGAGCTCTCTCACCTGCTGCTGGTTTTCCCTCTGGGAGTGAAGGCGAGCTTGGATGCATTCCCTGGTCTCCTGGAAGGCCTGCCTCTGGGAGCCCTCTGCGGGGTAATGTGTGCACACCCCCACGATGTTGGTGCAGGAGAAGATTAGCACATTGGACACTATCTGTGAGGAAGAGGGCGAGAAAGACAAAGTGGGGGCATCAGTGTGAGGTCAGAGGTCATAGCAAAGTAAAATTCTCACTTTAAATACTGCCGGGCACCTTTGCCACGTCATTTCTCTCTCTCTCTCTCTCCTTCCTTTCGCTCTCCACTAACAGTAAACTGACCATAAACAGTCAATCCCTGTTAATCAGTCAGTGAGGACTCCATGCTGCTGCTCTCTGTATCACTCACATCCTTGTTTTTAAAAATAAAGTTAAATAAAGAAATGCTCATTGTGCTTCTCTTCGGGGAGTCTGCCCAGTTCATCAAACCCTCAACATTTACAGTTCTTAACATCTGGAGCCGGATGTGACGCATAAATATGAATGACCGTTCATCTTTTGAAACAGAGACTTACTCTCTGTGAATGAGCTGCGTGATACAGAAACGTGACAGAGGCAAGATGGAAGGAAGCATCACAGGGTGGCTGCATGTTTTTCTTTCCATCCCTTATCTAGGATCTTGGACTGGGGGAGGAGGAGGCAAAGTACTGGAGAAAACCCACACAGACATGTGGAGAACATGCAAACTCCACACAGAAAGACCCTGTCCTAACCGGGATTCAAACTAAAAAACTTTTCTTGCTGTGAGGCGACAGGAACCACTGCACCAACGTGCCACCCTGCATAGTTTGCCTCAAGCCCGAATACAAACATCCACATGCTGCCACATCCACCATGCTTTATATGCAGATAAATGTGTCTGCTAATGTGTTTTTACTGCAAACTTACTGCAAAACACAAAATTCCGACTGCTTCGCACTAAAAGACATTATGAATAATGAGTTCTTCTCCAAACAGGTGCACAACTTCTTACAAGCTGATGACTGGGGTTTCTAACGCGGAGCGGGCAGGTGTACAGGAATCTGGCGCACGAGTGGGAACACAGATTTAATTTGGAATCTACACCTGCGCTTCACAGGTTTGGTATTTCACATTTCAACAGTAACAGCAGTTTGTTCCGAGAGACCGGAGAACAAAGACGAGTGCTACCTGCACAACCTCAAACTGTTTACTGAAACTACACAACAGGATATGAAGAGGTTTCCCAATGATCTCTGGAAACTGTGACGCTGAAACAAAAGAACATAAAGACGTCTCAGATAAACTATTTTAGACATGGGCAAGTGAGTGCTGCCATTATAGCCACATAATCTCTATAATTGTCCCTTCAAATAAAGACCAGTAATAGCAAGCAATTACATTTAATTATAGTTAATTCCTTTTGACAAAAGTACTGTGAATTAGAACTGAGACAAAGAGTTGATTAATTCTATAGCTGATCATCAAGAATGTGAATATGGTTAAAAGTAATTTTTCCACAGTGGCTGTTCTAAACCTGCCTGTTGGGAATGGGCGGATGTTGGTTGCATCATTTTTTGAAACCGTAAAAGTGACCTGCAGTAATTGAGCTGCACCGAGTGAAGACCTGCTGCTGCACTCAGTCCACATGAACCTGAAGCCGCGTCACCGCTGCTGCACAACGAGCTGTTCACCCGTTTATTCAAAGTTCAGAGAAGCTCGACGCAGAACCTGAAGTGGAGATTCATTTATCGTGAACGCGCTGCTGTGATCGACAACGCCCCAGCCACCGCTGCTACAGAGCACTGGCTACGTCCTTGGGTCGTCAACATTACACATGCTAGTCGTGAAGCCGGTAAGATGAACAGTTCTGGAGATACGCTTCGCACATACAGAGATTTCTGGAATTAGTATAAAGCTACTGTGACATTTTATAGAAAAAAAACTTGATTGATTAATTGAGAAATTAAATTGTTGGTTGAAGCGCTCAACTCTGTAAAACCTTAGGAGAATAAATGCAAAACCAGTGGGAACATGTTCAAATTATTTACCCCTGACAGGAATCACTGTGTGTGTGTGTGTGTGTGTGTGTGTGTGTGTGTGTGTGTGTGTGTGTGTGTGTGTGTGTGTGTGTTCGTTGTTATCAGTGAAACTGCTTTGATGCAGAACAAACTGACAAAGCGTCGGCTGCAGTATTTGCACTTATCTGAGATTTTGGACGTCTCTGTATAATAACATAATAACAGCCGATAAAGTGTGACAAGTTACAGGCTGAGCCAAAACAGACTCAATCAGCAGCAGAGTTAGTTGTCGGTCTATGCAGCTGCAGGCAGCCCTGCCACATAGGAAACCTTATTCCTGAAGTTCATGTAGTCGTACAATATGAGTATTAATACGACACAAAAAGGTGTTTATTAAAGAGCCCAAAGTTAAAGTTACTTCATTCTAATGTTGGCCTGTAGAAGGTGAGGACGTTTGTTTTGGAGCAGTCAGACCCGTGATGTGAGACGCTCAGAGAGGATTTATTATCACCACACCTTCTGATCCATATTCCACCTCAGCCGGCCCTCGTGCACGTTGCGCTGCTGCTCCTACACGAACCAAAATAGCTGGTGTGCCTGGAGACGCCCACACAGTCTGTATGCCGTTGACCTGCTGCTCCTTACTGATCGTTGCACTTGCGCACTTAAAATAGAGCCCCTGGTTCTCTGCAAGCGGAATGCATGCTCAATTAAATAGTAATCACGAGAATGATCTTACTTTAGCCGTATGTTTACGCTCGCTTAGGATAGAAATGCCGAATTTTGATGCATTCCACTGAAGCTAGTCTCCTGTAAACCTCTGCATTCGTCCTGGTGCCAATTCAGTTGGCAGCCACACGTGTCTGAGCCATAACAGAACCGCTGCAGATGTTTGACAGATGAGGTGAGATGAGGAACAAGAAACAATTAATAGCCGAGTGTCCAATTACTTTTGAACCCCTGCAATTTATGCTCCATCAGTTACAGTAAAATATCTTCATCTCACATTAAGTTTTTTCAATTTGAGTTTTTCAATTTTTCAGTTTGTTGCAGGGTGCAAATGATTAAGCCTGGACACAAAAAATACATCTATGCGACATTAGCAATAAAAAGGAAAATTGTGAAATGAGTAGAAATTGTTCAAACATTGAGGATTGAGGAACCCCACACAACATTTAGACATTTCATCCTCTGACCATTGGTTTTACTGATAAACCAGAGAAAATCTATTCACTGCATTTACACGTACTAAAGTAACAAATTTACCTTAAGCGTTTATGCAGTAACCTGATTTCTTAAACATCATGTATAGAAGAAATCTGGTTTTATCTTTAGGCGATAAGATGAATCTGACTTCCTTTGTTATATTTCTCCTGGCAACAGGAAACATTATTACACGTGGAATGGATTTTCTGATTGAAAAATATTTCCATCTAATAAACAGAAATTCATCTAAAGCTTCCACCTTTAAACATATGACTGTGCTGTCAATACAGTCTCTCTATGAAGAAAAAAGGATCAATGTTTTAAAAAGATATTCCGGGATGGAGTGAAATGTGATTACTGACGTGCTGCATATCCAGAGTTACTCCAGAAGATGTAAACATACTATCCACACTTAGCAGCGGCTTGTAGAAGAAAGGGTACCGAGCGTCTGTGGGAAACCCTGTGTTGCTGCACACTAGCATGTGTTTGCCTTACGACAATTTGAGTTCTAAATTTGCACCAAATCACTACCTTCGAGTTTCCACCTTTCAAACACAAAAACACCAGAGCTGAACGGCAGGAGGCAGCCGGTATGAGGCCGTTCCTTTTTCACATTCACACCACCGGCCTCTATGTTGCCGGAAACAAACCGAAAAACACATGAAGTCCAAACCCCCTCAGCCGGTCTTGTGTGTGAAAATCAAGCGCACACAGAGGGAGGAGCATCTGGTGAAAGACTGGAAGTGAGACACGACCAGGGAAAGTTAAGAAACAAGGTGTGAGACAGAGAACAGTGTGAATTTAAAAAAGGTCATTCTTTGGCATTTCTTCCTCTTATCTCATCTTATCTTAATCAGTTAGCCACTTTTCCTGCCAATGTTTGTATTAGTCACATGTAATGGATCACAATTGTTCTTTGGCATTTGCTGCGTAGCCTCATCTGCAAACATAATTAGCAGGTAGATTTGACAGTGGTATGCATGTACAGAATCTTATTTGTAATTCTCTCAATTAACAATGTTATATTAATGCACAAAAGATTGTTTTGTGCTATAAACATTTGAAGTTAGTGCAATTGGTGCTCTGGAGGGAATACTGAAGTGCAAAACTGCGTAAGCGTACAAATGTTCAAAATGGTCCTGGAAAACGCAGTCTCCTGCTGTTGATGCTGCTACCTGCAGTGGAGCGAGCCAGGATGCAGCTGCACACGGCGCCCCACCAAGCCCTCGCAGCATCCCGCCCCCGCACTGCCATAGAAACAGCACGCATCAGAGAAAAGTCTTTCAACAGGTCAATACAAATATTCCCCAGCAGCAGCCTTTTTCTATTAATACTGCCACTGCGTGCTCACTGAAGCCTTGGAAAACCAATGGGCTTTTCCTCAACACAGAGGGAGAGGGAGACGCAGAAAGACACGACAGACAGAAAGATGCTGAGCTCCTCCGCAGGGGAAGGACGTGATACTCTATTATTGAATAAGTGCGGAGAAAAACTGCTGGTTGTCATCATTAAGACGTGTAAACAAATCGGTGTCGTCTCAAACTTAACATACGTAATCAGGGAAGAACATTCGCAGTAATTTCCCCAGGTGACTCATGCCTATTGTTCTGCTTACCTCACGCACGCTGACTCATTTTCATACTACTCAAAAGCTGCTGAATCAAGAGCACTTAGGAGAGTCGTTCCACAGGAACTGGTTAAAGCAAACGCAATTTAAATTCAGCTCAAAGTCCCCGAGTGGCCGAGTCCCTGCGACAGCAATGATGCCTCAAGTAAGCTGTCGCAGGTGAGATTATTATACACAAAGAGCTGAATCCCCACTGAGCGGAGAACATGTGATGTGAACACTCCAGGCAATAAAAGGTGTTTGTCTACAGGTGCTCCCACAGGTATTTTATTCTTTATTCTTCTGTGTATAGGCCGAGGCAGAAAAATGGCACCGGTAAATAAACATCTGTGGAGGCTGATACCCAAAACCATATAGGGAGAAACACTTCAAAAAAATGTATTTTAAGAAATTGGCAATGATTCCTGAGATGTAGTTATTAAACAAGTCCGCATCAAGGAATCAACAAAAACGCTGTTTTGTTCCCAAAGCCAATCAAATCATGTTTGATGCAAAAACAAAAATATATATTATTTCTTTACACTTTTGTTCCATTTAATTTAAACATAAATGCAGATCTTGTCCAGTTCCAAACGATCTATAATCTATTGATAAGATGTATAAATTATGAATGGTCATAGATAATGACGGACATTTTTTCTGCATTGTTTATACTGTAAACAAAAGTCTTCAAACAGCACATATCAGCAAACATAAACCAGATTTATATCAGCTAAAGGTTAAATCGGTCAGGTTCAGTCCTGTGGTCTCAGTTAAACAGAAACCTGTTGTGTGATCACAACTCATCACCACTGATAAATGAAAAGATTCACCGCTTTGGAGATGTACTATAATATGAGACTGTAATTTATACATCAAATTTACAGAAACAAGTTGTATTCACTTAAAATTAAAACAATTATTTACTATTTTGTCATCTGCATAATTTCTTTCAGGACATAAAAAATATGACCTGATGATAAAGAGATTGAAGAATCGTTCAAAGTAAATCTAACTGGTGTCAGTTCTTGTCAGTTTCCTGAAGGAAGTGTTGTTTTATTCTCCTCCTCTTCGAGCCTGCAGCTCAGATGGATGTTCTACTAATGACACGTTAGCGGTCGTCATGAGACGCAGACGACACGCGTCACGGTGGGAGCTCCCCTGTGACCAGAACTAACCACCAAGCGGGGGAGGGGTGGGCTTTTCATTGTCTGCAGCCCGAAAAGTGAGTAGTGCAAGAATAAGCATTAAGCCATATTTATGCAAATGATATATATAAACATTTTAAATATTATAAACTGGCCTTGAAGTAAAACACATCAGTTCTTTTGCCCTATGTATCCAATGTATAGACTTATGTCAGACCTCACATGGATTTTCTGGTCGCCTCCATTTTAATTATCAGACATCATATGTAAGTTTGTCCAACAGTGAGTGACCCTCAGCTTTATCTATAACTAATGAGACCCTCAGACGCAAGTATTTTAGGAAACATGCAGTGATAATGAATCCTGTGATCTTGATTTAGGGAGACGGGGACGACAGAAGGCTGAATCCCTCCACAGTGGAGGAGGTGTGTGTGATTGTGTACATTATTTTAGTACGTGATTAATAATTACCAGCAGAGGCCACGAAAAAAACAACACAGCAAAGCATCCAAGGTGTCAATATTTACCAAGCAGTCGGATTTTAACCTCCTACGTCTCTCCCACACCTTGATTTCTCTGTTTGCACCCACCCAAGCTCCTAATCCTGAGCTCTCAACATGTTTCCAACACACTTTTTATCCATGCTGCGTCTTTTTCATCATGTCTGTGTTGGACTAATGGCCAACAGTCACCAAACTAAAGCAAAATGGTTCAGACCTTATTTTTTAATATAGGAAAAGGTATTTTTACTACATTTTCTATTAATTTAACCTATGTAAAGCGTCTTGTATATAAATCAAATGTATTATTATTAAAATGTATTATATATATGGCTATATATATATATATATATGATATGAGTACGAGGTGTGAAGCAGGACACATTTCTGCAGCCTGCACAAAGCAGGCATGCAAATTAAATTTGCATGTCCCGTTCAAAAACATTCACAGAAGTCTTCGCAAATGCTTTTAAGAGCAAAAGACAAATGCATTTGATTCATGCGTTCGGACATTCCTGTGATCGTCAGTATACAGGAAGTGTGATGCACTAAAAATGGCGTTTTACCCTGAAACAAATGTATCACAAAATGTTTATTGTAAAGAAGAGAACTGCTCCTATTAAGTTTCACTAGTAACAGGAACACAACCATTAAGTTTTACTGTTAGGATAGATATCGTTGCCTCCTGGACTGGTGCAGGTTATAAAAAGCAACGCACTGTGTAGTTAATCAATGCAGGAAACGTACAATGTGTTTTAAATATGAAAGAAATGAGACCAAACTGCAACTTCTATTTTTTCCATCCAACATCAGAAACTTTGCCATCACAAGATCACAAATTCCAGGAGGAACTGGCGGAGGCAAACCATAAACTTTATTTGGACCATAAGTCAGAGGAAGAAATAAACAGGCCTCTGTTAGCTCTGTTTTGCCCCTTGGTAATCCCTGCAACACTGTGTCAGTCAGATTTTTACTTTTAGTTTTGATTAGCTTATTAAATTGATTATATGCTTACACCCCCTTCGTTAGCACACTGAGACACATTGTGTGCTTTAAAGATAAATGCAGGTCATGTGCTGCATGCTGATTACTGCGAGCAGCCCACTGCCAGCCTCAGTCTGCAGGGCAATGTACAACCGAGCGGGAGTCTTTCACGTGAGAGCTCGCACTTGTTTGTTGCTGGATTTTACCTCGAAAGCAGTCAGCTGCTACATTAATGCCTTTGTCACCAGCCACAAACCTGAGGACTGACGTGAAGGAACGAAACACAGGTTCTTACACACTGTGACGGTCATATCACTGCTGTTATTAGACTCCTCTGTGTCTTCTGTATATTACATTAAACTTATCTAATTAGAAAATAAGCATGTGGAGTCTGCTGTATGGTACTTACATGATCAATAAATATATTTTACCAGGTGATTATGAATATATACAGTGAATAGTTGGTTTTTGTCATCGATTATGCCTCATTGTTTCTACTGGTATAAATTTGTACATTAGAGATTTTTGTGCACTGATGCTGAATCCAAGATTAGGGAGTAATACATTTCCAATAAAGAGCAGATATATATAAAACATGTCAATGATTCCTCAGGTCAGTTGTGTTCCCGTGTTGAATTTCATTATCTAAACCTGTGCTTATACTGTGACATGTCAAAATGTCTTCAGTGAAAAAGCCCTGTGCCCTAAACCAGCCTGTGCATGACCTCTGTCCTCCGGCTTCCTGTCGCAGTTTCACACATGATGCTGCTGAAATGAATGTAGCAGGCCTATGTCAGCTGATTCTCCTTCATGGCCATCCTCTCGAGCGGGTGGGGGGGGGGGGCTGGATACGGGTCGGATGCTGCACGCTAACTGCCAGTCTGGTTCCTGAATGTGACATACACTACAACTCAATTGCCTTTGACTGGGATCATTTCTGGAGTCCTACTTCACTGCCGGGACACCGCATGCTTTCAAGCATTTCCTACTGCCTCACAGGAGACACTGAACTCCTGGGAGCTCAAAGGTCATTCTGTGAGTCACGGCTTTGAAGAAGAAAGTCAAGCCCACGGACAAACAGAAGAAAAGGCGCCTTTAATTTTTCATCTCGTGCTTCAAAGGGGAAGAGACAGAGAGGGGACACTGACGAACTGCAGATTCCTCCAAATATAGATGCTGCGTTTCAGCTCCGGCCATACTGGAGACACGGCTGTGTGGCACTTTGATGTCAACACTTTGCACTCACATCCATTTTCCTCTAATGCTTTGACAGGAAATAAATATATTTTTATAGCCAGGTACAGCAGGTCTCTGCAGCCGGTGCACTGCTATCCACCTTGACGAAAGGCAGAAATGACAACTCGTAGCAATTCTTCTCCGCATGCACAGATTCATTCAAAAGCCAGGAGGTGAAAGGACTCAGTCTCCATATTACCTCTAGAGCCTCAGAACAAACACGGCCTTATGAAATGGTCAAAAAAACAAAACAATGCTACAAATATCCTGTAACGCACTCGGTGTGTCACTGGAGAAGCCCGGAGATCACAGAGAGAAAAGACGTGGACTGAGAAGGCGTCCCCTAGTCTGCCCCAATGATGAAACGCCAGGAGAAACAATGGGTCTCCTGGGACAACTCGTCTCCTAATACTCCTCATGCTCTCCCCCCCCCCCCCGACTGGTGCCACCTGACGTGCATTCAAGCTTTTCATGGCATCCTTTTTGGGCCTTTTCAAGCCTTATTTGATAGTAACAGTGGAGAGTGTTACGCACTTTACACGTTCGGCCACCAGGTCACCTCCAGTGGCATCATTTTAACAGCTAAACAGGCAGAAAAACACAAGCTTGACATTATTAACATGTTCATTGTAGTAACTAGGAGAGAGCGGGAGGAGGGCAGACCTCCGCCAAGCCCCACAACCTATTTGGCCTTGTTAAAAAGAAAGAGAAAAACAAAGGATTTGCAGAAGGAACAAGGATTTTCAGAATCCGCTCTTTCCCGGATATCAGTTTGATAGTTTTTGCGTAATCCTGCTGACACGCCGACGAAAAACAACAACATACTGCAGGTTCTCCTAATTTCCTCGTGGGGGGACTAATAAAGGATCCTTTTCTCTTCTCATGCTATTGTCTGGACCATCCATCACTATAATGTTAGAACATTTGTTGGGTGTTGTTGTTGTTGTTGTTATCCTCGTAGTACATTGCACAGTACACTCTGAGCAATGTAAAACCCAGGTCGAATTCCTTGCATGTGTTCACATTGGCCAATGAACTTAATTGTGATAATAAACATTTCAGCTTTAAAAGGAACCATTTTGAGTTTTGTTATGCGTGTGTAATCAAATTCCTCATGGTAAAGGACATGGCCTTATAAAGACATACGTATAAGGTCGGTCAATATGCTATAACCACTGCCTGCAGACAGATGTGCTTGCGATGCTATTTTTATACTTTATAGCTTCACGGCACATTTTAAAGTCCCTAAACATTTGATGGTAGCAATTCAGTGTTGCTCTTCCTCCACCAGGATGATAACTTCCCTGCACGTGCCTCCAACTCGCGAGAATTGGCCGAAGAGGAAGTGGAGAGGCGTCGTCCAGCTTTATCTACAGTCCATGTTACCAATGTTTGTTCATGTAAAACCTTGATGCAGGAGCCGCGATGTGAACTGATGAATCTAACCATCATTAGAGGGACAGAGGAAAAATGGATTATGCTGCAGAAGAGGCTTGAGAAGTTTCTCTCGACATTTTAATTAATCTATTTGTGTCACATCAGCAAATGCATCAATGATGATAATTAAATGTGTTTAAGGCGTAAAAAAGGTTTTACTAATTCCACAGTCTCAGTGTTCTGTGAAAACTTAAACTACAAACTTTCCCGAATTTTCAAGTGCAGAGAACTTTACAGTAAAAACATGAGGTTTCAGATTGTGTGATTTAGTTGTAAAAGCATTCTTGATTGCAACGTGTAATCGCAAAATAAATTATACATATATGATTGTGGTGACGTAAGAATCAGGCAAACTTCCTGGCTGCACATTGAGAACTGCTGTTTCACATCTCGTTTGGAGGCCTATACTTTGAGCAGTAAGCGTTATTTGTGTCACTGTGCACATCTTGTTTTCTCAGCTTCCATTACGTCCTCCAAAATAAGAACCAACTGCAAATTCCTAAATGCAACAGAATAAGTAGAAAACAATCCGAAGCTTAAGTCTGTAATTTACCTGGGCACAAGAAAGACTTTCGTAAAATGAAACAAACGAGAGAAAACAAATCACACAGCTTTAAGAGCATCAGCAGAACACGACCCCAGCTTTTTATTAGCAGGAAATGGAGAAAGACGGAAAGATCCCCCCCGACAACAGGAGCACTTAGCTTTAAGAGTTTAAATCCTGTTCTATCACAACCTGTACATCTCAGGAGCAGTAACAGCTGAATGTGTGTGGGAGCCACAGACAGAACGTGTGTGTGTGTGTGTGTGTGTGTGTGTGTGTGTGTGTGTGTGTTTGAGAGAGGGCGAAAGCTTAGTGGGAGAAAGTACCGAGCCTCCAACATACCAAGCATGCCATCTCTGACCCAGCAGGGGATAAATATTAATGCTCAGTCTTAGTTTATGTGCAGCTCTGCCCTGTTCTGTATATTTACTTGACACCGTTTTGAAAAGCAAAGCCAAATATAGCCAACGCTCCGAGAACAATATGCCATGAATGACTAACGATTACCTTTGGGGACAAAAGAGAAGAATAGTAAGAAAAATACAGCTCGGATACTTGTGAATTAAGATCATTTTGAACATATAGTATTCAAATATGCATTCAAAGTGGATTATATGGCATCAGTGTATTATAAAATAAAAACAGCTGACAAGACTCATACTGAGACTACTAAAGCACAGAAGGTTACTACATTTCATAAGCTGAAACAATGCTTTCATTCTTATTGTCAGGACGTATGTGATAAGCAATTGAACAAATCTATATCAGTGTATTAAGTATGAAAACATAAAAAAACACACAAATAATCAGTGTGTTACTGATCCACCTCCAGTGAATCATGTGGATCTTTTTGATAATATTAACATTTGGCTTTAAGCAGTTTTCATTGATTCCTGTCAACTCTCAGCTCAGCACATACTTTACTAATGAACAAGTTTTAATGTTACAAAACCTATTTTGTATTTTACATCATTACCTGTATGGACCACACTAATAGAGCATACCTGTTAGAGCCTGACCATTATGATCAGTATTTTGGGGCTGGTGTCAATATTAGAGGTAAAAGAAATTCTGATTCCAAAGATGTTGTTATCAAACTCTTACGATAATTACAAGAACTTAAAAAAGTAAGAACATTTTAATGTGACCAAACATTCGCATCTTTTCTGCATCGTTTACGCTGTAAAATAAGATGCTGATATTGATTGATGCCTGTGAAAGGATCCTATTGGCTGTTTTCTATTGGTCAACCAATAAATTGGTCAGGCTGTGATACTTCTTCCTTTACTTCCTATTAAACTAATACAATATCATAATTGTTATAAGAAAGGAGAGTTGAAAAGACTTTGTCAAACACAGGGGAAACTAACACCAACACTAACACGAATCTAATCAAACTAATACTGATCATGAACTGCAGCATTGCAATAAGTGCTGGAACGAGGCCACCGTTAACGGAGTGTGGCGTCGGTTAGAGGCCGACGCCGGCTGACCGAGTTCAGCTGTTTCATTCATGCTTCACAATCCCAAGCTTATTCACAGCTGTGCGGCCGTCAGCTGACTACAAACTACCAATCGTGTTCATGAAGCAGCACAGTGAGGCCATTATAAACAGATTCCTCTCACTAGTCCACTGCTAAAGCCTTTAAAGAACCGTTTTCACCACCACAGCTTCCTTCTTACGTGCTCCTGCTCTCTGGTGCTACGTGGCTTTAAGATTTACATTTGCAAGATTTAAAAAAAAACGACAAATATTTTGCCGATAAAAACGGAAGTGTGTTAGGGCCAAACATAATAAAGAAAAAGGGGGATTTAGCCTTTTTTTTATTTTGCATTTTAAGAACAAAGTCCAAAAGTCAAGAATAAAGTTGAAATATTATTTGTGAATAAAGTCAAAATGTTGAAAATGAAAGGAACTCCTCTGGTGCATCAAATCCAGTTGGAGGAGTCACTGGTTTACCCTTGTAGTGTTTGGTGGAACCATAGATATCCCTTGCATTTGTCCAGTATCAGTTATTACAGTTTGTAGGAATGCACCCACTTCTTTCAATGTCTGGTTTCTCTTTATAAATAAACAGAGTTTAAGCACAATCTCTTCAAATTCCTAATTCTGATCACCACACTGTTTATGAGCCAAAAGATAAAAAAACTCCCTTGTTACTGAAACCGATTGTGAAAAACAATTTCACCATTTAATCTGCACAAGACATTCTATATAGGCAGAAATGTGCGTTAATATTAGTAGCTTATATATATATGTAGAAGTTTGAATTTAATCTTGAAAGTTTGTCTCTTATTTTTAAAACTTATCCATGATGTGCAATTTATGATTTAGTTTGACTTTATTCTCAGCATTTCAACTTTTTTTCTTGATGTTTCGACTCATTTCTCAAAATGCTAAATTAAAATTTAATTTAGCTAAATGCCTGGCCCTAATATAAACAGAAATTTCTATATCACAGTTCGGAAAAAATAATTAATTTGCTCAACAGAAACTAGAATTGGGCAGTTCATGATCTTGATGGAAATCTAATCATATCCAAATTGGTTCCTTTAGTTACCAGTTTTTATCTGATAAAAATGAGAACAATTCACAAGTCAAGAGATGGTGGCGATGGAATTTTTTGATGTAACAGAAAAAAGTTTGGAAACCAGTCAAGTTGTGTTGTTTTTTCTGTTTCCAAGCAGCCAGAGAGCAAAGGAACCCATCAACTATATGAAAGATGTGCAGGAGCGAGCAGCTTCAGGGATCCAAGACAATTTGAGCGAAGAAGAAGGAGCAGGCGGAGACTGTTCAGGCTGGGGCTCGAACTCCGACATCCCAAGTTCCTCAGCGCTTATCTCTGCTCACTCCACAGTTTTACCCACATGGCCGTGGCGATGCTCTGTGTCTGCGCGCCTGTTGTGTTTGGGTGTCTGGGAGGCGTCCTGGCGGCCAGCGGCCATGACAGTTCTGTGTGAGTGATCAAACACACCCACACTGTGATTTCCACAGCGCTGAGCCAAAACAGACTGGAGGCCCTCGGAGGCAGTTGGACTGAGTCTCAGTTACAACTGGCCTGTTCAGTGACAGTTTACACTATAACACCTTTCAAAATATGCCAAGTGCACGGCTGAGGCTGCCAAAGCCCTTCAGAGCGTTTAGTAGTGTCAACATTCCCCAACAACACATCTCTGCATGTTTACAACGCCTCATCGTCACAACATCCAGCGTCTCCGTGCTAATGGGACATCGTTTATTTCCTTATGTCATCGTCTCAATCACAGTTACAGAAACGACAACAGTCAAAGAACTGTGCTGCACATCAAGTCAGATCGTTTCAACACCATCTGCACTCTCAGACTGGATGAATCAAAGTTCACTTTAGTTTTATTTAGATCAACTAGATAGTTTATTCTCCACTCATTAAATATCTTCTGCCTAGAAATCGACTAACACTTTTATGTTTTCATCAGTTTGTCTGTTAGTCAATAGCCACTGAACAGATTAACACGAAACTTGGAAGGATGTGACATGGGTCGGGAAAGAACCTATTCAATTTTGGTGTGGATCTGGATCAGAAGGCAGATACAAAAATATTTGTAACTTTCTTTAACATTGAGCAGTAGGGCATTTTCCGCCCATGTTTAGGGGACTGTTGGGGTGTGCACTCTACTGAGTGACATAATCGTTCAAAGTTATTTACTAACTAACTCAAATCAACAGCAGAGTGTTAAAAGTGATATTTGATCAAATTTGACCTGGAAATGGACTTGAACTCTTTTACTTTTTCCTGTACATCGTTTGTGTATCGGCTAAACTCAGAAATAATACACAATTTGAAAGACAAAAGAAAAATGTCCCTGATTTTAAGTGTACACTTGAAGCCCAGTGGTTTGTAATACAAACAGGTTGAGCCAAGTTATGAATTCAGAAAGAATGAATTTATTGGAAAAATTAAGCTTTAACATTGAGCAGGTTTTGTATAAAAGCTTTTCTCTGAGCGTTGTAAGCTGATATTAAACTGTGGCTCCTGTGTGAGTCTGTTTGACTCTTCTTTTCTGTCCTTTATTGTTTATGAACCATGCAATATGAAATTCCAGATCTTCTTCAGATATAAAAAAAAAAAAAACTGTGGCCACAGTAGAGTTACTGCTCAGGAGGTGATTCATCTATCACTTTTTATTGATAATAATTCAGGTTGTACAGCACTGCAGGTCTGTAGCTGTATTTTATACTTGTGTAAATAAATTATTTAAAAAATATCCTCCTCTGGGGTATAAGATTTGGCCTGAAGTGCATCTGTCCATGTGTGAATTGCTGCCTGCACACAGCTGCCTATATAACAGTCCACACTTTATTAAACTGTAATTTATTTACACCCGACTATCTCTAGCATACTTGTCTGGGTTATTCAAGCTTTCCACAAAAAAAAAAATCAATCTTGTGGCACTTGAAATGATTGCTTCAGGAAACTAGAATGGCACAAATCTCCACCAAGGCCTCTTAAATATATTCAAGCAACCTCAGATTGTACACACTCATATCAGTCCCTTAAACATACCTGGATTGTTTCATTGAAATCTGTAAAAACTAAAACAAAAAAAAAACTAAACCCTTCAATGGCGTATTGTTAAAGAAAGTGAAAAAAATCCTCAACAGCAGTAACACATTTTTTTGGCTGTTGTGTTGATAAAAAATAAATCAATTAGCTTTTTCCTAATGCGTAATTGATTGTTCAATTTGCCACACAAGCCATTTTCAGACATGAGATCTGGGAAATTTCAAGGAAAACGAGTTCGGACGTTGGAAAATGAACGCAGGAGATCGTCCAGACTCGTTCACGTCAGGAGCATTCAGGTGGTGTCCGAGTGGATCATGAAGGAGGCACGACACGATTTATAAATCATGTTTTTGTTTCCAGCAAATTGACATCAGTGTCAGTTTCGAAAACACCAAAAGCTCTCGAAACTAGTCTTCTTTCCTAGTTGACATCTTCTATGTGTATGACTCCTCTGTTTCATCCTGAGATATGTTTTACGTCGACAACACGCCTGCTGTATTCTCACTCGGACATTTTCCGAACACTTTCCAAGGGGAATGCAGGAAAAGGAAAATGTCCGAGACTCGGGAATTTGCGTTTTTCACAAACAGGCCCCGCTGGATAATTTCACCAAAATGTCCGGACTTGAGTGCACGTCTGAGAGCAGCTGCACAGTCATCGCCTGGTGAGCAAAAGCTGGGTCATGTTCCTGATAGAAAGAGTTGAGTCAGTGTGCCTCAGTCTTTGAGTCTGAATGTAAATGTGCTGTTGTTTCTGGTCAGCAGCTTTCTGCTCCGCAAGGACTTTTAAACCCAAGAGGCTTTCATGTACTCAAACTGTTTTTTTTTCTTTGCTGTACAGCTGAGCATTCATAAACATCACAATGATACACCCCCCGATGCATCCCTGAGGGCACGTTTGCACATTACAGATGTATCTGTATGAAGGTAGGAGCATACTGGTCCATTCAGGCTTTCGTACAAGACCACTAACTAACAACGGTGCTTCTGTTTTAACAGGAATGTCAGAGGTCCTCTCCCGGCCAGCAGCCATTGTTCTGCCGTGTTATTTCTGACAAGTTAAGCTGAGAACGCCACAAGCAAGGCACAAGGGCAAGGAGGAGGGGAGCGAAATGTATTTTCACGGCTTCGGCCGCGTCCCGAGGACACGGCGACTTGATGGTTCGCTGGAAAAGAGGAGGTGTTTGTTACTTTTAGAAGCGACGGTTTCCTCATTTTCTGTCACAATACACATATTTGATGGTGAGTGGATTAGTCTCGCGGCTTAAACGAGAGCAGGGACATTATGCTTCATTGTTAAAAGCTCTCATTAGTGAGCCTGAGCAAATCTGTTCACAGCTTCAGGTCCTAAAGTCTGGAATCTGTTGTACTGTGCTCCCATGTTAAATACTTTCCATAGCATAATTTCAAAATCCTAAATCACGCTTCACGGCACATATTTACAAGCCCTCAGAGGCCGGGGATTGGTCGTGTAGGAGTGGAAATTTGGCACAGGAAATTATGCTTAATGCATCGGTAAAAGTACAGTTAATCACACAACTCTCCAACTCTACTTCTCATTGGAATACCGCTCATGTAGTTGTTGGATATTAACCTCGAAATGTACTTTACATCTCAAACAACCTTTCTCGCTTCTTTTTTGTCAGGTAAAATATGTGTTAAAAATGAAAAAATACACATGAGTCGATCCAGGTCCGGAGTTTGACAGAGTGAAAGCGATCCGTTTTTGGATATCAACACCATCTCCAAAAAGACTCAATGGGGAGTTTAGCTTGCGATGTTCCACACTCCACACGTTTACCAAGAATGAGTGTGGGAGGTGAAGGGATACAAACCTGTCAAATCTCCTTATTACTCCTCTGGAGGAGTTTTAAGTTGTTCAGAGTTCAGACTACAGTGTGGATATCCAAACCCGAGTGAAAGCAGTGTAGTTTGCAGTTTTACAGTGATCAATACAATGTTTACAATGCAGAAAAGATGAACATTTAGGTTTTACATTTTATTATTTAAATTAAAGTTCTATATATTTGGTTGTATTTGTGTTTTCTTTTTATGTGTAGTTATTTATGGTTAAACTGTAAAATATCAAGCCTCAATTACATTTCTTAGGAATCATTTGGATAGATATATACACATATAATTAGTTTTGTTTAATAATAAGAATTGTGTGTGATGTATACAACAATTGCACCACTGTTGATTGACTCTTCATTTCTCTTTATATCATTACAGATACAATCACTCGGCTCTACTACCAGAGCTTTACACTAAACATCTACTGTAAACCTCTCATCCCAAAAGTTTAAAAGCAGGGAAGCAGGAGGATGACAGTTCTAACTAATCCACGATCTGCAGTGAGCCGTTGCATTAAGCTCAGCTTACAAAGCAGCCGATGTTCAAGCTCCATCCATATAAGGCCAGGTATAGAGAGAGACTGAGGCCTTATCACACCCTGTGTTACTTCGCCGCTCCGCCTCACAGTCATAACACATGTGGGAAGCATCACTGGAGCGGGATCTGAGGACCGAGGCTGTTCCTTGACAACCAGCCACAGAATAATGATAACCTCAGAGCTGAGAGACTGCCCTCACCGCCCGATTTGGACCATCTGTAATTTCAGAGTTAATTTTAGCACAATCTAACCAGACGTTTCTAAATATAAAAAGAACAAACAGATGTACACACACACACACACACAGACACACACACTTCCCTCTCTCAGGAACAAATACACTCCAACATTTTGTTTCTCTTGTAGAACATTGGGAAGATACGGTTTGAGTCACAATCGTCAGCGCTGAGTAATATAGAATATAGATTAGCTATATTTGCATATGAATGATACTTATGTGTGAGGGAATGTAGCATACATAAATGGATGTGTAATTAAAAAACAAATCTATTTTTAGATTGCAGCACTACATCTGATCATCGATTTCTCCAGAACAGTTCCTGCTTCTCCAAAGTGAGGATTTGCCACTGTTCTCAGGGTAATTGAGCACCTTTGAGGTTTTGGAGGAAATAACTTAATTGAATTTGTATTTTTTGGCTCTGGAATATTGCGATCAACATTTTTCAGCATCATCTTGCTGTTTATAGACCACACGAAAACACATATACGCAATGAAAACAATTGCCTGTTCTCATATGGGACATTGGTGCCCCCAAATTGCTCTGCTCCCCATGCAGGAGGGGTAATTGGCAATGGGCATTCTGCCCCATATCTAGCCTCTGTCATGCACTCTCTGTCCAGAGCTGGCTGCTTTTATGTCTCGCTCACAATGGCGCCTCTATAAAACTATGAAGGGGTCTGTGGGAGCTGGAGTGAGGTTCGATGCCAAGTAGACTAAATCGGTTTGCTCTGTACACGCAGAAAAGTGATGTTGATGTTTGCCTGTGAGACCTGTGGAGGAATTAAACCACATCAAATTGTACAGTACGGATCTGTAAATATAGGCTGCATGATCAATTCTGTAATGAACGCACTTGAGACCATTTGTCACACCATCATGTCATCGTGAGTCATCTGTAAATATGAAGCTCTTGTGTTAGTAAGAGACAAACACCACATTTCCCACTCTCTATCCATCAAGGACCTGACGACAGGACAATAGATTTGCATTCATTACTGATGATAATGGAATTACTTTCACAAATTAGCATAATGGCACATAATGGGCTCAATGGACTCTTCGTGCCACCTTGACAAAGGAAGCCTGTGAGCCGCACTATGTAACTGTGCATGCAAGCACATTTTGTGCACAGCAAACATGGTACAATCAGATCCAGGCTCTACACCGATACACCGAGAAATCCCTACAATCTGTGAAATGAGGAGGTATTAGAATACTTTAAATACTTTGTGAATGAGTCTTAATGCTACATGAATCTCTATCGATACAGCGATTCAATATTTAAAATCATAGGGTTGTGCAGAAGAGTCCTTCAGGTTGAGAAGCCACAGACACGCACTGTATTTTCAAAAGACGTTTCATGGTGGACACAGGCAGGAGAAAAGCTGATGGACAGAAGAGACGAGGATCGACAGGCTCGAAAAGTTAATACGGACCATGAAAACCATAATCATCCACTTCATGTGACACGACTTCAAGTGGACCACAGTCATGGTGCTGCATGAAGAATTAGCGGCACTAAATAGAGTTCAAGACCCACCAGTCCCTTTAAATTCAAACTGCACCAAATTACACACACACTCATAGATATTACTTCTCCAAATGCACCTGATTTATTTCATCAAGATCCATAAATTAGTGAAAAATCATCTCAGGGTGGGAAAAAAAATAAAATAAAAACAAAGAAACACCCTGTCTTGTAATGTTTAAGAAAGTTATAAGAAATTCCTTGAAAAATATTTCAAACACAGCAGCTCCCATCAGCTCTACATGCTTTTCTTTTACATTTGACATGTCTGGAGCATTCAGTTTTAAAAACATCGCTGTTGCTACCTTTACGCCGCCTGTCCACATGAACTCCGGAGTTTTCAAGCAACTCAGAAGTGTGGAGAAGCTGCTTGCCCGGTTTCAGTGTGAAAACTCCAGGGAAGCCAGTCCAAGAAAAGAAAATGTCTTAATACTTTTCACCGTTGTTGCTTCTTTTTCCATCACATTTTCTGTAACTAAGGAACCAACTGAATAGAAAATCATCTTCCTGTTTACCCCAGCACGCACTATGCCCAATGCATGCGATATGCATTTTGAGGTGTGTTAATATGGACGGAGATTATTACCAATACGAGCTAAATCACTTGTGTGGATGAGAAGCGTGAATATTGGACTTGAATTCATCTGGCTTTTATTTACAACTGTACTTTATGACATTATATTCCATTATAAAAGACCAAACTAACCACAAATGTCAGTCTTGACCAAGTACTCCCCTCTCCATGCAGGCATTCAGCAAAGAGAAGCTCCATCAGCAAAAACAGGAGCAATAAAGATGTAGAGATCTGCTGCATCAAATCACAGGCTCTGGTTACAGCAGGAAGCATATGGCCAGGTGGAAGGTGAACAGCCAGGAAACAGGGACCGTTTCCCTGGATACCATGGACTCCAATGGTTTTTACACACACACACACACACACACACACACACACACACACACACACACACACACACACACACACACACACACACACACACACACACACACACACACACACACACACACACACACACACACACACACACACACACACACACACACACACACACACACACACACGGTTGAGTCTGAGATCTGATTCCTGTTCCAGTCTCAGCTCTGACCCTCACACAGATCTGCTGACTCAGTTCTTCCAGTTCGTCTGATTCATTGATTACGAGCTACGTCTGCGAGATGGGAGAGGAAAGCATCCCCTGTGCGGCCGAGGGGATGAACTCGTCTTATCACTATGTTTTTGGCACAAAACACAACATCGCGCTGAAAAAAGAATACATAACGTCCTCGTTTCCAGCTGGATTACATTAAAACACATTACTTAGTTGTTGCCATTTTTAACCAGCGCTTTTTGTCTGTGCTAAATGTTACAGGTCAACAATTTCACTGTGTACTGGATTTTTGCTTTATGAGGTCACTCTGAACTTCCTTAGGCCGGCCAGTTTGTGCATTTAGTCTTTGTCCTGACGTGCAAAAATAAAACAGCAGATCCCACTGACACTGCAGGATTCTTCCTAAAGCTAAAAAAATATTTAGCTATTCGGTTGCACAGCAGCAAGACAAGAACAGGAAGAATTAGTCAAATGTAAGAAAGTATATATTCAAACAATGTTTCAGGGAGACGTTTCTATTATAAAAACACTTTAAGTCATGTGTGCCACAAACCATGGCTGAGCCGTCGACACAAACCCTCTCATGTTTTCTGTCTGTACCAACTGTGAAAAAGAATTTGCCTTGTCAGAGTTGCTGTATCATCATACAGGACGATGTAATCTGGCTGCACACTCTGTAGAATTACATTGGGACTTTAAACACACTGCCTGCATATTACATTTGTGTGTCGCAGGATGAAAAGCACAGGAAACGGAAGCACCAATCGTACATTGGACCGGCCTGGCCGTCCTGTTTCTGCATGTGCAAGGAGTTGCTTCAAAATCTGAACCATCACTTCAACTTTTCAAGGACACAGCGATCTTCTGACCCACTTTGATGAGTTTTATATCAGAAATTGAGAACTGTGGTCGTCTGAATGCACAATTTTAATTATTTTGAGACGACTTGCTCCGTGTTCAACCTAAGAATCTGCCAGTAAAAAGAAAAGTTGAATGTCCAGAGTGTTACCAAATGCTTCATTGCTGAGCCATATAATAAACAGGGCAACTACGCTTTCAGTTGAAGCAACAGAATAACAAATACTGTTTTAGTCAAGTCCAGAATATTCTATTTATACAATATCATAGATCTCAGCGGTGTCTCAAAGGGCTATAAAATCTATATGGATGAATACATCCTCTGTACTTAAACCCTCGATTTGGATAAAGAAAAAAATCCCCCCAAAAAAGTATCAGAGAGAATGAATGACGTATGTTCAGAAATCACCATCCATTCATCCTCTGTACAGTTTATCTCTTGAGGGTTGAAGCGGGGCTACAGCCAATCCCATCCCTGGACAGGTCGCTAGTCCATCGCAAGGCAGATACACAGAGTTTAGAGTCAGTTTAGTGGAAAATACTGAAGCAGCAAAATTACAATATGTAAACCCGACAGGTAATATCATAAGCCGCAATTGATATGCAAAATGCAATTAATTAGGAGGCATACACTTGCAGAGGAAGCACAGTAACACATGAATCCAACATCTGTCCCAGTCCACATTTAGGGATCCCTTCACAACTCATACACACCATCATCAGGCCATGATCTCCTGGTGATTGGGACAAAAAGAAATATGAGAAGAATCAGCAGCTGCACCAGAGTGCGTGTGTGTTTTAATATACATAGATTGTGTTACTTGCCAAAGATAGAACAAATGGAATAAGAAGGGAGAGACAATTATTTTAAAAAGAGCTGCAATTGATTCTTAGGGCGAGGTCACAAATCCGCAAAAGCAAAGTAAATATCGCGGGTCATGTTTACTAAAGTTGAACTCCACACGGAGCCACGCAACTGGATTTGCTTTTCCACAGGAAGCGAATGTTTTATTCACCTTCTCGCTCGCGAATGCGTGGGTGTGACCCCGGTGCGTTGTGAAGCAAACTACCTAAGAAAACATGACCAACGGATACAGTGGAGAGGGTCTGTAAGTTTTCCTGAACTACAAACAAATACCACAATTACTTTACAAGACAAATAAATAAGGACCTCTATCCATAGTTGATCATTCGGTTTGCTTCTTTGTATTCCAAACTCTCATTCGTGTGAAATTCACCTTCACGCATCATCATCATCATCATCCAGAGAGAAGAATCTGCGAGCTGCTTCTGTGCTGCAGATCATGTATGAGCCGCAGATTCCAGCACATTCAGGAGGACGCGGCTCTCGTTTTAAATCAACGACTCATTCACGAAGAAATAAATACATTTTAAAAAAAGAATCATGAGAGAAACATCAGGAAAACGGCTGCTTGCTTATCTCGTATCTAACTCGGAGCCGTCAGCAGCAGGCGAGGCAGCGGCCGCAGAGCCCTGATCACGGGACAATGACCATTAGTTACCTGACAGTCGCTCACGACAGCAAATACACCGAGTCAATACCGAGTCAATACCGAGACTGTGCCAACACACTCAGCTTAAAAGGTGCCATAAAGAAATCAATACCATATTCTCTTTCACGTGTTAAAGAGATGAAGATGTCCTGATATAGGCACAATGTCAGATTTAAGTGCATCGTGTCATATCAGTCAGTCTGTAAAAAGATTGTTTTATTAACAAAGCTGTCTAATATTCCACAGGGCTGCAGTGATGTAATACAAGTGCAAGAGGCTGCACTGAACCAACAGCAATATTATTAATAATTAATATGCAAGTGTACATTTACACCGTTATTAAGACAGCGAGATTGAGATTTCGTTTTTATGTGAATGCAGCATTTTGGATCACGTTTTGTTTATTGACAGATGATTAATGAAGAACGTGGTTCTGCAAAAGAAAAAAGGTTTGGTGTGCAGTGTTAGTTTCCATGGAAAAAGCCAGAGTTAAGCCCAGTGTAAGTTGGATAACCTCATTATTCTGCTTTGTGAGGCAGCCCCAGGTCAACCTCATGCTTACAGATGAACGGCATGATACACAGTCAGCTGAGTGAGGACAAAACTGGATTATTTCAACCGAAATACAAAAAAAGCATTTTTCCTCTCACTCCTCGTGGTGTGTTTCCAGGTGAATACGTCTCCGTCAATGACTTTTTGTGCTCACTGCCATTTGGCTGTTTGCCGGATTTCGATTTTATTGAAACTTGGTGGAAGGACAGGACATGGAAGAACTAATAGACTTTAGGATCGGATACGTTTGAAAAGTGGCACCACAATACTATGGAGGTGTGAGGATTTTGAGACGTAAACACCAGAAAATGTCCACACCAGAGGGTCCGGACCTTCTCCAGATTTAGTCTTTCACATATAAAGAGCGCAGCCAGAGATTCTGCAGTCAGACACGCTCACAACAACACAGACCTCCAGAGCGTTCAGACGAGCGCTGGCAAAGCACGCAGGAGGCAGGATGTGCGGAGGTCAACAACAAATCGTCACCACCATCACCCCTCATCACCCCTCATCACCAAAACTCTTGTTTTCTTTCCAAAGCTGCTTTCAGACATGCACTGAACTCTGGAGTTCCTCCGTATTTTCTCCAGAGGAGGTGAATGTGTGAACGCAAACGTCCGAGTGAGACTTCATCCACCTGGCCTCCTGGTATAAACTCCGTAGAACTCCAGGAGAAGTGAAAACAGCAGGGGATTCCCCGCTGGATTGACTTTACCCGCAGGTCATGTCTGAAAACGGCTCAAGTTGAGATATTCGTCAGTGTCTTTCACACGTGTGACACCTTTACTTAATCCTGCGATATTTGTATTTGCATCCAACATCCTCGTTTCAGGAGAATACAGGAGAATATCCAGATTTAAGTAAATGTCTGAAATCAGCTTAGATGTGTTTTTTTGGAAAAGATTCACTTTATTTCCTGAGGCGTGTGTTATCTTTAAGTCCCTTTCCCTAGAAAAGTGTTTTTATAAGTATAATTTGCCTTTGGAAGTGAATCATTCTCCAGCCTGAATCATTTGCAGACACCTCTTTAAAAGATAATGGGTTTCCTCTGCTGAGGACAGAGCACATCAAAGAACTGGTGGAGCTTTGTTAACCTCGCACAATGAACCAACTTCAGCGTCAACGAGCCCATGTCGAGAATCCTGAAGGGGAAATTAAAAGGTCGCCGCACATGACCAGACATAAGAGAGGCTAATTTTAAGGCAGCGAATGCATGAGGCTCGTGGAACTAGAAATAAGCAGCGGAGCGACAGAGCTCAGAACCACACAACCGTGCAGACAACACTTGAGACTTAAAAATGCTTGAGCTGGGCACTGACGGACATGAAAAATGGGCCTTCTGCCTTGAGCTCAAGCCCTCAGCCATTACTGAGTGGAAAAACAAACCTGCCGGGGCTGTTAGGAATGTGTAGAGAAAAACAAATAATTTGAGAAGGGCCATTAAAACAGACAATGAGCCGTGCAATATACAGACAGTCAGTGGCTCTTAAACAAAGAAATGTGGCCAGAAATTAGGTTTGCTGACATTTACTGTACAGAAGAGGTTGCCGAGCGACGTCGTTGTGATATGTGCACGCTCTCGGGATGTAGAAAACAAACCAAAATGACAGGGCGGTCATCATTTCGCTGTTGATTTTATGTTATGACCTGGATGCTTTGCAAAAGTAATGGGTGGAAAATGTCATATATATCCAAAGAAGACGACGACCGCCCACTGAGCGCAGAGGGGAGAAACAGATATTAGCATTTACGAGGTTTTGAGACATCAGGATAATGTCCGGACCCAGTTTTTCCAGAAAATTTCAGGAACATGTCTGAAAGCAGCTTTGTTGATCTGGGCAGGGGCCTGGTGTTTAACATGATAATGTGAGAAACACCTGTTTTAAGGTAAAACAGCTCTTAATATTCATCAGTCTGAATAGTGACAACACTTGTTTTCATGTAAATGTATTTATGTAAATGTATTAATGTAACAGTTTCACTCAGTACTATGCTCCATTGATAGAGGCTTGGTTCAATGTGGGGCAATTACAGGGCTATACAAGAGAAGAGGAGTGTGCATGTTGCCACATGTGTCACTTTCATTTGTTAATTATTGACACTACTCTGTAAAAACTATGGATTTCAATAAAACATCACTGTTTCATGAGCTCCAGTTCTCACATAAATACTTTACTCGTTGTTTATTTACACAGCTTTGAATTTCTACGTAAGTTTAATGTTTTGGTTTTAGAGTGCTCTCTCTCTTTCTAAACCAAGTAACCTAATGGTAAATTGTTTACCTTCTGTGTAAACGGTTTACTGCCCAATTCTGTATCCGAGTAGTTTAACCACAGGGCGACATTATAACTCTGAGCGTCATCACGCAGAGATGTTAAACGTCCAAATTGGCGCAGAGTTAACCAAGCTGAGACATGAAAATAACATTCCCACGTCTGACGGCAAACCAAAACAATACCCGGGTGGGGGGGGGGAATGTGAAGTGGAGGAGATTTTCATATCATCTGAACTTCGAGTGACGAGAAACCATGATCTAGATGCTGTTTCTGGACAAAGATGCACAAGATCAACAGAACATAGACCGATGAGCTTAAATACGTCTGTATGATGTCGCTGTGTCATTTCAAATAAAAATAAAAGGGGGAAACCAGTTCATTTCAGACAGCGCCCAGTACCCGGTTTCTCTAATTTTTCCACCTCTACAAAATGGAACACAAAACATGTTGTCCTGCAGTATTCCTACGTCTGCCACAGCCCATCCTCATTGTCAAACCACACTGCTCACCTCCGAGCTGTGAGTGAAGGGTTGTGCCTTCAGACGTGTGATAAGGAGTGTGATCCAAACCTGGGTCATTACACCAGCTCCTCTGCTTTTCAGCCTCATTGGAACAGATGAGGTTTAAGGCAGTGTGCAAAATACTCAGTGGCAATCGGAGGGTCCCCCCTACCTCGTGCTCCAGTGTTATGCTGAAGCACCCCCCGGTACGTCTGTGTGTGTGTGTGTGTGTATGTGTGTGTGTATGTGTGTGTGTGTGTGTCTGCCCATCTCTGTCGCTCTTCACACAGGAACTGACCATCACATGTATTTGGTTATCAAGTTAATAATCTATTATTTAAATACATTTCAGACAGTCTCTCCTCATGCATCATGTGGCACAAAGCAAATAGGTTATTCACACAAAATACAACTAGACATGATGTCTCATCTATCCACGTTGGAAGTCGAGCCCTCGCAGCCCTCGCTGTGCAACATAAAGTCACCTCTCAAAGGAATTGAACTGTAAGGGTCAACAACCTCCTCCAACCCCGCCCACCTGAATAACAACCAGGAACAGGATTTCATGTCAGGTGCTGAAAGGTTATATACACTACACTATGCAATGTCCTGTATATGGCACACAAGCAAAAACCCATTAAGAGCCAACATCACTCTCGATGGTAAAGATGACAATTCTGGTGGCCTGAGCGGCTCCCAGTGCAGGCCGAAGAGAAAATTACACCTTTTCTTACTTCAGCAGATGTAATACTTTTAGAACCCGGCTATCACAGCTTCGAGATACAGCAGCTACACCTTATTGTCAGGGCAATATGATGGGAAATATTAAAAACAAAAAGCTAACAAGGCGCAAAAAGCCACATGAATAATGAAGAGATTACAAACTGGCAATTGAAATCTGCCTTTGCTCAGAATAATTCAGATTAATATCATTATACTTCCATAACACCAGCAATTACACTAATCACCACAAAACTGATGTGTTCACCAGGAAGCAGGAGCCGATACCACTTTGATAAAATACAAGCTTTTGCTGGACGAATAAGATGTGGATCATAATCATTTTTTCAGTCCCCCTGCAAATAATAATCACAACGAGGCTGAATTCCTTCAGAGCACACAATCTAATTAAAGTTAATGAATGTCAGATGAGCCGGAACGAAGCAACGAAGCCCAGCAGCCAAGTGTAGCCCCGCTCGCCACAGTGCAAACACGGCGACGCAAGAGTGGAAACCAGCCGTCAGTTTTACATTCACTGTCAAATAATCCGCTTGTAATAACAGGAACATGCAGAGGACATCAAACAGAGAGGATGTTTGAACTCTATTAAATATGCAACAAGGTGATGGACACACAGAGGATCTAAGGTCAAATTCCACTTGAGAGCATTTCCGAAGCTATTTACCACATCTGTCTTTAGTTGCAGGTTAACTGGATGTGAACGGTAAGATTTAAAATAAAATCAGCCGATAGAAGCCTTTCACAGACAAATCAGTATTTATGTTTGACGATATACGGTGACATGAAAACTTCTATTCCACAGAGATTAACAATGTCAAAAAGATGTGCATTTATCTTTATTTTCTTATTTCATTTATGGTTAAACTGTCAAATATCAAGCCTCAATTACATTTTTTTGTCATCATATCTGATTTTTGTCGACTGCACCGCAGCAAAGAAACAAATTAACAATATGTTTTATACTAACAACAATAAAATTGAAGCATTTTCCTTTGATTTGTCAAACTCTGCTAAAACCGCACACAAGTTTCTAGTTCAATCTAAAATGTAAATAATGTTTTCAAGACAAGATATGTGTATTGTTTTTTTCCAAACCACAAGATTTAGATAGAAATGGATCTTGTCGATTCCAGGAACAATTATAATGAGCAAACACTGTCACAATCTACACACAAGTGGTGTTTGAGGAGAACACATAGTGTGAACAGAGCACAGAGGGGGCAGTGATAGGAGCATTCTACAGAAGTCATGACTCTCAGCAGTACGGAGCAGTTTTTTTGGACTCGCAGGGGAATGCGTCAGCAGCGGTTTCTGAACAGTGCTCAGGCCTGCCCTGCGTCCATGTTTGGATCAAACCGTATCTCCAAGACAGCAGCATCCTCAGCCTCTGGGTGCTCGCAAATACAATCAAAGAAATCAGAAAGCAGCTGAAACTATTTGGAAACTGCCGCGGGGGACGGCGATACAGCAATGAACTTTGTTGTGCGAAATCTGATGTTTGGATTCTGATTTAGATACGTTTTCCTGGGGGGCACTTCTGTCTCATTGCTCACAAGCACATGCACTTTTGTCCTGGAGGGGAGGGAGGAGGTTAAAAGTCTTTGCACAGGAGTCGAGTCTCACGGGGGGGGAAATTAAAAACACGTCTCGAAGCAGGTCGGGACCAGGACGGCTGCAAGAAGACAGGTAAAGGAAGGGGAGATGATGTAGACATCTGTTTTGAATTTACACACATTATAAGTAACAGGCAATTCAATTAGACGGGCAGAAAACCCTGTTACCACTGGAATCCCGCCAGCAAGGACTGACCCGCTTAAATCCCCGGCTCCATGAATTTGTGGAGGATGCAGCAAACAGATCAATTTTGCACAATGCAAAGTAATAACGTTGTTGCTCGTAACTTTCTGCTATGACCGAGGTAGGAAAGGAGATTTCAAGGCTGTTAGCAAGAGTCTATTTTTACTGTATATGTGAGGGGAAAAAAGTTGTTTATCACCTATTGTGGCACTAAAACTAGTGTGGCCAAGCCTGACAGATTCCGCAGTGGCTTCACCTGAGGAAGTGACAGTTGGAGCCAAAGACTAAAATCTGTAAATGGGAAAAGTGAAAGAAGTCTCATCATTACATGAAGCTCAAGGCCACGTCAAATGATGGTGCCAAGTGTTGACAGTGCAGAAGAAGGTTTGGGATAAAAAGACAATGCAGCAGGTTTGCCTACATTTTTATAGCCATCAATCCAGCTCCTTTAATGTCAACAAGTTCCCACACCATTTCCTCACTTTGATACTCGCACCAACCACTGCTTGTTTCCTGTATAAAAGCCCAGTTCAACACACTCCACCTCAATAGTTCCTGTGCCATCAGACAGTAGCATCCCAAGAAAAAAGGTTTTTTGGGGGGGGACAGGAAGAAGAAACTTTCCGCTTACAGTCCCTGGGTGCTAGAGCCAATTTTAGCTGACACTGCGCGAGCGCAGGAAAACGTGCAAACTCCACACAGAAAAGCCAAAGCAGGTTTTCAGGTTCAGATCCGGAAACTTCTTCGACATCTTTTGACCCCTTCAAGCACTAAATCCAGGTTTACTGAAGTACCTGGAAGAGGTAAAACAAAGAACCCACAGAAAAACAACATCCTGTTGTCCTTTCAACATCCGTCTCCATGTCCTCATTAAACCAGCCATGCTGCAAGGCTATTCCCAGTTCAGATTTCAGTTTCACCTGTAATGAACCACGGCCGTGACTATCAACAGCCACTCACACTTTAAGCTGTTGTCAAAATGGTGTCGTTCCACCAGAGTTTGAATAGCGAAGGGAAGGAAGCGGTGCAGGGGGAAGGTTACAAGGTTGAATGATGTTGCATTTGAAAAAACTTTGGGATAAAAATCAGATTTTCTGGGAGCACACACAGAAGAAATGGCATTATCTTGGGATCTCGCATAAACAGCAGTGGTCGAACTCAGCAAAGAGCCGGGTCTTATGTAAACAGGAGAGAACAGATATGCTAAAAACAACAGCATGGTGAGGAAAGAACAACAAATACAGCAGCTCGTTCCCACACACTCACATCAACACATCAAATGACAATGTGGCTTTCGCTAGAAAAAAAGACACAAATAGATGCAGGGTCACATGCCATTCACACAAAAAAACTAAACTACTAGCCGGGTTTTTGCTTATATAACTAAATATTAGATTCCAAAAAGAAACAAAACGGTGAAAAAAGGGGGAAATCCGACGTCTTTCCCGGTGTTCAACAGATTCTTTGCACGTTTTCACTGCCGATGCACTTGCTCAGATGACTGAAGAAGATTTTGACACCGAACCATATTACGAGGCTGTTAATGCACTTTTTATAGGGTTTTTAAAAACAGTGCATAACTTCATTTGCTCTTTCTAAAGATGGAAACATGACTGATGATGAGGAAAGTTAGGTATTTACCTTTTAAGGTAATAACCCAACTCCATTTGATGAAACTGAATATGAACGTTTCCTTTAAGCTTTCCCTTAAGTGGAGCATCGACAGACATCTCTAGGTTTTTCAGGAGAATTTCAGTACAAATAACCCATTAGAGTTAATTCACATAATATTCAGGGAGGCATCTTAATAGAAGCACTTCATGTAGAGGAGCCACAGAGTGGGAAAAAATGTTTATGGGCAGCACGAGGGCCTGATAAAAAAAAAAAACTGTGAAGTGAGCTGAGAACAGCCAGAACAACACGACAAGAGTTTGGAGCTTCAGCAAAACACGCACGCAGGGAGTTGAGGTGTAGAACTCGTATGTGTATGATGCCGTTAAGTGTAGCTTTAACTAATGGTGGAAAATTAAACCCATTAGTGCAAGAATCTTTATTGAAGATTCCAGCAGATGACGAGAAATGTTTTGAAAGTAATATTGATGTCGTAAAAAAAATACAACCTGGGGCCTTTAGATTTTATGAGCGACGCGTAGGCTCAGCAGCACATTAACTAAATATCCCTTGAAACTATCAACTGTGAGATTATTACAAGTCCAGACGCAGTAAAACACACGACCTGAAATCTGTCTTTTCCACAGCTGAGGGCACCGACGCTTATTTCTTCTGTAAACAGTTTAAACACGAGGTATTTAACCAGCAGCTTTATTATTAAAATCTAAACGTGATACATATCTGCGGTAAGAAATGTGCCAATGTTGAGAGGTTGAGGGTTGGATTTATATTATTTGCATATCTGAGCTGTTGCTTAAAGATATAATAAATATACCCAGTCAACAATAAAAACATTCAAACCTCACTCTGCTGTTACATACAACAATAAACTAGAGTAAAGTGGTGGAACATGTCGACCCGGCAGGAATCCACTGGGGTTTCTTTGACATTTCAGCCTCTAACAATAATTATTGGTATCGTAAAGTAGGAGCTAAAATGCAGAGCAAGACTCAAGCATTCCCCGTAGATACATGTGCACTGAGACATTGCAGCAGAATTAAATGTAATAGAATTGACGTAAGACTTGTGGTGATTGAGTCATGTGTCCAAAATAAAGAAAATCACAGTGTGCAACTTTGGCTGAAATCCGATTTGTTGTTTTCTGACAATATTGCTTTTTATAGAAGAGGCTGTTTATGCACTGTTGGTTAAGGTAATCAAAGTGGAAACAGGAAACGTCGGAGTGTAAATTGCATGAATGCACTTGTGTTACACCTGTAGTTGTCTGCACCCTGTAAGAGTATGAAGCCAGCGGTGGTTTCCGTGGCAACATTGCATCTCTTGGCCAAGTGTTTGTGCACCAATCACTGGATCAATTTGCCAATTAAGTTATTTGGTGCTACACAGGCTGCAGCCATGGTGACGACAAACGACACTGGATGAGAAAAATAACACTTTTGTATTTGTGAGGCCATTTTTCAGGACCCGTCACACATGCAGGATTTGCCAAGATCTGTTCGGGATACTTTTTATACCCAAATGCCCCCTGTGATCAGCCAAAGTGCACCTTACTCCTGCAACTAATGCCATTTGGTTAACACAACAACCTATAGGCAAAGAAATGGGACATAAAGTCTTCACCAAGCTTTGAATCACATTGAAACACATCTGAAGGCAGAAGTGTTCACGCTTGTGTGGCCAAAATCTTCGAGGCTGGATGAAAAGTCTGCTGTCACAGCCTCCTAGTGGCTGCATTAACACAGCCTCTGTGAAATCTCTCAAACAAGTCTGCACCTTTGTTGGACTCTGTACTTTTTACATGAAGGGTTATGAGATTTTGCACAGGCCCTCCTCGAAGCCATCGCTTCTTTTGCACTGTTCTTGCACACACAAAAAGTCACTTAAGCAGCCGAGTGAAGAAAGTGCATGAATTGACGGTCACCCCTTTTTCATTTTCTCTCCTGCCCCTGAGAAAGTCAGTGCATGCCACCGCTGTGAGCTGCTCTTTGACGTAAGATAAGATAATCCTTTATTCGTCCCAAACTGGGGAAATTTGCAAATAAAGAAGGGAACACCTCACTTCCATTGGATGGCATCTCGCTCAACCCTCTGTACGTGCCAAACCGAAGTTTCATGAATGAAGAAAAGTTTGGCAGCAGGAAGCTTTAAAAAGGAAATGATCATGTTCTGCACTGTGTGTGTACTCGTTCTTGTTGTGTCTTTAGGATCCTTTCCAGCAAAAACACTGACCTTGTCAGGATCAGTCCACCTCATGGGGACCAGAGTCCTCATTCGTAGTCGGACTTTGCATTGACTTCCATTCGTTTTGGACAGCCCGACCAAAACCTTATCCCCTATCTTAATCATTACCAATTCGTGCAGAACCCTAACCTAACCCGACTGACCCCAAACCTTCACCATGACCTCAGAAGTGTTTTGCATCTTCAGGAGTTTTTCCCAGAACAAACACTGAGCTAGTCGGGACCAATAACGGAGAAGAAAGTCCAACCCAATGAAGGAAAACGTCATTTCTAGGTTAGATTATGGTTGGGTATGATTTCGTCATGGTTAAGGGGTTAGGAATAAGGTTTTGGTTAAGCTGTCCACAAAGAATGGAAGTCAGCGCAAAGTCCTAATATGGATAGCTGCACAAACCGTGTGTGCGCGCGTAATATCAGCCCCCTGTGCACTTTCTCCTAAACGCATTATAAACACAGCACCTTCGTCCACATACCTGTTTCCACAGAAAGCTGTCCACGCCGTTTAACATCCAGGAAACAGCCACGTGGATGGCGGACAGAATAACTCCAGTGATGACCGCGGCGCGCATCCTGACAGGCAGCAGGGTGTAGATGACATGGATGAAGAACACGGTCCACCAGATGCCCTCCGACGCGCTCCTGGGCTGCACGAGCAGCACCCCGATCACCTGGATCACCAGCACCAGCAGGATGACCACATAGCACACAATCCACATGTGGTCCTGATGGAAGCCGTTCCTGTTGCACACCACCATGAGCACGAGTGTGAGGAAGATGGCAACGGAAAACACCACCACGAACGTGACGCTCGGCCCCGTCGCCCCACCGGAGCAGTGGAAGCCCAGCATGACGGTGAAGACCAGCACCAGCACCGCCATGAGCATGGTCAGGCTGCTCTGGTTGAGGCGGAAAAAGTAGCGCTGGTAGAGCCGCTCCAACTTCTCCGACTGGAATTTCTTGGATTTGAAAATGTGCATGACGCTGGTGCAGCACGCCACCAGAGAAAAGTTAACATCGGGCATGACCTCCTCGTCGTTGCTCCTCTGCTTGGCTCTGCGCTCCTCCAGACCCAGCTCCACGGACTTGGGTCTCACCTCGTCGTCGGGGCGTTTCGGGGACGCGCGGCCTCGGTTCTCCTCGCCATGGTCCTGCCAAGCCGACCTGGACCTGAAGCTGACCCTGCTGACGGTGGTGGAGGCTCGCCCGGGCTGCCGGTGGTCCGGATCATCCTCCTCTCGCCACCGACTGTTAGTCCGGGTGAGCTTCTTGCGCGGGGATCTGGCAGAGTATGGGCACCCATTGGCCACGGACTCAGACTCTCCCCAAGCTGCTCTGTGCTCGGTCCCTCCCCTCAGCCTCGGCGCACCGACACCGGGTGGGCTGACACTGTTCGATCTGGACATGTTGGATGGCTGGAGGCGACAGTAGGATGTGTCCTAAACTAATGAAAACTGCAGGGAAAGTTTAGCTCCACCGACAAACAGTGTCAGGAAACTATTTAGTCCCAGCGAGGAGGCGCAACAAACGCGCACTGATGGAGAAATGTCCCATAGTTGGTCACAATCTGTGCGCTTTCTATCTTTCTGATAAACTGGAAACTGTCACAGCTTGAAATGTTTACTCTTAAAATCTTCTCCAAAGTCGACATGCAATTATCCAAAACAATTAAGAAAGGGGTGATTAAAAAAAAAACACCTCCGGGGATGAAAACAATTGAACATGCGCAAAAGTCACAAGGGAGCCAGTTGCGCACATAGGGGAGGAAACATGTGGTCCAGGTGGATTTGGCTCCACATCATTGGGCCCAATTAAGTACCATCCATGGAGAGGTTGCACGGCAGCGCGCAACGCACACGATGAAACCATTACACCCGAGCAGATAGTCCCTGGAGATCATAGCGCAGCGCCGTCAATTACACCGTGGATCCGTTATATCTGCGCACATGTTTCCTGGGTTCTTGTGAGCGGTGTGTGCGTAGGAGAGACGCTGGAGGAGGATTTAAAAAGGCGAATCCCATGTCGGCGGTTCCTCCGAGACGCACCGTGACATCGCAGCCCGCACAGCGGTGGGGGAGCCTCACGTTTGGCCGCCGAGCATCATCACGATCCTCCGCACACTTGCGCGGATGGGAGCGGAGGAGACCAACTCACCGGCCGCTGCTCCTTCTCCTCCGGTGGCAGCCGCAAACGACACCCCCCTGGTCCATGGTGCAGCGTGCGTTTGCAACACGGTCAGTTCGCCGTCAGCCTCGGCGCCGGATCACTGTCCAACAGCTGTCCATCACTGTTCAATTCCCCCCAGGGAGCGACTTGGGATTTGGTTCAGCAGCCAGGGCTCCGCGCGCGGCCAACCCGCGGCATGCAGCGTCTACCCGGCGGTGCCAACGCGCGCACTCTCCCCGGCTCGGACAGTCCGCTCGGTGCCTGGTTCGGAGAAGCGGGGCATCATCACATATTTACCGCTGATTGCTGCTTTGATGGCCATTCAACCAAGTGTGCTTCCTGCGGCCCGCCTCTCCGCCGCGCTGCCACTGGAGGAGGGGAGAGGGTGAGTCACGCTTCGGCGCCTTGTCATTGGACGACAGGCCCGTCAATCAACGTCTGAAGGCTGCGCGGCCCCCGGGCGCTTTCGACGAATGGGCGGGGTCTGCCCTCACAGCTGGATGCCCCCCCCCCCACCCCCTCCACACACCCACACACACTCTTGGGGTCCTGGGACTTGAGGTCCAATAACATAATGAGGCCTATTCTCACAGGATGGCTTTTACTTCATTGTTTCTTTAGTTAGCCTGTATTATTTTGCCATTGCGGTTACAGTTGCAGTGGGTAGAATTTATCCTCCCCTTCCAAACATGATAGAGAACCTGTGGTAACCTTCAGTTTTCATATAAACGCAAAAGGTGTTTAGTTTGTCCAGTCTGGGCTACTACAAGAAAAATGGCGGCCTCCATAGAGAGGACCCCCGATGTAAATATAAAGTATTTCAATATAAAGTGCCCATTCTAGGGTAAATAAAATAACAATTTGTATAATTTAGATGAAACGCACTCGTGAAAACATCACTAGGATTATTTTGTATCAAATTTCTGTCAATAGATCCCTTTCACCTAAATATTACACACTGGACCTTTTTTAAATGAGGTTGTATAATTTAGGCAAATTTAGATTTTGTATCATTTGTCTTTAGTTTTAGATGTTTATGATTTGTCGACTTAGGCTTTACATTTTGTATGATATTAAAAAAATGGTAATGATTCGTTAAATATGAACATTTGAAATTGCCTTTCTCATATGTATATCAAATATATTTTGGTTTTAAATTCTTCGGCTGTGGCAATTTGAAACGGGAAATTTACACGTATTTAAAATTGTATACGTTAAATGATAAATCTAAAAATAAATCAAAATTTAAAGCTATCATCATGGTCAGCTCTTTTTATCTTTTCTAGCTAAAGTACAATAGGGTGAGTGTACCTGTGGACTATGACTTAATTAAGAACCAGTTTAAGATGGGCTTAGAAAAAATATGTGTCCCTTGTGCCATCATTTCCAGTGGCAGTCCACGGCCATTTACATCCAGGAAAAGAGCATTTGTGCCATTCAAGTTCACATTGTGTGCTAACAAATACAAATTGGAGGCATGTGACAGGGAGCCTCATGTGTTTGCTGGGACCAGCTCACCTCCAGTTGAATTCCCTCTGCTGCTTTTGGAATTCATCAAGGGTGAAACAGTGTTAACGGATAGAACAGGAGCCTCCATTCAAAACCGTCTTCATCAAATAAAAAGGGAACTCCGATATGAATCAGATACAAATTTATCTTGTTCCCTCTTCTTGTTCCGTGACTTCTTTGCTTGCTGTCTTTTCAGTCTCACACAAACACAATGTATTGCTGAATAATACAAAGGAATATTAAACTCAAACAGATTAATGTGGGTGTGAGAAAGTGGTGATTCCTCCCCTGACATTGTCTGTTCCCTATCACCAATTAACTACAACTTCAAAGTGGACACATGTTATTTACCAGGTACACTTCACTCATGGAACAAAACACATTCTTTTACAATAGTAAACTACTTTAAACATTTTAACTTGCCTATAATGAACGAGCACCAAGCATATCTGTGACATGAAGCTCAGCTCAGAAGCTCAGAAAAATCCAGAACATCATTTTAAGTAAAACAAGTACATAAGCGAAAAATACAAATATTGATAATTCAGCCCCAAGTGCGACCTTGTGCCGAGCAGAGGGTTGACGGTTGAAATTGTGCTTTATGTAAAACAGTGTGTCCCTCTCCCACAGCAGCTGTTCCCCAAATCTTCAGTTCAAAATATTAAGGAGGGTATGTAGGCTGCCGGCCTACTAAGATAATATTTATTACATGTTATTTTGATGTAAAAACATGACCCTCAGTGGTTCTTTATTCAACATTTAAACTGGGGCAGCTTCAGAAACGTTTATCTAATAATGAAAGGGATAGTTCACGGAAAAATTGAATTTCACTCATTATCTACTCACCACTATGCCCCCATACTGCTCCTGAGGTGTCTGTACAGTTTCAACTGTTTTTTTTATACAAATTCAAACCAGCAGTTCAGTTTTATTTCATCAAAAAGTTTACATTCTCCTCCAATGTGCAACATTTTATATTATAAAGTATCCCTTAGAAATAAATTATTGATATTTAAATCTAGTTTTTGTATGAGTTCATACAGTACATGTGTGATCGCATGTGATGCTCTTTACCTCACTTGTTTACATTGATATGATCGGACCGATGATGACAGACTGACTTGTTGTTTCATGTGACAATCGTTGGCTCTTCTGTTGCTCCTGAACGCACCTGAATGTTTAGGAGCTTGAAATAAAAGGCCAGTGATATGATCCGTCTCCTGAGACGTGCACTTCCTGACCTGCCACCAAAATCCATTTTCATTAGAGTGAATGCATGACAGTGTGGATAATGAGTTTAAAAGCTTTGTCTGAGCTGGTTTGCATCTGGTGAAGCCTTCCAGTGCCATTAAACTGCACGTCCTGTCGTCCTGCATGAGTCACGGGTACATTTAAAACAAACATGGAGACCAGCCACTTGTTCTTCCTGAATTATTAGGTGCAGTAAAACTCCCAGTTGAATAATAGTGTCTATGCTTCCCATGTTATAGGTTTATTGTAAATATAGACTCATTGTTCATTCCTGTACAAAGTATACTGGCCCCACGCAAACCATTTGTATCAAAACTTTATTCAGCAGAACCAGTTCTGGAGTAACATATGCCATGCTTGAGTATTTTCTTTTTTTAAGCCATGTTGAAACACAGGTCATCATTCCAGGCGTCCACATCTCTACTTTCATGCAGTTTTACAACGAGCTGCACTTCCGCTCTCTGCAACACATTTCAAACAAGTATCCAATATCATGCTCCACAATTTTGTGAGGATGGGGAGAAAAAAGACAAACACTTTGCTGTTTGCTGCAGACCAAAGGAGCGGGAGACAGTTTCCTGATCATGATGTCAAGCAGGACTTCGGCAACATAACGTTTTGGAGGTGGACTAATAAGAGGCTGATGAGTGTTAGCTTCTGAAAAAAATTGTCTAAAGAAACAATGAATGGTCCGGTCCCCCTGGTTACAGAAAATACCTCTTGTGGAAAAGTACTCAGATATATTTGAGATCATAATTTCTACGTTTTCTGCTTTCAAGAATATTGATTTAAATCTAGAAAGGCACGCAAACATTAAAAAGTGTATGATATCAGTCGCTCTGGATACGACAGAGATCTCACTGTAGACTCTATTTATTTTAACCATGATCTTCTGAATATAAAATGTTATAAATACCAGATTTGACAATTGAGAGCAGTGGCTCCAAAGCTGTGTAGTGGGATAAACTACTAGTGGTGTAACATATCTGCATTGGATCCACAGATTAATTTTTCTGGCCATATAAAGAGAAGTCTGGCAACAGTTTAACTTTTTAAATGTTATTTTTTTAATGCTGTTAATTAAATTAAACTCAAATAAAATGTTCTGTGATGGAGGTGGAAATCTCAGGATTCATATAAAACTATCTGGTTGTATATTTTCTGCCAGGGGTTTGTGAGAAGATGTTCTTTGTATTGTTTTGATGAACAGACCATTTAAAGAGTAACACAAGCAGAAGAAGTTTCTGCTGACCTCAAGTGGTTAAAGTTCCTGCTTTTAGAAAAGTATTCAGAAGGATGAAGGGGCTGCAGACTCATAGTTTCAACTACAAGAGGTCAACGAAAGAATGATTTACTGATTTGTGTTACACTTTTTGACAACTGCAGCTGAGCAAAAGAAGATAACCATTCAGGAGGACAACAGAAAAAATCTGGAATGTCCCTGGCAAAGTAAATGTCTCACTTTACCAGGAAGCCTAATAAAACAATGGAACTATTCTTATTCACAGTTCTCTCTTTGTGTTGTACGTTATTAAATCCACCAACGACTACAAGCTCAGTAAATACATCAGAACCGAGCGTGTTTGTGCCTCAAGGGAAAAGCACTTCAGCTCAAAATAATGACAATCACTTTTATGCACTTAAGTATCGTGACATCACTGTTTCAAAACAAAAGTCCATTAACTTAACCACCCGACACATTACTGGGCTACAATGCATTTTATCCTTCGTGTCACACGTTAAAGCTCATTTAATCTGAAAACATTGTTGCTACTGTAGGTTGTGCTATCTGTTCTTTTTTTTTTTTTGCATAAGTCTCATAATAATCATGTCTTCATTATTTTCTTTTATGATAAAAGTTTTTAACGTCCCTTTAACTGACCCCCTTAATTAAGGAGGTTATGTTTTCACCGCAGTCTGTTTGTTTGTAAGCAAGTTTACACAGAAGCAACTTAATGGATTTCCACAAAACTTGGTGGAAGGATGTGGGATGGGTCAGAGAAGAAGTCATTCCATTTTGTTGCAGATCCAGGAATTGTTTTCCACTTTGTTTAACTGCGAGATTGGATGTTTTTTGTTTTTTTTACATTTTAACTATTTCACAGGGAATAATTATTGGCTCTTGATGAAAATAAATAAATAAATCAGGCATATTTAGGGATTTGATATCTATGACTATTGGGCCTTGGTAGAGGTGAGTGTCATTCTTGTTAATTGGAGAAGGACAAAAAGGAAGAAAGTGTGCAGGGTGTAATTTGGATGGTTCACAAACTATCATTTAAATGCTAAACTATGCTAAACGCAATTAGTTTCAATAGATAAAAGGGATAAAAAACTGAAGCAGCTGAAGAGATTAGGAATGTGAGAAGGAAAAGCACGACTCCTCTTCAGCCACCTACTGGCTACTTCAGGGTAGTGAACATCAAACAATGAGGGGAAACCAACAACACAACTCCTCACTGGGCAACGATGGGAAACTTAAAATTTGAAATGAGTTGACATATCAACATAATCAATGTCAGACCATGAGATACATCATCTGCGCAAACACCAAATGAACAGCAACACAAGAGGAAAACAGAAAACCATGCAAGCACAAAATGAAAATAAAAATCATTTATTGATTAAATTAGGAATGTAATCAAAAGTCTGACTGTATTGAAATGAAGAAAAAAAACAACAGACACATGTGGACTTGACACTGTAGATGCAAAATCTACAGACAACCTAGTTGCAGAACTAGTCTTCACATTATTTTCTCTACATTGCAGTGAAGGAAAACTGCATCTTAAAAAAAGACCATGGGGAGGTGAGAAATCGATCTTTCCATAGTGTCATTGAAAAATGAGATTATTGATTCTATCAGTGCAGGATGCAGTTCAATGCTTTGCCGTGACCGAGTAATGCAGCTCGAGTCAAAATACAGTTCCTGTGTTGCCGTAAGATCTTTGGCTGTAATAAAGTAACTGCAGTTCGTTGCCTCCGCCAAGGACGTCATGTTTTCGTCTGTGTTCGTTAGTTGGTTTGCAAGATTACGCAAAAATGACTAAATTGTTCTGTGGATCCAGGAATTAATTTTCACTTTCGTACACATTACGAGATAGATATTTTACTAGGAGACTGATATCCATGAGTGTGTGGGATTTGGAGAAGATTCAAATAAAAATGTGGTTTCATAATGGGACTGTTGGGCCTTGGCGGAGGTATACACTAGATTTTAATAGCTTCCATGTCAAGTGACCCACTGACCTCAAACAAATTGTATTATAACCCTAGACAAAGAAGACTCCCCTTATTTTATTACCTCCACCAAGTGGGTTGTGTTTTCATTGGCGTTTGTTGTTAGTTGGTTAAACATGGCGAGATAGGGCGTTAGCCTTGGCGGAGGCCTTCAATGCCGTACTAGTTCATGAATGAAAACATCAAAACAACCCAAAAAAATAACACCAGTTCGTTCATTAGTGAGCATTTATACAACCCAGACAACAGCTGGAAGAGAAAAAGTAATAATAATAACGTTGCTTGATAATTTGATCGTCTGCCAGGTCAGCTCTGGCAGTTTGAAAACTGGCCGGGTTTTATGTAAATCAGATGCGATTTAGTTCCTCTTCTCTCGGTTGTTTTGGTTTTTCATTTCCTGCGCGAATACTGTTCAGCTCACTCCACTTTGCTGTAGTCGTCTATGTGGCCCAGCACCTTCTTCCTCTGTCGTATCATGTGGAAGTAAAGCTGGGGGAAGACTGAGGGGAGGCAGAGGGGGATCAGTATGTGATAATACAGACTTTAACATCAAACTACAACAAAAGAGACTTGTTTTTATATTGCAAATTGTAATTCAGTGGAGAAATGGGAGACATTTTCTTCTAGTGAAGAAAGAAGAAAAGAAAATGCCTAATTTGTCTTTAGCAGGGCTCTGTATATTTGTTATTTTGAGTAAATTCTTACTGGAAGAACAGGATTGATGCTGCGTGTTTTTATTATCACAAAAGGGTGAAAAAGTAACATCTGCTTGTTGACTTACGGGGAATGTAGGAGATCATGACGAGGATGAGGAAGGTGTGGTAATCGAAGGAGAAGTTGTACTTGTTGGGAAGAGTGACGGAGTACAGGCCCGTCTTCTGCACATACGGCAGAGCTGCATAGATAGTCAGCAACTCCCCGGTCACTCCCATAGGATACAGCGCGAAGAAGAAGGTGTACCTGCAGCAGAGGGGTTTGTGAGAGAGAGAAGGGAAAAAAATTAGTTTTTAAAACAGTTTTTATGCTACATGAGGGGTGGGCAGTATAGCTGGTATCAATAGCAAAACACTGATTGAGATATGCATGATATGGATTTTATATCTTGGTGTTTGCACCACAAGAATTAATAAGTAGGCAATGGTTCGAGTACACACAGACCAATCAGTGTCTTTTAAAGAAAAGCCAACCATAAAGGGACCATAACGGTGAATTTGATTAAAGACCTGGTGCCAATTCTAATGGAAACACATTAAAGAAAGAAAGAAACAGCTGCATTCCCACTTTTAATCCCCCAAAAAACCTTAAAATTGTGTAGCAGCAATTGAGACAATAGCACAAACATTACATTAAACTCTAAATATCCTGTGAAATAAATATTTTACAATCTGCTGCTTGGCAAGAATGTAAATAAATAGGATGTAACTGCCTCTACATGGTTAATCCTAGAACTGTTGAGGGATCAGGCCTTGAGGAGAAAGCTTTGCAATTAAACATGAGATACACTGAGCTGCTTTTCTCCTGCACAGAGAACAGATATCAAAGAGAGAAGATAAAATGATCCCTCTCCTCTTTAACTACAAACGGGTGAAGGAGTAGTTTTTCTCTCAGGGTGCAACTCGAGCTAAAAGTTGAATACCAATATAGCGACGGCCTAATTTGCTAGCTGGCAACAAAGACTGTGGGGAGGGTGGAACTTGACAACTGTTGCTCTGCTTGTAGATGCACATGAATCCCACCGGGCAGATAAGGAGATGACGATTTGTACGGTGGAAACAGCACAAGATTTTCAGCGGGTGTGACGATCCATGTTCCTCAGCAAGTTAACAGACGTTTTCCTACCTTGCCCATTTGATGAGGTACGGCAGGTGGTTGAGCAGGCTGAAGGTGTAGAAGGAGTAGCGGATGATCTCTGTGACGGTCCAGGCTGTGACGAACAGCAGCACGCTGTCCTCGCTCTGCACCTGCACAAAACACAAAGGATGATGGGAGGAGGAACGAGTGGGGAACAAGCATCATGCTGCGGTAGTTAATCTGCTGTTGGATAATCTAGACTCTTCATCGCAGAACCATGCTGTTTGAAATCAGATCACACTGCAGGCCCATGGTCTCCATCCTCAGATATTAGGTTAAAACTGATGCATTAGGATGTTAAAGAAATAAAAGACGCAATCCCTGACACACACTTATGGTCTATATACAGTTTTCATACACGTACACATTGAATAAGAATGAGAGAAAAACTTGTTAGTACATCATACAATAGACAAACAAAAGAAACACAACATTAAAACATCAAATGCATCGGTTATTCACTAGATTCATTCCTGCAACTCTACAGCAAGACCGTCTGACATTACTTACACATTTACTCCTCTCCAATCTAATCCAATCCAAATCTATCAACAGGGCAAACAGTACATCAACTGGTCACGATTGAACATGAAGCCATTTTCCACTATTGTGTCACTAAAGCAGCTTTCAGACATGCACTGAACTCCTGAAATAGACATTTCCCCAAGTTCTTCTTGCCAGCCGCCTGATAAAATGTCCGGGTAATGTCTGAGTGAGCCCGAAAAGAACACAGTGGGAAAATGTCCGGAAAATTTAGAGCGAGCGAGTGGGTGTGTTGGTGAATAGGGCTGCACGATATCAGGAAAACATATGATATGCGATAACGTTGTTTAATATCGCGATGACGATATGATTTGCGCTAAAAAAACATAAACAGTCCCTGGCTACTGACGTAGAGACCACGGACAGCTCCACAGCCGGGAGAAGGCGCACAGCCCGGCTGCAGCACCACCAAGCCGGGGGCAGACGTCAGGGAGCCAAACACAGCTCCACTAAGTCCACTCAGTGTTAGTTTGGGGTCTTTTCATACTTTTTTGGACCGTGAAGTTCGTTTTTTACTGTTATTAACAGCTCTGTCAGTAATTTACATCGTCTCTCGTGTCTCTGTCATTCGCGCTGTGCACTGCTTCAACTGCGTCAAACAAAACGGAGCGCACAGCCATCTCCTCCAGCTCTACATACATTTACTAAGTTTGTAAAGTCAGTTGTTCTTACTGAGTTTACATGGAGCCGCGTCGCTCCGTCAAATTCTCTCTATTCTCATCTTGTTCTCTTCTTCTGACAATGATTCACTGATGGGAAAACCCATCAATGTTCTGAATGTCTTTAATTTATCATCTAGGGCAGCAAGGCTCCATGTGATTGGCCAAATATATTGATATGCAGAGTGTGAATGTGTGGCGAATGAAATACCATTTATCGAGATGACGATAGATTTTCGATATATCGTGCAGCCCTACTTGGTGATGTTTCTATCACGCAAAACCCAAACGAAAAAAAGGAGTTACATATAGGAGATGCAGACGAAGATCACCGTGGAAAGCCAATGAGATTCGAGAGCTTTTGGCAATAAGAGCCGATGCCAGGGTCGATGTGCGGGAAACAAAAACATGTGATTTCCGCAGTGGAATGTATACGTTGTCCTGGCTCCTGCTGCTCTACTCAGGCACGACTCTTCACCCGAATGTTTATGACATTTTCTTGTTGTTGTGAACGCGTCTGACTTGGACAGTCTCCTGCTGTTCTTCATGTGTCAAAGGCAAACTCGGAAAATGTCTGAATCCCCAATATTCCGAACAGGAGTGCATGTCTGAAAATGGCTTGAAAGAATTAGAAAGAGTGTATAAAGAAATGTGAGTGTGAATGGAGAGAAACTCATCTTACCTCTCTGACACTGTGTGTGACGGCCCAGGTGAGGAACACCCGGGACATGACCTGGAATCCAGTCAGGACCACTGAGGACGGTACAATTCCTGAGATATGAGGCAAAAGACACACACTTGATATCTGTGAATGTATGTGTGTGTGTGTGTGTGTACATGCTCAGACTGGGAAAAGTCAGCTAGCTTTAGCTCCAAATCCCAGATAATGAACGACATGGTCTGTGAACTCATCACATTAACACCATGAGAGTCGTCAGCTTCTCAACTATGGCTCTGGCAAACACTTGAAATATGAAAAGCTTCAGTTTGTCTGCACTTGGTGTGCATCTGAGAAACATCTTCAAATTAACTCTGACAAGTCACCACTAGAATGTGGCCAGTCCACATTATAATTAAAATATATCAGCCACTGCTTTGGAGGGTGGAGGTTGAAGAGAGACTCACCTACGGCACAGTGCAGTATCTGTGAAAGGAGGAGATAAGAGAAAATGAGTCAATGTGCTCATACATTCTGCTGCTTGTGGTTAATTGTTTCCTTTCTCTCATGCATTCCTGGAAGTCATTCGCATTAATGCGGTTAAATCATGCTCATTTTCAATATTATCATCGATTTCCTATTTATAGTCTCAATATGAATGTTTTTTGAATGTGCACAACTTTATTACACAAAAACTCACTTTATAATTCTAAATTATGTGTTGTGTGCCTGATGATTATTTTCCAATTCACAAAAGCGACTGATGCTGTTAACATCGATTTATAACATGTGGTGTTCAATCATTTCATGAATGAAAACTAATCTCCTCTTACACTGGACAGGATCACTGAAACACCTCATTTGCTCAGCCTCCACACTGCAGGACACACGTGTGTCTCAGTGTGTCTCAGTGTGTATCAGCCGGACATACCACGCTGAGATGTTACAGAGCACATACCAAACACTGGACAGATAACAGGCCTGTGGAACCCACTGCACATCCAGACTCAAGCTGATTTTATCAACCTGATGATGTTTATTTTTTTATATCTTCCTTTTTGGTGGAATGAAAATGATGATGGATCTTGATGGGAAAAAAACTGGCTTTTTAAGGGGACTGATATTTATGAGAGTGGGACGTTTGGTGTAGATCCAAATAAAAATCCAAAACTAGTGAATTTAAATGTGGTCTCATGAGGGGACTGTTGGGCCTTGGCGGAGGTATGCGCTCTACTGAGTGCCATTCTATATGTATTTGAAATAAAGCCACATCATATATACATACTGTATTCAATGAAATATATTGTGTCTGTATCACTCAGCCGTTGGTGCTCATCTCACCTCCAGAATAGCTCCAGTCTGAAAGAACTTCAGAGGCTTCTCTATAGAGTAGTACAGCCCATGGTAGCTTCCTCTGGCCAGGTAAGCTCTGACCAGACCCACAGCGATCACCAGCCACCTGGACAACAGAGGAGAAACATGTCAAAAATAAAAACATCTACCAGATGATCTGATGAGCGAAATAGAAATCGGAATTCGGCTTGTGTGCATTCGCTGTTTTAAATAGAAGAAGGATTGGATGTAATCTAAGAAATCATTGATATAAATATACACAAACACAGATATACAATATGTTCAGTCTTCTAGAATTGGTCGGTTATATCAACCACACTGTTCTATTATTAATATTCTACTCAATAACTTAAAAGTCATGTTATTTAACAGGGTTAGATTTTTGTGTAAATATAAAAAACTAAGTGCAAAGTATATATTGAACCATGTGGGTACTTTTCTAGATGGGGAACTGTTCCCTGATCACCATATACAATCAAGAAAATGATGGTAACAATGTGATGTCATGGGTTACATCATTCAGGTGAAACCTGTCTCCCTCTACAGAGAGGTCAGAGGTCAGCTGCAGCACAGAGCTGCTGGAGGCACAAGCTGAGCAGACCTGAGCGAGGAAAAGGTTTCACTTCACACTTTGCTTTCACAGACTGAAGAATGTCACTTATATGTAAACTGCCTCAATAATCATAGCAATAAAAGGGCCAGTTCAGCAGAAACTGCGCAGGCCTGCCTAGCAGATACTGCAGTGGAAACGTGTACGACACCCTGACTCGTGCTCAGTACAAAGCCAGCACTGTGAGGCCCATCCACACTGAGCGGGACACAATGTGACCTAACTGGTTAGAACAGAGAGCAAACAACAACCACCACTCCATTGTGCAACAGGGTGCAAATGAGTGCGATAAAACTGGGATAGTTTTTCAGTCCATGGTCCAAGATACATGTAATTACTTTTAAAATTTGCATATCTATGCTATGCTATCTGGGGCAGTGGAGGTCATACAATGACATCCAGTCTACTTTTATACAAACTTAACTTTGAAAAATTCAAAATGCAGCCCAATAAAAAACTGTTTTATTATAAAAAACTTGTTTCTGATGAGACATCTAAAAACCAAGATGTTAATTTATAATTACTAAAACATTTTTAGGAGGTTACATGCAGAGTAATTATTGATCTGAACTTCTGTGTAATTATGTCACAAAAAAGGAAAATTCCCTATCGTTTATTACAGCTCCATATAAAATTATACTAATTTAAAACCTTTTTAATCAAAACTAACTAGTTCAAATCCCTGAAATCTTTAACTCATCTTTATTTAGAAACCTAGATTTTTTTTTTTATAAATGTGCTGCAAATACAGTACGTCTACAAGTCCATGTCATGTCTTATTCAAACACACAAAGTGGTTCTTTCTTAATCAAACAGTGATTTAATCTTCAAACATGCCCATGGTAATTTTCAGTGATTTCAGGAGATTTGATGATAAATTAATCAATATATATTTTATAGGGCTGGACAATAAAGCAATATCAGATACTGATCCACACCAGATTTGTAAAATGTTTTGCTGTTTGTCATTCTATGCTCACAAAAGAGCATTTCAAACCACAACCTTCATTCTGGAGCAAAAAGGTGTCTTTAAATTTAAACCAATAATAATGTGACACTTACATTTAGACACATCACTCAGCTGTAATCTATTACCGCCATTGTTGCAGATTAATCCACTTTGCCTGGTTTCGTCTGAATTTGATTCTAATCTGGTTAAAATTACATCTTGACAAGCATCTTTTCAACTGTTTTCGTGACGTCTTGTAGCAGAAGTGTCTCTTTTTTAAGAGTTAAACATTTTTCTATATCATTTGTTTTATTTTAACATTGTGAATGTATAAAACTCAAATCCTGCAAAACATGTCAATGCAATAAGAAATGCCACATAGACAAAACACTGACAGCAGACAACACACCAGACGTCCTTGTGTAGTAGTAATGTGTGTGTGTGTGTGTTTGCATGGTGTGTTTGCACTGTGCGTGTCTGCACTGTGTGTCTACATGGTGTGTGTCTGCATGGTGTGTGTCTGCACTGTGCATGTCTGCATGGTGTGTGTGTCTGCATGATGTGTGTCTGCACGGTGCACTGTGTGTGTCTGCATGGTGTTTGTGTCTGCACGGTGTGTGTCTGCACTGTGCGTGTCTGCATGGTGCGTGTCTGCACTGTGTGTGTCCGCACTGTGTGTGTCTGCATGGTGTGTGTCTGCATGGTGTGCGTGTCTGCACTGTGTCTGTCTGCATGGTGTGCGTGTCTGCACTGTGTCTGTCTGCATGGTGTGTGTCTGCACTGTGTCTGTCTGCATGGTGTGTGTCTTTGTGTGTCAGACTAAAGTGCAGGGCAGGTGGTTGTCTGACGCTCATCAGCGTTAATCTGTGTGAGCCGTTAGACGTCCGTGAGCTAATTCAAAGTGACATCACTACACAGCATGCTAGCACTGTTCATGCTAATAATAAATGCATCAAACAAGCACATTCATAATCCAAAATCAACGCTGTTAGCAAGAAATCTGAAAAGTTTGAAAAGGAAAATCGTTCAGCCATTTAGTCTCGTCTTGTTCAAAAGCAACACACACACACACACACACACACACACAGAGAGAGAGAGAGACACACACATTAGAGCCATGTTAGCACGAGGACACACGCTACATACCCCGCTGTCATAACAACGTTGTAAATGACCAGGTAGGCCGTGGCCAGGGCGCCGGGGCCCCTCTTCTTCTTCGGGGCCACATCACCGTGGGCTGCCTTGGTCCCCGCAGCAGCTGCCGACATGACTGCGACCCTCGACGGTGCTTGGTCCCGGACAACAGCGACTGTCTGTCGGGTTCACCGACTTACAGGAGGGAGGCACACACCCGGAAGTGCCGTCACGGCGACAGATGGCTCCCCTCTCCGTAGTTCCGCCTCCGCTTTTTGACGCTTTCACTGAAATATGACAATGAAAATCCACCATTTCCGCTTGAAACTTTATTTTTAATCAAAAAAATAACTAGATTTAATATTTTTTATTTAGTATATAAATATATATACTGTATCTGCTCTACTTCCCGCGGAATTAAATAGTAACAGTAGAGCGGGAACTATCTTGAGCTAAGATTGTAGTCTTTGTCTCTTCCTGCAGAGAGACGCTCTCTAAAGGCTCCCGGACTACATTACACTCAGTTGGCAGTAATGATAGATAGATAGATAGATAGATAGATAGATAGATAGATAGATAGATAGATAGATAGATGGGGAAATTTAAGGCAGATTATAAATAATTAATAAATAAATAAATACACTAAACTAACACAGTTTAACACAGCAGCCCTAATAAATTCTACATCCACGAGTGTTACCTTCCTCAGATTTTGTATTTCAAAAACAACCACCTCTTTATTTATGCCGGTTTCATTATTTCCCCCAGGCACTCAGAAACCAAGCAGTATTCTAATAGCTGAAATTAGTTGTTTAAATAAAAAATATTGGTGTTGGTCAAACAAAAAAAAGTGAATCGAATATGTTAACGTTGGGCTTTATGCATAAATTATAGCAATTTTACATTTTTTGAAGAATCTTCTGATATTTTATAAATTAAATAATTAGTTATCACTTCAGGGAATTTCTAGTTACATCTTTTGATAATAACAATGATTTAATTTATACAAATGTAACAAATGTAAATGTAACTCAATTTGACCTCTTGAGGATAATATCCACTGAGATAACAATACTTTTATCAATAATGGTACAGAGGGCTTTTCAAATAAATATAATGAGAATAAGACAAAGGAACATGAGCAGAGGAAAATGGAAATAAAACAAAAATATTATATAGATAATTAAGATTATAGTCAGTATAAATAAGAGCCAAATAAAATCAACCACCTTTAAAAGCTTTCACAAATAAGAAGAGTTTTAAGAAAGTATATAAAGAAGCTGTCTATCGAGAGTCAATGGGCAACAAGGTAAAAGTCTGGTCACCCACTGTTACAGAGTGTTAGTGAGCAATTGGAGTATCAGCTAATTATCTGTCCTTGTCCTATCAAACAATCGAACAATCAAACTTTAGTTTTAAGAGTTTTACTGTTGCAGTTTATATTGTTCTCGTGTGGATTTTCTATTAATATACTTTAGGAAGATAGAAAATATCCAGCTTAAACTGAAAAAATGAAATGTATAGACATTGATTCCTTTCGAATTTAATGTACTGAGGTACAGAATAAATCTTTATGCACTGACGTTCCTCTTTTCTGCCGCTAGATGTCAGTATTTATTTTGTACAAACAAAGACAATATACTAAATTACCGATTTAGTGATAAAAAATAAAATAAAATAAAATAAAAGTGCTGTAGTTTCAATAATTAAAAAATATGTAAAACATTTAAACACTAAACCTATGAAAACAAAAATGTTCTTCTTACGTATTTTGCAATTTTTTGTTCAGGCATTGTTGAAGGCAGCCGAGTTACCGGAAGAGCAACTGGTGCGAGTTTAATGGACAAGGAAGAGAAATTATTTATTTAGGTGAAACGTCAAGTCTGCGCAGCAAAACATTTTCCTCTCGTCGAACTATCCGACTCCGTTTTTAAGTCGTCATCATGCCGTTGTTTGCCCAAAACCCGTTTGACCAAGATGTCGGTGAGTGAAGCTGTTTCTTCGTTGTGCTTTTCACTGTGTCAGAGGGAAGCTAGCGACGGGAGCTAACGTTAGCTTAGCTTAGCGTCGGTTTACTCAGGGTTTAAGCCACAACAACATCCGTAAATCCACAAGATTCACTTTGTTCATGTGTCTCTCAACATCTGACAGGTCGTCATTGTTTTCCGATATATGTATCGATCAGTGATTTTTACCAGGATAAACTACTGAGTGGTAACTTTAAGGCTGATTCATGTAAACAGTGACTGGGCTCATGTACTGGATCACCTGACCTGCAAATCACGTCATATCTGTTAAATAGTCAGACTATCCCAAAGTCTGAGGCAGAAACGATCGATTATATGAAATCAATCCAAACCCCCAAGATGTTAGGTTTACAATCTCTAAACGATTAATCAATTTCATGAGAAAATGACCAGCAGATTAATTGATAATGAACAGAATCACAAGTTGCAGATGGAAGTTTGAAGGATTTGGGTCATATGGGAGGAAATTAATCAGCAACTATTTTGATAATGTGTTGTTTATGTGTTGTTTTGTTTGTAGTTCTGTGAATATCTGAGGGTTTTAAACGTTAAAAACAAGCAATTTAAATCTAAAAGATGTTATTCTGGTCTTCAAGGATTCACGATGACAAATATTATCTAATATTTTATTGTTGGAACAAGTCAGAAAATACTCTTCAGATTAATGGGTGATGAAGATTACTTGTCTTGATTAAAACGTCATGCCAAGTTCCCATAGGCCATTATCCTACACACCCCTTTAACACCACAGTTGTTAGATCCCCAGACAATAATCCACTGTAATGCTTAGTTGACTGTTACAGAGTGAGGATGAGTCTCGTGACATTTTAATATGAGCTAGAAATGTGTGTTTGAATGATTTCATGCTTACATGTTACAAAGCAGCAGTTGGTTCCTTACCTGACAAAAAAGACCTCCTCCAGTACCATCACACAAATATATACACATTTATATAAGATTACGAAAGTAAATGTCAAGGGAAAATAGCACTTGTGCATTTTAATTAGTGTAGCAGCTGTTACGCTTTGCACCTAATAAAGTGATCACAAGATAAAATGCATTAAGATCTGTGTGGTTTACCATCTTGACTTAATATATTTCATTAGGGTTGCCTGCAGGTTCACACAATAAAACAGAGAAAAGTAATAATATCCCAACAACGACTCAAAAACCAAAGACCAAACTGTCTAGAGGTCTTAATGACATTATAAACTGACTTATGGGAAAATATAAAATATATATTTTTTGAAGATACTATACAGTTTAAATAGATACTGAGCTGGAAAAGAGCTTTAAAACAATATAAGAATCATTTCTCTGGGACTTTTTATTAAGGGAGATGTGGCCAGTTGAACTCACAGACTCCTCCCCCATAGAAACTAGTTAGTTAGTTAGTTAACGCCCTTAATTAGGATTCAAGACACATAAAGTTTGAGTGCAATAGGTTTCTCATGTGACCAAATCGGCATGAAAAATGTCATTAAGATCTGGGGCCCAAAAGTGTAATGAGTTGACAGGGAGTGACCCAGCTGTGAAATGCTGACGGACTTCAGTACATTAGCCCGTTCTAAAACATGGGAGCTATTCATTACTCTAACACTTGGCATGTCTGCATATGAACACATTATGTTTGAAGACAAACAGCCACGATGCCAGCAAAGATATTTTCTCACAGGAACATATGTGCTTCTGTTTGATATATTTCCAGAGAAGGCAACCAATGAAAACAACACAACAGATGACTGGGGCCTGATTATGGACATCTGCGACAAGATCGGGACGACAGCCAATGGGTGAGCTAAAAAAATAACACAACAAAATAACAAGCGCAGCACTGTTGTTCAAATAGCTGCTTATTTAAGAACAGCACATTTGCATTGGACTTTGAGTTTGCATATTATCAGATCAGGTGCTGGGCAGGAGCATCTCTGTGCTCTGTTGTAGTTCTTGTACTAACAATGCATTCCGTCCTGTTTTCATCTGTTCCAGACCAAAGGACAGCTTGAGATCCATCATGAAGAGAATCAATCACAAAGTTCCTCATGTTTCCATGCAGGCCCTCAATGTGAGTTTGCTCGCGCTCTTTCATGGTTCTGCTTCACAGATTGAGAATATTGTCTCAAAAATAACGTAATTACAAAATAAAATAGATGTCAAAGTGCTTCACAAAGCAACAATTGTCACAATAACCTCGAATTGTCACCCTACCAGGGTTCAATCTTATGTTCAGATGTTAATGTACAGTACCATGGCTATAACAAACCACGTTGGTGATGGATATTATATATGTTGGTCATCAGTCCGTCTGTCAGTCCATCCATCAACTCAAGGATGAAGTGATTAGACCCTGGTCTTCAAAGGTCACCCTGACCTCACAAAACACATTTTTAGCCTTAACTCAAGAATGAATGCACTAATTATGACACATTTCCAGATGTCTAAATGGATGAAATGATGAGGTTTTAACATTTTATATCCAAAAGGTCAAAGGTCAATTTCATGGTCACATCGTATTGTTCTGCAAAAACTCTTTCTTATCATAATTTATCACCATAACTCACGAACAGAATGTGAGATTATGATCATTTTTTCCTACAACTCGATCTGGTTCGCTGAGACAAACAACCAAGAGGTTCTTCTGTCTGCAGACGTTCACCAGATGTGAGGAGGGTCAAAACTTCTTTTCCATTTAGGCTCATGAAGTAGGTGTTGACTAATATGTTGACCTGCAGATGAACTGCATTTGATCTAATATTTCCATCGTTCAAGCCGTACATGAAAGTATAACATCTTACACCTGGAGGAGTAAGGGAGCTGTTTCTCTGTCTGAGTCATCATGAGCGAATATGCTCTTTGCTATTTTTAGATTCCTGTGCTCATTCATTCAGACAATCGAGGACCTTTTGTCATTGGAACCATTTATAATTACAAAAGCTCCACCAGCCATTAATATGTGCTCTGAATAATTCACTAATGAGTGGTAGAATAATCCTTTTTCCTTGTTGGAATTAAATTGAAAAACCATCTTTTTCTTGCATATAAACAGCTGTTAAATCTTCTCTTGCAGTTGATGGGCGCTTGTGTGTCGAACTGTGGCAAAATATTCCACTTGGAAATATGTTCAAGGGAGTTTGCCACTGAAGTACGGACCGTGCTGGGCAGGGTATTTTCCTCTATTCCTACTTTTCAACCATATCTCGTCACATACGTCCTTCCTCACACTGTGAAGAAAGTTAACAGTTGCAGGAACATAACTTCAATCTGCAGCATTTCAGTTAAGTCATTAACTCGGTTAGAGCCCTGGAGAAAACACAGGAGAGAGTAACCCAGTTGTTCTTGTGCGTGTCCCTCGTAGGCTCACCCGAAGGTGTGTGAAAAGCTAAAGGCTATGATGGTGGAGTGGGCAGAAGGCTTCCAGAAGGATCCACAGCTCAGCCTCATCGGCGCCACCATCAAGACTCTGAAAGATGACGGCATCAGTTTCCCCTCATCATCTGCACAGGTATGTTGATATAATATAGAATTTTTTAAGAACATAACACAAAGCAAGTTCACATCAAATGCCAGCTTACCTAGCTAACATAACCACTGAAACATAAACATATAAGACATTTATTGTAATTAATATTATACTTATCGATGGAAAAAAAGGTTGAAATTTACAAAAGCTAAATAATTCTGTTCTTTTGAAGTGTTTGAGTCCACAAAACACTTCTGGAGTCTCAGGGGTAAACTTTGTTAGAGCAGAATCCAATACGATTGAAGTCAATGGTGACTCCTTCTTCAGACGTAATAAAACAACAGAAAAACCATAACATGCCTCCACACTGCTCCTGTGGTGTCATCCAAGTGACTGGAAGCGCCGACATTCATATTCAACTCGAAACGAGGTCATGTACGCCGTGTTACTGTAAATGTCTGCTGATATCTTCCGACGAGGTGCATTCAGGGACCGTTGGAAATGCTAATGTCCACTAGCTTAGCCACTTCTGGTGGACTTTTAGACTTAAAACTTGGTATAAATGAACTTGTTTGGAGTCGAATTTGAACGTCTGATTATAGTTACAGTCCATGTAACACAATAACAAAATAAGTGTGTGGATCCTTTCTGTCTAGCATGAGGTTGTTATTGTGGTTTCACTGCAGACCAGCTGGTCTGTCTGCGTTTGAACTGCCCAAGCTTACAGTGGAATTTCCTGCTCACATATTTCACATAATTCTGTGGGTATACATATGTGTGTGTCTGTCCCAGGATCAGGACTTTGTGGTCATAGTGAACTGGATTCTGTCTTCTTCTTTCTCTGATGTCTGTGTGATTTTATTATGTATCAACCTCATGTGTCAAGGGTTGAGTTGGAATTTGTCCTCATATTGTCATAAAACAGTTGACCCACTAACTGTTATCTGTTATACAGTAAACGCTTGACACCTTTTGTTCTGGGTTGTTTACCAAGGGCTTTGCTTCTTTAGACATTGAATAGTCTGAAGTTGTTACGTGACTTTCAGTAGTTGTATTTTAAGAGTGAAATAAGTTAATAAGTAAGTATACTCATTAATAAGTAAATCATAAACGTATATTGTGTCTGCTTTATGTCACAATACATTTTCTATCTTTGTTTTTCTCATGTGTGAAGGACAGTGCACTGTGAATTTGTAATAAACACAGTTCCTAACACTGATTCCCTCTTAAAGGGCAAATAAACAAGTTCCATGTGTTAATAAAAGAGAGAACAGGTCATGGAGAAGAATGGGGTTCATGGTTAAACTGATACATTTCCATGGTTTTACAGTAGAAAGAGAAAGCTAAGGAATAATATGGAATTGAATTGGTTTTCTCCTCCTCATTGCTGTGCTGCTCTTTGCCGTAGTAGTGACTGAGCTGTATATTATGTTGTAAGGGGGCGCAGAGTTGAGAAAGCTGCTTTAATGAAGAGCAGGTGGCACATGAGGCAGCAGGTATGACATTTCATCTGAATGAGCCATTAAATAAAAAGCAGCAGGTCGTCTGTATCACGCTGTGCTAAGGCTTCCTAGTATTTACCTTTTAACTCTCAGGTCATTTTTAGATCGGATGCAGCTTTATTTTCTCCCCGCTGTGATACAGCCACATGATACCAACTCATGTTGATCGAACGAGTTTCCTGGTGCCTGTCGGTGCATGTTGCATTTAGTGTTCTTGCTACACGTTCTACTAGTTGAGGGTGTGTGCAGCAGCATGTGCAGTTATGCGTGTTACGTTTAGATGGAATGAAAACCCCACCCTGTTTTCATGCTCAAAATGTCTGTATTTTATGATTCATACAATATTCCCTTACAAATGACATTGCTGCTCACAAATGTAATTTAGAATGCTGTGGGTTTCCTACGCAGGTTTAAAAACTATCTTTAGTAACAAAAATGAGTGGTTATTTGTATATATAGTATAAACAGACATGGATGAATGTCTGTTTTTGGATGAAGAAGAGTGTTTTCACCTGTAAACTACTACTTTTACTGTGTATACATTTATTTTAGATACCTGTTCAAATACATATCAAGTTACTTTACAAACATGTGGATTTACTCTCACTTGCTCCCTCCCATGTTTCACTGAAAGCCTTACCTATCCTCATCATATGCAGTATACAAATGTGAGTATTTTCTGGTGGTCTGTAACACTCAGATTATTAGCAGTGGTCTTAGGGAACTTGAGTCACATGTTTAGGGGAGCAGTTGTATTGTTTTCCTTACTATAAACCATAGACTAGACTTTCTAGACAGTCCCTGGGTTGTTTTTCAACCACAGTATCATCAACACTTAACCGAACACCGATTTTTGTGTCGTCTTCCCATGTGAGGAGGATTCAGACAGACAGAGTTCTAACTAAATACCAGCTTTCATCTGGCCCTCTGTGAATCGGCACCCTGAAATTCAGATTTGCTATATGCTGTAATGCATCAGCTTTGTTGACTTGTTTTTGTTTACTTTGAGCTCAGTGTCATGTCGGCGTGATGCCTCTGGTGAGCTTGGATACAAAATAGTGAGAAAGGTTTCTGAGCCACAAATCAAACCAAAATGTAATTCCCAAAATGGCCTGCAGATGGCATCACAGCCAACAGAAATCTCTTTTTCACTTCTAGTCCCTAAGTGCTTCACTGTCACTCTCTCTCTCCTGCATATTGTATACATGCTGGTGCACACACACACACACACACATTCACACACACAGAGACCTGACCTTATCTCTCTTTATTTACCACAGGGGTCGACCACAAAGGTCAGCACACCTGCTGTAAGCAAACCATCTACTGATGACGACCTGGCCAAAGGTAAAGTGAGATGTCACAACACGCACCTTTGTCAAATGCATCTGAGCATAATTTTCTTCCACAAATACATATTTTCCAGCCACCACACTTTATTTGCAGGACTTCACTTAGTACCGATATTCCTTTTATTCACTGTAGAGTAGTGGAAATTCATGAATCCTGTGTCTGGACATAGCTCAAGTGTTTGGACATCTGACAAATACACTCCTCTCCTTTGCACTTCTCTTCTGTTGCCCCTGACCTCCTCCAGCCATCGAGTTGTCCTTGCAGGAGCAGAAGCAGCAGGTGGAGACACGCCCCCTTGCCGTGACCTCCGACCCCCCAAGCTACGCCAATGGTGGAGCGGGGCAGGAGGCCCGGAAGGTGCGCGCGCTGTACGACTTTGAAGCGGCTGAAGATAATGAGTTGACCTTCAAAGCTGGAGAAGTTATTCTGGTTTTGGATGACAGGTATAGTTTCATAACACGTCCGATCAAGAACCAGCTCTTCTTTGTCCTCAAAATACCAATTTAATATTTTTACTGTTCATAGATGATGTAGACTTTCTGATCATTGTTGTTCAAAGGAGTGATATTAAAGCATGGCTGTAAGTTTTATTAACTCGGCTATATGCCGTCCAATTTTGCAGCTGTACGATAAACCATATTTTTATGAAGCCACTTCACACTGCTATCTTGATTTACAGGCATTTGTAAATTTGCTCCACATACTGTAGGTTTATTAAATTGCCAGAGAAGAGTTTGCTCCACAAGTAAAGCGAGCAATACTTATGTAAAATTGTAATACTGAATAAAACTCTATATAATAAAACCAAACTGCGAATGATTTGAGCAGTTTGGTTTTATTATATAGAGTAGCAGACACCATAAGGTGAAAATTCTTTTTTAAATTTAATTAAACGTGATGTCTTTGTTCGGCGTAAACCTTCGCCAGACGCTCAGTGTGACTCACTCCCTGAAGCTCAGGCCTGTTTCATGCTTTTGTTCCCAGTGATCCAAACTGGTGGAAAGGAGAGAACCACAGAGGAGTCGGCCTCTTCCCTTCCAACTTTGTCTCAACTAATCTGAATGCTGAACCGGAGACAGGTCAGTATATTTACAGAAGCGGAAAATGAATCATACGGCCTCTAACGCCTTCTTTTTGTACCTTTTGGAATCATTCATGATTTGAACTGGAAGAAACTATTTTAAGAACAGTTGATCAAACCTGATATTTTTTCTCTGCAGTGGCTTATGTTGAAAAGACTGCCAGTGCTGAAGAGATGAGCCAGGAAACCAAAGTTGAGCCTGAGCCTGTCTTCATAGATGAGGTACTACATTTCCTGATTGGAAGTACATTTACATATCGTCACCCTCTTAAACTAATGGCCCAAGTCATTTTTTCAGGTTTTTCAGAAAACACAAAAAAATTTACCAAATATTGAATATATAATATTTAGTAATAATTTCACTCAAAAAGGTTATGACAATAGATGACTATTGACATACTAATAACAATGTCTGTCAATAATGTAACATAAGAGGAATAAATGACTTAGGCAAATTTTTGAACATGCCTTTGTGACGAGCAATTTTAAACCTTCAACTCTGTCAACAATGAAGCATAACTAACAAACTAACTAAACCTTAACAACAAACCACCTTCAAAGGATGGGGTATAGTCTGGATCGCTTATGACATCATCATCATCAGATATGTCCTCTTCATGGTGTCGATGTGTCTGCTTGGCATCTTCAACAACATCAACGGGAGTGTTGTCTGCTCCATCTGAAACAGAGTCTTGGCCTGGTACATGCTGCTTCATCTCTTCCACTGCCTCATTGTCATTTTCAGTGGATGAGGCCCGATCGGTGTCAGAATTGTCAAGTGCATCTCCTACCAAAAAGGAAAAACATTTCAACCCTTTGAGGTGTACAGTCACAAATGTGTGATCATTCTGAAAAACATTCATTGCCTCGTGGTCACTTGTATTAAGCTACATCAGGGATTCCCAAAGTGGTGTGCATGCACCCCTAGGGGTGCACAAGCTGTTGTAAAGAGGATCCTTTGTAATTTTTTAGTTATACACATAATTTCTAGCTGTTAGATTGCAATACGATATTCAAATCTTTCTTAATTAGATCATTTAATGTGGAAAAAATGAGGCAAAAACTGTAGATGAAATATTGTTTGAAAAGAGTTAACAGAAAGCTATCACTTGTAACAGCCACAGATTCTGGAGCCTTTCCACTCTTTGCTAAATGCTAGCTTCATGGACCTAGCTATTTTGCTGACTAAAATGCTGACTAAAAAGACTAAATAACTGCAATATTTATAGCCTAGCCTATATTATAGTAAACCTCATCACTTACCAATAGGGGACAAGCCCTGAATCATGGAAATAACTTCAGCGGCTAGGTAGATTTCCGTTCTATTTGATGCAGCCGCCATCTTGAAAAGCTTGTAAAATTGCCTAAGTCACATTGTCTTTTGACTTAGGCAAAATAAAACGGCCTAAGTCACACTCTTGACATAGGCCATTATTCTACAGGGGTAGAATCCAATGATCTGTTCAACCGAGGATGTAGGCGATTTTACCAGAGGTGGCCAGCATCATGAGGAGATGATTTAGAAATCATTTTGATGATTTAGAAATCATTTTTGTCAAAAAATGACTTTGGCCATTATTTTAGGAAGGTGACGATATACAGTTCAGTTGAGCTCTGCTAACCCAAACCTGCTCTCTTTACTCTGCAGGGAAAGATGGACAGAACGCTGGCACTGCTGCAGAATGCAGATCCTGCGAATCTGACTCCTGATCCCCAAGAGCTGATCCAGCTGGAGGGTATAAACCTCAATACTGTTGTAAATCTAGTGTCGGTGCCAGTGACGACTGCAGAGAGTCTGATCCACACAGTTTCTTTCTAACTTGTTCCTTCCTTCTCTAACTGTAAATATCTGATTGAACAGGAGCGTGTGAACAGATGAACCCGATGATTGATGAGCAGCTGGAGGAGATTGACAGGTACTGTGAAGAAAGATGTGAAGTATTTATGTTTATCAGAACAATCTCTACTGATGTGTTAATCCTAGCTGGGTGACTGAGATTATCTAATAGAGCCCGACCAATTTATCGATATCGGCCGATATGTGCCTTTCACAGACATATCAGCTTCTGCGTATAGGTTTCTCAATATATTTCCCACATCAAAACTTTTGTTTTACAGAATAAAACATGCAGAAAAGATGTGCATTCATGTGATATGATGTACATCTCTGTCTCTGTGTATTGCAGGAAACACTCAGAGTTGTCAGAGTTGAATGTGAAAGTTTTGGAGGCTCTGGAGCTTTACAACAAGCTCATGAACGAGGCTCCGTTCTACTCAACCTACTCCAAGATGCAGCCGCAGTACGCACCAACCGGCTCAGCTGTGGCCATGCAGGTCAGGAAAAAGCCCTAAAGTTCCACTTTAACATTTATTTATCGTATTGATAGAGTCACTGTTTCGAAGGCCAGAAGCTGTAGGAAATGAAGTCTTCGGTCTAAATGACACGTCGCTCTTGCACATGATGGTGAATTGAGGCCTAATTTCTCTCGAATTCAGTTATGCTTGGTCAACAAAACAAATCGTTCAGTATCCTTGTTGCCGTTTTCTCTCTCTCTCTCTCCAGTGAAGCAGGCTGAATCACTAGAAAGCAGCAGGGAAGTCGTACATAATTAACGAGTGGATTCAGTCAATGTTGACTCAAAGTTTAGAACATTAGGAGCCGTACATTTTCTGTGGTAAAGAGATGTTTGTTTGAAAATCTGTGCATTAATAAATATATAATCTTTTGAGTGTCAGCACTGTGTAGACACCCACAGTTGTGGGTTTTCATGGTCATAACAGAGGACTAATGTAAAGGACTATGATACAGAACAGCAGTACTTTTTAAAATAATTTTTCTCATGTTTTCTTACATTCTATAGTCAGGTACTTTGTATTTGTCCTGTAAAATGGTTGATTTAGCATCCCTGACTGATAGTGTGACACTAGTCAGCCTTTTCCTCCTCTCTGGAGGGTTGCAGGCTGCCTGGCTTTTCTGGGCAGGGGCTGTTTCCTGTAATTATTGATGTCACTGGCTCCCCCCCCCGAGATTTTGAAAGATGTCCACTTCAGTGGACAGACCCACAACAGAGTGCTGCTAATTTTTCACCGTCCTTCATCTTTTTTTGTATCTGCAGAGCAAAGTAAAACTGACGTCAGCTTGTTCTCACACCTGCACTGACACAGATTCTGTTACACTTGAAGTTACTGAAATGAAATCCTGGTACTATTTTTATATAAACTCCCAAAGCAGCTGTTGTGCTCTTCTTGCATCTTTTGAAGGCATGAAAAATAACACAGCAAAACTAGCTGACTCACTGGAACACTGTTCACTTAATTCATCTAATAATGGTAATTTATAAATAGATACATTTTGTATTTAACTTCCAGCAGCCAGACATTCAGTGACAGACTTCTCTTTTATTAGTATCACTATTGTCAGCCCATCGACAGAGGAAGAGGACATTAACTTTTTGCGTTTTACAAAATGTTTCAGATTATTTCTGAGTGACTTCCTGCAGTTGTTTTGGACTCTGAAGTAACTGAATAATGTAGTGTTATAAATGTATATATACTGAATGCATATCTGTTGTTACGAGAGCCCTCAGTAGACATGTTGGTAATTCTCAGACCTATGTTCCCTCTTGTTTGCTCAGGGCTACCTCGGACCAGCCAACGCCACCTACCTGCCTCCAGGGATGCCCCAGGTTCCTGCCGCACAGCCTTACAATCTCCACAGCGACCAGCCCGCACCTCTGCATTCACTGCCCCCCAATGTCTCAGCACCGCCCAACTGCCAAGTTGCTCAGCCTCCCTACATGAGGTAAGAGGACATAATAAACTGAAGATCTGTATGGCTCTCGGAGCAGAGACACTCCAAAGACATAACAAGATATTATATCATCTGAGAGATTATAGATGATCCAGATGTTCTATGATTTGCATTGTGTATCATTTTCAATACAGTCCCTTTTGTCATAGTATGTCCATGTAACAAAGATTTAGTCGCTCACTGTTTTCATATATTTTCTATTGCTACTAAGTGTCAACTCTGTATTTTCTTCGCAGCGGTGGCATGAACACTCAGTACATGAACCAAGCTGCAGGAGCTCCATACCCTCCTCAGGGGGGCGTGGCCATGGACATACCGACCTATCACAACTCGGGCATGCCTCCCGTCTCCTATCCTGTGGCTGCTCCTCTTCACCAGGCTCCGCAGCAGCAGCAGACGACGTATTATCAACAGCCGCTGCTGTAAAACTCCAGTGACCGCAGACCTGAGATTCATACCCACCTCAGATGTTTCAGCTGCTGGCTGTGTGTTCATTTGGCTTACAGTGTGCGTTTGTATGTGTGTGTTTATGTGTGTGTGTGATAGCTGCTTTAGGATCATTCCTGTCAAGCTGGAGTGAACACACCCTGGGAAGGTTGAAGTAACTGAGGTGTGTGATGCAGGTCTGCTGTGTAACTGAGTCTGCACTCGGCTGCTGTATATGATGCTAAAGATGGCGCCAGGAGTTTCTTCTTCTTCTACTTCTTTTTCCTGGTTGACTGACACTGGTTTTCACAAACATCACAGGTCGACACAGGAGAAGAGTTGGTTTTGCTCATCAGTGCAGTCAGCGAGACGTTATCTCGCTTTATGGAAACGAGCTTTTCACAATCCCCAGTTAAACACAAAACAAAGCTACTCCCACTCGATACTATAACCGAGTCCTCTCTCCTCGGAGTCCATGCAGCATGTCATCTTCCTCAGTGGTAACAGAGGGTCCGGCCTTGTCCAAACTAATGTAGATAAATGTAAACATATGCTATTGTTTCTCACTGGCCGCTGTGAAGCGAAAGCAACGCGCTAAGCTGCAGCTTCAGTCCAGAGTGCTGCTGTGCACTCGAGTTATTTTTGCAGCCCTTACAGCCTCATACAAGATCAGGAGGGAATAAAATACACAAGAGATCAAATATATCCCTCGGGTTGCAGCTCTGAAAGTGACCCTCACGCGTGGCTGGTTCGGATGTATTGATCAAAACTGATGCATGTCTTTTCTGTCACATGTCTTCTGTCTTATTAGACAGGTGACGGACAAATGCGGCTGAACGTCCCATAAAGACGGCGTGCAAGCAGAGAAAAAACACAACTTTGCAAAGTCAATACAACTGGAAACGCCACACACTGAATATCCATCACATGCACCATATGCTAGCGAACGCCATTGGACACCTAAATGGCGTTTTCATTCATGTGAACACGGCCCTAAATGTTTTGCTTCTCTTTAAGTTTTAAATCCCCATCTTGTTTTTAAACGTATCGCGGACTTCATCCTCGGGCAGGTACAGTTCATCCTGACGCTTGAGGGATCGAAACACTCTGGGATTGTGACGCGAGAGCTCGTCTTTCTGCCAAGTCAGCATATAACGGTATCTGTGGGACGAGTCGCAGGCGCTCGCAGGTTGCAGTTATTAAAAAGCCTGGTGCTTCATTTCTCCTCCTCCTCCTCACCAGCACAGATCTGTTATGTTAACAGTTATATTTGTCCAAATGGTTCAAACGTTGCTTTTCCATCAACTCACAGCCTTGTAATGCGTTGGAGATACTTTTGTGTGCGTGTGTACATTTATGTCTTTTGCATGTTTGTACGTGTCAGGTAGTTCTCTCGTGGAATGACACCAATTTTTTGCAAGGTCAGATTATAGGTTGAACTAAGAAACAGGTAGTTGATCTCTTTGTGTGTTTATTAATCTGATAAAATGTTCCATCTGTTCATGATTGTTATGTCACTACCCTTCTGCCGCTCGTCCTCATCCCTGGGCTCTCTTCCCTTTAGCAGAAGCTGTCGACTTGGGTTTCTAACGTTCAATGACATTGCCCCTACATTGATTTATATAGATATATATATTGAGGCATTGTTCATATGTGATTTACACTATTTCAGAATATGTGACGGTTGCTCCTTCTTTTAAAGTCCTGGCAAAATGTAAATGGAACAAAATGTTTGTTGTTAATATGAAGAAAAAGAAGTGAGACGTCATGCTTTTAACTTCTGTTGTTTCATCAAAAAATAGAATCTAATAGAATCTACAATTCTGTTGCAGTCGCTCCGTAGTTATAATTTTTTATCCAGAACTGTCTGTTTCCTTTATGCGCCTCGTATTACAGGCACTGTATATTAGATGTAAAATACCTGGGTTTGTCAGTGACATTGACATTGCACCTTAGCTTTGTAAACATTTATTTACCACTGGATGCCTTGTTTTTCTGTAGAGAATCAAAGGAATGACACAGATAGAACTTTGGCGAGTAATTCTAGTCTCAGAATCCGCTGGATATGTATAATTCTGTATATTTAAAATATTCCAGGAGAAGTTTCTTTATCCAGGATTTTAAAAAAACTGCTTTTGTAACAGAGCAAACATATAAATATTCTTTGAAATAAAAAAAATGACGTGTGGCTGGAGTGCTCTGTGTTTTCTTTTAGCTCTGCCATTGAGGTTATGTTTTCACCCATGTCTGTCGGTTGGTTTGTTTGTTCGTCAACAGGATTACGAAAAATATATTGAACCAATTTCCATGGAACTTGGTGGAAAGATGCAGCATTGGTGAGGGAAGAACGCATTAAATGTTGGTGCGGATCAAGGACTTTTATTCCTCTTATTATTGTTGGGACATTTTTACCCATTTCCCAGGGAATAATTCATGGATCTTGATGAAAAAATCAAGCACATTCAGCAGACTGAGTTTCAGAGTGTGGGACTTGGTGGAGGTTGATTGAATTTACGTCTGTATGTGCCCTACTGGGCCGTTCCAGTCTCCTACATATGTCTAATTACATTTGCTCATTTAAGATAAAAATAGTAACTGTCTCCTTAATTAGGTTCTTCTATTTCCTGCACTCATCACCAGCTGTGTGGTGCATGAGCCAATAATATGACTATTATTATAGTTTCTACGTGCACTGGGGATCTTTGGATGCCAGTGTTATTCTAATGGAAACATGCAGGTATAAGCTGTTGATGGGATGTTCCAGGCACCACAGGCTGTTTTCCAGGTTACACACAGTGTAAAGACGTTCCTCTGTCCTGCAGCGAGTTCATCTGTAAACAGCACAGCTGGTAGTTTGGTGTGTTGAGGAGGACGGAGGAGATTTTATCATCTGTTGTCTGTCCTGGTGAGTTTGCTGTTATAAAACCAACGTATTTTATTTTGAAAGTAGAAGAATACAGCGCTGAACCTACAAATCTTCAAAATATACTATAAATGTTTTTAATAGGCCTATATTCAAACATGGTCTATTTATATTTAAGACATTTTAAGGCAACTAATTATCACAATGATGGGCTTTTTATAAGCATTTTAAATTATTTAGTTTTATAATAATAACACGTAGTCTTTAATTATCTTCTTTACTTCTTTACTTATGCAAACTGCATTGTTAAAAGTGTTAGATAAGTCAAATGTGTTATCATACATTTTTATCATTATTAGTCGAAGATGCAGAAGCAGTGATTAAATGGAGAAAAACAAATATGGCACATTTTTCTAAAAGAAACTGGAAATCAAGAACATACATGTGATTTATCAGTAGAAACTACAGCAAAGTATCCTGTGTATCCGGAGATGGAGCATGGGTATGGGCTATGAACTGAAATAATATGGGAATGTGGACTGAAAACTGAAAACAGTCACTGTAGAAGACATAAAAGCTGGTGGCAAGTTAAACCATATATGTCTATTTGTTAAATGGGTTTTAAATGAGCATGGATCAATGTGTATGAGGCTTATATATTTAATATTTCCATATACAACTTAATACATTTCACTCAGCCTTCAAATTTTTAAAGCACTGTGAAAGGTGACATAAATAAATGTATTTTACTATTGTCTTCTTCTTCTTCTTGTTATTATTATTATTATCATTATCATTATGTTTATTATGTTTATTATGTTTATTATGTTTATTATTGTTATTATTGGTCTTCTTATTCTTATTCTAATTGTTGGAGGTTTATTTTTACTTGTTAATTTAGATTGTATTATTTGTGTATTTATTATAAAGCTGGTCTCCTGCAGTGTGGTTGTTGTCCTTGGACGCCCCACAGTCCTGTGTGATGGAGTGGATGGAGGAGGAGGAGGAGGATGGAGGAGGAGGAAGGAGGAAGGAGGAGAATGGAGGAGGGAGGAAGGAGGAAGGAGGAGGATGGAGGAGGATGGAGGAGGGGCAGCAGAGGCAGCAGAGGATCCGATCTGAAGCAAACACAGTCTCCATCCTCATCTGCTGCAGAGACTCGAGCAGGACACCTCTCCAGCAGCCGGAGCCATCTTTGCGTCCCCCCTGTCTCTCTCTCTCTCTCTCTCTCTCTCTCTCTCTCTCTCTCTCTCTCTCGCTCTCTCTCTCTCTCTCTCCATCCTCTCCATCCGGAGCTGAGCTGGAGCCCGCGGTGGTTCCCTGTCCGCTGCCCGAGCAGCAGCACTTCCAGTGGAGCGGGGCCGAGCGGCAGCCTCCGCCCTGGACCGACGAGCTGGCGGACATGTCCCGGCACATCTACACCCGTCACGGGATAGGAGAGGGAGTGCAGAAGCCTGTGTTCCAGGTAGGAGGCAAACATCTCCTCTTCTCCTCTTCTCCTCTTCTCCTCTTCTCCTCTTCTCCTCCTCTCCTCTTCTCCTCTTCTCTTTCTTCTCTTGATGGATTGCTCTCTCAGTTTTTAACTGGAGCTGAATTCTTCATCTTCCCTAACGAGCCTCTGGGGTTTCCATTAATTTAGTGATCAGGTGCTGATTTGAAAAACCTGAGATGATGTGTTAAATTATTAAACCGTTTCTGATGGAGTTCCTCTCATGGTGTATGAAATGTCCCAGGCCACTTTTTACAGAGAAGAAATTGATCTGAGTTCTCAAACAAAATTTGCTGCACAGATAGATAGATAGATAGATAGATAGATAGATAGATAGATAGATTGTTAGAAAGAAAGAAACATGACTGTAACCTGACATTTTACAGTGTATCCAATAACTTTATTTTGAATAACTAAAAATGAATAACTAAAAAGAAAATGAAAACTCAAATACAACCAAATAATTGCGATATATACATAGTTTCAGTTTCGGCAAAGAACACTGATAACAAAATGTCTGTGAAAGGCTCATATCTGCCAATATTTATCTGCCGACTGATATATTGGTAAAGCTCTGTGAGAAATATAGACACTGTTGGCAGATGCAGTAATTTAGATACCTGACGGATCAATGTGTGTCACCATATTGATGCAAAACCCGGAGAGCCATAAATCAGGCCGATATTGATTTGTAATATTGACCACAATGTTGGAGGGTTAGCAGAAATACTGAATACTGGGATAACTCTCACTCTGTCTGACAGTATGATTCATATCATCATATGAAATAAATGGTCACTGTGTCCGGTCCTAATAGTTTGATAAATACTTAATCAATCCTGCTGGGAAACTGCAGTGTTGCATAAACCATGAGGCAAAGATGAGAGGTTATATAAAGGCTACAATACAATACATTGAAAATACGGATGCTAATCAATATATATTTTACTGTTATAGTGCCAGTAGTAATATACTGTACATCAGTCACGCAAAAAGAAAATATGTAGAGATCGAGTTCAAACTGTTACATCTTTGGATTCTGGACTTTTGGTCCTTGGGAAATCTGAATCAAGTTTATAAGCCATTTTCACGACCGACGTCTAATATGAACCCTTTTATAGATATATCAGTCTCGCGTATAGGTTGGTGATATGCTCCTATATGAAAACTTTTATTTTACAAAATACACTTTCTTAACGTAAATTCTATATATTTGGTTGTATTTGTGTAGTTATTAATAATAAAACGTAAACTTTGTAATATCAAGCCTCAATTACATTTCTTTATCATAAAGGTTTGATAACAACATCTTAGGAATCATTAATTTTTTTTAACCCCCTGATATTGATGTTGGCATCGGCTATAAAAATCTACATCGGTCAGGTTCCACTGTATGATAATGGACATAATAAGTAGGAAAGTGAGGAGAAACATAAATCAGGTACTATCAGTATATATATATATATATATATATATATATATATATATATATATATATATATATATATAAAAAAAAAAATAGAAGAGCGGAATCTTATGTGAAAGTTATGAAATAATAATGAAAGATGTAAAAATGTATGTGCAATATGTCATCAAGAGTTAAAGAGCTGTACAGTTAGTGCAGGAGTTAATGTGTAATTTGAACAGGGCCTTTGTCACAGTTTTATGGAATTAACACTTAATGAATATAATAAGTAATATAATCAGAAGGTTAATTGACAGTGAGAAAATTTTAATGTTGGTTGCATCCCGTGATAAAAACAATGGAGGGCTCATTTTATTTTGTGCTTGGAAGGTTAAATGCCTGAACGTCACCCCAGACGTGCTCCATTGCCTCAGGAGGACAATATGCGGCAGATACAGAGATAGAAAAGTCATTTATCATATTTCACCTCCTGGTTTTTCACATCGTTCCTCATCAGATGAAGTGTTTGCTAACGGGCTCGTCAGGCACAGAAACAAACTACCTGTGAAATCAGGTCAGAAATCATGAGTCTGTGTTATGGATGTTGGTGCATGACAGCCTGATGAAGTTCATAGAATCAGGTCATCACAGAGGACAAGAGGCAGCTGGAAAAAGAGCTCTGCCAACCCGGGGGCCGAGACGCAGGGTTAAATGGGGGCTGCTGGAAGGAAGGTGCCCTTGAGCAAGTGTATGAAGACAGTGAGGGATAAATGTGGGGAAGCTGCAACAATAACAGGGTCGCAAATACAGGAAGTGAATTTGTGTCTGTTTGAACGTCACCAGGGAAACAGAGGGACTTACTCCAGACGCAGCCGACTGAAGAGGTCAGACGGCAGCACCACGTCCACCAGCTTCATCCTCAGACAGGTGGGTCACAAGTCGCTTTCCTTTCAACAACCTGGAGCTGACAACAGCTATTGAACTATATCAACATGATGAAATGCAGTGGTTTTAAACATGTCGCCTATTATAACCTTTTTAGGTCTAATATGATCACGTCAGCGTATGGGAATCTGACTGATACAAAGATTTTAAGGCTGATATGGATCAGGAAATAACAATGAAAGTTGAAAATTAAAGTTGTGCTTTGATATATTGAATTTTACTTTCAATACTGCAATATTAAAATTTCTAAAATATCTCTAATCAAAGTAAATTGGCTGGAGGGAGTTAAACTTCGCTAATATCAACAATGTCCTACTAAGTACAACTGAGACTGAATAAGTCCACATTATACTGAGTACAATGTAGAACTGAATTGGATTAACTGGGTCTTTGTTGTCCCATAGTGGCCACCATACTGACGATAAACCTTTTTGATTTAGGTAACAATACTAAAAATAAAGATGGACAACATTACAGCTCATAAAGGGGGCCCCTCCATGTTAGCAGATGGGACATGGAACCGTTGAAAGTCAGTCGCACCTCATTTTCATAGCATCAAAAAACTAAAACACACCATTCACTCTCTGCCAGAACAGCTGTCAGGGGCAATTTGGGGTTTGGTATCTTGCCCATGTGGATTGGAACCATCGACCTTCTGGTTAGTGGCCGACCCGCTCTACCTCCTTAGCCAGAATGTAAAGTGTTTCATCACATCGTACAGAAACATTATTTGAGCAGGTGTGTTTTTCCGTCTTTGTGCTAGAAATGTCACAAAGTCTCAGAGACTTGAGAAAGCGAGCGCTCCGGCTCTGCTGCACCACTGCTGCTTTCTGACCCCAATCCTCAACCGTTCCAGAACCTTCAGTCGCACTCACACAAGTCGGACTTTAGCGTCAAGTGAGAAGTGAAGAAAGGTACAGGAGGTCAGACGATGTGTTGCAGACACAAGCTTTTGTTCACTGTTGTGTAGTTAAGGGAACCAATGGCCTAGATTTGTTCCAGCCTGGGAATTGAGTCCGCTCAGCTGCTCAGGAGGCATCGAGCAGCCATGTTTAATTCATCAGGAAAGGGCCTGTTTAATTCTTCTTTTCACATGTGCCACTGTTAAGCAAATTCTAATTGGTATCCTGTATGAAGTCCCTTCTGTAATTCATAATACAGGCAGGGACTTAGCCTGGACTTTGACATCCCACTAACAAGTAACCAAGGGAACTGAGGCTGCTGCGGCCGTTCAGCGACACCAGGGTAGTTTGTCATTGGTTACCTTTGTCCCCAACACCTCCACCCGGCTGCCTTCTTCCTTTCTTTGTCACTGCCTCTTTCGTTTCTCCATGACCTCGAATCCTCCATCATGTTCTGGCCTGTGCCAACACCACACGTCTCCCTGAGGAGATCTGCTGAAGTCAAATAAAAATAAATCAGGTCGGAGCCCCCCCCCCCCCCCCCCACGTCATCTATTATCCAGATGTGATTTATGATAGTGTCAGTGCTTGTATCTGTGGCTGCTGTTTGTATTAGAGTACTGAGGAATTACAGGTCACACATATACATTTACATATTAATATACATATAATATACATATACAGTACATATACATAAGCTTATATATACACATATACATATACAGAACATTTACTTATACATGCACATATACATATACTTATACATATACAGTACACAGATACATATTGAATACATATACAGTACATATTCATATACTCATGCATACACATATACATACACATACACAGTACATATACATACACAGTACACACACACATATATATGTATTTATGTATAAATAAACTTTTTTTCCTTTTTCTTTTAAATATACTTAAACTTCTAAAACTAAGTTGCTGAGTGTAGCTCAGTCCCTAATACAATGGTCAACTTCATCTTTAATTGACACACAAATAAAAATGTAAAAAGATAAATCTGAAGACAGAACAACCTCCATACTCCCTCGTACTCGTTACTTTTCCTTATAACACGCTCAACACCCGCGCTGTGATGTGTCATCACCGGTGTGGTCGTCATCAGGTGAGAAGTGGCTCTCTTTTGATTCCCCCACGTATCCATGGTAACGGGTGCCCTTTAACAACAGGGGTCGGGCCCGGAAGGTGGATGAGCAGGAAACTGCAGCTCCGCTCCCTTTTCAGCAGGAAGTACTTTCTTTATTTAAACACTAGGTGCTCACAAGGCAAGACAATTTTATTTATAAAACACCTTTCAGACACAGAGGTGGATTTAAGATGCTGCACATGGTCAAAAACAACACAAAGACTAAATTAAAAGAAAAGAATTACAAATTTGAAAGCCCAGTTTAAAATAAGATACAGTTTCCACCCAGAAATGTCTAATTTCTGAATCACTCAAACATTAAGCAGCGAAGCTCCCTTAACAGAATTAGTTTCTGCTTGCAGCCAGAAACACTGATAAAACAGCGGCGTCTTCACACTGCTAATCCCTCTTATGTAGGTCACATGGCTCAACTCAGCAGCCGTTTAATGCATGAATTACTGCAGGAGTACGGCCACTGCTGTCACAACTGGCACAATGAACTTTAGCCCTCCAGTCACTCTGAGTAAAACTTCTAACAAGAAAGTAACCCTGTGAATATTATACAAATACTGTATAGTGAATAGTAAGACACTGAAGTGTCCACGGATGTGTTGTACAAGTAATCACATGATTATTTTCATTATCATTCTATTAATGGATATGGTATTTTCAGTATTTAATAAATCGCGATAAATTCCTGTCATGTCACCGTCAGAGTTCTGATTTTGTCGTAGATATATATAAAAGATATTCAATTAAAATCCCATAAAACAGATATAAACAACAAATTCTTCAAATCTAAAAAAAGAAAATGTATTTGCTTTCCTACGAAGGTTCCCGGCTCAAATCACCATCTCTAAATGGTCCATAAATGTGAGTGTGATTGGTAGTTTGTGTCTGTGTGTTGGCTCTGTGATGCGTTGGTGACCTGTTCTCAGGGTGTTGGCTCCAGCCCGCCCCTGCGGCCCTCAAAGGATAAGTGGTATGGATAATGAATGGATTGTCGATTATCAATCGTCCCCTGATGGCTTGTTCCAGCCACTACATGTTAACCAGCCACAACTATAACCCAAATCCTTACTTTACATCTCGTCATATTTCCAAACCTGGCCCTGAAACTAAAGGTCTCAATCTTAAACTCAGTGTTTGACTTGTGGAAGCTGAACGTTGAAGTGAATGAAGCTCCCAAACTGTTGCAGAATCCCATGTTGACCTGCATCTTCTGAGATACCCAATAAGCTCCTTCTCTCTCTTTCTCTCTATTTGTCTATTAGGCGTTCCCCAAAAACATAGGCCTGATGTGTTACTTTATGCACCAGCACACACACACACACACACACACACACACACACACACACACACACACACACACACACACACACACACACACACACACACACCCTAACCCTAACCCTAACCATTAACCTAACCTAAACCTAATTGTAACCCTAACCCTAACCCTAAAACCAAGTCTTAATCCCCAACAGTCCATTAAAGATGGGTCACAAAGTGAGGACAGGCCAAAAGGTCCTCACTTCCCCAAAATGTCCTCACTCAGTAGCTTGTAGACTCTGGTCCTCACAAAGACAGCTGTACAAGAGCACACACACACACACACACACACACACACACACACACACACACACACACACACACACACACACACACACACACACACACACACACACACACACACACACTGCTGAGGTGCGACACGTCAGTATCTGATGAGTAGTTTGATAGTATATATAATATCTGATGACTGTGGAACAGGAAGAAAAACAAACAAAAAAAGAACTGACGCAGGTTTGATGAAGATGCATCAGCAGGAGGTTGAGCTGCTGTAACGTGTTTTGTCAGGAGAGGGCGCTGTTGTTCTTTCTTTATTTTTGAAGACAGAACACAGAAAACATAATCTCACAGTTTGGATTGGATCCTACAAGCATAAAATACCAGTTTGATTAATGTATCTATATTTGATCATTTTAGAAATATTTAACAAGATAAATACACATTATTTTCCATCTGAACTTTCTATGTAAAAGGTACACAGCCAAAATAATAGTAATAACTTTTAACAAGCCAATACAATACCTACACTGATATTAAACTTTAATATAGACAACCACTGAAACATTTTCCAGTTGTTTTTACTATCAATTTTTGAATCACAGTTTAAAAACACAATTTATTAATCAAATAAACGTCTTCATACATTAACTTAAGGACAAGTTCATGCAGGCCATGATTATTATAATAAATGTTTGGTAAAACGAGGGAATTAATCACTAGGAGCTCCATAAAGAATGAGTAAACTATGAATCGATCAAATACATCTTTACACTCCTCCATTATTCAGTGATTATGTTTAACAGTCGTGGTCATAAAAGCATCAAACTACAGCTTTTCATTGAGTTTGTCTGTAACAGACGTTCATAGATTGATTTTATAGACGTGCACGAGCAGCTGTAACAGAGCAGCAGCATCAGCATCACAGACGCACACACACACACACACACACACACACACACACACACACACACACACACACACACACACACACACACACACACACACACCCTAACCCTAACCCTAACCATTAACCTAACCTAAACCTAAACCTAATTGTAACCCTAACCCTAAAACCAAGTCTTAATCCCCAACAGTCCATTAAAGATGGGTCACAAAGTGAGGACAGGCCAAAAGGTCCTCACTTTCCCAAAATGTCCTCACTCAGTAGCTTGTAGACTCTGGTCCTCACAAAGATATCTGTACAAGAGCACACACACACACACACACACACACACACACACACACACACACACACACACACACACACACACACACACACACACACACATACACAAACACACACAGACAAACACACAAACACACACAGACACACACACACACACACACACACACTGAATTCAAAGCTTGCTGGTTAATGATGCTCTCAGGCTGCGGACCCCATTGCCCCCCCTGCCTCTCTCCACCTCCCCTTTATGCCTCTTCCTCACTTACAGTCAACCAGCCCGAGTGTAGCCTCCGCCGGCCAATCAGCAGCCCGCATCCCACCTCTGTCATCAGACGGTGCTGGAGGAAGGGAGGATTGGCTTGTGTGATCTGAGCTTGGAAGGCAGATGAAATGCCAGGTCTGCTCTGCCTCTGGGGACAAGCAGGCTGCCTTATAATGGGAACCAACACTCGCTCGTCTCGGGGGCAATAGCATCCAATTCAGCAGCGGGAAAACACAGGGCTCCACCTTTTTCGTTTTACTCTGTCTGCTGCTGCTCTGGTGAGGTCTTGTTGCTCTGTGATCATACCTTCATGTGGAGACAGAGACGGCTGCTGGGCTCTGTCACCCCCCCCTGTACTCATCATCATCATCTTCATCCATCCTCTCTGGAGCAGGTTGATTCCCCCCCTCCCCTTTTTTAAATATTTTTTGCATCGACAAGCTGCTTTTTGGAATCTCACTCCTCCATGTACGATAACTTGTACCTACATGGATTTGAAGACTCGGAGGCGGTGAGTGGACGGGGCGTCTGACACTTGTGAGCCTTGCTGTTGATCCCCCGCGTAAACACCCACACAGGGCATTGAGTCTTGAGTGGGCTGAACGTGCACTTTTCTCGGGGGAGTTGGAGGATGTTGGGGGAAGGGTGTCTGTGTCGGTGTGTGTGTTTTAGAGAGTGTGCTCCTCAGTCAACCAACTGTACAGTTTGCTCATCAGATGACAGCTCTCCCCTCCTGTCTGGACTGAGCATCTGCAGATCCTAACAGCCTTCCCTCACCATCGCTGCATATGCATGAATGGCCAGTATGCATGGAAGCCTGTTTGTGAGCATGAGGGGATATTTATATATGTGCATGTGATTCCCAGCAGCAGCTTGTTTTTCGACAGTGCTGGAGGACGCCTTCTTCCTTCGTCACATCCCGCTCTACATCAGGGTTCACAGAATAGACCAACATCCATAGTCATATCAAGCATCTGTAAACGAGAACGGACACTAGGTAGAGAAATGCATTCCCGTGCCATTGAATATAAATTCTCATCTGTACGCAAACACACAGGTTCCAGGACGCGTGGATATAACCATATTTGATGCAGAGAGGCAAACATTATTATCGACGGGCATCTGTGGGATAAAAATGTGTCAGCGTAGTGGAAAAATAGATCAATAAATGCAGGAGGTGCTGCTGGGTGGAGGGGAGGAGGGAATCCCACTGAGCCAGAATCTGTCAAGACCTTTCCATAACTCCACCTGACGCCCGGGTGCTGCTTCGAGACGAAAGGTGGAGGAGATTTTTCAGTCGTTCTGCAGCAGGAGCAAGGTTGAGGTTCAGTTTGAGCAAAAAAAAAAAAAAGAAGCACTTTTGATTGTTGCATCTTGAAGAATCAGTTAATTTTTATGTTGCGTTTGCACCCCAGTCCATTAGTCTGTTTGCAAGAATACACAAACACCACTTAACGGATTTCCATTAAACTTGGTAGAAGGGTGTGTTCGTTTTTTCCTTCTAGTTTTCCACCATGTTTTTCTCCCATTCAGCCACAAAAACTTTAGTGAGGTCCTACACTGATATTGGGTGATAGGGTTTGAATGAAGGTGTTGGATGAGCTCGAGGTCTGAGGCTTTGTGCATCGAGGTATTTTCATGTGAAAACAGGAGAGCCCAAGCAATGAAACAGCTCCACATGTGGTTAGGATTGTCTATTTAAACAAATTGTGACACAACGCTAGCTTATCAGCGCCTGTTAAAAGTTGATCTAAAGAACTTGCAAACAAACAGTTTATTTACTAATCCAGCTGACACCGATTTATTCACTTGGATTCATGTTTCCGCGAAATGGCAAATCCACCTTCTTATATGTCTGTTTACTACCTATAGTCGCAGTACTGTTACTGTGTGGTGCTGAGCGGGTGTGTACAGTGGGTTTTTCAGAGCTTTTCCAATGAAAGCAGCAGCCTGATGTGGCTGTGGAAGAGTACAGCTCTCAAGAATGTGCTTGTGTTCATTTTCTGTCAAAAACAAAAGGATTTAATCAAGTGTAAGTATTCAAAAAGTCACTTACTTTAATCTGTCAGTTTGTAAGTGAGGCATGAAAGTGATTTTAAAGCTCATTTAGTGGATTTTTCCTGCCAAAGTGGTCGTTGGAGTTGAATTCTCTCACCTTCTTATTCCAAAACTTTGGACTTTTTTATGAAAGAACCAGAGATTCACCAAAGGACTGTTGGAACCATAGAGATGCTCTTTGCGTCCCTAAGAGTTCACCGCAATCCAGAAATGCCTAAGTCTGTTTCCTGTTGTTTCAGCTGCTGTTAACATGTGGTATTTGTTCCATTATTAATATGGGTCTGAATAACTGATGAGTAGATGAGGCTATTAACGCTCCACCTCAGACTGAAGCAAACAAAAAGATCTCTCAGAAACGGTCTCATCCAGTCCGTTGGTGTAGATACGGATTGATTTATCACTTCGTTACGATTGATTAAGCTGCAGGTTCAGTTATTTCTCCTCCAATTCCTCTCAATTCCATTCATGTGTCAATTGATGCAGGAGGAATGTGGGTTTACTTCCCCACCCCCCGACACCTCTGAACCCAAGCTGAACAAAACCAGTTGAGACAATGTCTCCGAGCTGCTGCGTTCCACATTGTCTCGTGTTCGGAGACGCGTTGGCAGCGCTACAGACAAAGACGTCTCAGGGGCTCTCACTGTCCTGGTGGTTTCCTATCAGCACTTGTCCTTAGCTGGCGGGCCTGTGGATGTTTTTCAGAAGTGAGACTTTGGTTGGGTGGATTTCTGAGGCAACAGGCAGGGAATCGAACTCACCTGTAATGACCCACAGACTCTCTCTGCTCGTGTGACTCACTTCCAGTTGATTTCCTATGAATGTGTCATAAGCTGTAGATTGTGACCATGAACGTAACATGGAACGCGTGTGTCTCTTTCCTTTGCTTGTTTGTGACGTCATCATCACGTAAATTTATTTATAGAGCCACCCACTCTCTCACGATTGCTTAACAACATTTACTGATATGTGTCTTTTCAGATCATAAATTTAACAAACAACTTAGAATGGAGCGTATATTTCCCCGGAGGCCAATCAGTCCCCTGAAACTCAATCAAGCTGCACCAAAATGCTCACATGCTTAAATATCAGTTTCCTAAATATGCCAGATTCTTTTCCATCTATCAGGAGAAAATTTAAAATGTCAGAAAAAGCCTCATGAGAAAGTGAGGATTCCTTTTATCTAGATCCACACCAAAACGTAATTGGCTCTTTCGTGGCCCATGTCCTGCCTTTCAACCAAGCTTCATAAAAATCTGTTTCAAAAGATAGATTCAAACAAAACAGTCAAGAAACACAAAGACAGGGGTGAAACCATGACCTTTGTGTTTTTAAGGTAATTAGTAAATGTATTATAGCAAAGTTTTGAAGAAGACACTAAAAGTGGAGTCTTCTCTTTAAGAAGGAAATAATATCGTTATTAGTATGCTGGTTATCCTGTAACTGTGTGTGTGGCGTCTTTTTCCAGTTATGAATACTGGCGGATGTAAGGAAGAGAGAAAGCTTTCAGCTGTTCATGGAGACTCTGATAGGAGAGCAGGTCCGCGGAGGAAGAAGGATGGAGATGAGAGAACAGACCGAGCTTTGGCGTCTGAGCAGATAAGGCTGGAGTGTGGCACGATGGACTCAAGACTGGCCACTTGACACTCCTAGATAATGGCCTCACAAACAACCCATTGTCAGTGTGTGTGTGTGTGTGTGTGTGCGTGCGTGCGTGCGTGCGTGCGTGCGTGCGTGCGTGCGTGCGTGTGTTTGAGGGAGAGACAGGAGGCAGACAGGGAGGAGGGGGAGAGGTGGGTTCGCTGAGTCGTTTACATGATAGTCATTTTGGTAAAGCTTCAAAGTGCCTCGTGCTCTGAATACCTTCTTTCCTTTCCAGTGAAACGTGCTGAATGACATCATATTTGACATTCGTGCATGAGCAGTCTCAGAAAAAGCAAAATGACGAATACAGAGAGCAGCATTAAAACCACTATAGTTTATCTAGACTACTTTGTGGTTTTCAAACACTGAATGGACTTAAATTTAGTCTTGTCTTAGAGAAACCATGAAAATATATCAGAGACGACAAAACCTTTAACTTTTTCAGAAGTACCTAGAAGAATATGGCAAACGGTCAGAGAAAAATATACTTTTCAAAGACTTTTCCAAATGTGTTATGTACCAACTTTGGTTAAGTCTAGTTAGTGTATTTTTATTTCCATTTCTTGAACGGTGGCACTAATTGCACATAATCTTTATTTCTTTGGCCAATGTCCAACTTTCTACTAAATTCCACTCAAATCTGAAAAGGTTTATCTCTAAAATAAACAACCAGTCCTTGGTTTCAGTTTCGTAAATGTGCTTTAGCTGCTTTTGTCTGTTTTTGGACAAAATAGTAGACATTAGACAATATTAATAAGACATTTTACACATGTTATGAAGTTAACTAGTAATTGATTACCTAATAATCATAATAATAATAATTGAATAATAATAATAATAATGATTATTATTATTATAATAGGTTGCATTCCTCATTAATATATCTGCTGATTATATATATATATATATATATATATTTTTTTTTAAAAGGTTCTTCATTATTTTAAATGGAGGAACTAAAATAAAACAGGTGTAGTGACCAGTGGGGAGGTGCTTTCATTTTCCTCTCTCTCCAGTCGTTATAGATTTCATTTGTAATGAGGCAGTAAATAACAGTTATTTGTATCAAGGAAAGAGTCCCATGGCTCTGACTGGATCATTAGCAGAGGTGCCTGGAAGCCCTGGACAAAGGCATTAATCCTCACTGTCCTGCCCAGCAGCTTGATTTCAGAGACTAACTGCGGTTCAAATCCTCTGCTGCACATTTGCCATTTGTTTTCATTCCATTATTGATATGCAATAGTATTTTTTTTCACACTGAAACCATGTTATCGGCTCCAAACAACATTTCCAGATTCAGGACAAGAGCAAGTCCTCTACTTGTCTTTTATTCTGCTCAGAGTTTTACAGATTTTCTTCTATTCTTCCTGCCTGAAAGGATGAATGAGTGTGACACTGTCATCAGTCAAGCATGCAGTGTGTTGGCAGATCCACAGGACACATACAGATACATACATGCTATCTACCACCTCATATGATAATGTGGAGTTTATCAAAAACATGCTGTCCCTGTGTCTTTTTTATCGGAGCTGTTAAATAGCCGATCACCACAGAGAAAGCAATCACACAAAGCATCTGTTCTCCTGTGAAAGTAGCTGAACAGGGTATTTGGAGGCTCTACTGCCGGAGAAGAAATTGATGAACAGGGCAGAATTTAAAGCAATGCATCATGTGTTAGTCCTGATGTCAAGCAACCCTATGTAAGCATGTTTCCTCCCCCCTGAGCTTTGAAATATTGTGTGTGTGTGTGTGTGTGTGTGTGATTTTGTTCTTGCACATGCACTGTGCACAGCTGCCACTGCTGCTACAGATGATACTTCTTTTTATTAGATAAATCAAAATACAGAAATATAAATTAAAAACTGTCCACTACTGCTTTCAAAACATACAACTATTCCCTAAATATGAGTATACATACCTATAATAAATCTATGAATATTTCCCCAGGAAATCAAGTAAAATATCATCCAATTGCTGTAAACTCTCTACAGTCCAATGAGTTTCTTTTGTCACAAGAGCAATTCAAACAAAACCCAACCAGCGATACTTTTTGTAAGTATTTTAGGTCCAGACAACATTTTGTGATCCACCTCTTTTGCTATTTGTTTATCTGCGGGCAACCAAAACCTGCTCAAACGTGATTGGTCACACTGGAAACAAAAAAACTAAATCTGGTCCCTCACCTTCAGATTCTGCATATTCACATGCAGAATCTGCTTATAGGGATTAACTATTGTTAATATATAATTATATGCTGTATAATTTAGATTTCCCTTAATGGCATCCGAGAGACCAAATCTAAACCATAAAAAACAGACCTAGAAAATGAGAAATTGGGTTTTGACCGTATTCTGTTCCATATAAAACAGAGAAATACAATGAATCCTATACATGAGAGATGCTCAAACCATAAAATATGACAGAAGATCATGTCATTTATATTTTGCCATCATCTCTTTTCTAATGAAAAGAATTGATTTTTTTTTTGGGACTCGCTTAATTGATCTTCTTCTGAAATGTGTTTATGAAAGATGCTCTCGGCTATTTATGGATCCATTGCTCACAAAATCGCACATCTTCAGCTCTCATGAAATATTCAGATGAGATGAATGAAGCCTCATTTCCAACACAGCGTATCTGCCGGTGCCATTTACCTCCCTGTCCTCCCTGGGCGCTCTTAATGGGTTGTGTTCAACAGAGGGCCCATATGTGGCAGCATCCATAGGGCGACAGACTGTGCCATCGTCTGTTAGATAAACATTTGTGCTGAGGCCTGGTTTTTCAGGCTGAGTCGCCAAACGTCCGCCAGCTGATTGTCCGGCAAAACAGGAAAGAGAATACCCCCCAACCTGATGAGCAGGAGAAGTAACAGCACAGAGCATCTCAATGAATCAGGACTTTATAGATATGCTCATGGCTTTGATTAGAGGATAAGTGAATTAATTAATTGAAAGACAATTAATCACTAATTATTTTTGACAAAAGTCATTTGTAAGCACAAATTCACAATATTTGACATTCCAGGTCCTCAAATGTGAGGATTCAGAGATTTTCTTGGTCTTACTGTAAGCTGAATATTTTTGAACATTTGATTATTGGTCACACAAGGCTGAAATAAATGTGTTTATTTCCAAGTAAAACAGGACGTTCTGACTGATGGAAACATCTCAAATCAATACTGAATACATTCAAACACACAGAGTCTTGACCTTTAAACTAACTTGATTTTTTTTTTTGCAACCAAAGATCTGACATGTAGGAAATACAAATTCTCCACCTGACTGTTTATAATAAAAGCTGAGCCATTCAGCTAGTCAGAACTGGAACGCCTCCATGATCTTCACGCCTCAACAGCCGGGTGGCGACACGCTGAATCCACAGCCGCCACTTGGACAGAGCGAGGTTAGAGATGAGCTCTCATGAGCGAAGGTCACGTTTCAGAATTTGATCATCAGAACGTTTTATGTGTAATCTTACAAAGACACATGTGACTTTTATGTGATTTATTATTCATATTACTACATTCAGACTTAGACCTAGATTATTTCTTTGCCATTAAATTAATATATTTCGGTTTTGTTTCTGAGATTAATGTCGGAATAAGTCCTACAGTTCATCTTTTGTCGTTGTGGTTCTGGCTTGTTTCAGATCCAGAATTCTGATCCAGAATCTGTGGCTCAGGTTGTGGTTGAGGTCATCGGGAGAGGGTTCAAATGTTCTATTTCGAGTTTGAAAGGGTTGTGAGGTGGAGGCAGGGTCTCGTGATGACTCATCCAGACTCGGACTCGCCTCTGATATTTTAGTTTGATCAGTGTCATCTCGTTGCATTGAAGCATCTGTAGCTGCAGCTTGTTATTTGAGAGGCTGACATGTGGTCAAGGTTCGGGCTTCACCACGTCGAATTGGAGTCTACATACATGAATACATGGGTAAAAGCAAAGAAAGGAGTTGTGTTGTTGTGTGAGAGCAGAGTGTTGACACGGCACACAGTAACGTGATATCCTAGCTCTGAGCTAATGTAACACAAAGAAGACACCGCGTCACCTGCCATACTGTCAACATGACATTATTATGTTAGGATGCATTAGTTCAAGAACATGGAGGGAACATCTGACTGTTTGCGTGCGGAGACTGTGTAATAGATACCTGGATTTGAGGATAAGCAGTTGTTGCACTAAGAGAGCAGGGTGCACTTTAAATCCCAATTCATCTGACCCACAACGGTTTATAGATTATGTTGAGTTAATTGTACTCAAATTTATATATAAATTATATATAGTATATATATATATATATATATATATAGCCTAATTATTTCAAGGCCAATTAAGAACACATGCATTGTGCAAAAAACTGTTGCAATCTTCTGTATTTTTGCCAACTTTTTATTTTCTACTACACATGATTTTATGAAAATTAGTCAAAGCAACATTAAAGTTAAGGGCAGTGTACAACTTGTATTTCTTTGTTTATGCAACTTAAAATCTCTGAATAGAAACAAAACCTTAATTTTTGTGTTATACAATACAACATAAATATTTTACGTTAACAAATTGTATACTATGTTGACATTTTAGTAGTTGTTATTGTTGTTATTTGACAAGGTGTTCTTACATAAAAGGGAAAAAATGAAAACTTCCTCCACAGTGGCTCTGTGATAATATGGTGCTGATGAACCACAATATTAAAGATTGTGTTATTTGTGAAACTTATACTAAAATATAACTTAACAAGATGCAGTTGACTTTGATAAACTCCCTCTAAAATGAGTTGCCTGAAATGTATTCTCGGAAATGTACGACTTTTTTCTTGTACTACTATGACTCTGGTAATATTATGAAATGATTCTCTCTAAACTCTTTTTTTTCTTCAGTATGAGCCTTGTACTCCATTGTACATGACAAATGTGGACACATTTTATGAAAAAATAGGGATGTTCTCTGACCTTTTGTTTTACATTTGTTGATGTTGGAATAAGAAAATAGTGTTGACACGTTTTTTAAAAAGTCCTGTCATGGAAGATGTCATGGGTGTTGATAGTACTGTGCACAACATTACGTCATGCTACATAATCCAATATGATAATCATGTTCATATGTCATGTAAATCGTGCACTGATTGTTGCGACATGCAGGGAGCTGCCTGTACAAGCGGAGAAATATGGGTTTAATGTGAACAGTCTGCAAACTGGAAAAGCACAGTTTTATTGTGGCTTTATGCTGCTTTTTGTCTCTATGAAGACAAAGTGAGAGACAGTGACACACAGAGACATGTTTGGACTGGATGACAGATGAAGGTAGACAGGCTGGCAAACAAATAGGATAACAAATGACTGTGGACAGGTGGGTTACAGACACCGCGGGGCCAATGAATCACAAAGGCTATTGGTGTCAGTGTGGGAACCGCAGCAGCAGCAGCAGCAGCCGTGCTCGCTCTCATCATTCACTCCCTCATCTCATTTAACGCCGGTGACACGGGGAATAACTGGCTCCTGACCCTGGAGGAGAGGGCCATGCGTATGGTTGCCCCGCGGGCCACAACTCACAGTGCGGGCTCCGTACCTGTGCTAAGACAGATATGATGTGATGAGCAGTAATCAGCTTGTGGACAGCCTGAGCCGGTTGCTCCCTGCTTGTAGGGCAGGCGGCCGGTGTTTATGCTAATGTAGTGATTACTCAGCCGTAGTGTAGCGTGAAGAACAGATTTTGTGTCATAAAGCAACAACATCTCACTCCATCGCTGAGATGAAGTAACAGATAACTGGACTCGAAAGAGAGAGGGAAGAGGGAAAAGTGATGAATTCAAGTAATGTATAATCATCTGTTCTGACTAGCAGGTGAAAAGTCCTACATCCCAATGTATGAAGATTTACGAGTTTATAGAGTAGATAGGGGGTGTGATAATGTTTTGTATTGTATGATACAGTTTAAAAACACACCTTTATACATATTTTGTCATGAATTGTAACACAAGCAGTAGCCTTCAGCCACCGGCTACCACAAATGTCCAATTTTTGGCTCAGTTTACAACAAATCTAATCGTGACGGTTATCGTAAGAAATAGAAAGAGCACGTAATAGGGCAGCAACTAAAAATTATTTTCATTAACTTTCTTATTCTTCCAAATACTTTAATTAATCACTTAATTGTTTGGGCTGTAAAATCTCAGTTAACAATTATAAAAAATACCCCATCACAATGTCTCAGAGCAAAGGTAACTTTCAAAAACTCAAAAATATCCAGTTTATCGTCACCTAAGACCAAGGAAAGCTTTGCATCCTCATGATTGTGGACAATGAGAATCAAATATTAAGGATTTTTGCTTGCAAATGACTGAAGTGATTGATTAGTTGTCAAAATAGTCTTGCAGTTGATTAGTTGACTAATCGACTAATTGCTCTACACGCAGATCTACCCTGTGTTTGCTGAGTCCTCTTTAGATGGTCATATATAGTATAGCATGTGGAAATACTGCTGATGTACAAAGGGTGTCCCTTTGTTACCATGATTTTTTGTTATTATAGTTTTTGTTTCTATAATTGTGATGTTGAAATTGAAGAAAAATATAATTCACAAATAATTTCTCATAGTGTTCTTAACTTTCCAGGTTTAAAATATGATTATACAAGTTTCACTTAGAGTCTGTTTCTGAGCTCAGAGGCGGCAATGTGCTCCATTAGCTCTGCTATGTTTCAGACTGTACATTACTGTGTCACAGATGTGTTCAACAACACCAGCCCACTGTATATATTTAAGAGCTTTCATTACATGGCACAGTTGTAACAAATTGGCCCTGGAGCCAGAAATCCCACATGAGAACACAAACAGCTTCAGTGATGGTCAGCCAAAGGTGAAGTGGTGGAGCCAAGACAGCGTGGTCACACATGCATCATCCGTGTGTGAGAGCAAACAACACGTCAGTGCTGTTTTAAAATGGAGGAACTGTGTGCACTGCCGATTTATCCATCTGTTATGATTGATGGATCTGTATTAAAGGTCTGTGAGGGAGGGATCCACTGACAGGACCGGACTGTTCAGATGTGTGATGTCTGTGATTTTTCATTTCACACTCTGAAGCATTGAGGATGAATGTTGGCAAAGTTTCCACTAAATGTGACCAAATACCCCAAAATCCCTATGTATCAATACAACAGCACAGTATTCTGTGGGTGTCATTTTACCAATTTTCCAACACACTTAAACTGATCTAATACAATGTTTGACCTTGAACTGTGCTATTGATTAGCCCAATCAAAAGTAGTAAAAGGTATCAAAACTATTGTAATAATACTTGTGATATTTTGGACACTTGCAGAACATCTATTTTTAATAGTAGCAGGAGAAGGCCGATTAACAAGTCACAACGCTCTCTGTAGACAGCAGTAACAGGTTTATGCTGTGATGATGTGCAGCCTTTACCGTTAGGAAGAGACATTATTTAAAATGAACCAAACATAGGACACAATAATATCAAAATCACTCAAATGAAGCATTTGCATTGTAAAGTATTATTTTGCTTCTTTTTATGTTATTTAAATTTTGTCTATGTCTAACGTTGGATTTACTTAGTTACGGTTAGTTAGTCCTTTTTTTTCTTTGTCTTTACTTGTTTTTAGTAAGTGTTACATTTTTGCTGTTTTTATAACGAATAGAATATAATCCATGATATTTAAAAAAGGTTCAATAGAATCAAAATATCTGTTCCATGAAAGAAAAGAGAAACAGACAAATTCATCAGCTCATTGATGTTAATATCAGAGAAGATAAAGATATATATATAAGATGTATAGGATCATAGAAATATGCATGGTGGATTGTAAAGTCTGTATGAAAGGAGTGGCCTGTGTTGACCCTGTCCCTGCTGTGTGCTGTGTGCTGTGGCTGAACTGATGTCTCCATCAGGACGTCTCCATCAGGACGTCTCCTCAGCGGTCCCCACCCCTCGCTGCAGGCTGGGCGGCTCCCTGCATGGGATTTTGGAGCTGGTCGGGGCTGTGATAACATTCTGAGGGAAACTCTCTCTCCAGCAGCGTCTCTGTGCCTCCACTGCTACTTGTGTTTATGTTTGCACACTTTTCTCAGCTGCTCATTGCTCAGCTCATAATCGTTCTGCTTCAGTCTCTCCCTCTCTGTGCCTTGAATAAGTGGGAGGGTGTTTTCACTGCTCCTCTAACCCAGCAGCCACTGACTTGTGGCTAATAAGGAAGAGGGGAAGCCAATGACTCCTCTGATGGTGATGGTAGGAGACTGTTCTCCAGCCTGAGGCTCTTTGGTGGTGCTGGAGGTTTATACCAGTTGAACACACACATAGATACAGTGCAGATACAGTAAGGGCCGTCCAAAATGACTGTACAGGTTATACTATTCTTACGAGACATACAGATGGATAATAAATTAAAGAAAGGGAAAAGATTCTTATCACCTATACCTAACGATTTTATGGCCTTCACCTTCACCAGATCTCAACCCGAACACCTATGGGAGATTTTGAAATGACTGCACTCTCCACTGCCATGATTGAAATGAGGGAACATTGTGTGGAAGATGAATTTTCATTCCTCCACTAAAGGTGTACAGCTGTAGCTCTTGGTCGTGTTTTCACCAGTGTCTCTTTGGTTGATTATGTTGATTAAAAAGCACTGAACTGATCTGTACCAAACTTGGTTTTGGCTTCTTTGGATCCAGTGAAAGGGGCAGATCCAAGAACCTTTTTAAAAAAAAACATTTTCTTTAACATTGCAAGATGAGGCAATTTCTCAGTAGTGAATGGGTCATATGTAGGATTGCTTGACCTTGGTTTATGTTTTTTTAATTCAAGGGTGTGGTGTTTCAGTTTGAGAGAAGGACTTATTGATATGACAGATTTTGGAATGCTGTTAAATTAAAACGCTGCGTTTTATTGTCTGTGACGATTATAGGTCCCCCCCAAAAAGTTGAATCAATAATAACTGAACTCAAAGGAGCAAATGGCTGATAGGATAAAATGTCTACAGCTGGTCTTTATTCAATTTGCCTAAAACTTGAATTCTGCTTCTTTTCCCATGTGATGACAGATGTTTTCAGAAGTGCAGCAAACATTCAACCCATAGAGGTCAGTGTAGCAGCGTTTTTCTACGTGACTGCAAGTAAAAGAGGAATAGTTTTACCTCTGCGTCACTCAAATTCATAGTTTCTCAGATCACCAGGGTTAAAAGCAAATGAAGTGGATTTCTTCCTGTCGACATTCCAGTGGCACAGTGGTAGTTTGTCTGCCCCGAGTGTTTGTAATTTCATTTCTAAAAATAAAACCACCATCTCTCCGAATCTTTCCCTTCCGGCCGGGTCGTCATCTTTAATCTGTTAGTCTTTGATCCTGTATGGAGGGAATACAGCTCCACGCACACACGCACACACACACACACGCACCTGGGTCTCTCTAATCTCCCACTCATGAATTTGCTTCATCTCTGTGGTTTTAAGAAACATGCTCTTATCATGTCCTGCATCTATTTGCACTCTTTTGCATTTGAATGTGTTAAGTTTTGAATTACACATATCGAATAACATTATTATGCCTCTCGGATGTCACGTCTAATCTGTGATGAGGAAAGTTGTCACCTTGCACCAGTTTCACTTATTACTTTTCAAATCCCTCCTGGTGACAGTATTTCTGTTTCCTGTCGCTCTGCAGGGCTCAGCTGATTCCTACACAAGCCGACCGTCCGACTCGGATGTGTCCCTGGAGGAGGAGAAGGAGGGCGGCCGGCAAGAGAAGGAGCAGCAGGCCACTGTTCAGATCGAGAGGGCAAAGGTCAGCGTCACTGCACAGAAAATCACATGGAACACACACATTCTCAGCTCAGAGACAAAACACAGGATTTGGGTGAATATTCGAATTACGATTACACCAGTCCAGACATTACCTAAACCAGTCAGAACACCTGGAAGAAAGACTGAAGAATCAACTCACATAACATTCTGTCAAAAGGTGAAACACGAGGCCATAAATACACTGGAACTACTGCAACTAAGGTGCTGCAGAAAAACAGTGAGGAAAACCCCCCTGCACAGACGGGAAGTAAAACCAGATAAATAAAGAAAGTAATTACAAACTAAAACAGGAAACGCTAAAGAGTCCAAACTGGAATTTTGGAATCATGATTTTCTATTTTGGTATTTTAATAACTTTACATTCCCATGTGATGGTTTTATTTGGATCAAATTGAAATATTAGCAGTACGAGTCGTACTATACTGTCATTGCTGCGAAGGCATTGCAGGAATAAAGATATTGCATCGAAATCTAAAAATAAACGAGTTAAAGGAAAGTGACAGTGATAATCACCAACTTAATCAATTAGTTCACTTTGTCAGTGAAAATGATAAAAACAACAACAATTTCAGAAATAGATGAATCAGATTAATTCTAATCCAGTGTTGCAGCCTCACTTCTCTGATTTCTTTTTCCACTCTTCTCTCTCGCAGACTAAAGCGGTGGCGTTTGCTGTGAGGACTAATGTCAGTTACTGTGGTGCGTTGGACGAGGACGTCCCCGTGGCAGGCACCGCTGTGTCTTTTGATGCCAAGGACTTCCTCCACATCAAAGAGGTACAATTCAGTCTCTATCCTGTATGTTAAACCTGTACGGAGGATTTCATTTGTGCAAGAACAGATCATCTTTTTTTATATTAAACTAACCAAACCAGTGGCTGCTGCAGAGGAGATTTTAAAAGCACACACTAGTCATGATTTAACCAAACCTTTCTCTCTGTTGATTTTCTATGATTCTGTGTGATGGACACTTACAAGGCAACTTTATTTTTGAATGCTGATTTTAGATACTATTGCCGCATCATGTGTATTTTATTCAGAGATGGGGAGTAATCTAAAATGCTGATGATTTCTGTCATCATTTCACAGAAGTACAACAACGACTGGTGGATCGGCCGCCTGGTGAAGGAGGGCTGTGATATCGGCTTCATCCCGAGCCCTCTGAAGCTGGAAAACATCCGTCTCCATCAGGAACAGAAGAGAGGACGCTTCCATGGGTGAGCTGGAGGAGGAGGAGGAGGAGGAGGACGGGGTGTGAGAGTGCAGGCGGCGGAGGAATCAGACGACACATGGATCAAGGGGATAAAAGACAGATGGAGGGATAGTGGATGTGTTGAAGAGCCACTTCCGGAGAGAGTAGAGCCGGGCAGTTGGGAGGAAATCAGGTGGATGGAGGCCAAGTTGTGTTGTGTGGTCCAACCGCTCAGAGGGGGGGGGCCACCACACAACTTTCCATCAGATGGGGGGATGTGTGTTAGCCACCGCCATTTATTCAGGCTAAAGTAAATTTAAATTACATCACATTTGAACCGGTTTTTAATGTCCAGGGAATAAGAAACAATGCTGATTATTTTCTGTCTTTAGCTAATGCTTTCCTATTGAAAGATGAGATTTATCTTTATGGAGATTTATTTGAAGAAAACCTTATTTTTCTGAGGTTTATGTTTGAGAATTGACACAATTTAATTAATAGTAATTTTGTGTATGGTATACAGTGTTGTATTGTGCTTCTTAATGTAGATCTGGAACTAGAACGGCGAACACTAAAGCTCACACCTCCATTAAGGTCCAACAGTCTCCTTATAAAACTACCTTCAAATTCACGATATCCTGATTTTTATTGGGATCTGCACCAAATTACACACGCTCATACATATCAGTGCTCGAAGAACATCTTACAATGTTGAAGAAACTATCCCTGTGCTCTTGTTTTACCCACAGAGCAAGTAAGTTATCCTAAAGGCTATAAGAGGAAAACGCTGCCTTGCAATAATATTATACGAAGCCTTGAACACAGTCTGTGGTCACCTGTTCTCCAGGGGTTTGTGATGTTTGACTGATGACGACTTGCAGGATTTTACCTCATCCCTTCTCTCTTTGTGTTTTCTGTCCTGGATGCAGCAGTAAGTCCAGCGGGAATTCCTCCTCCAGTCTCGGAGAAATGGTGTCGGGAACATTCAAGCCGAACCCCAACTCTGCAGGTTCGTCCCAAAGACACGAGTCTACTCACGTCTGAGAGGAAAAACTGGGGTCAGGCTTACAGAGGGAATAGTTTGACTTGGAAGCTGCTCCGTTTTTGTCATTTATTCACACTGTGATATTGTGATGTTTTTTTATTTTCAGATATAATTTTAGTTTTCACTCACTCACTCGATTTTTTTTTCTTTCTTTTTCAGGAAAGCAGAAACAGAAAGTGGTGAGTCCATTTAATTAATAAGTTATTTTTCATGTTTTGTATGCAATACGATAAATTCTGGTAATAAACAAAAAAGTAAGGTAATAGTAATAGCTTAAGTTACTGATTAAAATAACTATTGAAAATTACAAAACTTTACCTCTGGAAAGATCATGTGTTTTTGTACATTTGATCATCTGCATCTAACAGATTTGTTTGACATTATTTACTTTAAAGCATCACTTGAGTTATATTTGGAGGGACTTCGGGGGAGTTGGAGACTTAAGGAGACTTGTGGTAATGATATCAAAGTTTGACTGAAGCTGTGTGTTTCCTCCAGACAGAGCACATCCCTCCCTACGACGTGGTTCCCTCCATGAGGCCGGTTGTCCTGGTGGGACCTTCCCTGAAAGGTTATGAGGTAGGACGGGCTGCTGCTCCTCCAGATGTTTTCATCAGCCTCTACTTCACAGCCAAAACTAAAATGTTGTTTTATTTATCAGCCAAACGTTTTCTGCAACTAATTATAAGGATCCGGCAGTGTGATGTTTATTCATATAAAGTCATTTTCTAATCACTTTCTGAGCCTATAGTAAGTTGACATTTCAGTAAAGATCAAAATTCAAAGTTGGCTGGCATGTCCAGAATGACTGATGATTGAACAGAAAGAAGACTGACATTACAGATAAATATATACACTTTAAAATGTAAACATATCTGGCAAAAAAATCCTTCCTTCGTTCTGCGAAATAATCAGCATCGTTTGACATAACTTTACTTGTGCATTACTAGTGGCCTCCATCCAGGGACTATAGATAAAAATGAGCTTTCAGATTGAATGAATTTACTGTATTTACCTGTTGATTAAACAGTAAATAATAATGGCAATAATAATAATTGTGTAACAATGCTTCTGTTATTAGCCATGCTGACTCATTCCCTGTATTGCATCATATTTTTGGCTCTAGCTAATTCCCAGAGATCCATCATTAAAACACAGGCATTGTCATTGATTATCAGTTACCACTCGAACCACAGGACAAACAATAAAGGAGGCCAAGGAGTTGGTGGGAGGTGGAGTCAGTTGTCATGGAATCACAGTCCTCGCCTCTCGTTTCTGTTGTTGCCATGGTAACAACCTTCTGGGTAAACTGCGGCCGCCTAACAATGTGGAGCACAAATAATATTAGAAGCAAAAGAATAATTTATGCTGCACTAAAGCCCTTTTAAGAATCGAAAGACTTACTACATGACATTTTGTGTTTTCATTACTAAGCACAGATGTTGGCTGCTAATCATTTCCTTTTTATTTCATTAACGGTTGCCATATTGAAAGAAATATAAAAATAAATAGTTATTTATTTAGTGTTGCCACAAATTCCCCAAAAGCTGTCAAAACTGTGCACTTAAAGTACAGCAAAAAAAATGTTTTAAGTAAAAGTACACATCATGCAATACGACAACCCTTGACAGTTTTATATTATTGTATATTTTTTTTGTGTATACAGTTTAAATTATATTGTCAAATGTTTGCAAACAGAAATTTGATGTTGCCGCTGGTTGAGCACCAAAAGTAGCCATTTTATAATACTGTTAATTAGAAGTTTAAACCACAGCATCACATTACTCTTTATAAACATTTCACATATAAAATTCATCCATCTATACATTATCTAAACCACTTATCCTTTAAGGGTTGCGGGGGGGGGGGGGGGGGGGGGGGGGGGAAGGTTGTCAGCGTATCGCAGGGCCAACATACAGAGACACTCATATTCACAACTACGGTCCATGTAGAGCCTCTAACTAACCTTATCTCAGTCTGCATGTATTTGCACTGTGGGGGGCGAAAAGCCACACAAACATGTGGAGAACATGCAAACTCCACACAGAAAGACTCCAGGAGGCTGTGAGATCAATTTGCCAATGTGCCGCCCTTGCATATGAAATATTCATCCTCGGATGAATTAGTAACAGTAACTTTTAGGTGGTGGAGTAAAAGGTACATTTCTCTCTTAAATGTTGGAATAAGAACATAAAGTAGCTTAAAATGGTACGCGACTTGAGTAAATGTACATAGTTACTTCCACTGCTCTGTGCTTTAGCTCAAAGAACGTCAACCCTCTGTCATCTGAATGAATCAGAGTGAAGCCTGGCGCAGAGTTCGTCCTGCTCTCATTCATGGATCCACGTATCTGTTGCCTTGAATCAAACAAGAGGACTGAATGTCTATTCAGATGATTTTCTGAACAGAGGCAACTACTAATGTTGAATTTCCGCTTCAATGCAAGGCCTCAGAGTGGAGCTCGTATTCATCAGCCAAAGCTGCACTGGAGGCTGCACTGCGTAATTGCCCCGATTCATCACCTGTGCACTGGCCTTTGCGAAGCTTCTCGTTGTGGCTGCTAATCACTTTATTTAATGTGTTCGTTTTGCTGAGCGCCAGGAGAGAAACTGTGATCGCTGTGCACAAGTGTGTTATTCTGAGCAGCTTGTAACACTCTCCTTGTCTTTCATTTCTTCCTCTCCTCTTTTCCTCTTCTCGTCTCCTCCTCACCCTCATTCATCTGTGCAGGTGACAGACATGATGCAGAAAGCGCTGTTTGACTTCCTGAAGCACAGGTTTGATGGCAGGTAAGACGTTCAGCGCGTTCAGTCATGGTTCAGCGCGTCGTCCCGGTGCATGTTTGTGCTGTATGACATGTGCGTTTGGTGTTGTTGCAGGATATCCATCACACGGGTAACAGCTGACATATCCTTGGCCAAGAGGTCAGTACTAAACAACCCCAGTAAGAGGGCCATCATTGAGAGATCCAACACCCGCTCCAACCTTGGTAAAGCTACAGGAACTGTCTCACTCAATGATGTGCATGTCTTGTAGGTGTTCATACGGTAAACATTGTGCAGTGATCTTCATATTCCTGTTGTGTTCATCGTTGCTCTGCTGTATGTTGTTGTCGTCTCCTTGTAGCCGAGGTCCAGAGTGAAATCGAGAGGATCTTTGAGCTGGCCAGGTCTCTGCAGCTGGTGGTGCTGGATGCAGACACCATTAACCATCCAGCGCAGCTCATCAAGACCTCATTAGCGCCCATTATCGTCCATGTTAAAGTGTCCTCACCTAAGGTAAGATTGAAGGCTCAGGCCCTGTTCAGACCTGGTATTATACACCCGTCCTGATCTGATCACACCTGACATCCAAATGCATCTTGAATCTGTGACCACTTGTGATCAGATGTCACTTCCTCACTCTCATTTGTGTTGTCTAAGATCAAATTATGCTGTTTTTATTAATAATAGAGATAAAAGGCAAATAATATCCGGGCACCCCACGTTAATTCAGGAATATGCCTTCTGAAAAAAGGAAGATTTTAGGTGAGACTTAAAAGAGAACACCATCTCAGACCGCCTTTTTCTTCAAGCAATTCATTCCAGAGCTTTTGGGCCCTGATGAGAAACGCTAGTTTTCACCCTAGATTCAGGAAGTGACAGCAGAGCCTTGTCCGAAGATGTGTTGGTGGCCACAAAGAAATCAACGCATGGCTTGTAATGGAAAATCTGCTGGTCAATGGTCAACTCATCAGTGAAGAAAGCGTTCAGGAGCCCTTTGATGTCTTATGCTGAAATATTTATTGAAGTTTGGCCAAGGAGAAAATCTGAATTCATCGATACAACAACTGTGCATGATGTCCTATCATATTCTGAAGTCTGCTTTCCATGCAGTCACACTTTAAACCGCTACAGATCATTTAATCTATGGGTCTGCTAGTTCCTAAACAATCAAATGTATTTTCTAGTTCTGGAGACAGTACTGCCTGCTTACGCAGTCTCATATCTGTGGTGTCTAGGGAGTGAAGCCTTTGACCTTCGCCAAGCTCTCGCACTTCCCCAAACACGACAGCCAGCTGCACTATGCCCCAGAGAGAAGAGAGGAGAAACAGTTTTACTTTTATTCTCATGCTATCAAAATTTCAGAGTGAAATCTGAGAGAACCCTTCCAAGCAGTGAGGGTGGCCTAAAGCATAACGCATGACTGCTGCTCTCTCAGTTTGAACTTATAGGAGCAGCGACAGGCGTGTTATTACTTGTGCTGGTTTGATTTTCTGGAAATTTAATCTCCTCATGCCCAACATGAATACAGCAGCTGTAATGTTCAGGGAGCAGTTGTAATTCATAGAACTGGAAATGGTGATGAAGAGGCCTGTCTGGTGAAGAGTGTGGTTTGTTTGATAAGTAGTAGGTCTGTGGTTGGTATTCATTCCATAATCTGAGGCATTTCCCTGTATTTTTCTATTGTGTATGTGCTTCCCACAGGTTCTCCAGCGGCTGGTCAAATCAAGAGGGAAATCTCAAAGCAAACACTTGAACGTGCAGCTTGTTGCAGCTGAGAAACTATCACAATGTCCTTCTGTGAGTCCAACCCTTAAAATCTAGACAAGCGAGTTTTACAATGAGACTTTGACAAGAAAAACGTATGCGAGCATCAGCTTGACTTGTCTCTCTTCCTCTCCGACCTCAGGAGATGTTTGATATTATTCTGGACGAGAACCAGCTGGAAGATGCATGTGAACATCTGTCGGAGTACCTGGAGGCGTACTGGCGTGCTACACACACGTCACTTAGCACGCCACTCAACCCCCTGCTAGGACGCAATCTGGGCTCTACTGCTCTCTCCCCGTATCCTGCCGCCATTCAGGTGAACCTCTAGAACAGAAAGAAGAAGTAGTGCTGTACTTGTTTCCTTTGTTCACTTTAAGTTTGAACTCTTTGATTCTTACGTGTATTTATAACAGTGTGTTTATATGTTGCTTGTCTATAAAATTAAATCTCTCCAAAATCATACCTTCATATTTTGTAACTGAACAGAGGAAAAGAAGTTGGAACAGTAAACCTGTGCTTTTGATAAATGTATTTTCCCTTCAAGTCGTGAATGCATGAATTATTGCTGCAGTTCTCTAACAACGGACTGAAATGTATCAAACATTTTCCTGCAGTCTCCAAAGGTAGTTGAGAAATGTTGCACTTTCATAATTGATGGAGATCAGCAGCATATTCAACTTTTCTGCTTTCCATCCAAATTTTCGGGGATATTCCAGATACCTAATTTATAGAAAGTTGAAGAATACTCAAATATTCTGTATCTTGCTGCTGCCCTCCTCAAGGCTCTTAAGCACCATAGAAAAAAGGAAACTATCAGTGTTTCTCTAAATTCAAAATAAGAGAAGTTCTTTATCTATTTATACACTTTATTAAAGTCGCTTCTGCTTTAAATACATTTTCACTTTCAGATCCTTCACATAGAACATCTTTTTATACCATTAAATATGATACAAGCAGGTATTTAAAATGGATTGAACTGGATTCCAAGTTTTTTGACCTGACTTACCTCCCCAACAGTCTCCTTAAATTCAATCAAGCTGCACCCAATTGCACACAGCCGTAGATTTTGGTTCTCTCAATACCCATGATTTATTTTTCATAAAGATACATTAATTATTTCTTTAGAAATTCACAAAAATTGGGGAAAATGCTAAAGAAAGTGAGAAAAAAATCCTGCATCCGCCACCTTCATCAAATCTGCTTCAAAAGTTCCTTTCTTGTCCCTGATTCCACCCTTAAAGCAACTTTCAAGAAAATCGGTTCTGTAGTTTTTGTATAATCCTGCTAGAAGACAGACAAACTGACCAAAAACATACTGCAATGGAAACATAACCTCCTTGGCGGAAGTAACAAAACTGAATGAATTGTGGATAGTTGCTGTAAGTATTCTTTTCTGCTCATCCATAGTGTTAAACTAACAAATACTAAATATTACTTCCTCTCTCAAACAGGCCCAAAGAAACATGAATAGCAACCACACAACAACAGACCATTCGCCCGTGGAACGCCGCAGCCTGATGCCCGCTGACGAGAACTACCATAACGAAAGGGCGCGGACGAATCGCAACCGTCTGTCCTCAGGCTCACAGCAGAGCCGGGACCACTCGCCCCTGGTGGAGGAGGACTACCAAGACCCCTACCAGGACTCTTACAAGCCTCATCGCAACCGAGGGTCGCCAGGAGGCTACAGCCAGGAGTCCAGGCACCGGCTGTGAGCTGAGGCTGCAATCACAAGTCAAGGCCTGTCCTTCTCTAAACAGCCACTGCGGACCTATGAGTTGGGGCAGCTCTCCTGTGTCTATATTATGAAACCACTACACTCATTTGGACTGAAACAACCTCGTATTGATGTGTAGTACCTCATATTCCCTGTGGCTCCTGCCAGACGGGCATTTGAATATAAAAAATTACAAATCCTGCTCTTGCTTTGACGTGAACCAGGGAAGGATATGAAAGTAGCACAAGACCAGAAAAGTTATGTTATAAAGGGAAGGCTTAAGCTGGAGTTGATCTGAATACGTCTCCGATGTGGGAGTAATCTAATACACTAGCAGATGTAACGTAGGCTCGTCTAGACCCTTCCCGTCACCTCAGATGTTACTGTAGCATGCAGGTAGGACTGTGGCGACAGGTCACTACATGCCTCAAATCCAGTGCCAGACAGCAAGAGCATCCAGCACAGCGATGATGATCAGCACAGAACCTGTTTGCACGCACCCAGGAACCAGTAGAAGCAGAATATAATGCATCTGTAATGCTTCTCAAGTTCCTTTGCCACTGTCCTCGATGTGAGTGTAATAGATCTCGTGGAAGCCTGTTCCCAAATCCAGAGTTTTACAGATTTGCTTTTAAAAATGACATGGACAGTGTGGTGGTGTTCTCTTCAGGGTTCATACAGTAGCTCCCTGTGCACACCCCTTGTTCTTTCTTACTGCCATTTTTTGTCATTACTCGAGAGAGAAATATAAAAAAAAAATCATGCAGATATTAAAACATTTCAAAGCTCCAAACCTCAGGAATGAGAGGTCACTACGACCTGGAAGTGTGTTGACAGATGTAGCGTTTATGTTCTCACCCATCTGATGGGGATACTGAGTGTAATGTTGATTTGTTAATAAAAGATTGTTATGATTTAGTTGTTACAGAAAACGTTATTAACATCAGGAGCTCAGGAGTCACTTAGAACGGTCGTGCCAGCATGTTTTTCATACGCCTTGCATCTATCAGCTGCTGTTGTCTGTCGTGCTCAGCAGGACAACATCTGGAATTGATTAGATTGTAATGAAAAGACTTGTATTGAGGGCTTCCATTTGTAAATCGAGTAAACTAATTTAAAAAGGATTTATTGCAGTTCATGAAATTACATTCCATTAATTAAGTCCTTGCATATGCCTACCAATGTCTGGCAGAAAAAGATAACTTTCCTTCTTCTTACTTTTAAAGCTTTTGTAAAATAAAGTAAGTGAGTAAGTAGTCTTACGGGCCTCAACTATTCAATTTAATTTTCATTAAAGACTCCTAATAAGTGATAAACTATCAGAAAGCACTTGGGCAGGACTGTGCTGCATTTGTCACGGTGTCTTTTAATCGTAGAGCAGCTTCCTGTATTTTTTTCAATCAGATAAATTCACTTGGACGCTGCCAGCCAACAAAGGATGAATACACAATTTCCTTTTAATGAAATATCCTGGTATCTTGTAATTTAATATTTGTTGAAATAATTTTTAGTCCCTATGCCAGAGATGTCATTGATTCTGGAAAGGAGCATTGACAAAGATACTTCTGTCCTTATCTGCCATATACAGTAGCTTTTATTGTTGTTGTTGTTTCAAAACTCTGGAGAATAAGCAACAATTTAAATGATCTGAATACTGCCTGTGAGAGAATGATGCCTTGAGTAGAAGTTTGTGTGCACTGTCATTTTACAATTGTAATGAAATAAACTGCCCTTATGCTGTTGTATGGATAGCTCTTGTTTTTCTTTTTTTTTAAACATACACACACACGCTCTTTGTCTTTATTTCTTCATTTGTTTTAAGGTTTTTAATAGAGGGTGAGAAATTCAAAACTAATATATATTTTCTTGATGAATATTTGGGGTTATAAAACTAAACAAAATTAAGAAAAATCATATTTTTTCAGAGCCTCAAATGACATGGTCAATATGCTTATTTTTCAAGTATAAAACTTAAACTAAAGGGACGAGTAAAGCAAAAAAAACATTTTTTAAGTATATTCTATTATATTAATTTGGTCTAAAGTTTGTTGGAAAATATAAATCACATGTTCTCAGAGCCTAAAGTTAGGTCTTCAAATTGCTTGTTTTTCCAAACGCAAAACATTTGATACATATATGTCAAGAATATCTATGAGAATTTATAAACTTTCTTGGTCTTTTTGCAGAAATTATGAGCTTGAATGATTAATTGATTATCTAATGTTACTTTATATTATATTATCCATCCATCTTCTATCGCTCATACTTTGTGAGGGTCACGGAGGGCTGGAGCATATTATATTATATTATATTATATATTTGTGGTAGTCAATAATGAGATTATGTTACATTATTATTATACAGTGTGATTTTCTAATATTCCTGCTCTGCTTCACCCCACTATCTTTACATGCATGTTTATAATAAACACTCAATGCCCAATATTCTAGAACAATAAATAAATCTTCCCTTCATGAAGCTCATAATATTCAGTGTTTCTATTTTAAAAGATTTCAGTTCAGTTTCATTGTACAAAGAGGTGTTTTTTCTTATATTTGTCATTTAAATTACATTTATATCAAATAAAGTGGATAAAACAACAGAAACACGTGTCTCAACAATAAAAATATAACGCAGCTCTTCTGTATTGTAGTTTGTACCAATACGACAGAGCAGGTGCGCATGCGCAGCACTGACAGCTAACTAGCGGAGCGCACTGCACAGCTGATCTGAATCACCTAGCCGCACTGGTTAGCCTCTGGGTTATTTTATGGGAATAAATCAACTGTCACACTTAACTGTCCGTCACATGGAAGAGGTATCGCTAGTGTTGATTCATACAAACATGGCGCTCGTGCTCAACACCTCTGGCAGCTCTTCGTGTGAGTAGTGAGCGAGCTAGCTAGCTGGGTAAAGTTGATAGCATCGAGGCTAGCTAGCTAAGTTACAGCGGGTTCTCGCAAGCTGGCATCGACAGGACGTCGTCGTCAGCCATGGGGATACTGTTCACCAAGCTGTGGAGGCTTTTTAACCATCAAGGTAAGAATGGCGCGGTGTCATTTACCGTACAAGTTGGTACGAGGAGATGACAGCGAGGTGGGCTGAGTGGGCAGAGGAGAGGCCCGCCGTGAAAGACGGGTCTGCCGCCGAGGATACAGCTTCACACACACCTCAGCTAGCAAGACCCGTCACGGTGTTTATCACTATTACTGACGTGTTTTATAAATGTGTGTATTAACGTCATTATTTAACCCCGGAAGAGTGTAGCTCTCTGCTAACTTCGCTAACCGTCCCTGCGTTAAGTTGCTGTTTGATTATTTATGCTCCGAGCATCGGAGCTGCAGGTCGGATGACACCGAGCCGGTCCCCCGGGTCAGTGATCTTAACCCGGTAAACAAACAATTCGAAACCCCTGTAACACGAGTGTTCCGCCCGGTACTATCACTGGAGATGGCTGCACAGGCGGCGCACACTGAAGGCAGCCACATCAGCAAAATGCTCCGGGGAATGTAAGGACCGCTTGATGACTTCAGGGTGAGTCACACTGACTTTGTACTGCCAGTCTTATCAGAGTGATACAGGTGATCCTACATTCATTCATTAACTTCCCTGGAACAGTAATATCACTGTGCAGTTGTAGTTGGTCGTGACTCTGAATTGATCACATGGGACACGCATGCTGAGGTCAGTCAGCTGTGAATAAAACTGCTGCAAGTCCATTACATGTACTCGTGATCTTACACTGGCTGTGGTGCACAGTGAGAGTACAAGACAGACAGATTTACATCCCTAAAATTAAAGCTGACACAGACACAACCAACCTGCTGCCTTTGTCTGTATTATAAGACTCTAATAGGTCCTAAAGATGCCACATTGAATTCTGGGGAATCGTGTCCCACAATTTTATCTAAAAATGTCAATCAAAACAAATGATTGTTTTCTCATTTAGAAATGAAAACTAGAAAGGCACTCAGTAGAGTGCATACATCTGCCAAACCCCAACAGACCCCTTATGAAACCACATTTAAAATCCCTTCATTTTGATTTCCATCTGCACATATACTCACAAATATCAGTCCCCTAAACATAGCAGATTTTTTTGGGGGTCAAAATCCATGAATCTCTTGAGAGATCAACGAAAATGGGGAAAACAATTAAACCTGAAACAGACGATCAGTTTGTCAGTCAACACTAAACTAACCTTGGTTTGCTGCCTTTGAAAAGTGAATTGGTTCCTCTCTTTTTTTCAAATCCATTCCAGACTTTTAGTTTGAGAGCAGAAATGATTAATTCCACGTTCAGATTTTGTGATGCTTTCATTTAAGTCATCATTGCAAGTCATCCTTTGTTAGGTCTTTTTGAGCTCTGCTTCATTTTGCATCCATCCATCCATCCTGTCACTGGGCTCTGTAAGGCTTTTATTGTCACTTCTGGATCTATCCCCAGATGCACTCTAAAGTACCAGGATGTCTTCTTACCGTGACTGTCCCCAGCTGATTGATTCTATGCAGAGAAACAACAGAAGTTCATTGACAGAGAAGACACGTGATAAGAAATTGTAAAATAAACATGCCGTCCATTTTCCAGTTTAATGTTAAAAAGCTTCAACGCAATGTTAGCAAATGTTATGTCAACTGATCTTAGGCTTGTAAAGAGTTCCATGTTTCTGTCCATTCTCTGAAACAGTTATCCTGCTCATGTTTATATTTGGTCCTGGACACATATCTCAGTCTACCCTACATATTATGCAACAGGTGGGATACACTGTATAGGTAGTAGGAGTGGGGCAATCTTCCCTGTAGTCAGGTCACCCTATCATTACCCCATGGAATTGTCAATATGTATGCGGGTATCACATATGTATATGTGATTTGACTGGGTAATCTTATTATTTATTGTATATTCATGTGCTATGCTATTTTAGTCCCCACATATAAAGGAGTTTTTGGGGCTGATGCCAATAAGGGGGAGTAAAACATTTCCAATAACATATACATGTCACAGCTTGCCTATTTACTTTAGGAGTGGGCATCATGTAAATAACCATTAAAAAGGTTTTGCTTTATATAGGTTTATTCTATTAACACAGACATGCCAACCTTCACAGCATTTTATGTTATCTTTAGACATTTCTTAAACTCAACAATGCACAGCAAAAATACGTATAGAATAGCAGAATAAAAAGTAACTTTAAAAATACAAAATAATTCTTAGCTGCAGACTGACTTGTGGGAGGAACCACATGCAGCCAATGTGCCACCTGCTTTTAAATATGTTAACTGTCAATATATCAGCCTGCAGCTTAGCTGACACCTGCATGACATTTTTTTAAATAAACAAGTTTTTGTTTTCTGCTCCAGTTTCTTACAGTTCCACAGGACTAACTTACAACCTCCAAACATTGATCCCAGTGTCATCAACGAGTTAATGTTGCTAACATAACTTACTCCTTGTCTTCACAGCTGCTTTGTCTATGTTCAACTAGGTAGTTACCAAGACAAGGCCTGCATTTTGATCTCGTGAAATCCTGTCTGTTGATGCCTTCACTTCCTCAGCTTCAGTGAGGTTTTGTTTCAGTTTGACTAACAGCTGTTGCTTAGAGATTCACAGGGCAGACACTACTTTCTTTAGTGGGTTGTTTACAGACAGATTTAATTTCATTGAAATTTTAAGGTGTATTACTGACAAGAAATTTGAGGGAAATATTTTTCACAGCACACTGTATGAAAAAGCCCAATCAACATACTGGTTGACCAATTTTATCAGCCGATATTTCCCTATCTTAGATATATTGATATTGGTGTTGACTACTTACTGCTTATACACTCTTTAAAACACCCTTTTATTATTTTATAGTGCATAATGCAGAAAAACTGCTTGATCTAGTGTTTGCTGTCCATGGATGAGCTGGTTGTGCACACAGTAGAATAATTGGTTATAATTAGTTGCATTGCTGTAGGGATTGTATGACTATATTAATATTTCAAAGCTCACAAACTGGAAAAACTACTGAAGTGTTTTAGGACAACACCCTGTAGTCCGTCTTAAAGCCACTGCCGTGTAAAGCTGTCAGTAGCAGGTGACCAAATACTTCCTTAGTGTGCATAGCTTTGTGTATTTGTTGTGGGATGTGGGGCTTTTCCACAGACCAAACATGAAGACAATTCTGACAAGCCATTTTTTAAAATATAAAAAATGTGTGCTGATCTCCTGTCATGCTCTAGTTTCTCTCAATTACCTATTTGGCCATAACTAATAACACCAGCTGCACTATCTTTATCTGTTTTTGGTATTGAAATTTGACAATGTCCTTTTAGTCTTAAAAGTTAAAGGACAGGTATTATGTTTTTTTGAGTTTTCCCTTTCCTCTAGTGTGTTTATATAGTTTTAGAAAACACTGCTTCTGAAACGCCTCCCCATTAGTCCGGCCGATACCTCTGCACCATTGTGATGTTGCATGAAATCACGGTGGCCCACAGTTTAATAATGCATTCCTAGTTGCTAGTGTGACACCCCCCTAACAAAGCCAGGTAAAGCGAGAGCAGAGGCTGACCAATCAGAGCAGATTGTGCTTTAAAGAGCATGTCGCAAAAAGATTGATAGAAAATCAATCAGCACTGTGATTCAACAATTCTGTGCAACGTTGTGTCCTTTACCTTTGTCCTATCCTTATGCTAACTACAGCCTTTCTTATTGTCTTGTCACTTCAGTGTATCACAAGAGAGACAGAAAAAAATCCTAGTTGTCACATCCTGTTTGTCTTTTTCATAAGTAAATCCTCTCTGTACGCCATCTCTACAGCGGCTTCTGCCTTCAGCCTGATTCTGCAAACTTGCTAAAGACCACTCACTAATCTGTAGCTGTGAAAGTACGCCATTCACAGCACCACAGTGTCTCAGCGATGCTTGATGTGTGAAACTGCACAATCTTCCACTGAAAGATGGTGCTGAACACAAAAAGGGCTGCTGGTTGAATCACTCAACGCAGTTCCACATCAAAAAACATGTTTTTTTTAAACAGATTACTCGGCTGAGTTTACATAAGAGTGATACATCAGTCAGTCACCAGCACTGAGCCCACATACTGATGTCACTGTAAGATCTGAATTTTTTTGTGTCGTTTTTTTGCCTTTCAGAGCACAAAGTTATTATTGTTGGCCTGGACAATGCCGGCAAGACCACAATTCTTTACCAGTTGTAAGTATACAAACATTATAATTTAAGTAAACTTCTTTATGTTTGTCCTCAGTTTTTTAAATCATATTTTCATAAATGTAAAGTTTACTTTTTACCAACATATTTTTTCTTCCTTCTGTATAGTTCTATGAACGAGGTGGTACACACCTCACCTACGATCGGTAGTAACGTGGAGGAGATTGTGGTCAACAACACTCATTTCCTGATGTGGGACATTGGAGGCCAGGAGTCCCTTAGGTCTTCGTGGAACACATACTACACAAACACAGAGGTAATGATAGCTTATGGTAGCTCATTGCCAGTGAAAGCATCACTTTGGTTGTGGCGTTCTACAGTTTAGAATTGCTAGAGTAGGTATAATCACTACTGTAGGTACAAACTGCTGAGTGTCAGATTTTCGACAGTCATGTCGAAGTACTGGAAAAAACGTCTGCAGAAAATCAACGAATACACAATTTAAATCAAAACTTGGTCCCGGACCAAGGTCAGACAAAGTTGAGATTCTGTCTTTTTTTTTTTAACAGTGTTTTATTTCTCTCCATCTTTCTGACCAGTTTGTAATTGTGGTGGTCGACAGCACAGACAGAGAAAGGATCTCTGTGACAAAAGAAGAACTCTACAGAATGTTAGCACACGAAGTGAGTGTCTCAAAAAATGATGGTAATATTTGTAAAACATTTCATTACAGGTATTCATATGAATGTCCATAGATTGTTTCACTAATTATTATCAAAAGTACAGCAATGTCTTTACCACACTTCAATGAATTCTCTTTTATAAATTTAAATTGTTAGAGGTCTTAGTGGTAGACAAAAGTCATTTAATACCAACTCCTAAGAGAAAATCCATATCTCTGATTTATCAGCCAACATTACTACAAAAGGGTCATATTAAACTGATTGCAGTGTTTAGTATTAATCACAAATTTTAGGTCACTAACAGAGCTCAAAAGAACCACATAAAATAATAATTTTATTTGTAAAAACATTTTTATGTTTAGATTATTCACATATTCTTTAATAATTTAGCATTAAGTAAATGTCCATAAACAACTCAGCAGATTCAAGCTATTTTAAATGCTATGAAAATTTATACAACCCACATTTGCATCAGTGTTTGTGATAACATGGCTATTTTTAAGTTAGAGTCACAATCTGGCATGTGGATTACAAAACTCAAAAACAAAGGATTTAAACGGCCTGTTACACTCATACTGATTCACAGGACTTAATTCAAAGTCTGACAGTATTACCGAGGTATTAATGTTTTCTAGTTGAGGTTTTTTTAATGTGCTCAAACATAACAGTAAAAATCTAACTCACAATGTTGTTTATGTAGCTCTCAAGTAGTGTAGTGTAGTGTTTAGAGAAAAATTCAGAAATTCACATCTTCATGAAGCAAGTCTGTCTTCATAATCATATTAGCTCACATTAACACACCATTTTCTATGAAAGGTTAATGTCCTTATGTTACATTTCTTACCCTCTCCTTATTTGACGTCTCTTATCTGCCCCTCCAGGATTTAAGAAAGGCGGGGCTGTTGATCTTTGCCAACAAGCAGGATGTGAAAGGTTGCATGTCTGTGGCCGAGATCTCCCAGAGCCTGCAGCTTACCTCCGTCAAAGACCACCAGTGGCACATCCAGGCCTGCTGCGCGCTCACTGGAGAGGGGTGAGAACTACAATTAATACTCACTTTATATTGTACTGTAGTGTTCATGCAGAGATTTTGTTTTAACGCTTGTCCATGTTTATTTCTGCTCCCACTCTCTTCCATATCCCAATTCCTCTACAACACTCCCAATGCCTTGCTCACCTCCAGGCTGTGCCAGGGCCTTGAGTGGATGATGTCACGGCTGCGTGTGAGATGATGACCTTTGACTCTGATCAAGAGTGCGCCCTTGCTCTCTCTTTCTCTCTCTCTGCCTCCAGACAGGAGCTTGAAAATGGGAGGAGGATGAGGGTGAGGTCAGTGGATGGATGGCCCTCTCCTCTTTCCTGTGAAGCTGACGTGGGCAGACCGCTGCCAGGACGTTAAACTCTTCTGTGATAATTTATTTTACAAACGACGTTTGAACTCTGAACAAAAAAAAGAACACGACCTTTTTCAGAAGGACATTGGACAGCAAAAGACACTCAAATTATTTAAATTTTAATTTCTGCACGGTTTTCTTTTAAGAGAAACACAGAGGTCAGCAAAGGGTCTGACTTGGAACTCCTTGGACTTATTATACAGCTGTGTGCAAGTTCAGCCCATGGTGGCCTTTCAGTATTGCCAGACTGGCTGTTGCGATTTTAATCGCCCCCTCCCCCTGTGTATACAGCCCAGTATTCTCTTTTAACGTGGTGCCTGGCGCAGAATGTTCAAGCGATGATGGTTGATGGTGACTGAAACATGCAGAATGGAGGGTAAAATCACACAATGCCCTCTGCCTTTCAGTCCCTATGAATAATCGGTGAAATAAAGGTGTTTTTAATTGTTTCAGGTGAATTGCATTGCATCATGAATGTGTATTTCTTTCAGGTGGCTCCCACGATTGTCCTCCTCTTCTTTATAGTTGACTTATCTCTTGTGACAATTTTGAGCTACATCGAGGTTCATGTTTGTAACTTCAGTTATTCTGTTTCTAGTCCTACAGGGGGCAGAATGTGTCACGTGCTTTTCAGTGAGCATGATGAGCAGCTACAGGAGTAGGAAGGACAGAGACAGACAGCAGTAAGTCAGAAGAGGTGGAGAGAAAAAGAGACCAGGTGCAGAATGTGAGCAGCGCACAGTGAGAGCAGAAAGGTTAGAGCAGAAAACGGCAGAATAATGAGGAATGCATGTTGGGATTTTCACGTGTTCAAAACGTTCAAATGAATGAGAACTAACACAAACCAGTGCCAAGATTTGTTTGAGAAGTGGCATTCCACACATTCCTGATATCTCCACAGCCTTACTTAGCAGGCGTGGCTCCTCAGCTGAAGTTGCTTTTTACTAAATCAGCAAACAGCTCTACAATTATCCAGGATTGTATCATGTATCATCTCCCAAGAAACCACCATTCCACTTTTGACACGTCACATGCTTTGGTCTTGTCATTACACATTTGTTACAGCTCGTTATTCTCCTCTGTTTTTACTATGGGTAACAGTTGGCCCCTGAACAGTTTTAAACGTAATCCTACACATTTTATGTATAGTAATTACTAGTCTTTATATTGGCCTAAGTTTATTATCATTGAGCAGTCAGGTTCAGATTGTATTAAAGCATTAATCAGTATGTTTTACTGTAACATTGAACCATAAGTAACAGACTCTCAGTGAACTCTGCAGCTCTTCTGGGCTTTTTAAATCCCTCTTAGCTCATAGTTTTGGTTTTATAGCACATGTACTCTGTGATTCAGCCTTTAATGGACAAAGTTGATTTAAAGGGATAGTTCACTGAAAAATGAAAATTCACTCATTATCTTCTCACCACTATGACGTGGGTGAAGTGTTTGAGTCCATAAAACTCTTCTGGAGTCTCAGAAGTAAACTGGAAACAAGGTCATTTACACCATGTTTTTAGCCTAAATGTCCGCTGATCTCTTCCTACAAGGTGCATTCACGGACCCTCGGACACACCATCGTGTAGCTTAATCCGCTACCTTAGCCACTCCCGGAGTTCTTTTAGGCTTAAAACACGGTGTAAATGGATGTAAATTTATAGTCGAATATGAATGTCAGGGCTTTTGGACACTTGGATGACACCACACGAGCACTCACCATTTACTTCAATTGTATCGGATTCGGCTGCTACAACGTTTACTTCTGAGACTCCAGAACCGTTTGCAGACTCGAATGCTTCACCCACCCCTCCATCGACATAGTGGGGAGTGGGTAATGAGTGAATTTACATTTTTCAGTGAACTATCTCTTTTAAGGGCAAAAACCTGAACTTTGGAAGTTATTGACAAAAAAAATCAAGATAATAGTTAATCACTGCTGTGATTTTTATTGGAAATGTTTTGTCACGACAACTGAGCAGACTCCATCTCCTTATGACAAAAAGAGCACAAGATGTGTCTGAAAGCTCAAATTTATTTGGTGAAATATTGTGAATTCTTGCCATCTGTTTAAAGCTTGGTCCAAATTCAATCCTATGCAGTTTTAAACGGGTATGTCCATCATTTCTTAAAGCGAACACAATACCAAACTGGGTCTCATGTTTCATATTGACTTTGAAATGCAGACTAGCTACCAGCCAGGTAATATCCATCAGTCATTGTTTCATGTTTTTTTTCATTTCAGGTAGTGCACCAGGTAAGTCAAACCCAAATAATGCCTGGAGACTTAACTAGAATGTTAGTATTAACTCGAGGCTGAACAATCCTACTCATGATTGACTAGTTTTCATACTAGAAATACAAAAGAAAACAGGAAGTGGTCTGATGTAACATTTTGGGTTTTTTTGTCATGAAAAATCTTCAAAATTTCCTGGATCCTCCCCTAAATCTGCTTTCGGCACAAGAATTTAATAGTTTCCTCTGCAGCCGTATCTCTTCACCAAACTGGTGAACCACAAATGGTTGAGTGGTGTTTGTGTAATCCTGCTCACAAATAAACAAACGAACAACCTGACAAATATGGTAAAGATGACCTCTTTGGCAGAAAAGTGATAAGGCACATATTGACTTAATAATCATAATTAATTTTTATATCCATTTCACACCAATCTACAGTGCAGGATAGGAGACCTGAGTGTGTGGATTATGTTGTCAGTCACGATTATCACCTCAAAAAGAGTAAGCTGGACTTTTCCTTTGACATACTGTTTTTACAGATCTAATGTTCTATGCTAATCATATCTATCAAAGTCTTATATAAAACAATAAATTATCATTTGATTATTTAAATAGAGACCAGCTCTTGCTTACCAACATAGACCAATCCAAGACGTCACTTGCTTCTTGTAGAGCTAGAAAGGTCAGGGCAGACGTGTGTCATTCTGTGACTGAGAGTGAACTGGGGTTCACTTTAGGCCTATTACCTCACTAGATTTCATTGTTTTGGTGTCGGTGGGCTAAAATTGACTGTTGGCAGTGTTTATGTTGTGGTTGTCTTTCCACCAGCTGTTGTGTTCTAGTCTCACTGGTCATCAGTCATTTTTTCCATTGACTAAGCATCATGTAGCCCCCTCCCTGGATGTCCTTGGCCTTGGGAAGTCATTCTTTTGTCTGTTAGAATCATTGAAAGTCTTTGATACCTTGTCACAAAAGAAAATATCTCTCCATAGCCTGAAAAATCTGTTCCACCTATTGAATATTGAATATTGTATTCTTCAATACGACAGCGGTTGTTTACCTGCAACATAGAAAGCCTCTCTGTTACTCAGGCCACACAACAAGCCATCAATAATGTTCAAAGGGACAATTCAGTAGAAAATAGTTCAGATGAAAACACCTGACTTTTAGGTCTGGATAATCATTTGTAATTATTGGACATAGATTCTTTAAGAATGTTTTGCTGTTGGACTTTTGTTTTTCGATGCTGCTGCCACAAACCAAATATCCCTAAAACCCTAAAAGGTTCAAGATGAATTATATCTCCATCTTGTTGTGATGACACTCACCTCAATTTGAAGTTGATCTGATGAAAGCTCTACGACAAGTTCGTCAAAGTAAAAATGTGGAATATGGCCAAAATGGCCACTAAATGCAAAATGGCGGGCTTCCTGTTGCGTTTTTCATAATGCACTGAGAGACTTTTATGTTTTTCTGGTCATGATACACCTGTTTACCGATTTTGGTGAAGATGGGTCGAGGGCAAACCTAGGGGCTGCGTTCCAGGTGGCGCTGTTGAGCCATTTTGCCAAGCCCATTTCTAAATACTCCAGAATACGTACATTTTCACCACTTTCTAACTTTCTGCAAACTTTGGTAACGATTTGAGCATGTTGAAGCCCTCAAAAAGCCCCTTCTTTTGTCGGAAAAATAGAATAAGAATAATCCTTACAATTTCAATAGGGCCTCCCACCATCGGTGCTCGGGCCTTAATAATTCAAAACTTGAACACATCAAATTATAACCGTAATGTCACCCTGTGTCTCTGCCTTGTTGTACTGTGTAAACACCATGGATAAAGAGTGAGTCCGTTTTTTCAATCCTGGAATAGTCCGAGTTACATTTTTGTAAATATATTAAAATGTTGTCATACACCAAACAAAATAAATTATATCTGCAGAGCTAGATAACCATTTGAAAAATATATATTTTTTTGCAATATGTGGTATTTTAGGTTAACTTACCATTTACAACATGACTACCTCTTCAGTTTTGCAGATTAGATGAGATCAGAACTGCAGTGATGTTAATGAAGACTCAGCAGCAGTCATCCAGGGCCTCACAGAACAGACGGCCGCTTTGCAGAGGGTGAGAGAGAGAGAGAGACATTCAGCTGCTGCTGTCTGTCTTGGTCCCCGGACAGCACCCGGCCTCTGGCAGAAAGAGTGAGAGTAAAGATATGACCTAGTCCTAAACCGTGTGAACCCAATTATATGCTTTATGTTATCTGGAAATACTTTTTAATGCGCTCACATCATGTGAAACATGTGAATCAGTCTATCAGTTTGAAAAAAAAAAGCCATCACTTGTGAGAGGTTACATGGAATTTATCTCATCTATTTTATGACATGAAGTCAATATACAGTAAATAGGATAGCATCTACTTTCCTCCAAGTAGCAGTAAAAGTTTTTAATGGTTTTGTTAACATGCAAGGAAAGGAAGTATAATTTCAATTGTTGTACTTGTACGCTGTGAAGCTCAAAACTGCAGCGTACATTAGTGCCTCTGTCCCAAGTGTATCATTCCAAACGAATGTCAAGACTTGCCCAGGTTGGCTCATTATTCATTTACTGGCTCTTTCACTAATCTGAGAGGCATTGGTGATTCATCAGCATTCAATTTGACAGACACAGTCATGATTTAGATATTGTGTTTCCGAATTATTGGGGCATATACTTTTCTCTGTCTCGCAGATCTTGTGTTTGATGTTGACCTGATTCTTGACAGGAGCAATGCAGCTCAGGGTTAGCTAACAGATGACCTCAACAGATCTGGTACTCAGAGCCCTGCCAGGCCTTCAGCTAACCCTCACAAACTCAAACTTGTATTCTAACCTGATGTAAGGTAGCATACCTCCAAACATATCATGACAACCGGCATATACCCATTGGCACAGGGTGGTACTGTTGCAGTTGGGGGTTTGCTTTTGTTTTCTTGAGACCCCCACCACGCGTGCCCCACTGCCTTCCTAATAACTGTACCGCTGATGCATTAGCTTCGACAGGTGCTCTTTTCTGAAAGGATCACTTAGGTATATTTAGATTTTGAAACTTGAGAGAGCCGGCCTGTGATTGGCTGTGTCGGCCACATGATAACCTGGGTAGAAACCGCAGCTGTGTGCTGTCGCCCTGCGTTTCTCTGGAGGGAAGCTGGGGAGGCTTTGGTGACTTGGGAGACCATTAAACTTAAAATTTACTGGTAAGCAAAGAAAAGGAGAAAAAACACGAAAAAACACACCTTTTCTTCACCCTGCATGGCTTTCCGTCTGCTTGGACTTCCATCACTTCCATCTTCTGCTGCCCTCTGGATCCAGCAGGATAACCAATAGAGGGATAAGGACTGTGAAGGCTCTGCTACACGTTGAAGGAGTTACCGAATAATTCAGACCTGCAAGACGGAAGCAAGATCAGACCAGGCCTACCTTTGGATGTATCTGACATGACAGCAGCAGCCCGGCCTTTCTGTTGTCTTTTCAAAATCTCAGCACCATCCTTTTTATTCTGACCCTCTTCTTCAACTCTACTTATTTTTCTTGTTTTTATGGAGAAACGTATATATTCATTTAAAGAGAGGGTAATCGAGTGCTAAAAAAAGGGAGTTAGTGTGCCATCCTATATTTAACCTGTAGCCTCAGAAGGCATTGCATCTCCATTTGCTAAACGGAGTCAGCCAATCAGGCTGTGGCATTGGCTTACATGTCAAATAGCTGAAGCACTGTTGGGGCAGCTGTCGCCAACCTTCAGCTCCGAGGCAAAGTTCTCTGAGCTGTGTTGTGGCAAGTGAAGGAGGAGGGGCCGGCTGTCGCAGATTCAAAGGCAGAGGCCTGTTATAATGCCATCAGTGTCTCACCTTCCTAATCTTCCCTTCTCCCTTTGTAGTTTCTAATCAACACTTGTGTTTCACATATCTTTTATTACTTTGTTTAGGATTCGGGCAAATCACAAAGTTGGGACTATCAGTTTGAGACCCTAGTGGAGGTCAAGTGAGGCCTCCTTACGGTCAGGAAATACTGCGGGAATCTTTTACTGGTATGGCATGCTTATTGGTTATACATCAGTATGTTGGTGTTATATTTTGTATGTTATATTTTGCTGTTTATTATTCCTCTTTGGTTTCAATGGGGGATGGTTATCATCTTCCTAAACTATCTCAGGGGCAGTTGTCCTTTCGTCTCTTATCCTGATATATGCGCTTGAAATTTTGAAATTGTATTGAGTGCCACGGGTAGACATTTTTAAGTGAACTTCCCCACTAGATATGCTTTGCAGCTTATGAGACCAACATGTTTTCACTCACAGTTTAAATAAATGCCTCATAATGTCATTTGTGTTTTTCTGTAGAACCTCTAAAACCGTCCCAAAATGACGGAGGTTGTGGAGGAATATGAGGAATTTGAGGAGGAGGAGGAGGAATATGAGGAGGAATATGAGGAGGAAGAGATTGTAGAAGAGGTAAGTGGACGTCTAACTGGATATTGTACATTAATTGTGAAATGCAAGACTACTGTACTTTTATTGCTAAATTTAGTTTTGTTGTCTCCAGCCTAAATATGATACAAACCTGAGATATTATTTTATCTGAAGAAGTAGATTGAAGTTAGTTACTGGAGCTGGAGGTACAGATCTAGTACGACTGAGTTCCAGTATATAACTATGAATAGTTAAGTTAGTGACGATACCCACTCCAGTCAGCAGTTTGTGGAACCAGTCATTCGTGTCTGCTGGTGGATCCTGTTTCAGGCAGACACTTTGCTGATGGTCTGGTCACCAACTATATATAAAAACAATTTCAAATTGAAGATAGAATATTTTACCAGTATCCTTATAAAAGTGCAGATACATATAGCTCTTGGCCTTATGAAAGACAGCCCCTCAATAGTATTATTAGTGACGTAATCAATACCAAGCTGTCAGTTGCATACGGTTAAATACAATTTGGAGATGTGCCAGTTTCAGGAAGGTAGCATATTTTTTGCCTGAAGTGACCTGTTGACGCAACAATCACATGATTTTGTATTCATCCCCATCTCCAGGATGTTCTTTTATGCTGTATTTTGCCTCCATTTTGTGTATAAATTATTCTAAGGTCTCCTTGTCAGTGTCCAATGGAAGAGTGAAAACAGAAGGCTAACACTTTAATCCCTTATTTCCTAGTGAAATAGGATTAAGGCTAGCCTCGTATTTGTCCATACTTATTATTGCTCATATCTTATAGGGGAGTCTGAATGATTTTATTAACATATATAACCATCAACCAGTTATTATTTAACTCCCATATAACATATCAGCTGTCTCAAATAGATTTACCATCTTTACTGCAAAGATGTAAATCATCTGGGAGTTGGGAGGTCGATCGATGCCCATAGAAACAATACTCTCTGGTTTCACTAGCACTTTCATCTACACTGTGGAGAAATGTTGCATTTTTCTGAGTAAATAGTAAGACGGCTTCTTATTTAATCTACAGAATGGGGAGAAACATAATGCAGTTCAGATCAGATAAAGTTGAAAACAAGACCTTGTTAAAAATGATTGTAGTCAATTTATTTATACATTTTAGTTGTTTTTAGATTTCTATAAATAATGATCTATATCATGAGTCATTATGTGTGTTTTCTTCATATTAACTTAAAAAATGACTTTAAGTCCTCAGGTCATTAAGGGGTGGAGTGTAGAGTTCTCTGTCTGGCATTCAGACAGATTTAGAAGTGGACATCTATGGCACATTGGCAAAGGGATGGAGTGGTGGGAGAAGTAAAGAGAGAAAGCAGGAGAGAGAGGGGCAAGTGAGATGAGGCACTGCGCTGTAAATCACACTCTGAGAGTGCCAGTGCAAGAAATTTGCTTAGGAGGGGAGTATGCATTGAAAAAAACTAACCCGAATTAGATAGAGATTGTTTTTGAATTATTTTCTAGGGATGTGTAACAAAATCAGTATTTAACCCCACTATGGTTCTCTCCTGTCTGATAGATTCAGATAACGTAGCCTCTTACAAATGTTGATTAAAATGATTGAGATGTTATTTCTCTCAGCTCTGGTTGTTTCTTAGATTTGTGGTTGATTTGATTGAATTGATTATTGGTTAACTCCCACAGTCACCTGGCTCGTAATCGTTGACCTCATGTGACTGTAGATGGTTCACTGTGATACGGCCCAAGCAGAGGGAAGTGTATTTCAGACAGGCTGAAAGTTAGACGTGCTATTCATGGAGTAGTGAGTTATGTGTGGGAATACTGTCGGTCACTGAAGCCTGGGGTGCTTGATTAGAAAAGCACATTTTCTTGTACTTAAAAAGAAAACAAAAAACAGTTTTCTCTCTTATTATAGGAGGTATTTGACCATAATAATATTGTTATTACTATTTTGGGATATCTAACTTTAAAGTTTCACCTTCTTTTCTAGTACAAAGAAGGTGAATGCAAGTATAAACTGTCATTTCAAATATTCAACAACTAGAATGGCCCTCCGACAAGGCCTTAAATTCAAACGGCACCAAATTGCACATGCTCATAGGTAAATAAAATTGGCTTCTTTAAATTTGCATGAGCTTGCTCACAGTCAAACAAACTAGATCTGGATTTTAATTTGGATCCACAAAAAAATTCACACACATCAAGATTCTTAGATTATCTGAGAAATCAAAAAAAATAAAAGATCTATCTTGCAATGTTAAATGAAGGGAAGAAAATCCTCGATCTCCCCCCTGAAGTGGATCCACAGCTAAACTCAATGGGTTCTTCCCTGACCCTCACTGCTTCCCTCCACCAAGTTTTGTGGTAATCGATCTAGTTGTGTTTGTGTAATCTTGGTCTCTCTAGCCGACAGTCACAAAAAACAAACACAGAAAACAAACAGGAAGAAATGTAACATTCTTACAAGAAACAGTATAATTGTTACTCAGCATAATCCACAGAAATAACTCAAAAGTTATTTGATGCAACAATTTCTTCAGAAAAAAGTTCTGATTGTTTTGTGGATCATTCATCAAGAAGAAAAAATGTTGATGAACTTCAAATTACTTACTTTTTGATTTCATAAATTTTGCGACTATCACCAATAAAGTTGTATTCAGCTCCATCGTATAGAAGTTAGGCCGAAAACTCAGACACGTCAGTTAAAATGTGTTGAAACAAACCTAAACTGTCTGCATAATGAGATATCATAGAGAAAATATGTTTTTGTAATCCAGATTAAACCCAAGAGCTGTGGTTGAACAGGCGTAGAGATTATAAAGCTGTTTCATCAGGTTATGTATTGCTGTGGGCTGCAGCAAGCGATAACAGGAACAATGGGCTATGAAACCTCTAATAAGAATAGAACTACTGTCATGTGAGTGTGTGGTGTTTATAGACTTGATCAGGGGATCAGAGCTCTCAGGCTATTAATGGTTCTCTTTCCTCTGTAGAATACAGTCTTCATTAGACTATAGTTATAATTACAGAATACCCTCTCTAAGGATTTTGCCTTTGGTTCAGGGACAATTTAAATTGAGAATGAATAACGTTTTTTACAGGTTAGAACAAAAGTCCCTGATGACAATGCTTTTGTGCAGTTGATGTACTGTACGGTTTGAGGAGATAAGACAGTAGTAAACAGTTACTAATGTGACAGTGTAAAGTGAGTTCCTGCTTGTTATAGTGGAAGTGTCAATCGTAGAAAGAGCACCAGAGCTGTGGAAATATCACCCTCAATCCAATAGAAATACTGTGATGTTTCTCCCGATACTTGTTGTGGCCGTTTTGAAACCCCAGAGTGTGTCCTGTATTTGTAGTTTGTTGGGCAGACAACAACATCGACTGTGACTGAGCACAGCACTCAGTTGCTACAGGTAAAGCACCTCCTCCCAAGGAACAGTTAAAACTGTGCAGGATACCGTCTCTTGCCTTGATAAATGGTGCATCCCATCTTTGACTGCATGCCTATTTTATTCATGGGAAGGCATTGTGTCTGGCCCGGGAGCTTTTTGCATTAAAGCATTTCAATTTAAAGCCTTTAAAAATAGATTTCGGTAAAAACATTTGCATGGATCTTTAACTCTTTTTTAGCAATTTATAACTGAATTTTGTGTCCATATTTCAACCTGACCTCCATGAAGAAATATCAGCTTTTTGGGTAGTTAATGGCTTCTTCCAGTTTTGTTAACTGTGGCTACGCTTCCCTGTTTACTGTAACACTCGTGAATACATGTTACTCAACCTAACATTGCATGCAGCACAATACGCTAATAGATAGTGTAGGTTCAACTTTCTATGGAGCTCTTCTCTCTTTCTTGGCTTGGTTTTATCTGTTCTTCAGTCTTCATCTTGCATTAACTTAGTCCACAATAAAGTATAATTCTCATTGACTTCCATATAGAATATGCTTTATTCATATCCCTCTTTTATCTCTTGAATCAAGTCAGTTGAAGGTGAGTAAATAGAGTACTATATAAACTGCTGACTCACACAAATTGATATACATTTTGTAAGTTTTCTCTTCACGTTGACAATGTCAGTTACAATATCGCTGAGGTAATTAGTTCAGTTAAATTATCAATGAGTCCTTGTGTGTGTCTTATATGACTGCCTTGTTGTAAGTGAATGTTTTTGATGTCCTTGCCAATGTGTTTTGTGAAACCACCTAGACCTTTTTTTAGTTGGATGATTAATTGTTGTCCTGCTCTGTTCTGCTCCAGTCTGGTTTGCCCACCAGGAAAGTCAGGAAGAAGGTCAAGGTGGATACTTCCAAGTTCATGACTCCGTACCTGGCACACAGCCAGAAGATGCTGGAGCAGTACAGCCACGTAAGAATCAAGTTTGAGCTCTGGGCCAAATTCAGCGGCCAACTATTGTCTGCTTTAACAGAGTATAAATCTAGAAATAAAAAAAAATCAGATAATTCCTTTTCATATTTCAATTCATATTTTGTGATTTACTGTTGTTAAATTTGACTCTTTCTTCATATACGATATTTTAATGGTTGCAGAGTATATAATGACTATTGTGCTCAAATCAATGATTGTTTTACAGAACAAGTACCGGCATGCTTATGACTTGTCCCGGAGTAATCCTCCTTCCATCGTCACTGACACTCCTGAACTGATTCGCATCAGGAAGGCCCAGGAGCAGCTTAGTGAGGTAACACTGATGCCTGTGGTGATATCATCCCACAAATGCTGTTGTCTAAAGTACGGGGATGAGAGTTGTAAAGTTATTGTAAAGAATTATTTTTTATGCTTACATTTTGTGAAGTTTCTTAAACAAAGCAATCCTATAGGACAAATTCATATTGACTTTGGGTACATAAAGTTATAAAATAGAAGATTATGGTTAACTGAATTCCTCAAACCTGTGTTTATCTCGCTCTTGTCAAGAATGATAATACTTTACATGTTTCACCATCAGGTTAAATACCGCATGGAGGGAAATAAGTCTCGTACAACTAGTTTGTACGATGGCGAGGCCAGAGAGATTGCCCACGTCAAGCGTGTATCCGAGCTGATCAGCAAGGTGAGTTTCCTGAATTTATAACAACAAAAAAAGGTGTACAAATCATTTAATTTGTTTTCTGTTTACTGTTTAACACCAATGTTGTTTATCTCTTCTAGGTTCTGTACAGGCAGAAGTGGGATGAGACGAAGGATCGGTACCTGCTGCCTCCTGATGCTCCTGAGCTCGTTCTGGCTGTGAAGAATGCTGCCAACTACAGCAAAGTGAGCACAACGGCATTCAAGCATTTCAATTTCATGTCACTAAAAGAGGATTTAGAATAAATACTCATCTCATGATTAAACATAAGTATCCGCTTAAATAGTTGACACACAGAGTAAATAATGACTTTAAACTTTGTTCAGAAACTCTACACCGAGGCCTGGGACCAAGAAAAGACCATGTTCTACCCGTACAGTGACAGCCCAGAGCTGCGCAGGGTGGCCAAGGCTCAGGAGGTCCTCAGTGATGTAAGTTGAATTTACTCTCAACAGCAGTAAATAAAAGTACATATTTCCATACATTAATATTTAAAATCTATATGTGGTTAAATATTTAGACACAATATAAATTTGTGACTGTGATAGGTTTGCTTTTATTCTGTGCCTGCTCCCACTTCAATATCTCTGATTGACTAGGCCATAGAGATCAATGATGCAAATCAATGATGGAAGCAAAGAGCAGTGTTTACTCGCTGCACACAGACATTCTAATCTCGAAGCAGTTTTCAATAACCCTTCAATATGTATACTATATTTGAATGCTCTTTTTCATTTTACTAAATTACAAAAACCAAGATACAAACTTGTGCCACCAAGACATTTTTTCTGTGATTGTGATTTTTCTTCATATGTACTGCTTCAAAACAATGTAGATTATCTGACACATGGTTTAATCCATAAAAAGGAAGTTGACAGTTGTCTTGGATTGCTGTGAGACAATTCTTATTGTGTTTGTGTCTTACTTTTCAATTCATCAGTTCATGTCTACCATTGACCTGGCCATCAATCACACAGGCTAGCACATTTCCCCTGCCCTGTATTCTCTTGTTTTCAGGGTCCATTTGTTTGTGCTGAGTCAAATGTATCATATTAAGCTTTTTCCATTCACAGTACAGGCAATTAAAATGGCCATTTTTGTCCCTCCTCTTTGGACACAATTATATTTAACCTTTTTTTTGCTGATGTAGTGAAGTCACCATTCAATGCAGATGCGATCTGTGCTCTAAGGTCAGCTAAGGTCATGTTGGAGAATTAACCACCTCAGTAAATTTTACCTCCTGCCGTCTTCTCCCGCAGATTCATTACAAGAAGGGTCACGATCAGCGCAAGGCCAAGTATACCTCCCTGGCCGATCCTCCTGAAATGGAGCTGGCCAGGAGAGTGGACCGTCAGCGCAGTGATGTAAGCAGAACAATCTATTAACTGTGTCTCATACACCTTGTTTATGTGAAAAACAATTATAGGAAACACAAGAAGATAGAGGTAGATAAAGTGATGAATTTAGTTTTAATATTGAGTCCACTGAGCTTTACTCACACAAGTTAAGCAATATTCAGTACAAGATCTTAAACAAAATACTGTACATACATAGTTTTCACACACTCAGTAAATTATCAATAGTGTGCACACAATTACGTTTAACATAGACGGTGTGTAATAGGTGTGGCAATTGTCGGTATTTTGGGGGCTGCAGTTGTATGGGTCCCCACAGTGGACTAAAATATGTTTCAGAGGCTCTGACTGCACTAACATGGAAACATGGCCTTCAGAGACCAACCAGCCCTAAGTCACTCAAGAGAGGTGTTTTATTGAACCTATGGAGATATCTAATAACAGCATTATCCATTTAACCCCACACAGTAATCTACAGTAAGTTCTTCAAAAGACATATTCTAATGTTGATTGTTATTTGTTTCCTTCAGCTCAAGTACAAGGAAGATTACAACAAAAATGTGAAGGGTCAATGGTGTGAGACTCCCTACTTCGACGTGGCCACTGCCAGGGTGGCGATGGACAACTTTAGCAATGTGACAGCTTGCTATTTCTTAAAGTTAACAAGTATTTTCTCATTTTATTCTGATTCTAACTCTCAATCTCATTTCTTTACAGAGAAAATACACGCAAAAACATGAGGATGAAAAAGACCAAATTTATTTCATGCAAACGGACACGCCAGTGTACGACGCAAACAAGAAGGCTCGCATTGCTGCTAGTGAGGTAGGTACACACACACACACACACACACACACACACACACACACACACACACACACACACACACACACACACACACACACACACACACACACACACACACACACACACACACAAAAGTATTTTTAAAGGAACTATCTCATGTGGAAGACATGACAGAGAGTTGACCTGTGTCTCAGAGTAGTGTGTGATTCAATGCAAGGAGACACACTGGTCTGAGCCCACACATGCACGGCATTACTGAGAGGTCAACATTTGGTTCACTGTCACTGCACAATCCCAGTGTGTAGTTTCACCAGCTTCCAGAAACAACATATGAAATGAGAATGGCACTCAGTTCTCTCACTTCGCCAAGCTGCACCGAATTGCCCACATACCCCTAGATATCAGTTCCCTTAATATGCCAGATTTTTTCATTTGTGCATTATTCCCTGGGAAATTGTTGAAAATGGCAAGAAACATGTCTAAATTTAATGGGGGGGTTTTCTTGGCCCATTTCCGAATCTTCCACCAAGTTTTGTGGAAATCTGATCTGTAGTTTTTTTGTAATCCTGCTGACAAAAAAAACAACCAACAAACTAACTGACAGGCCTAAAAACAAGACCTCTTTGGCTGAAGGTAAGCTATGTGAAGAGGCTTTTCAGCTATTGTGTCGCTGATAGTCACCCACACATTCATACACAAAGTCAGTAAACACATCGTTCCACCATGACTGTATCAACTTTATTTTATGTTATATGAGTCACTTCTTTCAGCTATGTGAATACACACCCTTTGCTCTCTTCTTATTCTCACTAATCTCCATATTTCTTTGTTCAGGTCCAATACAAGAAGCAATATGAGAAATCCAAAGCCCAGGCTGACTACAACACGCTCCCCGCCACTGAGAATCCTCTCCTCAGACAACTCAGATATGCTGGCACTATCCTCAGTGATGTAAGTGTCTGAAGAACCCTACGAAGAAAATTAATTTTCAATCACAGTTGGTCTATTTACATGTCGATTGTGCTTGTATAAATTTGACAATTACTCATTATATTCTCATAACTAGAAAATGTGGAGACTGCTTAGATAATTGACATGGTTGTGGGTTCATCATTTGTTTTTATATTGTTTGCAGAAAGTGTATAAGGCCAGCTATGAGAAAGCCAAGGGTTTCAGCATCAACTACTGTGACACGCCCAAGTTTCAGATGGACTCCGTACTTAAAAAGTTCACTGGGGTAAGAATACTCCACAAGATACAAGACGTTATTTTTTAGAAATCAATATCATTGTTTTGAGTTGTTCTTTTTTTTGTCTAACTATAAATATCCCTATACTCTATTTTTTTTTTAGAACCATTACAAAGACAAATATGAAAATGAGGTGAAGGGCCACTACATTGGAAGCTATGAAGATCTCTATATGCTTCACTGCCAGAAAGTTGAGGAAATGAAGAACGAGGTAAGTCACTGCAATCTTTCCTCTCCATCTTTCTAAATTAAATCCCTGTTGTAAGAATTAATTAAATACTTCATTAAATCTTTCCTCACAATTTGCATATTTTATCTTGCAGCAAATGTATAAAGCTGACTATGAAGACATTAAAACACGATGCTTCTTCCCTCAAACATTGACGCCTGAATATGAAGTTTCGAAGAAGCTTAATCAGTGTGGTGATGTGAGTAATCCTCATTGATAAAAAACAAATATGCAATAAATCTGATTCACATTGCTGTTTTTTTTTCTACACTTATATGTGTGTCACAAAGTTTTTCTTTTTTCTTATGGATTATAGAAAGTTTACCGGCAACATCCAGGCACTGTGAAATTTACACAAGTGGTGGATTCCCCAGTTCAGGTTCAAGCCGCCATCAACGCCAAACAGCTAAGTGACGTATGTACCAATTATGAACCACCTCCTCTTAGTATTCATATAAAATGCAATACAATATCTCAGAAACATTGTATTTGCTTTGAAAGGTAATGCATTATTTATCAATATCAATATTACTATCTGATTTATTTCTTACATACTTTTGCATGCATATAAATCAAAGTGATTCATGTCAAGTTGTTTTTCACATTATCCATTTATTGACTGGAATTACTACAATCATCAATGCACGTACAAAATATTATTCTTCCAGACATGTAAATCACCTTAAAATGTGCCCTATCATCCACGTTGCCCAGCTGTCCTTCCGTGGGCACCATGGAAACTGGAGAGCCATCTCTCTGTAGTATAAATAGCAACAAGCGTTCAGTTTGCCCAGAATAAACCCTGTGATCAGAGAAGGGGGCTGTAGGGAAAGGGACTGTCATATGTGTCTCCAATAGAGCCCAGCTGCTACACTGCTGCCCTCCAGTGCAAGAAAATCAAACAGCAGTTTATGTTTATTGTCTTGAATTGAAATAAAAACAATTTAAATTGTATCACTTTTTTTCTTTTTACAGTTGAACTACAAGGCAAAGTATGAGCAAACCAAGTGCAAGAATAGTCTGCCCCCAGATTATCCCTTCTTTATCCAGTCCAGGGTCAACGCTTTTAACCTCAGTGACGTAAGTAACTCTTTGTTTGTAAATACTCTACACTTCATTTCTATTCATCAATAAAAAGTGAGTTGCTTTAATTTGATATACATTTTTAATATCCTTAATGGCATGATTTTCTCCTTCCAGAACTGTTATAAGTACGATTGGGAGAAATCTAAAGCGAAAAAGTTTGAGGTCAGGGGTGATGCCATCTCAATCCTTGCTGCCCGTGCTCACACAAACATAGCCAGTGACGTAAGTATGCTACAATACTAGCCATTACAGACTTCTTGCTTGCTCTGTATTTCAGTTACGTTTATGACTCCGTTTGGTCACAGTACTGTTTTTTGGATATCTAATTATTGACAGCATGTTATATTTTTTTGAAGGTGAAATATAAAAAGGAGTATGAGAAGAACAAGGGACAGATGGTTGGAGCCCTCAGTATCCACGACGATCCCAAGATCTTACACTCCGTTCACGTGGCCAGCATCCAGAGTGATGTGAGTCATCAACTTGCCATGAGTCTTCATTATTTACATTTTCCTTTATATTAATTCAAGAGCAAAATTTGGAAATTAGAGTAAAATTTGAGCTGAGTTAAGACGTCATTCAAACAATCTCTTTGTGAAACCTTTAATAAATTGGTTCTTAAAGGTCTAGTTAAATTCCCTCTATTTTTGGAACTGTTGTTTGCTGTTTTTTATCTGTTTTTTATATTCTTGTGTTTTCTTTTATGCAAATATAACCTACTTCCATGGTTATTTGTTGTTTTTAATGTGTAACACTTGGTAACTTCTTTGAAAAAGTGATGTATGAATTAATCTTTCCTCACCTATTTCCACAGCGCAATTATAAAAAGGACTATGAAAAGATGAAAACCAAGTACCATGCACCTCTGGACATGATGGCGGTCACCTTGGCTAAGAAATCCCAGGCGATTGCCAGCATGGCTGGATATAGGAAAATCAACCCCAACTACTTCCTTCCCTATGACAGTGTGCTGCTGGATCTTGCCAAGAAAGCCAACTCCATCCAGAGTAATGTAAGTATAGACAAACTTCATAAGGTTTTATTACTGGCAATTCTTCAAGGAATTAATTATGTGTTGAAACCATGAATTGTTTTGTCTCTATCACAGAATGAGTACAAGTCTGACTACAACGCCAATACCAAGGGTACACCATGGATCCCCTATGGCTCTATTGAGGTGGAAACTGCCAAGAAAGCAGCAGATATCCTTAGTGAGGTATGTGTGAAACAGCATCACGTCAGTCTCCCTGGTTAGACTTTCCCCACTGCTATTTTATGTATGGCAGGAAATATCACATAACATGTTCATTGTATGTCTCTTACAGAAAAAATACAGACAACGTCCAGACACCTTTAAATTCACAGCGATCGATGACCACCCAACCATGATGCAGGCCAAAGTGAACCAGCTTCAGAGGAGTGACGTGAGTCTACCATCAATCTCACTGTTAATTCTGGAGGGAGAACTCTGCACTGTTTTTAATTTGTAATTTGATCTTAGTACAGCACATGTGACATATACCTTTTGTTGTCTTCTTTCCTTACAGCTGTTCTACAAGAGAGGTCTAGAGGAGATTCATCAGAAGTATTCTCTGCCTCATGATGTCCCTGAGTTCCTCCAGGCCAAGTGCAATGCCTACAACATCAGCAAGGTGATGCATACAAATACTGAGAGATCACATTTTTTTATTCTATAAATAAAGTATGACTCATTGCTCTTATTCAGTCTTCATGTCTTTTGCTGTTGTTTATATCTATCATTTCAGAACTACTACAAGCTTGCCTGGCAGGAGAGAATTGCCGAGGGTTATGACATGAGGTCCGATGCTATCTCTGTGATTGCTGCCAAAGCTGCCAGACATGCTGTCAGCGATGTAAGTTTTTTAAAAGACTGAGGCAACTTCTCAGACTCCACCTTGCTATGTACCAGGCATACTGCACATTTTCCAATGCCAATGGAATATGACTTCTAATCAAAGATGCTACATGCCTTTCACCTTTTAGGTCCAATATAAAAAGGCCTACGAGAAGGCCAGAGGCCACCATGTTGGCTTCCGTAGCATCCAGGACGATCCTCTGCTGGTTCACTACATGGCTGTGGCTAAGATGCAGAGCGAGAAGAACTACAAGAAGGACTACCACAAGGCCAAGCTGAAGTACCACACCCCAGTGGACATGCTGAGTTTGGTTCATGCCAAACATGCCTCATTAGTGCAGACCTCTGCTGGTTACAAGCAGCGCAACAATAACTACTGTCTTCTGCCTGGTTCTATGAGTCTGAACCTTGCTCGCAACATGAACTTCAACGCCAGTGATGTAAGTTTCATTTTTCCTTTAAGCGAACATAATTTTGATAAATACTTACAGAAAGGATTACAGATGGTGTTTTCACATCTACATTACTTTTAATTTCTCACTTGTTTCTTTATCATTTTCAGTATAACTATAAAATGGATTACGAGCTTGGAGTTAAGGGAACTGGCTGGATTCCCATTGGTTCCCTGGAGGTGGAGAAAGCCAAAACAGCAGCTAAAGCTCTGGATGAGAGGACGTATCGTCAGCGTCCAGGCTCCCTCAAATTCACCAGTAAATCTGACTCCATGAGCATGGAGCTGGCCAAGGCCAACTCCAAGATCCTCAATATGGTGAGGAGAAAGAAACGGAAGAACTCAATAATTTGACTTTGGTCTATGAATTTCTTTTTAGAAATAAACATAAAACAAACTTTTCAATGTTTTTATACAGAAAGAGTACAAGGCCAGTGGAGAGAAGTTCATGCACACTTACCATCTCCCTGCTGATGCCCCTGAACTGATGCAAGCCAGATACAACGCTGTCAACATCAGCAAGGTTAGTTGCAGATTCCTTAAGCACATTTGCAGCCTTTCTGGATGCATACAAAAAATATTTCTATATCTGGAATACAAGACTGATTATCTTTTCATTTAGAATTACTACACCTATAAACATCGTCAAGATCTGCTCAAAGGACATCACATGAAGGAAGATGCTATTTCTATAATTGCTGCAAAATCATCCAGAGACATCGCCAGCAATGTAAGTTGTGATCATACTTTTACTAATATTATTCAAAATGTACTCAATTTAGTAGTGTTATTCATAATTGCTAATGTTTTTCTTTTATAAAGTACAAGTACAAGCTGGCTTATGAGAAGGCCAGAGGCCACCATGTTGGCTTCCGCAGCATCCAGGACGATCCTCTGCTGGTTCACTACATGGCTGTGGCTAAGATGCAGAGCGAGAAGAACTACAAGAAGGACTACCACAAGGCCAAGCTGAAGTATCACACCCCAGTGGACATGATGAGTGTGGTCCAGGCCAAGCATGCCTCTACTGTTCAAACTATGACTGGATACAAAAAGATTCCTCACAGCTTCATTCTCCTGCCTGACAACCTTCACATTCAGCGGTGTCGCAACATGATGGAGATTCAGAGCGATGTATGTTTTCACTGTTCACCTATTATATGTTACCATAATGTAATACTAATATAAATGTTGTATTTGTAAGTAATTTGATTGATATTCACAGGAGAAAAAACAATATGTGATGTTTGATGACACTCTTAATCTTTTTTCCTTTATATGTCTGCAGAATTTGTACAAGTCAGATTATAGCAACTTCTGTAAAGGCACAGGGTGGATCCCTATTGGTTCTCTGGATGTTGAGAAGGCCAAAACTGCTAGTGCTGCATTGAAAGAAAGGGGCTACCGCCAGCATCCCAGCACTCTCAAATTTACGAGCAAGAGTGATGCCATGAACATGACTCTGGCTCTTACCAACTCAAAGCAGCTGGACAATGTAATAATGGCTTCTCTCTCTAATATATTGACATACTAAAGCATGTTAGTTCAAAATTTCTGTTAAATATTTCTTGTTTTCCTTCCTCTAGGCTGCATATAAAGCTTCTGGTGAGAAGTTCTTGCACACTTATCATCTGCCTGCTGACAGCCCCGAGTTCCTCCAGGCTAAGTTCAATGCCCAGACCCTTAGTGAGGTTAGAGCACAATACATTCTATTAAAATCAATATTAAATGTTGTTTAATCAGCAAATATACAAGTCAAAGGAATATAACTTGCCTGGAAATGCCATCTTCATGTGTTTCAGCATCATCTGTGTACCTAACACTTCTTTGTTTATCAACAGAGTCACTACAGGCACAAGTGGCTGGAAGATATTGCTAAGGGATACGATATGAAGCCCGACGCTATTTCAGTCCTGCATGCCAAGCATGGCAGACACATTGCCAGCAATGTATGTAAATCCTACACTTACCCAACACAGTTTTTGTTGTGTGTAAAGTGAATTTAAGTGAAACAGCTATAATCTACAAGTAACTTATTCCTTTCCTTTTTCTTTTAGGTCCAATACAAAAAGGCCTACGAGAAGGCCAGAGGCCACCATGTTGGCTTCCGCAGCATCCAGGACGATCCTCTGCTGGTTCACTACATGGCTGTGGCTAAGATGCAGAGCGAGAAGAACTACAAGAAGGACTACCACAAGTCCAAGCTGAAGTATCACACCCCAGTGGACATGATGAGTGTGGTCCAAGCCAAGCATGCCTCTACTGTTCAAACTATGACTGGATACAAAAAGATTCCTCACAGCTTCATTCTCCTGCCTGACAACCTTCACCTGCAGCGGTGTCACAAAATGAACACCCAGTCAAGTGACGTGAGTGGCACTGGCAGTTTTTAAAACCTTGTTTTAGATGTGATGACATTAAATATGCACTACATTGTGGGCTTGATTTAAAGTTTAATGGAACTTCATGTAAACTTTAGAAATAATATGTATCATATCTTCATTGTCAAATTTTTTCAGTGTGATTACAAGTCTGAATGGAACAACTACATCAAAGGTATTGGATGGGTCCCTATTGGTTCAATTGGAGTTGAGACTGCCAAGCTCGGTGGTCAGATTCTGAGCGAACACAAGTACCGCACTCCTGCATCCAACTTCAAGTCCAAGAAGCTGATGGACTCCATGGACTTGACTCTGGCTACTGCAAACAACAAGATCATGAACAAGGTGAAACATGTTTAAATATGTAGTGCACCTTTGCAAATTTTTAATTAATGTTCTTGCCAATATGCAACCTACTTAATTATTTTTCTGGTGTCTTTATTTATAGAAATCCTACACTGCAGCTTGGGACCAGGACAAACGGACAATCCACGTCATGCCAGATTCTCCTGAGATTGTCCTGGCCAAGGCTAATGCCCTCAACATGAGCAATGTCAGGCATTAAATACCATTACAAACGTTCATTTTTATGAGTTTAGCTTAATTAGATTTATTTTGTTCATATTAATTTATATGTCTTTCCACAGAAACTTTACAAAGCCGGTGTTGTGGAGATGGCGAATAAGGGCCACAATCTCAAAGCAGATGCCATCTCTATTGTGGCTGCCAAGTCTAATACCACTATTGCCAGTAATGTAAGTTGTAAGAAATCTTTTATGTGAAATCAATTTTCTCAATATAGCTACTAAGATTCATATTATAGAACTATATAGTCTCTGTGAGTGACAAACATTGTGTTTGCTGTCACAGTACAAGTACAAGCTGGCTTATGAGAAGGCCAGAGGCCACCATGTTGGCTTCCGCAGCATCCAGGACGATCCTCTGCTGGTTCACTACATGGCTGTGGCTAAGATGCAGAGCGAGAAGAACTACAAGAAGGACTACCACAAGTCCAAGCTGAAGTATCACACCCCAGTGGACATGATGAGTGTGGTCCAGGCCAAGCATGCCTCTACTGTTCAGACTATGGCTGGATACAGAAAAATCCAGCACAGTTACGCTCTCCTCCCTGATGCCATTAACCTTGTGCAGGCTCGCAAAATGAATGTCCAGGCCAGTGATGTAAGTTCAAATTGCTGTGCTATACCTACAATAATTATATCCTTTTAGAAAGGCAGATAATGATTAATAATTGTAGTATGATCCCTAAGATTCATGAGGTCTTCTTTGAAATTTCTTTTAGTGTGATTACAAGTCTGAATGGAACAACTACATCAAAGGTATTGGATGGGTCCCTATTGGTTCAATTGGAGTTGAGACTGCCAAGCTCGGTGGTCAGATTCTGAGCGAACACAAGTACCGCACTCCTGCATCCAACTTCAAGTCCAAGAAGCTGATGGACTCCATGGACTTGACTCTGGCTACTGCCAACAACAAGATAATGAATAAGGTGTGGTCTGTTTAACTGTTCCCTAAAGTGTGGGGTCACAAAAATGCTAAAAATAATCGCTAATTGCCATTATAATTAATTTGTTTTTCTGGCAATTCGTTTACAGAAAGCTTACACTGCAGCTTGGGACCAGGACAAACGGACAGTCCACGTCATGCCAGATTCACCTGAGATCGTCCTGGCCAAGGCTAATGCCCTCAACATGAGCAATGTAAGCACGATCATCGAAACTGATAAATCAATCTCTTCTCATAGTCAATATTGTTGATGCTTAATGATGATCAGTCTGTGAATATTTGTAAACACTGTTTTATTTCACTGTTATATCACATTTGTGTCTTTCTATAGAAACTTTACAAAGCCGGAGTTGTGGCGATGGTCAATAAGGGCCACAACCTTAAAGCAGATGCCATCTCAATTGTTGCCGCCAAGTCTAACACCACTATTGCCAGTAATGTAAGTTGTAATATGGAATTAATATTCACAATATAGCTGCTAAAATTCACATAATACAACAGTAAAGTTTCTGTGAGTGACAAAGATTTTGTTTGCTCTCACAGTACAAGTACAAGCTGGCTTATGAGAAGGCCAGAGGCCACCATGTTGGCTTCCGCAGCATCCAGGACGATCCTCTGCTGGTTCACTACATGGCTGTGGCTAAGATGCAGAGCGAGAAGAACTACAAGAAGGACTACCACAAGTCCAAGCTGAAGTATCACACCCCAGTGGACATGATGAGTGTGGTCCAGGCCAAGAAGGCCTCTGCTGTTCAGACTATGGCTGGATACAAGCAGATTACCTCCCGCTACACCGTGCTGCCTGATGCCATGAACCTGCGACTGGCTCGTAACATGCAGTTCATTGCAAGTGATGTATGTAAAAAGACTTGCTTATTTGTAGAATATTTAATACAGAAATCAAAGTTTTATATTAATGTTACCATTACTGTGTGTTGCTGTATTGCCAATACTGTTTCGTTGGTATCCCCCCCAGAACCAGTACAAGAGTGAGTATGATAGCTTCATAAAGGGAATAGGATGGGTTCCTATCGGTTCGCTGGATGTTGAGAGAGCAAAAATAGCCAGCCGGATATTCAGTGAGAAACGATATCGTCAAAGTCCTACCAACTTAAAATTCACCAAAGACATGCAGTCCATGGATGTGGTACTGGCCACTGCCAACAACCAGATTATGGATAAGGTACGAGATTAGACTTCAAATGAAATGAACAGAAAGTTCCTATTAATTATGTTAAATCAAATCAAGTACATTTTCGTTTTTTAGAAATCTTACCTCAAAGCCTGGGAAAAGGACAAGACTACGATTCACATCATGCCTGATGCAATGGACATTGTTCTGGCTAAAGGGAACAAGAAAAACTACAGTGAGGTACGTTGTAATACCTTCATTTTTCTACAAATTAATTTCTCGATCTGTCATTATTCATAACAACAAAATGAACAGCACTGTGTAAAAGGTTTTAAAGTTTAGGGCACTAAAATGAATATTAGGATGCTTTCAAATATATTACCATGTAATTTTTTTTTTTCTTCGTAGTACTGTATGTCCAGCAATGACAGACAGGAAATTAGTACACTGAGCACAGTTAAAAATGTGTAATATCTCTCTCTTTAGAAACTGTACAAATTGGACAATGAGCTCTCCAAGAAGAAGGGCCATCATGTTCGTGGTGATGCCATTGCAGTCCAGGCTGCTAAGACCTCCACTGTTATCGCTAGTGATGTAAGTATCTGAGTGGCATTTCTATTCTCTTCTGTCTAATCTGAGTATAATTACATATTTTTACCCCGACCGGATTTAAGTTATCAAAATCTTTACACTTGCTTCTTCCAGTACAAGTACAAGACAGGATACCGTAAGCAGATCGGCCACCACATCGGGGCCCGCTGCGTGCAGGACGACCCTCTGCTCGTGCTGGCTCTGAACTCAGCCAGGATTGCCAGTGATGCTCTGTACAAGAAGGACTTCAACAAGTCCAAGACCAAGTTCAACCTGCCAGTGGACATGATTGCGTTTGAACTGGCCAAGAAGAACCAGATCCAGGTCAACCACGCCAACTACATCACCCGTTTGCACAACTGGACTTGCCTGCCAGACTCCAGCGATGTCGTCCAGGCCAGACGTGCTTATGACATCCAGAGTGATGTGAGTATATGATTTTTTGGAATGTATATTTTTCCAATTTGGGACATTTCTCACAACAAGAAACCCTTTTTGTTCTTTCCAGAATATTTACAAGGAGGATCAGAGATCGATGCAGGGTATTGGATGGGTGCCTATAGGTTCACTGGATGTAGTGAAGGCGAAGAAAGCTTGTGAGATCCTGAGTGAAAGAGGGTATCGTCAGCCCCCATCCAACTACAAGTTCAAGAGCACCACTGAGGACATGGCCATGGCACTGGCTAAGGCCAATGCTCAGGTTATGAACAAGGTAAGAAATCCCATTTAAATAATTATGCAGTAAAATTTTAAACTACTCAACTATTTATGAACATGAATTTTTTTTAATTTTATCTTAACAATGAAAACATTCTAGAGTTCATATTGTCAGTAAATTCCTGTGTCGTTGGTTTCTTTGCCTGCAGAAATCCTATCATGAAGCCTGGGAGAATGACAAGACAAAGATCCATCTTATGCCTGATGCTATGGATATTATACTGGCCAAAGCAAACAATGTCAACTACAGCTTGGTATGTAAAAGATTTAACAGTTATCACGGAACAAAAGGATTACTTGCATGAATACATGTACAGTATATATGTAATTTCTTTGGCATGTTTTTGTTTGTTTACAGAAAAAGTACACACAGGCCCATGAAGATGCCAAGAAGAAGGGCTACGATATACGCAATGATGCCGTCTCTATCATTGCAGCCAGGGCTTCCAGGGATATTGCCAGTGATGTAAGTGTTGAATTGAAAAAAACAGATAATTGTGATATTCATCATATTTGCAGCAGGGAGGTATTTTACATGTAGAACATTCTCTCCTATTGGACGGATGTCATGCAATTCACTTTTGGCAGCTAATTCTAGTTTGCCAGTTTGAGTATTGTGAACAAAATGACCTAATTTTCCACATTGTAAAAAGTGTGAATGTAACTGGTACACACAATTAAATAATTAATTTTTTCTTCCAGTACAAGTACAAGACAGGATACCGTAAGCAGATCGGCCACCACATCGGGGCCCGCTGCGTGCAAGACGACCCTCTGCTCGTGCTGGCTCTGAACTCAGCCAGGATTGCCAGTGATGCTCTGTACAAGAAGGACTTCAACAAGTCCAAGACCAAGTTCAACCTGCCAGTGGACATGATTGCGTTTGAACTGGCCAAGAAGAACCAGATCCAGGTCAACCACGCCAACTACATCACCCGTTTGCACAACTGGACTTGCCTGCCAGACTCCAGCGATGTCGTCCAGGCCAGACGTGCTTATGACATCCAGAGTGATGTGAGTATATGATTTTTTGGAATGTATATTTTTCCAATTTGGGACATTTCTCACAACAAGAAACCCTTTTTGTTCTTTCCAGAATATTTACAAGGAGGATCAGAGATTGATGCAGGGTATTGGATGGGTGCCTATAGGTTCACTGGATGTAGTGAAGGCGAAGAAAGCTTGTGAGATCCTGAGTGAAAGAGGGTATCGTCAGCCCCCATCCAACTACAAGTTCAAGAGCACCACTGAGGACATGCCCATGGCACTGGCTAAGGCCAATGCTCAGGTTATGAACAAGGTAAGAAATCCTATTATATAAATAATATGCAGTGTAGTATTAAACTATTCTATCAACTATTTATAAACATGAAAAGGAAATAATTTTATCATAAAGTAGAACACATCCAGAGTTCATATTCTCAGTAAATTCTCATGTTGTTGGTTTCTTTGCCTGCAGAAATCCTATAATGAAGCCTGGGAGAATGACAAGACAAAGATCCATCTTATGCCTGATGCTATGGATATTCTACTGGCCAAAGCAAACAACGTCAACTACAGCTTGGTATGTAAAAAATGTAACAGTAATGGTGGTACAGCAACTGTAATTTATGGAAAACTTTCAATTATGGCTTGGAGATATGATTAAAATCTAGATTTTTTATCAATTAAGATGTGTTTCTGATATTGATAAATATATATCTAGGTATGTAAAATCACAAATAAGACAATCAACTAAATGTTCAGTAGAATTAACCCTTCTATGCATTACATCAGACAAACTCATGATGTCTCATACTCAAACTCATAATAATATATTTTGTATACATTTCTAGTTACGTCAGGCTTTTAATTATTTATTTGGATAAAAGTGTTTCATATATGATAATATGAAGAAATGATTCAACTTAAACAAAACAATTATACTTACTTATCATCTAGCTCCATTTAAAATGAAAAATGAACATGTTTAACATCTGTGGCATGTTTTTGTTTGTTTACAGAAAAAGTACACACAGGCCCATGAAGATGCCAAGAAGAAGGGTTACGATATACGCAATGATGCCGTCTCTATCATTGCAGCCAGGGCTTCCAGGGATATTGCCAGTGATGTAAGTGTTGAATTGAAAAGTAACAGATAATTGTGATATTCATCATATTTACAGCAGGGAGGTATTTTACATGTAGAACATTCTCTCCTATTGGACGGATGTCATGCATTTCACTTTTGGCAGCTAATTCTAGTTTGCCAGTTTGAGTATTGTGAACAAATGACCTAATTTTCCGCATTGTAAAAAGTGTGAATGTAACTGGTACACACAATCAAATAATTTATTTTTTCTTCCAGTACAAGTACAAGACAGGATACCGTAAGCAGATCGGCCACCACATCGGGGCCCGCTGCGTGCAAGACGACCCTCTGCTCGTGCTGGCTCTGAACTCAGCCAGGATTGCCAGTGATGTTCTGTACAAGAAGGACTTCAACAAGTCCAAGACCAAGTTCAACCTGCCAGTGGACATGATTGCGTTTGAACTGGCCAAGAAGAACCAGATCCAAGTCAACCACGCCAACTACATCACCCGTTTGCACAACTGGACTTGCCTGCCAGACTCCAGCGACGTCGTCCAGGCCAGACGTGCTTATGACATCCAGAGTGATGTGAGTATATGATTTTTTTTAATGTATATTTTTCCAATTTGGGACATTTCTCACAACAAGAAACCCTTTTTGTTCTTTCCAGAATATTTACAAGGAGGATCAGAGATTGATGCAGGGTATTGGATGGGTGCCTATAGGTTCACTGGATGTAGTGAAGGCGAAGAAAGCTTGTGAGATCCTGAGTGAAAGAGGGTATCGTCAGCCCCCATCCAACTACAAGTTCAAGAGCACCACTGAGGACATGCCCATGGCACTGGCTAAGGCCAATGCTCAGGTTATGAACAAGGTGAGAAATCCTATTTAAATAATTATGCAGTAAAGTATTAAACTACTCAACTATTTATGAACATGAATTTTTTTTTATTTTATCTTAAAAATGAAAACATTCCAGAGTTCATATTGTCAGTAAATTCCTGTGTCGTTGGTTTCTTTGCCTGCAGAAATCCTATCATGAAGCCTGGGAGAATGACAAGACAAAGATCCATCTTATGCCTGATGCTATGGATATTATACTGGCCAAAGCAAACAATGTCAACTACAGCTTGGTATGTAAAAGATTTAACAGTTATCACGGAACAAAAGGATTACTTGCATGAATACATGTACAGTATATATGTAATTTCTTTGGCATGTTTTTGTTTGTTTACAGAAAAAGTACACACAGGCCCATGAAGATGCCAAGAAGAAGGGCTACGATATACGCAATGATGCCGTCTCTATCATTGCAGCCAGGGCTTCCAGGGATATTGCCAGTGATGTAAGTGTTGAATTGAAAAAAACAGATAATTGTGATATTCATCATATTTGCAGCAGGGAGGTATTTTACATGTAAAACATTCTCTCCTATTGGACGGATGTCATGCATTTCACTTTTGGCAGCTAATTCTAGTTTGCCAGTTTGAGTATTGTGAACAAAATGACCTAATTTTCCGCATTGTAAAAAGTGTGAATGTAACTAGTACACACAATTAAATAATTAATTTTTTCTTCCAGTACAAGTACAAGACAGGATACCGTAAGCAGATCGGCCACCACATCGGGGCCCGCTGCGTGCAAGACGACCCTCTGCTCATGCTGGCTCTGAACTCAGCCAGGATTGCCAGTGATGCTCTGTACAAGAAGGACTTCAACAAGTCCAAGACCAAGTTCAACCTGCCAGTGGACATGATTGCGTTTGAACTGGCCAAGAAGAACCAGATCCAGGTCAACCACGCCAACTACATCACCCGTTTGCACAACTGGACTTGCCTGCCAGACTCCAGCGATGTCGTCCAGGCCAGACGTGCTTATGACATCCAGAGTGATGTGAGTATATGATTTTTTTTAATGTATATTTTTCCAATTTGGGACATTTCTCACAACAAGAAACCCTTTTTGTTCTTTCCAGAATATTTACAAGGAGGATCAGAGATCGATGCAGGGTATTGGATGGGTGCCTATAGGTTCACTGGATGTAGTGAAGGCGAAGAAAGCTTGTGAGATCCTGAGTGAAAGAGGGTATCGTCAGCCCCCATCCAACTACAAGTTCAAGAGCACCACTGAGGACATGCCCATGGCACTGGCTAAGGCCAATGCTCAGGTTATGAACAAGGTGAGAAATCCTATTCAAATAATTATGCAGATCCCCAGCACTGTTCCCTTCACCAGCCCTACAGATGCCATGAACATTGTTCTGGCAAAGAATAATGCCTTGACCATTAACAAAGTAGCATTCATCCTCACCTAGATTTACACTGGAGATTTCACTCTCACAATTTCTTTAGTTAAAAGCACACTTAAAATTTGGATTATCTGTGGTTTCTTCCAGCATCTCTACATCGATGCATGGGAGAAGGACAAGATCAAGCTGCACATCAAACCTGACACTCCGGAAATCGTCCTGTCTCAACAGAATGCTATCAACATGAGCAGGGTGAGTATTATTCATATTGCATGTGACAGGAAGACAATCCCTGAATATTTGTGTTGTGTGATCTTTTCTATCCTATCTATCTACAATATATCCTGACTAGTATTTATCTTGGTGGTGTGACAATCTTTTCTTATATTTGAAATAATTTTCACAGAATTTGGAAACCCTTTTAATGGCAGATATGTTAACTGATAACCACCTAAATATCATTGCTTGAATTAGCAGTCACAAGGGAGGTTCTTTGAATATGATCCTTTAACATAGTCCCACTGCAAACTTCCCACTGGGAATATTCTTGATATCCTTAAGCTTTTCTTAATGCCACAATTACACCTCCATTTGGTGTAAAAGACTTGAATAATCAAATAATTCTAGCATAGAAAATGTATTAATGTATGTCTTTCTTTGCAGAAACTATACAGACAAGGCTTTGAGGAAGCAATTAGCAAGGGCTATTTCCTCCCTCCGGATGCAGTCTCTGTGAGGGCTGCTAAGGCCTCAAGGGACATTGTCAGCGATGTGAGTGACTGTACTCCATCATATATCTGTTCATTTTATTGGCACATTGTGACGGATGTTCTAGTTGCAACATCAAGATCTTTTTCTGCCAATTTCTGTAGTACAAGTACAAGGTGGGATACCGTAAGCAGCTCGGCCACCACATCGGTGCTCGCTGCGTGCAAGACGACCCTCTGATCGTGCTGGCTCTGAACTCAGGAAAGATTGCCAGTGATGTTCTGTACAAGAAGGACTTCAACAAGTCCAAGACCAAGTTCAACCTGCCAGTAGATATGCTGAGCCTTGAATTGGCCAAGAAATGCCAGATTCAGGTCAATCACGCAAACTACATCACAAGGCTTCACCAGTGGACTTGCCTGCCAGACTCCAGTGATGTCGTACAGGCCAGGAAAGCCTATAATCTACAAAGTGATGTAAGCACTTCTTTGACATATTCAGCATACCTCAATATACGACACTCATGTGTTTTGATGTCACATGTTCACGCTTTTATCTTCAGGCTGTGTACAAAGCCGACATGGATGAGGTTGTAGGTGTGGGATGGATCCCCATTGGTTCGCTGGATGTGTTGAAAGCCAAGAATGCTGGAAAAATCCTCAATGAACATCTCTACAGGCAGAAACCACAAACACTGAAGTATAAGACTGACATGACCTCCATGTCCATGGTCTTAGCCAAAACAAATGCTGAAACTATCAACAAGGTAAAGAACATCCCTCTTTTACAAATGATGTACATTTACTGAGTCTTCATCTTGCGATTACTAATTTGTGTTCATGATTTCTTTTTTGGTTTCTCCCCATAGAAAAACTACATTGCGGCTTGGGAGGCTGAGAAGATGAAGACTCATGTGATCCCTGACATGCCTGAGATGTTGCTTTCCAAAGCTAATGCATACAACATCAGCAAGGTATGTTTGTTTCGACTTGATCTAGGTTTCTCTGTAGTTGTCAGTGAATTTAAGCATTTTGGGCATCATGGTTTTCATTTTGTAATTCATTTGTTTTCATTTCTGTTTTCAGAAACTCTACAGGCAAGGTGTCGATGAGATGTTCAGAAAGGGCTATGACCTCAAGGCCGATGCTGTCTCTGTAATTGCTGCCAAACGAGGAAGAGAAATTATCAGCGATGTACGTAACTTGAAGTTAAATTCTCACCTCTCTTATTGTGACATTTGTTTATTCACTGAACTTTCACTTTCCTCTTTCTCTCGGTGCAGTACAAATACAAGACAGGATACCGCAAGCAGGTGGGCCACCACATCGGGGCCCTCAGTGTTCGCGACGACCCTCTGATCATGCTGGCTATGAACTCAGGCAAGATTGCCAGTGATGCCTTGTACAAGAAGGACTTCAACAAGTCCAAGACCAAGTTCCACCTGCCAGTGGACATGCTGAATCTTGAACTGGCCAAGAAATGCCAGATCCAGGTCAATGACTTCAACTACAGGACTCACCTGCACAACTGGACCTGCCTGCCAGACTCCACTGATGTGGTCCAGGCCAGAAAGGCGTATGACCTGCAGAGTGACGTAAGTTTTGAGACTGTTGTCAAACTGTATTTGCTGACTACTCCATTCACATTAAATTTAAACTAACTGTGACTCTGCTTGTCTCCCTACTTTTAGGCCGTGTACAAGGCTGACATGGAATGGATCAGGGGGACTGGTTGGGTGCCAATAGGGTCAGTTGATGTGGAAAAGGCCAAGAAAGCAGGAGAGATCCTCAGTGAGATTAAGTACCGTCAGCATCCTAGGAACTTCAAGTTCACTGCCAATACATGTGACATGCCATATGCCCTTGCTCAGGCCAATGCCCAGATCATGGATAAGGTAAAGACAGCTCATCCTAATTCATATTATTTCATTGGAGTTAATTGTATTTTTCCCCATCAACAGAAAAGTATAACATGTTTAGGTGTAACTTGTTTTAGCCAAAGCTCTGTTTGTATTATGTTCATGTTCTACGACAAAATAAAGTCAGGTGTCACTAATCTGTGTTCATATGCTGTTTACAGAAAGCTTATACTGCTGCCTGGGAAAATGATAAGACCAAACTTCACGTCATGCCTGACACCCCAGAGATTGTCCTGGCCAAACAGAATAAACTCAACACCAGTCTGGTAAAGCAGCACCTCTCTATTTATTTGTATAACCAATTCATATATTGCAGATCATTGATATATCAGAAACTGTCTTTTTATTAAATATGCTTATAGGCCTTAGTTTGAGGATTGGAACGAAATGATAACATGATGGCAGACTTTTTCATCACATCATCATCTAGTGTAATTTTAATTGTCTGCTCCATTGGTTCTGTATCTTGTATCAAATGAGACACATCATTGACAGCATCATTTGTATTACTCCAGAAATATTATCGTGAAGGTTACATGGACACCATCAACCAGGGCTACTACCTGCCCAAAGATGCAGTTTCTGTTTTAGCGGCCAAAGCCTCCCGAGACATCGTCAGCGATGTAAGTCAAGTTTTTACATTCCCTTTATTTTGTTATTTTACAAGCTGTATTCTTCTCCATTTTTTTCATTTTACTGAAATGATTTTCATTTAGAAAATAACGAAACAATATTTATCTCAAATTTTCAGTACAAATACAAGGCTGGTTTCCGCAAGCAGTGTGGCCATCATATAGGTGCCCTTAGTGTAAACGACGACCCGCTGATTATGTTGGCTGCACACGCAGCCAAGATCTCCAGTGACAACATCTATAAGAAGGACTTCAACAAGACCAAGACCAAGTACAACCTTCCACCGGACATGCTGGCACTTGAACTGGCCAAGAAGTGCCAGAAGCAAGTGAATGACTTCAACTATAGAACTCACTTGCACCAATGGACGTGCCTGCCAGACTCAAGTGATGTAGTCCAGGCTAGAAAGGTCTACGACATGCAGAGTGATGTAAGTACATGCAAAGTTTAGTGGCTTGAGGCATGTTGCTGAAGTAAGGAAGGCAAGTTTGGTGTTATTGTTGTGAGTTCTAATCCTACTTTTACTGCTATAACAAAAATGATCACTTTTATAGAAATTATATTAATTGACTGTGTTTTCACGAACATGCAAATAAAAATGTCTTAGTTTTATAGATTCTCATATCCTACCCAACGTTTTCAATCTGCATCCAACAGATTTTAATTGGATCCCTCAAAGGTATTTAATGAAGTCGAAACTGATTCAGTATTAATCTGTTTTCTAGGCCGTATACAGAGCTGATCTGGAGTGGCTGAGAGGATATGGCTGGTCACCTCAGGACTCTGTAGACGTCATCAAAGCAAGAAACGCCCAGACTATTCTCAATGAGAGGCTCTACCGCCAGCCCGCCAGCTCTGTCAAGTTCACCAGCGTTGTAGACCTCCCAGCTATCGTCCTGTCCAAGCAAAACGCTGACAATATCAGTGATGTGAGTAATAACATTTTCCAGCAAACTTACTTATATTTCTGATGAATTTAAATCTGTAAAACTAAATATTTTGTACAAATATCTGTTTAAATGAATGTGTCAAAACAAAGTAGTTCATGGTTTTCATTTTTCGTTTCTTTCTGACAGTGGAAATATAGGGAAGTCTGGAATAAGGACAAGCTCAGCATTCACATTCCACCTGACACCCCCACCCTTGAACTGTCCAAGGCCAATGCCATCAATATCAGCAATGTAAGTTTGAAGTTACAATCACTTAGGACCTAAGAATATATATCTTGAATGATCAAATTATATAATCCCTTGAAATGTATTATCCCTGAATTTCATGTGTTGACAGTATGTTTTACAGTATTTTTTGACGATACTTGCAGAAACTGTACACTAAGACGTGGGATGACCAGAAGGCCAAAGGCTACCACATCAAAGAAGACGCTATCGCTGTGCTGAAGGCTAGAGCATCCAGAGACATCGTCAGTGATGTAAGAAAAAAACTATGGATAAGGTTTTTAATATCAGATTTGCGAGCTAGTTGTTTCCAGAATTGTCATTAACCTCTCGTATCTTCTCTTTTAGTACAAGTATAAGACAGCATACCGCAAGCAGCTCGGCCACCACATTGGTGCCCGCTGCGTGCAGGACGACCCTCTGATCATGCTGGCTCTGAACTCAGCCAAGATTGCCAGTGATGCCTTGTACAAGAAGGACTTCAACAAGTCCAAGACCAAGTTCCACCTGCCAGTGGACATGCTGAATCTTGAACTGGCCAAGAAATGCCAGATCCAGGTCAATGACTTCAACTACAGGACTCACCTGCACAACTGGACCTGCCTGCCAGACTCCACTGATGTGGTCCAGGCCAGAAAGGCCTACGATCTCCAGAGTGATGTAGGTTTATGGTAGTGAACACAGATAGCATTCATTCACATTCATTATTGTAACAATGATCATGTTTTTTTTCTCTAGAATCGTTCACATTGTAATGTGTTCTGTACAAACTACATGTCATTAACAAATCTGCCTGCTTTGTTTCATCAGGCTGTGTACAAAGCTGATATGGAGTGGATACGTGGATGTGGATGGATTCCACATGAGTGTGTGGATGTTATTAAGGTGAAAAACGCACAGAAGGCCATATCTGATGTAAGTCTGATTACTACTGACCACCTCAGTCTGAATTTATTAATACTTGTAACATCACAGTCATTCATTCAACATTTAAAACAGTTGTTTAATCAGAAAATCGTTCTTGCTTTTATAGAGAGGCTACCGTGTCAAGTTGGATACACAGAAATTCACAGTTCCGACTGACAGAGTGGACATGATCTCTGCCAAGAATGCTGCTGCTGTCCTGAATGAGGTGAGGATGACTCTCCTTTTCAGATCCTGTTTGGATTTTAAATCACCTTACATAAAATGAGTTTCCTGTCACTAAATGTTGGTTTCTCATTTTTTCAGGCCAAATATCGTGAAGCCTGGCACCAGGACAAGACCAAGTACTCACTGGTGGACACTCCAATTCTTGCCACAGCCAGAGAAGTGGCTAAGAACATTCACCCTGTAAGATTACACCTCTTAGGATTTATTTTTCTGCATAATTCAATTCCTCAACACTGAGCTGTATATTTTCCCCCTCTTGTTATCAGCTTCATAAATGCCGCATTATGATAAACCTATGATAAGTATTTCCCTCTTTTGTAGAAACTTTACACCAAAGCATGGGACCAGGTTAAAGCCACAGGGTACTTCATGCCTGGAGATGCTGTGCCAATCAAGCAGTGCATCGCGACAACCAAAGTGCAGAGTAATGTGAGTAGCAAGACTACGGTTACAGTTATCATTTCCACTTGTAATTATTTGTTATTTGACTGAGAACACATTAAAATAGAGATAATAATTTTTGTCTGACCTGCAGCACAAATACCTTGAGTCATACCGCAAGCAGCTCGGCCACCACATTGGTGCCCGCTGCGTGGAAGACGACCCTCTGATCATGCTGGCTTTGAACTCAGCCAGGATTGCCAGTGATAACCTGTACAAGAAAGACTACAACAAGGTCAAGACCAAGTACAAACTGCCAGTGGACATGCTTCAGTTTGAATTGGCCAAGAAATGCCAGATCCAAGTAAACGATGACCGCTACAGAACTCGCCTGCACCAGTGGACTTGTATGCCAGACCAGAACGATGTCATCCAGGCCCGCAAAGCATATGAACTTCAAAGTGATGTGAGTGCTCTCAGGAATTACACCAAACTAGGACTTATTTAGAATTTTCACACAATAAACTCACTGAAAATGATCAACCCACCCATAAAAAATGTGTCTTTGTTTCTGTACTCAGAACATTTACAAGGCTGACCTGGAATGGATCCGTGGCTGCGGATGGATGGCAGCTGACTCTGTTCACCACGTCAAGGTCAAGAAGGCCCAGGAGATTCTCAACGAAGTATGATAGCTGTGCTCACTTCTGTTTTGGATTTATCTTTTTTTATTTTAGTCAATTTGGCACCAGCTCAGTGTGTCTCATCTTGTCACTCGAATTTCTATTTGCAGAGACTTTACAAGAAGGGTGCCAAAGACGCCTTTGGCAAATTCACCCTGATTGTTGACCGACCCGAGCTCATCCTGGCAAAGATAAATGCTGCCAACCTCAGTGATGTATGTTGAATTTTAATATTTAAATTGCCAAATTTCAAAATGCATATGAATAAACAAATCTAAATAATATTCTTATCTTTGTATAATAGCTGAAGTACAAAGAAACGTTCAATGCAGAGAAGGGTATTTACATTGGTTCAGAAGACACTCCTCAACTGGCCCATAGCAGGGATGTGGCGAAGGTCATCAGTGAGGTAATTTTATCACTTGTAGATTATATGATACATTATATATCACATATTTTTATTTGCCTTGTTTCAACTTTGTGCATTCTTTGTGTCATTTCAGAAATTCTACAAACAACAATGGGATGACTCTAAGGCTTCAGGTTACCAGCTGAACCATGAATACATCCCACTTCTTAGCGGCAAGAAGGGCAGTGAGATCGCTAGTGATGTGAGTGCACTTCTTTTGAGTAGTCAGTGCTGGAAAGGCAAAAGCAAAGAGGATCATCATGTTTTCTAAACAAAATCAAGACTTTTTTCTGATTTCCAGGTCAAGTACAAGGATTCCCATGAGAAGGCTAAGGGCCACTACATGGCTTCAACCCTGGTCGATTTCCCTGAGGTGATGCGCTGTGGACAGCAGGAGAAGAACAAGGGACTGGTAAGATATTGTTAATAGTTTTGCAATTTATTCCACATACACATACATATATAAATTTGTCTTACAGTTTTATTGGCACATCTCTCACTGTTGATTCTATTCATTTCTTTGCAGAGGCTCTACCAGCAGGCCTACCATCAAAACAAGACCAAGACTCACCTCCCACCCACCATCATCGCTAACCAAGTCGCTAAAAGGTGCCAGGACATGCTTAGCGACGTCCTCTACCGCACGTACCTGCACCAGTGGACTTCTCATCCCGAACAGGAGGATATCATTCGTGCCCGCAAGACCAATGAGATTCTCAGTGATGTAGGTCCTTCATTCTGCATGACTGGTGCTTGTGCAATGTCCTGTTGCAGACGACTAAACAAACTCTTGTCACATCAATTGTTTTATTTTATACTGGATATATAGGCAGTGTACTCGAATAACTATTTTTGTATACAGTAAATGATATTGGGTTTATTGATAGTTGATAAAAGCTCTTTTTTAGGGTCTTGAGAGCTATTGTAATAGAAGTTGTATGGATTTGTTCTAATTCAGTGAGAATATTTTTTGTTTTTTAAAAGAACAAAGTTTGTTTAAAGTTTGTTTAAGCTTGATATGTTATAATAGATTTTTCTGTTTTCAAGAAAGAGATTGGACAAAAAATCCAAGTGCTTTCTCTATTATTAAACATATAACTTTTGCATTTTTCTGTTTACTTTGAATTAGGTGTTCTACAAGGAGGACCTGACCTGGATGAAAGGTATTGGCTGCTATGTCTGGGATACACCTGAGATTCTTCGTGCTAAGAAGTCCTACGAGCTGCAGAGTGAAGTGAGTTACTACAGGGGAAACTTTAAAAAACATCATTCACAGTTTATGAGTTAACTGAGCCAAGATGTTATTGTTTAGAACCATCATTAGATTTCATGAAAGTAATTCAATTCTTTAGTTTGTGGAACTGTGATAAGATACCAATGTATTTTCTTCCCTTTTAGCTGAAATACAGAGATGAGGCCAAGAAAGAATTCAACAATTACTCCATTGTAACAGACACCCCAGCTTATGTGACTGCTGTTCTGGGTCACACCTGGGCCAGTGACGTGAGTGAGCTGCACTTTTAACACATATTATTTCAGTTTAAAATGCCTGCCCCCAGTTGACTGCACTAATTCCATAATTATTGTTGACAGCTCAACTATAGGGAGGCTTATCACAAGGAGAAGCACCTGTACACCACTGTTCTGGATACCTATGACTATGCCAAGTGCCGCAACTTCAAACACTACTTCAGCAACGTAAGTAAAGATTAACTTACCGTATCTGTCAATGGCAGATTGAAGATGTCAGCCTTGTCAACAGTTGTTTACATACAATATTATGTTCACAATATTGTGTTTTCTATCAACAGAATAACTACACAGCTGCATGGAACAAAATCAAAGACAAGAGCTACCGGATTCCACATGACTCACATGCTTTGCAACATGCCCAAAATCAGAAGGTCATTCTGAGCAGCGTGAGTTCAACTTTTATTTTTCTGCTAATTTTATTCCATGTCTTTTAGAAACTGGGATTTTCTTCACTTGGGGGTTTCTCTGTTGAGCGTTAAAAATCAAATCTGTTTCATCTTGCCCCTGTAGGTGAAGTACAAGGAGGACTATGAGAAGTTCAAATCCCTCTACAGTCTACCCAAGTCTCTTGCTGACGATCCTGCTACTGCTCGCTGTGTCAAAGCTGGAAAGCTGGTGCTAGACGTAAGTTGAATTTCATCTTCCATAAATTTGTTTTTATGAGGAATGCAAAATTAGCTCAGTTGTAAAAAAGATGTGTGGATTATTTTCTACATACCGAAACCCAGAGCTGAAATTGCCATGTGTCGTCCATCTTAATAGCGTCTGTATAAGGAGGACTATGAGAAGAACAAGGCCAAGAACCACATCCCCCCAGACATGCTGGAGATCCTGTCTGCCCGCAAGACCCAGTCCACTGTCAGCGGCGTCCACTACCGCAAGTATCTTCACCAGTGGATATGTCTTCCCGACATGCAGGTGTACACCCAAGCACGCAAGGTCAACGAGCAACTCAGCGACGTGAGTAACAGCACTCTTGCTATCACATTACAAAATTACAACCACATTTTTACTTAAATTTTGCCAGTTATATTATTTTTGATGGATAGAAAGGTCAGGCGTTTCCTTGTTTGCTTTTTCCAGATCTTCTACAAGGATGATCTCAACTGGCTGAAGGGTATCGGCTGCTATGCCTGGGATACACCAGAGATCCTTCGCGTCAAGCATGCTAGTGATCTGCAGAGTGAGGTTAGTCCACTCAACATACTCATTCCTCATTTTCAGTCAATTTTTTTTCCGTTAAGTTTTTATTTAGAGTCCATGCTCATCGCCACGTTCTTGTACTTCTCTTCCAGAACAAGTACAGAGCTAAAGGCATTGAGGCTTTCAAGGAATACTCAGTGGTGACAGATACACCCGTGTATGAGACGGCCAAGCAGAATGCTCAGAACCTGAGCGATGTAAGTGACAATACATTTTCCAAACGATCTTGACTATCGATATTTCATTTTAAAACACAAACTAAGGACCTCACATCTCATATATTTTTCTTCTCTTTTTTCCAGCTGCACTACCGCTATGACTACAATGCCAATGTCAAGGGAACAAACACTGCTCCTGCTGTTACCATGGACACAGAAAGAGCACGTCTGGGAAACCACATCCAGAGTGATGTAAGTGAATTTATAATACAGCCCCCAGTTTACTTGTTTAGGTTTTACCATCATATATGGACAATGTGTACACTGTACAAATATTTTCTGTAGATACGCAGCACAATGCCAAAGCACATGCTATTGTTTATGCTTTAGTGAGCAATGATTTGAGATTTTAGACACATCACAGAGCAATCACATATTTTTTAGAGCCTCTATAGCATTTTTCATTTCATTCTGGGAATTTGTGTGGGCCCTACAATACAATGCACATATTTCACGTGAAGAAATTGCTGAAAATTAACATAATGCACTACTTTAGCTAGCAAATAGGAAGTGAGTTTAATCATTAGATTACTCTTAAAAGGTTTTTCCTTTAGGTTTCCCCTCTGGGGTTTCAGTATGTGTTGTTCTATATATGGTATCTAATGTATTTAAATTCATTCCGTCTCACCCCATTGTTTCTGCTTCTCTTAGAACTGCTACAAAGAGGCCAACAAGACCTCTATGCCGACCGGTTACTCCTTGCCCCACGACACGGTGCTCATCAAGCAGGCTAAGCTGAACAGCACCATAACCAGCTATGTAAGTATTTCACTTTGAAGTCACATTGAGATTTTTTTCTTGACATAAATTGAGCTCTATTGATAACGTAGGGCACTGAATGTTCTGATAACATACTCTTGCTTTTATTTCTGTAGGTGAAGTACAAGGAAGCCTATGAGATGATGAAGGCAAAGTCCTACACTCTTCATCCAGAGGGGGTCAACTTTGTCAACGCAAGGAAAGCTCACAAGATCGTCAATGATGTAAGACAACAAACTGTGCTGATGGAGATTAACACTACTACCCTTTGACACATTAAGTGGATGAAACAAGCTCATATTCTGCCTTCTTCTCTTCCACAGCGTCTGTATCGTGAAGAGTACCACAAGAAAAAGGACAAGATCCACACAACCTACCACACCCCTGATATCAAACAAGTCAAGATGAACCAACAGCATCTCAGCGAAGTACGGAATCATATTCACATAATTGATGCTCATCTTTTTATTCATGTAGCTTCATAGTGTTAAATGATATGTTGTATTTATGCCACATTTTTGTTCACTTCTAATCCTAGCTGTGCTACAGAGAGAAATACTACAACAGCCGAGGCCAGCATATCTCTTTGCCCATTACACCTCAGCTGATGCACTGCGCCCACGTCAATGAGATCACCAGCGAGGTATGATGAGTAGAGCCCTAGGTTTGACAAAGACATTCACTAAATTAACTTGTCAGAAACTGTGTGTTAAAATCATTTTGTGCCTTTAGCTGAAATACAAAGAGGATCTGATGTGGCTCAGAGGCGTTGGCTGCTTCTTGTACAACACCCCAGAGATGGTGCACGTCCGCAACATCACCAAACACAGGGTATGTATCTCCTTTTGAATATCTCATTATATCATTAACCTAATATATTCATCATTATGCTATCATATTGAACTTTTTACAGTGGCATCAAGTTATGTGGCCTGTTTTTCATTTCTAAAAGGTGGACTATCCAGTGGAGGCCAAGAAGAACCTTGCCAACTTCTCTGTTGTCCTCGAAACTCCCGAGTACAAGCGTGTGAATGAGCTCAAGTCCCACATGAGCAACGTGAGTTGTTTTCCAGAACACATATCATCACTTTAAATTAATAGATTTATATCATCAGGCATTAATAACTAACCTGACTTTTTGGTCTTCTCAATATTCAGCTGATCTACAAAGCCCAGAGCAAGGAGGAGATGGCAAAGGTCTCCACTCCTTTAGACGCTGTTGACATCAAGAGAGCCAAATGGGCCCAGCAGCTGACCAACAAGGCAATTTCAGATACTGCATCACAATAAAATGTTTTGTTGTTGATGTTTTTTTAAAACACAAATTTATGCTCTTTTTCTGAAAATCTAATTATTCCTTTTGTCTGGTTTCTCTGCAGTACAAGTACACAGATCTGGCCGCTAAGGAGAGAGTTCACTTTACTCAAGAAAGTGAAACTCCAAACATGGGCCATGCTAGAAAAATGAAAGTGGTCTGCAGTGATGTATGTCTTCCTCATACCTCCTCTTCCTTGCTGCAAAGCAGTGGGCTATTGTACCTTGAATTATCCATCTGTATTGTGAAACAAATTTCTGATGTGAAACATGAATTGTTTCCTCCCTTAGATCAAGTACAAAGAGCAGTATGAGAAGATGAAGTACAGGTACACTGCCATCGCGGACACACCTTTGTTGATCCGTGCCAAGAAAGCCTACCTCCAGTCCAGCGATGTGAGTATGCTCACTGAAGAACCTTCATTACAAACAATATACATTTTTTATATTTATACCATGAATATTCATTTTTGCTTTTTTTAGTGTAGACTGAAAATAGAAATTGGATGTTAACTGGTCAGAGCAGTTACCCAGAAAACTTGTAATTAAACCTTTATTCTCCATTTGACTAAGTGAGTAAAGAATGTCTTAGTTAATAGTGACCTTTTGCTTCCAATAATAATCTAAATTATTGTTTCATACATTGTTGCCCTACAAAATGCTACCCCTAAAAATCTGTACAAAATTGACCAATGACTGATAGAGAGGTGATGCTATAAACACAAATGCATTTGTGTTTGATGAATATCTGACTTGTTCTTCCTGTGTTCAGCTTCGCTACAAAGAGACCTTTGAGCTTTCCAGGGGCCACTACCGCACAGTCAAGGACGCTCTGGACATCACCTACCACCGCAGAGTCACTGATGACATCAGTGAGGTCAGCAATTAGAAAGCAGCTGGTTGATCATTTGTTATGAACGTCTATGCACCTTAATATTCAGACAATGTTGACAAAAAGTTTTAATATAATTTTGATTTGAGCACTTGCACCTTTCTTACTGTCTATCTCTCAATCTCTTTACCTCAGGTTAAATACAGGGAGAAGTACATTAACTCTCTGGGGACATGGAAGTCCATCCCTGACCGTCCTGAGTTCTTCTTCAGCAAAATTGCCAATGATAACGTCAGCAGCGTGAGTACTGAGCATGCTGTTTAAATATTTACCAGCGGTAGGTAGAAGGGCATATTATCATATTCTCATGCTGTGCAATGCTAAATGAAATACCTTCTGATATCTTTTTATAGATCAAGTACAAGGAGGACCTGGAATGGCTGAAAGGTATTGGCTGCTACGTGTGGGACACACCTGAACTGTTGCAGGCTGAGAGGAACAAGACTTTGTACAGTGAGGTAAAGACTCTCTTTAAGTTGATAAACTGCTGAGAAAATGCCACATACTACTTTTGTAATCTTACTTAATGTCAGTGTACTTCTTATGTGCAAGGAGATTTAATGGAGTTTCATTTCTTGGTAACAGAGACTGTACAAAGCCTCCTATGAGAAGAACAAAGGCAACTTCAAGTACACCTGCGACACGCCGTTCTTCGAGGCCGTCAAGAACGCATCAGTTCTCATTAACGATGTGAGTCCTTTCATTCTTTCTATTGGAAATCATTTTCATAGAAGAAATGTTATAATTATTTAGTTGAATCACATTTGTTAAAAATAGATGCATTAATCATTGTTGATATTTCTCTGTCTCTGTGCATCTCTATTGGACTCAGCTTGGAGGTAAAAGTGAATTCATAGTATTATTTGATAATTTCTTGTAACGATTATGACCTGCACTTATTGTATATGTGAGATAATGTTATCAACTGCTTAAAACGTGTCCATTTTTCTTCATGTCAACTTGTTCTAACCTTCCTTTGTTCCCTGGAGAGGTTTCACATGACAGTTCACGTTGTTCACCGAATGTTTGTCTAACTACCATCTGACTCTCTGAGCAGAGAGCCTACAGAGCTAATTATGAGAAGACCAGGGATAGGTTCACCATTACTACAGATGATCCTAGATACCAGCTGGCCAGGGAGAACAGGAAGTTCAGCCAGGTAAACGCCCTGGTTGTGTGGTACGACCGGCCTGCCTCCTCTGCTGCAACCTCCAGACCAATCCAGGCCTATGTCACTGGTGCATGAGGTTGTCGAGAGACCTGCCTCTGGTGGTCAACGTCGCATGGCTGTGATAAAACTTCTCTCCCTTCTCCCTACATGAATCAGTTTCTGCTTGTTCTCTTTATCTTTTCAACCCACACAGGTTGCTGTAAATAGCGCCACTCAAATTACAGCTCCTCCTTCATCTGTGCGATCAGAAAGATGCATCATAACTCATTCAGTGATGATTCAATTGTAAATCTTGAATCTTGAGAAAGAAACTATTTCTGTCGCTCTGATGGCACAGAGGAGGACCCAACAGCTCCTTCGTCACACTTGGATCTCCGGAGTATTTCTCCAGTCCTCCCAGTGTTACTGCTGTTTTTTTTAACCTGTCCTCAACTATGGCATGCTGTGTGTGTGTATGTGTTGTGTGTGTGGACAGGCAAAGTATACATCCAGAGCAAAGGAACTCCTAAGGGGCGGCTGCAATGAGTTCCACCGCCCTGACATCCTCACAGCCCTTTATCAGTCCACTATGGGCAGTAAGGTAAACAGCCACAGAACAATGGTGATTCTGATCTCTGTCCACAAACAGGCAGAATCACTGTGTAGTTTTAGGACAAGTTATATATGATATAACTTTGTTCCACTCAGCTGCTTTTAGAAATACACTGTAGAAACCGCTTCCCTCCATTCATATCACTTTAATTCCTAAACTTCCACCCTTATTATCTTTCATGCTTTAATCCCTCCATCACCTATTCATTTATCTTCATGTTACATTGATTATCAAACTTTGAACTCACGTCAAAATCTAGTGCAGAAGTTGCTTTATTGCAAAAAAACATATTTAGAGTCAGTTATGCAGAAAATTGCAGCTTTGGCTGATTTGATACAATTTGATAAAATGGATCTATACCTGTTTTATATATGTTTTAATTTTAGATGTTTGATTAAACCAATGGGTAGATTTTTAATTTAAATTGTTTTATGTAGATAATCCACTAATTTCCCCAATTTCTTATCTGACACTGTTAAGGTTCCAAATTCATTCTACTGTCCTCTCTTGACTAAATCTTATGAATAATATTTGTAGAAGCCACTCTATGCATCAGCCTCAGATTCCGTGAGCAGGAGCATAAGATGATCTGGTCATCATGAACTACGTGGGCACTGCAGAATTTCATGACTGAATTTGTGGTAACACGTGTCCTTGTCTGTATGTTCACCTGGATAATAACTCATTTTGTGTTTGTGCATGTTTCATAAAGCATGTTTTTTGTACATGAACATATGCATGGCACTCATCAAACACATTGCTATTATTCAATCAGGTTACATAATACATTGCATTGAAATGGTTAACTATTTAAGAATTTTACGCTGTCAGAGAACTGTCGAAGAAAAACCTGACGACTAAATGAAAAACTGTAGGATAAAAAATGTTTACACCTCAGCTTTAGTATATAATAAAAGAAAGTACTTATTGCAGTGTCCTCATCTGAATTGACTTTAAGGAGGACATTTGATGCTGAAATATGACTTTTGAAAAAAAAAATATTCCGCTGTCATTTCAGCATCTCTTCACAAATTCATTCACCCCTTTTTCTAGCATAGTTTAAGTTTAGTTTATTTACTTTAGTACAAATTATAAGCATAGCCAGTTGTCAAAAAACACGTTAATTAAATTATCACAGCAGCAAATTGATTGAGAGATACTAACTTCTTTTGTGTTTTCACGTCCTCCTCCTCCTCCATCAGTGGAGATACAGGGAGCAGTATGAACGTGCCAAGGACAAGTTCACCTCCATTCTGGAGACACCCGAGTATGAGACCCACAAACGCAGCAAGAAGATCAGTGATGTAAGTTTTGGTGTTTCTTTTATACCAGAAATATGTCTTCACTTATTTTTTTAATTGCATCTGATTTTCTTGTGATTATTACTCCTCAGATCCTCTACAAGATGGAGTACAACAAGACCAAGGCTAAGGGATACACCTTGCCTTTCGACACCCCACACCAGCAGCACATGAAGAAGGTCAAGGAGATCACCAGCAATGTAAGTCCCACTCCAAAAGGTTCCATCCAAAAATATGAAACATGTTTTTGTGTTTGACGGTGTGTTTTTTCATTCATCTTGAAGCTGAAATATAAAGAGGTGTACGAGAGGAGCAAGGCTCAGATCAACATCGCCCCGGATGCTCATGAGATTCGTGCTGCCAAGGAGGCTTACAAGAACATCAGCAATGTAAGTGACGGTATTTGGAAAGTTCTGTTTCTGTTGATTATTGAGTAAAGTTAAACTCTGAAAGTAATGATAAAACATGTACTATTGTGTTAATTACAAGCTGGACTACAGGAAAAAGTATGAAGCCACCAAGAACAAATGGATATGGACAACGGACAGACCTGACTTCCTCAATAATGCCAGGAACTCCATGCAACAGAGTGACGTGAGTTATTGCTTTTTATTTATGTGTCCTTTATTTTTTTCAATTAAACAACCTGCAACAGGGTTTTTCTGAATTTCTCTCATCGTTTCACCCACAGGTTGAGTACAAGTATGACAAAGAGATGCTCAAGGGCTGTGTGATTCCTATCGTTGATGACAAGTTAGCCGTCCTGTGCAAGAGAAATAATGAGATGGCCAGTACTGTAAGTTTCCCTCTTCTTTATCAGCAACTATACAATGAAATGTAATTACTACAAGGCACAGAGAATATTGTTTAGAATGTTGTAAACTAATAATGTGTTCATTTCTGCCCTCCAGGTGAAATACAAAGAGAAGTATGAGCTGGCGAAGGGCCATTACATGCCTGTCAGCGACACTCCTCAAATCCTCCATGCCAAGGCTGTGCGAAGTCTGGCATCAGAGGTAAAAAAAACTCAATAGAAAATACATCTGTTTTTGAGTAAATCTTTGTCAGAAATATTACACTTTAACACCTGTTTTTATAGCTACAACAAAACATGTTGAGATCTTTATTTCCTTCCTCAGAGCAAATACAAGGAGGCCAGTAAGAAGGACATGCAGTCAGGCTTGTTTACTACTCTGCCTCAGACTCGTGACACAGTCCACAGCAAGGAGATCAACAAGCTTGTCAGCGGGGTACAACTTTCTCACATGTGTTTCAGAGAAATAAGATCATCCACCTCATAATCCTGAATTATTTTTGTTCTGCCATATTAACGCTTCAATTCTCTCTTTTCAGAAACTGTATAAAGCAAAGTATGAGAAGGATAAGGGCAAGTCAGCGTATAACCTCATGATCGTTCCACCCGAAGTCAAGCATGCCATCGACGTGGCCAAGAGTCAGAGCAGTGTGAGTCATCCCCACAATGTTGTCATAAATAACATTTTATAGATTTGATTTACAGCTACAATCTATATATTGGGATAGTCCCATGTCCTCTTGTTGAGCTGGTCAGTTTATAGTATAAATTGTATTCTGTCTGCTCTTGTGCCCAATGCCACAGATTGCTTATAAGAAGGCTGCCAAAGCCAACCTCCACTACACATCTGTAGTTGACCGTCCTGACATAAGGAAGGCTACCCAGGCTGCCAAACTCATCAGTGAGGTAAACGTCAAGTAGATGCATTCAAAGACAGAAATACCATATGTATACGCCCTCTTTGTGTCAAACAGACTGACATACTGCGTAAACACATCTCTGTTTTGCAATTCTCAGACTTCACTGGCCAAGTTTTCAGTCCCATGATTAGACAGATGCAGAGTCACCTTTGACTCTCACTTGTGTGATCAATTCACAAAACTGGATTAAGACGTCATAGCGTGAATAAAAGTGAAAAATTAATTGTCATATAAGCAATGTTTTGCAGAAAAAAATATACCAAACATTGGCATGGAACACATCTTTTAATGTGGGGCATTTGAACGCATAATAAAAAGCATCAATTGTAAAGTATTGATCTAATGTTTGCATATTAAATGTCATCACTGGTCCACAATTTTGAGACCATTTAATGAGAGGAATGGCAGAGAAATATGTTGCTACTACATGATCCATCAAAACAGAAAAATCTATAAAACTGTTGTTCTCCCACAAATGATGTGTAATGACAAAATGGCACCAAAAAGCTTTTAACGACAAAGCCCGTAAAATAAACTGTCCTTGTCTCCATCAGATCGGCTACCGTGACAAGGCCCGTCAGGAGGCGAGCCGTGGAAGTTCTCTGGCCCACCGCCCAGACATCGCTCTGGCCACTGAGGTGTCCAAGCTGAACAGCCAGGTACATCAAACCAAATCTGTCTCTTGAAGCCACGGGCCAGTCACAGAGCTTTCCCACTGGTTCTCTACAGTCATTTTCACATACATGGCAGCTGGAATCCGTCAGTGGAAGCCTTTCAACACCAGCTGCCTCAGTGTCCACGTCAGATCAGCTTCCATGACCTAATATTTGCAGATTAGCGATGCTGTGGTAGATGCTTAGCTACAGTTGTGTTAGGAGACTAACGATAGAACTAGCAGCTCTTTCATAACGCTTCCTCTGCCATCATGCATTTATAATCCATGCCTTAATCTGTCACTCCATGAAAGTAGATGTACATGTTTAACTGCTCATGTCATTGTACACGTCCCATCTCCATCCCTACATCTGTCCTCCTCCTCCTTCCTCTTTATATACGTTTCTCTCCTTATTCCTCATTTCTCTCCTTCCGTAATGTCTTGTTCCATGTTCTCATCCATCCATCTCACTGCGCTTTGTAGGTGGAGGGCAAGACCTCCCTCCATGGAGCCGCTTCCTATGATACACCCATGATGCGCCACATTAAGAAAATGAGTTCCGTGACTAGTGATGTAAGGAGGTTCATGCCCTGTAATTAATGGGCCGCTACTATGTGTGTGTGTGTGTCTGCTCTGTCTCTCCATTCCCTTCGTAGCCTCTCTTGAATGACTGATTGGTTAATTTCTGATTTTACTGGGGGATTCACTGAGCTTTAGATACAAAGCTCGAGGAGATTTTATGAAAAGATTTATCTTGTCAAATGTTTCCAAATTATTTTATTTTTAGTGCAGCTTGGCATCATGTGCACCCTCTGCTTTTTTGTTTACCTAACACGCTCTGGCTCTTTAATAAGCATAGACAAGCATTGCTTTGTTGCGTTAGTTCCACTGGTGCCAATACTGTACACTCATTTTTTTCTTTTGAAGTTTAACATTTAATAATTTTCCCAATTTTCTCCCGGGTCACTCAGAAATGGGTCTTTCTGAAATGTTGGTACGTTTGACGTGTAGAATAATTAATTATTTGTGCTAGATTTTGATGTTTTTTCTTCTAAGATGATATTTAGGGATCTTACCCTGTCTGACTTTCTCTCTAAAAGTGGTTGATCCTTCTTTCCAAAGAAGAATCCAACCCCCACCCTGAAACAACCACAATCATAGTCTTATCTCTTTCATATATACTTCTTTATATATGAAGTCCGCGTTGCGTCTCTGTGCCTCACAAAATGTTATATTAGACTCAGTTCACACTTTACATTAAAATGCATCTTGAGGGGTCAGAGCAAAAGTTGGTTTTAAACATAAGAAAATGCACCTAAAATACTTTAAGAACAGAATTGTAATAAAGTTTCAGCGATTGAAAAGCAATGAAATCAAATTGGAAAATCCATTCACACATCGTCAGTGGAGACTCACTGAGATGTATTCTAATGTCGGGTGTGAACTACAGTCCATTAGCTGAACACATGCATAAAGTGGTTATATACAGATGCACGAGTTAAGGTCTGAACAGCATCTGAGGGCATCTCCACAACTGCTGGTTTGGTTTCAGCACTGACAATGTAAGGAGACATTATGACAGTGCACCAACACTGTCTAATACCTTATGTTGGTTGTGATTAGACATAAAGACCAATTTGAAAACTTGGAATAAAGTACAACAATATATACGACTTTCTTCTCAAGCCTGGAACCGAAATGCAGACGTGAACATGCCCTTTGAGATGTTCTTGCCCTCCTGGACTGATTATCACTATAATTATAAATAAATTGATGCATGGAAATATTTTTTAAGATACAAACTTTGACTGCAGTTTTTCATTTTTCTTGTATAACAAGGGATGTAATTGAAGTTGAGGGTTAATATTGAAAAGAGTGTGCACTTCTTTTACAAAAAGAGAATCTATACAATATAAGTAACTCATCCCTTTTTATACACTTTATACAAAAAAAGCATTATGTTGTTTCCAGTGTGATGGAGTCATTTATATCTTCCGATGGTTTTGGTCTCCCTGAAATCAACCAGCTGTATTAACACATGTATATCCCGTCCTATTAGTTGAAGTACAAGGAGAAGTTTGACAAGGAGATGAAAGGAAGGAAACCACAGTATGACCTGAAGGACAGTAAGATTTACCAGACCATGAAGGATGCCAACGTGCTGGCAAGTGAGGTAGGTTTTCTCCTGAGCTGCATCATTCCATCCATCCATTACTAGAAGCATTATGTCAAACAAACACTCTTCTCCCCCCCCCCCCCCAAACTATTGAATATGATATATATTGTGTGTTTAATTAAATAAAAATAAATCTTCCACAAATTGAATAATCTCCCAAACGACTATATCCCCTTTTTCAGGATGCAAGAATTTATATTCGCACCGATATACCACTTCATTCACAATCTCACCAAATAAATATATGAAAATGTCCATCAATCAATCTTTATTTGTATTGAGCCTTTCATACAGGTTAGTGCTTCACAAATGACTGATGAGCCAAGAAACAAGTAAACTAATCAAATACTGTATTTAAAAAGCTTTAATAACAATGACATAAATCGATGAAATATAAAGAAGAAAAAGTCAATAAAAGGTGATTAAAAGCAATGTTTGTATTAACAAACAGGTAAAGTTGAAAAAAATGTCCAACAGTAGCGAATTACAGTAGCATGCATTAGTTTTTCATGTGTTGTGATCATTGTCCACAGGTGAAGTACAAGCTCGACCTGAAGAAGCTCCACAAGCCTGTGACCGACATGGCCGAGTCTCTGTCCATGCAGCACAACCTGAGCACCAGCAAACTGTCCAGCACCGTAAGGCAGCGTCGCCCTTTAACCATCTCACGCTGTCACTCAGGAATCTGCTGGGAGTCTGTTCACACTTGACTGCGCCCTGTGCGTCACTGAAATGTGTCTGAACTCAGCGTTTCCATCACCTCTACATCATTAACACTTTCACCTGCTCATTGACCATCTCATGCACTAAAGCTCCATCATCCACACCGACGCTATTCTGTGACCTCATCTGGTAGTGATCCTTACCCAACCCCTCTCACCCTTGACCTTTGACCCTCCCATACTTTCGCCATCTATTACCTCTGCTATTTCACTTATTCAGCTTCATTTTTTCCCTTAAGCTAATTGTTTCTCCTTTAGTTTATTAATTTTCACTTAACAAAAAATGTAACGTTTCTCCATTAATTTAAATCATTTTCATTCTATCTTTAACCACCATTTTTTAATTCACTCATTATTTTGTGAGTATATATTTTTGACATTGCTAAGAGCTTTTTCCACAGTTTTTCCCATTAAAATATACTGTAATGGATGCGAGTAAACTTTCATTCAGACGCTCTTTTTCTTGTTTGCTGTACTGAGTTGTTCTGTCTTACTTGACTGGGAATTCCCCCATAGTACGTCTACAAGAAGAAATTTGAGGAGAGTAAGGGTCACTACCATATGATTGCTGACACACCAGAACAGCTTCATCACAAGGAGGCTTCTGAACTTCAGAGCAACGTAAGTGGTGCAATTTCTGGCGTCCAATAAACACTGCACCTTCCCCCAAAACACAGCTGTGGGTTTCAACTGTCTTCTCTCTTTCTTCACTCTGACAAAAATGAATGCAGACTTGATGCTGCCGATAGATTACACAACTCAAACATCTTCCAATTTTTCTGTTTGATTTCTAAATGAAAACCATTGTATAATGTACGTGTGTAACATCTTTCTAACCGTCTGTTGACATTACATCTCTGCTGCAGGTGAAATATAAGGAGAAGTATGAGAAGGAGAGGGGTAAGGCCATGCTGGACTTTGAGACACCCACATATGTGACGGCTAAGGATGCCCAGCACATGCAGAGCCAGGTAAACACCCAGTCTCTCACCTCTGAGCTTCAAGTAACCACAAATGCAGTTTACTTTCTATTTCAGGCCTCTCTCCAATATAATTAACCTTTATTGTTCTACCTCTTGTTCGACAGTATTTTGACATACTTCATCTCTTTGGATGTCAAGCTGTTGTTTATATTAGACTCACAGAATGGTTCTGAAGTTTGGAAAAAACTTTTACAATGCTTTTAATGCCGTTCATGAAAGCCACTTAATCGCTCGGACACAGAGCCCAACATAATCAACCACCAGGTGTGGCTGCAGGGGGCGCTGTTACTCAGTAGATGTTGCATAGTGTCACTTTAACATTGTGTGCTTAAGAAACTTTAAGAAGGTGTAAAATGCCTTGCACATTGCTGTTCTCTAATACTGTATATATTAGAATAATACATGTGATATAATATATATTCAACTTATATAATAATATAATAATTTCAGATAGTTTAATCTTTCTCTCATTTAAAGTATGACACAGGTAAAGTATTTGTTTCTCGCAGCATCTGAAAGATGTCTAAGTAGCCTAGATTGTAGATTTTGTAATTATAGACGTGTAATACATTTGATTTGATTGTCATTACTCCAGTGTTAAACTCCAGACTCCCAACATAAGAGTTCCTACACATTCACACAGACACACTAATACTGACATTAGAGACTGCAGACGCAGGCATCTGTGTCACTATATGCAGAAAGGTGTAAACCAGGATGAGGTATCTGCATTGTGAACCGGCCCTGCTTGCATGTGCTCACCTGAGGTCTGTCTGTCCCATGTCTCATGTCTGCGGCCGATAGAAAGACTATAGGAAGGACTTTGAGGAGCACATGAGGGGCAAGAACCTCTCAGGCTTGGAGGTCACCCCTGCCATGATACATGTCAGACATGCCACCAAAATAGCCAGTGAGGTAACTAAAGGATAATTTATACCTGATAACTTCCCCTTTTTACCTCACCCATCCTTTATAATAACACTAAGACCACATTACAGCCATGATCCCTCTTTTTGTTTCTATACACTACTTTCCTTTAATACCACGAGTGTTTCCTTCCCTCATGTAGGTCCACCCATACAGTTCAGTTTTTAATTCTTTCGCATGATTCCCTACAAAACTCTAAACTGTTAATGAAACATCCATCTCCCTTGTCTCTATCCATTCTGTGACTTTTTTGAAATTAGTTTAATATTTCCGTTTATAATTTTATCCACTGACATGTTGGACTCCTTCTTTCACCCTTCATGTAGCAGTTGTCTATAAAAACCTTTCAGTTAAAAGTCTGCATGTATGCATGTAATGACTTGAATGACGCCGCAATGTTTTTATGGTGAAATACTGACTTGGAATTGTTATGTTGTGTTTTTGTTTCCATGTTATATTTGGCAAAATGTGATTCTTCTTGTCTGTTATAAAGTTTTATGCCAAAGTCACCAATGTCGCCACTTTATAAAATAATAAGACAAAAATGTCTACAAGAGAACTTAACTCTTAGTCTATCACTGCTTAGTTTCTTTTTTCAGTGGAGACTTGGTGGCTTTGAGCTCAAGGGGCAAAGCGGCAGAGCTTTGCCCTTGTACTGTCTGTACGTGTGCCTTGGCCTGGCCTGCCTGTGTGCCCTTCTCTGCAGACTTTCTGCTCTTCTTCCGTCCTGTAGAAAGAATACAGGAGGGATCTAGAAGAGGGTGTGAAGGGTAAAGGTCTAACTACACTGGAGGAAACTCCGGAGCTTTTGAGAGCAAAGAATGCAACTCATATCCTGAGTGAGGTACGACTGCCTGAGAGGGGATGGGAGGTGGCATCACGCTACCATCCGAGTGACTTCCAACAATCCTGCTCTTGGTGCATCACCTGCTGAATCCTCTCCTCCATTAACTAAGCTTCATCACCCCACTAAAAACTGCTGGTTTTGACTCTTTGTCTCTGCTTCGTGACATCACTAACTCTCACGTTTTTTACTCATTACTTTACACCTGGTAAATCATTCACAAACCAACCTCAAATATACTCACAGCATATCTTATTTTATTTTATTTTGAAAATATATAATGATTTTTGTATTTTCCAATTATTTGACTTTTGACTTATGTAGATAGGGAACTATTAAAGCCTAATTAAAGCTGTATTCAAAATTAAGTTTTTAGATTGTTGTATTCATTTTTAATAATAATTATAATAATAAATTATTGTTTGAGGTATATTTTTGGTATGTATATATTCATCAAACAGTTAAGATATTTAATACATAAACTTGAATGATAGAAATCACAAAAAAGAGGTTTGTTGATAATACCTCACTGTCCTTTAACAAACTCTCCTTAACCACTGCTGTTTTATTTTTCAGTTTTGAGTGGAGCTTCAGACACATCCTGCTGTCCAATTACACTATTTGTTCCTTTTCTTTTAAAAACCTAATTTCTTCTGACTTTCTTTATTCACCATTTCCCCAGGCCACATGGTTTTGCAGCCCTCCCTCATTATTCTAATCTGCCAGTTGTGTCTGATTTAACTGAGTACAGTGCTTTTAAGTAACGCTCTGTCCCCTGCAACATCAACAGAGAGAGTACAAGAAGTCACTGGAGCTGGAGATTAAGGGCAAGGGAATGATGGCTTTGGCTACGGACACCCCAGACTTCATGAGGGCCAGAAATGCAACTGACATCCTCAGCCAGGTCTGAATCATTGTCAGTAGTTTTTATATTAATGTCAAAAATTTGTGTTGATTGACTTTTTTTCTGTTCTGTAGACTAAGTACAAGCACACTGCTGAGATGGACAGGGCCAGCTTCACATCTGTCATCGACACCCCTGACATCATCCATGCTCAGCAGATGAAGAACATGGTCAGCCAGGTAAATTACTGAGCTGAACCAATGCCCACACTCAAAGATTCAAAAAACTAATTGTTTACCCGTGTATCGGGATCATAGACCTTGAAAGAAAGATGGACGACGCATCTCCACTTCCTCCCGTTGTACAAAATATAGCCAAAATATGCTGGATATGAATCCTGACATATTTGTGTCATTATACGCCAGGATCTTTGCAGTAGTGATTGTTGTGTTGCGCTGAGGTGTCGAGGTCCTGTAGATACACATGCTTGACCAATTGCGAGTCTGTCTCGCGAGGTGTCAATCATGACTAATTAAACCCAAACTTACTGGAAAAAATTAACTCAAACAAATGTCAGTGTGAAGTTTGCAGAGAAAATTCTTTTTTTTGGACCACGTCCTATTCACTAACGTGGAGGAGGCAGGGTTCATGACATGTACTGCAGCCAGCCACCAGGGGGCGATCAAGATTACTTGACTTCACATTTAGGGAGCTATCATGTCGTCCATCTTTATTCAGTCGGATTTTAACACATTCCAAACCACACAAACAGAAAAATCTTTAAACATCTGTCTCTATTTTAACTGAGATTCTTGCCGATGATATTTCTGTCCAACAGAAAAAGTACAGAGAGGATGCTGAGAAGACCATGTCTCACTATGTGCCCGTCCTGGACACTCCGGAGATGCTGAGAGTTCGTGAGAACCAGAAGAACTTCAGCACTGTAAGTAATACTTGTAAATGATGACTTCCCCCGGGGGCACCATGTCTTCCACCGGCGTAGGTCTAACAGTTTGATGTCAGAGGTTCCTCCAGTGTCTGTGTATGTCTCCATGTCCTCTGTAAAGTATTATCTTCAATACTTTAAACCTGTGTACTGTTAGTTGAATGTCTTTTGTACGTTTAATTTCATTCAGTCCAGTTAAGTGTTTGGTGTCAGTATTTGTCCTCAAAGCAGAAGAGTTAGAATATATCACACGTTTTTTGCTCATTAGAAACATTAGTCATTTTTCTTCTGTCCTTTATTTTTTTGTTTTACATCATTGTGTCATTGTGAAACATTTTAACTGCACTTTTGTTTTTCTCCCTGTAGCTTCTATACCAGATTGACGTTAAAAACAATAAAGGCAAAGTGTCTTCTGTAAAGGACACTCCCGAAATGCTCCGTGTTAAAGAGAATACAAAGAATTTCAGCTCGGTATCTACTTCATAATTTCGTTTTTCTTAACATATTCTAATACGTTTTTTTACACTTATAATTGATTTTTTTTTTTTTTTTACTTTCCTCCCTCATTTTTTTTAACAAACCCCTGATATGCAGCCCTTATTTCTTCGGACCAAATTGATTTTATTTAACCTTTATATATGCCTCATTTTAATTCCAGCAACTAACCCATGACAGTTTGTTCTATAGTTGTTAGTGCAGAGCTTGTGTGGTGTTAAATTCTTTGTTCACTGTACCATGTTGTATGTTCGTGTCCAGAAATGTGTTTATTTAAATGTTGTTTTACATGTTTGTATTGTTTTATGTGAATGAAAATTGCTCAGTTTTGAAGTTTGATTCAGCACCTAGTCGTCATTATGCAAGAGTTAAACCATCGGTGGCTGCTTTTATTCCTCGTGCACATAAAGATTCAGTACAAAGAGGATCTGGGAGGAGGAACAGCTTTACCCGAGACCCCTGAGATGGAGCGGGTTAAACGCAACCAGCGCAACATTAGCACGGTACTCCACAGAGTGACCCTGCCCTCCTTCATCTCCTTATTCCCTCCCTCATCATCTTGATCATCATCTATTTTGAAAACAGATTCATAGAAGACACACAGCTTTATTTATATGTTGGTGTTAAGAGAGTGTCTTACTCTGTCCCTGTGTAATGTGTACAATGGGCAGATTCAGTACAAGGATTCTATTGGTCAAGGCACAGCCATCCCAGATCTCCCTGAGGTGCAGCGGGTCAGAGAGACCCAGAAGAATATCAGCTTGGTAGAGACAGACCTGCATTGACCAATACTTTTTATCCCCTTACAATCATTCCATCTGACTTGTCCCAACTTTTCCTTTTTTCCTTTTACCACCGTGTTCTCCCTCCTCCATCCTAACTAAGTCTCATAAACCTTTAACCATTCTGGTTTGATGACTTGATATTTCAATGAGTCTGTAGGATTATTCTGCCTCATGATAATTCATCGCATTTAAACCCTTAATGAGGTATCACCTTTTTAATATCACATATATATTTCCCAACTTTATCTATTCACAACATCCCCGACCACCATCTACCAACATAATATAGGAGTAATAGCTTTTTTTATCTATTTATTCAAGTGTTCACTGTTGTTTAGAATGAAAGGACATGTCTGTAGTATGTGTGCCTTTTGTTTGTCCCTGTCTTACTCTGTACCTGTTTAACTTTTACACTGGGCAGATACAGTACAAGAATTCCCCTGGTCAAGGCACAGCCATACCAGATCTCCCTGAGATGAAGCGGGTCAGAGAAACCCAGAAGAATATCAGCTCGGTAGAAACAGACCTGCACTGACCCTTATTTTATCCCCTGATAATCAATCCCACAAAACGCCGTCTGACCTCTTCTCTAAATGTCTACCAAACCTTACTTTTTTGTGTTTTTAGTAGTTTTTCCCTCCTCCATCCTAACTTTAGTTCCATAAATCCCATTTTTTTCCCCCCCCAGCCTTAGTTTTCCTCTATTAGTCTGTAGTTCCCTGGATTTCTTTTACTTAATCGTTTTTTTTCCTTCCCTCCCAAACAGAAAACTAATCAAAGTTTGAGTGTGTTGCCGCCGTAATTGACATTTGTTTTGCTCATTCTCGTTCAAAGCTTCAGTACAAGGAAGAAGTGGGACAAGGCACGTCAGTATCAGAGACCCCAGAGATGGAGAGAGTCAAACGCAATCAGCAAAATATTAGCACGGTACTCCACAGAGTGACCTCCCCCTTTTCTGCACCTCCCTCAAACACATTGTCATAACATTTCTCCCGAGCTTTCACCAGCTGTTTGAAATGTCTGAGCTGTTATAACTCCAATGAGCCGTGTAGGGTCACATAAACTGTGTCTCTAACATAACCTGCCTCTTTATTTCTTAAGAGAAAAAAAAGCGTGTGTTTCCATGTTTTATGTGATTTGTTTTGTTTGTGCTGTGCTGTGTCTCCTTCTATCGTCTGTAATTGTCTCCGATTGACCTGATCTTTGTTATTTTCTTTCCTCCACTTTCTCTGCATGAAACCCAAACTGCCTGCTGGGTAGATCAAATACAAGGACTCTTTGGGTCGAGGCACAGCTATATCGGACCTCCCTGAGGTGCAGCGGGTCAAACAAACCCAGAAGCACATCAGCTCGGTAGTGGAACCAAACCAAACCACGTGTGCTTCTAACTGCTGAGAGTGGTGCCCATCAATAATAAGCTACCTCCCCTCATCTCATGCTCCCATCACCTCTTGCTCCTCCATCTCCAACCAACGCAAAACAAACTGCAGTTTCTTAAGCTCCAGCCCTTCCATCATCACCACTCTGACCCCAATGCAGCCCTAATTCCATCCGTGCATTTCTTCTTTTTTCCTTTTCTCCTTTTCTTCTTTCAAATCCTCCACCATCAACCCCTCAAGCTGAGTGACACCCTCTTCTATCTTCTAACCCGCAGCCCAGCTTTCTTCACATTAAAGCCCCTGCGTGTTGCAAAGTTAATTTCCCAGAGGAGTTAAATCTCTGAGGTGTAAAAAGTGTGTTTATCTCGACGTCTGTGGCCACAACAGATCCTGGCTGTTCGACCGGAGCGACCAGGATGCATCACTCTATAGGACCAATTTCTCAGACTCTTCTTAAAAATATTCCAAAAGTGTGAAACCTAAAAAGTGAAAGGCATTTCCACTCTGAGATTATTCAATCTCTTTTTCTCTGTATGTCCTCTGTAAGAGTATGTCTATGAAACCAGTCCTATAGGTGTGTGTGTGCGCTCTATGTATGGTTCAGTGTCTGACTGTGCTTCTGTCCTGTAGGTGTTGTATAAAGACAGTTCCGCCAAGGGAACTCCTGTGGTGTTCACTCCAGAGATGGAGCGAGTGAAAAGGAACCAAGAAAACATTAGCTCGGTACTTTCAGAACCACTTCAAGAACATGTTCTACTCCAGAAATGTTCAGATAACCCTTTTCTAACCAACTTGTCCCCTGGCTCCAGTTAATCATATTAATTTTCCCCCACTGCGCTGTCTCTTAAATGTCTTTAATACCAAGCTGTGGTGTGTCTGTGCACATCATCACCTCTAACCTCTCCTGTTGGTCAAACTACTTCATCTTCCCCTGTCGTCCTCCCACTGAAGACTGGGACGTAATCTTGTTTCAGTTACTACTTCCCACTTCTTAATGAAAACATCCCTCCTAATTCATCTGTCTGACATCCCAGTAATGCCCCGGGCAGCTGTGTGTATGTGTCCTTTTACTGCCAAGCCCTTTGTGCTGTGGATACCAATGGCTGCTTATGATGAACTCGGCTTTAAAGCATTACAGACACTCACTGTGTGTCCTTTGTCCTCCACCAGGTGCTGTACTCCGACAGCTTCCGTAAGCAGGTCCAGGGCAAAGCTGCCTTCGTTCTGGACACACCTGAGATGAGGCGCGTCAGGGAGACCCAGCGCAATATCTCTGGAGTAAGATTTCCTGGATGTTTCTTTGATAATTAGAAACTGGTCACAAATTTTTACTATTTAAAAAAGCCTCAGTAAGATTATTTGTAGTTGTACAATTTGCTAGACTGGTGCAAACAAGTTGTACAGTATACATGTGATTTGTGTGGTTCAGGTGAAATACCACGAGGCCTTTGAGAAAAGCAAGGGCAGCTTCACTGCCACCACCTCCGACCCTGTGCTCGAACGCGTGAAGAAGAACACTCAGGACTTCAGCGACATCAACTACCGCGGCATCCAGAGGCGTGTGGTGGAGATGGAGAGGAGACGCGCCATCGAGCACGACCAGGAGACCACCACCGGTAACACAGTCCTCACTTTCATCTGATGGACGTACAATTGTAGTTTAGAAATACAGCCACAGGAAATTCCAAATCGCCCCATTGACAGGCTTTGATTCATAAAAAACTAAATATTGACTAGATGTTATATTTATAATTCATAGAGCTAATCATCTAATAACTGAAATGCTTTTGTCTTTATTTTTATTTTTTGTCTTTTGTTATATTTATTTATTTATTTTTTTCTCTTCACATATAAAAGAGCAGTGAGATAATACGTTTCTGACTGCACCTTGTTTTGAAATAGGAAGTCGCTTCTTGTGAAACTTGGAACTATTTTGAATGAATGAGGAAAGAGTCTTTAAGGATGTATCTGTCAGGAGAACAGATGCTTTATGACTTGAATGTTGTGGTTATAAATGAGAAGCACAAAGTGGTTCCTGAGTTAGTATGTGTTTGTCTGATGCAGTAACTGACTCTGTGCCTTCAGATCTGCGCGTGTGGCGCACGAACCCCGGCTCTGTGTTTGACTACGACCCCGCTGAAGACAACATCCAGTCCAGGAGTCTGCACATGATGACAGGTGAGAGGAGGAACTCAAGCTCAGAGGTCTCAATTAGATAGAAATGATTTAAGGAATGTTTCAGATTAATAAATGATTTAGTTCATCCTCATGCAATATGCAAATGTTATGGTAAATTCTTTTAGGGATTAAAAGATGTTTAGTTTTTTGTGCAAAGCTACAATTCAACCTTCGTGTAGAGAACTGAGTATGAACCTGCCCATTATACTCTAATATGTAAATAGATCTGAATAAATTATTGAATTCATTATTAGTTTTTAAATGACCTTTTCATGGTCCAGAATATTGGGAACATTTTGTGTAAGTGCTGATTTGTTGCTAAAATCATTTGAAACGATTGTGTATGAATAATATATTTACTGTCGCTTTCACAGCAATCTGACCATTATTTGTGGAAACATCTTTGTCTGAGTCAAAGTGTGTGTGTGTGTGTGTGTGTGTGTGTGTGTGTGTGTGTGTGTACACACTGATGATGCTGATCCAGATGTTCAGTGCAGTGAACTTTTGAAAATGCTTGCAGTTTCCCATGTTTACACACGTTCCCAATCCTAGCTGGAAGAACAAGGATAACCTCCATCTGAATAAAATGTCAAATTGAACAGATGTGTAGCAGCTGGGACTAGAATTATGTAAATGCTGCATTGGATTATGTGACTGTATTGAGCGTCTGACCCTGTTCTGACAGTGCAAGCTCAGCGGCGCAGCAAGGAACACTCCCGCTCCACCAGCGCTCTGAGCGGCGTGGGCGACGAGAAGTCTGAGGTGTCCCAGGACGCCGACCACCACCTGTCCCTCTACAGCAACGGCTTCATGGCCTCCTCTATCGGTGACAAATCACTGCAAATAATAGTTTACAGAATAATGTGTTTCTTTGCTTTGTCGTGAGTATTCAAAATCAAATACTAATGAGACTGTGATTGATCTGTTTTCCCTCCTGCAGGCTACCAGCAAACTAAGACTGTGGAGCTGCAGCAGAGGTCTTCATCAGTGGCCACCCAGCAGACCACAGTGTCCTCCGTCCCCTCACACCCCTCCACCACTGGAGTTAGTAGCACTTATTCACATTACACACACACAGACGAGCAAGTGGGGAAAATATGAGCGTGAAATCTGAGAGTGACAGAATATGGTGGAATTATGGGATTTGTTAACAATTACAAATATATATAAAATCACCAACCCTATCCTTTAAACACACTGACTCTCATCCACCTTCCTTTCTCCTCTGCAGAAAACCGTGCGTGCCATCTACGACTACGGTGCAGCCGACAGCGATGAGGTCTCCTTCAAGGACAGCGATGTCATCGTTAACGTGCAGTCCATTGACGAGGGCTGGATGTACGGCACCGTGCAGCGCACCGGCAAGACCGGCATGCTGCCCGCCAACTACGTTGAAGCAGTTTAAAGAGGAAGAATTCAAGGAGACGCGTCCACGGGGCAAACTGAGTGGTCACAGCTGAGGCTTAGTGCAATTTGTAGCTTTTAGTTTTAGATCTGTACCTGAACTGTGTTGTAACTGGTGTTTGTAAGTCTGTTATCATTCATATGCTGCTGCCCCCCGTTGCCTGTGGATGTGACATAAACATATAAATACTTCTGATTATACATACCATGCCTACTATGAACGTCAGACTATTTTAGATTGTTGACCTCCTCTAAGACACTGTCTTGGAAAAGCAAGAGACCCGAACATACGTCCTGGCCCTTTATTTTGTAAATTAAAAAAAAAAAAAAAGTAATATATTATATACACTTTGTCCGAGTTTGTCCTCAAAAAGAGAAACCGATGGGCTCTAGTAGTTCTAGTTTTAATGGAAGTTGTCTGGAGAGAAAAAGGAAATGATAAGACAAACGAAACAAACAAGGAGTCAGTTAACACCGACCTCCTCCATGATGAAACCACTCCTGAAGAGTTGCATAAGACAGGCCTCAGTCTTCCCTCCTCTACACTGAAGGCTGGTCAATAGTAGAACGTGTGTTGTTTCCTCCGATGATTTAGGTCCTCTACCTCTAATCAGTAGCGAATAAAGCACACCAGCTCCTGCAGCACTCCGCCTCCTTTTCTTTCTTACCTTTGTGTATGTTTAATGTTGACAACTGTGGATATTTCAACGAATGAATTTGAAGGAAGTGGGGAAAAAATCCTGGATCCACACCAGAATTTAATGGGTTCTTTCTTGACCCCTGTCCCATCCTTCAACCAGGTTTCATGGAAATCTGTTGAGTAGGTGTTGTGTGTTCCTGCTAACAAACAAATACAGAAATGGACACGCAAAAATATAGCTTCTTTGGCAGAGACAACTTAAACGTGTCTTATGCAATGAGTTTTATTTAAAAGTAATTTCCTCCAGTGTTTTTTCTGATTCCGATTATTTTCGGAGAAAGTGAGAGTAAAAACATTTTATATTAAAAGTAGACAAAGTTAGAAAATCAGTAGTAAAAAGACAGAACACTGTTTGTAATGATTATTATTACAACTCTAATAAGGCAGCCATTATAAAGGGTTTGAGTTTTATCATGTACTAATATTTTATAGATGAAGTGATGAGTGTTTAAACCTGATCATCTTTTTAACTCTTTAGTTTATCAGTAGTTTCATTATGAATTTATAAACATTTATTACAGCAGATTACATTGAATAACTTTGGTTGTTAGCTTAGTATAAAATGAGAAAACACTAATGAAATTAGACTTGATGCTTTATTAGAAACCTTTATTAATGATCTGACTGTTAATGACTCACCAGAGACGTTAAACAATGTGACATCAGTGAAGTTAATCAAATGATTGATTAATTAACCGACCAATGAAGCATTAGTAAATTATTCACCTTTTAATATTAGTCACAGGTTATAAACACTTTATAAGCGGTGCCTTTTAAATAAAAGTGGTGGCAGATTATATTTCTCGGTGCACGTGGCACAACGGAAATTTTGGCTCAAAATATTTTGGATAAAAGTCGTTTCTGCTGTTGAAGTATTTCAGTGTTTCACATAATAAAGTGATATTAGAAAAGTCACCGAGTTTGAACTTTCAGTCCAATGGCACTGAAGAAATGTGGCTTTTGATTTCAGCCTCACAGTCCAGTGTTCACACGTCAGTCAGCTGCTCCGTCGCTGCAGCGTGAGCAAACCGGCCCGCTGCTGATACTGCTTCTCCTTGGCCTCGGAGATTTTCTCTGTGAGGTCAGCCGGCTTCTCGAAGAAGTTCACCAGCGCCTGCTCGGTCAGCAGCGACGCCAGGATCTGAGCGAAACTGATCGTCCACTCGTTATCAGCCCCTGCGTCTTCAGCGGTCTGGGTGGGCTGCGCTCCTTTCACCTCCTCCTGGCTTGTGACCTCCGACTCCGAGGAGCTGAGCCCACGGTGGCTGGCCTCGCCGATCTGCAGCACGAGGCTGGTGACGGTGGCGATGGCCTGGAAGAGGTCGTTCTCCTCCGCTTCGCCGTGGAACATGCTGTAGAGGGTCTTACAGAACTGGATGAACTCCCGCTGTGGGGGAGGAGATGAAGAGGGGGTTAGATCAGTGTTTGATCATTTAGTTTATTTTTAAATATGAATTGAAAACATAGTTTTCTCTACAACAGTCCAACAGATCTGATTTGAATCTAATGATCTGAATGAAGTTTGAGATAAATTTTACTTGAACAATTTTAACCAATTAATTTTTCAAGCAAGAATGCTGATAAATTACCTGGTTACCACTTTTCAAATGTGTCTGTGGTCTTTAAATTTGTGTGACAGATCTTCTCTTGCGATTTATAGCGTATAGATAAAGTTACCTTTGCTAAGAAGGATAGATTTTTATAGCGGGATTATGCACAAACTACTGAACCGGTTTTATTGAAACTTGTGGAAAGGTGGATTACGGCACAGCTTGGTTTTTCCCTATCTAGAAGCCTCTTAAAGGTCGAGTGCAGCCGTCGAGTCTCCTCAGCAGCAGTATTCACCCACAATGTGACCGTCAGTAGAGAACTATCGACTCTGGTGTCTCACTTGTTTTCGGTGTGTATTTGAAGAAGAACGTGTTTGTTTTTGAGTTTGCCACAGAGACACGAGAACAAAGAAACATCACTTAAAGACGAGGCTGCACTGGGTGTGACACTAACTCAACAAGTGTGCGTTACCTGGTTCATGAGCGGCAGAGGTTTCTTCACATCCTTCTCCTTCTCTTTGGCCAAATCCCGCAGCATCCGCTTCAGCTGCTCCTGATAATCTTCCTTCACTTCTTCTTCCCCTCCTGGAACAGTCACATTCTCCTCATGTCTCACATTTACATCACATGTCAGGATTTGTGCTGAGCTGATAAATCAATGGCAGCATCGCTTTCGGACTCTGTGGCCGAGACGCCTTGGGGTTCTCACCCGCTCCAAGTTAAATCTCGGACCACCAACAAACTCCTCTTCCTCACTTACAAATCCCGCCATGACCTCTCCCTGCAGCACATAACCGACACACTTCGGCCCCAGCCCTCACAACGCCACCTACATGTGGACATAGGGTGGGCGGCAATATGACTTCAAATCAATATCACGATTATTTCAAACTTTTACCTCAATAACGAATAATTAATCTTCGCCGGCCCTGATCCTGAAGTGTACAAAAGGATTGCAGCAGAAACCCGACAGTTTGTGAATGCACGCAAGTATTACACAAATTAACAGACACAAGCAAGATTAAGTCGGTTAGAGGTTATAAATGTAAATTGCCGAGCCCTATGTGGACTTGATGCATTCTGTTCAAAATCACTCCTACTTCACCTCTTCTCTGTCCTTATATGCCCTTGTCCCTTAAATCCTTGGGTCTATTGACCGGTGCAATAAAAGTGTAAGTTATTATATGTTGGGACCTGATTTTTTGTGAAACCACACTTCGGCCTACACGTCAAAGCCTGAAGCAGCATGTCCCTCCAGGACTCAGTCTCCCAGGGGCCATCAAAAACCAGAGCAAGGAACTCAGTCTCCCAGGGGGCATCAACTTCACACAGAGGTGTGAAACCCCCCCCCAGGGACACAGGTTTCAACTCCCATTGGTCACTCTGAACCCCATGACCTGTGAGGTCACCGGGCCAATATAAGGCCTGTTCTCCCCCTCTTCTGTCTCTTCTGTTCTCTTTCTACACTCCCTCCACGGAGAGAAGGCTGTCGAGCCTCTTTCCCTGCATCGCCGAGGGAAGAAGCCTCTTCTTCAGCTCACATCCTCTTTTTCCATCCAACTCTTCGAGAGGAGCACAAAGGTGCAGCTTCCAGCTCATCTCACCAAGGAAACCTCCTCATACTCCAAGCTCTACCAACGTCCTAGCAGCGATGCGATGTCCTGCAGGAAAACTTCAACCAGCAACTGAGCTACACAGCTCAACAGAATCACCAAGGCAAGAGCCACAGACTTGCAAGACGACACAAAACTTCGAACTGCACAGCAACTTCCTTTTTCCCCTTTCCACGGACTGGTAACACAACTGGGCTTAATAATTATACTAGGCTAAGCAAGACTGTTTATTCGATTCTGTTTGAGGTTTATAAGTTTGATTTGTGGTGTTGTGATATTTTGGGTACAAGTTATTGAGAAAGTAATGTTAGTCTGTTATGCTCTTCACAGTCTTTCGTTGCATCCAATCTAGTAACTTCCTCTAATTTGGCACACACACAGACACACGCATAACTCTTCACCTCATTATCTCTACAGGTTGTAAACATTCCAATAGGTGGGGGAAGGGTGTTATCTCTTTGGCCAGCGACCATTTTGGAAGCACACAGACACACACACGTATACTCATATACACATCTTTGTTTAGTAATTACACTGTTAGTAATTTGTGTTTTTATACTTTATTATATTCATAATAAATGTTTTCCTTTCACAAATGCTTTTTTTATTAATGTTGCATAAGTGAATTTCGCCAACCTCTACACTGTCAAGAACTCCATATCCTTCAACTTAGCTAACTATCTATATGGTAGTTTTGGTTATAGTTATTAATTTAATTGTTAATCAGAGTTCCAAATTTGTAGTTAGTACTTTTATGAGACTTCAATAAATTGGCTATCTTTTCCCTTCCTTTGAAGGGTGGTGCCCCGAGGTAACTTTAATCAATTAAAGTTATTATTTAATATTAATAATAAATATTAATATTTAATATTTTATTTTGATAACCAAATTTATTGAATGCCGAAAGGCACACCATTTTATGGTATCACATTTGATGCATTATGGCACAACATTATATTTATACTGACCTGAGGGCTTATTAACACAGAGGGGTCTGTTGGTGGAGAGCAGGGGACTCTTCATCAGAGAGGGGTCATCCTCACTTTCTGTCAGAGCTACAGACACAAACACAGACTGGAGTTAATCCCCCGTCAGCTCCAACTGCGGCGTCCAAACAAAACGGTTTCCTTCGTGATAAGAGAGTGAACGACCTGGTGGGATGTGGAGGCGATAGAGGAGCCGGACTTTCTCATTCAGCTCCTCACAGTACAAAGTGTCTGAAACCGAGGAGACAGAGTCAGTTTCAAGCTTCACACTCTGAGGACGGATGTGTTTCTGTCGGCCGTCATCTTACCCAGCCAGCCGGCAAACTCTCGAAACGTCACCAGGTTGTCTTGGTCCTGGTCCAGCAGCGTGAAGGTGCGGTTGGCCACCGTGTCCATGTGCTGGTTCGAGTCCCCGGGCCACGGCACCAGCAGCCCGTACAGGCTCTTGAACTGGGGCCGGTCCAGCCGGTACTGCCGCTCCAGGTAGGAGCGACCGGAGTCCATGTAGCTCCACGCTGCCGCCTCCGCCGCCGCCGCAGAGCTGCTGTCGCCCCAGTACAGGCTGATAAAGTGCTCGGTCTGAGAAGATAAAGCGTTAAGGAGAAAAGAAGAAACAAAGATGGAATAAGCCTCTTAGACACGCCTGATCATTTTAAATATTAGGATAATGATTGATTGATTGATTGATTGATACCTTGAAGAGGTCGTAGACGTCGGCCAAGTTCTCTGAAGGGATGGAAACATCTGGAGTCACCAATCTTAACTGCGACAGAATGTAAAGATGGCAAAGATTACGTTATGGAAACCTTTGACCTTGATAGGTCCTCAAACACATTCGTTTCTCTGTTTGCTCACAGCGTTTTCTTTGGTGGTGTCTTCATGAGCCTGCAGCACCCGGATCCTGTGTCGACAGCGAAGCCTCTCAATCTGCCGCACTGTCAGGTCTCCGAATTTCTGACGAGACAAAACGCAATAACAGAGAGGGATGTGAAACTAAAGGCTGCGGCAAACCTGTCCCCCTCCGTGAAATGTGAAGATTGTGACGTGGTGAAAGTGTCGGTTCAATGAAATTCACCAAAGATAATAAATAATTTTTAAAAATGTACAAAACCGGTACAATGAGGATCAACATCTGCCTCGTGTGTGTTTCTCACCTCGTACGACTCATTGATGAGGTTGGTGATGTTTGCGTGAACAACGGGAACATCAGAGTCGCTGCGGCCTCTCTCGTCTGCAGCAGGCGGGGACGACAGAGGGGACGACGGAGGGGACGACGGAGGGGAAGACGACGCTTCACTTCCAACCTGCTCCAGAAAACTGCAGAGCACAGGATTCACATTCTCCCATTTCATACGCTTGAAACTTAGAATTTCTCAAAACACTGTGAATGCAAATCCCATTTACCCCATTCATAAATCTGAATACTTGAATTCATGGATGTGCAACCAACACAAGTTTACCCTGTGAGAATCATGAGTGCTTGTCCGTCATCGGTGCAGGCGGAGAGCTGAGCGGCGTTGGCCTCCAGCACGGCCAAACCCAGCTGGAAGTTGGCTTTGATTCCGTGGAAGAAGAAGCAGTCGACCACGCAGACGGCGCTGTGGAAGGGCAGGACGCTGAGGAAGAGGGTGAGGAACCAGGAGAGGGAGACGGAGGAGAGGGCGGAGAGGTCTGGAACGTGCTCGGCCAGCTCCGGCAAACGCTCCCTGATCAGCTCCTCGAACACAGACTGGTCCACCTGAGCTCCTGCAGGGGGTGGGGGGTGGGGGGGGGGGGGGGGGGGGGATTTCAATATCCTGTATGTGCAGTCCTGTTTACACTGAACATACTCTATTCACATACATACTGTTTATATACTAATGCTATTTCCTTATATTTTGTTGTGTTTATATCACATGTTTACCTATGTATTACTTTTTACTGATGTTTCTTATTTGTATTGTCCCCTCTGCTGCTGTGACATGACAAACTGTAGTGGAACTAATAAAGAATCTCATCTCATCTCATATTTCTCTTCGCCGAGGAGGTTATGTTTTCGCCTGCATTTGTTCGTTTATAAGCAAAACTCTGAAAAACTACTGAATGGATTAACACCAAACTTGGAAGAAGGATGTATTACGAGTCAGGAAAGAAGTCTTCTTATTTTGGTGTGGATCCGAATCACAGGGTTGATTCAAGAAATTTTTCTCTCACTTTCTTTAACATTGTGAGATAGGACGTTACATTTCTCAGGGGAGTGATATTTGTGAGCGTGTGAATTTTGGTGCGGATAAAAATAAAAATCTTCCCAGTTTAACTGTGGTTTCCTAAGGAGGCTGTTGGCTGTTGGTGTAGGTTTTCACTTTACTGAGCCATTCTAGTATCTCATCGTGTTCCATGTGGTCCGAACACGAGCAGTCCTGCAAAAGTGTTTCATAGCTTTGACCAGCAGATGGCAGTAAAAGCTTGACAATGAGTCTGAGTGCTGTTAATTTGGATGCAACATGAATTCATCAGTTTATCTTAATAATAAATACAGAGACAAAAACTATTTATCTCACTAAGAAATACTGACTGTTTACCGCAGTCCGATGTTTACATGTTGCACTGTACAACTAGACTGTTATCAAAACAATATTACAGGCAACTGACCAAAAAACATCTTTCATTTATATAAACACTTTTACCCGTATCCTTTCATTCTAAATCCAGCTACACACACACACTGTTGTTAATGACTCTAATTCAATGTTGTTTTTGTCTCTTTAAGGTTCAGAGGAGGGAAATTATTGATGCTATAAAAAAAATGTCCTTTAAGTGTCACATCCATGAGAAAATTCAGGGAACTCAATTACTGCTGTTTTAAAGATGAACAGATGTTCCAAAACATCTGGACATTACCAGGAACAGGAAATTGTTTCAAATGCACCTTGCGTGTCGAAGATATGCAGCTTCACAAACACAGGAAATAAGCTCTTATTTTGGATTCTAAAAAAACGCTTGTTTGGTGTCCGAGCTGAAACAAACAACCAGGATATATAAAGAGAAGAAGAGGCTAGGTCGACGTTAAAGAGTCGTGTAAAAGCATAAAATGGTTTCATGAATTTTACGTGATGTGCTTTTAAACACGGAGCAGCTACTGCTCATTTAGCTCCAAGTGTGTATAAAAGAAGCTTTATAATCCCCTTATTATACTAACATTGACGTCTCACCTATGACTCTGCGGTTGAAGTAGTCGGGCAGCATCCTCTCACAAACAGCCACCAGCAGCCAGAACGCTTCTTCCTCTTTGGCGTAAAGCAGCAGCACCGACGCCAGGATGTTCATAGACTGGACGGAAAGAGATGAGAGAAGATTTTACACAGACACGCGCACGCACACACACACGCAATTAGAGTCCATTTAACTGATAAATCCATGCAGGTGAAAAATTATGCACAACCTTGAGACACAGTTTAATTACAACTAATAAATTACAATAAACTGGTTAGATACATAAATTATGTTAAATTTGCCAATAAATCAATTTCCTTATCTTTTCTTTCAATGATCAATAAAAAATATTCACTATTATAATAAATAAGTTTCAAAATGAAAGTAAATTAAATATTTTTGTAAATTACTAAATCTTCCATCTCTTAATTCATACAATTTACAGTTTTCATTTCATGACAGATTTATTTTAAAGACGTGAGTGAAAATTGGAATCTACAGAGCAGCGGCTGAATCATAACATAGCTATTACTATTTTTTATTTTTGCATTTAACTTTTTTTGGTTTTGCTTCAGTTCTAAAAAATCCGAAAGCTCTTGATAACACTACTGATGAAATATTTAGACACACACAATATTATTTCTGCAGTATTCATTCATATCATTTAATAATAATAATCCTACTTATGCAGCACTGATCTTGACAATGTTCAAAAGAAGAAATTAAACTAGAGGCGGCGGATAAAACGAGAAAAACACAAAGAAACATGAGCAGAGAAAAAGACCAATAATCTATTATTGGTCTTTTTCTCACCTGACATTAGGTTTTTCTCACCTGACAGTATCCGATCTTCGGGTTGCGATGAGCGTAGGCGGTGAGGACACGTCGGAGTGCAGCGATGCCGGTGGGGTTCTGGAAGGCAGGGTGGTCCGGCAGCGAGCGGTGGAGGTCCCGCTCGATCTCCTCGGTGGCGAGGCTGCTCTGGCCCATGGACTTCTTCACCAGGCTGGTGTAGTAGCCCTGATGAGACTCCAGCTCCGAGGATGCATCTGCACAGAGACACAGAAACTGTAAATATACAGATGTTGTTTTCCCGCAAGCACATTGTAAACAAACAAACTTTCTTTGTCTTAGTCCTGAGAATTTAAATCTTTTTTTCTGCTCCAGATTCTGTTTCGGTTCCTCCACAGCCAGCTCCTCTTCATCAGTTTCAGTATGTGATGACTGCAGCTCAGGGAAGTGAGACCGAGCAGAGGAACACAAAATAAAAACTACAAACTAAAACCGCAAACTAAAAACACACCTCTTCCGACTATACCTTGAATAAAAGTTTAAACTAACAATGTAGTAGCACTTAAATGGCACTTACATAAAGCACTTTGTAGTTTGGCTTTCTTGAAGAAATTGTACTTTCTTGATTCTTGTTGTTCTGGGTTTGTACCCTCATGGTTGAATGCACTTATTGTAAGTCGCTTTGGATAAAAGCGTCAGCTAAATGAAATGTAATGTAATGTAAAATAGGTGCGTAAGCCAATGAGGTTACATTTTCATCTGCGTATGTTTGTTCGTCTGATATTTAGCAGCATTACGTAAAATAATCCTCTGCTATTCTATATGTATATAATGTATATCAGTAAAAAAGTAATTATTAGAAACACCTCCAAGTACAATACATTAAAGCACGTCTACAGTAACACAAACTACAGCTTCCAAAATCACAATGAAGATGATTCAACAACTGTTGAAATAAAAGGAACTTTGTTATCTCTGTGGGTTTATTGCAGAACGGAAGTCGCACACATTATTTTTAGAGATGTGCTAGTTTTCACCTGTGGTACTTTCACCAACACCATTTTTACTGTGCAGCTCTTAAATCTCTTTTAACTCCACCTGCAAACACTTCATAAACATATGACATATATTTTTACAAATGAGTACAATATGAAGTCTGTATGTAGTGTAGAGTCTATTTTTGTCCTTTAGTGTATTTACCTATAGAATGTCAGGTTGATTTCATTGTAGTTATGGTAACAGAAACTCTCTCTCTCACCAGAAAGCGTCATCCACAGCTCCCCTCGCAGGGACTCCGGTATCCCCATGGCAACAAGTCTTTGGATCTTCTCCGTGCGGAACATGTGGACGCCGCGTCCAAACTCGGAGAAGTGTTCGTCCCACAGCCGCTCCTTCACCTGCTCCATGCTCTGACACACACAGACTCGCACATTAACACGACGGCTCCTGGGCCACTGGTGGTGAAAGACAGACTAACCTCCCGCCGCAGTGAGAAGAGTTGAGTTTATCTTCAATCTGAGCTCGGACGTCAGACGGCTCTCACCTTGTTGCCGTTGGTCCCTGGTTGGTTTTGGTGGAAGGCCGTCATCAGAGCCTCACTGTTGACCGTGTTACGCAGAACCTGCTCCTCGATCTCCTCCTCATCTGAATGCCCAGTGTCGTAGTAGAAGGTGTAGTACGGGGTCGGCGAGCGCTGAGGGAAGAAAATATTGCAGATTGTTTGTCTGAAGTAGCGACAACTACATTTGATCACGCTGTGTATACTCACCAAACTCCTCCTGCTGTCTTTCTTGCTGCGGAACATGGACTGTTTCCACTGCAGAGCTCGGAGTCTGGAGTTCAGACTCTCCACCAGCTCGTCTCGGTCCTGCAGCTCGATCAGCTGGAACGCCTTCTTCGTCCGGAGGCTCACGATGACGGGGTTGGGAAGCAAGTTGGTGCTCTCTGCTTTTTCTATCGACAACACCTGATGAGAAAATGGAGGGAACGAGGCTTCAGACCAAAGACTCAATACCTCAATATTGTGATAACAATATTTTAACTAGAATTAAGTGAACCAAAGGTAGATTCAAATATATTCTGTATTTTAGGATAGAATGAAAGAAACTGATTAGTTCAGACAGTTCAATAAATATGTAAAATACTAAAGTCTATTCTGATAATCTGAATTAAACCAAACTGTATAGGAAATGTGGGTGAGCACAGGAGACACTAGAGGTTAAAGAGCATCTGGAGGAGCAGAAGGAGAATTATTCCTTGTTCACAGTAACACACTGGGTCCAGAGGAAGTGATTAGACTTTTCTAAAGACAAAGCTTCAACAGAAAACTGAGGAAATACAGGATTAAGCTGCAGCAGAGGACGGAGGAGAGCGTGCACCACGCCGTTCTTTGTTCACGAACAGACTGAGCAGCTGTTGAACTGAAAGAACTAAAACCAAAATAAAACAGACCAACGACAATGATAGAACAAAGTGAACAATTCAAATAAATCAGCAAATGTCAATAGAGCTTTAAACTGAGATTATATTAAACACTAGATGGAATTGAATTATTACCTCCACCAAGGAAGGTTTGTTCATTAACTAATACATTTTGGTTTGGATCTAGACAAAGGAAGTGGAAAGTTTCTGGGACACACGCACGCTCTCCTCTGTCCTCTGCTGCAGCTTAATCCTGTATTTCCTCAGTTTTCTGTTGAAGCTTTGTCTTTAGAAAAGTCTAATCACTTCCTCTGGACCCAGTGTGTTACTGTGAATAAGGAATAATTCTCCAGATGCTCCTCCAGATGCTCTTTAACCTCTATTGTCTCCTATGTTCACCACATTTCCTCTATAGTTTGGTTTAATTCAGATTATCAGAATAGACTTTTTTACCAATTTAACTGTCTGAACCAAACAGTTCATTAATTCTATCCTAAAGTACATAATATATTAAATTAATGGATCTTGAGGACAAACAATAAGGCACATTTAGGGAATTGATATGTGAGTGGGTGACATTTGGTTCAGCTTGATTGAATTCAAGGAGGAATGAGCTGAGACACAATGTTTCCTCACTGCCTGACATGTCCCCAACACTTTCATTATTTAGACACTAAACTAGAGTTGCATTAAACCACTTTAGCAGTCAAAGAGCAGATTTCATATGTGATGATTAATTCATTCAGAATATACAGTATATATTTATTCAGTTATTCAATTCCTGACTGAATTCTTAAAAAAGAAAAAGAAAACACCCAAACTGCACTTCAGACTCTTCCAGTGTAATGTGCAAGTGTGTGAACATTCTCCACCACATGAACCCAGTGTGTGTGTTACTGTTTAACCTGCAGCAGGCTGAATCAACACACTGTTAAACATGGTAGGAGCATTAACACAACTCCCTGCAGAAAGTCTCAGATAACCGGTCTGTGATTAAAGTCAGAGTCTGCACAGTAGCGATCAGAGGAAAAGAGCTGCGGTGTCAAGGTTCTGCTGAAACAAACAAACTACCTAAAGTAACAGAAACCATCTTTGTGAAAAATTCATTTAACTTGTACTTTGGTTGTTTCATCACTAATCATAATCCAGGGATAATAGGTTTTTTTTTTTAATTTAACCCAAAGAAAACAGAGTAAACTTTCATTGCACCACCAGCTTTTCTGTTACTGGAACACAAATGCCTCATTAGACGTAGTAAACTCTTTTTAACAATGTGCAGGTTTGACTCAATAACTTTCAGTTCCCAATCCATTTTTAAGGCCTGAAAAAGACGACAACTATTTGTGTGCACATTGTTATTATGGATCACTGATGCTTTGTATTTATTGGAGACATTTTTATTTCAGTTTCCCAGAAACGTTCCACTTCCTTTCAACACTGTGCTCCGGGTACTGTACCTCAGCGAGGGGTATGAGCAGGATGCAGTTGCCTTCCTCTCGGCTGGAGAAACACAGATAATTGTCGGCAGTGTAGAGGGTCCCACTTGTGTGGCAGCGGGCGTGTGGCGTCCAGACCGAGCAGGACGCCACCTCGTGGAGCCTCTCACCGCGGGGGAGCCGAAACAGAGCCAGGACGTACTCTCTCAACGCCTGTTCCTCCAGGACCCTGAGGGGGAGAAGATGAGGGGGACAAGTTGTTACTATTATAACTCTGTTATTAGATGACACATCACAGTTCATTGTTTTTACTTGTTTTATTATAATTTTTGAATCATTGCATTATGTCTTTGTTTAAATATCCCCTGCCTTAATGGGGCATGTTTTCCTTGTAACTACTCTTTATCTCGTTTGCCACACTTTTATTATATTTTTAACAATATTACATTTATCAGTGTTTGGGCTCAGAGCTGTTTTATGCTGTGATGTTCATCTATGTCTGACAGGGAGGTTTTTTGAGTTTTTTGATTTCTAAAATAAAATATACTATTATTACTATTATACTATTATACTATTATTATTATAAATGTCCGTGGATGATGATCTAATACAGTACAAAGCGTGGCAGACACGTATTTTTTTACTTGAACAACAAACACAATTCACTGGTTCATTGGACAAGATCATGTGACTTTTAGCAGGAGGGCAAAGAGCTCGTCTGACTTTATGCTCCCAAAAAAATCTCATTTTGAATCTTTAAGTGTCCAAGCAAACACTGCTCTTTAGCGCTGTATATTCCTTTATGTATGTTTTAGACGTTTTTATGTACAATTTATCGTTTGAACACATGGTTCTGACTTCTAAGTTCCTCCATCCTGCATGTAGACCATTAAACAAAGCTGCAGTGAGGAATCTCTTTGTTTTCCGGGGATGTTTGGTCAGTTTTTGTGAAAACAACATATCTATTTCTGGGTTATGCTCCTGTCCCAGGAAATGAGCTGAGCTCTTCAGTATTACTGTCGCCCAGTCTGAAAGGCACATTGTGCACATATGGGTGGATCGCTGGGGGCAGATTTGGAGTATGGGGGTTTGTGACTCCAGGCTCCAGTCATGTGACACAGAGAACGGACTCCTTGACTTGAAGCCAAATCTGGTTTGAGCCCAGAGGATCAGTTCAGTTTTAAACAGCTTTTCTTTTTTTTTTTTCTCTAATCCATGACCCAAATCCCACATTTTTCTTTGCTACACAACACCACTACAACATGGACTCTACTTAGGCTTACAGAAAACAAGCAATTTCCAGAATAATCAAATTTTGGAAACCCCCAACACGCCCCCATGTCTTTCTAGTATCAGAATGGGGGGAGCTGCGTCCGCCCATTTCTGTAACCAACACCCAGAAGCCAGGGTTTGACCTTCTCCCTTTAGCTTTCTGTTTTCACATTCTTTCATCATGAATCTACACTGGTATTTCGTGAAGCTGAAATGAACATCTTTATCTATCTGACAGATACCAGCACCGACCTCTTGGTGATGCGCGCCGGCTGCTGCAGAACTCGGTCCAGCTCCAGACCCTCGCTGTCCAGCAGCCGCCTGAGGGCAATGTCAGCCAGCTGACCTACGACCCCGAACACCTCATCCAGGTTCAGGAACATGGAGAACTCCCTCTGCCGCTGCCGGGTGTGGACCAGGATGGCCTCCGTCATCAGACCGGTGGAGACCCGCTCCAGCCGCGTCACCTCTGCCCAGGGAATGACAAATTTTACTGGGGAAGAAAGAAGAGAATAAAATATTTCAGTTTCTTAAGATGAACAGCTGCAGATCACAGAGACAATAATAGACCTGTGAAACACGTTGTGGTCACAAGTTGTGTCTCAAAGCAGATTTAAAGAAAAACTGCAGTGAAAATGTTTTGTTCAGTGGTGAAAACCAAAGCTCAAGATTCCATTTAGTCAGGTTTTGAAGCATTTGTCCCTGTAAAAGTTCTCTTTGTTTGTATCTTATCTACTTCCATCAAAGGGATGGAGGCACAATAGAAGTGTTTGTACAGGTTTGTGTGATCTACACTGAGAACCGGCTCACTAGCTTTTATTTGGCAGCGTTACAACAAGAATGAAAACATCAGAGGGGCTTTGTTGTTCCTGAACCATGACTACACCCCCATCAGGCAACCCTGACCCTAACCCTCACGTTTTTCTGTAATAAAACTATTTTATAATGATGTCATAATGATGACAAATGATTAGTTAATCTAAACTAGTCATAAAAACTAATAAGACAGAAATATTTAATAAGGAGGAATAATGTGAGAATTACATTTCCTTTCTTTTTTTTATCTTATTTTTTGTTTATTAATTAATACTTTTTGTTATTTATCTGTAAATGTCTGCTGTTATGGAAATTCGTATTCCTTTGTTCAACAAAAAGTGTTTTTTAAATATATATTTTAATCTATATATGTTTTAGGATATGTCTACAGTTCTGGAAGATGCAGAGGTTTGCGAACTATGCATGACGTCATTTCCTGACTTCCTCATGATGTCACTTAATTATGACTTCATATGATGGAGAATCATTTTCTGATCAATATCTATATAACTCAAACCCTCTTATTTATGCAGATATACTATATTTCTGTTATATATACTATTACTGTTCCCACACAAGCTGGGTGAAAATCGATCCATGCATTTGTTGAGTTATTTTTTGTGCACACACACACACACACACACACACACACACACACACACACACACACACACACACACACACACACACACACACACACACACACACACACACACACACACACACACACACACACACACACACACACACACACACACACACACACACAAATCAGCGTACGGACCTTCCTTCCCCAGCAGGAAGGAGTAGAAGGCCATGTGGTTGATACTGAGGTAGAGGAGGCCCTGCCGAGGCACCCGGCCCTTCCAGCAGCAGCAGGAGTAGTACGTCACCAGCTTCTCCGACGACGGGAGGCCAAAGTGCAACTCGAACTTTAGCAGAGCCTCCCTGAACTTCTCCGGCTCCTCCTCCTGAGCAGCCTGGCGACCCCGAACCTCCTCCGCTATAAGGCCCTGGAGAGAACAAAATCTTTGTTAACATCATCATCTAGACATCTGCGATCATCCTCTGCAGCAGTGGCAGGTTTCACACCTTCACTTTTCCTTTGACGAAGCTGGCGACATCCTCCTTGTTCTCAAACACAGACAGAGAGTGGAGCAGGTTGCGGAGCAGCCAGTCCCAGTGCTTGTTCAACTCCTCTATGGCAGCTCCTGATGGAAGAGAAGGGATTTAACACACATCTGATGACACATGCAGGAGGGTAGAGAGAGACTCAGAAATCATCAGAGGTAAATCCAGAACGCAGATCGCACGACCGATTCATCAACTGATTGACAGAAATCTGTCTTTCAGAGACATATCGGTATCTGCGTTTATGTTTGTCAATATGAACATTAGTTTTTGATTTTATTTATAGTTATATATAATAGAGTTTATGGTTAAACTGTAAAATATCAAGCTTCCGTAAAGAATAATCATCATAAGGGTTTGTTAACGACATTTTAGAAATCATTGATGTTTTACTCCTTGACATTGGTCGGACTCTAAAAGCAACACGGACAAATTGATAAAAAGAGTAAAGACAGACAGCAGGAAGGTGGCGTCTTGGAGAAGGAGACTCGATGCTTCAGCTCACCGCTCGCGATGACCCAGCTGACCTGGGAGCCTGGGACCTGGAGGAGGATGCGGAAGGGCGTGACCCTGGCGTTGGAGTCCAACACCGTGTCCAGTGCTCCCACCAGGAGACCTGCAGAGACAAGGACACACAGAAAGGACAATCAGACCAGAGTTGAAATTATGACAGAGACAGAGCTCGGGCAACAGGGATATTTTTATCCACTGCGACCAACAGTCGCAACCATGCGGGTGTATGAATGTAATTGTTCAGTCTCTCTCTTTAAAGTTCTTCATCTGGTTGTTTTGAAATGCCTTTATATTTCAATTCATCCATTCATCCATACATTATCTGTAGTCCTTTTCCTCTGAGGGTCGAGGGGGGATCTGGAGCTAATCCCAGCTGACACTGGGCGAGAGGTGGGGTTCACCCTGGACGGGTCACCAGCGTATCACAGGTTATACATACAGAGACAACCGACCATTTACAACTCTATGGTGAATTTAGAGACTCTAATTAATCCAACCCCGATCTGCATGTCTTTGGACCGTAGGAGGAAGCTGGAGAAAACTACACAAACACACATTTTACTTGGATTTTTATAGCCGCATACTAGAGTCATAGACATTAAATTAAGAAACTATTGATTGATTTGAATAGACCTTATAATATATAATATAACTTAAGTCAGTGAAACCGTGGTCGGCTGGCATGTTGCTGCAATGTGTCACCGCGATGGAAACTTTTTGATCTACATACATGTATTCACTACACAACACAGAGCCACTGCAGAGAAGAGGGAACAAACCTCATTACAGATTAATTGAGTCTAATATAAAAACAGGAGGACGTCAGCGGGCGATAAACAGTTCAGGTTTAATGTTTAAATCCAGCAGGAAACATGTTTAGAGGATCTCACTGGTGATTCCTACAGATACAATCAAGTCCACAGATGTTTAGAAGAATAAAATTAACCCCAAAGAACCAATAATGCTGAAGGAATTCATGCATTTCAATCATAAAGCAAATAGAAACAGTCTCTGAACAGACTGAAGCTCTGTCTCAAAAGGCTGCTGCTGTCACGTTTTCGTCTTCCCTAAACCACGGTGTTGGGCCATGGTTCTTTGTGAAACCACACTTCGGCCTACATGTTCAGTCAAGAGCCTGAAGCCGCATGTTCCTCCAAGACTCAGTCTCCCAGGGGCCATCGAAAACCAGAGCAAGGAACTCAGTATCCCAGTGAGCATCAGAGGTGTGAAACCCCCCCCCCAGGGACACAGGTTTCAACTCCCATTGGTCACTCTGAACCCCATGACCTGTGAGGTCACCGGGCCAATATAAAGTCAGGTTTCCCCCTCTTCTGTCTCTTTCTAAACTCCCTCCAAGGAGAGAAGGCGGTCGAGCCTCTTCATCCTCTTCCTACGACCCTTCCACAGGAGGGAAGGCTGTCGAGCCTCTTCTCCAGCTCACATCTTCTCTTCCCATCCAACTCTTCGAGAGGAGCACAAAGGTGCAGCTTCCAGCTCATCTCACCAAGGAAACCTCTTCGCACTCCAAGCTCTGCCAACCCTTCAAGCAGCGACTCGATGTCCTGCTGTAAGAACTTCAAACAGCAACTGAACTCAACCGAAACCAGCAAGACGACACAAAACTTCGAACTGCACAGCAACTTCCTTTTTTCCCCTTTCCACGGACTGGTAACACAACTGGGCTTAATAATTATACTAGGCTAAGCAAGACTGTTTATTCGATTCTGTGTGAGGTTTATAAGTTTGATTTGTGGTGTTGTGATATTTTGGGTACAAGTTATTGAGAAAGTAATGTTAGTCTGTTATGCTCTTCACAGTCTTTCGTTGCATCCAATCTAGTAACTTCCTCTAATTTGGCACACACACAGACACACGCATAACTCTTCACCTCATTATCTCTACAGGTCGTAAACATTCCAATAGGTGGGGGAAGGGTGTTATCTCTTTGGCCAGCGATCATCTTGAAAGCACGCTGACTCACACAGACACACACACATGTATACACACATACCTATCTTTGTTTAGCAATTAGACCGTTAGTAATTTGTGTTTTTATACTTTATTATATTCATAATAAATGTTTTTCTTTCACAAATGTTTTTTCATTAATGTTGCATAAGTGAATTTCGCCAACCTCTACACTGTCAAGAACCCCATATCTTTCAACTTAGCTAACTATCTATATGGTAATTTTGGTTATAGTTATTAATTTAATTGTTAATCAGAGTTCCAAAATTTGTAGTTAGAACCTTAACCTTTATGAGACTTAATCAATAAATTGGCTATCTTTTCCCTTCCTTTGAAGGATGGTGCCCTGAGGTAACTTTAATCAATTAAAGTTATTATTTAATATTAATAATAACATATTAATATTTAATATTTTATTTTGATAACCAAATGTATTGAATGCCGAAAGGCACACCATTTTATGGTATCACGTTTGATGCATTATGGCACAACAACGGCTAATACAAATCATGCTTTTCAAATAACGACAATCTTGGTTATGGTTTAATTCCTTATTTCCTCCGTGAAGTTCAATATTGTGCTTTAAAAATGGAAAGGATCAGAACTGTGTTTTGCATGATCGAACTAACAAACGCAGCCAAATGTTATGTTTGTCACTCTGCTTCACTTTGAACTTTTAGTGCATTGTGATTTTCTGAGGCAGCGTTATTATCAGTCAGATCAACCCAACATACCACAGCTCAGTGTAACCCTGCGAGGGCATGAGGGCAGCTGGGCCTCTGTCTGGGTTCAGCAGTGAGTTCTCTGGCCCGGTACACAACAATAAATACACACCTACCTTACAGTCAGAATCCCTTCTTCCTCATACTTGAGAATATTATTTGACAGGCTATAAAACAGTGAACCCTCCTCAAGCTGCCAAAACAGCAACTATCCCTGAATCAGAATGATATTCACTGGAGACGTTCATAGTTTTCTGTGAGAGTCACATCAGGAAAGTTTGCTTCTTGTTCACTTAATACCATAAAAATGTTTAAAGGCAAAAAACATGTGTCAGCGAGTGTCGGCAAAATATATCACCAGTTGTGAACCTCATATAAAAAGTACTGGAACCTGAGTAGGTGGAGAGAGAAGTCAAGATAAAGCCGCGGCTCTGGTTCTCAGCCAAATGTAAAGCACATCTTAAAGAGTCGGAGTCGACCTGCCTGAAGCTGCGAACCCGGCCGCCTGGCAACACAAAACCATCCGTCTGTCACCACAAGGCCCAGGAGGGGTTTCCACTTTAAACCCTCCAGACGTGAAGGAAAGGGAGAAGAGAGTCGATGTGAATCGTCGCCTTTCTCTGCTGACGGTCACATTGTGGGGGAAAGCTGCTGCGGAGATACAAAGGCTGCAGCCATTAAGAGGCTCCTAGAACAAGACTGTAATGTCTGTTTGCTCTTGAATGCACCGTAGTGTTCTTCTTGTCTTGCATTTTGTTGGAGAATTAAATCAAGGTGAACTGGTCAAATACAGAAACTCTTCAGCTTTATCTGGAGAAACATTAGGTTAGAAATAAAGTCACAGAGACTAGTATGAAGGAGCTGATCAGCTGCAGATGTTTAGCTGCCCGGCCCCTCTGCGAAATCCAGTTTCGAGTATGTCATCACTGGAAAGTTTGTTTTCACAGCTTTGAATTTCAGTTTTAAGTTTCATCTTAACTGCTGGAAACATTCTGTAAGAACTGCTCTGTGCTGTTTCCTCCAGCCGAAGCGAAGGTCGTTTGATTGGTTCATTTTAAATGACGGGACAACAGGATTTGACCCTTCGCCCTCTCGCTATGGGAACAACGGGAACAAACACACAGAGCAAACACTGGCCAGGAAGTTCCTACTATTCTGTTTTATGAGAAGAGAACTGGCCCAGTTTCACCACAGGACTGAAGTAAGAGCACGAGGACGACACAGTGCGAGTTGTCCGCCTGTTTTATTGATATGAAATGTCCCTCATCCCTTAAATCTGCAGCACAGTGGACTACCAGTGTGTCCTGAAGCACAGAGAGGAAGCCAGACAGAGGAAACAGAACAACAGGCCGAGTTGAAGCTGCAGCAGTGGGAAGCAGAACAGCTGTGACGAGCATGTGGACAGAAATTTGTTTAATCAGACAGGAATAGAACTTGCTCTGCTGGGGCGAAACATTTAAATCCTGACATGTTCAACATCAAACAAAACACAGTCCCACAGAAAGTCCGAATTTCCCCCACAGGGAAAAACAGTAGAGGAGCGAGGTGAGTTAGATGACCTGAGTTTGACAATTGTTCAAAGAAAGAAAGAAAAAAAAAAGGCTGAGAACAGAGGCAATAGAAAACAAAGCTAAATTGTTCTAATGTTTCCAGTGATCCTGCATATTGGCTCTTATCGGCGATAAAAATGACCACTGCCACAAATAAAGTATATTTATATTTAAAGTATTTTTATATTTAAACCTTTTTCAAAAGTAGACATTCAGTCTGTTCAAGTGTCCCGTCTGAGATATGGAACCATTCCAAATGGAATCCAGCCATTATTCATTTATTCTATACTTCTTTCCTACTGTAGCATGTCGACGTCTCACAGTAGAAAAAGATAAAGACCTGCTGCTGTAGAAAAGTTAAGTGCAGTAAATTAGGTCACAATAAAGTAAACAGTAAAGTTAACTCTATGTCTTCTCTTATTCTTTCAGTCTGGTGCCTCTTATATTTCTAGTCTGGTCTAGTTCTATTCTCGTAAATTGTGGTTGCACCACAAACTGTCCCTAACACTACTTCTTGGTTTTGAGACTTCACGTGTAACGCTTAACACTTTATGGGAACTGGGGAGTTTCTGTTATGTCACAATTGATTTTTGCATATTTTCTTGTGTTTCTGGTGTTGACACAACATCTTAGCCTCTGGAGGCTGAGAACTGGCTCCGGGGGTTAAGGTCAAGTTAACCTGCCAAATAGTGACAAGGTTGGTCACAGTTGCTGTAGTAGCGCACACACACACACTGAGACAAAGCATGTGTGTGGCACAGGGACATCCCTCCCCCCCCCCCCCCCCTTGGACTCACCCTGTTGTTTGTTCTTGTTGTTACCTGTTGTGTTACCTGACCACTGGCTCTCACTGGCCTCTTGTCATTGTTTACCTGTGGTTCTGCCTGTATTTGTGGTTGTTGTCATTGTTTACCTGTGGCCCTATCTGTTTGTTGTTGTTTACCTGTGGTTTTGCCTGTATTTGTGGTTGTTGTCATTGTTTACCTGTGGTCCTGCCTGTGTTTGTGGTTGTTGTCATTGTTTACCTGTGGTCCTGCCTGTGTTTGTTGATGTTTACCTGTGATCCTGCCAGTCGACTCCCCGTGGCCTCTCCTCCTCTGCAGGAGGAAGAAGGCATTGCTCCTCTCCGTCACCCACAGCTTCAGAGCGTTTTTCAGCAGAACTTCCTCCGGGTTCAGCCACATGTCTTCTCGCAGGGAGGGACCGGACGGACCGGAGGGAGCCTGCAGCTCCGCGGTCTCTGGTCTGTTCAGCGGCGGTGAACAAAGTTTCCCGTCGCCGGTCCTCCTCCGCTGGGGAGCGGCCCTGAACGATCCTACAGCGGCGGGGTTTCGGCTTTTTCCATGATTCCCCTGCGGCTCTCGAACAGCTGCAGGTTTCACACTTCCTCTGGTCCACACACCCGATTTACAGCTGTACACACCATACACAGATCCTCTACAGGGTCGGATGACTCACTCTGTCAGTGCAACGGGTTTAAGGCATCACTTTTACGATTTAGTAATACCATTATAATAAGCATCATCACCATATTATAATCATCATAATGATTATTATATGAGGATTATTATATTAATAAAAAATAAAAAATATTACTGATAATAACAAGAATGACAATATTAATAACAATAACAATATCAATAATAACAATATTATTATAATAATTATATAATGGTTAATGTATTTATCCTTAATTAAATGCATAAAATCTGCCATTTTGTGAGTTATCGTGAAGAAATACAACTATAGGATTAAAGTGTGAGTTATATATTTTAGGTTCCAGGAAAACAGGGACAGAGTGAGAGCTCTTCCTACCGTCTTGTCTTCTTCCGCATTTCATCAACTTTCCTTTCCACCTCTTCCGGTAGAGAGACACTAGCTCTGCTGGGATTGGCTGTTGAGCTGATACCGGTGTTCAGGTGTTATTGTCATAAAAAGGTATTTTATAATTCAGTCCCTTCAGTTATATGAGAAACACTGAAATCCTAAGCAGCCATTTCTAGTTTTCAGCAGTTTGATTTCATGGGCTAATAGATGGTAATCTGAACTAAATACAACAATTAATGAGTTTTTGTGTAGCATTAAATAGATTAATTAGAGTAAATATTAAATAACAACTGTTTAATCCAGCTGATCAAAGTAGGAAACTGCAGATAAGAAAACAAGGTGGGAAACAAAACACTTAATTTCAATTCTTCATTTCCTGACTTAAATACCAATAAAAACAAGTATTAATAACTGTCTTTTAAAGGATGTAGTCACTCATTTTCAAATCTTTCTCAAAACAATTGTCCGGTGTCGAGTTGAACTTTGAAACTCGCCGTTATTGTTCCTCATTCTCATATTGTCCCTGAAGACACTTGTTTCCAGATCAGTGAAAGTGAAGGGGGATAAAAATGCTCTAAAAAGGATATCCAGCTGATTGATTGGTTGATTGATTGATTGATTGATTGATAAATACATGTTGACTTCAGATAAAGTGTGACATTTTTATCTGAAGGAGGTGGACAGTGGATTGTGTCTCCAATAACCTACAATGAGGGTGATTATTGTCCCGATGAACAGAAGAAATGACGTTCACAGCAAGTGAAACCTGTTGCAGTCTTTATATTGTGTCTATTGTCTTTAGACAGACTTTATTAACTGAGGAGAGATACGGAAACAATGGAAAATGCTTTTCTTATATTTTCCTGACTTTATTTGTCAATCTTTCAAAATAAATTTAAATTAATCTTTACCATACCGTAAAGGTTTTTTATGACCAAAACATTAAATGTATTTTATAAAAGATTTTTTTTGTGTGTGTCGGATCACCTTTGTTTTCAGCTGACAAATCACCAGGATGACATAGTTTGCATTTAACTTTTTGGTCCTTATCATCACACAGAAACACACAGAAAAAGAAGCGCTATTGCTGAGTTATTGTAAGTGTGTGTAAGTGCGTGTGTCTATGTTGTGTACGTAGTGTGGTATGTGTGTGTGTGTGTGTGTATGTGTGTGCGTGTGTGTGTGAGTTTGTGGTGTATGTGGTGTGGTATGCGTGTGTGTGTGTGTGTGAGTGTGCGCGCGCGCGTGTACGTGGTGTGTGTGTGTGTGTGTGTGTGTGTGTGCGTGTGTGTGTGTGTGTGTGTGTGTGCGTATGTGTGTGTGTGTGTGTGTGTGTGTGTGTGACAGCACCTGTTTGGTTTCAGCCACAAACAGCCTGCTACGTTCCCACTCCTTATAGGGACATGTGAGTCTCCAGAGGAAGTTGGTGTCACTTTTATTATTGTCCTATCCGCAAGGCATCGGTTCCTTATCTTTTAAACATGAATTTACTTTCCTCTCACATCATCTAAAAACACAAACACTTCAAACCTCAAGTAAACTTTGATTAAAAGTTATTATTTTTCATCTGGGGTGTATTTAATGTGAGTGTGAGAAAGCGGAAGGTTTGTGTTTCCAGCCGGACTCGGGCGGTGTGCGCTCCTTCTGTTTCCGTGTCTAGGAGAAGAGCAGCGGTGTGATTTCTGAGGAGACTCTTATCCGTCAAAATGCAGGTTGGTTCCTCTTTACGACACTTTTTGACACTTTGGGGAATGGAAACATTGATTTTCGGTTGTTGTCGACGCCGTTTGTCGATTAATATTTAGTGTAACCTCGCTAGCATTGTAGCTGGGCGTATCTACAGCTGTCCTGTTAGCTTTAGCTTTAACCTAACCCCCCACCCCGAACCTGTCCAGCAGAAACACACCACAAAACATGTTGACATGAAATTAGATGATGCTAAAGCTGGAATTATCTCTGATTCTTCGATTACTTTCTTTACATACATGTATCTGATAATGGTAGAAATGTTGTAATGGTTAAATAAAACTCTAGTTGTTTATTTCGAGTTGTTATTGAGTTATTAAAACATCTGAAACGGAGCCAGAGCATAAAGAAACCGAGAGTAACATCACTTGTGTTTGTTCTTTGTTTTCTCTCCAGGACCCAAATGAAGACACAGAGTGGAACGATATCTTGAGGAAGAAAGGCATTCTTCCTCCCAAAGAGATACCTAAAGATGACGAAGAGGAGGAGTTGGCCCTCAAACAGCAGTCTCTCGGTAAGAGAGACCGTTTGGTGAATTGTATATATCAGTTTTTCTCTGTCCCTTAATGGTGGAAATGCATGTTTCCACCCCAGAGAACATGGATTAAAGTGTAACCCTTATCCATTAACCCTGGACGTCTGGGTTTATTTGCTGATATAGAAATGAAAACCACAAAGTCTTCCATGATGGCTAATTTGACTCTGATCAGTCAATGTTTGTGATACTGTTTAGATTAAGAACATGTAAAATCATCTGCCTGTTGTGTCTCTGAACAGTTAAAACGTATGAGAGCATGACACTGGAAGAACTGGATGAGAATGAAGACGAGTTCGGTGAGGATGATGAGGCTGCCATCGAGATGTACAGGTGAGTGAAGGTGATGCAGGTAGGGGAGTGATGTACTGAGCAACTCCCAGGCCTGTACATCATCCTGTTTTGTGGAGAAAGCCAAGCCAACCAGTCGGCGTGTTGATTGTCCAGTTGGATTAACAACCTGTAGCTCCAGTGGAGGCAGCTCATGGACACTGGGGTCTGATATATTTGTCTAATCGTTTAAGTATATTTGTATAATTTCATTTACATATAATGGCCTCATCCTCCCAAATATTTACTTAATATTTTCAAATATGAATCTCTAACTGAGACTCTCATCGTAGGCTGAGGTCATGTCACTGACGTGTGTTGCATATCTTTGCAGACAGAAGCGTCTTGCTGAGTGGAAGGTGTCTCAGTTGAAGAATGTGTTCAAGGAGGTGGTTGAAATCTCAGCACAAGACTACGTCAAGGAGGTGAATCAGGCCGGAGAAGGCATCTGGGTGGTGCTGCACCTCTACAAACAGGGGTGAGTCATCCAACCACATCAGGCACCTGAACAAAGATGAGACAAAAACTATCAAAGGCTTATTGAAATAAAGCAGAAAGTCTGATTTTTAATGATCTTTACCATTTTTAGGTTATATAATTTCTTAATAGTTACTAGTATATGATCTTGTCTGGTTTGAGAATATTTCTGTCTTCTTATAAAACCCTCTTGAACTCATATCAGGACTTATATTTAATTTTCTTATTTTTATTCAACATTTTTCATTAACATATCTGTCCACTCTTTCCTTTCCGCTCATGTTATTTGTCAGCATCCCTCTGTGTACGCTCATCAACCAGCACCTGAGCTTCTTGGCCAGGAAGTTCCCGCAGACCAAGTTCATCAAGTCAATCTCCACCACCTGCATCCCCAACTACCCCGATCGCAACCTGCCCACCATCTTTGTCTATTACGAGGGGGAGATGAAGGCCCAGTTCATCGGTCCCCTGGTCTTCGGGGGCATGAACCTCAAAGTTGAAGGTGGGTGTAAAGTTGCTTACGGAAAAACTGCATCACTGAACAGCTGTCGTTTCATTTTTTCTTGTTTTCCTCTATGTATCTTGTATATTTCATCATGTTTTACGAATTAAGTATTTGTTATTTGTCTTGTTACAGAGCTGGAGTGGAGGTTATCAGAGTCCGGGGCGGTGAAGACGGACCTAGAGGAAAACCCGAAGAAGCAAATTGAAGACAAGCTAATGTCGTCAATCAGATGTTCGCTCCCCACACGAAAGGACAGTGACTCTGAGGAAGAGGACGATTAGAAAAAAACATGTTACTCCAAAGCAGAACAACCATGTGGCTGTTATGTGGGAAACACTCAGAGGACCTTGAAACATTGGATGATAATATGGGCAGCGATAGCATCTCCTTTTATGAGCAAGTTCATTTCATGTTTTGACCATGTAGGTGGCGCTGTTGTGCTGCGATCAATCCTGCTCAAAGGAACTTTGGACGCTTGGTGGCACAGTATCAAACCTACAGTACGATCCCTCTTTTTGTAACTTTAATAATGTCCAGATGCATCCACTGAATCTCTACAAAATAATCAAAGACAAATTTTAACTTTTTTATTATGTTTCATGTTAATTTTGTCACAAAATGTACATGTACATTTAAAATCTGTAAAATTAAATGTGAGTTCACCGCTTTGCCACAATATCAGTATTTTCCCCCAAATGCTATTTTTTTGGAATCTGTCATTGACCTAAAAAGACCTTGCCTAAGACCTTCTTTTAAATGATTTGTTTCAAGATTAAAAGACATATTTCTTGTGCAACATGACAAATTTGTGCTTGGAAACATTTCACGTTGACATTTGGAAGCAGGAAGACATGTGGCAGCCACTCTGTTTTTTTTTTCCATCTATACAATAATTTATTTTCTGTTAACAAAAAGCCATGTGCCTGTCAGCCACGTCGGAGATGTGTTGTCCCATCAGCTGTTTTTTGAAGGTGGCGTCCGGAGGAGAAGTTGCCCGCTGCTGCTCTTCTTCTTCTGTCCGATCTGATTTTCATTGTTTGTTCTTCAGACTGGTCTTTTACAACAGCCCCTCTGGCAGCACTCAAATCTTCTGTTTCATTAGAGAGACAGGAAGAGAAACGTCAGTGTCAGCAGCAAATCGAACCTGATCAGTGATTCATGCTCGCTCATCTCAATCACTGTTTCACGGCTTCTAGTCATGTGCTGTTTTCCTGTGTACATCCTCTTCCTACAGCATTTTCCCATGTCCCTGTGCTGAGTCAGAGCCCTGCTTCATCTTCTTTAAAAGTTCACATTGTACCTCTTTAATTTTCTAAAAGTTTACAGCTGAGTGTTAAAGACGTGGATATGTATCTTTAGTTTTCTCACCAAAAGTAGAACCTTTCTCCTCTGGGAAAGCTTTGGCGAAAGTCGCATCAGAGGGTGAACTGAGTGAGACTGGAGGAGGAAAGAGGAGAGTTACTGTTTGTTGATGATGACCTGCTGTTTCACACGTATTCAGTTCAATTAGAACATATTTAAATTAAGTTCTCATGTGGCTGCTTATTTATGACGATTAACATTTACAAAAAAAATGTTTCTCAAAGTTAGGTCATTTTATTTCACCAAAAAAAGATAATTTAATTCTGACTCACACCTGTTAGTGTGTTTGGATTACATAGAAACTACTACATAGATTTTCATGAAACTTGGTGAAAACATGGGCGAAGAAAGAATTAATAAAATCTTTTCACGGATACGGACGACAGGCCAGATCCCATTTTCTTTTTTTCTTTTTTTTTTTATCACATTGCGAGATTGAGATTTTCTAGGGAATAATTGGATGGATTTTGATGAAACAAGTCTGGCAAAAAAGGTTCACAGTCAGCTGAGCAGGTGATCTCCTTCAAATAGTGTAATCCATCTGTGAATGTTGAGGAGCATCAGTCACCTGAGTGCTCGGAGTGAGACAGCTGCATTCATATCAACAATGGGCAACTCTTGACTAATTGTCACCATTTGCTCGATTTGATCTTATACTTAAATACGCGATGAATCAAAAAGACGAGAGTGGTTTGTTTTTTCTGCTCACCTCGTGCTGTACAGCTCCTACAGAGTCACGTGCTTTGGAGTAATGAAACAGAAACTGGGGGAAAAAACAGGAGAAATCCCAAACTCAGTGAACCGTTGCTGAACAAATCTCAGAAATTTAAAATACAGTGGAATAAATGATAAACAATAAGGAAAACTTACTCTTTTGAAAACATTCTGAACTTGTTCCTGTGAAGAAAACAATTTCTAGTTGATAATAGAAGGAACATGGAAAAACACATCCTGATGGTTTCAGTGTCCACAGACACCATGAGTGTGTAACCAGTCTACCATACATCCCTGTACCACTCCCTAGTAAATATGGAATCTACATGTGTATTTTATATATATGTAATTTGTAAAAAAAAAAAAGCCACATAATATTTTTATATCATTTATGGAAATCTTGGCCTAGTCCCTGGCCTCATAGTAGCGCCACCTATTGCTGGCTAAAAGAGGAACTTCATTGCTTTGGGAAAGCTGTCAACAAGCAACTCCATGCACCAGCTACATGTGTCATATTTACACTAATTTTATTGATATTAGTGAAACAGAAATATTAAAACACTGTAATAGTATGATGTACCTTAAAGGTGATTTCCTAGTGTGTTTTTACCCACCTCATCCTGGTCTCTCCACAAGACGTCATTCAGATCATCACCCTGGATGCCACGCACCTACAGACACCAACACAATTAATGATGAACCAACCACAGCACTGTTTCACAGATTCAACAGTGACCAATACACTTTCCAGGGGGAAAAAAACGATGTCTTATTTTCACTAATTAAGACTTGAAATTGGGTTTATTAAACATTCCAGACAATCCCGAATACATTTCTCTGATACAGCTGTTGGTGCACTGAGCATTTGGACTGAATATATTTGCAGTTGTATATGCTCTCAGCACACAGTGCATACAGCATCACTACATCTCTACAATCACTCCCACTAAATATTATTATTATTATCACTAAAATCCACTTTATGTCAATTTGTTTTTCATTTCCTTTGCCTTACTACCCTCTTCATTGAGTGGGGGGTTTCCTGTATACGCACATCCTCACCCTCTTTCAATCATGATGAGTGCGAAATAGACTTTGAATTCTTCCGACTGCCCCTTAACTTCCTCTGTACCTTAATAATATTCCTCTCTTTACTGACAACCTTAAAAACTATTTATCACAAACATCAGACCTGGAAATGGGAACAAAGAAGAGAGACATACATTGAAATGTAATAGGAAGGGTGTAGATAATTCATTACCTTTCTGAACGCTATGTCGTCTTCCCACTGGTCGTAAGGGCTGGCATCTGGACAAAGAGCACGTGAGAGGCCTTGAGAATATTTTCAACCATACTGGGAAGATTATTTATGGCAATGCAGCATCTCAATTGTTTTACACAAAAAAAGTAATTGCAACTACAATCATAAGGAATTGTAGAAAAAGGCCATAATACGGTGTTTGTGGTCCACAACAGTGACATCATGAATCTGCTTCTCAATCAGAGATGAGAAAATACAATTACAATACAGAGGCTTTCTGTATTGGTAATAATAGTCTTAATTCAAATTCAATCATATTTACAGGATCTATTGTCATTAGACATCATGGCAAGTAACTAAATACAGTTACTCGCTTACTCCCTAAGATACAGTATGTGTGCATTACTTGAGTATGTAGATTTTATATATTTTATACTTCATCTTCAGCTCCACTTCATATTGTGGGGAAATATTTTGTAGTTTTTGCACCAGTTGTATGTTTTATACACAAAGTAAATGATCCCCTTAAAAAAATACAATACATCATGAATAACTTAATATAGGTGTATAAATAAAAATAAAAATAATTAATACTTTCAATACTGTACTACCTTTTTTAACCAATAGGTGTTTTATTCTAGTGCAGGGTTAAATTAATCACTTTAACTGACCTTTATCATACTTCATGGTATTCCCTCTCCTGTAAACACTATAATAAATTAGAATTGTTAGAACTGAACTTTTTTTTTCTATAATGAGCTGTAACTTTGCATCCTTTGTCCATTTCAGGGTTTTAAGTGAAAAAAAAAATTCCTCACAAAAAAAACAACAAAAATGTCAAACCCACTTTAGAGATCCATTTATAAATTCTGACCACACACTTTGTAAAGACTTATAGATGTAGTTGAGCTCTTGAGCTCTAAAAGCCCGTTATATTATTATGATCACTCACCTGTTGAGCTGCAACATCCAAGAAACCAGAATAAGCATAAAATAAAAAGTTGTCGCACTGTTGGCAGCGTCATGACTGTGCGTACTCGCTCCTCTTCCTCTGGATCGGTGCGCTTCGGTTCTGGAGAGGCTGTGTCGCTTGGTGCGCACTGGTCCGCTCGGTTCGGTTCTGCTCGGCTCAGCTCGTGGGTCTCGATCCCTGGCGGCTGTGTGTGTGTGGTCTGAACACCTCTGCCCTCTGCTCTGTTTAAAAAGTGCACAACTTTGAGCGCAGAAAAGCGTCCTCTCCTACGTAGAGGTGACCAATCACACCGACTCCAACGCACCATCCACCCCCGTCAGGGACACACACACACACACACACACACACACACACACACACACACACTCTGTACTGGGAATACATGGGTTGAGTGCTGACGTCAGGTTTTTATAATGGATGATATGACTGGAACATGAGCTTTACAGGGGAATGGATGATAACCCTGAAGATACATTGAAAATCGTAAGTGTATTAAATTAGTAATGCTCACCTCATGTGTGGTTTAGGTGATGTGAAGGTGATTTTACATTTTATTTTTTTATTAAACGATGACGTTAAAAGAACTGTGTTAAATCCTTCTTAATGTGATTCTAGCACATTTGACAGTGTACTGATCCTTCACGTGGGCTGGACACTTGTATATGGATGACAAAAATAAATAACGACCATTCATTTCCTCACACCACTGTCTTAGAATGCTATGAAAAACAAAACTAGAATCGCACATACTTCCGCAGAGGACCAGTCCCCTTACATTCAGCACCAGCAACTCTTCAGTCTTCTAAATATGTCAGATTTTTTCAATCAATATCTCTCAATTATTCTCTGAGAAATCAAACAAAATGTTCCTGAAAAATGTGCTGGTGACATTTGGGACATTTCTCTTCTGAGAACAATGTAGAGATCTTTATAGATTTCAGCTCTGAGCACCACTGATGTATAAGAATCAATTTGTTGAAATTATTTCTTAATCTAAATACCATTGTTTCAAGTTTAAAAGTTTATACTGGAGGTCGGACGTCATTTCGCATTATAATCTGTGTACTCTTTCTTATTTCCTGAAAACTTATTTTCCTCACATACAGAAATAACCTTTAATCACGGTATTCTGACACAATTTGGCGTTTATTCTCCTGTAAGTACCTCTGACTGCATGTATACAAGAAACCAGAGCATCCATATGTGAGGAGGTCACGGTGAGTCATCTGAGGCCGCACAGCAACATGGTGCTTTTAGCATCTCAGTTTGACTCTCGTCTTGGTCTGGTGACGCCACAGTGGAATCTTCAGCACCTTCAGTTATTTCTGGCAGAGAGTCTGGTAAGGCTTCCCTGGAGTCCTGGAACGCAGCCTCCTCCACAGAGAGTCTGTCAGTCAGGCTCATCCTCAAAGTGCTTCTGTTGCTGCTACATACATCATATGAGCACTCAAGACCAGCAGTTCGGTTTCTGCTCTAAAAAATTCATCTTGTGGTTTAACCAAGCCTCTAGTAACACCGATTTACGGAAAGTCCCTCTCCATCTGCAGTATCCACAGTGGAGGTTAATCATCCTTGTTATAGAGCTGTGTGCTGATTGGTTAAAGCCATAACACTGGAGATCTGATAGTTGAATTAGTTTGCCAACATTCTTGGAGCAAAGTCATAAAGTGTGTCACAAAAGAACAAGGAATAGACAGTAGCAAACCAACAAAAGGCCAGTTTAACCCTTGTGTTGTCCCTGCTTCCCCCGGCTGTTGGCCCCCTCACATAGCCCACCCCATATTAGGACGCACACGTAGGGCAATAGACAAGTGAGCAGCCCTTGCAGATGTATTTGTTACACCCGCGGCACACGGTGTGAGTTTTACAGTCCTTTTTCCTGGGGCATATCTGACACCTCTTCCTCTTACTCGTCCCGAGCGGGGCTGCTGCTAGGGCTATGGAGGAGGCCGGACACTCGGGTCGAGCGTCGTAGTCAACAGCTCTCTGTGCGGCAGCGGCGGCGGCTTTTACAGCCTTCACAACCGCGGCGGACGCGTCCGTGCGGGGGATGCGCTCCCTTCGTGCGATGAACGGAGTCTCGAGAGCCTTTCCCAGCTGCTCTAGGAACACCCTCCGCTTGTTCCGCTTGCCCGGCATCCAGTCTGGGTTGATCTCTCTCCATATCACGAAGGCGTTGTAGGAAGAGACATCGAGAATGTTGTGAAAGACGACCAGGGGCCAGCGCGCAGTCATCCTCCTGCAGCTGTACGTTCCGATCACCTTGTCTAGGTTGTCCACGCCACCTTTGTTGCGGTTGTAGTCCAGGACGATGACCGGTTTCCCGTCCTCGCGGTCGCTGATGTCGGCCTCGGGGTGCCGTGTGCTCAGGAGCACCACATTCCTGTTTTTCTTTGGGATGTAGGACACCAGAGTGGCGGTGGGCGTGAATGCGAACTTGGAAGAGAACACCTCTCTTCCCTTGACCGCGAGCAGCCCGGTCGGGAGCTCGGGCTTGTTCTTCCGAACCGTGTCGACCACGGTGAGCTTCCTCTCCAGGAGCTGCCGCGCAAGTTCGTAGGAGGTGAAGTAATTGTCGCACGTGACGTTACGACCGTGCAGTCCCTCCGTTACATCGAGCAGTACCCGCAACCCCTGGTTCCGTACTGGGCGTCCGCCGCTCGGCTTTCCGGTGTACACTTGCATCTTCCAAGCGTAGCTTGATTTCGCATCGCAGGCCACCCACGACTTGATCCCGTATTTCGCCGGCTTGCTGGGCATGTACTGACGGAACGGACACCGGCCTAGGGAGAAAAACAGGAGGAGAAGAGATGAGAGGAGATGAGATGAGGACGAGGACTATGAGGGACTAAATGAATTAAGGCTCAGTCTCGGCTGTCTGGGTATTCAGATTGTGTTGCGAGTATCACGTTACCGCGATTCATGTTCTGTCCTGTTTTAAAAAAAATGAATACTGACGCTGCAAACCAGCGTCAGTATTCATTGACGCTGGTTTGCCAGTTGCTCGTCCACGGTCACCAGTTGCTCGTCCACGGTCACTTCGGGCCCCGGGTTGTAGAGGTGCGGTAGCCGCGACACCCACGCGTCCCAGACCTCTCGCACGGCCGCCAATTTGTCCGTGGCTCGTCTCGTGCGTCTCGTCTCGCGGTCGTCGAAGCGCAGCAGTCTGGAGTACATGTGGAAGAGTTTTAGGGGCATCGTGGCTCTCGGCGTCCCACAGGCTGGCGGCAGCCTCGCCCCGGGACCTGTACACGCCCGCTAAGATCAGCAGCCCTACGTAGGCGCGCAGGTCGGTCTCGTCCATCCCTTTCCATTCGTCGCCGTATTTTCGACGACCCACCCGATTCGTCATCTCCAGGATGATGTTCTCTACCGTCGGTGTGATGAACAGGTGGAACGTCGAGGCTAGGTCACCGGTGCGGGACATCGCGTGGATCGTGGGGCCCCAGGGGACCCCGCTTTGAGCCGCAGCAGAGGAGGAGGAAGAGGAGGAGGAGGAGGAGGAGGAGCAGTGGCCCTCCTCTCGGCACCTCGGCACGCCCTCGAGGACCATGTTATTTCCCCGTTTCTTGACGGGAAGGTCTCTCTTTCCACGAGTCCGGTGGTGGTGGTGGTGGTGGTGTCGCCGTGGTCTTGTCCTCCTTCTTCTTCTTCTTCCAAGGATGAAGAATCTGCAGAAGCATCACCCACTGGGTCGTAGTCTTCGTCACCGTCGTTGTCGTCGCCGTCCTCGTCGCCGTCGTCTCCGTCCTCTCTGTCTTCTTCTCGGTCTGCTTTTCTGTCTGCTTCTCGGTCTGCTTCTCCATCTCCTTGTCCGTCCGCTTCTCGGTCTGGCTCTTTCGCGTCCTCTTCGGATTCAGAGGATGGTTGCTGGGAGAATAGCTGTTGGAGAACCTGTTCTCTGGTGAAACGCTCCTGACGCGACATCATGCCATGGTCCGGGAGAGAGTGGCACACTGAGACTTATATGTGGGTCTAATGTACCCCCCTTGATTTCAATTGGAACCAGGTGTGGGTCTAAATGACCCCACAGAGCACCACAGCGCCCTCTCTGGGGGTCTAAATGACCCCTCCCATGACAATCGAGAATGACAATCCATTGATCTCAATTACCCCAGGAGAATTGGATATTGACAATCCTTGGGTCACCCTAACCCTAACCCTGACCAGCCAGGGCTTGTGTATGATCACACGCACGCACGCACGCACTCACGCACGCACCCAGGAACAACACGAGGGTTAAATAAATTACTCATTTTGAAATGCGTCTACAGAGGCTGTAGATAATAAAAGGGTGTTCCACAGGGCCGGAGCAGTGACTACAAATGCACTTTTCTTTTTAAATCAAGTGCCAGGGACAACCAGTAAACCTTGTCAGAAGAGACTTTTCAATCATAAAAAAATTACTTTAATCGGTATCACACAAATAAAAAAAAAAAAATTCAAATGAAACTTTCCAATTGGGTTAATTTAGCTAAATTAGATTAACTTCAGTGTTAACAATTGATTTTCCTAAATTGGTCAATCCAATTTTATTCATAACCAAGAGGTTGATGGCTTCATGTCTGGATAGCAGGAGGACGTGAAGACTAGTCATCCATCTTTATATACAGTCTATGGTTCAGTGGCATTCTGGGCCATTTGTAGACATCCTAAATGTGCTTTCATGTATTCTGTCTCACCTCTTACTTGAACCCGCTCTGGGCTGCACATTAACAGGAGCCATTTGACTAAATCTGGCACAATGCATCGTAATGATGTGGATTCATGTGCATTGTCCCTGAAGTATGAATAAATGTAAAGTCGAGACACATACCACTCTTATCATATGACAAAAGACAGCTGTCCTCTGCTGCTGCTGCTGAGTGTTTGCTTCAGACAGTTGATCCAAAAACTGACTGATGTTTTATTTAAGTGTAACAGAGCTGTTGTCAGGTGGAGCTCTGATGTGGAGAATGTATGTTGTTCTGTTCAGGGATTAACTGCTGCGATCAGGTAGAGCGGAGACATTGACTCCGACTGCCACTCACCACCAACCAACAACTGACATTTCACTCACGCCCGGTTTTACACCAATTAATTATGATGAGAGTAATATATAATAAGAGAGTAAAAGACATGCTTTATAATAATAATGAAAATGGAAAGACAAGTGAAATTAAACAATAAACGGAGAGTAAACCAAAAATATATACAACAGAACCCAATAGGAAAAATGTCATATGAGCAAAGTACATTATTTAAAAGTTGTTACATTACATTAGTTAAAGAATTTAGTTTTTATAAAATCTTCACATCCGAGTTCAAACCTCTGAGAGCTCTTAGTTGGGTATCCCATAGTTTTGGAGCATTGCCTACATTCTTTTGCATGTATTATAAATTGTAAAAAAAACAATTTGTAATACAATTTTTGGGTAAACGTAGGTAAATAAAAGAGTGTCTCTCTAGATTTTGTAAAATAATTAGTACGTTCAACAGCCTTTTGTCCTTCTTCCTGTCTTGGAAGTTGGTGGAGACCAAAATTTAGCTAATAGGATGCTAAATATTGGACTAACAAAACAAAATCAGTTTTCTTTGATTTCAGGATATAAAATTACAGTTTATTTTATTTTATTGTCAAGCTCTTATTAAGACAAGTGGAGAGAAATTCTCAATGCAGCAGGTTTACATGTCTCATCTCTCTAATATCCTAGCAGTTGCTGTTGATCCAGGTCTTTTTTATGTACATGTTATAATATATGATGTCATGCATAAATCCTAATTAACCTTAATAAGAGTCTGAGGTGATTTAAAAGCTCCAGTATCTGCTCTTCAAATTCCCCATGCTGTTTTGGTTGTTCTAAGAAAATAGACTGAGGGTTGAGGGTCGCACTTTTCATCAATAAGAAAAAAATATAGAAAAAATAGAAAGATATGACTACTTAATTGAAGCTCATTCACTGTGTAAGTTTTTTGTTTTTCTATTTTAAGAGTCAACTTATCTCGTCTAATTCCATCAATTGTTTCATTTCATTTTGCTCGACTGTGAATAACAAGTGATGCAATCAAATCCATTACTGTTTACCCCAGAGAGCTGAGCAGGAGACAGTGTCCCTGTCTTGTGGCAGCGATATAAAAAGCAATAAACTCAAAGATGACTGACTCTTGATTCTTGCAGCGTTTTTGGAGTTCTGGTAATCACAGTCCATCTTGTTTGATTGACCTTCGCATAAACAAAGGAAATGGGAATAACTGAGCCACAGAGAAGCAGCTGAAGAGCCTCTTATTCACTTTCTTATTTTGAAAGATGGACCTGCTCCATTCCATGGCTCTTATGGAAAGAATATAGAAACACAGATCCAATCTGCCCAGTGAAGAACATGAGGCGTAGTGGTGGTAATGACAAACAAAGCATTTGTTGTTCGTCTGCCCATTACAGCAATTTGATCATATATTTATGAGGATATGAATTTGTCATTTTAAATGTTCTTTTATTTTATATTTTAATACACAATGCTGCATTGATATTTTCCTTTGTTATACATGTAAGAAATTTGAACTACCATCTTTTGGATTAGGATTAGTCCCAAACAGGTTTAAATATTGTTTACAGTGCAGTGGACAGTATATTTTTCTATCTAGATGGTTGGAGAAATCTGGAAATGCCTTTACAACTTCAGTAAATGTTGTTAAACTCCCATGCAAGGGATATAGCTGTTGGGATGTGAGTTTGTCTTTTTGCCAATACACCACTTAGATCCAGATTGAAATATCCAAGCAACTAGAATGTCACTCAGTGGAGCACAGACCTCTGCCAACTGTCTCCTGGTGAAACCACATTTAAATTCACTACATCCAGATTTTGTATCCGGATCTGCTCTAAGGAAACGCTGGAAACAAGTTAATTATTTGGATGGATTTTTGGGGGTATTTGGTGAATGTCCCCTTCAAGATTAGCTGTCGTACCTTCGATGAGACTGCGAGTTTTCATCTAATGTCATCATCAGGTCAAAATTACAATAATTATCTAATATCTATAAAGACTTTAAAAGTTGAACACTGTGAACATGATACAAGCTTGATACCAGTCGGATAACGTTGGTGGTGTGAGCACGTTACCTCACAGAGCTGCTGTCGTATTGTTCAAAGGATTTTTTCCCCTTCAGATAAACAGATTTTTGTGGTGTAAATGAAATAATAATACAAAAAAGGCTGAAGCTGAGATAACTCTGCTGCACTGGGAGCTGCAATTAACCTGCTGTCGGATTGTTGATTTGATGTGAAGCCCTCACTACCTGATGTGATTTTGCACTGGGTGAAACCACATAGGCTCTTTAATGAGAAGCATCACCCTCAGGCTGTCTTTAACAACATCTCTCTTCATTAATCCCACCTCCTCATTAATCCTGCCCGATGGGCTCATTATGGCTCAATAGGCGGTGGAATATAATGGTTAAAGAAATGCATCTGAAACTCCACCATTTTTATAAAGTAGCTCTCATTTTTCAGGATTTGGTGGCAGGCGGGATCCACATTAAAGCTATGTCTTAATGCCACTTGGAAGAAAATGGACTATGATGCTTCTCACGGCGAACATTTAGTGACCAGCGAAGCTCTCGGGTCAGCTTCTCATAGTTTCTCCTGTCACACACGTCTCGGTGTGTGTGAACGCCAAAGTGTTTCATTAAGTCCTCCAGAGGCACTCGTAGATTTCACCCTGTCAAAGAGGTTTCGGACAAAAAGGCCACATTACAGCTACATCTTTATTCTCAGCTCTGAATTGCCTCCTATATTTCAGGATGAGCGGACGTCTTTTTTTTAGGGATTTAGCTTCCAAGGGCAAAAAGTTAAAACAAGACATTTCTTCAGAACACTTTTGGGGGAATGTCGCAGGCCTTTTGAGGGTGTGTGACGTCAGGTTAAGGTTTTATGAAGAAATCTTCTGAGGGATAGAAAACGATGGTCATCATCTTTCCAGATAAGATATGGTTTACATCGTGGTCATATTAGCTGTTTTCTGTTTGGGACATTGTAGTCACTTCCCATTCCTTCTTTTCTGTTTCCAGTCCAACCCATCCAATGACACATTCTGAGGCATGCGTAATAGTAACAGTGTCTCAGGACCATATGGTACGTGATACACTCCTCAACAAATATTGTCCATTTGCTTCCCAATCACCCCGGTGCATCTCCCTGTGGTCGTATACATAGGTTAAAATATGTGATGAGCCTGCTTCCCCTGGGATGCACTCACCGGCAATAGAGCATGATGGGAAAGTGTCGTGCAGTCCCGTGATTTTCAGCACAGCCTTTTGGGTTGATTGGTTTGTTGTAGCAGCTGCTTCATCACTCTGAATGTTTAGAGGCTTTCTCCGATGGTCTGAAGTTGGATGGTCCCTGATTGCTGCTCCTGTTTGTGTGTGTTTGATTTTGCTTCAACATCCCAGAAGTGTTGCTGTGTGATTGTGTGTGATTGTGCAAATGAACACAGTGTTCTCAATACTGCGTCACAAGGTAAATAGAATACAGATGAATCTTGTGCGTCTTGTTTTCCCATTTGGGTATTTTTTCTTTGCTTAAAGTACAATAGCTAATTTACTGGTACATTTTAGTGAGTCTGATATATTCTATTCTTCTGTAGCATAGAGCTCAGTTGTTCTAAAAAATGATCAAATACATGGAGCCACACTCTGTTGAATCGGGTGACTTGTTGCTTCATTAACCCGAGCACTCATTTATTTATGACCTTGCTCAACATACTGCATCAGACTGCAAAACCTTGCCAAATCAACTACTGTGTGTTCATCCCCATCAGGAAACAGTCCCTAGTTGTGCAAATTGTGCAAGTAAACAAAAATACAGTGCTCAGGAAATGAGTTAGAAAATTAAACCATATATCTTTGAGCATTTTGATTTACAATCGCAACCAGAATAGCAATCGTACCTGCGTCAAGGCCCAACAGTCCCCTTGTGAAACTGTATCCAAATCACTAGAACCAGATTTTTGGAGGGATCTGCTCCAAATTGCACAAGCCAATAAATATCAGTCCGCTAAATATACCAGATTTGTTTCATCAAAATCCCAAAATTATTCTCTGAGAAATCAATGAAAAAAAAAACTTATTTCACAATGTTAAATGCTAAAGAAACATCCTGGATCCACACCCTGATCCAGATGTGCAACCAAATTTATTGGGATCTTCCCTGATCCATACTTCATCCTCCTAACAAGTTTCATGTTGATCTGTCCAGTAGTTTTTGTGTAATCCTGCTAACGATCAAACAAATGCAGACGAAAAAATAACCTCCTCTGCAGAGTAAAGGAATGAAGAAGCTTGGACTGAGTGTGACAGAGAGGATATGGAAGTCATGGTCTTTTCTTTGTTGACAGCAAGATGACACCAGTTTTATCCTATAACATCCTCTGTCACAACTGATGTTATTCTAAATGATCACCATTGGGATGAAGAGAGGTGTTTTGTCGATGGAAGGTGCTGGAAAGGCAAGCAGCTCTTCTCCAGAGTCGACTTTTAACAGAAACCAGGACTCCTGATTTTTCATTGTGTTTTTTCTGTCGGGTTGTTTATCAAGCTCTGGCATTAATGAGCGAGTCAACATCACTTTGTTGTTGAGGCACATCAATGCTCTCCCCCTTATTAACCCCATAACTCAGCTTGTCCTGCCAGCGGACCTTACTTTTAAAATGACCCACTGTGTCGCAGCTGGGATGGTCGATGGAGCTCGAGTGCTCCTCAATGATTTGTGATCAAATTACAATTGTCTTTGTTGGAGAAGGAGCAGCGGCTGAGGTCACATTGCAGCACCACTTTCAAATTTGGCTTTTCCTCGGCCTCTCACAGGCAGCTGTGCTATGATCCTTTGCTGGAATCAGGAAAAATCCAGGGTCCGTCCATGCATTACACTTCTTATCCTTTTGTGGGTCACAGTGGGGTTAGGAACCAGGTCCCAGCTGGTGACAGGCAGCGTAAACTCTGGACAGGGTGTAAACTAACCCTTAATTTCTTTGGAACGTGAGAGTAAGCTGGAGTTCCTGGAGAAAACCTTCGCTGACAGAGGGAAAACATGCAAAGTCAACGGAGCTGAACCAGGATTCAAACTGGGATTTCGACAGGGACCCCTCTTACTGTTTGGCATCAGTGCTAACATTATTGGACCTGTGATAGGTCCATAATCCTGGACCTACGTGACGGACTGGCCAACAACCAACAGACAAATTCAGGTGGTCATCCCTCGAGTCACGTCACTTGCACAGAGGTTGTTTAAAAATAACAGCAACCAAATCAAAAAATCTATTAAGTGATTGTAACTTGTAAAATCTGAAATTCACTGAATGCATGAAGAATCAAAACAACACCAAAAGGCGCGTTTTTACATCGTACAAACTTTGCAGATGCTGACTCAAGTGTGTGAGATTCAGGGGCAATGTGTTAAAATGAGTGTTTACAGTAGATATATGAGAAGAGTGGAGTTAATGCTGGCATGTTTGGAGCTTCATGTCTTAGTAAAGCTTTAAACACACAGTTCTTATGAATCAAAGCATCAGATCAGTACCTGACAAAAACCAATTCAAACAAATGATCCAGAGAATGGGATTATAAATGTGAGATTTACATCGGATCACATTATATGACTGTTTGTTTGTGCGTCACATCATCATCACTTGGGGGTCTCGAACAGCGGAGCAGCTTGTGCAGCATCAAGTCGAAGATGTGGTGGGAGACAGGTGCTTTACATTAACACACAGTGACCAATGAGTACGGCTCAGTCAGTGTGAGTCAGAGGAAAGCACCACCCGGTGTGCGTGTGTGTGTGTAGCAGCTGGATGGCTCAACAAAGCAATAGTAAGGACGTGTGTGATCATTTCCCATGGTGTCTCTAACGTCATTATATGTGTGGTGGCACACACAGTTGATATAAGTGTAATTGAGTTTTTTTTTCATCAAATCAAAAAGTTTAAAAATGTTTGTTTTTATGAAACCAAAATCTTTTTCTATGGATAATTTGATGTGTTGTGTTGTTGGTTTCCGCACATACAAAGCCCTGTCGTACAATATAATACAAAAGAAAACAAAATGATACTTTAATTAAGTAAATAAGCATTAAATGAAAAGGGAGGATGTATCAGTTTCAGTTCGGATGAAATCTCAGTTCAACCTGCTGCAGGATGTTCACTTTGAGGAAACAAATCTTTGGAGCCTGCTTAGACGAGCAGTAACAGTTAACGACACACTGTTGGGACGACCTGATGAAGCACCTGATTCCCAGCTTCAGTAAAAACACTTTTACTGTTGATGCCAAAGCAAAACTAAACTACAGAGACTAATCAACAAAACAACACTGAAAAACTCCTGCAACTCCTCCAGACTCTTGCAGTGTTTGAGTTTGAAACATGGAAACATTAGAATCATTGATTTGACTTTGCACACACGTTGGTCCAGTTCAGTAGCCATTAGACATATGTGACGTTGACATACAGTAGGTAGCTACAGTGCGTGTTCTATGTGTTTGCACATTGACACACCCCTCATTGGAGATCACAGAGCCCCCATAGATAAAACATATATCAGGCTGACTATGACAACAATACAGATGTTTTAAATTGTTATATATGCCTGTCACACCTGATTCAATTTCTTTGCTCTTCATTTTCATGTAAATATTTAAAAAAGGTTTCAGTGTGTAGTTTAAATGGTCTTAAAACATAAATAGAAAACCTTTTGTTTACAGAGTCCTTGTTTTTTTCCCATTCTGGCCTCAAAGCACATGAAAACATCAAAGTCGGAAAAACGTCTTCACACCTCTGGAAATGGGACGATCCAAGGAGCATGTGAATGCACAGAAAGTTTCCTCACTACCCTTCTGATGACTCTAAACTCACTGCTGAGAATGCAAAGTGAACGCAGGAGTAACAGATATCTGGTTTCTCAGGAGAAAAAGAGAAGGTTCTGTAATAGTTCTATACAGGACGGCTAAGCTGCCCAATAACAGGCTCATATAACCCAGCCTGTGACAACCGTTATATCACCGTCCTCTGTGGAAATCTGACAATATGACTCATGTGACCTTTTTAACTGATTGAAGAAGATGTACGAAGAGAGGGTCCAACAAAAGACACTCTTGAGTTGCATTATGGGAGATCCAGGGTTTACGGTGCTTGACTGAATGCTGGGATATTTTTTAAAGGTCCAGTGGGTAAGATTTGGTAAAAGGGATCTATTGGCAGAAACTGAATATAAATATATAAAATAATCTTCTGAATTTGATGTTTTCATTACCCTAGAATGAGCCTTTTATATTTAAATCTGGTGCAGGTCCTCTCTATGGAGGCTGCCATGTTTTTTAGAGTAGCCCAAACTGGACAAACCTTTGAGTTTTTATGTCAGCTCCCTCCGTGACCCAAAAAACGATAAGAGGTATAGATAATGGATGGTTCTTTGCACCATAGACTGTATATACAGATGGACGACACGTCTCCACTTCCTTCCATTGAATCCTGCCATCTAGTGCATTGTCCATTTGGAGCTAGAGTCTGAGCACTAGCAATTAGCAGATTCGCGTGATCAAGGTCCCTCGCGAGTCCGTCTCAACTCACAACGTCTAATCCCGTTTTTATAGCATCAAATAATCAATTAAAACCAAATTTACTGGAAAAATGATCACTTGATCAAACATCAGTGTGATAGGTACTACCTAAAATGTATTTGATCTGTACTTTTACTTTACTAACATGGAGGAGACAGGATTTACATGCAGCCCGCTATCAGTTGGTTTGGCTTCACTTTTGGACTTGGAATTTGAACTTATATTATCCTGTTTTACTTTGAAGGTTAAACCTTATGTCTCTTGCGTTTACTTCCCTCCTCCCTTTTGTATTTAGTTCAGTTTGGCTCAGTTCAGTCCTGTGTTGTTGCTGCCTGGTGTTTCCTTTCATGTGTCTGGGTTTGGCCTGTTTTGTTGCCTGAGTTTTAATTGTGGACTCATGTTTCATCATGCTGCCACCAAAGCCTGTAACCCTGTCTGTGAGATTAAATACTATTTTCTGCACAACCTACCTGTAAACAACCACAACCTCTGAATTGTGTGAAAGGAAGCTTCTTGTAGAAACATTTTTCTTTTGGGGCGCCAACAGTAAGTTGAAGCTGCCTCTCTCAAGTTTTCTCAGAATTCTCTGAATGATTCAGTCTCTTGTAAAGTTCACATAATCACACCGCCACATATCTGGAGTCTAATAAAGCTCACTGTCAGCAGAGGTGTTGTCATTGTGGCGTCCATCAGCAGCGAACGGCTACAGGAGTGTGAGCTCTGACAGCCGACTAGCGGCAGCATTGATTGGTGGAAAATGAATCGTGGTGTGTCACCCTGAGATCTACTGATTTAAAGATCAGTCAGAAAATGTGACTGTTGGTTAATCCTCAAATACATTCATTAAAGGGTCTCTGTGGCAACTGCTGCTGCTGCTTATGTTCATGCATCGCGTGCCTTTCTTGAAAAAAAAAAAAACTTAAATTTGTTCCCGCCACAAAGGTTGTTATTTTTTCCTTTCTTGTGTGAAAAAAATATTTGATTAAGTTTTATTTTGGGAATACACATAATATATCATTATCTCTATAATGCAGAGAGGTTATAACTAAGTTTTAACTCATGTAATAATTTTAGTTTTGTTATATATATATATTAGCAGTTGTTTAAGGCTTTCTTTTGAAATTAATTTGGCTGTTTATTTAGCGGTAATAAAGAATGTGTCCCAAACCTGTGTGCACACTTTCTAATAACCACGTTTTCACATTTATCTGCTGAGGATCACCTCAAATCTGACTTTAACCCATGGAATCATGAGCATGATTTTGTGACATCCACCTATGGTGCAATAGAGGTGATCAACACAGGTGTTCGATTTTTCATTGAGGGATACGGAGTAGGTGTTTTAAAAAAAGAAAAACTGTCTCAGGGCCAAATTCATTTTTTAGGCTGAGTATTTGTGTGTGTCGTAAAAACATGTTAACCTGTAACTAGAGAAAGATTAAGTGATTTCTTCTTTCTAAATTCTCTGATTAGTTGTTTTGAGTAGGTCCTGTGTTGATGATTTTTGAAGTAAAGTAATTCACCAACGGTTGGATGGCATTTGTACAGTTGTATTATTGTACATTCAACTCATGAAATCGTATATAATTTGCTCACATTTTTTATTTCAGACTCAAACCATCAGACTCACCTCGCACAAAAAAATTCAATTAGAGATGATGTTCTGTCCTGTTCTTTTTCCCTGACTCTGACAGTGGTGTGAGACTGAAATTCAAAAATGTTCCTCTCACCTCAATCATGTCTGATCACTCTGCAGCTTTAACAGCTTTCAACGCCCACACACTTACAACTGGAGGCATCAGAACATCATATACGCTTCTATGTTCCTGACTGCGACCTGTTATTGCACACAGTCATGCAGTGACCCATGACACAGCAGAATAAAGTAAATCTTTACGGCCTAATTACTAACACTTTCCCAGAATTGACCCCATCAGCGTTGTGAGTGAGAGTCGGATAAGAATCGATTCATCTGCCGCCCCTGTCGATCAACGACAGACCACAACCACAGAAGATGCCATAAAACCTGAGGAATTTTATAGGCAGCTTGATAAAATGATCCACTACTGACACGACATGAACGTTTTAAACATTTATTACTCAACTGTTATTCATTTATTTATAAACAAGGAAAGTAATCTGAATGAAAAAGTGATGTTCCAATCTGCAACTCACTTTAAATTACAATGAAACAAGGAATTTGAAGAGTAGGAACTAAATGACAATGACCATTTAGAGGCAGAGAGGTCTCAGCTCTTAAACAATATGTGGGACAAACACTCCAAGAGAAAAATATCATAATTTAGATATATTTGCAAAAAATACAGGAAAAGTATATTATAAAAATGTACATATATGATTGATGTACAAATAATAATGATGACAATTTAAAACAATGAAAATTATGAATTGAAAAAACTGAAGATGAGGTTTCGATCCAGAATTTTCTGACGATTCAATTTACAAGATAAGTTTTGTTTTCTTTAGATTTGTGAATAATTTGAAATCCAGGCAATAAATTACCAATAATAAATCAAAAATATCGTTTTCTGTGACAAATACATGTAGCAGTGCTATTCACATCAAAATCAAGTTTTAAACTTTAATAATATAATAATATAATAATATAATATAATAATATCATATACTGAGTTTATACAGATTATAATATAATGATAAGATATTCTTCTGATATAGATTACATGTGAAAATAGAGCAGGAAAAGTTTTTATTCTTTTCTATAATTGTTTTTTATTGGACAAACCACTTGAGTCTGATGTAACTCGACTTCTTCAAGCTGTCTAAAGCAGAATTCACACTGCCATCTAGTGGTGGATTTAGTTGCTTACATGATGCCTTAAACGTTACAATTGTAATGCTTATTTTCATTTTTACTTTAAAATGTGCAATTTTGCAATATTAAATTTCCAATTAAAGTAGAGCTGAAGTTAAACACCAAACTTAATTACATCATTGGAAGGGTTAACTTAAATAATATCTGTTTAAAGTTAATAATATGAACTGAAGAATCCACCACAGGGTTACTTCAGTATTTTGAGTCTTTATTGACTCTTGTTTTATCTTACACAGGCAGTCTTGCTGAAATTAAGATTAGTTTTTCAAAAGAGACCTTTGTATACGGTGCAAATACACATACAAACTGACTCACAACCCACAAAGTACATACAGAGCACAATAGAAACATTGTTCAAGCTTTAACAGTCATATGTGGCAGATGTTATAACTATGAGAGTGCCAACATATTTTAAATAGTTTTGTTTTAATCATCTTCCCTGTTGACAGTTATTAATTCAAGGCTCCAAATGAGGGAGCAACAGGGGTATATTTAAAAAAAAGATTAAATAGGCCAGTCTATAGCTTGTCTCCCAACAGGTTACTCACAACTTAACAGCCAGTGCTCCCTTTTGGAAAGACATATACAATATGCAAAACCTACAGTCCTGGTATGTATTTTGCTGCTATTCTGATGTAAATGAGACATTCATCATGCATTCATGATGTGAAAAAGAAATAACCTCTTATGTACAGCATGTCAAACTGAAACCTGAGTTCAATCACAGTGAATGAAATCACTATTCCATTGTAGACAAAAGGACATTGTCTGAATTGTTTAAGGTTATTGTCGAGCAGAATGACGAAGTGTGTCCTTCACCACATATGTATGTAAGTGTGTGTGTGTGTATGTGTGGGTGTGTGTGTGGGTGTACACAGGGGAGGATGGAAGTATATGCAACTGGCACAGGCACCGTGGCTACCACCTCAGCCCCCCTCCGCTGTCTCGCTGCATGTGCAAAGGCCAGCTGACCATTCTTATTATTTGCTGAATATAACACACTGGAGCTGGAGGACAGGTGCTGCTGTAGGTGTGTGTGTGTGTGTGTGTGTGTGTGTGTGTGTGTGTGTGTGTGTGTGTGTGTGTGTGTGTGCGTGTGTGTGTGCGTGTGTGTGTGTGTGTGTGTGTGTGTGTGTGTGTGTGTGTGTGTGTGTGTGTGTGTGTGTGTGTGTGTGTGTGTGCCTTCTGGCCAGGCAGTCAGTCGCCAGGGTCCATGTGTTTTTCCTGAATGGTATTGGAGCCACGTGCTGGTGATAAGGGACACTGTGCACTTGGCAGAGATGGATGATAGGAGCCACAGAGTTTTTGTTATACAACCGTTGCTCAGCGATGAATGTTCCAGTTCAGACATTTAACATTTTATGAAAACAACAAAGACAGAATGTGATATTAAACCGAAAATGAGGGAACCAAAAAATCCTATTAATTTATCTTGCTTGAACTTTAAAGGTCCAGTGTAAGATTTAGGTGAAAGGGATCTATTGGCAGATATTGAATTTAAAATAATCCTAGTGTTGTTTACACTAGTGTGTTTCATATAAATTGTACAAATTGTTGTTTTCTTCATCCTAGAATGGGCCCTTTATATTAAAATACTTTATATTTACACCAGGAGCGGGTGTTCATTATTCATTATTCCAATTAGTTTTGTTTTCTTTTTGCTCTTTTTCTTTCCAAATATTGTTCTTTATCTTTTCTATGCAATTCATGAAAATGAAGAACATTTTATCGTAGCAAAATCAATCAATCAATCAAATTTGATTTGTATAGCTTATATTCACAAATCACAGTTTGTCTCATAGGGCTTTAACAGGGTGGTACATCCTCTGCCCTTAACCCTCAACAAAAGTAAGGAAAAACTACAAAATAAAACCTTTAACAGGGTAAAAAAAACGTAGAAACCTCAGAGAGCCACATGTGAGGGATCCCTCTCCCAGGACGGACAGAAGTGCAATAGATGTCAAGTGTAAAGGAGAACATCACCAAGATAAAGGTTTTAGCAGCATTGATAAGGGTAAACATTTTGAAGCATAACTGAAGGTCAATGAATTGACGGATTATTGTCAGTAATCATCGAGTATCTGAGGAGAAATACTATATATCAAGCAATCCTGCTGCAATCATAGTCTATGGTCAGCTGCCACCACGATCATGATCCACCATCAAGATCGGATGCCAGCACGATACAGAATCCGTCATACTGGATCCACCATTACGATCACGATCTCTGATACGCGATCCACAGATCCTAATCCATGATGTGACCACAGCTGCGGCCCTGGATCTGCGGACGATAAGGCAAAGGGACTCCGGGGAAGAAGTCAAGTCAGTAACATGTATTGATGAGATATGAATTTCTTTGATGTGATAACGATTGAGAAGAGGAAGGAGAAGCTGGAAAGAGAAGCTCTGAGTGTCATGTGTCCCCCGACCTTCTAGACCTATAGCAGCATAACTAAGAGCAGGTCTAAGACAAGCCTGGACCAGCTCTAACTATAAGCTTTATTGTAAAGGAAGGTTTTAAGCCTACTCTTAAACGTACAGATGGTGTCTGCCTCCTGAACTGAAAGTGGGAGATGATTCCACAGGAGAGGAGCTTGATAGCTGAAAGCTCTGGCTCCTACTCTACTTTTAGAGACTTTAGGGACGACAAGTAAGCCTGAATTCTGGGAGCGCAGTGCTCTAGTGGGGTGATAAGGTACTAACAGCTCTTTGAGGTATAATGGTGCCATATTATTAAGGGCCTTGAAGGTGAGGAGGAGAATTTTAAATTCTATTCTAGATTTAACCGGAAGCCAGTGTAGTGAAGCTAATACAGGAGAAATGTGGTCTCTTTTCTTTGTTCTTGTCAGGACACGTGCTGCAGCATTTCGGACAAGCTGCAGAGTCTTTAACGACTTACTGCTGTTGCCTGATAATAAGGAATTACAATAATCAAGTCTGGATGTAACAAAGGCGTGGACTAGTTTTTCTGCATCTTTTTGAGTAAGGACATGTCTGATTTTTGAGATGTTAAGCAAGTGGAAAAAGGCGGTCCTAGAAATTTGTTTTAAGTGAGAATTAAAGGACAAATCAGGATCGAAGATCACTCCCAAGTTCCTGACTGTTTCATTGGAAGCAAGGGCAATGTCGTCTAGCGCACCTATATCATTAGATAATGTATCTCTAAGGTGTTTAGGGCCAAGTATTAGAACCTCTGTTTTATCTGAGTTTAACAAGAGAAAATTGCGGGTCATCCAGGTTTTTATGTCCTTGAGACATGCTTGGAGTTTAGTTAATTGATTACATTGTTCAGGTTTTATTGACAAGTATAACTGGGTGTCATCCGCATAGCAGTGGAAATTTACAGAGTGTGTCCTGATAATGTTTCCTAGTGGAAGCATATATAATGAGAATAAAATTGGGCCGAGCACAGAGCCCTGTGGAACACCGTGGTTAACTTTGGTGCGCACAGATGACTCATCATTAATTTGCACGAATTGGAATCGATCTGAAAAATATGATTTAAACCAGTTCAGGGCAATTCCTTTAATGCTAATTAACTGTTCTAGCCTCTGTAATAAAATGTGATGGTCAATTGTGTCGAATGCTGCACTAAGATCTAACAGAACGAGGACAGACACAAATCCCTGATCTGAAGCTATTAGAAGGTCATTAGTGACTTTTGCCTAAACCCCGACTGAAAGTCTTCATATATATTATTTTCCTGGAGAAACTCGCACAGCTGATTGGCTATAACTTTTTCAAGGATTTTAGACAGGAAGGGGAGGTTGGATATTGGTCTGTAATTGGCTAAAACCTCTGGGTCTAGGGTGGGTTTTTTGAGAAGGGGTTTGATTACAGCTATTTTAAAGGACTGTGGTACATATCCTGATGATAATGACAGATTGATTGTGTTTAGTAACGTACTATTAATTAGGGGCCTTCTTGGTAGGGTATTAGTGCCAATTGAGGGCAGGAGATGGTTGATTTGATTTCTAATAGTTAGAATTTGATCATTAAAGAAGGTCATAAAGATATTGCTATTTAGGGATTGAGGAATACTGGGTTCGGTGGAGGTGTGACTCGATGGTGAAGATAGATGGTAATGATGTGGGAGACATTTTCAGACGTGGGGGTGACAATTGCTCATGTTGTTAACGTTTGTATATTGTTTCACCTTCTGGTCTCCTTGATGCATCGAGTCTACGTTAAACTCTTCTGCATACGACATCAGCTGCTGCCTGAATTCTCCTTTCACCAGCTTCCAGAAAACGTCCATCACAATATGGTATAACAATGTTTACCATAAAGGAATGTGACCTAAGGTCAGAATGTGGGTGTGATGTGCTGATCAATGTTTAAAGACGTCATTCCATCGGGCCTTTGACTCCATGTGGTCGGATGAATTAGCCGAGCATATGCTGTGTAAATACGGTGTCACACAGCGAAACACCACAGATTGTGGTTTTATAACACCTCTGCATGTGAGGAGACTGAAACAGCTTGGTGGTTACGACTGTGTACATCGTACCGATAGTCATCAGGCCTGTTTTCACATAGTGTCACACTCACATGAGCGGCATCTCTCCAAGTGATCTGTTGGCTGTTTTGGCTTGAGTCATGCTGGCAGTGACTGCTTGGGGAATCCTGAGGATTAGAGTGCAGCAGTGGGACCTCAGGTGAACCCCAGGGATTAAGACATAAGGTGCTGGCAGCAATTGTGTGGGCATCTGATTTAGGCTTGAAACCCTGCGGCTACACTATAAATAAAAAAGAAACTGACCCTAAATTAAATATGTCATGTCAAATTATTATTATTATTATTTTACCATCTATGCGGTTCTATTACACAAAAAATAGGTTTGTTTGCTCAATTTAAAGTCAGGTTCTACATGTATTATCTTTTCGTTAATCAATATGTGTGAAGTTGAGCTAATTATCTCTGCCAAGGTAAACCCCTGGGGTTTACTGAACGGTGTTCTATGTGGCCTATACCATATAAAATGTGATATATATGTCCTCAGGAAGTATTCAGAACACACACTTATATGTTTCCCATTGATTTTCAAAAATATTTGTAGTGATGGATATAAAATAGCATATATTGATGATATTTACAATATAATTACAAATAGTGTGAATTTTCCTATTGAAAATTCTAAAAGCTACCATGGTAAGTCAATCAATCAATCAATCAAATTTTATTTGTATAGCCCATATTCACAAATCACAATTTGTCTCATAGGGCTTTAACAAGGTGTGACATCCTCTGCCCTTAACCCTCAACAAGAGTAAGGAAAAACTACTAAAAAAAACCTTTTAACAGGGTAAAAAGAACGTAGAAACCTCAGAGAGAGCCACATGTGAGGGATCCCTCTCCCAGGATGGACAGAAGTGCAATAAATTGCACGTGTAATGGAGAACATCAGAAAAACAAGAGTATTTACAACATTGATTAGAATAAACAGTTTGTAGCATAATAGAAAGTAAATTAATTGAGGAGTTGCAGTCCTGTCTGCAAATTAACCCTGTCCGTGACCATGATTTGAAGAGAGGCATGGGAGGTGTAGTGTTCCTCACAAGACTAAAGGTAAAACAAATTATCAAATCACACATATAAAATTTCAATTAAATCATGAGTAATCATATTAATATTCCACAAGCAAAGTTTTGTTTAGATTTCATTAAACTCAGTGTTTGATTTATAATATTTCCTCTATCATAAATTTGATATACTATGGCACATTTAATGGTTGTTGTAATTTTTTTTTGTTTCCATCTTGAGATTATGAAAATGTGTAAAGAAGTACATTGGAAGTTGTGGATACTGGCAGATAATTATTTTAATGTTTTTAATGTTTTAACTGAAATTCAATCCGAGGCCGCATTTAAGGTAATGATTGAGTCAGTGTTGATTCAGGCTGATGATATGATTGATGTGATAATTCAAAATCTAATGTTTACTAAATGAAACAATACAACACCTTGTCTCGCTGTTCTCATTCTGCAGGGACCTGACTCCAGAGCTGCATGATCCAGATCCGTAACTTCTACTCGGCTACAATGTATTATACATAATTATCATTGTACTTTTTACTCGTGGATGCTGCTGTCAATGCTACTGTCATAATGATGCTACATTTTTGCATCAATTAGTGTCACTATCATTGTATCACTGACAGTGCTGAAATACAACTGTTATCTGTCCCTGGGAGTTTTCTGTCAACTGTCACCAAAAGTTCATTGAAACAATGTATGTGGTGATGAGGTGCTATAAAAATAAAATATAATTAAATGGAGTGAGTGTTGTCAGTGTGCTTCTGGCGGCCGGGACAAGAATCTGTCATGATAAATATCTATAAATATCAAATGTTTGACTCCAAACTTTTGAAACTTTTTGGCCAAAGCATAAAGAAAAAGAAGAAAAAGTACATTTCAATTGAATTTCTTTTCCATAATGACAACTGCCAAACACAGTAATGAGGACACAGTAGAGTATTCTCTTCCCTTTTCATATATGGTGCCTCCAGTCTCATGGGGGTGACAGCATTGTAAAACACTGTACTTTAGGGTTTGTTTGGATTTTATACCCATAATTAGCAAAGAGCACATTGACAATAGGACACTAAAATTTTAACTACTAATAATTTTCTTTTGAATCTTGACTAATCTACAACAAGTACTGTCATATTACTTTTGTGTTTATCCTGATCCGGATCAGATCCTATAATTACAGATTTGTGCGACAAGTTGATTGTTTCCCCTTCTTCTGTTTTCCGTGCTGCAGAGGTGTTAAAGTTTGAGTGTGACATCCATTACTGAAAAGCTGATGTCTAACTAAAGTTAAAATGTGTGGGTGTATCTTAAGTCTGCAGAAATTACAAAATATGAAGAATAAGTCTTAAAAATGTGGGTCACTCACACCTGTTTCATAATGTGATGAGTGTGTTTGGAACATGTACATGTCTGTACCTGTGTTAGTGCACTGCTTATATCACTGCATGATACCTTATCAAGACATTTGTTGTTAGAGCTGCCTCTCCTCTTAGTTACAACACCCCCTCTCACACACACACACACGCGCGCGCACGCACGCACGCATACACATACACACACACAAACACACACACACACGCACGCACGCACGCACGCACACACACACACACACACACACACACATTACATATCACACACACAGAGTCCATGCAGGGCATGTTGAGGATGATGGAAAAGTGATTATGTGATACTTCAGGGAAATGAGACAGCAGTTCATGTCATCCTAATACTTTCCATTTAGGAAAATTAAAATGTTGTAGACGATGCTATATATATATATATATATATATATATATATATATATATATATATATATGCTATGAGTACATATTTAGTCACTGAAGATTTATGTAGCTTACTGCAGCATTTTGTCTACATTCTAATAAGTTGTGAAATCTTAAAGAACCACATTTTACATAAATTCTGAGATGTTCCTGGAGTGTAACCACAATAAGATTTGAATGTCTCTGAGTTGCATATAGCTCATCTTTCTATATTGTGTGTTGCGTTGTCGTGTCCATCAACATCCCATGCAAAAATCAAACAAGTTTGTGATACTGATGCTAACTGGGACACAGGTTTCTTTGTGACAGGGCGGTCTCATGATGGACGGTGGAATGCGCAGAGTGAGTTTAGACGTTTGGAGACAAACCCAGCCTCACGACCTCATTCTTATTCCCATCTCATTTCCTCTCTGGGAATTTTGAGGACATGGATCAAAAACCATGAATTGGTCTTTTTCTAATATTTACATGAGAGAGAAATCCAGGTTATTATTCTTCTCTATTCGTTTAGACTGAAATGATAAGTATGAACTATGATGTGCTGTCAACACTTTATAACTCTGACCTGAGACAGTGCTTATATAAAGCATTACATAAACAACGAATCCCTTCCACAGCCAGATGTGTGGGTTTACAGCTGCCACAGAGATTCTTCCACTCATATACAGAACTTGAACGTGTCTTTCATGCACCTGAAGGCATTTTGTTTCTACATCGCATGTGAGGTGTTGTTAAAACCAGGAGCTGAGCTTGTTTTTGTGGAAAGTCTCTCGTCCAGTCTGTCGCCACTGAGAGCTTATACAATATCATTGCCTTATATAAGTGAGCCATATAGTGGGCCAATGGGAGGCCGCTGAGCGCGTCACATGACCCGCTTCGGCGAATTGCGTACAGTCCAAAGAAGCGACAACCTTTTATCAGCCGATGCTAACTGGCTAGCGACCATGATGAAATGCCATTACTGTTAGCTTCTCTCCCACCGGGGCTTCGTTTTCTCATTAAACGGAAGGAAGTGACACTTGGAAGCCTGAGGACGGGTGCGTTATTCGGGGACATCGCCTCGGGAAGAGTCCGTTTGCCGGAGTTCTGACGCGAAGCCGCGGTTAGCATTAGCTAGCGCTCCCGGGGTTGCTTACATAAAAACAACGGCTGCGTCTCAGCTGAGCCACGACGCTCTGTTTTGGGGTCTCGAGGTAAAATACAAACAATTTATCTTCTACTTTAATTAACTATGACGTTTTTAAAACCCTCAATACGGCATGTATGCTGTGTTTAAGTTAGCTTGACGTCGAGGTAGCGCTATAGAGCAAGTGGGAATTAAGCTTCTTACTTGCTAACGTTAAGCTCGGAGGATTTGACCGGCTGGCTCAACACCACATTTATAAATATGTCGTAGAATCGATCAATCATTAAAGGACGCTACTCGGGGAAGTTTGTGTTTTTAACGAGAAGGACTTCATGAGGTCGATAAGAAGGAGCGATAGAGGTTTGATAAGCTCTGTTTGTAAATAACCCCTCCTTCCGGGAGCCATACCAGGTGTTGGCAGGTCATGGCTCCCTGCTAACTGCACTGCTGCTGAGGCACCGCTGGGTGTTTGGGACCGGTGATGTTACACAGACGCGTCCTATTTTACCGAGGCTGAGGTCGTGTGATTCGGGACTAGTCGTAGTGTCCAGCAGGCAGAGTCGGCCATAATCGGAGCCTTCGTTTTGACACGTTAAACAAGAGTAAGCCCACTTTGCGGATATGATTTCGGGTCAGCGTGAGGAGTTGGGTCTGCTTTTGTTGGACTGTCAGTGACTCTTCCCCCCCCTTGGGAGAAGAAGATGGAGACGGGATTCAGGTCTCACCAGGGCGAGCTTTTCGTCCACCCGCTCTCCAACCCCGGGGCTGCGGGGATCTGCCCCGAGATGCTGGAGGTGGCGGAGGAGGCTAACCGGGCCGGGGACTTTAACCTGGCCGCGGAGATCTACAGCTCCCTGCAGTATGACTTGCAGCAGCCGGACAGAGGCTTGTGTCTACGGAAGGCTGACTCTCTGGCCCGCGCAGGACGGATATCCGAGGCGCTGGACCCCTACTGCACAGCGGCCAGTCTTGGCAAACTGCGGCCGGAGGAGCTCCCCTTCCTGGTGGAAACCATCGCCCGGACTCTCCAGGAGAAAGAGCTGATCATCCCCGGGACGACAAACGGTAAAAGGAGCAGCAGCGGCGAGGAGGATGGGTTTGAAGGTAACGGGGAGTGTGAGGAGGATGAAGCCCTGGACTTGTTTTCATGTCACCTCTGCAAGTGTCTGCTCCACGAGCCCACCACCGTGGAGTGCGGACACACTTTCTGTAAACGCTGCCTAGAGGACGAAACTGTCAAAGACTGTACACAATGCAAACAGACGTTGCACAAAACAGACGGACTGCCAAACGACCGGCGACTGAACGTGGTTCTCAGCGGCCTGTTGGATAAACTGTTTGCCACTGAGAGCAGAGCCAGGAAGTTTTGGATCGAGGGTGAGGTGCTGTGGAAGAAGCAGAACCTCTCGGAGGCCTTGGAGAAGTACAATGCTGCTGTAGATCTAGGTAAGAGAAGCCTCAGTGCAAGGATATTTACTACTAATGTTTGTCTGTGTTGAACGTGACTGGCTAAAATCAAAACTAGTGTTTTGCACAGTTGACCTACTTTTCTCAGCCCAGCTTCCCGTAGCTGCCCATAGGTGGCGCCACTCCTACCCATCTAGACTGCACCGAGGTCAGGCGTTATATGACGCGCCCCCCATTACCTAAGTAGCACACATTTGATCCTCTGCTTCCCACTGCCACATTCACACAGAGTTTTCTATTTATACTCTGCAGAACTGTAATGTTATGGGGACGGAATGTGTGTTTCTGGACTTCATTAGTTATTACACCCTCCCACTAAATCCCCATTATATATATTGTATGTATTTGCGTAATGGTTACCTATTGTATGCTCACATTCCTTAACTGTGTTAGGGCTTCATCCTCAGTGCTCTTATTACTAGGGCTGTTAAGCTGTGTTGGGTAATATCCAGGTTAGACAGACAGTGATGAACTGTCACTTCTCGACTAATTTAGTAGAACTACAGCTTTTGTTTTTCATTTTTACTTTAAGCTACTGTTTTACAAGATTTCAGGCTTTTGTCACTGTAAGCAGCTGCCTCCCTGGTCCAGCTGACCCAAAATACAGGATGTTCTTTTCTCTTGGCTCATTTCATAGTCAGAACCGGTGTGTTTCATTAACCGAGTGCCAGGGCAAGTCTCATGTGGTGCAGTTTGAATCCACAGAGAAAGTGGAACCAACCCTATCCCACCTCTACCCTTCATATTAGGGTCACATTAAAATGTAATTTCCTGTAGCCCTAACTAAATGGGTTAAACAAGGCACAGGCCCCCCTGGCTATCTCAGGTGATCACGTTCATGATGTTTTAAGAAATTGCAGATTCATATCTAATAGCAAGGGATTGTACTCCGCTCTCGAGTGTGGCATTTTGAGCGTTAAAACGGGGTCTATTCAGATTTTTCTCTCCCCCGGAACAATATTGATTCATGCCTTCTGTCTTGTGAAGCACTCTGGGCAACAGGAGGACAGAGTGCCTTCACAGCTTTGGTACAGTCAGTTGGTGTTTTCTCAATACAGACAGCAGGAGGCCCTCTGATATGGATGCAGCCAGAGTGTAATGAGATCATGATATAAGCAGAAATGGAGCTGTTATCCAACCTGTGCCTTTTAGGCATTTCCCCCCCACTCCCATGCTTATGTGTGCCACATATCTTATGCATTGCACTTGCACAATAAAGGTGATATAATGATATGTAATGAGTGTGGTAAAGCTCAACGGACAGGTGCAATACTGAGGAAGAGGCTACAGTGGTTTTTTTCTGTATAGCCATGGTAAAGCAAAGCCTACGTTTTTTTTTATTATTACACTCAGTTTTATTAGATAATAATAAAAGACAGAAAATTAAATTTAAAAACAAAAATAAATGAACTGTTTCATTTTGTACAATGAGCTATAATTTAACTCTCCTCACATTCAGTGTGTTGCAATTATTTGCTTTCTTCATTTTCTGCACACAAGGTGACCATCTTCAATCAAGTTTAAAGCACTCTTATAAATACAACCATGAGACAATGCAAACAGACCCAAACTTAAACATGTCGTTTACCAAAAGTGCATAACAGCAACAGTGACAGCATCTAAACTCCTTCAGAAGTCTCTTGTTTCTTTTCAGCCTTTTGCAGTATGGGGAGTTTAAAGAGGCGACACCTTGTGTTACAAAATGAACAGAATCCCCAGAATCAAACCATGTTTTTTCCTTTAAATTAATCTCAGGAAATTAAGTCCCTCTTTTAAATAATCACAAAGCTGGAACTAAGTAGTTCATAGGAATTAGAACAATGATTACAGTCAGGGTTAAAACACGCCAAAAGTCAAAGCTGGATACATACTATACTTTTTATGACTATCAGTCAAGTCTGTCGTCCACTAATGTAACATACTAACCTATTTGGCGGTTGTATAACAAAAAACATTTGAGTTGTGTCAGTGGACAGTAACAGTTGTCACTTGTCACAACTTATCATCACTACATACGTTCTGTAGCATTGTAACACGTGACAGAGGTCTTATGTCACATCTTATATGTCTGCCCTAATTCTACCAGACCTAGAAAAATTTGTCTAGCCCCTTCAGGCCTATCCAGCGTCCTTATGGTGTGTGTGTGTGTGGTCAAAGACATAACACATGTTGTGTTGACCTTAATGTAAATGGGATGTTTGATGTGAAGAAGCATATAAGAAGAAATAATATGGTTAAAGTCTCCAGGACGCGAGTCAAAGTATTGTCCTCTGAAGTCATTGAAACCGCCTGTGTTTGTCTTTCCTGTGGTGTACAGTGCCCTCCTCAGGCCGACTGCGGTTTCAACGGGCTGAGTTGAACATGGAGATGAGGAACTTCAGCCAGGCAGTGCAGGACACCAGCAGCCTCTGTAGAACAAAACCTCTCTGGACCAAGGTGAGACATGGGTTTGAAATTAAGCTGCAGGTCAGAATCAATTAGCTTTATATAATTAAAGGATACGGCCAAATTTATATCAAGAAGATTTTTTTTCATATTGTTAAATATTGCTAATTCTCTTGAAAAATGTGACGTTATTATTTCACTATGTTTAGGGTTAGGGTCATATTCTTATCTAACACAAATGATTGTCTTCTTATTTTTGGCGTTTGTATTAATTTATTTAGTGTTCTTTGCTGTTGTGCCCATTAATGATGCAAGTGATCTAAAATGAGCCCTTTACACGCAGATATCATCAAAACATGCTTCTCAATGGGTGATATTTAGTTTGAAGTCCAACTCAAATTGTTTATAAAAAGAAATAAGATCACTGATAACACAACATGTCTTGTAAAAATCCCCAGTTGCTGAGAACAGATTGCAGCATTGAGGTTATTTTTCAAGTAGAACAAAATACTTGATTGTCCCAATCAAACTCACTGACCTTTTGTTGATTTCAGGCTCACTATCTGAAAGCCAGTGCACTCAGGAAAGCAGACCGGAACGACGAAGCCTTGCAGGAATACTTCATATGTCTGGCGCTGAAGCCCGACTGGACCAAAGTCAAACTGGAGGCTCAGAAGGTACGAGAAGATGCTCATTTATGTACCTGAGATATGAATATACTGAATCTCATCGAATCCCAAAACATCTTAAATCTAATATTGTCATGCAGCGTCCGAGCTCAGACTGTATTTCCAACAATAACCTGATGCATCCAATGATATAAAAGGCAGTTTATATACATCTATCTGATACTAACACATAAATACTCATTGTTAGGGCAATAATCAGTAGTTTATGGTAATATTTGAGGCATTAATCTAATGTCTTCATCTATTTCCAACCACAGGTCCTTAGTGAGCTCTTCTCCTCCGTGTTTGAGAATGAGGACATGCCGACGCCACTGCATCCTCTGCAGGGAGGGTTGGCCAGCCGCCTCATCAAACCCCCCGCCTTGCTCAGGTCCCTGAGGCCTCTCACACAGAGACCGGTCTCCTCCTCACAGGTAACTGCACACACAGAGACACACTAATGTTGAAAAAGGGATATATTTCTAAATTACTTAAGGAATTATTGAGAAGATCAAATTTAAATAAAATGTTGCCAAGCCATGTATACTACTATTTATTTTCTGTCGATTTATCGCCAACACTGTGTTTTTAGGCAGTAAATTTAAACTGCTGTTAACAAGACTGTGTTACCTGCTTTTATAATAACAGTTATTATGTTATTAAGACCTCAGATCTGAAAACACTGTTCACAATTAGTGAAGGGCGATATTCTTATTTGGACAATTAGCGTAAACGTGGCCTCGGGGGAAAATAGATTTTATTTGAGATGCTGGTGTGTTTTTGTCAGAAGGTTCATCTCAGTTTATATCAAATATCTAATTGATTGTTTCCTGAAACATTGGTCACACACCAACACAGATCGCTGTCAAATGGATCATCACTCTGTAATAGCTCCGCTCTGACATACTCCAGCTCTAATCGCTCTGTCTGTGTCTTTCTTCAGGACTCAGAGATCAGTGTGACAAAACATGTTCCAGTGGACAACTCATCCTCCAGACTTTCCATTGTGACACCCGGTAAATCGGACCCCACTGCAAGGGAAGGCTGCACTAAGAGCCTTGCCGACGTTCTGGCTGCACTACCGGCGTCCTCTAGTGGCCTTAAGAGGAAACACAGCAGTGATGTACCATCAGAAACCTTCAACCCCCCCTCCAAACAGCTCAGACCAGGTTGGAGAATCTGAGTTTAATTAAAAAATACACACTGATCACTGAATACAATTTGATTACTTTAACTGTCACAAGTTCTACTTAAATTTACTTCTATTCAGTATTTGCCGCAGTTTGATGTAGAAATCATGTAGATAATAAATAAGATGCTAATTATAATGTGAATCCTGATGTAATGCTTTCTGTGCAGATGAGGTGAACAGCTTGCAGACATTGGTCTCAGTGTGCGGAGGAAGGATTGTTCCTGCTGACCTGTTGGACAGTGGAGACATGGAGTGTTCACTGTGCATGAGGTGACTGCACATACAGATGAACTGCATGCCAACACAATAGTCACAAATTTTGGCAACAATTAGGAACAAAAGTATATTAAAAACTAAAAAAATTTGAATAGGATTTCTGGCTGGTGTGGTATGGTAAAATAAAGCTGTGCTCTTTCGGTCGTTTGTCCTCCAGATTGTTCTATGAGCCCGTGGCCACTCCCTGCGGACACACCTTCTGCCTCAAGTGTCTGGAGCGCTGCATGGATCACAACCCCAACTGTCCCCTGTGCAAGGAGAACCTTGCTGAGGTGCGCACACACATTTTATATAGGTTTTCACCAATTCCACCACAGGCTCCTAATTGTAAGATTTTGCTCCTTTGATGTCTTTGGTAATACAATAAGGGTTTTGGATTGTTTTTCATTGACCAAATAATTTATAGAGGAAAACACAAAATCTTGACTCACTACACAATAATCAAAATAAGTATTTGGAGTCCTTCTATGTCATAAATAGTATACTCATGGTTTCTGTGATGTTGTTGCAGTATCTGGCCACCAGGGGTTACAACAAGACCCTGCTGATGGAGGAAGTGCTGCAGCGTTACCTAGGAGACGAGCTGAATGACAGGAAGAAAATCCATGAAGAGGAGATGAAGGAATTGTCCAAGTCAGTTTCTCTAAAACCTTTAGGAATATTTTTTTCTTAGATTTGTAGATTCTCACAAAGGACCCAAGTCTTAACAACATCTTCACTCTTTCTTGTAGCTTGAAACAAGAAGTGCCGGTCTTTGTGTGCACCATGGCCTTCCCCACAGTCCCCTGCCCGTTGCACGTGTTTGAACCGCGCTACCGCCTCATGATCCGCCGCTCCATGGAGACTGGTACCAAGCAGTTCGGCATGTGCATAGCTGATGAGCTCAAAGGATTCGCCGACTTCGGCTGCATGCTGCAGGTGAATGTTTATGTCTGTAGCTGGTTCAGGATGACGCACATTTGCTTATTTCCTTCTCGCTCCGATTTTCACGTCACTTTACTGTATGCGGTCAAGTAATAGATTCTATCATTGTAAATACAAGATAAATTGTGTTTCAGGTTCGGGATGTGAAGTTCTTTCCTGATGGCCGTTCAGTGGTGGACACCATCGGTGTGTCACGGTTCAAAGTCCTCAGCCACGGCCAAAGAGATGGTTACAACACGGCTAAGATTGAGTACCTGGAAGACAAAAAGGTTTGTCAGTGGAGGTTTTTTTAGACACTTTCCATCATGCTGCTGTCAAGCAGATATCAGGCAGTTTTTGGCCAAGTTGAATGTGTAAATAAATATGCCCTTAAATTGTTCTTTGAGTTTTATTGTCACTGGAAATTTAGCAAGCTTTGCTTCCTTTCCTCCCACCACCAGCTTTATAAAAACTAAAATACAATCTCTATTTCTATTCAGGTGGAGGGAGAGGAGCTGGTGGAGCTGGTGAAGCTGCACGACTCTGTGTATGACCAGGCCAACGGCTGGTTCACCTCGCTGAAAGACAACATGAAGAGCCAGATACTCAGCCACTTCGGACACCTTCCCAGCAAAGACCCTGACCCACAGGTTTGAAAACAAACAATATTGACTGTACTGCACTGATTCCTTTATCACATAAGATTACGTAGTATAAGAGGGGAAGGAAAGTTCTGTTTAATTTTAGTTGGGTTGATGGGAAATTTAGGATGGTTGTTTAAATGCTAAAAAACTTTCTAAGAACATTCTTATCATAGCATATTCCCCCCCCCCCGATTAAAAAAAAATAAAAAAAGCATAGTTATTTTTCACTGAAAAATCCTCCCAGTTGCCCAAGGTTTTCTGGTGTTTCTTCTCTGCTAAGGCTAAAAAGAACAGAACCTAGTTCCTGCATTAAAGATGCACTGAATATCAACCACAGTTATTGACACACAGAATCAATGGAAAGAAGCAACAAAACTCAGACTATCCTGCAGGTGAAATATAAATTTTTGTCTAGGGATGCACCGATCGATAGGCCAGTAACAGGAATTGGCAGATATTCAACCTGGTCGGCTGTTCAGTGAACAGATTGTGTGCCGGTAAAATGTATACTCACCAGCTCTGTGTCTCTTTGTTTGTATCTTTTTTTTCTACCCTGCAGGGCAGTCCCAGCGGTCCGGCCTGGTGCTGGTGGCTGCTTGCTGTCCTTCCCCTGGAGAATAGAGCCCAGCTGACCATCCTGTCCCTGACCTCCCTCAAGGAGCGACTCATTGCCATCCGCAGGGTCCTCATCTTTGTCACGCGCAAGAGGCCACGGTGATGGCTGAGCCGACAGACCGGATGCTTGGGCTTCTATGCAGTTCAAAAACTAATTTGGTCATTCATTGGTCATTTGGTCATTCATACATGTACTGAAGTCACAGTCATTTCTGTTGGGAATGAAGGAGGGTCGGTTATGCTTGTATGATGGCATTCCCTTCCCACTGTCCATCTGTTCATCCTCCAACCAACAACCTAACTGGCTGTATTGAGCAACCAAACATTTTAAAGGAGTGACCTCTCACCTTGTTATGTTCAGGGTAAAAGCGATCCTGCTGAGCCCTGTCACTTCCATTTAGGTCTCTCCTGGATGATTCGCTCGACTCTGTTCTGAAGGAACAAAAATGTATTGGGCACTTTGGGCGGACCTACTCGGGAGGTAGAGCGGTTCCATCCGCGGCTCCTCCAGAGTTTGACGAGGTGTCCTTGAGCAAGATGCCGAACCCCAAACTGCTCCTGATGCTGTGTCATCGTTAGAATGTGTGAATTGGTGAGTGAGCCGTACATTGTAAAGCGTTTTTAGTGGTGGGCCGACAAGAAAAGCTCATTATAAATGCTTTTTTTTTTTTTACCATTATACCACAACTAAAGCAGTGTCAAAAGGAAAGGATCAGGTGCAAGGGATTTTTCCAACATATGCCGCAGTATGTCACACAACCTGAAACAGACGCTGGCCTGTCACATTGCAGTGTGGCTGTGCGACTGCTTGTACAGGTATGGAATCAATACAAAAACTCACCTACTGCAACATGAAGCAAAAACACTCGGCATGATGGTAATGAACAAGTGAATGTACTGGTCTGCCTGTAGGAAGTGGTTGTCTTTTTTTTATTTCCCCTCCCTACTAAATTTGTATAGTCCATGGTGAGGTTCACGTGAGGTGTCAATCCTGTAAGTGCAACAGCTGCTTCTCTGGAAATCTTCCTGACTGAGCCAAAACTCATGATAAAACCTGGAACTTTACATCTGCTGCTTCACCTGGCAGTGGGCGTGTACCTCATACAAAGTAACGGGCACCATGAGAATCAGTGTGTTCAGAATTGGGATCATGCCCGTGATACTCGCACCAAAAGAACAAGTACAACTCTACAACATCATGCTCCTCTCGTCTCTGCAGAAGGTTCAACACATGAGTGAAGAGTAAACGCACGTCAGGGCTCACACAGACGTTCCAGATCCACTTGATCTGGAACTTTAATGTTCTATTGTAGCATTTCTCTGGACTTCAAATACAAACTTGGTTATAGGTTTAGTTTTTTCAGTTTCTCCCTCTGAAATGCCCTTATGTGTACGTGTATGGTGAACTTTTAAGTTGGGTGATTTGTATGTATATCAATGTAACTTGGAGGCCTTTTTAATGTTTTATTTAAGAAACGTTTCAACCTCTCTTTTCTCTCTACTTCGATCTCTCTCTGTCTCGGTGCATTTGGACGCACGCTGTAATGCAATTCCTGTTTGTGAAGTTGTCCTGTGGGGTTTCCCTGTGAACAAATAGTTATAGAATCAATGCTTTTCTTACCAGAACACAGTGTGTGTGTGTCCCTGAGGCCTGACAAACATGCTGAATCATTTTCCTTGCTATGAAAATGTTTGCGAAGCAAATGTGATAAAAGAAATATTTTGACCTGGCATTGTTTGCTGTTTATTTCCTTGCCTTTATTGGCTCAATCCCGTTTACTTGGGTTAAACAGCGAACATGAATATGTTACAGCTCCAGAGCACTTAGAAGTGTTCAAAAACTCAACTGTAGACTTTGAAAAAATGAGTCAAATGTTCCACAGTCGTGAACTGATAACAAAAATGTTATGTGGCGATTGGATCGCAGGTACCATTAGGAGATTTTGGCCACCTGTGGCGCTGTAGAGCTGTGTTTTTATCAGTTTGTATCAGTTTTGTGTTTGTATCCTGTGCAAGGGCCCATCGCAGCTCGTACCCACTGAACAATACAGGAAGAAGATGTAAATAAGGATGTGAATGATGAAAGATTTAAAGCATTTAAAACATCTTTGCACAAAGATTTGTTCTGGTGGGATTCGTGGGAAACTCATTTGTTCACAAGAATGTTCTCCAGTGTGCTTTTAACATCTGGAGGTTGTTGATGGCTCAAATTTAATACCTTTTGCAAGTCATTAAATTGAATAAAATCATGATTAAGTAAATAAAATCACATGATTAAGTTAAAACGGGTTAGGCCGTGATTGTAGGACGCCTGTGGTTGTATTGCATTACCAGCGTGCAGGAAAATGCACCGTTCCTCTGTATGATTCTGTCCTTCCAAAAGTTTGTGACTTCACTGCAGTTGCTGGCTCTCCACACAGGAGCAGTGTTCACAATGTGCTGCATTTCCCTTGTATATTTGTAAAGGGAGCTCTTCTACCTATTTTTTATTGCAAATAAAGAGAAAATCAATTAAGTCTTGTCTCTGTTATTTTATGGAAACTCATGTTATAGTTAGAGGAAGAACAAAACAGTATTTACAAGAATAGAGGTTAAAGAAGAAACTTGTCACTGTCAGATAATAATGCGCCTTACCAAATTAATCATATGAGCCCACTGGGTTTAAAAATGTGGCTTTGATCCAGACAGCTTTTTCTGTGTTTTATGTCAACGTAGATGTTTTTCTTATAACTTTCATAGTTTTCATTTTATTTCACATTCATATTCCATAACTTTATATTTACATCTAGAGCAGGTCCTCTCCACGGAGACCGCTGTGTTTTTTACAGTAGCCAAAACTAAACAGCTTTGGAGTTTTTATGACAACTGAAGGCTTCCACAGGTTCTTTTTCATGTTTGGAAGGGGAGGGTGAGGTGAGGAGTATTCACCTGCAACACGCAACTTCACCACTAGATGTCACTAAATTCTACACACTGAACCTTTAAATGTGCCTGATTTTTTTGAAAAAAACCCACTCAAGTGAAAAATACTTCCTGGATCTGCCCTTTTATCATGATCAAATCTGTTCTGTAGTGTTTGCGCAGTCCTGCTTTCAAACAAACAAACAAATGGACAGGGTGTGAACGCATTAAATCCTTTCTGGAGGTAGCAAAAGTTACAATGAATACAAATGCATCCTAGAAACTGTTTTATTCATTTGACGACATGAAAGAAAATAAAGTGAAACCCACTGAAGAAACAGTTATTACTTGATCAAGAACCCTGAACAGAAGGGACCTGGGGGGTTGTCACAAAATTATTGTTGCTGTGTTCTATCATGATCAGCCGTTCTTGGGGCCCTCTGTGCTCAGGGCCCCGGGCAATTGCCCGCTTTGCCCACCCTGTTGTGACACCCCTGTACATGATACATAGACAAGGAACAAATAACATGAAATGTGTGATTACTCAGAGACACACGTGGACCACATGTTAAACTTAACCTGGTTTAAATCTAGATTATTTCTCATCTGAGAGACGGAAGCTGACCTGAGCTGATGTGGACGTAGCTCATTACCACTATACCGAAACATCTGAGATGGAAATCTGAGGAAACATGTTTCTGTATCACCCACTTCACTCCAGATCACATGGCGTCTCCATGTTTTTCTTTCTGTTTCTATCTTTTTAAATGTCTCCCTTGTTCCTGCAGCTGAAGGCCACAGTAGCACCTCTATGTGCCATAGGGGGGCAGTGTTTGTTAGTGAAATAGCAGCTGAGATGCTTTGTGGGCACTGAGTTCATGCAGGGTTCACACAGAGAAGACGGACAAATCAGAGAGCAAACACAGCAATTTCTGCTCGCAAATTGGATTATGAGGATAGAAGGGTTCTTCTGAGGACACCATCTTTTCAAACAGCTTCAACACGTTCATGCACCACATCCAATATGTTCTAACGTCCGGTCAACACTGCAGATTGTAGGCAGCTAAAAGCATGGATTACATTTGTCAGGGGTGTGGTTTATGTTTTTATGATATTTTATACCTGGTACCAAACACACCAGGGGAAATAGATAAAAGGGACAACAATTTAAATTTCAACAATATTATTCTTGAACTTTGCTGCTTCTGGAACTGTTTCATTTCCAAGCCTGCAACTTTTCTTCTGTTTGTACGGGAGAAATCAGCTGAGCGTTGTGCGGTTTTTAATCACCACCCTGTTTTGCTTTCAAACAGTATCACCCCCTCAGTCCTGGCAAGTTCTACTGGATATGAAAACAGACTTGCTCAAGGGCATCAGGGCAGAGGCTTTTTTTCTTAGCTTGAGCTGGTTCATCTTAATATGTCTTGTTTTTAAATATTTATTGAGCCAAAGATAAATATAAACACAAAATATTGTGGAGTCATTGCTCCTTTTCACAGTGTACAAGAAATTCTGACTATAATGGCACACAGTAGAGTGCAAAACTCTGCCGTGAGCCAACATCCCCCTTATGAAACAGGATTTAAATGAGATCTGCACCAAATTGCACACACTTATAAATAGCAATCCTTGAAACATCCTGATTGCTTCATGAAGATCAATTAATTATTATCTGAGACATCAAGGAAAACGACACACAATGTTAAAGAAAGTGAAAAATACAACCCTGCATGTGCCTCCTGATCTTGATCCACACCAACATTTATTCTATCGTCCGTTCCCCACCCCTCCACAAAATGTCATGGTAATCAGTTGAGGGGATATTGTGTAATCCTGCTAACTAACAAACAAAGTAACTAACAATGTACGCTAAATACAATAAATACAACAAAATACTCTTGGTGTTTCTTTATTTCTGTTTGTCTTACACAGTGGCTTTGCAACAGAGGAGGGAAATTGCCTAGGACCCCGAGGTGAGAGGGGCCCCCCGAGAACGGTTGATTTCACTTTTTTGTGAGAACCCCCTTAAATTCTAAAATCACCTGACTCCCTGATGAGGCCCCATGCCACTCACTTTCTGCCCAAAGTAATTTTAGAGGTTTGGATGAAGACGAGAACGTCTAAATGTGAGAATGATGGTTATTCAAAGTCTGCACTTTGTTTATAATTTTGATAACAACAGAATCATTTGAAGAAGGTTTGGTATCATGTGTTACTTGTTGGGGTGGGTTCTGTTTTGATCAAGGGGCCCCATGGTCTCTATTGCCTGGGGCTCCAAAGTCCCTTGATACACTCCTGGCCTGTATCTAAATCCTTCTTTTCAAATATTGTAATAACTGTGATGTTTAAATGTCTTTTTCTGTGTGATATGTCACAGATATAAAAAAAAAAATGGCTGTTATTTTAATCAATTTGAGGAAGTGCAACTATTGAAGAATAAAGTTGAGGCTACATATGTAATCATAGCAGGTTTTTAAATAATTTAAAATTAATTTGAAAAGAATGGGGGGAGGTTAAATTTCTTTTTCAAACCAACCTTATCCATAAAAAAAAGACCTGATGGGTAAACTCACGTTCATCAGTATCAACATAAAAATCGAACCATTTAACCAACTCATCTAGTTGGTGAGGAAGACGCTGATATGACCAACACACGATACGTTATCTGCACATGTCGCCTGATGTGAGTATGAGTGGTGAGCCACATGTGAGAGTGACGGCAGCAGGTTTGAATCCAGCCTGTGTGGATATCACGGCCTCCAACAGAACAGCACAGCGGTGACAGTGCTGCTGAAATATTTATCACTTTCCATCTAGCCATGCTCTAATTGCTGTGTATCTGTCCGACAGAGAAACAGGAGGGGACACAAACAAAGACTTGGAGAGAAGGAGATGCAAGGAAAATGGGGAGAGGAGACAATTTTGATAGAACTAGATTTGGAAATGTATTTTTCACCTTTAGAAAATGCTGATTTATTTATATGACCTATTATATATATAGTACTATGACCTATACTGCAGCCAGCCACTAGGGGGCTGTAGAGATGTTTTCGCCATTTTTATATGTAGCTGCAGTAAATAGATGTTGATGACATAACAGCTCCCCCAAGTCCAGAAAATTGCACAGACGCGTTCCTAATGGATGGTGCAGCAGGAAGAGGCAGGAAGTAATGTCCGTCTGACATTTGCGTTCACACGTGCACCTCCACCGGAGAAAGTGCGGGGATTCTGCGGAGTCCCGTGCATGTCTGAAGCAGCTCAAGAAGGAGACAGACTTTATGCTTGGAGCTCGGAATGATGTCACACCCGAATAAACAGAATGGATGGCGTTCCAGTTGCAGTGCATAATTATGTAGCATTTCACTCATACTAACGCCTTAGTAAAACGTCCACAGAATTAGAAGTAATTGGACAGTACTATGTCCAATTACTGTAATGACAGTAGTGCTTATGTACGATAAAAACTTTTGCTTTCACAACTGTTGATCCAAGGAGGGGCCATCTTGGATTTTGAAGTCGGGGGTGGTGAGGTTCCTCCAGTGGTCCGAGTAAAATCTTCGACTCGAGGGGGGCGCTATGGCTGCAACTTCCGACTCGGGGGGTCGGTAATTCGGAGGTTTATCGGATCGCAGCACTAAACCTGGGGAGCGAGTGGAGAAAGTCCGCAGAAAGTCCGGAGTCTCTCAGTCGGACATTTGCGTTCACTTGGAAGTTGGGTACATGTCTGAAAGCAGGTGATTTCTGTCCAGGGCCCCAGATCTTCTAGAGCTGCCCCTGTCAGAGAGAGAGAGAGAGAGAGGAGGGGCGTTGACAGAGCGAGAGAGAGAGAGAGAGAGAGAGAGAGAGAGAGAGAGAGAGAGAGAGGGCGGGGAATCGAGGTAGAGAGACACCTACACAAACAGGGAGAGAGAGAGAGGGAGAGAGAGAGAGAGAGAGAGAGAGAGAGAGGCTCCGGTAGTCGCTCGGTATGTAGCAGCGGCGGCGGCAGCGGCAGCAGCGGAGCCTCGCACCGGGATTACAAAGAGGGAAAAACACGCCTGGGACGGAGATCACCACCGGCGGGATTAAGTCTAAACCCACCCGAGGATGAGACTCGCCCCGCGGGCTTGAAGGAGAATCGAACTCACGCCGCTATTCCGCTGATTTAGCTCCGCTTTTTTTACGAAAATGGCGAACGAGTCTCCGGCTAAAAGTCTGGTGGACATAGACCTCGCTTCCCTGCGGGTGAGTGCCTCTCCCCCGGACATGTATACCCCACAGATCCGCTGATTTTACACAGGAACCATCACACGATCATACAAGAGGAGGCGGCTCCTCTTTGTCTTTATATCCGCTGGCATGGGAGGCCAGAGAGCCGGGCTCTGCCGGTGCACACATCCAACTCACCCCTATGTAATTAGGCTACAACAGGGAATCAATTAATTACATCCAGTAATTCACATTTGTCTGTTTTCTAAATCCAGGATCCTGCTGGGATCTTCGAGCTGGTGGAAGTAGTGGGAAATGGCACCTATGGACAAGTGTACAAGGTTGGTGTGTGCCTCATCTCTGTATGTGTGTTGTGTGTGTGTGTGAAGGCGGAAACTGGAGCACAAACATACATTGATGTACCCCCCCCCCCCCCCCCAGTCTCAGGTTTATTATAACACATCCCCTCCGTCAGCGGTGCAGTCTGGACTGGATTATCTCTCACTGCTGCACATCCATTTGTTATTTTTTAAATTATATTTCACCACCACCATCCCTGTGCACCCACTCTGGTCCCAAGGAGGCTCCTCCATCCTCCCTCCCTCCCTCCCTCCATCCTTCATCCCTCCTCCTCCTCTCATCCACACCCCAGTAAAATATTCCTCCACATACTGCACGCGTTGCTTTGCACTGACCAGTCCAGCCCCATCCATGCATGACAGCCCTCACCACGCTGACTGACTTGTGCGCCATTGGGTGGGCGGTGTTACATTGCGCATTTGTGCACATCATTGCCCAGCAGGCCTCCCGCCGGAGAGGCTCTCTGCTGCATTTATAGGGATAGGCCTGTTCATCCCATCACACACGCACACACGCACACATGTACACACTCACACAGTGGAAAAGGCATTTGATGGAGACCTGGTGCTTCTGCCGCCTCCATCAGAGACGAGCAGCGACATCATCCTGCTGTTGCCTGGTAGAAACCAGAGCAGATGGAAAGAAGAGAGCTGCTGGATCTCTTCCTGCGAGACTGGGCTATTTTATATCATTCTGAAATATGCAGCACTCGTGTGAGGAAGTGTGTATTTTGTGTGTGTCTCGGTGTGTCTGTACTTTCCTGGTGTCTGCTGCAGGAAAATGGTTTGTTTGGACTTAAGTCACGTTAATGTCACAGATGGCGGCAGTGGGAACTGTCTCCATGGTAATGACCTGGAAGCTTTCACACCATTGGACGGCTCCACTCGTAGATATTTATGTTCCAGAACCTGCGAATCAAAGCTGTGATTGGCTCTCGTTTCCTTGTGGCTGGAAAAGAGACTCATGTGAACATTGAAAACCTGAATTTACCGTTTGCTCTGCGAAGGTTATTTAACATCATGGCTGCCTAAGTTATTATAGGTTTAATTCAAACATAAATATTGAGGTTTTGCACTGAGCGCTGGTCGTGTGATGGAGTGGCTCATGTGAGGTTTAAAAAGTCAGCATATACTGGTTTAATTAGCTTTAATCCTCGACTTATATGTGCAAACTTGGGATTATCAGATTTACTTACCACTTGAATGTTGATGCTTGTTGTATACACTGCTAGATATTGAATCATAGAGAAGTCCTAGTATACAAAGATGGTCTCCACTTCCTCACACTATTCAGAAATGAAGCCAAAATATCCTGGGTATGAACACAGCCCTAACCCACAGAGTCTGTACAGTAGCAATTGGGGAATGGAGTCCCTGTATTTAGGCCCCGCAAATACATGTGCCCGACCAATCATGAGCCAGTCTCAGCTGTCAATCATGATGTTTCAACCCGTTTCTATAACATCAAATAACTAGTTAAAACCAAACTTTTCAGAAATGGACATAGTGGACGTAATGTTTTTAGGAGTCATAATCAGACTGTGCTCTGTCACGTGTCACAAAACAATGTGGACATGTAGACATAGTTAATTTTGCTCTTGCACTGCAGGTTATGGGCTGAGGCTCATGTAAGCTATGTGCAAAGTAAATAACATATAATCTCGTGTCCTCCACATATGAGGAGCCTTTCAGGTCTCGGAGTGGATTCTGCTGAAGGAAATGTTCTCCTAACTACTGCAATGAAAAAATGACACTGACTCTTGGTTGAGTGGACGTCGCTCACACATGATGATCAGAATAAACCCAGCATGGCACTAGGTAGAGCTCAAACCTCCGCTAAGGCCCAACAGTCCACTTGAATTCAATCAAGCTGCCCCAAATTGCACAAACTCATAGATATCAGTCCTCTAAATATGCACAGTTAATTTCATCAATATTCATGAATTATTCCCCGGGTAATTGGTAATCCTTTCTTTTTTCTACCATGTCCCATCTTTACACCAAGATTTGTGGAAATGTGTTCAGTAGTTTTTGTGTAATCCTGCTGACAAACGAGCAAACAAATAGACAGGGGTGGAAACATCCAGGAGTTTGAGCAGCAATGTGTTGACAGCTGAACAACCTGGTTTTATAGTCTTATTATTTAACACATGTACAACGCGGTGTCACTGTTCACAAGACAGTGTGAAGGTCTACCGCATCTGTGCCGCCGAGGATTTCACAAGTGACCAGCAGCACGGAGCGAATCCACCGCCGAGACGAGTGTCACGTTGAATCAGATTTTACAGTCGTGGACAATGAGGCCAGCCCCGAGGCCAACCTCTGCGAACGTCTGCCGTTATCTCACAGAGAAACGTCTAATGATCATAATGAAGCCCAGTAATGGCGGAGTGGATGCACTTGGTCAGATATTTTGTGTTTGGGTACCTCTGAAATCCCATCCTGATTGGCTTTGAGGTTTGCTCCGGTTTGTTTTATTTGTGTTTAATTCTGGTTTGGTGGAGGATGAATGCGTCTTTCATTTAAAGCGAGGGACAAGTGATTGTGGGAACGCTCAGATGCACTGGAACATAAATTAACCTTGACATTTTGAGTTTAGTTCCTCAGGATTTGGTGAATCATAACCACGTGTTCCATGGCAGTTTGAGTGAGGAAGAACCAAGGTCTTCTTTTTTAGTTTTTAGTTTTTTCTTCCCTTGTCTGCGAAGTCTGTCTATTCAAACATCTGACTCAAAAATGTTTGCGTATGTGTTTGTGTCTGCACATGTGCACTTGATCCTAAACTCTTACCGATTTGGTTCGGGCTTCTCAAGCTGCAGAGTGCGACTCGATGCAGCTGTGCGCTGACAGCAGCTGTTGGGATGGAAAATAAAGTAGAAGAGAGGTTGGGGGGGTAGAAAGAGGTAGAGAGATATAATAAGGAAAAGAGGAACCACAAGAGAGAGAGAGAGAGAGAAGCATTCACCCTTTAATCACCAATGTGTTTTTGTTTAGTTGCCATTGAGAAAGGATGAAGGACCTTGATGACATCCACATTGTTTTGAAAAGTTCACATTGAACCCATAAACATCTCAAACTGGTTTTCACACGCTTAAAAAAACCCAACACATTGTCTTTGATCAAGTTCTCGAAAATTTTAACTTTTTTAAGTGCAAACATCTGCCTGCATGTTTTATGCATTTCCATTTACTTATACTCGCGTGGCAATCTGCCTCAAGACTAGTTCATGCTCGCCGTTCCTGTCCTGCTGCGCATGACGGCAGAAATGACGTCACATGCAACGTCGTGCTGCAACATTTCAGCTGGTCGTGCACTTATAGCAAACTGGAGGAAACAAACTATTAACTACTAGCAATGACCTACAGTATCTATTGATAGAAAATGCATCTGCAGTTTGGTAGCCCTATGAAATTGTTATTAATGAAGTATAAATATCTATACAATGTTTAAACTTATCTTTGGGTTTTAAAGCATCAAAGCATGATGTTTAAGGCATGAACAAAACATTAATTAGTTAATTTAGACAGGAGGCTATTCAAGAAAAAATACCTCCCCAATTAATGTGACTGAAAAATGAAAATGAATTCAAACAAATGAATAAACAAATGGAAGAACCTCAGCTTCATTAAAGAGGTCGAGGGTCACAGTGTTTCCGTTTCCATTCAGCAGTGGGAGGTGAAAGAGAAATTAAATTAGAGCTGAAAGAGGTAACAGGAATTTTTAAAACTCTGGGGGTGAGACCACACTCAGCATGTGGGGCTGGGAATCCCCCTCTCTGAGGAAATGGTTTAACCCATTTATGACTTACCGAGCTTCTCTGCTCCAAACCACAGCTGCAGCTGTTTCAGCCTCACGGAGACGGCCTGTGTTCAAGTTTACAAAGTTTACAAAACGAGGAAACAAGCCAAACTGATCCGTTTTTTAAAGGTCCTTGAACAGAAAGGTGAAGTTTGTTAGCTCTCCTCTCGTGGGTGGCGGCAGAGAGCGCGGGTGAATGTTTGTGAGGAAGTAGTGAAACGGCGGAAGTCATCAGTCTAGTGAGGAGAAGTTGGTGGCTTTGCTGTGATGGTGAGATTAGAAAACCACAACCCGGCTTCCACACGCAGCGTCTCCGCAGTTCAGAAAGTGACAACTTGATGCACCGTGTAAATCCTGCTGAGTGCATGTGGTGGGATTTATCTTCTAGTGAAGCGTAACAAATATTTATTTCTTTATTAGATGTACTATATTATGTTTATGTACTAATTTGCAATTAATGTGACGATAAATGTTGTTTGGATTATTACATTCAAGATTTAATCTTTAAAATAAATAAAGGTAAAATGGAGAAAATCTTTCTTTCAAATACAGAAACAGAGATATCAGTATCAGAAATGTTCTGCTCCCTAATATTGGCATCGGCCCCCAAACATCCATACTGGTCAGGCTCCTGTGTGAAGGCAGATCCCTCCTTCACTGTCTGATACACTGTATTGTAATCATAGCCCTGTAACCATTTCAAGTCAGTCATTTAAATGGTATGAGATGATTTCTCAAGGCCTTTCTGAAAGTTTACCAGGGAAACTTCAGTGTTAGATATCGTGCACTGCAGATGAAGGCTGAGTGCCCGTGTTACTCAATAACCACCAGTATGACTTTTTTTTAATGCTGATGAGTTCATTTTGTTGTTGATCTCAAAGGAAACCAGTGAAGAGAAGTAGCAGTGGGTGTGATGTCATACTATTGCTTAGATCTGATTAGCCGGCAGCAGCAATGCAACTATTGATTATCTGCCTCATCGGAAAGCCTCATATTCGAGGAGCTGGAAACGGGAGATAAAGTGAAAATGATGTACAGATAAAAAACAGCCGTTTAATTTCCTCGGCTTTTCTTCATCCTGACTTTATCACAGGAAAGATGCTTGTTGTTTTTCCTGTTGTCTGGGTGTGGCTCCTCCACCAGCAGCCACTCATCAGCAGAGCAGCATCCCTGCAGCTCCCTGAGGAAACGCAGCGCAGCACTTCACTGAGCGCACGCCACATCTGTCTGGTGCACGTGTGTCTAAGTGCACGTTATGAGCTTTCTACCTCACAGTGTCCACATCTGGAGCTTAAGGAACATACATGAACCATAGAACTGGAATATTGTGTTATTGATTGAGTATTTCATTGACATGTTGATATTAACACATCTGGTTAACACTCTATATGCTGGAAATTGACCTGTTGTCTAAAACAGCTCCAAAGAAAGACTTTCAATCCTGCAATTTTCTTTACTTATTTTATCAATCAATTGACAAGTTATTGATTACTTAAGTTAAACCATGTGTCCTCTTGTGGTGGCTCTGCAATAAAAATAAAAAAAATGGCAAACACTGAAAAACTTAAAATAGTCTCCAGTTTTGGATTCTCGTGATTGTCGAAATCAAGGCTGCAACTTTTAAATAGTCTAAGTTTTAGAGACTAAATTACAAATATTAATCCATAACTGCAAAATATGCAATATATAATTATTTAAAATTTAAAAAGGCTTACATTTTTATGTTTTAGAAGAAGAGTCTAATTAAATATTGACAGTTTTTTGTTCGTTATGTAATTTTTTCAGCTTTAGCATCTTAAAAATAACACTCTATATAAAGAAATAGGTATGTTAATATAATAGATACTAATAATAGACATATTTTTAAAATCAATCAAATTATTAAGTATCAGCAGAAATCAGTCGTCTTACAATAACACAATTTCTATTGTTTTGCACCTATTCCAGTTCTATGGGAGGTATTTATAGGCCGACTCCCCCTCTGTAAAGTGGAGGAACTACAAAGCTGTCATAGGGAATAGACTCATGCAAAGCTGGCTCACCAACCTTCCGGCTATTCAAACTGGAATGTTCGCCGTGTCTGCTGTGACCTTTCACGGCCCAGGAAATGAAGCACGGCCACGACTAACGACAACAGCAGTGGCTGCGGCGGTGGTAAAGCAAGCCGGGTCTCCACCGGGAACTTTTCTTACACAGTCCAAACTTACTGTGACCTTCCAATCAGAAGAAGTGGAAGCTCTGCCACTGATAGCAGCAACAGGAACTCGGCTGTGTCACGATTTCTCATGGCGGAGTTCTGTGTGTCCACCCACTTGTGTTCAGTGGCAGACGAACAAATACTGAATCTTTTAACTTAACACCAGACACCAAAGTGATTTTTCTTCAGACTGCATAATTTTCTGACCAAGATTTAAGAGCTGTGAGTGCAAGGATCTGGAAACACTTCAGATTTGATCAAAGCTGAGCTTTAAACGCTTTTCTCCGATGGTTTTAAATGTTTATCACGACGTCTTCTTACAGTTCCAGCTGCTTTTTAGCGCTATTTATAGCGTCAATGTGGTCAAAACCATCTTAGTAGATTGATCGCTAGAAATACCGATGCACAATTTTAGATGCGGTGTTTATCTTGATTAAATTGCTCGATAATGATCTGACCTGTTCATTCGTCTTAATGCACAAGTCAGAAAAGTTTCAGTAAAGAATGGAAGCTGCAAGACGTGAAGTGAAAGAACTGCCTGTGCATCTACAGCAATATGTAGAGCATGATAGCAGATATTATATTTTGACGTTTTTATTGCAAAAAAAACCACAAATACACACAAATATCGTAGATTACAGAAGTTATAACACCGATCTTTGTACTTGCACAAATGCCACATTCTTTGCTAAAGAGTGTGTTAGGAGTGACCAGCTCTGCCTGCTATACAGTGAAGTTAAAATTAGACACAGCCTCAGACAGTATCTGGGTCATGTTCTTTGATGCTCACTGTGTGGACTGATGCAGTGACTCTGCTGCTGCAGCTGCTGGTGATCCTCTGTTCATGCATTCACACATCAGCTGCAGGATTTCTGTGTTTTGTTTTCAATTTGTCATCTTTTTGACATTTTATTCGTCACAGAGGCGTTTTTATTGGTATTTATTGCTCTTTTTTTTATACAAAAGGTAGAGAGAGACACATTTAGCTCTTAACTCCTGCAGGGTTTGTTCTTAGGAAACAGTTAAACGGCCCCCATGTTATACTTTTTCTGCTTGACCCGCAGTCTAAAACTTAGAGATGTTCCGATACAATATTCCCTTCGCGATACCGATTCTGAAACCCTGGACATGATGCTGCAAGTTCACAGTAGGAGCCTTAGATCACACCAGTTTTGAGGAGAGGTGAGAAGAGTTTCCCCTTCTTCCTCGTCTATCAGCCCACCCAGCCACTCAGGCCTGCTCCTGAACCTGGTGGAAGATAGGGGGGGGGGGGGGGGGGGGAATCCTCTCCCACATTTTTTAAGCCTATCCTGGATGTGCAATGCAAAGGTCAGGATGCTTCCCTGAGAAGAGCAGTAGCCCAGAGATGTTGGGATTAAGAAGTTGAGGAAGAAGGCTTTAGCTGGGATGGACTGGAGTGGTGGAGGAGGAGGAGGAGGAGGAGGAAGTGGAAAAAAGCAGCACAGGAAGCCGAGGTCGTCTCTCCTTCTCCTCTTCCTTCTCTTCCTCCTCGACCCTGGTCACTTGCCTGTCGGGGACGAAGAGGACGTTGATGGTGGGTGGTTTGAAGGAAGGTGGCTGTAATCCCTCTTCATAAGACGGCACACGCTGAGAGGAAGAGGAAGCAGTGATCAGGATAAAGAACAAGATGTTTTAAAAATCATTAATCAGCTGCTCTTGAGCTGTCCTGCACTTTTTAAAATATGTAATTACTCAGTTTTTTATTTCGCACAATATTATTATATCCCCTGTGCCTGGCAGAGAAGATTCATCTAATGAAATAGCGGATTGGGTAAATGTGTGAAATTAACTTTAAAGTATTATTATTCCTGCGTGATTTATAGGTCGTCACAATCCATCTATGGCATACAATTTGATTGTAAAGTTCACACAAATCTTCAGGATTGAGAAAATTACATAAAAACCTAATGTTCACTTTAAACAAAGACTTGTCTCTCGTGAGTTTGACATCATTTATTTATGTCAAGTCAACAAGTTTAGATTTTGAATAGATTTTACTTAAATTGATAAGGTCTTATTAGCCCATTAAAGGTTCAAGCTCTAAAAGTAACAAGGCTGAAACTAAAAAAGGTTGTAAAAGTACATACTCACATTATATATGATGTTCAAAATGAAGTTAGCTATATTATTATATCTATTGTTCAATAAGAAAGCAAAGCAACAAACTAAACATACAACTGGGTAGATGAAGTCACTAATTGTTATTTTTATAGTACAGCATGTTGCTGAAATAATTGGTCTATGAATCTGATTAGTTGAATGACAGGGAGCAGTTAACTTGAAGTGTGTTATGAAGCACAGATGCCAAACATTCATTAGTCTCAGCTTCTTTAATATGAGGATTTGCTGCCTCTCATTTTTTTGCTGTGCACGTTAATTGTCATTGGATTCTGGACTAAAAAAAACAATGAAGTAATATACTTTGAAAGCTTTAAAAAAATATATATTTCATTCGCCGAAATTAATAAAGAAACAAAACAAATGTTAATGGACATAACAGGTACAGCTGGCTACAAGTTTATCACAATTTGTTTTTTATTATTTTTACATCATTACTAGAAAAAAAAGTATGAAAATATTTGATTTAGTCATACTTAATTTAATTAAATTTTACTATCCACTAAGATTGAAGAGCTTTAACACCCATGAGATTCTGGAAACTTCACAGGAGTATGTTGTGGAAAACCTTCAGCCAATCTGTAAAAAAGGAACATTACCTCAGAACTTAAAATTGGAAATGATAACGACAGCATCGTTTCTGTGTTTGTTCTTCTCTATAAAAACTCTTCACAATTAACAAATGACCCCTTCTTGATGATCATGGTTTTGTGTCTGCTGGCTTCTGCCGTGACATAACTCCCAGTCTGTGCTACTGTGGTGTTGGCTGGAGCTGTGGACACATGCAGACAGTGCAAACAGATGGTTTGTTGTTGTAGCTCTGAGGCAGTGATGCTGAAGGGACTGAGAGTATTAACAGCTCCTCACTGTGTCTGTTGACTGAGACATTTTCTTCAGGGAACAAGAAACCAAAGAAGAAAGATTTGACTAAAGCTGCTTTCAGACTTGCACACAAGTCCGGACATTTTCCTGAAATCTTCGAGTCGGGTGTTTGTGTGTAAAATGTCTGAGTGAGCTCATGTGAGCAGGAATACAGAGGAACCATACATGTAGAAGACGTCAACTTGGAAAGACGACGAGATCAGAGAGCTTTTGATGATAAAAGCCAACTCTGGTGTAGATGTGCTGTAAAAAAAACATGTGATTTCCCAGAATTTATACATCATGTCCTGCATCCTGCTGTTCTACCCAAGCTCCACCCCTCCCCTGAATGTACCGGGCATTTTCCTGTTGTTGTGAACGTGTTTGACCTGAGAACTGAGAACAATCTCCTGCTGTGATCTTAATATGTGAAAGACAAAATGCGGAAAACATCCAGAACCAATTTTCCGCACGTTCATGTCTGCAAACCTGTGTACTTTGAAATGTAGCAGTTCACATCTCGTCAGATCCATGATCTTGTTTACTTTTTATAGTTTTTCTTTTTAACATTTAACATGTTCATATTTTTAGTAAGTAAAGTATCGAATAAGGTATTCATTTCTTATCCAACTGCCCCAAACTCCACAGACACATCACTCCATAATCACACCATAATATTTCAGATTAGTCACACTAATCATCTCCACGTCTGCTGCGAGGAGGAAGAGGAGACGTTGGTGGTGGATACCAGACAGCAGCATATTAAAATAACAAAATAAAATTTATTTTAGCAATGGAACTTCTTTTTCCCCTATGATCGACGTCAGTCTGTAAATTTCAGTCGAATGTCCCAGTCTGACTGACCTGATTTCTGCTTCCTCTTTTTTCCTTCCTCTTCCTTGTCATCTTCCTCTTTTATGTCGTATCCTTCCCTCTATTATGTCTCCTTTTTGTTCCTCATATGTCTTTGACTGCTTTAAAAAATCCAAACAAACAAAGCTGTCATTACTTATTGCACGTGACACGTGCAGTTGAATTTCCATTATATTTGAGTCCGTCCAGTTTACGTCAGTTAGTAAAACGGGACCTTAACTCTGCGAGGGTTTTCCGTTTGATTCCCATTCTGCTTCGATAATTCTCATGGAGCTCTGAGCCCTGTGTTTTTATGTCACTGTAGTTTAAACTGTGAGATTCATTGTTTCTCATTATACATATTTGTGGAGGAGAGCATCCGGTAAATGCCTGAAACTTTGAAGTTGAGGTTGTTTCGCTGAGTGGAGAAGATGTTGTAGGTCTCAGGGTTTAATTCAGTTGTTTCTGGCTCCTGTTACGGACAAACATCCCTTTGTGTTCGCTCTCTGCTGCTTTGCTGCTGATGTCCCACTGACCAGCAGACACAAACAATGCAGGTTTCTAAAATCCAGCTTCACCTACGGAGAGCAGTTTCTATGATTAGTAATATTCCAGTGAGATGGACAGATGTTTGTTTTGGTTCCAGCTTGCTGAATATTTCCTGTGTGTCGTATCAATCATGTTAAAACTGCTGACGAGTCTAAATACTCGACGTCCATGTGACCAGAACTGAAATCCAGACAGAGAAGTCTCAGGAAAACTTGACTATGTTTCAGGAAAACAGATCATTCAGAAAAAAAGAAGAGCCGATCCATCTGATGTTACAAATCAGATGGGTCGGGGCGCAAGATAGAAGAGACAAGACGGGCATGTTGCTTCTTCTTTCTCCTTTTCGGAAGCAAAATGAAAATCAATGTGAATTTATATTACTGAACATTTATGTCATGTCATGTTTTTTCTACTACTTATTTTGCTCATATCTATTTTGTGATTTTTGACAATCTTTTAAAAACTTATTGTTTTTCTTAATCTATTAAACTTTCTATCTATCTATAGTATCTACTGCTCATTTTTTTTTAAACGGTGAATTTGGTGACGTCATGCTCGCCGAACTGCATTTTGGTTCAGTTCACTTTCCTTTCTGTGCAGCAGAAGTTGAGAAAGTTTCAGTCAGCCAATGGAATCGTATTTATGCCCACACAGGTCCTGCTTGACACCAAATGTCACAATGAATCTGGAGACAAGAAGCAGCTGGTGAACCTAGTGTGTGGTTTGTTCATCGGATAGTGGAAGTTATTTTCCGTGTACTTCCCTTGAGCAATGCCTGGCGAACTAGCATGGTATGTCAGAACGAAAGTCCGCTACTGAGCGGGAAACTGCGATTGGTTGTTGTTGTCAGGCACATGCACCGCCAAGTGGTTGTGTGTGAAGTGCGCAGTAATGTCAGCCGCCCTGTGGCTCGTCTTGTTTTCTTAGCATTTTAACTACGTTGATTAAAAAAAGTAAATCCAGTCTTCAAGTTAAAGCGGAACACCAAAGTAGTAACTGTTGGGATGTCTAAGACAGAGTAAAAAATCATGTACAGTAAAATTGTGGCGCCGCTTTACTCTAGAAATGTCTTTTAAGTTAAAGTTTTATCTAACCGTCATGCTGGATCTGGTATTTAGTATTTTTATGGTTATTAATAATATTGAAATCATAACATGTAGCAAAACTAATGATGGGGAATATTTTTTTTTGAAATAAAAAATGTATATCTTCACACTATTGATGTTCTTTCGTTTTTTTCCCCATCTTTGGATTTGAGCTTGACTAAATAGTCATGTCATGAGTGTGTACACACACACACACACATATTTCCAAGGTCAGAGCAACAGTCATGTCCCGTTTTTCTGGATTGGTTTTATGCCTCACTCTGTCTCTGTCTGTCTCTCTGTCTGTCTCTCCTCTCTCTCTCTGTCTGTCTCTCTGTCTGTCTCTCCTCTCTCTCTCTCTGTCTGTCTCTCCTTCTCTCTCTGTTGTTTCTCTCACTCTCTCTCTTCCCAGGACCCCACCCTTATTGATTTCCCACAGCACTAGATAGCATCTTGTACAACAGCCCCTTCATACTGTTATCTGTGACCTGCCCCAGTCTGATTAAAAACCCACTGAATGCCTCTCTGTTTAGAGCCAAAATGGCCGCCACCTGGGTGCCTCGTGCTCTGGTTGGGGGGGGGGGGGGGGTTTGGGCTCTAGTTATGTGTGCATGTATACTTTACTTTTATATGTTTAAGAAATGGGTGTAAGTCATAATCACTTGTTGTTTTGTGTAGTCAACTGTGTGTCCTCTCTAACTTATACACTGAGCAGAATTTATCCTGATTATCACGTGCTATTATAAAATGTTGTTATCCAGTTTAACTATTCAGAGAAAACAGAATCATACAAAAGAAAAATATAGAGAAAGATAATATTCACATTAATAGACACATCATTCTGAACACCCTTTTGTTTTTACACAACATATATTACACTACCTTATTATCTAATTGCAAGATTTAATTACATTTTAAATAAGTTTAATAGCTTTATTCTGTTTTATTTTTATTCTGTTATTTTGTAACTGTATGTTGTAATACCTGAATTTCCCCCATGGGGATCAATAATAGATTATATTGACATATTGATGTAAGCACGGACATAAGAAGCCTGCACAGTAAATAAAAACATAAATTAGTTTGACACAGCAAACACAGCAAATAAAAGACGTGCATGAAGCTGTGATTAGTTTGCGTTACGGCTGAATGTAGAGCTTCAGGAAATAGATTATTTTACAGGGTTGAGACAAATCTTTGGATGAGTGTTGGTCAGTGATTTTGGGCCCAGTTGGTGTGACTGAACAAGAAGTGGACAAAGTAGCCTGCCAGATAACCAAGTGTTCCTCATGTTGGCTTATTATAGCCCCTCCTCCTGCACGCACGCACACACACACACACACACTCCCCCATCTGGCCCATGCTCTTAATGACAGTTGTTGGTCTGTCTGAGCTGTCTGTAGTTTAAACAGTTGGACATGGTGGACTGTGTGTGTGTGTGTGTGTGTGTGTGTGTGTGTGTATGTGGTGTTGGGGGGGTGGTTACTGTATGGTGGCCATCTGGACATAGAAAACAAAGCTGCTAATGGATGGGTGGGGGCTATTTGTCCTCTGTACAAGCTTAAGCCGAGTCAACGTTGTTGAACTGAGGGAGAAGTTTGTATCGTAGTTCACAGCTACGTTTTTTTTGTTTAGAGGAAAAAAGTGTGTGGTCAGTACGCCTGTGAAACATCTGCACCACTCATTCGTCTTTGCTTCCGTTAAAAAAAAAAAAAACACAACATGGCTCTGGAATTGTTATTTCTGCAGAAAAATGGTCCAAATATCAATATAAGATGTAGAATAAGGTGCAGAGTCATGGTTCATTTTATACACAGTACAATCCTGCCAAATTAAAGTAGGGTTTATCAAGTATTAGTGTGCGTGTGTGTGGGTGGGTGGAGGCCAGACAGGTGAATGGTCCAGTATCTATCTGAGACGCTAAGCTTAAACCAGATTTACATTAATCTTGTGGCAGATTTGAGTTTGCATAACAACCAAAATATCCCCAGTCGCACTGAAAAGGTCATTTCAGGGATACCAGTTACTTATGAGTCTGGAGTGATCCAAAACTCAATTTAATATTATATTAAACAAAGAAAAGCAACAAATACACACATTTAAGAAGCTGAATCCATTCTACATGTTTGGAATATCTCTTGACAACTGATATGATTGATTACAATTTGTAATTGTAATGTACTCAACGAATCAATTAACTAACCTATTGAAAGTGATGGGGAGCTTTGTCCTGAGGATAGAGACACGTAAGCACACAACATCCTAGAAGAAAATGATTGAGATGTTCTGTTGAAAATTCATTTTGACACAGAATTTCATGTCACTATTTAAATCTGTTCTCAGTTGTTTATGAAATACTTACTTTGTTATTATAAACTGTAAGGGATTCGTAGGTTTGACAAGTACACATCGCCTGTTAACATATTGAAACCTGTGACTTTCCACTTCATGTTTGCAGTAATCGACAATTTAATTTTTAATTTGATTTAATCTGATGAATATTTCCCACAATAAGCTGATTAATTGAATGACCTATAATTTATCAGAAATTTGTCAATATTGACATCACAGTTCAAACCCCGAATATATCTATCTATCTATCTATCTATCTATCTATCTATCTATCTATCTATCTATCTATCTCAACACACACACACACACACACACACACACACACACACACACACACACACACACACTTGTTGCCGTAGTGATAATAAATCCTGTTTTTTTTCACGGGCTTCTGTAGCTCCTGTCTGTCGTGCTCACAGCGAGGCAGCTGGCTGGGAGACGGCTCACAGCCTCATTTGCTTTTGTTTTCATCTGCTTCAAAACACTGTGAGCCGGTCTGAGCCGTCACCTGACCACAGATCCTGCCGCGTGATTGGACCGCAGCGATGAGCCTCGGCCAGCTGATGGGAACCCAGGCCTGTGATTGGGCCAGAGTTTTCTGAAAGCACTTCCTCCTGTAGCCGGGCAGACTCTGTGCAAACTCCCATGAGCACTGATGGGCTTGAAAACACATGTAGGCTGCAGTCGAGAGAGAGAGAGACATTTACAGCGAGCTGAGACTGTTAGATGATTCCTGTCAGTATATCAGGGGCTACTGTTTTATTCTTTAGGTTTTAAATTGATGACAATGTTTGCCTGTTGTCACCATAGTGGGTTTTAAGCCGAGGTGGTTTTCAGAGAGACACACAGTCCTTCAGCTAATAGTGAATAACTGAAAATAATCTGAGGGTTTCTGAAGGGTTTCACACCACAGCGCTGACATCCGGGAATAGATCATGAATGCAAGCAGCGTCGTCTCTGACTCTGAGACTGCCTGTGTTACCAGGCAGATACAGAAAATCAAACATACTTCAGAAGTTTGCTCGTGCAGGGGGGGGGGGGGAGGCTGCAGGGACCGAGTTTGAGTTGTGAAAGAAATAGTCTTGTAGCTCAGATGGAAGCAGAGGTTAAAATGCAAAGCTAACGGGACAAAAACTTTAAAGAATACACCGTTATGTCCTCTTCCAAATGTTGAATGTTCCTTTGAAAACTTAATAACACTTGCTTTGTTGATGTAAATAGATACTTAAAGAGTGACTGACCCTAATGGAGAAAATAAAATCTACAGGATCATCATGCTGGTCATTGAATATTTTTTTAAGTCCCATCCAAAACGTGTACCGGAAACTGCAAAGATGCAGGAAGCCGAATGCCTCTTGTGTGCATCTTCTTAAAGGAGACATGTTATGCATACATTCAGGTTCATTCAAGTAAAAAATGCTCTTATGTTCAGAAAAAGCATCACTTCCATAACTGTCCATTTCTGCACTTCCTCTTTTCAGGTATCGGAAAAAGAAACTCAGGTTTTATAGCCAGTATAGAAGAATTTAATTTAATTTAAACAAAACCTGGCTTAAGGCACGATGATGAGGTTGCGTGTCAACCATGAATCTCAGTGTTCCTGGTTAGAGTCTGGGTGTGGATATTTTGCGGTTATTTTCGAGCTTCTTACTTAATTTCCTGTCATTTCTGTACTGAGAACTCTCTAATAGCCGCAGACGTCCCGAAAATGCTTCAAAACAACACACAAGCTAAGCATCCTGTTATTCATTCCAATCTTCAAACAAATCTTTTAGTATCGAAACTATAATCAAAGTGCAGACTGTGCAGACACATACAAATTGTAAAGTATTAACCCTCACATCACATACATGCATTGAGACGTTCTAGTCTTCAACCAAACCTCTAAGATTTTGAAGCTTTTGGCAGAAAGTTGATGGCATGGGGCCTTGTTAGTTTTTTTTTGGACTATGATGCAGTCTTGATGGGATGTAGAACAGGTTTTCCACTAGCTGGAACATCAGTGGTTTGAACCCCGGCTTCTCCAGTCTGCATTCCGAAGTGTCCTTGGGCAAGACACTGAACCCTAAATTGCCTCTCTGATGGCTGTGTCAGCAGCATTGTACTGTAAAGTGCTTTGAGTGGTAGTTAAGACTAGAAGAGCTACATGAATACAGTCTATTTTCCATTGACATTTGCAGCCGACCATAGAATTGAAGGGGGTTCTCACAAAATAGTTGTTGCTTTGGACTTGGGCCCTTTTGCAACGCCCATGCTCTCACCATTGGACACAAACGTATACCTCATCACTTGTTGCCTATCTCTCACACACACACACACACACACACACACACACACACACACACACACACACACACACACACACACACACACACACACACACACACACACACACACACACACACACACACACACACACACACACACACACACACACACACACACACACTCTTCTCCTGGAGTGTATGTGCCATCATGGCAGGTTCAGTCTGTGAAAAAGCCAGGTTTTTGTTGTGGTGGTTGTTGTGGGCATTTGTCTGTTGTACGCTTGTTGCTCTGCCCAGAGCATGTTGACAGCAGCTGGTACGCGGGTCATTATAGGGTCAGCTCTGACGGTTACGACCCTCCTACGGCTGTTTTCCTACCAGCCTGTACCCAGTCTTCTGTTCACCAGGTTGCCTTGGAGACTGGTTTGGAAAGTGTTGAGTAGTGCAACACTCTGTCTGAGGGGGGGGGGGGGGATCTGGTGAAATAAGCTGCCGTGTGTGGTGCAGCAGAAATGCGGTGTCTCTTTTCATGTGGACATCATTCGTTTGGACAAATCTTGACCGATATCCCTTATAATTTGAGTGTACACTGACTTTCAAACCATAATGATTATACCCTATCATTATTTTAATAATATTGATTGGCTTTTACCAAACCGTACAGTTGCAAACCAGAATCATGTTAAAACAGAATGGAGGAGAATTAAGAAAGTTAGAATGATTTCCTACAACATTTTGTTTAGTGTCCTGTTACACCTTGTACATTGTCTAAGATGAGTATAGATCTCTTCTGGTTAGCTTCTTCCCTGCAAAGAAAACACAGAAAAACAGCAACACATTTGTGGGCCGTGTGATTGCATGATCCAAATCTTCAGACCATGACACATGTGAGACGACAGGCACTTCTTAAACCCCGACTTCTTTGCATCAGCACGTCACCTGTGTAGCTGCAGGGGAAGTTGGAGTTTGAAAGAAAAAGAAGGCAGAGCTGCCCGAGGCCGTCAGTCAGTGAACTACGTTAAAAGTCCTCTTCAGCCACTTGGAAATACTTGAGCCATGTCCAAGTCTCTTTACTGACACACGTGGCCAATCTCAAGAACAAGCCTGGGCATGTCTGTGGATAACACTGACTGCTACACCTGTGAGTGTGGATAAGATGCTGGATGTACCGGCAACACAATGATGCTAAGTATGTGTAGCATGTTTTACACCAGACATTTTACAATTCAAGATGCTCTTCTGATTATAGACACATCTGTCCTTTTGCAGAAGAGACATTTTCATGACACTAATAGAAGTGTGTGTGTGTGTGTGTGTGTGTGTGTGTGTGTGTGTGTGTGTGTGTGTGTGTGTGTGTGTGTGTGTGTGTGTGTGTGTGTGTGTGTGTGTGTGTGGCTTTGACCCCTCGTCGATCTCTCTTGATGGAATGCTCTTTTGCCGCAACGCTGCCCATTTGGGATGTTCTTGGGTTTCAGCCCCAAATGTATTTTGCCCTTTGTTTTACGCTGCATCCTGGTCTAAAGTATTTCTCTATATTCTTCAACATAGTAACATGAAAAGGACTTGAACACAGATCATTTTATTTTATTATGAAGCGTTTCCAAGGTTGTTTAAAGGAGATATGATGCTTTTTCAGTTATTCTTGCCTCTAGTTTGTCAAATAGAATTTTTGGTTTATGCAAAAATACAGCAAGGTCAAAAGCCCAAAGTCTGTGGTAAAAGAGTCTCCTCTCCCAACAGAAAACACTGAAGCTCCTGAGACACTTCATCAGATACAGATAGCACACCATCGTGATCCCATGTTACATTTGTATAATACATGGCTAGCTGCTAGTCTAGCATGTTCCCTAAAAAGGCCAGTTAATGCGAGAGCCGACATTTCCTGTGCTTGACAAATCACAACAGAGGACCAATCGGCCAATCAGAGCAGACTATGAGGCGGGCCTTAAAGGGACAGGAGTGTCAAAAAAAGGTTTTGCAGAAATGGACAGAATGATGTATGTGTTTTCTGAACATTAGAGCATGTTAATAACACAAGTTAGAATTATGAACCTGAATATGATCTTAATATGTCTTCCTTAAGAAAACAGCTGCATTTAATTAATAGTAGCATGCATATCGCAACATTTAGAGTTCATATTTTGAACTACAGTATGTGAGCATTGTTTAAATGCATAAGAAATATGTATTTCTTAAAGTTAAACCTAATTTTAAACTGCTGCTTTATGTCCAGCACATTGTCTCAGGTAGAATTGATTTGTTGGATGTTAAATTTATATTGGTTTCAAAGTCGCCTTTGTTAAAATCTTTACTATTTCCTCTGTGAGTCATGCACTCGCTCTCCCTATAAACTTTTCCTCTTTTTAGGAAACACTCTCTGACCTTAGATGCTAGACGACCTCTCCTCATCTGCCCTCTTGTCACATACTCTCACCATGACAGTACAATAGCATTGATGACAGGTGCCGAGGGCTTCAGTGTTTGCTCTCTGTCCTTCATACTATAACTTGTCCTGCTTCGGAGAGGCCCCTGCAGAGCTCAGAGGTCCGTCACAATTAGAGAAGTCATAAAAAGCCAGAAAAACAACCCACTGAACATCTGGGAGCTTTTTGTTATGTGAGACAGCACTTTATGGATTCATGTGTCAATGAGTTTGTGCAAAATAAAAAGAATGATTTTGGAAGCGTGCGATACTTGCATTTGTTCTGATTGTGAAATATAGCAAAACTTATTTGAACGTTTTTCTCTTCTTTTGGACTTTGAGCAGGATAGTTACCTCTGAGACAAACTTTCGATTTTCGCCTCTGTAAATAAACTCGATTTGTGTGTGCGTGTATGTGCGTGCATATTTACTAGCGGAAGCATCCATGGAAGTCTGGTACTTATTCAACAGGGTGAAGGACTGAAATAAAAGACCTGGATGAATGGAAGATCTGCCCAGTCATAACACACGCACACACACACACGCACACATTGCTCTGCAGTGAAATCACTCTGTAATCACTCTTGTCCTATCTAACTGCCATTACCCCCCGCCCCCTTCTCCACCACCACCATGTGATTTCAACCAACCCTCCGTGCCCACCCTCCCCCTCCCTGTTGTTTGATCCCATGGCAACTTGTGAGGCATGCTGGGATTGCTGTTTATTTTTGGCCACTCAGCTGATGAGCTCTGCAGGGCCTCAGACAGGAAAAGGTTAATGCTTTCAGTGGAGGCTTTAACAGCAAAGTGGTGCCTTGCTTTTCTTTTCTGCCTCTTTTGGGTCAATAGGTTTTAATGGGGCGACCTCCAGTATGTGTCCTGTGTGGTTGTAAACCTGTTGTGTTTGGTGGTTGCAGCCACAGGTCTGAGCAATTTGTGACCTTTCGCCTCAACCAGAAACGTAAACGCTGACTTTGTCTTTTAGTTTGGGGTCCAATGAACTTTTTGAATGTTGCTCACAGAGATTCTGCTTTACTTCTATGTTTCACCCCATTTTAACAGCATCAAATAATTAATTAAAAACTTCATGGAAAAAATAAACTCAAAAATAGCTTTGTGATAACAACCTAAAATGACACAAACCCTCTTTAGATACATTTATTTGACGTGTACTTTACTTAATAGTTTGGTTCATGCCCCATCTGCTAATATGGAGGAGGTCGGTGTTATTGCCTATACTTCAGCCAGCCACCAGGGTGTTACGGAGTTAATTTGGCTTCACTTTAAGGAGCTTTCATGTCATCCATCTTTACAGTCTATGGACCATTGGTATATTCTAACAAGTCAACCCTGTTTCCTGGGACTTTCACACAACTGCAATCTCAAATATGTTTCGTCGGCAATATAATCACTATCTGTGTTACATTCAGAAATTATGTCTCGGGTGATTGTCGCTCAGGTAGAGCAGGTCGACCAGTAATCATGAGAACGGCGGTCAGAAACTCTATCTCCTTGAGTCTGCTTGACGAAGTGTCCTTGGGCAAGACACCAAACCCTAAATTGCCCAGATGGCTGAGCTGTCACTGTGTGAATGGGATGCGATATATGAATGTGTTTGTGAATGTGACTCCTAGTGTAGCGCTTTAAGCAGTTGTTAAGACTAGAATTACCATTTTCAACAATTTTTCAGAACAAGAAGCCACACATGTATTAATATCTAAAGGGATTTCAGTGAAGTTCTTTGAATGAGCCATGTTTTGAGGCTAAAGTTGCTTTGAAGGGATTTTTTTTCCATAAGCCAAAAATACATTTCTGAGGCTGATTTAAAATCTGGTTATATTTCCTTTATGGGAGTATGGTCAGATTTGAGGATAACGACTATAGGCACCAAATATTCAAAGTCGCTTCAAAGCAACATTTTTGGATTTGCTTCCCTGTGTTTAGTCTCCTAATGACTCGGGGCTCGCTGTCTGGATTGAAGTTCCCTTCGGCAGGGAGGGTGTCTGTTGTGGACATGATGGTTCCAGTCGTCTCTCTGCCTGCCATGCTGTCCCGCTGTCACGCCATGTGGGTTGAGGCGGCAGCGCAGAGGGCATGTGGGTGACATCATTCCTGAGGTTAACAATGAACCAGAGGCAGACGGATGCCGGGTGGATGATGCAAGTCTGGTGAAAGCCCACCTGAGTGGAAACCTGAGGAGGAGGATTTACCACTGCTTCGCTGGTCAGAGGACTCAGACGCTTCCTGTCTGTCCTCTGCTCTCCTCCGCTGTTGTAATCCCAACTCTCCTCTCGCCGGCTAAATAAATCATACCTGGCTCTCCAGCGTTGAAGTGGCTGAGGGTTTGTGTTGTCAGATGAGAGGAGCCAAGGCTGTGGGGATAATCAGGCACAGCAGAATGGAGCAATTGATAGGTTTTTTCTTTCTGAGTCAGAAGGCAGGATCGAAGGCACAACCCTCTTGCTGTGAGGTGATGGTGCTGACTACTGAACCACTAATCTGCCACTTAATGTGACCAAGTCCCTGGTGCTTTAACAGTATTTAAAAATAATAAAACGATATGCTACCCTATCAGTTAAAAACAGGTTGATATGGACTTTGTGTGACGGACAGAAGTCATCTGACTTAGTCCTCTTACAAGGCTGCACATGTGGTCATGGACAGGCTGTGAAAACAAATATCCATTTTATTGTTTTTTATGTTGTCACCATAAAAACAACAAAATGCATTATTCTCTTGGGTTTTATTCAAATTGTGTGTCCGAGTCAAGAAAACCTCTGCCAATGAGGTTAGGTCTTTACCCCTGTCCATTTGTTGGTTGGTTAGTTTGCCTTTGTCTGCCCAGAGTTCAACGAAAGTTGGTAGAAGGATGGGACATGGGTGAAGAAAGAACCTATAACATTTTGGGGCTGATCCAGTAAATTTGAAATCACTTTCTTTAACAATGTGAGATAGGGCATTTAGGGGCAATTTTCCAATTTCTCAAGTGTTGGATCTTGATGAAAATAATAAGGAATATTGATATCTGACTGATATCTACAAGTATGCATACTTCGCAGCGGAAACAGTAATACTCTGTCTCTAGCAGCTTTAAATGGGGTTTTATAAAGGGGAAAGCTTTTTCTGCCGCTGTACAATAATACATTTGTGGGGCAGATTCTGAATCGACATTGTTAGATAGGGCCCTTGGCGGATGTATTTACTCTACGGAGTGCAATTTAAGTTATTTAATAGTTCAATGAGTAATGAAAATATTTCATTGGTTGTCGGCAGCCTTGTCAAATGTCTCTTTGTGTTGTGCATCATTCAACCTTGATGCAGACTCCAGTTTTTACTGTCCCTCCAGAGAGAGGACGTCTCCTGATCTTTTGACTAGCCTTTTCCCATAATTCCTGGCTGTCTGCAGTTGCCTAATGAAGCAGAAAGGCCCGCAACAGAGGCTGCCTGTAACTCATTTGTCTGGAGGACACATGGATGTGACTTCCTGTGGCTGTCCATCACTCACTCACATGTCTTTTCAACACTACATACCATCAGATAAGAGCTACAGCTGCAGGAACAATATCACCCAAGACAAAACCAGATGTATTAGCATCAATACTGTCTGGGTGAAGCTGGAAGTCCTCCCGTTTGTCTCTGACCTCATCCCTCTTTATCTTCCTGTGCTGTCCTTTCATTTTCTCTCTCCGTCCCTCTCTCCCTCGCTGTAGGTTAAATCTCTATGCTGCCGCACTCTATTTTTAGAGAGCAGAAGCAGAGATGGATTGTGGGTCAGTATGTTGAGTGGGAGGAGGGGCCGCTGCTGCGTGGCGCATCACAACTCGCATGGCATCATGTCTTGAAGGGAAAAAAAGAAACATGTTTGCTCGAAGAAGAGGAGTCTATAAGTAAAAACACATTAAAATAAGAAAAGAAATGGACGGAAGTCTTTATTCAAGCTTATGTGTATTTATGCTTATGCTGAATATACACCGACACAATAACCAGCCGACTGTACCTGCCAAATGGCCCGTTGTGGCCTGTTCATGTTGACAAAAGGAAAAGGTTGGGTGGAGCTCAATCCAGGTCAGCAGGCGACGCACTATTTTTAGAGTTTTGGAATCTTTTCGTGCAACTTTTCAAACATATGAATTTAGACGTCACAAAGACAATTAACACCACAGCTCGACAAAATATACCAAGCCCAATGCACAAATAGATGCACACGCAAGAACAAACAGAGCAACAGGAGTGAAAACAACACTCTGAGGGTGGGTGTAGTGTTTGTTGTGTGGTTCTAGCAGCACGGTTGGTGTTTTGGATGTGTGGTTCCATTAGCAGTGCTATGAAAGTGGCTAATCTGAGCCAAGTCGGCCTCTTCCCTTCAGTAGCTCAGCTCACCCAGCAGTGAGGCAGCGTTTGTGCACTTACTGTTTACTTTAGGATTTGACTAAATCACTCATTAGTCCTCATAATCCCATAGCTTTGTGCACAGCAGCTTTATGGCGCTTTAAAGAAGCATTTTCACCCACACAACTGAACTGTACACTGTTTTTGCGCCGTGCCTCGGTTCTGCTCTGAATAGTTTTCACTGTGGCTGTTGGATATGTGGTCCTAGTTCTTTGTTTTGAATCCCCCACAAAGGCCTTTTCACTGCACCTAGCAAAAGTCGTAATGCTGTTCTGGGCCAGAGCCAGAAAAGAGGCCATTGTGGATGAGATTGACACAGCTGTACAGGCTGCTGAACTTAATTTACTTCATGCCGAGTCTCTCCTCTTTCACCAGATTTAGGCTTTAGTATTTTTATTTACCTGGGCTGAAACCTGAGTTATCACGGAACAAATGTTCCTCAAAGATTTCTGGACACGAGTAGCCGTTTCAAGATCATAACAATATGGCAAAGTTAAGAATTTAGTGAGGATTTATTTGATCCGAGAATAAGTATTTATGATAAAAAATCTGTCAAGACATTTGACATTTTGACCAAAAAAGGTTTAATACCCAGCCATAACGAGGCCTGAAACATTTTAAATTCACAGGCTACTTTGCTTGATTGAACAGCTTCTAGCATATTATGATCATACCCGCTCACTTAAGTTGTGTAGTGCAAGAATAGGTTGGGAAATCATGGATCATGGAATCACAGAGGCACTATTGTTCCTATCACAAAATGATTTGGAAGTGGCTGTTTTACGATAGTGGCGCAGTGGTGCAGTGGTTGGCACTGTCTCCACACTGCAACAAAGTTCCTGGTTCGAACCCAGGTTCTGCCATGGCATCTCTGTGTGGAGTTTGCATAGTTTTTTTCGTCCAGGGTGTACTCCGCCCCTCGCACAATTTTAACTGGGATTGGCTCCAGCCCCCAGAGACCCTCAAAATATAAGCTGTGTAATTAATGGATAGATGGATGTTTTTAAGGTAAAATAGTTGCATGATGTTGCTTTAAGGTGTCGCCTGTAGTCTAAAATTCATGTGTCAAATAGAAGCTCACCTCCTCACTGCCAGCTGCAGATTTTGCACATCTCATTTACATCTCCTTTCTATCACTTGTCTAAACAGAGAAGAACTGAGAAGCGCTGAACAAGAAAAAGGAAGAGCTCTCATACAACAGAGACCCAGTGTTATTCAATCCTCAGTCTAAAATTCCCCCTGTTTCCTCGCCTGTCGCCCCACTTTTCTTTTTTCAGCCGCGTGTTTTCACTGGCGGTCAAAGCATCTCCGTCTTAATTAAGTGTGCCTCACCCTTCCCTGCACTGAAAAAAGAGCCGCTCTCTTTTATTACGGCCCGCTGTGAATGTGAAACCTCCTTCAGACCTCACTCTTCACCATTGCAGGGCCCTATATTTACCAGAGCCGCCCCCCCCTGCAAAACCCCCTCATTACTCTCACAGGCCTTTGAAGAGGTGATAAAAATGCCAGTGTAGAAAGTTCCAGTGGTTTGGATATCGCCCTGCCCTTGTGTCTGAAGATGGAGGGCGTAGTTGGCATCCCTGGCTGCCACCAAATCATCACAAGGAGATGCCATTGAAACTGAAATATCAGATTGTACCATAACAGACCCCAAACCACTGACTTCCCGTGACTTCGTCCAATTGTCTAGCAGCAGCTTCCTGTCTGGTGTGATGCAGAGATGAAGCCGAGCATGACTAGAAATCAGTCTGTGGGGAGGCTGCAGAGGTGAATGCAGTCCAGACTTTTGCTTTAAATGACAGAGCAGGACGAGGAGAAGGGCAGTCCCCTTTTGCTCGGCCCTTCTCTGAAAAGCCTGGCATGGTCGTGCACTCTTTGAAGATCTACTCCTTCCTCTCTGTCCTCCTTCCCTTCTTCCTTCCGCCTGTATGTCCAGAGGATTTTGTTTTTGTGCCAGCTCTTCCAGCACGCGAAACACTGCAGTGCCCTGTGCAGCATCTATCAAAGGGCCAAATGAAGAGAGCTGAGGTTTGGTCTGGAACTGGCACTACTGCAAGGGCAGATACGTCAATACATCACCCACTGCAGGGAAACCTTCCTCCCTTTCTGTCTTTTCTCCACGTCTGTCTCTGGGTTTCTTGTTGTGTAGCATTCATCTCCATCCTGATGGCCTGTTTGAATCCGAAATATAATATTCTGGCATATCAACTAACTTGCTTCACAGTGGTGGGCAAACTTTTAGGTCTAAATTCATACGACTGTGAATGTGAAGCAGGACAAAGAGTGCACCTGGTCAGCAAGCAGCTACCACTGCGTCTGCTGCCCGGTGTTCTGTATTTTTAATGGGTACAATTCCTAATAACTACTGGCAGCTACATCCAATCCTGCTCACACCCTGCTCCGTACACCCTCTCTAATCTTATCACCATGTGGCTAAATAGAGAGGCCTGTAGCTTTGGGGGAATGGTAAGCAGTTAGACACATTTAACATAAAATGTAATTTTTTTTTTGACAGGAAATAACGTAATGAAAAGCTAGGTATTCGCAAAAACAAGACAAATTTTTCTTTGACTTAAACTGGAAAGTTGTGATTTTAATGGACATATAAGCAGCCCTAATATCTTTCACTTTAGTGTATGTATGTCAAGTCTTACGTAGGAGAAGCAAATATTTGAAATATAAATGAAATGCATGAAGTTCCAGGCTTTCATGTTTCAGAGCAGGTAATATAGATCCAGAGGACAATTTTCCTGACCTTTGACCCCTATCTAAATCAGATAGTTACCTCCTCACGTCACAGTTTACCCTTTTTCCATTGTGATGCAGTGTATGGAGCTAAAACCCCTGAGGGGGCTGAGGCATTATGGGAATGAACACACGCATGGACACACACACACACACACACACACAGGTTATTTAACAAATGCCCTGCAGCTCTTTCCATAATGGTTAATTCAATGGGAAAGTAGCAAACACATTATTGCTGCTCAGAATTAGACTATACACTCTGGTTTCTAGTCTTATTCTATTCTATACATGGCCTCTAGACAATTACACGACAGTCGAATGCGCCTGCAGAGCCACAGTTAAGTTTTACAATAGCCTACATGTTTGTTTCACCTGTAATGATGGTTTTCTAGTCAAAGAGCCTATAGTAGTCTGTCATGCCTTATCCTGTGTGAAACTGTGTCGCTTGTTCATACTGCTGATTCTGATTTTCAAAAATGAAGATGTAGCTCTTAACCTTATGTGAAACAGAAAAGAAGCAAACCCACACACACGTTGAAATCATCTACTTTTTCCATTTTAACTAATAAACTATTTTAATTCTTTATTCTTTATAATTGTGATTTTTGTGTCCAGTAAGCAGGTAGTCTAACATTGATTCGAGTTTGCAGGTCTGTGTTGTTGCAAAGCGGGAATGAGTCTGAGTAGTCTACTGTATAAGTGGCCATCTTCATCACTGGATGGAGAAAGTAGGCCAACCGGGTGAACGGGGGCTGAGCGGCCGCACAGCTGATCTGCACAGCATACTTGTGTCATCAAAACAAGCCATGTCTGACATGGCCAAATGCACACGCATGCTGCACTTCCACCCGCACGCTGTTTCTCCCCCCCCCCCCCCCCCTGAGATGGAGCCGTGTGTCTGAGTGAGCAGTGAGCCAGCAGTGTGTGATGTGTGATACATCCCTGTTGGATATGCAGAGGCCATATTCTATTGCAATTTACAGAATGTGCTTAGCCGTCTTTCTTGAGATTTTGGATTTGAGTCTTTGTTGCGCCATGAGGATCTATATCCAGCTTGCATAGTATGAATAGCAGCCGCAATATTAATTTTATTTGTAAACGTGCAGATATTATCATTAACTGAAGTTTTTGAGTTGTTTCACTAAATTCACTTATGCATGGTTTGTAGATTAGTTAATGCGGCGGTGCTGAGGCTTCTGACAGCTTTTGGCAGGTTCTTCCATCTTGGCTGAGATTTTGATTTAATCTCCTTCTCACTATTTTACTTCATCATATAATTTAATCCCTAAAATTATGGATATTCCTGTTTAGCTTTCAGTGCCCCCCACTCATTTCAGAGGGCAGAGGGGCTAGAAACACAGTCAACCCCAGCTAACGAGCTAATTGAGTTAGCACTTTAGCCTGCCACGGCCCCGCTCTGATTAAGCTCAGCATTGGTTTCCAGGTTGAATGTAAGCAGCTTGTGGCCCCAGTGGATTAGTCATCCTTGCTTTAACACTGTTTAGAGTCAGTTATTTGCCTCTTGTTTGAATGGAGCCTGCAGTTGGTTGTGAGAGGATTTATATCCCCAAACTATGCTGAAAAATAATAGTTTAAGCTCTACACAAAGTCCCTGTAATAGAAAGTGGATGTGCTGATTGACATTCAACCCTTAGATACAGAATATGTGGAGATTTTATTTAGTTAACTACTGAACTCATGAATCTGAATTCCAATTGCATTTCCTCATTTAATTTTGCCAATCGACAGCAATAATGAGCAACTGAAAATCTGATCTGTAACCATGCTGACCAAACCTGTGTGAAGTTAGTGCGAGCGTCCCTTCGCTGACCTCCCAGTCGTGTTTAAAATCGGGACGTAAACAGTCCCAGGCTCTCGTCTGATGTTGAGTTGGTGGTTGGAGGTTCTCTTAAGCCAGCCAGGAGATAAGATGGAGTGTGTGGGAGTTTTTGGGTCACAGAGTCCGCTGAGGAAGGCAGTGAGCCAATCAAAGGATAAAAACAGATGCTCTGTAGTCAACATCACTTGTGTCCGACTCTTTTACTGAGCGTTCAGGTTGTGAACGCCATCGCTCCCCTCGCCTAACATTATTTCAGGTTATTGATGTCATTACAGCTTTGAATTGATATTTAAAGAAATTAAAAGATTGTCTGAAAAGACCGTACAGAGATTTTACGGGTTTAACATCAGGCTCACAATAGTTGTACAAGAGAATGAACTGCAAAGGTGATCTTTTTTGAGACATGAAATGTATTTATCAAATCAGTTCAGAAGTTCAAAAGTCTGAATGACAAATTAAGGTGGGGGAAAACAACACTTAAATTCATGTTCTATTTGTCTAAGAGTAAAAACAATTCCAGAAAATGGCTAATAAGAAGTAGTCGGCACCAAAATGAGCTAATAAACTGAGCAAGCTGATTATCTAAAATTCGACATCCACGCTATAGTATCCTTGTGAGACCACATGCTCACATCTACATGCTCAGTGGCCATGCTAACATAGCAGGGTCAATGCTTATCAACTTAGTTTGTTGTGTTAATACACTAACACTTGCTAATTTCTGCCAAACACAAGGTACAGCTAATGCTAAAGGAGCATGAACTGTCATTATTTTTCGAAGGTGTTTGGTTATAAACCCAAGCACTGATGTCAGAGGAGCCTCAGGGGAACATGAATTTCTGCACCAAATTTCTTGGTAATCAATGGAATAGTTGTCGGGCCACACAGCTCGCTCGGTGAAAAACTATAAAGCCGAATCAAACAGGAATGAAAGAAAATCTGTAGTCGACTGTCCCATGTTTGGTTGAGCACAAATTTGTCTATAAGTAGTTGATCTGTTAAGGTAAATTCAACTCCAAACTTTGCCATTGGTAGTGCCTTGCTAAACCATGCTATGTTTCCACCAACAACTCTATTTACTTCCCCCTCTCTGCTGAATTTAATTACCTTCTAGCGGGTAGCATTAGCGTCTTACAAAACACTGTTCCATCACTTTATCTAACTTTATCCCATGCCTCCAAGCAGTCCTACTCTAACAGGATTTGTTTAATAGTGTGCTACTCCCTGATTCATATCTCTGCAACCCAAGTCAGCCAAGATCAACACTAATGAGGCTTTGAGAGAGAATAACGAGCTTCTAGCAGTCGCTTGACTGTGTCTTGTCTGGATGTGGGAGGACAGCGCGTGGAGGCACAGTCAGCGCCATATCTCAGTAACAACGGGGGTAATGGCCTCGGACAGCGAGCTAATTCCTCCGGTGTACTCAGCCGCTTCATCTGGGTTCCGTCCAGAGGCTTCAGACCTGGAGATTGAGTTTGATTAAGCAAGGAGGTGGTGACTCCCTGTTTTTTTTTTTTTTTATTATTTTGTTGTAGTTTGTTTTGAATGTTTAAACAAACTCAAAGAGCAATTTTACCTTAATGGCTTGCTAAAATATAAGTTAATCTTGCTTTAAAAACATTTTAGACTCAAAGACAAACCAAAGACATGTGACAGTTGTGCAAAACTGTGGAGGCCGCTGCAATGGGGGTTGTCGAACCTCGTACTCATTGCATTTCCTTAGGTTTCCGCACTGACGTGGGCCGTCTTATCAACATCTGCTCCGTGTCTGTAGGAAGTCAGCATTGATTTAGATGTTGGCCAAAACCTTCAGAATTTGAAGACCGTCAGATATCCATCAACTTTCATCTCCATCTTATCAAAACAGTAAAGGTTTCATTAGACTTTTCCACCCTAAATTACTGACAATGAAAGGTTTAACTACTCCTTCGGATAATAGGATATGTCTTGCTGAGCAAATCAAGCACAAACAAATTAGGAACTTGTCCTCGTTCCGGTCTGAATGGACCAGAGAACTTCTGTAATTTTCCTGTCTCTCTGTCCATCTCTTGTTTTTATTCACTAATCCATCTCTCTACTCTCCTTTATGCGTCTCTTGCTGCCTTTGTCTCCACCGTGTTGGTATGTTTTCCCTGCTGATCCTCCAGGCTCAGAGGGCTGATGGAGGAATGTCATGATGAAAGGGACAGGGAGAGGACTTTTGGTCGTCTCGTGTCTGGATGTCCTCAGACTTTACAATCGGGGAATGAATCAGCACCTATACTAGGCTTGGTCACTCTGAACTTCAGCTCCAGGCACAGATTCAGCTGCTTAGGATGGTATTTTCTTTATTTCTTTTTTGCTAATCAAGACTCAACTAAATCTCACACCTGAGATGGGACTTTTTACATTTTTTTTTAACATTTTGATCCATTGCCCGAAAAAATTATATGGAATTTGATGAAGAAAATCAGGCATGTTTAGTGACTGTTGGGCCCAGGCAGAGCTATGTGCTCTACTGAGTACCATATTACTTTACACATTGTTAAAAAAAAAAGAATCACATGTAAGTTTTGGAAAGCTTTAGTGGGATCTTATCGCTTGAAAAGACTTAAGGCGTATTTTGAGCTGATATGTGGAGGGACTCGTTCTCCCAGCTGCCTGTGCTTGGCTAAGGAAAAGCTCTGATGTAGTGGTGTGTAGGCCTGTTTATAAGAGATATCCATATCACTGACGGTCAGCCCTCACCGTGTTTCTAAAAATGGGGTGATAGCCTGTTACGTTATGGAAAGTTGCACCAGTGCCCAGAATTGAACCACCCTTACTACTACAAGATCTAATTACAGCAGCTGTATTCAATGCGCTCACTCTCTTTAACTACCTGTCTGTCCTCTCTCTGTCACTACTTCACTGTGGGTTTGTCTTCTTACTTCTTTTCAATTCTCTGCATCTCTTTGGACTTTTTAACTCAATCTTTTTTCATATCAAAATCAATAACTCCATATTGATCTTTCCTTATTTGCATACAGTCCTTATCAGAATAGCACAGGAGCAGACGCTTCCTTAGCTGTTCAGCTGGACCACAGCGATCAATAGAGTTTTAAAATTCCCCAGCCACTCTCCTTCTCCGTGTCCCTGCCCTGAGTGAGGCTGTTTTCTTGGCCTACTTACCCAGAGCTCCCTGTTTGCACACACAGTCAGAGCAAAGCTGCAACAGAAACTGAGAGCAACACCTCTTCACCTCTCAATAATGGATTCTACTTTAAATGTGCGCTGAACAGAGCCACTTAAGTTTTCTTTAAAGTCTATTTTTATAGGCTGGGTAGTCCAGGAAAATGTGATTCCATCATACTGTCATTTGCCCCTTTAGAGGCTGTCAATTGTCAAATTTTCTGTCCTAATTTCCATGGTTTTAGCCCCTTAGCTTAAAAAATGGATGAAATTCACTTTAAAATCAAAGTAAGTTCCCTTATACACATCTTAAGATCCTACTATAAGCCACAGTAATGGTTCTTAATGCTTTCCTTGAAGATATATTCTCCCGGTGCTGTCACTGTGTTGTTCTCCTGATGTTAAAATAAAGGCAGCAGTCGTCCTCTTCAGGGAAAACGGTTAACGTGACTCGACACTACGAGCTTTTTACATTAACTGTGTGGTGATGCGCGTCTGTTGTCAGAAAGCAGCACATCAGCAGAAACCGCACGTCTGGCTCACACCGTGCAGAGCATGATGCATTAACAACGAACGTGCAACCCTGCAGGCGGCGCAGACCGAATCTGAATTCTCAACTGAATTTGGGATTCCATACTGTAGTTAGTGATTTTTTATTTGATTTAGTTAAGTCTGCATTGGGGAGTCTATGTCAATGAACATGCCACATTCACAACCAATGAAAGTATTTCTCAGCCAATCAAAAGCCAGAGAGGAAACCTGTCCTGCGTTTTTTCACATAATTGTAAATTATACTTGATAGAATTGCCTTCACAGTGTCATGAAAAGTGCATGTACAATTTCTCAAAATCTTCAGGAAGTCTTTACCCCAACAAAGTAGTGCATCACTGACTCTCAGCAGTAAATTGTAAAGATCACTACAGGAAATGTATAGATTTGTGAAACAGGAAGTGTCTTGATCTTCCAAAACAAACAGGGCAAATTATTTCCTGCTGATAGTAGAGGGGAATTAGAAATTTCAGGAAAAAACAAGTCCTAGACAGCAGCTGAAACAGTTAGTTGATTTATCACTTTGTTGAATAGCAAATATTTGTGGAATCGGTGAAGCGTAACAGCCTGATGTGCCTGGAGACTGTGTGCATGATCACAGTGTGAGGATTCTTTACAAAACACATGAGCACATTTGAATCCCTTCATTATTGCCTCTTTAAAAAATAATAAATCAAGGTATGTAAACTCAATTTGGAAATGTGCTGTTTATCTTGCTGGATAAACTCAATTTTTTTGCTTTGAATTTCAAATGGAAATGGAAAGACTTCAGAACTGGATGTAACTCAGTGAAACAGCCCTTGCTGTTGTTGCTGTTCATGTGTGACAGGATGTACAGAAGACCAGCAGCGACTGTCTGCTCGTGTGGAACCATCCAGAGATATTTAAATTCGTCCTCTGGACCTCGCCATCTTTTTTTCTGCATGTGTGTTTGTCTTTGTTGTTATGTATTCAGTTATGCTGTCGTTCAGCGTGAGAAAAGGTGAAAAGGGTGTGAAAACGCATCATTAGATGATTATGAGCAGTGTTTTCGTAACTACACGCATCGCTGGTTTGATCAATAAAGGCTTGTTAGCCAGATGTTTTTTTACACTTGCTGTTCTGCATAAATAGGAAGTGTGTGTATGTGTGTGTTTCTATGTGCGTGTGTGCGTGCGCCTATCTTTCTTTGTGCATCTGTGCATGTAACAGTGTGTTTGTGTGTGCGTGTGTTTGTGTATACCAAAGCTTGCACCTGGCTCCTTGTCTATGCCCCAAAGCCCAGAGAGGTGCAATAAAGAACGCCTTGTCCCCAAACACACACACACACACACACACACACACACACACACACACACACACACACACACACACACACACACACACACACACACACACTCGTAATTCTCAACAGAGCCAGACATATGTCCAGATTTAGGTTAAACACTATGTGGATGTGTTTATAACAGATTATTATGTGGAAGTATATATTACCTGTTTAAGATGGAATATAAATGCTTTGAGAAAGTGTGTGTGTGTGTGTGGGATGACTCTACTCCCCTGGCATTTCCTTGGGGGGGGGGGAGTCTCGCAGCTTTCGTCTTCCCTCATCTTGGTTAAATGGCCATTTTCTACTCACACTAACTCACACATGCTTGTCTGACTATATTTGTGGAGACCCATCATTGAATCCCAAAACCTAATCTGACCCTGAATCCTAACCCTTCCTCATCCTGCTCATGCCTGCTCTGTTTCTGACTGCCTGTGTTTTCTGGCTTGATAGCCTGAAAAGTACGGAACACTAATTTCCAGGTCTTGAAAGGAAAAGCACAGCATCAAAAGATGTTGTCGGCCAGTATTTCATTGACTGTAATGATTCTTTGTTGCCAGGACAGCAGGTAACTGGGAATATGAATATGACAATACAGTAACATAACAAGTACATGGTCTAAATTGTAAATGCTCTATGTTTATATAGTGCTTATTTAGTTTTGATGATCACTCACAGTGCTTTAGAGAACAGTTGCCAATTCACACACAAACATTCATACATCGTCTCTATGTGCAGTACTCTACCTTTCTCTACCACGTATCATTCTTACAATACTAGCACAGCAATTTGGGGTTCAGTAAGTATCTTGCCCAAGGACCCTTCGGCATTCGTAATGAGGGAGACTGAGATCAAAAGACAACCCGCTCCACCCCCTTGTCCACAGCTGTCCCAAGAAGTGTATTGGGGCCTGAGTGCATTATCCCTGATTTGATAATGGCCGTTGTGTCAACTCTAAAAAAAAAGGCAGAAAACGCTTCTCAAAATTCTTAAAAACACAAAATCAATGGAGTTATCGTCATCTGCGATTCATTGTTATCAACTTAAAGGATAATCCCAGAAAATGTAAACTTACTTAAATGGTTTCATTGCGGTTTCGTCCCAACATTGCAAAAGATTGCGGTTTCTCCGATCATCCCCAGACATAGCTTGGAAACTAACCATAGATCAGCATCTGGGTTCAGCTCGTGCCTCTTCCACAATGAGAAACCCAGCTCACTCTCCTTCTCCCTCCCCCCTTAGAGTCAAAGCTGCGGGTCAAAGGCCACACCAGCTGACGGATCGTAGTGGGGGGGTACTTTATGAACTCTGGGGTCAGGTCCCACTTGTCTGAGTATGGAACGTCATTAAAGCTGATGTCTGCTCCCTCACTGAGTCCTGATTGGAGCGAGGAGTGATCAGAGGGAAGGAAGCTTTAAAGGTCACCGAGACACAACCGAGCCTCTCTAAATGTCCGCTTTGGGGCCAGTTTAATGCTCAACTATTTTGGTTTTTAATTACAGGCTTTTCTTTTTTCAAATCGCTGCAAATTTACCTTTTGTATGAGCAGCCTGTGAAACAGTCCGAACGTAAAACCAATGGTTCCGAATGTCACATAGGCAGCAGGTTATGATTTAATTTGTTAAAGAGATGAGGTGAAACATAACTGACTGAGGTATTCATCTTGCAAATCATTATAATGAGGAAATACGATCATTCCGCTGTGTTGCATTTTGCATTGTGAGCCATTGTGTGTGACTAGGAGGGTAAACGTGAGAGATTGTTTTACAACACCAAAAATGTCAGAGGCGGCTGTTTGTTTAGGGTAAATAGAGATAAGGCTTTTGTGGCCTCTGGCGACAGATGGTGAAAGACGTAAAATAACAGACAAGAATATTCCACCACACACACAAACCCCCAACACCACATATTTCAAAGTAGCGGCAATTGATTTATTTTGACCATGTGGGGGCAGCAGATCAAGATTTTAACAATGACTGCTCTACAAAAGTGGAGCCAAAGCATTGTGATTGACACCTGGGGGCTGGCTGGAGTATAGGTCACATATCCTGCCTCCTACATGTTAGCAGATGGGACATAGACTCAAAAGTCATATGAATTTTTCTCCAAAATAGTTTTGAAACTTAAAAAAACTTCATTTGAGGTAGTTGTAATCACAATGGTGTTTGTCCAAGTGCTTGTTTTTTCAGTTTGGTTTGAGTTTACTTTAGTTAGTAAATACATATAAGTATGAGGCTATGAAAGAGAGGAAAACGGAATGATCGACAGCTGAGGCTGACTATTGGTGAAACCTCTGTAACACAGCTCCAACCCCTGCTCGCTAGACTCTAGCTCTAAATGGCAGCATTTGTATTCAGGATATTTGGCCTCATTTCTGGATAGTTGGAGCAACATCAACGTGTGATGTTGTTTTTCTGGTTGCCAAATTAATTTTAGTCTGATTTGTCCTTGTAGCTCTGTATTTGGTCTCCATCAACTCCTGAGAAAGTGATCTAGGCTTTTCGGTTGCTCAGTTTTCCACGACGTTCATGAGCTGGTCGCCGATTTGTCTGTCTGCTGCCTGGTGCCAGACGGAGAGCGTGCCGTTGGTTTATCAGTGCGTCTTCACTTAGACACAGCTGCAAGTTTGCTGAAGACGCAGTACATGTGCAAAACAATGAGCTGAAAGAAACTGAAACGCTAATGTGGGGCTGCAGGGGAACTCCTGATCCAGTGATAACTCCACACAGGATCCCTTTCACATTTCATGAGCTGTTTGATTACTTAGAAATATTGATTAGTGCAGCAGTTTCATTCATTTGGTCATAAAAACAATCTGACGTTGGAGTCAATAGTTACTTACTTATTGTATATTTACAGTTTGGAAAGTCTCATGTTTTACAGACACAAAACACCAGAGCTGATGGGAAATGTAGTGCGAGGCCAGTTGTCTCAGCCACAGTTTGCCTTAAGTAATTATTAGACTCTGTGCTAATGCATTGAACTTCTCTAGTGCCAGCTCAGCAAATTAAAAAACTGCAGTTGGTGAGTGTTTAAAATAGAAAAAGACATCAGTGGAGCTGCTGATCTGTGGGGAGCGGCGGGCCGGGTAGTGTTGGCAAACACCGACTGATTAAAGTGAATGCTGGCTGGCAGCTGTGATGCTCTGAAGCCACAGCACAAACTCTGGAGTAAAATCAGAGTGAATCAATTCATCAGCACTGACACGTGTTAATTCTTTAAAGCTCATAGCTCCTCATCAGGCTGCTGACTGAGCATTTCTTCTGTCGTCTGTTTTCAGTCTGAAACCTGGTGGAGGCCCCACGTGTGTAGATTCACGTCCATGTATCATATATTTTGATTTATGAACCTTATCTGGCTTTGACAGGAAGACCGCTCAATAAATCCTGAAACTTAAATGTCTAATTATTAACTTGAAATTTTGAATCATTTACTAAGCAAACATCTTGATTGTCTCTGGTTTCAACTTTTACAAAATGAAGGATTTTTTGCTTTTATCTCTTTGGTAATATTGGACAGAGAATGCCTGTTATATTTTGACATTTTTGTCAGAAACAAAAAGCAATATGCTGCAGCAGTTGGTCAGAGATTAGTTACTGGATTGACAGAAAGTTACTTAATAGATCATTTTCAAGCAAATACGCCAAATATTCATGGATCCTAGCTTCGTAAATGTGATTATTTGATACTTTTCTGTGTCTTATGTTACTGTAAACTGAATATATTTGTGTTTCAAACTGTTAGAAATAGTCTACTCAAAGATATTACCCTGGCTTTAGGGATCTCTGACAGGTATTTTACAGAACAAACACTGGATTAACTGAAAATAAGAAAGATTTAGTTTTGCATGATGAATAAAAATGCTATTTTTGCTCTCAAAATTACATATTAAATTTAAATGTATTTAAATTTACAGATTTAAATACATGCAGGAGAAAACAGACATTTGCTTCATGTGCCAAAAAAACCAAGGCTCTATGATCTCAGACATAGTTTCTTATCCCACAAATACAAACCTTCTCTGCGGGCATCTGAAAAAAATGGGTTGAGACCATGTGAGTTGAAATCTGCTCTGAATCCATTGGACTCTCACCTCATGTGCCCTTCAGGCTTTCCCGTGATGAGGGAAACTCTGGTGGAAACATCCCCCACATAGAATTGACCGAGACAGAGCACGGTGCTGGTCATGAGAGAGTCGGATGACAGGAGGATTAGCTCATGTTTGAATGGAGCGTGAAGTCAGCTGGGAGGTGTTATCTGAAGAAAAAAAAATACATCAATGAAAGATTTATTGAAGTTGTAGGTTTATCTCATGAATATTCCAGTCATGTGGATGTACTGTAACAGATCCATTTCCATTATTGCTTTATCATCAATAATTCATGTAACAACTTCATTCCTCTATACAATATCTGAACTGTATGTAATGTTCAGTCATCACTAGTAATTCCTCTGAAACAACTTGCTGCTGTTTTCAAGACACTTTGAATCTCCTGCGGTTTGGATTTGTCACGTTTTGTCGTGAGTGTTTTGGGAGAAAATGGATGTCTCCCTTGCTTTAAATATAATGTTGACTTCAACTTTTGGATTTAGATTTTGGAGACTGAATTCTTGTTCAGTTTTGACTTACTTTTATTAGCATGCTAGTGCATGTACAGTTTTTCTTCTGCAATTCTTACCAACATTTCAGGTGCACTTGGCCTCAATTACATTTTCAAATAAGTGAGTTACTTTGTTCATAATTATTTTGGCTTGTCGCTCCTGGAAATGAAGGGTACAGATTGTAAGTTGTTCACTCAGGGTGCTGTTTTTAATCCTTTGTATATTTAGATACAAAATCAGAGGACGTCAAAATGATCTAGTCGTTCAAAAGAAAAAAGATCACTAGATTAGAGGAATGGAGTTTTTTCCTTATTTTTGCTTTCCTATTCTGTTAACCCTCTTCAAACCCATCATCCCGTTGCCCTCATCGAACTACTGGATTTGATAATGTGGCTAAGCTTAGAGTTTATTACCTTTGTAGAGGAGGTTATGTTTTTACCTGTGTCTGTGTTTGTTGGTTTGTTTGTTTGTGGGATTACGCAAAAACGATTTCCACCAAACTTGGAGGAGGGATGGCTTCAAGGCCTGCAGGGAAGACCCCATTAAATAAACATTAAATATGACTATGTTTTATGACAAATAACACTTTTTACTATGAGAACAAGACGATCACATGTAGGATAGTTCGGGCTTGGTGGAGATATGCATTTTACTGAATGCCATTCTGGCTTGCAGCTTGTGTTGATATAAATTCTTGTGTTTCTCTTTTGTTTGACACTGAGCGATGTTGTTTTCCTCAGATCTCAGGTATAAGCACTTTGTAACCGCGTTTAGATAAGTGCTATAAAAAATAAGGTTATTATTGTTATTATTATTATTAACTTGAATATAGGAATCATCATTGCTGATATGATGAGTAAATCTTGGGTCATAAAAAGTGATCGTAGCTTTTTTTAAAGTTTTGGCTGAATGACGGAATGTCCCTCCGTCTTTTCCCCTATTGCTGTGTCCAGGTGTGTGTCTAGTCTGTCTTGTTTCTGAACAAAGGAACCAGAGAAGATGATGTCATCGTTTTACCATTGTGTGTGTGTGTGTGTGTGGGTCGGCGGCTTGAAGGATTCTGTAATTATTTCAGTCTGTGTTCTGAGGTCACCTTTCATACACACACACACACACACACACACACACACACACACACACACACACACACACACACACACACACACACACACACACAGTTTCATCTTGTTAATTATTTTCTTTGAAAAAGCAGATTCACAGGAGGAAAAAAAAATTCCCTTCGTGATTGAAAAAAATGAGGGGATGAAGTAAAGCTCTTTATTCATCAGCATCTTGTCATTATGTCACTTGTGTACATATATCAACTCCTATTCAGTATGTTAGCTTAAGTGTGTGACTGTGTGTGTGTGTGTGAGAGACTGATAGGATTGGGAAGTGTGTGTATATTTGAGTGCAAGTTGATCGACAGTGTATTTAAGTGTGTAGCTCTAGCGTTTGTAGTGTGTAGGTGTCTGTGTGTGTGTAGACGTTAACAAAACAGGTTGGACTTTTATACCATAAGTGCACACACTGGAGAGAACTCCTGTGTGTGTGCGATTTACAAGCAAACACAGTCAACACACGTTTTCAAGCCTTCACACAACCTCATCATCAGCTGAGGTACCTTACCCACACACACACTCACTGCTGCTTGTTGTCTCAAGGCGGTGAATTGTTAAACTTGCCTGTCGTCACTGGAGAAAAAGAGATGAAAATTCTTGAATTGAGACGGTGAGGTCATTGTGTGTGTGTGTGTGTGTGTGTGTGTGTGTGTGTGTGTGTGTGTGTGTGTGTGTGTGTGTGTGTGTGTGTGTGTGTGTGTGTGTGTGTGTGTGTGTGTGTGTGTGTGTGTGTGTGTGTGTGTGTGTGTGTGTGAGATGAGTAAGAAAGAAACCGATGACTCAGCAGTACTTCAGTAAGATGGATGCTAGCATTTAATGGAGGTCGGCCTGCTGTGGCTGAAAAGCACTGAGATACCACCCAGACACACACACACACTTGTCTACTACTTTCTATTGACAGTTTATAGCTCAAGGACGACTTTGGTTATTTGTTGGATTTTGTGAATTGGTTTAATTTTGGATTTGCCGACAAGAGAAAAACATTATCATTCATCACCTGACGAATGCAGGTCCAGTGCTCACTCATCTTTGGTCTCCACCAACTCCTGAGATAAACCTCCAACCCCTCTCATATTACACGTAGGCATTTGATTATTAAGGTTATCTAAAGTAACCAGGGTTATGGAAAAGCTATTTATCGGTGGCGGTTTCAGGTCGTGAGTCGTTGAGTAGATTTATTTCGGTTTTGTAAATGAATGGCAGCTCTGTACACACAGTCAAGAACAAACACATATTCTGTCATCGTATTAAAACTGTATCTCGTCTAGTTTTAATAACATTTTACATTAAAATATCCCCTCGTTATTTTCAGTGTCTGCACTGATACTCGGCTCTGTTTATCTTTCCTCTCCCTCAACTATCACTGTTTTCCCTTTGTGTTTTATACTTGATAAGGTTCAACATCAACCTTCCTGCATTTTAACGTAATTACTTTTCTCCAAATTCGCTCAATACCTACACTCCTCTCCCTTTGCACACTGGAGTCTTGATACCTGACCTGAGTCTGTCAGGATAGGTTCAGACAAAGGCTTTTTCCTTTTTTTTTTTGTTTTGTCCTCCTTCACCTCTCCATTCCCACACTGTAGTTCCCACAGTTCGGCACCAGCAGAGATTTGCTTCTTGTCATCTTTGCAGTTTGGTCTCAATCAGCCTTGACCTCTATGCCTGCCCTGCCTCAACACACACACACACACACTTACACACTTGTCCCCCGTGGCTAAATCAAAATGGGCTAATCCGTCATCACTCCAACTGTGTGCTGCGCCGACTCATTCAGGAGCAGGGGCCGGTGGCTCCGGTGTCGCAGTCCTGTTTCACACAAAGGAAACTTGATCGTGTGGCAGTTCAGACACACATGATGTGTAGACATAGCCTCCCAATATAATGTTCGGAAAGCCCATGTGAGACTACCGCAGGAAAGTTTCAGGAAAATCACAGCGAGCGAGTGGGCGTGTTGACGGACGTAAAAAGAATACAAATATCTCATAATGAAAAATAGGTGCCATACCTGTAGAAGAGGCCCATGAAGATGTACATTTGGACAGACGATGAGATTCAAGAGCTTTGACGATGGTGTTGATGTGCTATAAACAAAAACATGTCATTTCCACAGTGTATGTTCTTGAATGTTCTGGATATTTCCTGTTGTTGTGAGCCCGTCCTTTCACATTATGCCGGTAATTGTCCTGTAACGGAGCTATTGAAAAGTTTGGAAAGAGACCATTAAGCTGTGTTTGCCGCATGGGTGGAAATAACTGGCTGAGCTTTTTCTTATGTCTGTCTCTTCTGTTTCTCTCCAGGGTCGACATGTCAAGACCGGACAACTGGCGGCCATCAAGGTCATGGATGTCACAGAGGTCAGTAAACACCAACTGATATTATAGGGGATGCTTTGGCTGAGGGGGAAGAGTGGTCATCCTCCAACCAGAAGGCCAGCGGCTCAAATCCCAACCCATGACAAATGTCCCATGGCAAGATGCTGAACCCTGAATGGCCCCTCATAAATGTTGAATGCATTTAGTGAAAGTCGCTTTGGATCAAAGTGTCAGCTAAATGACATGTAATGTTATATTAATATTTGTTGTTACCGGCCAGGTTTCCATTTAAGTTTAGTCCACTTTTTTTTCAGATGCTAACTATGCCAATTTTCCTCATTTCTACAGCAACATTTACCAAACTTAAACACTTACATTGTGATATGAACATATTTTTATCCATGCCGAGAAAGACTGGTGGCTCTGTAAGTCTCGTTTTTACCTGCATGCTAGCTTTGATTAATTCTTTTCACAAATTGTGATGAGTGACATCTGTTTTACACAGCTATATCAAAATATTTCCGCTCTGCAGAGATAATTAAATACAGTAGTAACTTGGAATAGAAGCATGAATGATGCATGAAGGGAGATTATTTCAGCAGCTGTACTGTAGCAGTGACCAGACTCTTCACAGCAGCCACAAAATACAGCTTTTGCAGATTTGGAATTGATCCCAAATTTCACTGCATTCGACAGACTAAGTCAGTGCTAACACTTAACTCAAGCTTTCAGTGTCACTGTTAACACTAAAACAAACTGTATCTCCGACACCTCTTCTGCTCTACATCCTCATCAATCCTCAATGTTTTTTCTTCAAAAATATTCACAATTTCAGGCTTAAAATCACACGTTTCCAAACCGCTTATTAGCTTTTTTCCTTTATCGGATAAAGCAGAGTTTATATTTAAAGCTCAACAGATTTGATATTTCCCAGGAGCGGTTTAGGCCACAGTCTTAAAGACTGAACACTGGCGTGTGTGTGCGTGTATACATGGGTGCGTGCTTGCCAGCTTCCACAAAGTTGAGTAAGGACCCAGAGGCTGTTTCTGCCTGTGTAATTGGAGCCTGTATTTCTTGGCGTGTACACATGCAGAAATGTCCCGGTAGTGCTACACAGTATAACTGCAACTCACCAAGCCTGATGATAGTATTTGGTACTTTTTTCCTCCCTGTCTTTTCTGTTACTCATCAGTGAATGAACAAATAAGTGAGAGAATGAGAAAAGTATTCACAAACTTACTTTAGGTCATTTCCTGCCCTGACGGCTTAAAGAGGAATGAGTGTGTCATCAAGGATGTCACATAAAATCTTTTAATCTGACTCCATTAGTTTTTAGCTTCATCTATAAAAACCTTAATAATTAACCAGTTTTTAGGATGGGCTTTGTTAAATGAGACAAACAGGTAATCTGGGATATTTACAGCCAGCTAGTGCAAAAGGAGATACTTCCGTTATCAATCAAATACTGAGATGTTTCAGGATTGAGTTCTGGAATTGGCCCTGATAATAATAAAATTTCCATTTTTTAAAATATACATATCTGCTGCTCCCTAATATCAGCATTAACGGCCCCCCAAAATCCTGTACCTACTTGGAAGACTTGAAAGTTTAGGTTTTTCTTTGAATCTCAACATGAATATTGGGCCTTGACTTTGGTTATGGTTGTGGAGAAGCCTATGGCAGATGTCAGTTTGGAGGAAATTGAAACCCAGATTCAGTTGCATTATATGATCCTAACAGATTTTTAAATCGATTTGTTTTGGAAAAGCATGACAAGACTTGATATTCAAAGATCTAGTTTTAGATCTTTAGGGCAGCAGCTCATACACTTATTAGTTTTGACCCCCCCCCCCCCCCCCCCCCCCCCCCCCCCCCCCCCCCCCCCCCCCCCCCCCCCCCCCCCCCCCCCCAGACTTTAGTGGGGATATATTTTAAGAGTAATTTTCCATTTAACAAATGTAGAATAAAAGCATCCATTTAGTAAAAATTACATCAGAGAATATAAACACATTTTAAACGGCAATGTTTTTCCTGACTTATCCATGATCCGACCTCTTTGTTGTTGGGACCCCCTCCCAGCCTTTCCCCCCAAATGGGTGAAAATTAAAGGAAACCATTGACACTTTTTATCTCCGGAAGCGGAAAACAGTATATAGGAGATACATTTAATGAAAATAATTGGACACTTGATTTCCCAGCATTGATAATCTAATTATTGTGGACTGAAAAAAATCTTACCCCATTAAAAAAAACTATAAACAAGAACTTTAGCTGTATGTGATTCAATGCTCATTCCTTGTTTTACAACCTCTGTGAAGTTATCCAGTGAGACAAAGAGAGGAAGGGAAAGAGACGGCAGCTGGAAAACCTGTGGGTGTTGGGATGATAAATCATTGTAGCACTGTTTATTGATTAGTCATGATATCCATTTTCCTGCGTTCTAATGCTGAAAAAATGTAATCAATGTTTAGTGGGAGGTTTTAGTGTCTTATCTGGGTTTCTATCAGGTCTTCAAAAGTCTAATATTCAATAATCTGAATTTTAAGCCTTAAATGCCTTAATTATGTCAAAAGTTCCCTGGTAGCTCTTAAATACGTTCATTCAATGCTGCTTCGGTTCTGCTTTGAAATTAATTTGAAATCTCTGGGGAATTTCAATCATTATGGTTGTCAAAAGTCTTTTGGAAACAGGAACCCTGTTCTAATGGTTCAAATACTATTTAAAGGCTTTTTCACCCTCTCTGAATATAATACAGAAGGTCCCAAATTAAAGGAAATTCTAATATACATGGCTGCTGCTGAATCTTTTGTGATAAGTTAGTTTACAGCCATTGGCAGATAACCAGATTTTGACCACATATTGAAAAAGGTAATCTTGAGTTTGGGAGTGTACCTCTCGCTGACTCTGACCTGCAGGCACGAATCTCTATTTCCAGCTGTGGAGAATAAGACAGCACATGAAGGAGGATCGGGGGAACATTTGATGGGAATGTGTTTATGTATTCATACGAGCTGAATCACTGAAGAGAAATACACATGTGGGGAATATCCAGGACATGACGGTTACTCCGTCAAGTAACAATGTTTAGAGTGGTCGATCCTTTTCCGCACAGTTCAGCCGTTTTCTTAAATAAACAGTTTGTCTGGATGTTGGCCAAGAATGACGGTTGAGCAGAAGAAGTTGTTTGCAGAGGAAAAGCTCGAGATTTTCTCACACACACACACACTCATCTCATGCAACATTTATTTCTATGTGTCTGTTTGTGAGATAGAAGACTCTGAAGGGAACCACAAGAGCTTTCACACACACTCACGTGTCACAGATGCAAAACAACGCAGCTATGTAACTCCTTTCCTGTGTGTGTGTGTGTGTGTCCACTCTCAGCTCCTCGTGCTCCTTGTGCTCCTTGGCGTATGTGCTCTGACCCACATACCACTTCCTGCTCCACATACTGAGCAGGAGTGAGGAGAAAGACAGACACTTCAGAGTAAAGAGCAAGTGGACGATGAGAGAAATACAGCGGTACGGCTGAGCTCTAGACAGAAAGGATGTTATTATCCTTTACGATCACGATTATGATAGTAAGATCGTTTTCTTTTTAACATGCGATGGATGCATTGAAAAAAAAAAGACAAAAAACAACTAAAAGAATATCTCAGGATGAAAAATAGGCGTCATACATGTAGAACACCCCAACGTAGATATTAACTTGGAAAGATCGGGTTTGAGAACTTTTGCATTGTAAACAAAACAGGTGATTCTTGTAGCGGAATTTATACGTCATGTCCTGTCTCGTATTGCTCTACCCAGACTCCGCCCCTCCCCTGGATGCACCAGACATTTTCCTGTTGTTGTGATTTCATCTGACTTGGGAAAATCTCCTGTTGCGTTCTTCACATTTGAAATGCAAACAAAAAAAGTTCATGTCTGAAAATGACTTGTGTAAAGATGAACTACATGATAGCTCTTTAAAAGTGAAGCCAAATCACCTGGATCGCCCCCTGGTGGCTGGCTGCAGTGTAAGTCATAAATCCCACCTCCTTTATGTGAGTAGACTCTGGTTCTAGATGATGTCACCAGAGCAAGATGGCAGCACCCTATCTAAATATTTGTATCGTTTTTTGGACAACCATATAATTGATCAGAAATAGTAGCCTATCTTTACCGTCTGTGTGATTGGCTGTTTGTGAAATATCAGACTCTTTTGATATATATACATGTATATCAACATTTCAGATTTTCCTTTAGGGAAAACCTTTAAGGTTCTATATAATATTTTCTCTTTCACGCAGCAATAACGTGTTGCAAGAGGAGGAACAGGAAGAGCAGAGACCTTAGGCAAAGAGACGGAGCAAGGGAACTGAGATAAGGAGAAGAAATCAGAGAGCTAGTTTTTTTTTTTTCATCTTTACTCCTCCGAGAAGGTTCAGCTGAAGTGCAGTGGGATTATGGGAGGGGCTATCACTGCTTGCACACTCCTCTCTTCACCTCCATCGCTCAAATCCATTACCTCTCTTCTCTCCTGGCCATCCTCTTCCTCCATCACACGTTCTTCTTTTTATCGCATTCATCCACATTCTCTCCCTCCTCCTCTACCTCTTTTTCGATCAGATCCTGATCTAATTCTGCCTGTTGGCATCTCTCTTTCAGTCACCGCCTCGGTTTTCTTTGAGAGACAAGACCAAGAGTCTGAGAATAGAAAGAAAGAATGGAGTCATCTTTAATCCTTTTTCAGGGGGAATTTGACAGAAAACGAAACGACAAGGCAGCTCTGCATTCTGCGTCTCTCGCTGCTGCTGTCGGCTCGATGTAATCCGGTGGGATTCAGTAAGGAAAAAAAATCGATCTTGATTAGTGGAAAAATTCCACAGCAAGCATCTTCATCTCTGCGTTTGGCTTCCCCCTGGGGAATTAATTGCTTTTGTCGCTATAATTTCTTGTTTTCTGTTTCTCTTTCTGTGAATTTTTCGCATGAAGCAAAAACAAAAAGCAAGATAACTCTCTCTCTCTGTCTGTCTGTCTCTGTCACCTCACCCCCCTGTTCGCTCAGAGGTGTGAAAGTGGAAAGTAGGAAGGTGTTGAAGGCATGAAACTGTTTTTGTCATGAAGAACAAAAGAAAACTTTTTGTTTCTATCTATGTCGAATTAAATGCAGAACACGTTCTCTATCTGTTTCTCAGGGTCTACATAAAGTCTGTATGCTGAAACAGGATTTTAGCCGCACTTGCTGCATTGCATTGCCAACATAGACGAAATAAAGACAAACGACACGTCTCCACTTCTTCCCACCTTCCAGAAACTAAGCCAAAATATCCCAGATAAATGTTGCCATCTTGCACAGATGATGTCATTTGGAGCCAGCAGTCTAAACGTGCTTGACCAATCGCGAGTCAGCTTTCAATCATGACACTTACCTAGATTTTACAGCATCAAATAACAGATTCAAAACGAGAGATATTCTGATACCTAAACCTGCCTCAGAAATGCCTCTGATACTGCAGAAAGTGAAGGGTCGGGCATTGGAAAGTACATAAATCTTTGTAGTGATCCAATACCACGCCTTCGCCAGATAGAACTGCAAATTTCTTTTTCTGGATATTACTTTTTCTTCGTTGCACCAAAACAGCAGTTGTGCTGTACTACCACGGACAAGAACTGTTTTTAGAGTGGCAAAGAAAAAACAATTCTCGGTAGTGCTAGTTGGACTTCAGACTCGAGGGGTGGCACAAGTGTTGCCAATTTCAACATGTAGCATTTTATAAAAACCATCACGTCTTTTATTTTCATAAACTGTGGCTGCACTTTTACAGCTATTCAAATGAAGTAAATGTTTTGTATTCCTAGATTTATTTGTGTTCTTTTTCAGTTCAAACCAAATAATAAAAGAAGTTCTATGTTTTCTACAGAAGCGAATTGCATTCACTTGAGAAAAATATATGCTCTGTTTTTCTGAAGTAATGACTAATCCTAGTAGCACACAGATGTTAAAATATGTTATATAAGTTGTTATTATTATAAATGCACTTATCTGTACTCATTAACGCCAATACGCAAAGTCCAGGTATTGGAAAATCCCCAAATATATCCAGACTCATCAGAAACATGAACTTGTGAACATACATCAGAGAGATAAAACCTAAAATGACAAGACCATCTTTGAGTAGAACGTGCCTGTTGGAGACATGGCGACCTCTCTTGGCCTTAGTCGAAGCCGAGGTTTCCCTCCTACTCTGCTTTTCCATTATGCTTCCATTTTGCGGCCGTCCTTTACCTCCCCTCACATTGTGTGCTGTAATACTTTAGCAACAATATGGCCGCCACTGAGTCTCCCCACCATTTCATGCCCAGGAATGATAATGAGTAGCTTCAGGACGCCTTGTTTTGAGTGGCTGACTGTGAATATATAGTTCAGGGAGAGTGAAACAGAGAGAGTGAAGGAGAGAGGGAGAGAGGTGTTGTAATGATGGGAAACATGAACATGGGACTAAAGTCATTATGGAAAGTGATGCTGCAAGGACGAGAGAGACGGTCCAAAATAAATGGACGGTGCACAAACAAGATAGAGACAAAGAGACACAGTGAAGATATGAAAGATATATAGAGAGAGGATGATGTCACTGTCTCCTTGTGGAAGCAGGAGGTTCAGGTCCTTGTCTGCCTATCCATCAAACACACACACACACACACACATATCTGTCTGTGTGTGTATTTCTGTGTGGTCTCTGTTGAATCCAATTTGTATTTTCTGACAGACTGAAGTCTAAGCAGCTCTGCGACTGCTAGAGCTCAGTCATAAGCTGTGTCTCAATTCACTGGCTGCATCCTGTGGAGGACCCGGTCTACGCAGCCGGCGTCATTTGCATCCTCCAACGGCCGCATACACTAAATGAGACACTCTGGTCTTGCTATTGCGTCACCAGCTTGTCCCGCTGTTACAGCCATCGCCTAGCACAAAGCCTTGGACGAAAACGATTTGATTTTAGATTGATGACACTCTTCCTTTTGATGATAGTTTGATGGAGGTTTTATGTTTTTAGACATATAGGTGTTGTGTTTTGTTCACGAAAGCAGTGCAGTCATTCTTATATTCTCTCAGTTGGAGGTGATTCTCCTCTTCCCTTCTTTGAGCTGTCATTTTGAACCTTTATTCATGTCCTATGGTGGATATAATGTGTAATAATGTCTCTGCTGTATTACTCCTCCTTCAGTCTGGCTGCGTCGTCTGTAATTATGTTGACTTGTTCCAAAAAGGTTCACATGACTGACAGTCTGTGGGCAACGGGATGTTCTCGTTGACCACAGAAGGTCCTTGTGTCTGTGGGAGTTGATTTACATTTTTTTGTACCATGCATGGTTCTCTGGTTTTATTTTCACTGAAATATCATTTACATATCTAACCGACCAACTGATTGGTTGACTGAGAGGTCAGCTGACTCACCTGCTTCGTGACTGGTTGGACGACTGCAGACTCGCTGATGGTCTGCTGCTGATGAGTGGATTAACAGAGGGACTGGCTGGCCGGCAGTCTGGTTTGTTGGCTTCCTCGCTGATTGGTTGGTTGGCTGTCTGGCTGCAGCAGTAACCAACTGGCTGACTGACAGTGACTTATGGGATTGGCTGACCGACTGACCCCTTCACCTCAGGCACAGGCAGTAAAAACTCCTGAAGGATATAGTTTTTCGTGGTGTACAAATGTCATACAGCGATGTCCTCTCATGAAAACCTGCTGCGTACTTAAACATCTCATGAGGAAAACAAGCCTAGCATGAATTAAGTGAAACCTGTTCACTGACAGGCTGAAAGTAAACTGCTTTTCATTTCTAGCTGCAGGACATTTACTGTATAGGACCAATAGTCAATGGTGAATTGACTGTATAGTGTTTTTCCTTTCTTATCGACTCCACAAAGCAAAACAAATCCATACAGCGCCTTTTCTCTCACACGCCATTCATACTCTGTCGGCATCAGGGGCAATTTGGGGTTTAGTGTCTTGCCCAAGGACACTTTGGAATGCAGACCGGAGGTTCCAGGGAATCGTAACATCGACCTTCTGGTTAGTGGACGACCCTCTCCAACCTCTGAGCCATTTCTTTAAGAGTCTTGTGGTGGGGCTCCACACAGAATACTGTGTGTGCTGCTAACCTCTGTACAACTGGACCACCATGCTGCCTATGGGGCAGAACCCAATGAGAAGATATGAACAGTTTGGTTGTGAGTTGACCAAACACCAGGTTCTGTGTTCCTGAGCTGCAGTTAATGTGTTTATACCGACATCTCCACGTTGACAGTGAACTCATCTTTAACTTGCCCTCTTACCCCTGGACCAGACTCAGAAATGTCCTCTGTCCTCTCTTCCTCCTGCAGCTGCAGCGCACGATAAGACACGTGTGTATTTTGAATTTCATCCAGTATCAACATGTAGCTCCAATCTTTTCCCGCAGGCTATAAAAAAATCAGTCTGTTTCTTTTTCTGTCAGACTGAGCTTGACAGCCTTAGGTACGGGAGGCAAAGTGCAACAACATTGGGGGGAAAAAAACAGTGGGAGATACAGCTGTTAACATCTGCAGTACAGACTGACACGACAAAATGTCACAAGCTTCGATATGAAAAGCCAAACTGCCCCCCCCTCCCTCACTTCCTCAGAGCTTTTCCTTTGTGGAGCAGCCAGCCGCCCATCGCGCTTCTGCTTATCGACCGGTCGCAGTAACGGTGAAAATGTCAAGTCATAGCTGCTCCTATCGCCCAATGGGCTCAGACGCACGGGCTTGGTGGATTCAAAGTGCTTCCCAATAAATGTCACACAGCCTCGGTGAGGCCGCAGTGATTGAGAAACACTGTAATCGCTTGATCGTGTCATATGTTTGAGTCTGTCCTGTAATATCCTGAGAGTGTGAGAAGGAGAGGCGATGGTTTGCTCGGCTCTGTTATCATTTTGAGTTAACGTTGTATCTGCATTTTCCTTTGGACTAATATCTGTTTATTAGACGTTGCTTTTATCCTTGCTCGGCTCCTCAGCACGTCGAACAACCAGAGAACAATCCAGAGTCTTTGCTTTGCTACCTGAGACTGTAAAAGTTTTCTTTTGCTGCTTCAGGATTTCACATTTTCTTCATTTTCTCCTTGAGGAAGGCCACATTTATATATGTCACAAAATAGTATGAATGCGATTACAATTTCTCCGGAGTCCAAGGCGAAAAGCATATTAACAAAAATGCATAATTTATACATGGAATAACAGCAAATCCACAAATTTCAGAAGTAACTAAAAAGATGTTTTTGTGCTCTGCAAAATGTTATCACAATGCAGAGGAACCCAAATAGTTAAAATGAATGTGTGCTTAAATAAATCCTTAAGCGGAAACTTGTGAGTATGTCCTGTAGTTTTTGTTTTATCCTGTTTTATTTGACAAGCAAACAAATAAGTAATCAGGTGGACAGGAGTGAAAACATAAAAGTAATAAAAGAACAGAACAAAACAATGTGAGGAAAAAGTGAAAAGATTTATCACCTGCCACTGTCACCATCTTTCCAGGTGACCTGATCCTGGAAATGCAATAATCACTGTTATCAGACTGTCAGTGTGTATTGATGGTCATTTTTTACACTTTAGAAACCTGACGAAAAGAGTATTTTATTTTGATCTGCTCAGTTGGTTCATATAATGGCTTCCCCACTCTCTGACTCAGGTAATGATTACTAACTCCACACTGCTGGGTCTTCCTCTGTCTGTCTTACAGGATGAAGAGGAGGAAATCAAGCTGGAAATTAACATGCTGAAGAAATACTCTCACCACAGAAACATAGCCACCTACTACGGAGCCTTCATCAAAAAGAGTCCGCCAGGCCACGACGACCAGCTATGGGTGAGTTCATCTCTACCACGAAAACAATGGATGCAGTGTTGTTAGTTTGAATTCACCTGAAACGTAATATAGAGATTACTCTTCACATGCTCTCGACCAATCACAGCCTCCATGTTTATAACATAGGTCTTATTTTTAGAAAAATAAAGGAAGCAGCAAAGTGGAAGAGGATGAGATTTTACTTTGGAGAGGAGGTTAATTGTCTGTTATCTGCTATAAAGCTTAAAGCAGGAAGTAATCATCATGTAAAAGTTAATGAAACCAGATTTTCTAAAGTAGTTAGTAGGTGTTACCTTACATACAACATCAGAAACGTGCTGTGTTACTCGATATTCATTTTTAGTTGCTGATTCTTTCCTAAGATTTTGTCAACAAACCCCCTATGATAAAGAAATATAACTGAGGCTTGAATATAACTATTATAAATAACTTTAAATAAAAAGACACACAAAACACAAATACAACCAAATATATACAGCTTGAATCAAGAAATTAAACATAATTTGCTTTATGCAAAGTGTAAATCTTAATGCACTTCTTTTTCTGCATGATTTATTCTGTAAAATAAAAGTTCCCATGTCGACAAACAAATGCAGATACCGATATGTCTGTGAAAAGCTCACATCGACCAATACTATTAGCCAGCGGATTAATCAATTGGTCTCTAGTCATTTCTAGTGAGGCCCTCGACTCTGTCAGTGGTGAATGCAGAAGAAAGATAATACAGACCAGCACTTAAACTCTCCAGCAGTAAGCCCAGATAAGGATACAGTATATTCTGGCTATTTGCAGAGTCAATATGCTTGCACGTACCATATTGCATCACGTTCTTCCCTGAGGAGAGCGACTCATGCTCACAACAAATCAAAGACAATTGAAACAAGACAGAGATGAGGTTAAAATCCTGAAGCAAAAAATGAGAAACTGAAATAATGAGAGGAGAGAGAGAGAGAGAGAGAGAGAGAGAGAGAGAGAGAGAGAGAGAGCAACAGGAATGTTATCACCTCTGGATGTGTTTACAGGCAGGAGAACCTCGTTTTATGGCCCTCGGCTGATCCTCACTCTCTCTCCACAACATGGCCCTGTATTTGTTTTAACAGCTGCATCCATGACCCCTTTAAGACCCCCTGATACGTCTCTCTCTCTCTCTGTGTGTGTGTGTGTGTGTGTGTGTGTGTGTGTGTGTGTGTGTGTGTGTGTGTGTGTGTGTGTGTGTGTGTGTGTGTGTGTGTGTGTGTGTGTGTGTGTGTGTGTGTAGAAGTGCCATTTTCATCTGTCTTGGCAGTTAACAGTGTTGTTTTCAGATTGTCTGGTTAAAAATATGTAAATATAAATCTTTGCGTTACCTTGTGCATAAGACACGATCCATGACAAACTTGGTGATTATTTAATAATGATGCACAGTGCAGAGGTAAATTAGGGGAGGGGACTTTGCCTTCGTGGAGTTTGAGCTGTGGCTGGAGTCATATTTTCCGTCTGTGTTCTTGTAAATGCGATATCTCAGCAATACCTTGAGGGACATATTTCTAATTTGGTACAAAGGTTCACTTGGACTCAACAGTGAACTGAGTAGATTTTGGTCCTCAAAGGTCAAAGTGTATGTCTTGTGGTAAAAAAATTATGAATTCTGCAAGTTGTAGTTCAAGAGTGACGGAATTAGTTATTTAGGTTTTTGTTCGACATATTCCAAAAGTTTTGTGTCATGTGATGCCAAAATGTAATCATTTATTCGACTAATGTGAACTCAAAACGCATAAGAAAAACTCCAACATTAAACACTTGCACTGCACTGATCAATGCAGATGGCACATTGACTGGATGTAACAAAATGGGAAAACTTTTTCTAACCTCAAAATATCGTTTTAACTAAATTTGTTCATAGTCCTTGTTGCTGCAGAGAGGAATTCCTCATCTATGAGTGTTAGTGTGAAACGATGATGACATTCAGGAGATTCCACGCAGCATTTACTCATTGCAAATCAGCTGTAAAATAACAACCGCTCGTCTTTGCCTGAATGCTGCTCCCTTTACTCCGGCTGCTTCCGATCACCGAACAGGTTAAACACGTTGTCATCAAACAAGTCATTTTTTTCATATTCTACCATTTCCTGTTAAAAGTGTTTTTTGCCAGACAGCCATCCCGCAGATTAACATTCAGATGTGGCCCTAGTGGCTCACAAATGGAAAATGCAAAGTAATAGGTTAATAGACACAGACAGTTTTCTGAGTAATTGTTGCTTTCGTTGAAATTAGATATACTATAAAATGAATGTGGTCATGGTTCATTGATGGTGAAGTGCAGCGTGTAACACCTCTTGGCGGGATTCTCCGTAACTCACAAAATCATGGTGTGAGTGTGTCTGTGTTTTCATGTTTAAAATGTCATTTTTTCATATGTGTCCTCTCTCCTCCAGCTGGTGATGGAGTTCTGTGGTGCCGGTTCCATCACAGATCTGGTGAAGAACACCAAAGGCAACACACTGAAGGAGGACTGGATCGCCTACATCTCCCGAGAGATCCTCAGGGTCAGTACTTCTTCTCCGCCAACCACTGACCTCACTGCCGAATAAAAAGATGGGTGGCTTCGACACCAGGCCTCAATGAATTCAGGACTTTGTCTGGTCGTTGGACGAAATGCATCACAAGACAGAACCAAAGACAACGGGACCTTGTAATGCGAAAAAAAGAGATTATATACTGTGGCAGCAGAGTGCATTTAAAATCATCAGTAGATTACTGCCTCTTTGTAGTCTAGGGGGGGGGGGGGGGGGGGGGGGGGGGGGGGGGGGGGGGGGGGGGGGGGGGGGGGGGGGGGGGGTAGGGGGGGGGGGGGGGGGGGGGGGGGGGGGGGGGGGGGGGGGGGGGGGGGGGGGGGGGGGGGGGGGGGTCACTGTGTTGATATCAGTGACCTGTATTTACACACATGGATATAATCCTACGATATCCCCCTATTAACTAGTGCCGTGTCTGTTCTAAACCTCCCTGTTTGTAACGGGCTGTTTGTTTGGTCTGTGGTGACGCTGGTTGCAGTTTTCTTTCTGAAACTGTAAAAGTGACCTGCAGTAATTTACCCGCAGCTGTACTCAGTCCACAAATACTGAATCTGCTCCACTGCTTCTGCACAAAGAGCTGCTCACCTGTTTAAGTTCAGTGGAGCTGGACTCAGTACGCAGAACCTGAACGGGAGAGTCAGATGTTGACGAGTAGATCAAAACTTGGGAAAGAGCTCCCGCACAACGTCTAGCTCGCAATCAGGAATGTATTATGCAACATTTCCTTACTACAACTTCATCAGGCAAACATTTTGTGAAAATGAGAAGTGAAACTGCAGAAATGTATTTATATGGCAGAATCACCAGTTGTGGAAATCATAAAGCATCATCATCATAATAAATAAAACCAGGAAACGCAAAATTACACAAAATTACATAAATATATTTTATTATATTAATATAGAACATATTACATGTATAAATACACTGCACTTCATGGGCCTTTAACAAGACACACACCAAGTGTGAAGCGGTTCTTGAGATCATACACACAGACAGAGATTTCTGGAATTATTAGATAAGGTTGCACGTTTCAAGATCTTTGAAATCTTTGAATTTTCCATCTTTGATAGTTCTCACTCTTTCTATTTTCCCTCTGACCTGAAAGCTCTGAGAAGCTGTAAATATGTAATATTTACTCTTGTGTCCATGTATCTCTACAGGGATTAGCTCACCTACACGCTCATCATGTCATCCACCGTGACATCAAGGGACAAAACGTGCTGCTGACTGAAAACGCTGAGGTCAAACTGGGTACGTCTTGTTTTTTTTTTTGTGTGTGCACAGCGCCAGCACCAGGGTCTGGACGTCTGAACTGGGGGGAAAAAATACAGCAGCGCCAGATTTGAGTCAACGCCGTACTTGTGCCAACTGGGGCATTTTCATTACCAGTGTTATAATGTTTCATATGATTGTAGGTCCTATAAAACTAAATATCACTCTAGATATTTTTTGACCATTATGTTGGAAATGATCTTGTCTCGATACAACAGCAGCAAGCAACATTTTGTCTTAATCTTCCAGTCATCTATCTGATTTTGATTTCTCTAAATATGCATGATTAGATTACTATTTGTAACCAACTTACTCCCTCTGACCTTTTTTTAAATTGCTGTCCTGTGACACGCAGTATAAAGCACATGTCTTCTCTGAGGCCACAATAAATCACTTTGCATTTCAGTTAAATGGAGACGAAAGAGAGCATTCAAAATACAGCAGCGTCTCAAACGTTACACTCAGGACACAACCAGAACTGTGGACTTGAGTTCGGGGATTTCAGCATGAGAAGAAAATAAGTTAAATCTGAATTAACAAAGGACCAGGGGCAAGAACTGATTTGTTTATTTAGCTTGGAGGATTAGATTTAAATCAGAGATATGAAAGTCACATTTTCAAGGGATCCAACACCTGCAGTTTGACTTTGAACATAATTTTTAATCCATAAATTAAGCACGGTCACTGTGTTCCCGATGTACCAATAATTTCATTTTTATACTTTATTTGCGTAGTATACTTTTTAATATATAACACACGCACAACACTCCTGTAAGTTGACTGTTTTCAGTCGTAACTGATCCTGATCCTGTTCTTCCTCAGTGGACTTTGGTGTGAGTGCTCAGCTGGATCGGACGGTAGGATCGAAGGAACAACCTTCATATCGGGACCCCATATTGGATGGCTCCAGAGGTCATCGCTTGTGATGAAAACCCAGATGCTACCTATGACTACAGGGTAAGAAAAGAAAAATCTGAGTCTGCTCTTTTATAATACAACAGGGGCTGGATGGTAGGAAGAGATATGAGATATTGATATAAGTTCTGAAATCACCATTAAAAGTTATATATTCTTCACTTTTGTTTAAACTTGCTCATTTTTACATTTTCTCAATAGGAATAGACACATAAATGAAACATGGCAGATAAACATGTCCACCAAACTCATCTGACTCATCTTCTGTCCTTCAGAGTGACCTGTGGTCCTGTGGAATCACAGCTATAGAGATGGCTGAAGGAGCTCCTCGTAAGTACTGTTACATTAATCTATCGGTGGTTTGCTTGGCATAGTATAAAGTAGTATAAAAGTCGTTCCAATGGGGAATTGGTATAATAGCTGTGACAAAGATTATGTTCAAATTGATAATGTATTTAACTGGTGATGGCAGAGAGTGGAAAGAACATTTGGAAGAAGGGTTAAAAAACGGTGGCCAGACCAAGGCTGTCAGTCAAATAGAGACCAATCATATCTGTTCAAAGCAACCATACTAAGTACCAGACTTTTTAAAATAACATGTTAGTCCTTTAACCTTCCACATAGTATTTAAGGCTACATCCACATTAGTAAGTTTTAGTTTAAAAAACCCATCACTTTTGCTAACGTTTACATCATGGTTTACATCTGCCGTCCACGACGACTGCCGTCAAAACCTCTGAAACGGAGCCTTTTCAAAACTATGTTGGCCTTGTTTTCACTTTTAAAACCTCTGACGTTGTGTTTAGACGTGGACAGACAGAAACTGATGCTTTTGGAAATATGGACACAGACACCCACGTTCTCTTCCTGATTGAGTCTTAAAATGCAAAACACTTTTAAATGACAGTTCCATCTCCCTGCTTTTAAGTTGTCCCAGTGCTTTTTCTCGTACATAATACATAACATAATGTATAGCCAACTACAAAGCATACAGTCAGCTTCCTGTTTACAGGGGCATGTGTATTACCACTCATTTAGTTGGAGATTGTTTTGTCAATTTGTTTTGGAGTTTTTAAATAAAAAAAAATAATAACCCTGTTAAGAAAGCCTCATAAATGCATACAATCTTCTTCATTTGCCTTTGTCTTGTGTTTTGGTTCGTATTGATCCTCACTTGTTTTCTTCCTTTTTGTTTCCTTCAGCTCTGTGTGACATGCATCCAATGGAAGGCCCTCTTCCTCATCCCAGAAACCCCCTCCTCGACTCAAGTCCAAAAAAATGGTGGGTCAAGTTTTTTAATCTTTATCCTCTCAGTCAAACGTATCTTCCCATCTTAGAGAACAGATGTGGCTGAATATGTAACACACACACATCTCAACACTTTATCAGGTCAAAGAAGTTCTTCAGCTTCATTGAGGGCTGCCTGGTGAAGAATTACACTCAACGTCCCCCCACTGAGCAGCTGCTGAAACACCCCTTCATCCGGGACCAGCCCAACGAGAGGCAGGTCCGCATCCAGCTCAAAGACCATATCGACCGAACCAAGAAGAAGAGGGGCGAGAAGGGTGAGTCCAGGAGGAAGAGGATGTTTGTCACAGATGAGAAACTGAATTCATACGTAGCTTAATCCTGTAAATAACAACAACTCTGTTCTAAAACCATCCAGCATCTGTTAGTATGAGACAAAACTAAACTAGTAGATGAAAATATCTGTCAGTGGCAGAGAAAGACATAAAAAAAAGAGTACGAGCCAGACATAATTATCGGTTGGCCAATATGAGCTTTCACAGACATACAGCATTTATGTTTATATTTCATAATGAAATGTACTTAATTCATATTTTAAGTTCTGTATATTTAGTTGTATTTACTTTTTAATTAATGACATGTTAGGAATCATTTTTTTATTTATATAATGTAATATATAATGCATCAGAATTTTTTCTTCCTAATCATGGACTCTGCATCACCCCTTACAAAAAAAGCCAAATTTGTTGGGCTCGAAAACTATACTTTTATTTAGAAATAATCAAAATAAGTATATAAAATAAAACGCTTTCTTCTGTTGAACTTGAAGGAAAATGTATTTTTGCAAACTATGTTTTTCAGCAACTTTGACTTTTATGATGCTTGTTGATATTCAAAGTTTCCAAAAGTTTTACATACATTTTGGGGTTCTGTTGCACAATTTTCACTTGATCATTTTAATGACTTTGACGCCACTTGTAAATGTCCCTGTGTTGTTCTCCACAGATGAGACTGAGTATGAATACAGTGGCAGTGAAGAAGAGGAGGAGGAGGCGTCTGAGCAAGAAGGAGAGCCGAGGTTAGTTTCGTCTCAATCACTGCCGTCCTCGAGAAGTTTCACTGACGACATCCAGAGCAAAGAACATAAAAACAATGAATACTTAAATAAGATAAAAAACTGCAGTGGAAAAAATATATCTTTTTTACTTGGCGTTGCAATGTAGTGCAGTGTCATTATGTTCAACATGCATTTCTTTTTTCACTAAAATGTAAGTGAAGCCACTGTCAATGACTCCTGTCCTCACGTCTTCCACGTAGCTCCATCGTCAACGTGCCGGGTGAGTCGACCTTGCGCCGCGACTTCATCCGGTTGCAACAGGAGAACAAGGAGCGCTCGGAGGCTCTGCGCCGCCAACAGCTCCTCCAGGAGCAGCAGCTCCGCGAGCAGGAGGAATACAAGCGCCAACTACTGGCCGAGAGGCAGAAACGTATAGAGCAGCAGAAGGAGCAGAGGAGACGGCTGGAGGAGGTGAACCCACAGGCTTCATACATGACTTTTCATACCTCAAGCTAAATTAATCATTACACTGACATTTCTTTTATCACAAGGATTTGATAACGATATCTCAGGAATCATCACCTAAGTTATTTTCTAATATATATATCGTCCGATAAAGATAATAGAATAATACCTCCAAAAATCCTTATTGGTTTGGCTCCAACAGATACTCTGGTGTCACATTGTTTGTGACGGCGATGATGGTGTGGAGAACCAGTGGGAGTCAGCCAGATAGTTTACATTATCTCTGTGTAATAGGATTAGTAACTTGTGACTCAGAGGTTCGTGGTTAGATTTTTATTTTGATTATTTCATATAATAGACTCCAAAATCAATTTTAGGGCGGCGGAGAATAGAAATTAATCGGTGTCCCCAGAGGACGAGTATGAAAACCCTGTAATTATCCCTTATCTCTTTGAGCTGTGGTCCTTTTACATTAGTGTCTGTGTGAGCTTGGGCGCATTTGTCCCTCAGAGAAAAATGTACAGTGATAGAAGAGAGAGGGAAGTGGAAGGAGGAGGAGGGAGGGAGCGAGATGGTTATAAATTTAGACAGAAGTGGACTGAAGTAAATTCTCTGAAAGCAAAGGAAGAGAAAGAGACCTAAACAAGGAAGTAAATGGAATTTGAAACTGTGAAATGAGAGAAGAGAGTGGGGACATTTAAGCGTGCTCAAACAGAGAGAGGGAGCACATTTATATTAAATACACCTCAAAGGTGCGAGGCCTCTGTCAGAGCGAGATGAGCAGTTTATATTTTATCTCGTGTTTTCCCACAGCAGTTGCAGCTCGGGGCTGTTTTTTTGATTCATGACGGTGCTTGTACATGAGTCAGACATTAGAAGCCCCAGTTGAACCCAGGCCATGTCAGAGAAATACCATGGCACATGTGCTCTCCTGTTTTGACGGATCGCCTCCTGTGGATTCAGGAGCTGCGAATTAGTGCAAACCTGATGCGTCATGAAACTAAAGCCACTAAAAAAACTGATGTCCTGCAGCTTCCTCTGCACCTTTTCACAACGCGCTGACAGACAGGAATCAGTGTAATTTCTTCATGTGTCTGCTTAGAGAACCAGACGTCAGATAAGCACTCGTCAGGCTTAAACTATTATTCTGACTAAATGATGAAGTCTTAAGGCAGAGTTGGAAATGTGGACATCTTAAACAACTTTCCTGTCACTTCAGCTCATCTAGTGTCTGTATTTATTTATATTTTCCATGTTTACACCGGTAAATACAGTCACATGTGCCCCAGAGTAAAAACCATCCATCCACAGAACTAGACACAGTTTAAGACTTGGAAATCCTTGGCAGCGTGCGGATGAACAGATGGAATGTTTAAAAATTAAAACATAGCACTCGAAATTCATCTGCTTTAACCCTACAGTAGCAGTATTCATTTTTAAGTTTCAGGACTGAGTCAAACATTTATTTTCATTAAGCAGTTTCTGTTAATCCGCCAATTATCTGGATCTGGTTTTGTAAAACCCTTTTTTTATCTGTAAATAGTCCTTATCTCTTATAGCTTTGCTCCTTTTACGTTAGTGTCTGTGTGAGTTTGGGTGCATTTGTTCCACAGAGAAAAATGTAAAGTGATCAAATCAAAAATCTAAGTTTTTTTTAACCTTTTGTTACAAAATGTAAGAAAATTGTTAAAAAACATATATATGTTTAAGTGTACAGCTCAGAATCTAAAGATATTTAATTTATTCCAAAATATGACAACGAAAAACTGATCAAATTGATCAACCGATAAATATAATATTTTTCATCTGATTAAAAGTGTTTGAGTAAAGCATTTTAGCATTAAAAATATCTTGGGGAAAACCTCAAGAGTGGAAAAGAGCCTTGTGAAATACTTGGAACAATTCTGCCATTTTGTGAATATGATGGAAGCGTTTGGTCTGATGGAATAGATTTTATTGCTCTTTTGACACCTCAGCTCATCACGTGTTGGGGCTTGTTCTCGGCTCTGGCAGCCTGACTCATGGATGGGACTAAAGAAGGTGGTAGTGGAATGTTGCTGAATGAAAGTCGTTCATAATAACTGCCTATTTTCTCGGATGAAATGTAAATGGCCTCAACCATGATCCATAGCGTTATGTCGTAATGTCAGATACACAAAAACAGGTCTTGTTGTTTATACCAGCGTTGCCAAGACACGCACAAAAACACTCGTATTAGGTGACTGGTGTAAGATTTAACTTCCAGCAACATCAAATTATGGGTTCAAGCAAAAGCTGCATGTAGGGCACATAATTCAAATCTTTGCATAATTTATCCAAAAAATAATTATAATTGAAAAAATGAAAACTTATATAAATAAATAAAAATAAATGTCTTATTCAAGTGCACACAAATCAAGACGTAGAGCTATCACACTAAACAGGTTTTTTTGTTTCCTGTGTCCACCTGCAGCAACAACGGCGTGAGCGTGAGATGAGGAGGCAGCAGGAGCGCGAGCAGCGCCGGCGCGAGCAGGAGGAGAAGAGACGCGTCGAGGAGATGGAGCGACGTCGAAAAGAGGAGGAGGAGCGCAGGAGGGCTGATGAGGAAAAGAGGAGAGCCGACCGTGAACAGGTAGGAGCCTGATATGCGTACTTAATCAATCATGACTAATAAATAACCAATTAAAGATTATCAGAAAGATGAACTGGGGAGCTATCTAAGCACTTTGGCTTAACTTTTGGGGAACTGTCACATCGTCCATCTTTACTTAGTTTATGTTTTCACATAATCTGAATGTAATTTGCTCTTTTCTGACTTTGAGCTCTTGTGCACGGCTGTGTTTGACTCTCAGGAGTACATCCGTCGCCAGCTGGAAGAGGAGCAGAGGCACCTGGAGATCCTGCAGCAGCAGCTGCTCCATGAACAGGCCATGCTGCTGGTAAGTGTCTGCCTTGTTTAAATCATATTTACATCTTTTTTCCCCATGAAAATTTAGAAATTCGTAAAATTGGCCCCTATCCTACCTCCTACATTCATCTCCCATGTCTTTCTTCAAATAGATTCTTCTCTGTCTTTCCCCTCTGCCTCTATTAATCTGTATTCTTAATATTATTCCATCTGTTATTGAGTCCCAGTGGTTGTTTTTTTGAATGTTTCTATAACTTCCAGGTTGTTAAGTTTCATAATGCAGGTACTTATTATTCCTCCGTTACACAAACTTTCCTGCTTCAGTTTTCCTTCGACTCGAAACCGATCAAGTTTTTGGATCCGCCTCACGGTGTTTGTAGATCCCATGGGAGCCATTAACAGCTGAGGTCAAAACATAATAAGTCTTCTCAGGTTTATTTCTCGGGGTTGTTTACTGGGCCTCTCAGCGATGGTGATGTCATCCAACAGGAAGAGGGGGTTTGTATGACTCGCTGTTTTTTTGTTTTTATTTTTAAAGGATTCTCCTCCTCAGGGATCACAGAGGATATTCACATAATGAAAGGATATGACTACTCGTATTCCTACTTCCACGCTTCACACATTCGCTTTATCATCGGCTGCTCTGTCCAGTTCCTACTCTGTCAACATTCATAAACTTTACTATGAAAGCAACATGTTTCCCTTACATCATGTTTGGCTGCACTTACACTTAGAGACGTATTAACGTGTTCAACATTTGCTTTGTAAAGATTTAAAAGAAATTTGATCCTTTTGATTAAACTGTGTTTTGCTATATATAGATGCAGCCTCTGGTAAAGTATCAAAACTCGTAAAAACCATCATGGTCTTAATATTTCTGTGGTTCGATTGGTTTTGAGCAAAGTTAAGTGCTCCAACAGACGTTGCTGCGGTTGGGAGCAGGATTTAATTTCATGTTTCGCTTTTCAAAGAAAGCACAAGTCTCACTAAAGTTATTAATGTTTTGTTTGGACTTTACCCTCTGCTTATATATAATAAAATAAAAACCCTGCAGCACCATTTTTAGCACTGTAAGGATTGGGCCTCATCTGTTAGAAGAAGGCAGTTCTGATGAACATGCATTATATCATAATATGTCTCTATAAGATAACTTAAATTTAGATGTTCCAATACCAATACTTTCTCAGACACTGCTGAAAAAAACAGGTCGGACATCGCCAGATACTGATGCAATACCACGTCTTTAAACTATAATAGTTTAATCCAGATAAAACTGCAGTTTTCTTTATGCCTCCATGCCGGTGGATGAACTGAATAGAATTTGGTGGTCAAGGTTTTTTGCCCTGTGAAGGTGATCCTTCGCCGTGAAGGAATCCTTTCACATTTGGCACAAACATTCACTCAAGGATTAACTCATAGGATTTTGGTAGCCAAGGTCAAATGTCAAGGTCAAGGTGGCCTAACAAAGCATTTTTATGATTTGGTGCTTGTTTTGTTTCCTGAGTGTGTCAAAGAACATACCGACCATATATGAATCTGGAAAAAAGAATGTATGTCAAAATATGTACACAGAACCTGCACTGGTTGGCGGCGGAATACAACCCCAGTGCTCTCAGGTGGACTTGAGACTCTGCCTATATGTATATGTGTGAATATTTGAATATCTGAGGTTACACCAAAGGGGCCCCAAACAATTTAAGTATTAACCCAAATGTTGTGGGAACGTTTTAGCTCAATGTGACCCTCCCTGTACTCAGGAGTATAAATGGCGGGAGCTTGAGGAGCAGCGTCAAGCACAGAAACTCCAGAGACAGCTGCAGCAGGAGCAGGCCTATCTGCTGTCCCTCCAGCAAAACCAGAACCTTGACAGTAGCAAAGCGGTACAGCAACAGAGCGCCAAACCCCCACAGAACCATGGTCCTGATAGTGTAAAACCTCCGGATACGACAAAACAACCGCAGGGCACTGACTCTGAGAAGACGTGGCCCGGTCAAAACCACAGTCTGGAGAAAACTACAGACGTTGACCTGCAAGGCCCCGCCCCTGACTCTGAGTGTGTCAGAGAGGTGAACCCTCGAAGCTCGACGTCGTCACACTGACTCCTGTAGAATGCTTTCCTCTGCTTGTGTGTACTCACTCCCACTGCCTGGGGTGTTCTGTGTGTACATGGCGATGGCCAAGCTGCTGGTGTGGGATGCACTGATGCTTTGTGACTACAACGTGTTAATGTCTCTATCTAAACTCCTCGTGTAGATTTTCCAGTGACGTTGGACTAAATTTGGGCAGCTTCTTTAAAGCTATACCTCTAGATGAAGAGCATTTCTTGATTGATGGCTTCATGGGAAATTTTCCATCTAGAATGGCACCGGCGCTGCTAAGGCCCAACAGTTGCCCTAAATTCAGTCAAGCTGCACCAAATTACACACACATCAGTCCTCTAAATGTACCTGATATCATTCATCAAGATCTATGAACTATTCCCTGGGAAATCTCAAAATGTAAAAGAAACAAAAAACACTCAACCTGGCAATATAAAAAAGAAAAAGATCCACCCCCTTCGATTTACACCGAAAGGTATTTGGCTGTTTCTCGGCCCGTTTCGTAGAAGTTTCGTAGAAATCTGTTCCCTCAGTAGTTTCTGTATAATCCTTCAGAGAATAAACATAACATTTAACTTGCCTGGAATTAACTTTTATGGCTTTCAATAAATGGCACTTGGTCAAGGCAAGCAAACAAACATTCTTACCAACCAACAGTTGGGGGCGTTAACATACATTAACCTCCCTGGCGGAGGTGCAAACTCTCAAGATACACGAACACAGTGATTGGTTCCCTCAGTGTCCTGGACCTCGGTGTGTGTCCTAACCTTCCTCCTCATGACAGATGCATGACACTCTTTGCTGGTCATGGTGCAGTTGTCGTACTAGCAGGGATGTGGGAATATTGTGGCAACAATAAAATTGCTGCCTTTGATGTACCGCTTTGATGACTTTTTCTAAAGTGCTCATCCTACTCCCGCTGGTAGAAATCATGTCTTAACAAACCGTAGCGTCTGATGGCTTCTTTTCCACTCACCCTGCTCTTTATGTACTGACACACACTGACCTGTGCTCTCCAACAACTGCTAATGCCGCTGTTATACGTGCACGTCCCTCATCTGTGCGTGTGTCCTCCTTAGGCTGATGAGCGATACCGGAAGAACATCCAGGGTTCTCCTCAGGCAGCTCAGACCAAACCACCGCAGCCTCCAGTGCCGCCGCGCTCCGAGTCTTCCCACCCCAACGGGAACCCGGCATCGGAGGCGCCCGTCATGCACCGCCCTGTGGATCCACAGGTAACCACAATGACCTCAAACCTCTCCCCCAGACCCTTTGTGAGCTATTCCTTCTTCTTTACTTCCACAGCTGTTGCACACAGGCGGCATTTTGAGTTGGTGTGAAGTTTAAGTTCGCTGGGGCTGTTTTCTCCCTCGGTGTTGTAGGTTAAAGTGCAGATGGGGACACAGAGGTTTCAGCAACATGAAGCTGATTCAGCATCTTCTCATCTTAAAAACCGCTGTGTTCCCCTCATCCCTCGTTCTGTTTGTTTAATCCTGTCCACAACAGAGAGAATAGTCTGTGGGAGAGACTGACTCACAAGCTTCTCAAACCAAACCGTAAACATCCATGGGGTCATACCTCTTTTGAAGATTTGCTTGTATTTTTTACTTTTGTAGGTGTTTTAGTAGTTGTGATGTTTTCCTCTGATTTCCTCCTTTTAGCTCAACTCCTTTAGGTTGCTTCATATGGAGAATGGATCAAATTGTGTACTGTGGTTGAACGTCTCTTAGGGGTTGTCATTGATTCTGTTTCATTTGACAGGGTTTCTGCGGGGTCTTAACCAGTCCAAAACACATTAAAATGTAACTATCTGAATTTCGTGCCTTTAAATGTCTTGAATATATTATAATGTTACGTTTATACGGATTATTCTCTACTCAGCTACTTCACTTAATCTCCAGTTATGGGGAATTGTAAGTAATTATGGGACTCTGATATTCCTTCATAATTGTCATACTTGGCATAGGTCTTAATTTTTCACTCATTATGGTCTTAAAAAGTCTACAATTAATCAATTGAAACCTGCAGAAACCCTGTTTTAAACAAGAAGTTGTGAAAATGTTTAATCTCATGTGGTTGTTGTCATTTTCAGACACAGGAGATATTTTTTATGAGAACATGAAACCAAATGTTGCCTTTGAAAAAAAGTTTTTCTCCATCTTAAAGAAGTCCTAACTTTTTTCAACAATGGAAATGAAAGGATCACGACCCTGATTACATTGTCTTCTCCCGTGACTAACTCTTTGATTGACATCTTGTCCTCCCACCTGTCAGATGTGTAATTATTGCAGAGTCACTTTATATCTCCAGGTGTGCACATGGTTGTGTGTTTGTGTGAACATGAGTGTGTGCGTGTCTGCTGGTATGTTGTGAGTTTATACTCTCCCTCCTCACTTCCTCTCTGTGCTGGTGATTAGAAACATCCATAATTCATGGGCACTCAGATTCGCAGCAGAGTGACTCAGACAGCATTAGTCATCTTCCCAGCGAAGGATTCAAGCCACTGAGCATGAATAATCACAGTTCAGTGAATCAGTTTTGAATATGTCACACTGATTAAATTATTCAGGAACGATGCTGTAACATTGTAAAATGGGGGGTGGGGGGTAATGATGTCACTAACGGGCGCCGTTTTAAACATTTGTCGTAATGTTAGAAGTGGATTAATGGGTTTTCTCTCATTAGGTGCGAGTCATCCGGTTCAGATGTGACATACACACACACACTTCACTGAGCACTGAATCGAACTTGAATGCGTTCATCTTCTTATCAGAGATAATTATTTAGAAATGAAAACTGCTGCTGAACTACTTTCATTTCCAAATAGAAAATCTGCAGACAAAGGGAGTTGAGACGGAGAAGATTACAGTTTAGATAAAAGAAATCATCCACTGTTAAGTTTACAAGCTTTCTTGCCCTGAACATCATGTGTGCATGTTGTATGTACCGTGCGGTCTTGCCTACATGTATGTTTGCATGCCAGTCTTCGTTAAGCTGAAGTTAATTTATCATTTACTAGTTTGCAATGGGGATGATGCATCATATCTCTGCCTTTTTAAATCAATTATTCTGAACATCCAATTAATTGGATAAAATAAAATATAACTGAACCAGTTAATTTCCCAAAGGAGCTAAAAAAATAACCATAACCAACAATAAGAGTCTAACGCATGTGACTTAGGATCTATAGCTTCACCTCCTAATTGACCTCATGTGCATTTTTGTTGTTCTTACTGTCTTTTGTTTTTTATGTAAACGTGTGAGTGATCGTTCCTTCTTCCCTCCTGTTGCACTCATAACAACCTGGGTTCTTCAGGGACTCTGCTAAGATTTGGAGCCATGTACCTTTTAACCACAGGAGCCAAAAGGCTGAGAAAGCTCTTACGTGAAGTAATAAGGCCAAATTTACTCAGTCCACCCTGTAAAATTCCCACACAAGAATACTGTCAGATAAGGTTAAAAAAATAAAGATATTAAATACATATATATATATATCATTAATGTCCAAAAACACTAAAGAACACTTACTACCTTAAGATGTTGTCTTGGATGTTATTAAAACTAATGCAGCCTTCTCAGCAGTCTAACTCCTCCATCTTATTCACGGGCAACCAAACATTGTGCAAGTTTTGTGGTTGTGATGTTCACTGGTTCCCACAGGTTGAGAGTTTACTTGTGGTGGTGGGTGGCGCACCATGTGACCAACGTGTACACAAGTTTCATAGAGCAGTTTACATGGGGAGAGTGTAACTCAGGTTATTTTCTGTAGCTACAATTTAGAGATCTGAAAGCCTCACCTACAGAATTGGATGCTACAATGTTCCCTAAACCCCCTCACATGTAGGCGATTGGTAGACGCTAGCTAGGTGTCTACACACATAGAATCCTGTAGTCCCCAAACAGTTGCACATGCATCAAGTGTGTGGCTAAAAGTTTGAACGTTTTAAAAATGTGAAATAAGTCAATCGTAAGATGCCTGCCTACCAACCTGGCTACCTGTGCATTCATATTACATGAAACCAGGAATGCTACATATTCCATGTCTAAAAAGTCTTAATTTAAATCTTCATAGGCTTTTATAGCGGTGTTCCACAAGGAACGGATTTAGGCTCCTGTATGGCTCCAATCGTACAAACTCCTAAAGATAACCTGAATTCCCAGAGTGCACTGCATGCAAACTGACCTGACCTGCCCCCCATTTGTTCTGTTTTGTTGTCTATAAGGTTCGCTCCCATGTGGCCGCTGTAAAGAGTAGCGGCAGCGTGGCGTCAAACTCCTGTGCCACTGCGCCGCCTGTGGTGTCGCAGTTGCACTCCTTCAGCGAGCCGCTCGCCCCTAGCTTTGAAAATCTTCACCTTCGCAACAACCAGGAACACCATCACCCTCCTCCATCTTCATCACCATCCTCAACATCATCAACGCCTGCACGCACTGACCCACAACCCCACCCCCAGCCTAGGCCCTCGCCCCATGAACCGGCCCCTCGAGAGGAGGTCCCGCCCAGGGTAAGGACGGGAAGAAAGACCCCCGGTGTAGTCTGGCAGGAATAGTTAGATACTTTTTTCTGTTGATCAAACGGGACGAGGTTTCTCAAGGGATCAAACTGCCATTATTCTATCAATAGCTTCCCACCCTCTGCCTGATTCTTTCTGGGATGAACAAATCATGTATATTGAATTTTCTTTTCATATGGTGCAGACAAAAACTTGTAGGGGAATTACAGACGATTTCATTAAATCAATGTAGCTTAAAACATACATTTTTGAAATTAGCAGATTGTTTGGCAGCTTCTAAATCACTTCTCTCCCCACAAACAAGACTTAGTGTCCAGTGAAATAGATATTGTTCTAAATGTATTCCCCAAATACACACAATATCACGAAATAGCAGAAGTTAACATCACTGTGTGATGTGAATCAGTGTCAAAACAAATAAAGGTAGTTTGTTGTTATTGGACAACTTTGTAAAGTCATAGTATCCTTTACAATCCTGCTGCAGATACTGAGACAATGTTGAACAGCAGGACACGTTGAGACAAATTGTCTCTGTCCTTCATCACCAGACCAATTTAGCTTTTTACTCTATTGAATTCACATAAAAATAACGACCGAGGCAGAAACCAAATAAGCAAATGGAGGCAAGAGTTCTGCACCAAGAGAACTGTTTTATTTCCGTCTGAATATATAGGGCGTTGGTAAGTATAGGAAAGACAGGAAACCTATCACTACCCATAAATGTGGGCAGTGAGAATTCAAAAAAATAAAAATCTAAATTTCTTCCTCAGAGCCAAAGTTATCTGTCTTACAGACTAGGAAACCCTCTGTTACAAAGCGCTGCCACGACGAACCACAATACTGTTTACTTCCAATGCATAAAATTACATAAACTTACATGAACATAAACAAACATAGCCGCCACAAAAGTCATTTCAGTCTTGAGGTCCAGGAGCAGCATGTTACTAAGGAAGGACTGACCTTTCATTAACATCAGTACATCTTTTCCATTTTTCCCGCCTAACCTGAATTTCCAAACAAAGCAAAACCATGTCTGTTCATGTTATTTTCCATGACGATGGCTTCACTGACTGAGCTGAACTGAGCTTTGGATGCTACCTAATTGTTTTGCATTGGCTTTACTGGAATTGATGAGCGACTCAGGGTGAAAGCTGCGTTTGTGTCCGAACCCTGACGACTGGAGTAATAGTTTTGTTTTACAGTGATGCTCTGGGTGTGACTGGAAGGTTGTCTAGAACATGAGTGGGGTTATGAAATCATGCATTTTAGACCATGGACCATATTCTCTTGGTGTTGTGTTATTTTGCACACATACACACACATGAATGCAGAGTATTGATAACCTTTACTGCTGCCCTGATGTAAAGAAAACTTACGATCATGCAGGCAACAAGTTAGAGCTACAGACAAGTATTATGGTTTGCTGTAGCAGTTTTAGAAGTTTTTTAGTGGACCAGCTTGGTGACGGCCAGGACTGTTGTGATGCTGCTGTTATAAAGGGGATTTTGTACAAGTACAATCTGAGTGTGTATCACGAAGTGTGAATGTGTGAGCCGGTCACTGTCTTTATCATGAAAGGTTCCCGTCAGGACTACATCAAGGTCACCTGTGTTGTCAAGGCGAGACTCGCCTCATCACCACGGCAACACCCCTCAGAGCAGCCATCGCAATGCTGCCAGGTAAAGAGACCTAACCCGCTGATTTCTATGATTTCTGTGTTTCCTTCTTTCTCTCTTTTGTTTTTACTATCTCAGTTTATCTCCTCAGACTTCAGGTCATTATTATTCCTGTTCTTTTTAATGTTCTGACTTTTCTTTTGTAATAATCAGACTTTTTTCTCGTAAAATAAGGACTCTATTCTCGTTAATTATCCTTTTTCCCCTCGTAATTTTCCAAATTTATTCTTGTTAAAATGCGACTTTGTTTTTTCGTAAAATTCGGACTCAATTCTTGTAATAGAAAATTGAAATTTCCTATATCTTCCCTATAAGTGGCTTAATACTCGTAGCATCTTGATTTAAAAATGATTTGTTTCTTAGTCAGAATAAAAGAAACGCAGTATCACATCTGCAACTCCTCCAGTTAAAAGTTGCTGTCTCTTCGATGGCTCCACCTCTGACTTGTCTGTTGGCTCCACAGTGCAGCGGAGCCTCGGCTGCTGTGGGAGCGGGTGGAGAAACTGGTTCCCAGAGCAGCCAGTAACAGCGGCAGCGGAGGCTCCAGTTCCTCCAGCAGCTCCAGTAACTCCAGCTCTCAGCCTGGCTCTCACTGTGGCTCTGGAGAGAGATTCAGGGCTCGCTGTGAGTGTGCACACACTGAAACAAATCAGCACTTACAAAACAAGCCAGCAGGCGACAATTGAACTGAAAACACCACCTGAAAAATATCTGTGCTGAAGAAAATACCACTTTTAACAACGTCACTTTTTTCTAAATAAACTGACCGTTTCACCTCCACCTCCTTTAGCCTCTTCCAAATCGGAGGGCTCACCCCTCCAACGGCCAGAGAATGCTGGGAAAAAACCAGAGGAAAAGAGGGACTTGGTCAGGCCTAGCAGACCAGCGGTGAGAGTCAAAGCTGAGTGGTCAGCACTGTAGCTCACTAGCTGGGATAGATCTAGAAATGTGTGTGTGTGTGTGTGTGTGTGTGTGTGTGTGAGAGGGATTGGATTGGATCCAGTGTGTCATGTGACCTGCTCACCATCCGATGCAGTGATGTGATGAGATGGTTGTTTTGTCTTCTGGCTGTGGTACTGCTCGCTTCTTCCTCCACTGGTCTCTCTTGCTCGGCAGCAGCCATTTCAACTCACACTCTCTCTAACCTCAATAAACATTTTCTTCTATCCCGTTAACAATTTTCATCTTTGCAGCTCTAATAACAATTGTCTCATTGTTGCATTAATCCACTAACCTTACCTGCAGTAGCTTGAAGAGCCTCGGCTGAGACCGTCACCTCCTCCCTCGCTCCATCTTTGGCTTTGCCGCTCTCACGTTGCCTTCACATTGGCTGGTGTTCCTCTGTAACCTCTCTTCCTCTCCCGCAGCTTTACTCTGTCCTGCTTAAAGATTAGATGAAAATCTAATGTGACGTCTGAAACTCAACAGACGGAGAAAAATCTGTGAGATAAAAACGACCTTTGACTCAGGTTTTTACCCTTTCACCTCCTGACCTTTAGGACCTTACGGCTCTGGCCAAGGAGCTGCGTGCAGTGGATGACGTTCGCCCCCCGAATAAGGTGACGGATTATTCATCTTCCAGTGAAGACTCGGACACCACCGATGAAGATGATGATGAAGAGGTGGACCAAGAGGCAGGTGAAGAGTCGACCTCCGGCCCGGAGGACTCCAGAGCTGTGTAAGATAAACTACTGATCTCTTACTCGCATCAGTACATCTGCCAAGGAGGTTATTTTTTTGTCCATCTTTGTTTCTTAGTATGCAGCATCGCACAGAAACTACACAACCCACTTCTGTGAACTTTTGTGGAGGGGCTGGACATGACTCGGGGAATAACCCATTCAATTTTGGGGTTGATTCAAATATTGGGACAACATTTTCATTTATTTCTCTGAATTATTCATGCATATAAAAACAGGCGTGTTTAGGGGACTGACTGTGTAATTTGGTGCGGATTGAAATAAAAATCCAGATCTAGTGAATTTAATTGTGGTTTCATAAGTGGACTGTTGGGCCTTTGCAGAGGTATGAATGCCCTTCTAGTATTGATAATGTAACACAGCGCACAAGGGTCATGGATAAGGATAAGGAGAACCTCATGTTGTTTTACCTGAAACCTTGTGTTTGTGTTGAAAAGCTGCTCCTCCTCTGTCCTGCAGTTCTTCCAGGCTGAGCAACGGAGAAACGGAATCGGTGAAAACCATGATCGTCCATGATGAAGGCGAGAGCGACGCGGGGTCGACGCCCTGCAAAGACAGCACTCTGATCGTCAGACAGGTACAGGCTGACATGTACAAGTCAGACAGACACAGCAGGAATGTACCACATGCTTTGAGTCGTTCTGTTTTTGTGTATTTTGTTTATTCATACCCAAATTGTTTTTCCATTTTGTTTCATGTGTTGAGCATGTTTCTGTTCTTTCCCCCCCGATGGCGAGTAGCTCCAGTGTGTAGAGGCTTAGTGAAGGTTGAGTACTAAACCTCACAGATTTTAATTAAACTCTCATAAAGACCTGTAGCTAATTTCATAATAAGACATATCACATCATCAAACATTTATTCAGGTTTGTTATATTTTCATGTAGGACTTACTGAGTTACTGAGACATGAAGTCAGAAGCAGTACACAATAAAAGGTCATTTTTCTACTACCAACAAACAGCACAACAATAACTTGCCATATAATCGAACCACGTAATTGACTACTAATGAGAATTTTCTTCCTGCCTGTAGAATAGCCACTGTAGCGTGCCCTTTGCTCTAGCTAACACCTTCCTTTCCCCTGAACTCATCAGGAACGCATCTAGACCCAAAGTCTACCCCTCTTTCTACTTCCAGAGTGCAGGTGATAACAGAAAGCGTCAGGGCCCTGGCCCGGGCCAAGCACAGACCGCTGGCCTGCTTGCAGGCTTTGCCCCAAGCCCTGGCCCAGGGTCAGGCCCGGGTCTTGGCCACCACACACCCAGTCCCCACCATCATCACCACCACCACCACCATCACCCCACACAGCACGCGGACAGGAACGGCTTTGCCGGCCGCATCCACCACCTCCCAGACTTGATCCAGCAGAGCCACCATTCCACCCCCTCCTCCTCTGCATCAAACTCCCCTTCCTCCTCCAGCCTCGCCAGCCCCTCCTCCATGTCCCCCCAGAGTCCCCTGGAGAAGCTCGGCATCCTCACAGAGGTATGTCGTCCCCCCCCCCCCCCCCCCAGCCAAAACACGGAGGCGCGCTTAGTGGTGCACAAAGAGGTCAAAATCCTCACTAGCTGTTATAAGTGGGAGCAAAGCAGAGTAGAAATCACTTCACTTTGTTCATTATTTATCTAATATTGTTACATAACGTCTGGGCATATAAAGATTAACAGTTTTTAATGTGGTAAATAAAGTCAAAAGCATTGAAAAACAACCAAAATGACCCAGTAAGGGTTAAAAACAAGTGAGATTCTGCTGATTCTTCTCATTAGGTTTTCCTCTGGATTTTATGTGCTGAGTCTTGAAGGGATGGCGCCCTCTGCTGTCTGTAGCTCCACACTCTGACACAGAGATGATGGAGGGCTGTATTTCTAGCAAAACAACAGGAAGACTAAAGAGGTTTTACTTTTTACCGTGCGAACATCCTGTTGATTTAATTGTACAAAGGATTAGGTACTTTGGTTTAAAATGGAAATAAATCTTACATTTCATTCCTTATGGTCTTAAAAAGTCTTAAATCTAACTTGTTGGAACCCTGACAGCTGCAGTCCTGCCACTCCTCGGGGGTTTTCTGAGATCACAACAGGAATGTTAGCTTTCCCCCCCAAACACTGAAATCTCATTTTTTGACTTGATGTCGCCTATTTTCAACGAATACATCATATTCTCACATTTTCCAGATAACAGATTAGCGAACAGGGCAGTTAAGAGGCGTAACGGCAAGTATATTTCCCATGAAATTATTTAAGTTATGATTCCCATTTTGTTCTCTACATGGTTTTACCCTCCATCATTGTTTTTGCCTTTTTCCCTCCGTATTTTTGATTTTACTTTCTGACTGAATGCCCATTGTATTTGCATGTACCACGAGATACCTCAGTTTGCTGACTTGTTTGACCACATTGTGTCCTTTACATTTGTCCGTCTTCTGATGCTATAAATATATTGTTGATCTTTCAAGTTGACATTCAGAGCTGTGATGTTCTGTGACCACTGAATCATGTTGTCTCTCTCTCTGTAGAGCCAGTCGAGTAACAACATGCAGAAACACAAATCTTCCTCCTCCTTCACTCCGTTTATCGACCCACGCCTCCTCCAAGTCTCTCCATCCACTGGCAGTGCCCTCAACAATGTCGGTATGTCCCTTCCATTGACTGTAGATAAAAATGGACATGGACTCTGGGCCTGGTAGCTGAATCCAATGAAGTGGTGTCTGAAACCTCTATTATCTCGAAAGGACCAGCAGAGGGCGAGAGGGTTTCTATAGAAGTCTGAGAAAATTACTCCACTTCTCACTTGTTTTATAACATCTGTAAATATGTTACTGAAAGTTAAGGTCTCAATCTCTACTTTCAAGTCTTTCATTTTGTAAATTATGGTCCATTTAGAGTCAAGTAGACATTAAAGCAGTGTACGCATTGGGGCATGGATACCATGTGATTGACAGCTAGTGCCTTCCAATGGGTGCAGTTTCCAAGAAATTCCTGGATCTGCCTTCTGATCCGGATTCGCACCAAAATTTACCCCTCCACAGAATTACATGGAAATAGGTTGAGTAGTTCTTGCGTAATGCTGCTAACTAAAGGTAACGAAAATACAACCTCCTTGGCTGAGGTAAAAAGGTTCCTCTGGAGGAAACGGCTGTAAAGATCCTGTGTGTGTAAAACAGCAGCGATTAGCACAGACTCACTGAGCTGCACAGTTTACAAACCAGGCGTTCTCATGACGGCTCTCCTCCTGTTCCCATCAAGCCTCAGAGGATTGTCCAGCCATATGCCGAGTCATCACAGCACCTAGTGCAGCTGGTGACCCGCCACTGGGTCAGTGCAGTGCAGCTTGTTTTAAGTCCCACTTTACATATAACAAAGTTTCATCTCAGTCGCTGTGTTGCCCTGAGCTACGTGATCGACAACCACCACTGAACAACATTTTGTCTTGTTTCGGGGATATTGGAGTAGTTGCTGATATCATGCTCTTTCCCTGACGAATTTTAAAACTATATTATGAAAACCAGTCCTGTTCTCATGATTAACAAATCAAAATGAAGGTGCTCCACCAATCTTTCTAATGCTGGACCATTTGGCTGACCCCCCCCCACCCTGCCTGGTAAACTCTACATCCTACACCGTCCTACCTAAGCCCTTCCCCTTGACCTTCTAGGTTACGCTAATGACGCCCGGCTGGCAGAGGCACTGCGTGCTGACCCATCACGGAAGGGATCCGTGGTCAACGTGAACCCGGTCAACACTCGGCCTCAGAGCGACACGCCAGAGATCCGCAAATACAAGAAGAGGTTCAACTCCGAGATCCTGTGTGCTGCGCTCTGGGGTAAGAACAGAGAGACACATTCACTTTGGCAGATTCACGGTATATTAGCGATATGACCATCATCACATGATAAAACATCTCAACATGATTCTTTTTAGTCTGTGCATAGCTTAACATGGGACTGAGTCAGAGCTGTGGCAGGATGCAAGCAATGTCCAAAAACTTCTTACATAATTCCTCCAGCCTTGCATAACGCTAGCAGTTTTGGTCACATTTGAACTAAGATTCAGTGAGATAATGATATTATGCATATTTGCATGTTTTGAAAATGTAGTGATGGACTTCTGATCGACCAAAAGTAGGGCTGGGGCAATACGTCAACATAATCAACGTCAACGATTACGTAAATACCTCGACTCGCGTAACGTGCATCGACGCGTCTTGTGGAAAGGTGGCTGCAAACAGTCAAGGCGTGCAGCCACCTGAAGAGCAAGCTGAAGCGAAAAAAATCACCCATGATCCTCTAGCATAGGTTCCCAATAGTTGGACCGCGGTCCGGACCGGACCCAGACGACACTATATACGGACCCAGATGCTGTTATTAGATTGTGACGGAGTGATTCTATTTTAGAAAATTATTCTCACACTTACGGTAGTCTTATTTTAACCTGAACAGCTTTTTCCGTCTTTACGGTAGTAAATCCTGACAGCGCTCGGTAGAGTTCACTTCTCTCACTGAACCATAGACTGTATATAAAATAACTGAACAAGAGACAGTGGGAACAAAGAGGAAAGTTAAAGCTGTTTAGTTGTAATTGTTTATTGAGATTGTTTATATGTGAAATGTAGTTATATACGAAGAAAAATAAGAAATGGGGAAACTCAAACTGCATCTTTTTATTTATTTTTTCTAAAATTAAGCACTGTATTTTAAGATGGCTTTTTCAAAAGCCCTTTATTTATTTTTTAAAAGCAAACCTTATTTTACTTGAGATGAGAAAAGACTATTTCTTTTATTATTAGAGTACACTTCAGTTCAGTGTGAAAATTTATAATAAACATTTTGGAAATACTATTGAATTGACTGTATAAGGCTGATTAGCAGTTCAGACTAGGCGATTTTTTGTTGTCGAAAAATGCCTTACAGTGCATACTTTGTTTTTGTCAGATTTGTTTGTATTTAAGAGATGATTATTAAATAAATATAAATGACAAGTTTTTTTAATTTTATTTTATAAAAAATAATCGTTAGATTAATCGATATAAAATAATCGATAGGTGCAGCCCTAACTAAAAGTCATACTACTACACTGACTGTTAGGCCAATTGTCACGATTCTAATGATATTGGTTTACAACTTTAAATGTTTTTTTTTTTTTAGATTTGAATGTTGAATGTATCATTCAAGTTTAATCTTTGCACATCTGCATTTCCATATATCACCATTCAAGTGGTTTAAGAATTTTAAAATACTATATGACTGTTACAGTCTTCACCACCTGGTGGCAGCAAGACACTAATGAATCTGTACTGTGATGACGACTACACTGCACAGTGTGTTTCCAGCTTTGGTCTGTTTTGTTGGTGTTTTCTTAAATGTGTGTGTGTTTGTAGGAGTGAACCTATTGGTCGGAACAGAGAGCGGTCTGATGCTGTTGGATCGAAGCGGTCAGGGGAAAGTTTACCCTCTTATCAACCGACGGCGCTTCCAGCAGATGGACGTCCTGGAGGGACTCAACGTTCTGGTCACTATATCAGGTATGCCCCCCCCCCCCCCCCCCCCCCACACACACACACACACACATACACACACATACACACACACACACACACACACACACACACACACACACACACACACACACACATTTTAAAGAAGGTTTTGATTGCACTTAATTACACTGTAGGATTTATCAAGGAGACACAATAAAACATGCAACCACATACAAGTTGTAACCATACAGAACACAATAATGATGCAAATACAACAACACATTTGGCATACACAAGTAGGTGTGTTGAGAGCTTGCTATGTCTGGCTTGTTGCACATGTGCACACACACATACATATATTGAATGAAAACCCGCCAAACCCTACTCATTCTGATCGAACTTGTGCATCTATATTGCTTGAATATTTTCATCCCCACACACAGCTCTGAGTCCCACGACTTCTCAGATTGAAAGCACATCCTCCCTCTTACTTCTCCTCTTTCTCAATTTCACACGGACGCAGCGCAGTCAGAAGTGTCACAACAGATATTTTCAGGCCAAACGGATGTTGCGTAAACCTCTGGCCTGCGGACGAGCGCGTTCATGTGTGTGTACAATATGTAGCGCTGACACGCACTCAAGCTTTTTTTCACGATGGAAGGAAATACCACAGGGAAACATGCGTCCATTTGTTTTCGTTAACAACTTACAAAATATGCGTCATCGGAAAAAGTTGTATCAAGAATTCCCACGAAAAAAATCTTAAAAAGCAGAAATGATTGGCAATGTGGCAGATGCACAAAATACCAGCCTATGGATGGAGGTGCTCTTTTTATCATTCTGTCATGATGACTATTGCAGCAATTGTAAAAGTCGTTGACGGGAAGAAGGTAAACAACAAGATTCATAGTTAACTAGAATGTTCCTCAGTAGAGCGGATACTCCTCCGAAACCCAAAAGTCGTCTTCAATTCAATCAAGCTCAACCAAATTTCACACACTCATAGATATCCATCCTCTGAATACACCTTGATTTTGTCGTCAAGATCCATGAATTATTCCCCAATGTTTAAGAAAGTAAGGAAACAATTCCTGTATCCACCCTCTGCCCCTAATCAGCACCAAACATGTTATGGGTTCTTCCTTGGCCCATTCTGCATTTCATGGAAATATGTTTTTTTTTTGTGTAATCTGTGATGACAAGCAAACCAACCAACAGACAGGGGTTGAAAACATAACCTCCTTTGCAGAGGTAACAAACAGCAGATTCCTCAGTATTTATTGGTTTTTATTATTTTGACTCTTCACTGACAGTTAAGAAAACTTGTCGATGAAAATTTGTTAGTCCCGATTTGACCTTTCTCGATCGATTGCAGGTAAGAAGAACAAGCTCCGTGTCTACTACCTGTCCTGGCTGAGGAACAAGATCCTGCACAACGACCCCGAGGTGGAGAAGAAACAGGGTTGGACCACTGTCGGAGACCTGGAGGGCTGCGTCCACTACAACGTCGGTAGGTCACGTTGACACGGTGAAATGGTAACGTAGACGAATAGTTGCGATGACTGTTAGTAAATCATAATATGGCTTCCCTGTCACCTCAGGGTCTAAGGTCCCTGGTTCAGACCTGGTAACAATCGTCTTGAGCGATCTGATCACATGTGTTCAACGTTAAGTTCGACTCTTCATACCTGGAATTCAAATACATCCTAAATGTGGCTCCTGTGATACCTTGTGATCAGATTTGACTTCCCAGCACATTCATCATTTGTGGTCACGAAGAGCAAATGCTGTCACTCTGCTATGAATGATTTTACCAATTTAAGAAGAAGTATATTATTGTCTATATTATGGCAGCTGCCACAACCAAATTAACGTACGGACATTTAGAAGTGTTAAAGGGGACATAGCATGCCCATTTTACCACAAGTTGATATGGTTCCTTGGGGTCTTAATGAAATGTCTGTAACATACTTTGGTCAAAATACCACAAGGATCATTTAAAACAGCACCCTTTTTACCCTGTCTAAAACAGCCCTCCACAGAGTGACCTGTTTTGAGTGCCTGTTCCTTTAAATGCTAATGAGCCAGCTCCCCCCTCCCCCTCTCCCCCCATGATTTTAAACGATATAAATTACATATTTTATATGATATAAATTATCAAATATGCATCCCATACTTTGTATTCCCCTTCTGTTGTCCTGGAGTTTAATTTTCCCAATCACATAATTAAATGTCCCCCTCTGCCCATCCACTACAAGCACACAAGCAGACAGACAGGGAGAGAAAGAGAGGGGTGGGGGGGGCTATGAAGACCATCATTTACCCCCGAACCCCCGACATTCAACGGGTACAACAACAAGCGGAGAAAGCAGAATCGCGGGCTGACCAGCGCGGAGAAATGCTCGTCCCGTGTGAACAGCCAGGCGGCTGCGCGCTTGAGAACGGCGCTGCGCTGCCTCACAGCCCTCGCTGCGTCTGGTGTAAACCCGGCGTAACGAGTGGGGGGGCTCCGTGTGTTTTGTGACAGTGGTACAGTAGTGCTGAACACTGCGGAAGTCTTCCACACTGCTGGCTGTGTGGCGTTGACACAAATTCCAGCTCAGGCATGGGAGAGCGAGCGGTCGCGCCCGAGCAACTGCTGCAGCCTCCCAGTCCCAACGATCCAGACAAATGCCACATGTGAGTGAACCGCGGGCTGACCAGCGCGGAGAAATGCTCGTCCCGTGTGAACAGCCAGGCGGCTGCGTGCTTGGGAACGGCGCTGCGCTGCCTCGCAGCCTCGCTGCCTCGCAGCCTCGCCTGCGTCCGTGTAAACCCGGCGTAACGAGTATGGGGGGGCGGGGGGGATGAGGTGGGGGGTGGGCCAAGGCCATGTAGGGAGACTTCCAGTGTATTGTTACGACACAATACACAGGAAGCTCAATCGAGTCACTCAAGCATGACGTTTCTGACTTAGAGGAACCATAACAAAACGCGCAAGTGGTTTTTTTCCAGAGTTTTTGGGTTGGTAGACATGCCAGATACCCACATTAACCTGTAGAAGCACTAACAAAGTGGAATTTGCATGCTATGTCCCCTTTAAAATACATTTGATTCATTGTCAATCTATCCTGGTTGAATTCTGTCTGGGAAGTTTTATCGGCTCTCATCCCTCCTTTTTTCTGTCTTTCTGTTGCTACCTGTTAAGTAAAGGTACAAAAAGTCACAAAAAAGAAAGTGTTGACGTTAAACTACTTGAGACAGTTAAGTTCATTGTGTAAAAGTGTTGTGTTTGGGTTATGATTGGTAAGGATCTGTGTGGTTACGATTAACCGATTAGCATCTTTACCATTTCATAACGAATCGCTCTAATTTATTATGTGTTTAGTAAATATAAGCTTTTACGTTTCACAATCAATGTTATCTATTCAACAACCAACCCTGCTTTGTCCTCGTTTCCCATTAATAACACCCAGCCACATCTGGACTCAAACACTAGAGTTAATATTTACAAACTTCACAAACTCACTTTGAGTGTATTTGTACACGAGCACATCGCTGATAAAAGCTGGAAGGAAAGCCCGTAGTTAAGTAACACTGCAGCAGGGAAATCCAAGTGGACATGTCCTGTCTAAAACTCAGAATGTTCTCGGTGATGGTAGTACCCCTGAGCCGAGATGGACACTTCCTGTTGGAAACCCCTCTACACTGATCACAGCTGTCAGTCATCACATCCATTTCCTGCCTAGGAATTTTACACACGTGTCTGAATTGGCGAGAATCCAAGTTTCACCCGATGATTCAAGTTCTCTTGTGCAGATGTTTGTTTGAGGAAGTGTAATGTAGAGACGTTTTCAAAACTAAGATACATTAATAGAATTTTAAATCTTTTAATTGAACCCCTTTTTAAATGTTTCAGTCCTAATTAAATTATTTCATACCGTAGAAGAAAATATTGCCATGCACAAGAAAGTTAAGATCAGATCATATCACATGGGAGTTACGGCTATTTACTCAAATTTAAGTGTGACTGGCAATTTTTAAAATTTTCCATAAACTGAATTCGGCGGCACAAAAAAAAACGAATCCTACTTGAGGTCGTTGAATCCAAATAAACATGAGTTTACAATAATTGTACTGCTTTTAAAGGGAAAGTCAAATCAAGTCAAAAGAGAAGCCTGATTGGTGCTTTGTCCGACCAAGAAATCTATTGTCAAACAGCAGCAGTGTTTCTAACATCATCTGAAGATGTGACACGAAGGACGACAGGAGACGTTTAAAGTGATAGTGGATAAATGATCAAAGTTTTATTCTGCAGGTGATGCTGGTTTCTCCTCCTGATGCTGATAATTTGCGATCATGTCCTCATGTTTTATTTTTGTTTTTGTTCTCCAGTGAAATATGAGCGGATCAAGTTCTTGGTTCTGGCTCTGAAGAACTCAGTGGAGGTCTACGCCTGGGCACCTAAACCCTACCACAAGTTCATGGCCTTCAAGGTGAGGGCCTGTAAAGCGATTAGCTTAGCTGGATAGCATCTGTTCATTTAACAATTGTGTTTATAAGAATCAAAATACATATTTGTTCCAAGCTGATTCTATAATTTCGATCTTTCTTGTATATTCTTACACTTGATTTTATGTAGAGCACGACAATCCCGCTCGATTGGCTGACAGGAGCCTCTCATACACATATATCTGTGTTTACGTTTGCCAATATGCTTCAATGTGAAAACTTTTCACAGAATAAACAATGTAGAAAATATGTGCAGAAAGATTTATTTCCTTCATTCAAGTTCTATATATATAGTTGCACTTGTATTTTCTTTTTAGCTATTTAGAATAAAGTTTATGGTTGCACTGTAAAATATGAAACATCAGTTACATTTCTTTGTCAGTGTTTGATTAATGTCACCAGTCATAAATGTGTCAGCATCGTCCCCCAGAAATCCAAATCTGTCGGGCTCTAATTTTATGCCTTCCTATATTTTTATGGCTGTATTCTTACCCATAATGCACGCTGATGCCAAGGTTTAAATTAAATCAAAGGACAAACCTTCTAGAGTTTGTGTTGTTTTAACTACAAATTCATTGAAAACTGTTTGTTCTGCTCTCTGTTAATATTGATCACCTCTACCCTGGTAAATACTGATGTCATGCTCACGCTGCTGCTGAATGACTGAACAACGCAGAGAAATATAACCCAACTTGTTTTTCTGACCTTTGTCCTTCAGTCCTTTGGAGACTTGGTGCACAAACCTCTGCTGGTTGATCTGACCGTGGAGGAGGGTCAGAGGCTAAAGGTCATTTACGGTTCCGCTTCTGGATTCCACGCTGTGGATGTGGACTCTGGAGCTGTCTATGACATCTACCTACCCACACACGTAAGAACATACAAAAATAATATCTCACTTAAATGTTTGCTAAAGCGTTAAAGGATATATATCTGGGTTGTTGACTAAAAATGTAGCTATCTAACTATTCTATGATTGACTGTTCTCTTGTTCCTTACAATTCAACACTGTGTTGGTTTTGTGTTTCCATGCAGATCCAAACCCATATCCAGTCTCACGCCATCATCATCCTGCCCAACACCGACGGCATCGAGCTGCTGGTGTGCTACGAGGACGAGGGCGTTTACGTGAACACCTACGGGCGCATCACCAAGGACGTGGTGCTGCAGTGGGGGGAGATGCCCACCTCAGTGGGTGAGTCACAGTGGGAAAAGTCACACAAACGCACATATTGGAAGTTTTTCTTTGTACATTTCTGTTGATCGGTGTCTTCCTACCTTTTTACTGAACCACCTGCTAAAATCAAATGTCTATTTTTTCAGGTCTTTAATACGTAAATTTGTCTATAATTTTAGAAGAAAATGTAATGTTAACAAAAAGGATTTGAAAGATAATATTTCAATTTGTGTAGGATTTCTTTCTGAACTGCATGATCAATCGAAATTACCTCAAAATTACCTCTTGGCTCTGTCCAGACCTCGAGGTTTGGAAACACAAACATTTAAAAAAGTGTTGTTTCTCTCTCATTCAAATATTACATTCACTCAGTATTTAAGATTTTCATAATGTGTGTTGTCTTCCCAAAAATGTTACACAATAGCTTTGCACATTTATTGTTGTCTGTGAATCAAGTGGATCAAACATGGTTGCATACAAAGAAATAAAATTGAGGCTTGATATTTTACAGTTCAACCATAAACTTTATTTAAAATCACTATAAATGAAAATGAAAAACAAATACAACCAATAGAACCTGAATTAAGAAAATAAACCTTTTTTACATAAAATAAGTTTTCTGTGCCACAGATATTTATATAGCTTCATATCGTCCCATATGAATGGCCAACTGATAAATTCTGTTTTTGTTCCCTATGTTATTTTGTCAACGCAACAATTCTTAACTTTTTTGAAAAATAAGTGGTACCGCCTCCTCCACACTCCAACTTTACCAAAAACCTACCAAATCGAATATAGTGATATGAGCCGGACCGTTCTACAGCTGTCTGCATTCATGCATTTATAAAAATGCCTCTCAGATTTTTTGAAATACCAGTACATTTATTAATGTAAATGTCTCTCTGCAGCATACATCCGTTCCAACCAGATCATGGGTTGGGGGGAGAAGGCCATAGAGATCCGCTCGGTGGAGACTGGCCACCTGGATGGTGTCTTCATGCACAAGAGAGCCCAGAGACTCAAGTTCCTCTGTGAAAGAAATGACAAGGTGAGACAACATGTACACATCCATCTATACTGCTCCTTGTCACAGAGAGGCTGGAGCTTATCTCTGTGGAGACTTTATAATCTGATCTGTGAGCTGGAATGAGTTTCAGAATCAATAACATTATCTGAGATGATGAGTCTCCTTCCAGTACAGCAGAGTATTGGGGCCACTTAAAGGGAAAAATGTCCTAATATTACTAGAATAAAGAAAGGAAAACTTTTTTAGGAAAAAGGCAGCAATGAGAACTCAATGGAATTTCACCCCTGTGGATCCAAAATCTGGAACCTATCTGATTGTTTCTGGAGGAACTACAAAACGTCTTTGAATATCACAGAGTATAACCAGCAATAACCTCCCAGTCGACCAATACCAAAAATGTACTCCTTAACAAGAAGCTATTTCCTCTGTCTTCAGAATAGAGTTAAAGTCTACTAACGATAATAACTATGTTTTCATTCTCTTTGGTTTACAACTTTTGTCTCGTACTATTACATATTCTTGATTCTTGAAATCTTCTTTAACAAACATTTTAAACCACAATACATTGTGTGTAAGGTTTAAACAGAGATTTTTTTTTGTTGGTCTTTGATGCTTGACTCCAACCATCGCTGCAGGGCATTTGTGAGCATACCGAGGAGCCTGTTCTCTTCTCCCTCTGCAATTCAAAGTGAATTAGGTTATAGATTTGAAGCTAATGCCACAGTTTGCTGCCCCGAGGTTTCTCTATAGTCACTTTCTGTTTGCTCAGCTGTCTTGGCTGCGGAAGTAACTTCACTTGTCTCTAGTTCCTCTTCTCATCTAAAGTTTGTCTGTCCTTTTTTGGCCGAAGTGAAGTAAAGATTTAAATTTCTTCTCCTCTCACTGTGGTTCCTCAGCAGTGCTTTTTTGAGTTTTCTCTCCAAAGTCGTTTTTAATGCTTTGCCAAATAGTCCACTAATCATATCAACATCCATGTTTGTCATTTTCACTCAATATAAAAATAAATCTCGTAAAAATGGTCCCTTTGCATGAACGGTGGAGAAATAATCAGGCTTTTAATACAAATTATATTTACTCATCAATTAGTTGAAGAAAACCCACACAAACAACCAACACATTTCGGTGCCTAGGTCGGAGGCATTATGTATTCGGGTTGTCCGCCTTTCTATCCAATGATTGTGAACACGTTATCTCAAGAACGTCACGGTGGAATTTCTTAAAATTCTGTGCAAACCTTCAGCTGGACTTAAAGATGAAGTGTTAAGAATTAGAAGTCTCTCTATTCCCCCTTTCACAGCCTACTCTGTCCTATCCATTAAAGGCGATAAAAAGCCACGAAAATATAACAAACAAAAAGAATTAGAAGGTCAAGGTTACTGTGCCCTCACGAACCTATATTTACCCTTTGAACATGATATGTCAAGCACACCTCCAGGGAATCCTTTCAATTTTGGCATAAATGATCACATAGATTCACAGATTAATTGATTAGTTTTGGTCAAAGATCAAGTTCATGGTGGCCTCACAAAACATGTTTTTCACCTCTTAAATATGATTGAAATATGAAGTCTGCCTTTAGAGAATTTCTTAGAATTTTACAAACTGCACTGGTTGTCAGAGGCAAACAACCACAGGGCTGTATTTCTAGTTATATCAGTAGTTATAAAAAAAACTATTTATATTTCCTTGTGTTGAAATTCAAAATGCGCCTGAAAACAAGTGAATGGAGCTTGTGATCATATCCAGTGATTAAACATCTGTCTCCTTCAGGTGTTCTTCGCCTCCGTTCGGTCTGGAGGCTCCAGCCAGGTCTACTTCATGACTCTGGGCCGAAGCAACCTGCTCAGCTGGTAGAGGTCCACACCTGCCCTCCTCCTCCTTCTCCTCATCTTCCTCGATGTCCTCCACCCTCGCTAACACTGGATCTCAGAACCCAACGTCGATGTCTCGTCAGCCCTCAGACAACCAAAAGAGAACAACAATCAACCTTTGTTGGATTGGTCAACTGCGACCGCTCCACCTTCTCTCTGGAGTCCAGTCTCCGGGGGCGACCTGCCACACAGTGACAGCCGGTCCCACCTTCATCATGCCCGGAAATTAACTGAAGTGACGGCTTGTGTATAAGATTAAAATCAGTGACTAATTAATACATGAAAGGAAGTAGAAATAACTTAAATGTGAATTCAAGACGAGTGGGCAATCGCAAATGGGATAGATTTTGTACGTCTGCATCGTTTCCTGTGTTCCTCGGCTCAGTAAGCTTGAGGTCTTCTACTACTACTAGTACTGCTACCACTATTATTACTACTACTGCTTCTTCCGTCTGCAGGTCTGCCTCTTGTAAGGGAGTCACCCCTCTGCCCCCTGTTTTTGCCCTCCGCCTTTTCTCGTGAGCATTTCATGGGGCTGGCGGGGTCAGAGTCTGTTGTATTAATGCTACAGTGGTGTGTGTAAATGTACTTCTGTTTGGTCCAATTACTGCTGACGTGCTGGTTAGAGGTCCAGACCGTCAGCCAGGGGCGGAAACTGTAAGACGCTGGAGCTGGTGGGACATCACGGTGAGATGGCAGGAGCCTGATATCCAAGGTTTTACCGTAAGTCGGGGTTCAGTCGGAGGGGTTGTGTGTGTGTGTGTGTGTCATTGAAGTGTTGTGTTGATCGGACAGGTGCTTTAAAGACAAAATAGAGGGGCGGTGATGAGAGAAAGAAAGAGATGTTGAAGCAGATGGATTTCAGAATAGTATTTTTTGAATTGTAACTATTATTATTCCTTGAAGATTAGTGTAACTATGTGGAGTTAAACATGTCTTTTACCTTGTTTTTTTAAGATTCACACACATCCACCCATAGTCCACACGGTTAGGTTGCTTTTACTCCGAACCCACAGGAGTGCGAGGTGCGTTTGACTAGGAAGAAAGTCATGTGGGTGTGGTCCAAAAAAAGGTTAAATAAAATAAAAAGGTGTCTATGTACAAAAGTTAATTTAATCTTCCAGATAGAGTCAGTGGTCATGTTTTTCTCACCAGTCGAACATGGCCACCAAAACTCAACGCGGGTAGGGCGGTCACCTGTAGTCTCTCAGCTTGAGAAACTTGAACTGCTGTGAATATAGTTGAATATAAAATGGAGGGGGGAAAAAAGATAATGGAGTGATAAAGTAGAAGCGAAGGTTCAGTGTGTGTGTGTGTGAGTGCGGTTGGAGAGTTCGGTGTCATCGGCGTATTGGTTTATCTTGGCAGAGAGGTGAACGTGTGGTCATGCAGCAGCAGAGTTTTTTCTCTGGGAGGTGGTTCTTCCATTTCTTTTTCCAAATCATTTTTCATTTGTATCATTTTGTGTGAATGCAATGCACTAAGTGTCAAGAATGTAGAAAGACATATTACTGTGTGGTGGTCCAAGGCATGAGATGATGTAATTTTTTTTGCTTTGTATCTTGTCACAAGTGATCGATCCTAGATGTTGAACTTTGAGTTAAGATGACAGGAAGCTGCGGCAGCCGAGCCTCTACGTCAGGTGTAGATATTAACCCGGGGGGGTAGGGGTGGAGTGGGGTCGGGGCGATTCTGTATTTGTTTTGCGACCTTTCCCACAGCTGTTAGAATGCGAGCGTGAGCCTTGAGCTGAGGAGGGTTCTCTGCGAGTCCACTCTTTGCCATCAAGTGAGGACATAAACCCTTCCCATGCAACATGGAGCAGAACCTTTTCATCACTCAGCTGTTTTGGAAGAAAATCAAGACGGAATCCAACTTTCCTTTTCCTCGGGAAGGAGACGTTTTCACGATTTTAGTGCTCCCCCCACTTCCTGCTCCAGCTGTTATATCGGGTCGTCTGTATATGTGAAAGACTGAGCAGCAAACTGCAGCATCGATCTCCTCCTCCAGGCTGGGCTGGAGTTTCCTCTGTTTCCATGATACTCCGAAAGATTGCAGATCATTCACTGAGAAAAAAAAACAGGGGCAAGGGAGAGTTGAATTTGTGCTCTGACCTCATGTCAAACACATCAGGTCACAAACAAGTTTACCTTGGGTGTGTTTTTCCCCTGACGACAACAATTAACACATGACGCTCCCTCCCCTTGTACAGAGAAGCTGTGTGGACCCCAGTGCTGTGTCGTCTGAGGTCTGTGTGTGCAGTAGTACCTGTGTCTCTTATTGCATCAAGGCCTTGATGAGTGGCTCTAGTGACTTCATGAAATAAAAAAAATGTGGTTATTATTATATTCTTAATGGGCTCAATTTTTAGGTCTACATCTGATGAGAAAAAGCAATCGATCGCCAAATTTCATTGGAAAAAGTGCCAAGAGGGCAGCACTTCAAAACATGTAAACATATTATTCTAAAAACCACTACTTGGAAATGTTTGTTTTTTTCTAAACAAAAAAAAAAATCACTTGAAGCATTGTGAATTTTTAAGTTTTAGAGCTAGTGGAGAGGCTTAACTATAGTTTCTGTTGTTTCTGTAAGTCTACGTACGCGTAAATATGCGACTGCGGTGGTTTAATATTATTCCGCTCACCTTAGGTGGAGAATATGTTTACAGGGGCAATGTTTTGTTACACTAATGTGCATCACAGTATTTATGTTTAACGCATATGCGTCTTGGTTCTTCTTTGTTTTTGAGCCCTTTTTTTTGGGGATAATTCTTTTTATTTTGTCATGTTCCCCACCCCACTGAATCACCTACATACAAAACAATAAAGAACACACGTGTTGTTCATTTCAGGTATTCACATAGCGCTGCTTCGACGTGGAACCATTGCAGTAATGTTCCCTGCTGGCTTGGACGTGAGGCGACATATTTTTTCCTCTGCTGTTTCTGCCATGCTACTCTAACTTATGTCCTCTGTGTGTATGACAGGAAGTCATGTATTTTCCTGAAGGCTTTTTTTCTTTGAATAAACTTTAAAAGTAATTTTAAAAGAAAAGTTTGTCTTTTGTCTGTGGCGAGCCTCTGCTGCCTTTTGATCCACAAACACTAACACACACACACACACACACACACACACGCATAAAAAACTAACACGTTGGATCTATTTCAACATATTTCTTTGCAGATTGCAACTTTCATATTTCCAAGAAAAGGCCATTTTATAGTTTATTTTCACATAAGCCTTCATCAGGGTTCATCAGAGTTAAATAAAACTGAAATGATTCAAGATGTGAACCGTTAATTTTTTCACAATGCAGTTGTGTTGTATAATCCATTCACACGAAGAGCTGCTCCAAAGGAAACCGTATGTGTGCTGTAATCTTTGACTTCCTGTTTGTACTGTATGTCTGATTTCAGGATGTGTTTGTCTGAACTCTCCTGAAAAGGGAAGTAACGACAGATGTAATTTTCTGTTTTTTTTTCAAAGTTAAATATCAATTGACACTGAGACATTGAGAAACAATTCTCCTTCATTCAGTTTGGTGGAAACAATACTTTCATCACTTCTGCATGAAAAGCTCTCAACAAAGGGACTTTTCACAACTTTACATTTACAGAAGTTTATCACTAAAATGAAATGTTTAGACATATATTTATAATTCATAATATGTATAGAAGGGGTTTTATGTCATAAGTTTTGACTTAGGTGCCAGAAAAGACACATATTTTAAATTTGTTTAGTTTGACCTTTAGACAAATGAAATATAAGATATTAAGCCTCAATAATTGTTGATGCTTTATTGTAAGTGGGAGTTTTCCATGGGTGAATTTTACAAAATGTAATTCCAACTAAAACTTTGTCTTCTATGAAGTAAAAGATATGAATGAAAAGCTATTATTGCAACCATTGTCTCAAATCTGCAACTTTTGACTCATGTCATACTGAAAAAGTTTATATCGTTCTGAATTGTTTTTGTCCCATTTTTATTTGGTCAAGGTGTAACTACGATAATTAAATCATTATTTTGCGTTTCCATCTGTTTTTCACTCACTTTAATGTTAAAATAACTCAAATGAGTTGACGCATCATCTTTGTCATACTTCAATCCTTCTGCATCTCATTGTGAAATGTTCAAAGATTCAAGATGCTAACACAACTTAATCAGAATATTTAGAAAAATCACGTTTTGGTTTAATTCTTGCTGCTGCAGTATGATCGTGCCGAGTGACTGGAAGGTAAATTCCTCAGCTCCAGGGCGTTTCTAAGAGCATGAGGCGATTTGGAGAATTCCCAAGACATGCAACACGTCCTTCTTTCTCAACGGTCGGGTTTAATGAACGGTTTGTTCTGTGTCAGTCACCTTTAACCCTGCACGACTTAAAGATAAATGCATAATCCTGCATGTGAAAGGCCTATTTTTGTTTACTTGTAGCACATTCTGTATTTATTTACCTCACCCCATACCAAAAATACAACAATAAACAGGTTAATTCTCCTCAGCAGATTCTCCTGAGATGAACGTTAATTGTCATAATTTACTTTGTTTTGAGAAAATGTCTTGTTGAAATGTCATTTCCATCAAAATGTGTGAGGTTCACATGATATGAAAACACTGCTTTTTAATCCAGGACCAAAAGTAATACTAATTATTTTGGTTGTTCTTGTTCAAAAAAAGAAGAAAGAAAAATCCTTAACATAAATAACACTGCGCCTAATGGCTACAGATAAGTAGCCCCAGTAAATGATTAAATTGATTAACACGTAATTGTTATTATCCATCCCAAATACTTTCTTCCAGAAACAAGAACTTGAGCTCTTCTTATACAAGAGGCCCTTCTGCTCCTGTTGGTGTGAATAAATCTGTGGCTCAAAGAGAAAGCATTAAAAGTCTTGCTTGAATATTTGATATAATTGACGCTGAAGCAGATTCTGCCTGAAGAAGGCCGACACTGACCCATCCCTGTGTAAACAAGCCTTTTAAAAACGCCTCTGTTATAAATGCGTGACTCACTGTTCTGTCATTACTCTGCACAGAAACTACTTTTTTTAAACTACGGTATCCACCACTGTGCATTCTCGTGTGCATGACTCAGTTTGACATACTGATCCTCACTGGGCTTGGTCCAATATGATCTCACAGATGACTCGAGGATTCTGCAGTGATGCAAGCTGTTGGGAGGCAAGGCTGTCATGGAAACTAACCCATAACCGAAAGAGTTATTTTTTGATTCACAAACAGATTAATTTAAAAAAGTTATAAACATCGATTCCTTTTCCTCTTTTAAATCTTTCTTAAAGACACATTTCATACCCTTCTCAGGACCTGGTGTCTCCTTCCACTATTTAAACTTTAACTTTTTATTGTACAAACTTTTTTTTCGGGCTCTGATCCTACTGAGTATTTTAATAAACTCTGGTTGAAAATAACCAAACCTGAAAACGAGCCAGAGCTCAAACTTTCAAATGTCTGGATCTGGAAGCAGAGATTCACTGTGTTGCATCACCTGAAAGTTGACTGGACTGGTTTCTACCTCACTGCAGTATCGAACGCCATCTGATGAATTTGCGCGCACACACGTTCTGGCCTTACAAGACAAATTAGGGAGTGTCACACATTTCATTATTGTATGGTTGGCGTGTAATTATATCAGAGATGAATATCTTCAAACTCTGCAAAGCTACATGAACAGTGAGAAAATGTTCTACTGATTATATGGATGTGTGTGTGTGTGTGTGTGTGTGTGTGTGTGTGTGTGTTCTTGTGCTAAAACAAACATGGAGATGACCACCACTGATGCAAGAGTCTGATGATGTCAGAGAAACAGCAGCAACAGATGTAAACATACAAACCTAAGGGAATACCTGTAGGTGGCAACAACTGCAGCTTTGTATAGTGTGTGTGCGCGCGTGTGTGTGTGTGTGTGTGTGTGTGTGTGTGTGTGTGTGTGTGTGTGTGTGTGTGTGTGTGTGTGTGTGTGTGTCAGCAGACATCAGTGGTGAGCTGTACAGGACACTGCGTTACATTGGGAAACCTGTGAAATTTCCATCTGAGAGGGGTGGGAACCTAGAAAAGGGAGCGCAGGTTCCCCCTGAGGCAACAGGAGACGACCACATACTGCTCCACTCCACACTCTCATCACATCTGCCTGACCTCACACTGCCGGGGCCGCTCACTATACACCGTGAGTACACTGTACCATACTGTAGGCAACATCATATGTACATGTATATGTATATGTATATGTATATGTGCAAAAATATGTTTTTTATATAGTGTGTTTTTATCTATCTGTGTACATATACATTATATATGCATACATATACATCACACTATACATATGCATATTTACACACAATTACATATCACATCATAACATTTTTACTGTTTACTCTTTATATTTTCTGGACTGTATATATTTATCTTCAGTTAATTTACAAAACATTGAGATTCATTCGATAATGTTAAAATGATCCATGTAAAAGCTTTTCACAAAGTGATTTTACATTATACACACACACACACACACACACACACACACACACACACACACACACACACACACACACACACACACACATGTATTTCCATGTATATATATATATATATATGAAATACATCTACCTTTTGAATTACTCAATTATACCACATAACCCATATTTAATAACCAATCAAATATATTAAACTATTATATTTGTGATATTTATTGGATATGGTTTAACATAAGAATACAATGTAATATTTACTATATTTATAGGTATGTCTGCTTTAATTGATATTATCTTTATGTAAATATAATCCCAGATACCTAATCCATTGTGACTCATGTGTGGATATTCATTTACAGCAATAGCACTCCCTCAGATTTTATGAATAGAATCGCCCTCTGACGACACAGTGAGACAAAGCTTTTTTTGGGGAATTCATCTTTCGCACGTGTTTGTGTGTGTGTGTGTGTGTGTGTGTGTGTGTGTGTGTGTGTGTGTGTGTGTGTGTGTGTGTGTGTCAGCTGATCCTGCAGTAACAGGCAAGGAAACAGAAGCAGAAGTGAAAATTGGCCTGTTTCCATGGAAATTATGATTTAAGTCTGTGGCAGAAATTCTCTGCAAGGACATATGAGAGTTCCCTAAAGAAACTCAACTAAAACTCAGAGCAGAATCCAATCCAATACAACAGAGTAGAAATTAAATTTGTGTGACCGAATCTAACATGGAATATAGTCATAAATAAAGTCAACAGTTGTCACATGCTAGAATAATAGCTTTTATTTACCCCTGTAGGTTTACAAACTGAATAAATAAACAAAGTAGAATATAATACATTAAATACTGTAAAACAGAACTAAATATGAGATTCCAAATTGTATATATGTTATTAGATTAGATAATGCTCATAAATAGTTATTTTTAATATTCTGTCCACACAGAGGCCCTGACATCTATTGTAATCTATTAAATTAAGTTGTATTAATAATAAACAGTACAGGGTATTAGTATATAATAATAACAATAATAATAATAATAATAATAAACTTTCTTTATATAGCACTTTTTATAAACAGAGTTTAAAAATAACTATATAGTTTACCAATAGTATATAATACTAAGTTGAGAATTGTTTTTTGATTTAATGTAATTCTACTTATATTAACATTACATTTTGCTGACCTCTGACGGAAGTGGCCGTTAACCGTTTAATGTGACTCACTATATCCGTAGCTGTTTGTAATCCACTGTGGTTAAATTTAGTGTTTGAGAGTCAGATGACAACTTTTGTGATGTCACAAGTTTTACGATCTACAAAGAGTCGGAACAAAGATAAACGTCAAGGAAACTTTTAACTGCTCGGGGAAACAACATCAGCAAAATCCCAGTTGCAGGACAGATTTGAGTTTTTCTCCATCCTTTATCCTCTGTGTGATTCCTCTGGATTGTTCTTCTCCTGTGCTAACATTTTTTTCATGTATTGTATTAAAACCCAATTATCTGTTCTCGGAGACGTTCCAGTAATTAGACATCACCTCACATTCTTGTGGTTGGATCTTTTCTTTCAGATTTTTGTGCTCATCATGGTCCTCTGGGCTCTGATGTTTGCTGTGGTCGTCGTTGAATATGTGTGTGGAAAACCTTGGTTACCTCCTCTGACCATGAAAGGTGAGAATACTGTTTATATAATATAATAATGTATATAATAACTTGTTAACAGTGAAAGTCAGTGTCACATGAGAATGTGAGGGGTCTGTGTCACATTCAGAAAAAAACCTGAACAAATTTAAACTTCGTGCTTTTAAATAGAATCTGTCACTCAGGCTCCATCCACTATATGTTTATGAGATAAGTCTTTGTATTAGAGCCTGATCGATATATTGACTGCAGATAATATCAGCTGATATGAGTCTTTCATAGGCATATCTGCTTTTGACTTTTATTTTACAGATTAAGTTTTAAATAATTTTCTTAATGTAAGCTCCATATATTTGGTTCTATTTGATTTTTATTTATTGTTATTTATAATGAAGTTTATGTTTAAAGTGTAGAATTTCAAGCCCCAATTCAATGTCTTTGTCTCAAGGGTTTGATATGTTACACTCCAACCATAAACTTTATAATAAATAACTACAAATTCAAAGAAAACACAAATCCAACAGAATATATAGAACTCAAACTATGAAAACAGACTTTACGAAAAGGTACAGACAAAGAAAACTCAACCAACAGGAGGCCTTTTCAAATCTACACATTACAGCGTTCTGAACACCTAACACCACATACTCTTGATTTTACTGCTTTTTTATTTATTTGTCTCTTACAACCCGCTATTTGTAATTTGTACCTGTTTGGAGCAAATTTGTTTTGCAAGCCATTGTTAGTTTTGTTTGCTCTTGGTTTTTGAGAGTAGTTTTCTTTTAGTTTGATAAATAAGACCCCATCTGCTTTAATTTTTATTTGTCTACATCCTCTCTGGACCAAGCGTCCAAGATTCCTAAAGGCGAGACAGACTACATAAGTACATAAGAAAGACTAATTCTGAAACATGTCAGAGTTTGGGTTTGATGTGACCATGCCATGATAATAAAGATGTTTTTCTCAGGCTTTCCTCACAAATAAAAAAAGCAGCAGCCCTTGTCTTTGAGAGGAGGAAGATTCGGACAAAACTTTTCTTCAAGCTTGAGTTAAAGCTCCATGTCGATACGTCCTGGTGAAGACAGCAATGGCATTACATCTCATCAGGCTACTGTTGTTATTTTAGAACCAGACTGGTCAATATCTGATATTTTAAGAATTAACCAATATCAACTTGATGTTTTATCATAACAATCTGTTATTCTATCTGCTATAATAAAGTTTTTGTTTCCCCTGCAGACGGCTGCTACCTGGTGAATCCAGAGGTGGAGATATTCAGGGTGGAGGGTGAAGCTGTGATCGTCTCCTTCCCGGTGTTCAAGAGTGTCCTCAGAGTCCTAAACATCGCCTCCCCAACAGCAAGGTTCCTCATCACCAAGGACAATGAGACAGGGGGCGTGGCCTATGAGAGCGACGGGCGCGTCCAGCAGCGTGAGAAGCAGCTGTGGCTCCTCCCATCTCAGGCTTCAGACTCAGGGGAATATATCTGCACTTACAGGTGAAGAGCATTTTCTACTGTACTGACATTTTCTTATGTGCTCTTAGTATTTGGAAATGTTGCGTAAGCATGCAGTATATGTACTAACGATTTACAGGCCTACAGTCACTTATGTAATTTCTCTGGAAGTTTAACATATAAACTATTTTGAAACTATAGATATTTTTTATAACTGATTGCTGATACAGTATATTACAGACAGAAATGTAACTCGAAAATTTGAATGTACATCCCCCTTTTGTGTCCCTGTTTATTTTTAGAAGGCCGTGCCTTTTCTCAATCCAGAGAGAAGTTATGGTCAGAGTCGACTAAGAACAAATACATTAGCAGGAACAGATTAAAGAAACTTGACAGAGACTTGCAAAGTTTCACGGTGAAAAATGAAATATTTTCTTGCGATACTTCAGTGTCAGAACTAGAATTTTTCAAAATCAGGAGCCACAATTTACACATTTCGAGGCCAGTTATATGTCCAACATCCACAAACAGTTCCTGATTCAGTAATGTGAATATTTAAGTATTTTTCTTTTAGCTCTATCGCTTTGAGCAAAACCACACATTTTGAATATATTTTCAAAATTGTTTATCGTTCAAAGACATTGTGTTCTTCAATAAAACTCTTCACATTACTACCACTAACACGACAGGGGTACTTCAGTGGCCAATCAGATTTCAGCTGGGGCCAGTGCCCCCCTGGCCCCCTGCCCCTGGACCCGCCCCTGCTACAACTTCTTGATACCTGCAGCTTTTAAATTTTCTCCACACCTTTGTCCACCAGGAATGACACCTACTGTATCACTGGGAAAATCACACTAGAAGTGTTCGAGTCCAGCTCTGTGGATATGGAGAAAGTGTCTTATCCAATCTCAGCCATGGTGGGAGAGAGGCTGACGTTCAGATGCCCTTCGCTGAGTGACTTCAACAGTACAGACAGACTGATAGAGTGGTACAAGGTGAGAGGACAAATACTTATTAACAACAATGTAATAATAATAATAATAATAATAATAATAATAATAATAATAATAATAATAATAATAATAATATTAAAGTTGTTTCTACATCACCTTTCTGGCTTTAAAAGTGCTTTAAGTTGATCAGCACAAACAGTTAAATGACTATTGGATAAATTACTGAGATTTAATTGGTTTAAAACTAAAAAATGTCAAATTCAACTTGTTTTAAATTTCAGGTTTCTTTTTAATTTTAGCAAAGCAATGTATTGCTCTTATTTTTAATTTCAGAAAATGATTGAATCTAAAGTTTTATACCTGTTCTAAAAGAATGAGACTTTTGTATTAGATTGAAGAGATGAAATACTTTAAGATGAAGATTTTTGGTAGCACCAACACTTTGTCCAGTCAAGCCAATTTGATAATTCAGTCCAGAGCCATGCATTTTGTTCATTGAGTCTTTTAAAGTATGTTCAGTGATTGTAAATGTAGAATCTTTGGACTGGTTCAAGTAGGACTGGGCAATATGACCCAAAATTATATCACATTAAAAAATTTAGTGTCAGTCGGTATTTATTAAATTAAATTATTAGATAAATAACAGTAACATTTTTTTTACCATAGAGTTATAATGATGCCTGTAGCCAGACACTAAGAAGAGAGGAGTTATTTCTGGTATCTGCCAATAAAGGCCTATGACAGAAGTCATATAGAAGTTATTAAACTGTCAATGTGTTTGTTAACACAAACCTCATCTACCAGTGTAGCACACCAAACATCTTCATATCTTATACTTTCAAACAGTTGCTTCAAAAGGCCCAAGAACACATTGAACCCTCAACTTTTTCACTACTGGTGCCTTGCTCTTTCCCTGTAAGTGACCTGTGACCTGTGATTTTCTAACAGGAAAACAGCTCCACTGCTTTTCAGTCAGGCAGAGCGGGCTCCCTCCGCCGGGACAGTGCTAACCTGATGATCCCTGCAGTGAGCTGCTCGCATGCAGGCGTGTACACCTGTCAGCTCAGAGTGCTCATCGACCAGCAGCAGTACAAAGTCAGCAGGGTCGTCCTGCTCCGTGTGCAAGGTAGGGGATGTCACAACATTCACCACTTGTCTAAAACATTTCTACTGCAGATTAGAAATACACCTATAAATGAGCATTTGCATTATTGAACAATATGTATTATTGAAATTTGTAACTTTGTAAAAAGAAAATGAGTTGCACAGATCAAAAACCTGAGTGACATATATTAGTGTATTTAGTAGCATGCGCTGTCCTCTAGTGGCCTAAAGGGTGCAACACACTAACGTACCACACAACTCAAACTCACACTAGATCCAATAACTCTACAAACACATCATCATTTATTATCATGAATAATTCTGAATTTGTGTGTCTGTGGGATCTTGTGTGTGCCAGAACCAGAACCACAGATCAGTACCACTGCACCTCGCGTCTCTGTGACCTCTGACCCTGAGAGAAACAGCACCAGCAGCTACAACACTGATCAAGGTGAGTTTTAATGAGCTTTTATTTTGGTGGGGAACAATTAAATCAATGCTACTGCTCCCAGATTGTTTCTATTCTCTCTTTTAACTTTCATCCTGATGTTTGAATCTGTCTTTATGTTTTAGCTTCACCACCTGTGATTGTTTCGCCGTTGAACGGGAGTATTTTTGAAAGTCCACATGGTGAGAAATGTTTTATGGTCAAAATCCATTCAATCAGAATCAACAAAGTCTTACACATCAATTCACCTCTGACCTCCTTCAGGTTCAGGACTGGAGCTGTTCTGCAAAGTGCTCACCAGATGTCACCAGGCAGATTCCACTGAGGTCGCATGGCTCGTCAACGGCCAATCAGTGGAGTCATCGTACCTGGATGGGCGGGCACTGCAGGGGGGACGAAGGTCAGTGTCGGGTGGTGTTTACTGCTTTTGAATATTGACTTGCATGGTGCTGCTGCAGCCATGATACACAATATTATTTTTTATTCTTTGCATGATTTATGCGTGGACTAATTTGTGCCACAAACAACACATTAAACATGTTTTTTATTTAACTAAGTTTGACTTAATTTACTAATATTCCCAGATTAAATACCCAAAATACAGTATATACAAAACACAAATAGTCAAACACTCTTCAAACTGATATTAAATGTACACTTGCTGTATTAAGGAAACAATATGTCATTTGTGTGCACAGATTTTCCACAAGTAATGGGTTTTTCTAACATATTATATATATATATATATATATATATATATATCTATAAACTCTTTCCTGTCTCAATGTCTCCAGGGTAACCAAGGTGACAGAAGGCTGCCAGATTGAGTTGAGGCTCTTTGTCGGGGGGATAACGGAAGAAGATGTGAAGACGGAGCTGAAGTGTGTCACTCAGAACCAAGCAGGAAGACAGGAAGTAGTGGCCCAGCTTCATCTGGAGGGTAAGTTGTGTACTGTACTTTTCTGTACTGTATATAAATACTCTGCTGTATATCATTTACCTTCGTCTCCCTCTTTGCAGACTCCACATTCACATGGCTGGTGGTCGCTGCAGTGGCTGTGTCCTGCTTCCTCAGTGTGGTTTCTGTTTTCCTTTACGTCCTCTTCAAACCCAACAGGAAAAGGAAACTGGATTACTTTCTGGCTCGACAGAACAGCACCTTCTAACTCCACAAACACCTCTTTGTATGCTACATAGAATAAGTCTGTCATGCATTGGGGTGCATGTGATGTTATGCATTTTTTTACCAACTCTCTTTCTTACAGGGATTTAATGTTTTTAAATCAGGAGCTTTATTCAGTGACAGTTACATGCTGTCCTCCATTTCTCCATCCTCATCTGCACAAGGACTTAGAGAAACTTTATGTTCTCATCTTGTTGGTGCGATAGAAAAATCTTGGTGGAATGAAAACAGAATAATAGGCAGATATTCTGATATATGGTCAAATTCTGTGAGGGCTGCAACATCTGCATGTACATGTAAACGACACAGAAGCTTAAGTTACTTTATTTGTTTAATTTGTGATTTTAACACTCCATCAGGAATACACACTCAGGGGCAACTTTGTTAGACACTCTCACAGTATGTAAATAAAGATAGACAATGTGTCTCTAATTTGTGTGTGTTGTGTTTTCTCTTCCTCACACTGTACAAAAATGAAGCCAACATATCCTGAACAGGGACGCTGCCATCTCACAGTGGTGATATGGTGGAACTGCAGCACGGAGGTCGTGCTGATATACTAATATCATGATGTTTTGCCACGTTTCTACAGCATCAAACAACTTATTACAATATAACATATGAGAAACACAAGCACAACATAAACATACATCAGTGTGATAAAAACTACCTAAAATTACAGAAACCATATTCATAAAATAAAAATAAAAATGAATTTGTGCTTCTGTATCTTTTTATCAAAAGCATACAATATATCATACGTGAAATATCTTAAGGAATTAAATGCTCAGGTAAATAACTGCATCAAATCAAAATTAACCGTCTCCCTGAACAAATGCTGTAACAACAGTTAAAAATCAACAAATATTTACTAAAAGGTCAAAAGGTCAATCCAACAGGAGAAGAAAACCATTTTAAATAATTTATCATTGAAAAAAAGTAACTGAATATTAATATTATATTTATCTCACCAAAACAAATGGTCATGTTAGCAAGTCAAAAAGGACAAAGAGCAAGAAACAAAAAACATTTTTTTGACTGTGAAAAAAAAGAAATTTGTTGTATTTAAAACACATTGAAAATATAAAAGTATTTTCTTACAACTTCTCACCCTTTTTCTTTAGAATAATAACATTGTTAATGTTTATCTTCAGCAAATTGTATTTATGCTGTGCGTCCTCATAAACTAAAGTAGTGGAGCCTTTATTTACAGAACTACATACTCTGTATTTAAACACACCATATTGGTTTAATACTTGAACAATTAGGAATGGATATGAATGTGTAGCCTCTGTCAGATGCTGCCCCTAGGACACATACATTTCACAATAAAAGTTCACAACAAAACAGTAAAGGACTCAGACTACCTGAGTTAAGTGGGCAACTTCAAGTCATTAGGAGAGAGCAGAGAATATCACAAAATTCCACAGAAAAAGCACAATAAACACAAACAGCAGCACATAGATGAGTCTCCTAAAGTGAGCAGTGAGATCCTGTAAAAACTCCAGACAGCTCTTCTTTATCTCAAATGAGAGCATACTGTGGACACCTCTTGGCAGGTGTGGCCGGCATCAGGTATCGAACTCTCTTCCAGAAGCGTGAGTTACGCGCAGCAGCATCCCGCGAACCCTCTGGCCAGCTGATGGGGGCGCTTTTTCGAATCAAATGCTGCAGGCCAATGGGGAGGTGTGTGTATCCCTGTGGCCCAGTGTCTCCCAGCTGGATCAGAATCACACTCATCTCCCTCTGCACCAGAGCATGGTGGAGCCCAACCTGGAAAATCACAGATGGCATTTATTTTATTTGTCTATAGTTACAGGGTGACAAAACTTCAGATAGAGAAACCCAAGAATGTTTGGCTAAGTAACATAAAAGACAAGAAGCTAAAATCAATTCTTCTTTAGTCTTAATTTTCTAAAAATACAACTTCACCATCTCATGTCAAGTTATAAATATGTTCTATAATGATTCAAAATTGATTGATTTTAAGATGACAAATTGTAATAATTATGTTTTTTATTTAATAATCATCTCCAGATAATTGTATATGCTATGTTCAGACAATATTTACTCTTGGTCACAACTTGAGGCAAATATCAGACAAAAGACCCTCAAACCTCAGTGAATCCACTTCATCGGAAACATTGAAAAGAAACACAAGTAACATAAATAAACCGAAAAGCAAATATAGCATATGCTAATATATAACAAATAGGAAAAAATTGAAATAGAAAGAATAATATTAATGTTAACAGTAGAAGATGACCAAGAAGAAAAAAACTATAAAACATTGCAGCCAATAACAACAACTATAAAAATCTAATTATTGTCCTAATGGTTTTACTCTGAATTTCTCAGACTCGTATACCTGCCAGTCAAACCCTCCTATCACTGATTCACGGAGCGAGTCGAGACGTTGGTCAGTGATTTCAGAGCCTGATCCTGAACCTGGGGTGAGGATCACCATCAGTCTTCTGCTCTGCTTCATGTTGTTCTCCACCAGCTCCACGTGGTCTAAGAGGTCACAAAAACGATGTAATGCAGAGATATGAAAAATGCTTCCTCAAGCTTATACCACAAAAAAAACACAATGTCATAAAAAACTTTTAAAGACAACCTTGTTTATGTGTGCTTAAAATTTAGCTTTAGTTTTTCAGGAGCTCCTGGACCACTTCAATGAGTCACATGGGAGAAGTTCTGACCAAAAAGGGTGAAAGGGTGAAAGAGTCATGACCCAAATCTCTGTCTCCTGTGAAAAACTCTCAATCAATCAATCAATCAATCATTCCATTTATCAATGAATCAAATCAAATCAAATATACTTTATTGTCCCCATAGAGAATTTTTTTCTTGGGCCAAAGTGCTACAGCAGCTGCAGAACAGTACATTGTGCAACAAACAAACACAAACTGTCGACAAGGACATATCGTGTAAGACCCAGAATAACAATGCAGAATAAAAATGAGTTGAATATTACACCTGCCTTAAAAACACTTAAAAAGATAAAGCGCTACAAGTATATAACACATAAAAGATAAAAAAAACTCAAACTGGCATTAAAACCTAAAAACCAGAGTGTTAAAATGTGACTGACAAAGTGCAAAGGTTATTGCTAAAAATGTTTTGTCATGTGACTATTTTCACCTGGATGCAAATGGACACAATGTTTTTTTTTAGTTTAGCACATTTTAATCATTTCAATTTACACTGAAACCACTGTTCAAAGCAAAAAGAGAAGACAGGAAGACATGTAAAGAGAGGATGTAAGAGAGAAGAATGATGATGTCATCAACAGCTGGAGTCCACCAGATGTTTGGATCGGCGAACACTGTCCAGATGTTTTGGATCGGCGAACGCTGTCCAGATATTTGGATCAGCTGATACTATTCTTGACTTTAAATGACTTCACTATTACTATGGCATCTCTTGAATGGGCCAATAACTGTGTATCCTCATATGGTGTTTAGAAGTTGAGTTTGAAGTTGAATCAAAAGAAAATGGCGTTGGAGGTACTTGGAAAACGTTTCCACTCTCAGCCAAGGAGCTTCTTCATTTCTGACAGACTAGTGGGAGGATCCAGGGACGGAAGTCAAATATCTGACCGACAACCAGGTTCAGAAACCAGCACTTCAACTTTGCTTGGATTGCCTGTGAATCCTCTGATGGCCACTTTCTAGTGGTTTTATCCAAGATTTCCCACAGATTCGAAGAAATTTCATATATTTGTGCCTGTGCATCCAAAACTAAAACACAAACAAAAAATAAGAAATAAAATTCATACCTTCTCCAGGTATGTCATCCCTCCCTTGGATGAAGAGTCGATATCCACACTTTTCCTCCAGGACAGAGGGTAGAACCTGTGTGATGAACTGACAGAGTGTGTTCTCAGTGACCTTGTCCATCTTCTGCATCTGGTAGACCACGTAAGCGTCGTACAACCTCACATCTGTTAAATACATGGAAATTCATGGAAAAGTCGTTTTTTTGCTCATGATTTTCCATTTTGTCCAGTTTTGTCTTATTTATTTTCTTCTGAGATCGTGCAGCTCGACCACACATCTGGAGTTAATCAATATTATGTAAGTTATGTGACTTACAAAATTACATCAGTTCTTAATAGAAAATTAGAGAATGCCAAAAACACCATCTTAAAAATACTTGGACCTGACGGCAGGTGTGTGAAGTAACCGGTTCCTGCAACAAAATCTATTATTAAATAAAAAAATCCTCTCCTTACCTTTCTTGTGACTCCTCAGATGGAAGCAGGGTCTGAACAAGAGTGCGAGGTCGACAGCAAAGCACTTCACCAGCACAGCAGCAAACACACACAGGAGCAACACACACACGGCTCTAATAACCAACGAAGTTATTGACGCTGGAAAACAAACACAAGTTCAATAAAGTAAGTTAAATGTGTAAAACTACATGATGAGTATAGTCAAGGATTAAAATCACCCATTATTTCCATCAGCCAAGAATAAAGTCTTATGATTGGACGACAGACTGACCTCTCCGCTTCAGCGTTAAAGTGGCTGATTTGGCTGTGTAAAAACCTCTGCCGCTGCAATTGAATTCAGCCTGAAAATCCTTTGCCGACACTTTTTTAATGGTCAGGATCGCAGTGGTGATGGTGTTCTTTGAAGGCCTCTCCATGATTCTGACAGAGGACACAGAGTTTGGCTCATTAAAGATGAGGAAACAACAGAGTGAAGTGGTTCAGGGCAGAGATTTACACAAAATCAACAATTTAATTCAAGGTTTGAAGTTTTTTTCTTTTTCTTTTCTTTGTGGTCAGAACTTGAAACTTTCTGTTGGGGCTTTGAAATTACGTTTCAGACTTTGGCCTTGTTATTTCCTCATGATTGGTCTTTGGATTTTAATTAACGAATTGTTTGTTCTGTTTATATTATTTGTTTGTTCATGTATTACTTTAAATGTTCAGTGTGTAGGATTTAAGAACATCTAGTGGTGAAGTTGCATGTTGCAGCTGAATACCCCTCAACCCACCCTCCCCTTCCAAACATGAAACAGAAACTGTGGAAACCTATAAAGTATTTAAATATAAAGGGCCAATTCTAGGTTAGAGAAAACAACAATTCATACAATTTAGGTGAAACACTAGTGTTAACATCACTAGGATTATTTAAAATTAAATTTCTGACAATAGATCCATTTCACCTAAATCCTACACTATACCAGACCTATAAAGTCAAGCTGTTTCTCAATTCAGGGGCTGCCCCATTTCGAGGCTGACAAATGCAACCTTTCATCCCAGAGAAAACGGGAGGATCCTTCCCTGCCCAACCTATCCCAGGATTCACAGGGACAAAAAACCAAGAGGCATTAAAACTTTCTTGTCGTGTATAACTTCAGAACTAAGGGCGGGATGAGCTGGTCGCACCAATCACAAAAAACCTGTAGACCCAACCATCTCATTTCAGTTCAGCCTTAGTGGTCTGCACGGCCCACGAATGAGGCGGCCTCTTGCTCTACTTCCTGTCTTTGTCCACATTTTGTTTTACCTGTGTTATACCTCAATTCAAAATACATGGATTGCGCAATTCTGGTTTGCACTACTCTCGTCCTATATATCGTGTGCCTTATGACTGCATACTATGTCGTACTAAGTACTATGTTTTGAGTACTTAGTATGTTGCATACTTATATGTACTTGTAAAATCTGTCTACTTATGTGTTTACACCGGGGATCAAAGAGAGAAACGACATTTCAATCCCTGTCCTGTACATATGGCAGAATTGTCGTAAATAAAGTTGACTTTTGACTTTGATAAAAACATCTTTTCTGCATTGTTTCCTCTGTATAATAAAATGTGTCATATCTGTGAAGACTTGTCAGCTGGTGTATTTTGTTCAGGCTCTATAGTTGTAACACTGTATAAATGATAAGTTAGATGTTTAATGAGACAGTTAACTGACACTCTAACATATTATATTAAGTTGTATGATATTTTAATCAGGCTTACTGTTTGGTGGTTTGATTGTATCCGGCCATCTGGTTGACTGGGTCTCCATTAACATGCCAGCTAGCTGTACAATCTTTGACATTACTCCCACAGAAAACTGTGCAGTTCAACTTGAGCTCCAAGCCTGGGAGAAAGAATAAAACACATTTTATACATTTATTACCATTGGTAATTATGCAACAATTCTTCCATTATTCAACAATTCAATTCTATCCATTCACAGGCTTATCACTCAAAGGCAACACTATGTTAATAATCAATTACATATAGGTCAGATATAGATGGTCATTCAGGGAACCATTCCTACTTTCATCTGCAAACTGCTCCTTGTTTATAGGAGAGAGGATTTCTACACCAGGGTAAGAAGCTGGATCTGTAAGCAAAAATAAAACACAATGTTTTTCACAGAAACTCGTAAATGTGTGTGACTCAAGAATGTATTTACACAGCGGATGTATGATGCACAATAGATCAGAAACAGACCAGAAAAGCTCTCTCACCTGGAACTACTAGCCTCCTGGAGCCTGACGTGTTGTACGCCCTGTCATTGTGCCTCCAGGTACAAATGCAAGTGTAGATTCCCTCATCTTGTTTGCTGGCATTTTCAACCCACATGTTGTCTTCATGGCGACCTTGAAGAAGACTGTAGTCCTGCAGCAGACAGTGGGAATAAAGACCCACTTGAAAAATATGAAAATGAATTTGGAAAAACGACAGAAGAACTTAGAGGTGTCACTGTAATCACACCTTGTACCAGGTGAAGTTTCCTCCAAACTTGATACATGTTTCTCTGACACGACGTGGACAGCCGACATTCTTGTTCTGGTTGGTGTTCCTGATTTGTCCGTACAGTTTGGGGTTCTCTCGTTCACTCGCTTCTAAGACCTCCACTTCTACATTGTAGTTGCTGCACTCTCCGTTTTGGTCTATATGCCTGGAAGAGAAGCAACCCAGATGGTAAAATGGTTCCGGCCACATGTTTTTGTTCCTTTTTGCTTAATATACACCAGTATGTCAAAGTTTGTTCCCCTCTCAGATAGCGTTTTCCTCCTGGTAAATTACATAGGATGGTGTTTGGACTTGGGTTAGGTCATAGTAAAGAACGGTAGTGAAAACAAGTGTTGTGGTGTAAGGATCTGGTGAAGCATTTGAGTTTTAACCAGGAACGTTTAGCTGGGATTGGACAGTGGAGAGAGTGTTTTCATGAGTTACCTAAAGATCAGAACCTGACATGATTTTGAAGTTGTGTTCAATGATACAAGTAAGTAAAAGCCTCGAAAGCTGCTTTCAGACATATACTATCCTCCGGAAGATCTCCGGACATTCTCCAGAGGGACTGTATGTGTGAGCGCAAATGTCTGAGTGAGAGGTTCCTGTCTTTCTTCCGCCTTTCTCCTGCCAGCCTCCCAGTAAGAAGTCAGCAGAATGTCAGAAGGAGCCGATATGAGAACACAGCAGGAGATTGTGTTGACGTTCTAACACGTGACATTCGCAAAAAACTAAAACTAAAAGAAAAGAGCCATACAAATAGATGACACTGACGAAGATGTCAAGATAACTTTTTTGTTGTGAGCGGAGAATCTCCAGCTCCGTTGTTCTTTTCTTAAAGGCCACCTCCAGAGAAGGTCGGCGCAAATCCTCCAGAGTTCTTGTCTGAAAATGGCGTAACATCAATTTCTAAAGTTGTCAAAGTGCAGGTCTTTTCTTACCGGGCAGTGTAGAGGCCAGAGTCTTCGGGGACAACATTTAAGAAAAATATCGCTCCACCATGGAGATGTATTCTCTCTTTCTCGTCATACGAGATATATTCAATCCTGGAGTTGTTTTTGTACCATTGTAACTCTTGGTTGTATAAGGTGCTCTCAGCCGGCGCGTCATGGACAAAATATAATGCTTCTCCTTCAACCAGGGATATGTAGGCATTATTGTCCTCACACTGGAGCTCTGCTGTATCTGACCCAGAAGAAAAAGATGATAGATTTACTGATAATGATGGAAATGAATAATCCAAAAAGACTTCATAAAAACCAAGAGCAATAGGTGTTTAAACAGTGATAATGTGGGTCATATACATACATAATGCCAGTTCATCATCATCAGCATAATGAAAATATTACCTGAACAATTGAATGTTGACATCACCACAAAGATGAGGACGAGAAGTCGGGATGCATCCATTGTCTAAAAGAGTAAATCAAAAGTTAAAGTTTTGCATTGTGTTTGATAATTAACATGTTTCATACTGCAGATACATAGGTGACTTAATAATCAGAGTTATGCGCTGTCTGCAGGAACCTATGCGGCCATCTTTGCTTCCTGAAGCTACCAGCCCCACAGAATGATAAAATCAGTTTCACAATAAGTTTCAGAAGCTGCTACACAGAGAATACTAGAATCAAATTATGCAAGAAATGGCCTCATGCTGCCCTTTTGTATGACCATTTACATAGTATTTTCATGTCTGCTTTTGCCTCTTTTTTTCTGTCATTACTTAAAATTAGACCTTGGCAGATAACAGGAGACCTGATGGTTAGAATGCACACCGGATGCACAAGCCCTGAGCAGCAGGTCGCTGCTTCAACTCACAGCTAACCAGGATTTCCCATCTCTTTTCGATTTCCTGTCTCTTTCCACTCTCGCTATGGAACATTTTGCGTTAAATTCTGTCTGGAGCATTGAAAAGGACAAAACAGAACTTCAATACACCCAGGATATCTTTTCGTTATCCTGCTTCACTTAACCCAAATCAGACAGTGGCAGAGTCGATATCGTAGCAAAGGCCCCTGATCTCTTCACTTGTGAGCTTAAACTAAGCTGAATGAAGAAAAGATTGGGGAGTGGACATAATGCAGGAGAACCCCTCCTGTGACAAACATGTTGATATTATTTAACATGGGAGGGAAAAACTAAAACTAAATCCTGAAATCCAGAACCATGAAATGAGTCAAATCAAAAAAGAAGCATTTAAATAAACACAAATAACCTATACAACAGCTAAAGACTATAAAAGAGACCATATATTTTTGAAAAAGCAGAGTTCATTCAGCTCATCCCTGTGCTACCAAAGTGAATATCTCGGAGTTGAGGCTATCGGCATAGCATTGCGTAGTGATCAGTCGGCAGCTCTGCTATCTTCCCACAGATAACCCCCACTTAAAATTGTTATTTCATTGTTATCCAGCAAAATGTCAACAAAAAAAGAAAAGCCCTTATCAGATCACCACTGCAGAAAAACAAGTTTGAAATTAGTCAGTTACCAAGGACAGGCATGAGGTTATAGAAGTTCCTGGCGGAAAATGTGACGTTAAAAAATGTTATCTGCACAGGAGATAATGGATCTTATCTTTTATACAGCAAGTTGCTCACCTCAGCACACTGATGCGTAACACATTTCCTCTGAGACATCAACAGCAGCTGTCAATCTCTGAAGATGTGTTTGCTCTTTTCAACAATAGCAAAGAATAAACCAGGTGATTTCCCAGGTATAAAAGTGATACAAATATAGTTTTAGGTTTTTTACAGAAACACTGGTGAAAATTAGTGAAATACAGTAGGTGTTGATAAGTGGTTTCCTTACACATCCACCACTCACATGGTGTGATAGTCTATAATTTAATGAGAGAAGTATTGTATTTCTGGCTCTTAGGTAGGCAGGTAAGATGCAGAGGGTTTATCGGAGCATCTTCACTTCACAGAATGGCTGTTTTATGAGAGTGAAGTTTGTGGGATGTAAATGAGAATCAGCGATCTTAAAAGGGCTAAAGAGCTCAGTCGGGCTGCGGAGTTGGATCATTCTCAGAAGGATTGTCACAACAAGCAGTTTGACATCACACGCCGCCATTTCAACCACTGTTCGTATAAAAATACACATAGACACTACTTAGAGTTTACACAATAAACCAAATAACCAAGCCCATCTCATACAGTCACAGGGCTGTTATGGCATCAAGCAATACATCAATCATCACTAAACTGTTGTGTCACTTTAATATAACATCACATTGACCATAAAGCAAATATTTATAGCAGATTCAGCTGCAAAACAGAGGTATTAATCCTCACTCTTCTAAATTATCTAAAATATGTTGAGCATAATTTCAATTCCATTAAGCTTTTTGTTACTCAGGTACCTCGTGATTTGGCACTATACAGACATTAAATAAAAAATGATACAGTAAAGAAATAATCCTGCAACACTATATGAAACATTTGCTTACCTCATAAAGTGCTGGAAGCTGGGAGGGATTCAGCCACTCTCTGTCTGTGTTCTTCTGCTCTGACTGTCTGTGTTGTCATGTGCTAGCTCTCACTGAACAGAATGGGTGAGCAGCGTGTGCTGCACATGAGAACAAGGAAATTGAGACACACACCCACAAAACACGCACACCCTCACACACACACACACACACACACACACACACACACACACACACACACACACACAGTTTTTCTTATTTATTTGAAGGGAGTTCCACTGAAGAGCGCAATATTCTCCTTTCCATCAAAAACTCAATCATGCAATCATCCACCTACATATTCCAAGTTATTACAGTGGACTAACATTAAAACAGTGTGCGATGTGGGACTTTGCAGCTTCAGCCTCTTGTATTTAGAACATCTTTTCGCCACCAAGGAAGTTATTTTTTCACTTATAGTTGTTTGTTTGTTTGTTTATTTGTAAGAAAGATTAGGCTAAGACAACTGAACAGATTTCCACAAAACTTGGATATGATGTAGGTCAAGGAAGAACACATAAAATCTTTTTGCAGATACAGATCAGGCAGTGGATCCATTTTTTTTTTACATTTTCCCAAATAATTTATGGTTCTTCATAATAATAACACACATGTAGGAGTCGATGGGATGAAGTAGTCAGGAGATTTCTCGTTTTGTGCACCTCTCGGTGTGCGTTTTATTTCCAATCATTTTACGGCTACAGAGAACTTCAGGGTGTCACCAAAACATCCACTTTTAACCCCCTACCATGGTAAACCCACAGCTCCTTACAGAGTGTGTTGTCGTGCAAACCACGTAGTGCAAATCAAATAGTGTAAACCACTTCAAGAGTCTTTGGTGAATTCTGTCTATCACATGTGTCCACTACACACTGATGTATATGAGTGTGTGAAACTTGGTGCAGCATGATTGAATGTAAAGAGACTGTTGGGCCGAGGCAGAGGTATGAACTCCTCTGAGTGACATTATAGTTTGTTTACAGGCTGTTGTCTTCATCGGGTTAACATCAGAATATTGGTGTCCATGTGATCGTGTCTAATGGATGGATGGACGCATGGACAAATGGATGGACGGATGAGTAGATAGATGTACTTTATTGATCCCAAATTGGGAAAGTATTGTGCTACAACAACATTTAAAGGGCATTGCAAATAGAGCGAAGAACAAAAGACTTAATACAAAAGATGACAAAAAGAGACTAGCATGCAAAATTGCAGTAGTTGTTTGCAAAGGTAAAGTTAGGAACATAAATAAATATGAATATAAGATGTGCAAAAAAAAATGATTGGCCTTCATAAAACACGGGTACTTTTACTAAAACATAAAGATGTATTGCATAAGTCGCTCATAAACAACACAGACCTCATTGTTCAGTGAGTAAAATGGTTTCTCCCGAATTATTTTGAGTTTGCAGTTTTTAAAACAATACTTCTCTCCTCAATGTGGAGCTGCCAAGACAACTGTTTCTCATTACCAGCTCCAGAGGCAAAGCCAAGGGTTTGCCTCACAAATAATCTCTCTTATGTTTTCAGTCATCAGCCTGAATACTTGTTCTCTTAATAACATTGTAACTGTGGGAATCTAAATTCAGCAGCCAGCTTCCAAACTGGTTGTATATATTTTAAACTTGACTGCACAGAGAAACCTGCAGAGGATATCTGAGGTTCTGAAGTGATAAAATAACAAAGATAAGATGTTTCTCTGAAAGGCTGAACAGGAAATGCTTGTTGAAAATGTACAGAGTCGGTCAGTGAAGGGTTGTGGTTCCTTATGCTTCGCGTTTCTTACAAATAAAGCCTGTAGGAGAATGTGTGGTTATAGTTGAAATTTTAAACTCTTAAACCCTGAATTCAAAACTATGAATTGTGCTCAGTGTTTTTGTTTAAAGCTGAGACAATGATGCCTCTGTTTGTGCACATTTACGCATACTTTTATAACTCAGATGGTAAATTTGTGGTTTGAGGCCGTTGGGCTTAAGTGGTTTTCCAAAGTAGTTTTTTCCTGTTGCTGCTGGACACAAGACATCTCTCAGCAAGTATGGGAAATCTACACCCATTTTCTAATCAGCTAACATCAACACGAGACAGGCTTCCAGCATCTCAATATCTTAAAGGGGACATAGCATGCCCATTTTACCACAAGTTGATATGGTTCCTTGGGGTCTTAATGAAATGTCTGTAACATACTTTGGTCAAAATACCACAAGGATCATATAAAACAGCACCCTTTTTACCCTGTATAAAACAGCCCTCCACAGAGTGACCTGTTTTGAGTGCCTGTTCCTTTAAATGCTAATGAGCCAGCTCCCCCCTCTCCCCCCATGATTTTAAACGATATAAATTACATATTTTATATGATATAAATTATCAAATATGCATCCCATACTTTGTATTCCCCTTCTGTTGTCCTGGAGCTTTAATTTTCCCAATCACATAATTAAATGTCCCCCTCTGCCCATCCACTACAAGCATACAAGCAGACAGACAGAGAGAGAAAGAGAGGGGTGGGGGGGGCTATGAAGACCATCATTTACCCCCGAACCCCGACATTCAACGGGTACAACAACAAGCGGAGAAAGCAGAATCGCGGGCTGACCTTATATATACAGTCTATGGGGCTGACCAGCGGAGAAATGCACGTCCCGTGTGAACAGCCAGGCGGCTGCGCGCTTGAGAACGGCGCTGTGCTGCCTCGCAGCGGCTCTTCCGCGTCCGGTGTAAACCCTGCGTAACGAGTGGGGGGGCTCTGTTTGTGCCAGTGTTACAGTAGTGCTGAACACTGCGGAAGTCTTCCACACTGCTGGCTGTGTGGCGCTGACACAAATTCCAGCTCACGCATGGGAGAGCGAGCGGTCGCGCCCGAGCAGCTGCTGCAGCCTCCCAGTCCCAACGATGCAGACAAATGCCACATGTGAGTGAATCGCGGGCTGACCAGCGGAGAAATGCTCGTCCCGTGTGAACAGCGGCGGCTGCGTGCTTGGGAACGGCGCTGCGCTGCCTCGCAGCCTCGCTGCCTCCGGTGTAAACCCGGCGTAACGAGTGTGGGGGGAGGTGGGGGGTGGGCCAAGGCCATGTAGGGAGACTTCCAGTACCTTGTTACGACACAAAACCCAGGAAGCTCAATCGAGTCACTCAAGCATGACGTTTCTGACTTAGAGGAACCATAACAAAATGCGCAAGTGTTTTTTTCCCAGAGTTTTGGGGTTGGTAGACATGCCAGATACCCACATTAACCTGTAGAAGCACTAACAAAGTGGAATTTGCATGCTATGTCCCCTTTAATGTCTGCACAGGGACACAGAGTAGGAAAAAGATGAAGTGATTTCCCCGATCAAAATCACTCAGCAATACTTGCTAGAAGGATGGAACATGGGCCATGGAAGAACCAACACAATTGTGGGATGGACCTAGGAACATTTTCACCAACTTCCTACGAATCTGATCAGGTGAAAAACAGCAATGCCTTTAAGTGTTGAAATCACAACTTGAAATTGAACTTGGTTCAGTCAGTCTGGGGTATAATTATTGAAGAATCTTTCAAATGGGCTACAGTTGAGAAATTGCATTGGCTGTATTCAGCTTCACCTACTCTTAAAACTGAGCCAAATATTGCTCATCTAGAAAAACTGTGACCTCGGATAATCTTGAACAACCTTTAAAATAACATGATGAAGGAAATTCCCCTGGTACTCTCCCCAATCTGTCAATGTGATAGATTGATTTTATTAGGAAGCTGATTATTGATATAAATTCAAAAGGCAATAAAAGCAGTCATAGGGACATAAAAACAAATGGAATTCATTTATAGTCTTACAAAGAGTTAAAATGTTTAAGCTATAAGAACAAAGTCCTGTGAAAAAGGTTAAAGTTTTAAACAAAAAGGGTTAACGTAGTTAAAAATCTTTTTGTTAAAAGAATAAGGATTTCTACCTGCCAGATGAGCTAATCTGTGATCTACTGGTATAGCCTTTTTGAGAGGTGACATTGGTGATTGATTAGTCATACCTGCAGAGGCCGGATAGGGGAGCTCTGGGCCACTGTGCTATTCTCAATGAAGCTGCCAGAGAGGAAACATCGTGTCCGAGCATCTTTATTGATATCTCCCCTTTTCAGGTATAAAATGAATGTTTATGCTCTTGAACATTGGAAGATGTTTGCTAAGTGGTTTTGTTACCATGTTGAGTGTTTTGGAAGCATTATTTCGATTTGTTGGATTGATAATTGGTATACTGTTTAGCTGGCTAAACTCCGTTCTTCCAGTGGCAGGCATGGAGCGGCACGAGGTTAGCATAAGTGCAACAGATGTTGTGTGCATTTTGACTGTGTTTAGCTCAGTAAGACACACAAACAGAGTATGAGGTTGCTAATGTGTATCTGTGTGGTTAATTTTCACTATGTTTATGGGTGTGAATAATTACTAATGCATTTGTGGATTCATTTCTAAATTTACTGTAAATAATAAGGAACAAGGTATATAACAAAGATAAGAGACTAATGGCTACTAATGTCTAAGATATTTTTGTTTATTGCCAATACATTTAAGTTTGATATTTAAGTTGATGTTCAATGATTAATAGGCCACTTTCATATATAGTTACCTGTCTACTTACCTGTATAAGAAAAGTGAGAGAAAAGAAAATTAGATTGGGAAGTTGACCTTGTAATGGAAAGAAAATGCATAACATTGTTTAAATATTTTATACTGAGAGAACTGTTGTACCTATGTAAATTGTTACTTCTGAAAATTCTTAATGAAGCTGCCAGAGAGGAAACATCGTGTCCGATCATCTTTTTTGATATCTCTGTTAAGACCAGGCTTTGGATGCAGAGGCAGAGAGAGGCTTGAGACAGAAGTCAAGTCAAACAGGGTTTAATAGTATGACCGTGTGGAACAGGTAGGCAGGCAGGAATCCGAGGCTGGAGTCAGGGGTGATGAATGTCCGTGTGGAGCAGGCAGGCAGGCAGGCAGGCAGAAATCTGAGGCTGGAGTCAGGGCTAATGTCCAGCTGTTGATCCTGGGCAGGGAGACAGGGAAAGTCAGGACACAGCATAAAAGGAAGTTTCAGAATCTTCTAGTATCGTTTACTAAAGGTGATGGCTGGCAGTACTGACGGTAACTTAGTCTATAGTCCGGCGAAGACTGAGAGCAGGGCTGGAGCTTATAAAAGGTAGCTGACCGATCAACAGCAGCTGTGTAGCCAAGAACCCAACTCCAGCACACCAGGTCCTCACTAGGGGGCAGATGAGGCAGAGGGCATGACAATCTCCCCTTTTCAGGGCGCAACATCAACAATTACAAGGTTCCAGTCAGACTAAGATTACTGTCACAACAGCAGGTGAAAATGTGGCAACTGACCACGTACCTGACCATAACATATTTCAAAATCATCAGTTATTTTGCTTCCGAATCAGACACACTCTGAACTCAGCGGTATTCAACCTGATAAATAAAAAATGTTTTATGATAACTGACATACGCGACAAGAGAACATGAGGTCACACAGTTGGGAGGTTAAATCTGTAATCACAGGTTAGATATGCACAACACATGTTTTCTGTCGTAGTAAAAGGTGAAGGAGGCAGCTGAGAATGTGCTGAAGAACATTGCCAATGCTGACACTCATTTTATTCTGATTATCTAACCAGTTTATTCAGTTATCTAACTACTGAAAACCGAGTTAAGATTATTGTAGTGGAAAAATAACTAATTGTGGTTGAAACCTATGTTGTAGTTGAAAAGTAAGTTTTATGACCTGTATCTACATACATATACAACCTGCCCAAATACTTTATGACCTGAACTGTTTTATGGTCTGAACTGTGTATGACCTGAAAACTGTCAGACCCTTTTCATCACTTATTTACCCTCCAAAGAACTGAATGCTTATCTCCAAAGGAAACATATGTAAATCAGTTATCTGTGTTTAGATTCCTCTCTCAACCTGCGCCTACAAAACCAGTCTGAACTGATTCAGACACACAGCCTTAGTTCTCCTATATACGATCCTTGCATTTGACTGTCCTGCATCTTCACTCTGAGATCCGTGTGACTATCTGTGTTGATCCTTTCTGCAGAAAGCCCCTATTAAAATACACAAAGACAAATTTGGTGTTCCAGCCTCTTGTATTTCCAGATTTCCATCACATTATCTTGAATGGTTTTCTTTCTTTCTTCGAACCATTTTGTTACTTTCATTGGACGTCAGAGAAGTAAAGACAAAGGAAAATATTAAAATCAAAAAAGCTATGTGCAATAACCGAACCAGAATATCTTAAATATAAAAATATACTAATGCATAAATAGGCTTGCATTCTAGTAAATGATACTGAGAGCCCTTGTGTTAAGCCATTATGTCCTGAAGAGAAAAACAGTAAGAGTAAAATGTCGTCACCACTTTGTAAAGTGTGGTTTGAGTGGTCATCAAGACTAGAAAACCAACCATTCACACACACATGAATACAGTGCCTCAATGTGGACACACTCACACTGGGGAAATATGTGCATCAGTGTCTTTCCAAAGGAAATCTAAGCACTTGTAATGTAGGAGATCCGGGGATCCAACCACCGGCATTGTGGTTAGTGGATGACTCACTCAAACTCCTTAGCCACGTCCGCACATTTTGACGTCAAGTTTTATATACAGTTTTGTTGTGCAATAATGCATTAAACGTGATACCATAGCATGGTGTGCCTTTCGGCATTCAATAAATTTGGTTATCAAAATAAAATATTGAATATTAATATTAAACATTAATATTAAATAATAACTTTAATTGATTAAAGTTACCTCGGGGCACCACCCTTCAAAGGAAGGGAAAAGATAGCCAATATATTGATTAAGTCTCATAAAAGTACTAACTATAAATTTGGAACTCTGATTAACAATTAAATTAATAACTATAACCCAAATTACCATATAGATAGCTAGCTAAGTTGAAGGATATAGAGTTCTTGACAGTGTGGAGGTTGGCATAATTCACTTATGCAACATTAATGAAAAAACATTTGTTAAAGAAAAACATTTATTATGAATATAATAAAGTATAAAAACACAAATTACTAACGGTGTACTTTCTCAATAAAGATATGTATGTGAGTATGCGTAAGTGTCTGTGTGTGTCAGCGTGCTGCCAAAATGGCGGTTGGCCCCCCCCCCCCCCCCCCCCCCCCTTTGGAATGTTTACGACATGTAGAGAGATGGGTGCTGAGATATGCGTGTCTGTGTTGGTGCCAAATTAGAGAAAGCTTGAAGGTTGGTAGAGCTTGGATTGGGAGGTTTGGGTCTGAGAGGACACCGTAGGAAAAGAGGAGTTCGTTAGATCATCAGAGACTTTTACAGGAGTGCATCTAGACAGAATAATGTGCGAAACAATAATAGAGGAGATCATGAGTAACACGTATAGAGAGCCTCTCAGGCCACACAACCCTGGATACACATCCTTATCAATTAAGTGTATGAAATCGTGCACATCTACAATTTCCCTTGAACACTCAATTTAAGATGTGGACGTCTCCACGAATCCTTGTTCATTTCTCCGGCAAAACAGGAAAAATGCCTTCAACTAGGATGATTGCCACGAGGATGAGTCAGATAGACATTAATAATCCACAATAATCCAGAGAGAATGACTAATACACCCGTTCCAAATAAAACCCTTTAAATGTATTATTTCTTATGTTTGATTTTGTATTTGAGAAATCACCTAAAAAGTCATGAAAAATCTGAATTTCAACATCTCACCAGATATAAGATGACCAAAGAGAGGTCATTGGATCCCTGTGAAGAAGGTCCGGAACCCCAGTTATTTCGGCCCTCTCTTCTCTTCACTGTTGGACGTAAAGGCAGAAGATTTTTTTCTCCTGGGTGATCAGCCACCGAAAACTTCTCGGGTCCAGACGATCTTTCAAGGGATCCTGTTCGTGACGCCAAGTTTGTGGTGGAAATTCATCTTGAGATTTGAAATAATGAAATTCTCAGACTGGAGTTGCCTTTGAGTCTTTTTAATAGTAAGCTCTGCAGAGGTTACACAACAAGCACGGGTGCTCAAAATGGAACTGGCCGCAAGTTCATAAAAGCCAGAACTTATACAAAGAGGCGTTTCATAAAACATAATATGAAAAAAAGACATGAAAGACATGAGATCATCATCTGTGTCTGTCCGTCCGCTGTAGCAGTTGGAAGAAAACATCACCAAATAAGGGCATACACCCTGTTTATCAAGGTCATAGCAGTGAGACACCGCCAAATAAGGGTTCCATCCTGTCAGGTAGACAGTATCACAGCAGTGAGACACCTGGTCAGGGGGATTTCCACTACCTTAGACACTGGTCAGTGCAATTTTCCACTACAAGGTCAATCCAACAGGAGAAGGAAAACATTTAAAATAATTTATCATTTAAAAAAAGTAACTGAATAATAATATTATATATATCTCACCAAAACAAATGGTCATGTTAGCAAGTCAAAAAGGATGAAGCACAAGAAACAAAAAACAATTTCTTGTATTTAAAACACATTGAAATTATAAAAGTATTTTCTTACAACTTCTCACCCTTTTTCTTTAGAATAATAACATTGTTAATGTTTATCTTCAGCAAATTGTATTTATGCTGTGCGTCCTCATAAACTAAAGTAGTGGAGCCTTTATTTACAGAACTACATACTCTGTACTTAAACACACCATATTGGTTTAATACTTGAACAATTAGGAATGGATATGAATGTGTAGCCTCTGTCAGATGCTGCCCCTAGGACACATACATTTCACAATAAAAGTTCACAACAAAACAGTAAAGGACTCAGACTACCTGAGTTAAGTGGGCAACTTCAAGTCATTAGGAGAGAGCAGAGAATATCACAAAATTCCACAGAAAAAGCACAATAAACACAAACAGCAGCACATAGATGAGTCTCCTAAAGTGAGCAGTGAGATCCTGTAAAAACTCCAGACAGCTCTTCTTTATCTCAAATGAGAGCATACTGTGGACACCTCTTGGCAGGTGTGGCCGGCATCAGGTATCGAACTCTCTTCCAGAAGCGTGAGTTACGCGCAGCAGCATCCCGCGAACCCTCTGGCCAGCTGATGGGGGCGCTTTTTCGAATCAAATGCTGCAGGCCAATGGGGAGGTGTGTGTATCCCTGTGGCCCAGTGTCTCCCAGCTGGATCAGAATCACACTCATCTCCCTCTGCACCAGAGCATGGTGGAGCCCAACCTGGAAAATCACAGATGGCATTTATTTTATTTGTCTATAGTTACAGGGTGACAAAACTTCAGATAGAGAAATCCAAAGATGTTTGGCTAAGTAACATAAAAGACAAGAAGCTAAAATCAATTCTTCTTTAGTCTTAATTTTCTAAAAATACAACTTCACCATCTCATGTCAAGTTATAAATATGTTCTATAATGATTCAAAATTGATTGATTTTAAGATGACAAATTGTAATAATTATGTTTTTTATTTAATAATCATCTCCAGATAATTGTATATGCTATGTTCAGACAATATTTACTCTTGGTCACAACTTGAGGCAAATATCAGACAAAAGACCCTCAAACCTCAGTGAATCCACTTCATCGGAAACATTGAAAAGAAACACAAGTAACATAAATAAACCGAAAAGCAAACATAGCATATGCTAATATATAACAAATAGGAAAAAATTGAAATAGAAAGAATAATATTAATGTTAACAGTAGAAGATGACCAAGAAGAAAAAAACTATAAAACATTGCAGCCAATAACAACAACTATAAAAATCTAATTATTGTCCTAATGGTTTTACTCTGAATTTCTCAGACTCGTATACCTGCCAGTCAAACCCTCCTATCACTGACTCACGGAGCGAGTCAGGACGTTGGTCAGTGATTTCAGAGCCTGATCCTGAACCTGGGGTGAGGATCACCATCAGTCTTCTGCTCTGCTTCATGTTGTTCTCCACTAGCTCCACGTGGTCTAAGAGGTCACAAAAACGATGTAATGCAGAGATATGAAAAATGCTTCCTCAAGCTTATACCACAAAAAAAACAAAAAAAACACAATGTCATAAAAAACTTTTAAAGACAACCTTGTTTATGTGTGCTTAAAATTTAGCTTTAGTTTTTCAGGAGCTCCTGGACCACTTCAATGAGTCACATGGGAGAAGTTCTGACCAAAAAGGGTGAAAGGGTGAAAGAGTCATGACCCAAATCTCTGTCTCCTGTGTAAAACTCCCAATCAATCAATCAATCATTCCATTTATCAATGAATCAAATCAAATCAAATATACTTTATTGTCCCCATAGAGAATTTTTTTCTTGGGCCAAAGTGCTACAGCAGCTGCAGAACAGTACATTGTGCAACAAACAAACACAAACTGTCGACAAGGACATATCGTGTAAGACCCAGAATAACAATGCAGAATAAAAATGAGTTGAATATTACACCTGCCTTAAAAACACTTAAAAAGATAAAGCGCTAAAAGTATATAACACATAAAAGATAAAAAAAACTCAAACTGGCATTAAAACCTAAAAAACCAGAGTGTTAAAATGTGACTGACAAAGTGCAAAGGTTATTGCTAAAAATGTTTTGTCATGTGACTATTTTCACCTGGATGCAAATGGACACAATGTTTTTTTTTAGTTTAGCACATTTTAATCATTTCAATTTACACTGAAACCACTGTTCAAAGCAAAAAGAGAAGACAGGAAGACATGTAAAGAGAGGATGTAAGAGAGAAGAGGGAGAAACTGATACTATTCTTGACTTTAAATGACTTTACTATTACTATGGCATCTCTTGAATGGGCCAATAACTGTGTATCCTCATATGGTGTTTAGAAGTTGAGTTTGAAGTTGAATCAAAAGAAAATGGCGTTGGAGGTACTTGGAAAACGTTTCCACTCTCAGCCAAGGAGCTTCTTCATTTCTGACAGACTAGTGGGAGGATCCAGGGACGGAAGTCAAATATCTGACCAACAACCAGGTTCAGAAACCAGCACTTCAACTTTGCTTGGATTGCCTGTGAATCCTCTGATGGCCACTTTCTAGTGGTTTTATCCAAGATTTCCCACAGATTCGAAGAAATTTCATATATTTGTGCCTGTGCATCCAAAACTAAAACACAAACAAAAAATAAGAAATATAATTCATACCTTCTCCAGGTATGTCATCCCTCCCTTGGATGAAGAGTCGATATCCACACTTTTCCTCCAGGACAGAGGGTAGAACCTGTGTGATGAACTGACAGAGTGTGTTCTCAGTGACCTTGTCCATCTTCTGCATCTGGTAGACCACGTAAGCATCGTACAACCTCACATCTGTTAAATACAAGGAAATTCATGGAAAAGTCGTTTTTTTGCTCATGATTTTCCATTTTGTCCAGTTTTGTCTTATTTATTTTCTTCTGAGATCGTGCAGCTCAACCACACATCTGGAGTTAATCAATATTATGTAAGTTATGTGACTTACAAAATTACATCAGTTCTTAATAGAAAATTAGAGAATGCCAAAAACACCATCTTAAAAATACTTGGACCTGACGGCAGGTGTGTGAAGTAACCGGTTCCTGCAACAAAATCTATTATTAAATAAAAAAATCCTCTCCTTACCTTTCTTGTGACTCCTCAGATGGAAGCAGGGTCTGAACAAGAGTGCGAGGTCGACAGCAAAGCACTTCACCAGCACAGCAGCAAACACACACAGGAGCAACACACACACGGCTCTAATAACCAACGAAGTTATTGACGCTGGAAAACAAACACGAGTTCAATAAAGTAAGTTAAATGTGTAAAACTACATGATGAGTATAGTCAAGGATTAAAATCACCCATTATTTCCATCAGCCAAGAATAAAGTCTTATGATTGGACGACAGACTGACCTCTCCGCTTCAGCGTTAAAGTGGCTGATTTGGCTGTGTAAAAACCTCTGCCGCTGCATTTGAATTCAGCCTGAAAATCCTTTGCCGACACTTTTTTAATGGTCAGGATCGCAGTGGTGATGGTGTTCTTTGAAGGCCTCTCCATGATTCTGACAGAGGACACAGAGTTTGGCTCATTAAAGATGAGGAAACAACAGAGTGAAGTGGTTCAGGGCAGAGATTTACACAAAATCAACAATTTAATTCAAGGTTTGAAGTTTTTTTCTTTTTCTTTTCTTTGTGGTCAGAACTTGAAACTTTCTGTTGGGGCTTTGAAATTACGTTTCAGACTTTGGCCTTGTTATTTCCTCATGATTGGTCTTTGGATTTTAATTAACGAATTGTTTGTTCTGTTTATATTATTTGTTTGTTCATGTATTACTTTAAATGTTCAGTGTGTAGGATTTAAGAACATCTAGTGGTGAAGTTGCATGTTGCAGCTGAATACCCCTCAACCCACCCTCCCCTTCCAAACATGAAACAGAAACTGTGGAAACCTATAAAGTATTTAAATATAAAGGGCCAATTCTAGGTTAGAGAAAACAACAATTCATACAATTTAGGTGAAACACTAGTGTTAACATCACTAGGATTATTTAAAATTAAATTTCTGACAATAGATCCATTTCACCTAAATCCTACACTATACCAGACCTATAAAGTCAAGCTGTTTCTCAATTCAGGGGCTGCCCCATTTCGAGGCTGACAAATGCAACCTTTCATCCCAGAGAAAACGGGAGGATCCTTCCCTGCCCAACCTATCCCAGGATTCACAGGGACAAAAAACCAAGAGGCATTTAAACTTTCTTGTCGTGTATAACTTCAGAACTAAGGGCGGGATGAGCTGGTCGCACCAATCACAAAAAACCTGTAGACCCAACCATCTCATTTCAGTTCAGCCTTAGTGGTCTGCACGGCCCACGAATGAGGCGGCCTCTTGCTCTACTTCCTGTCTTTGTCCACATTTTGTTTTACCTGTGTTATACCTCAATTCAAAATACATGGATTGCACAATTCTGGTTTGCACTACTCTCGTCCTATATATCGTGTGCCTTATGACTGCATACTATGTCGTACTAAGTACTATGTTTTGAGTACTTAGTATGTTGCATACTTATATGTACTTGTAAAATCTGTCTACTTATGTGTTTACACCGGGGATCAAAGAGAGAAACGACATTTCAATCCCTGTCCTGTACATATGGCAGAATTGTCGTAAATAAAGTTGACTTTTGACTTTGATAAAAACATCTTTTCTGCATTGTTTCCTCTGTATAATAAAATGTGTCATATCTGTGAAGACTTGTCAGCTGGTGTATTTTGTTCAGGCTCTATAGTTGTAACACTGTATAAATGATAAGTTAGATGTTTAGTGAGACAGTTAACTGACACTCTAACATATTATATTAAGTTGTATGATATTTTAATCAGGCTTACTGTTTGGTGGTTTGATTGTATCCGGCCATCTGGTTGACTGGGTCTCCATTAACATGCCAGCTAGCTGTACAATCTTTGACATTACTCCCACAGAAAACTGTGCAGTTCAACTTGAGCTCCAAGCCTGGGAGAAAGAATAAAACACATTTTATACATTTATTACCATTGGTAATTATGCAACAATTCTTCCATTATTCAACAATTCAATTCTATCCATTCACAGGCTTATCACTCAAAGGCAACACTATGTTAATAATCAATTACATATAGGTCAGATATAGATGGTCATTCAGGGAACCATTCCTACTTTCATCTGCAAACTGCTCCTTGTTTATAGGAGAGAGGATTTCTACACCAGGGTAAGAAGCTGGATCTGTAAGCAAAAATAAAACACAATGTTTTTCACAGAAACTCGTAAATGTGTGTGACTCAAGAATGTATTTACACAGCGGATGTATGATGCACAATAGATCAGAAACAGACCAGAAAAGCTCTCTCACCTGGAACTACTAGCCTCCTGGAGCCTGACGTGTTGTACGCCCTGTCATTGTGCCTCCAGGTACAAATGCAAGTGTAGATGCCCTCATCTTGTTTGCTGGCATTTTCAACCCACATGTTGTCTTCATGGCGACCTTGAAGAAGACTGTAGTCCTGCAGCAGACAGTGGGAATAAAGACCCACTTGAAAAATATGAAAATGAATTTGGAAAAACGACAGAAGAACTTAGAGGTGTCACTGTAATCACACCTTGTACCAGGTGAAGTTTCCTCCAAACTTGATACATGTTTCTCTGACACGACGTGGACAGCCGACATTCTTGTTCTGGTTGGTGTTCCTGATTTGTCCGTACAGTTTGGGGTTCTCTCGTTCACTCGCTTCTAAGACCTCCACTTCTACATTGTAGTTGCTGCACTCTCCGTTTTGGTCTATATGCCTGGAAGAGAAGCAACCCAGATGGTAAAATGGTTCCGGCCACATGTTTTTGTTCCTTTTTGCTTAATATACACCAGTATGTCAAAGTTTGTTCCCCTCTCAGATAGCGTTTTCCTCCTGGTAAATTACATAGGATGGTGTTTGGACTTGGGTTAGGTCATAGTAAAGAACGGTAGTGAAAACAAGTGTTGTGGTGTAAGGATCTGGTGAAGCATTTGAGTTTTAACCAGGAACGTTTAGCTGGGATTGGACAGTGGAGAGAGTGTTTTCATGAGTTACCTAAAGATCAGAACCTGACATGATTTTGAAGTTGTGTTCAATGATACAAGTAAGTAAAAGCCTCGAAAGCTGCTTTCAGACATATACTATCCTCCGGAAGATCTCCGGACATTCTCCAGAGGGACTGTATGTGTGAGCGCAAATGTCTGAGTGAGAGGTTCCAGTCTTTCTTCCGCCTTTCTCCTGCCAGCCTCCCAGTAAGAAGTCAGCAGAATGTCAGAAGGAGCCGATATGAGAACACAGCAGGAGATTGTGTTGACGTTCTAACACGTGACATTCGCAAAAAACTAAAACTAAAAGAAAAGAGCCATACAAATAGATGACACTGACGAAGATGTCAAGATAACTTTTTTGTTGTGAGCGGAGAATCTCCAGCTCCGTTGTTCTTTTCTTAAAGGCCACCTCCAGAGAAGGTCGGCGCAAATCCTCCAGAGTTCTTGTCTGAAAATGGCGTAACATCAATTTCTAAAGTTGTCAAAGTGCAGGTCTTTTCTTACCGGGCAGTGTAGAGGCCAGAGTCTTCGGGGACAACATTTAAGAAAAATATCGCTCCACCATGGAGATGTATTCTCTCTTTCTCGTCATACGAGATATATTCAATTCTGGAGTTGTTTTTGTACCATTGTAACTCTTGGTTGTATAAGGTGCTCTCAGCCGGCGCGTCATGGACAAAATATAATGCTTCTCCTTCAACCAGGGATATGTAGGCATTATTGTCCTCACACTGGAGCTCTGCTGTATCTGACCCGGAAGAAAAAGATGATAGATTTACTGATAATGATGGAAATGAATAATCCAAAAAGACTTCATAAAAACCAAGAGCAATAGGTGTTTAAACAGTGATAATGTGGGTCATATACATACATAATGCCAGTTCATCATCATCAGCATAATGAAAATATTACCTGAACAATTGAATGTTGACATCACCACAAAGATGAGGACGAGAAGTCGGGATGCATCCATTGTCTAAAAGAGTAAATCAAAAGTTAAAGTTTTGCATTGTGTTTGATAATTAACATGTTTCATACTGCAGATACATAGGTGACTTAATAATCAGAGTTATGCGCTGTCTGCAGGAACCTATGCGGCCATCTTTGCTTCCTGAAGCTACCAGCCCCACAGAATGATAAAATCAGTTTCACAATAAGTTTCAGAAGCTGCTACACAGAGAATACTAGAATCAAATTATGCAAGAAATGGCCTCATGCTGCCCTTTTGTATGACCATTTACATAGTATTTTCATGTCTGCTTTTGCCTCTTTTTTTCTGTCATTACTTCAAATTAGACCTTGGCAGATAACAGGAGACCTGATGGTTAGAATGCACACCGGATGCACAAGCCCTGAGCAGCAGGTCGCTGCTTCAACTCACAGCTAACCAGGATTTCCCATCTCTTTTCGATTTCCTGTCTCTTTCCACTCTCGCTATGGAACATTTTGCGTTAAATTCTGTCTGGAGCATTGAAAAGGACAAAACAGATCATTCAGCTCCTGTGGAATGTCTTGTTTTTTCAATAGAGATGATCCGCAGTGTTAATATTTGGCTTCTATGGCATTTAAGTTCAGGGGTTGGTAAAACGAAGCAACTTCAATACACCCAGGATATCTTTTCGTTATCCTGCTTCACTTAACCCAAATCAGACAATGGCAGATTCGATATCGTAGCAAAGGCCCCTGATCTCTTCACTTCCCACAGATTGGGGAGTGGACATAATGCAGGAGAACCCCTCCTGTGACAAACATATGGATATTATTTAACATGGCAGGGAAAAACTAAATCCTGAAATCCAGAATCCTGAAATGTGTCAAATCAAAAAAGAAGCATTTAAATAAACACAAATAACCTATACAACAGCTAAAGACTATAAAAGAAACCATATATTTTTGAAAAAGCAGAGCTCATTCAGCTCATCCCTGTGCTACCAAAGTGAATATCTCGGAGTTGAGGCTATCGGCGTAGCATTGCGTAGTGATCAGTCGGCAGCTCTGCTATCTTCCCACAGATAACCCCCGCTTAAAATTGTTATTTCATTTTTAACCAGCAAAATGTCAACAAAAAAAGAAAAGCCCTTATCAGATCACCACTGCAGAAAAACAAGTTTGAAATTAGTCAGTTACCAAGGACAGGCATGAGGTTATAGAAGTTCCTGGTGGAAAAAGTGACGTTAAAAAATGTTATCTGCACAGGAGATAATGGATCTTATCTTTTATACAGCAAGTTGCTCACCTCAGCACACTGATGCGTAACACATTTCCTCTGAGACATCAACAGCAGTTGTCAATCTCTATACACATACACATGAGAGTGAAGTTTGTGGGATGTAAATGAGAATCAGCGATCTTAAAAGGGCTAAAGAGCTCAGTCGGGCTGCGGAGTTGGATCATTCTCAGAAGGATTGTCACAACAAGCAGTTTGACATCACACGCCGCCATTTCAACCACTGTTCATATAAAAATACACATAGACACTACTTAGAGTTTACACAATAAACCAAATAACCAAGCCCATCTCATACAGTCACAGGGCTGTTATGGCATCAAGCAATACATCAATCATCACTAAACTGTTGTGTCACTTTAAAATAACATCACATTGATCATAAAGCAAATATTTCTAGCAGATTCAGCTGCAAAACAGAGGCATTAATCCTCACTCTTCTAAATGATCGAAAATATGTTGAGCATAATTTCATTTCCACTGAGGTCTTACAGTTGTAAATTACCGAAGCTTTTTGTTACTCAGGTACCTCGTGATTTGGCACTATACAGACGTTAAATAAAAAATGATACAGTAAAGAAATAACTCTGCAACACTATATGAAACATTTGCTTACCTCATAAAGTGCTGGAAGCTGGGAGGGATTCAGCCACTCTCTGTCTGTGTTCTTCTCCTCTGACTGTCTGTGTGCTAGCTCTCACTGAACAGAATGGGTGAGCAGCGTGTGCTGCACATGAGAACAAGGAAATTGAGACACACACCCACAAAACACGCACACCCTCACACACACACACACACACACACACACACACACACACACACACACACACACAGTTTTTCTTATTTATTTGAAGGGAGTTCCACTGAAGAGCGCAATATTCTCCTTTCCATCAAAAACTCAATCATGCAATCATCCACCTACATATTCCAAGTTATTACAGTGGACTAACAGTGTGCGATGTGGGACTTTGCAGCTTCAGCCTTTTGTATTTAGAACATCTTTTCGCCACCAAGGAAGTTATTTTTTCACTTATATTTGTTTGTTTGTTTATTTGTAAGAAAGATTAGGCTACAGAGAACTTCAGGGTGTCACCAAAACATTCACTTTTAACCCCCTACCATGGTAAACCCACAGCTCCTTACAGAGTGTGTTGTCGTGCAAACCACGTAGTGCAAATCAAATAGTGTAAACCACTTCAAGAGTCTTTGGTGAATTCTGTCTATCACATGTGTCCACTACACACTGATGTATATGAGTGTGTGAAACTTGGTGCAGCATGATTGAATGTAAAGAGACTGTTGGGCCGAGGCAGAGGTATGAACTCCTCTGAGTGACATTATAGTTTGTTTACAGGCTGTTGTCTTCATCGGGTTAACATCAGAATATTGGTGTCCATGTGATCGTGTCTAATGGATGGATGGACGCATGGACAAATGGATGGACGGATGAGTAGATAGATGTACTTTATTGATCCCAAATTGGGAAAGTATTGTGCTACAACAACATTTAAAGGGCATTGCAAATAGAGCGAAGAACAAAAGACTTAATACAAAAGATGACAAAAAGAGACTAGCATGCAAAATTGCAGTAGTTGTTTGCAAAGGTAAAGTTAGGAACATGAATAAATATGAATATAAGATGTGCAAAAAAAAACAAAAAAAACAATTACAGTTATTGCAGGAGTAATCAGGGATGATTGGCCTTCATAAAACATGGGTACTTTTACTAAAACATAAAGATGTATTGCATAAGTCGCTCATAAACAACACAGACCTCATTGTTCAGTGAGTAAAATGGTTTCTCCCGAGTTATTTTGAGTTTGCAGTTTTTAAAACAATACTTCTCTCCTCAATGTGGAGCTGCCAAGACAACTGTTTCTCATTACCAGCTCCAGAGGTAAAGCCAAGGCATTACCTCACAAATAATCACTCTCTTATTGTTTGCAGTCATCAGCCTGAATACTTGTTCTCTTAATAACATTGTAGCTGTGGGAATCTAAATTCAGCAGCCAGCTTCCAAACTGGTTGTATATATTTTAAACTTGACTGCACAGAGAAACCTGCAGAGGATATCTGAGGTTCTGAAGTGATAAAATAACAAAGATAAGATGTTTCTCTGAAAGGCTGAACAGGAAATGCTTGTTGAAAATGTACAGAGTCGGTTAGTGAAGGGTTGTGGTTCCTTATGCTTCGCGTTTCTTACAAATAAAGCCTGTAGGAGAATGTGTGGTTATAGTTGAAATTTTAAACTCTTAAACCCTGAATTCAAAACTAGGAATTGTGCTCAGTGTTTTTGTTTAAAGCTGAGACAATGATGCCTCTGTTTGTGCACATTTACGCATACTTTTATAACTCAGATGGTAAATTTGTGGTTTGAGGCCGTTGGGCTTAAGTGGTTTTCCAAAGTAGTTTTTTCCTGTTGCTGCTGGACACAAGACATCTCTCAGCAAGTATGGGAAATCTACACCCATTTTCTAATCAGCTAACATCAACACGAGACAGGCTTCCAGCATCTCAATATCTTAAAGGGGACATAGCATGCCCATTTTACCACAAGTTGATATGGTTCCTTGGGGTCTTAATGAAATGTCTGTAACATACTTTGGTCAAAATACCACAAGGATCATTTCAAACAGCACCCTTTTTACCCTGTCTAAAACAGCCCTCCACAGAGTGACCTGTTTTGAGTGCCTGTTCCTTTAAATGCTAATGAGCCAGCTCCCCCTCCCCCCTCTCCCCCCATGATTTTAAACGATATAAATTACATATTTTATATGATATAAATTATCAAATATGCATCCCATACTTTGTATTCCCCTTCTGTTGTCCTGGAGCTTTAATTTTCCCAATCACATAATTAAATGTCCCCCTCTGCCCATCCACTACAAGCATACAAGCAGACAGACAGGGAGAGAAAGAGAGGTGGGGGGGGGCTATGAAGACCATCATTTACCCCCGAACCCCGACATTCAACGGGTACAACAACAAGCGGAGAAAGCAGAATCGCGGGCTGACCTTATATATACAGTCTATGGGGCTGACCAGCGGAGAAATGCACGTCCCGTGTGAACAGCCAGGCGGCTGCACGCTTGAGAACGGCGCTGTGCTGCCTCGCTGCGGCGCTTCCGCGTCCGGTGTAAACCCTGCGTAACGAGTGGGGGGGCTCTGTTTGTGCCAGTGTTACAGTAGTGCTGAACACTGCGGAAGTCTTCCACACTGCTGGCTGTGTGGCGCTGACACAAATTCCAGCTCACGCATGGGAGAGCGAGCGGTCGCGCCCGAGCAGCTGCTGCAGCCTCCCAGTCCCAACGATGCAGACAAATGCCACATGTGAGTGAATCGCGGGCTGACCAGCGGAGAAATGCTCGTCCCGTGTGAACAGCGGCGGCTGCGTGCTTGGGAACGGCGCTGCGCTGCCTCGCAGCCTCGCTGCCTCCGGTGTAAACCCGGCGTAACGAGTGTGGGGGGAGGTGGGCCAAGGCCATGTAGGGAGACTTCCAGTACCTTGTTACGACACAAAACCCAGGAAGCTCAATCGAGTCACTCAAGCATGACGTTTCTGACTTAGAGGAACCATAACAAAATGCGCAAGTGTTTTTTTCCCAGAGTTTTGGGGTTGGTAGACATGCCAGATACCCACATTAACCTGTAGAAGCACTAACAAAGTGGAATTTGCATGCTATGTCCCCTTTAATGTCTGCACAGGGACACAGAGTAGGAAAAAGATGAAGTGATTTCCCCGATCAAAATCACTCAGCAATACTTGCTAGAAGGATGGAACATGGGCCATGGAAGAACCAACACAATTGTGGGATGGACCTAGGAACATTTTCACCAACTTCCTACGAATCTGATCAGGTGAAAAACAGCAATGCCTTTAAGTGTTGAAATCACAACTTGAAATTGAACTTGGTTCAGTCAGTCTGGGGTATAATTATTGAAGAATCTTTCAAATGGGCTACAGTTGAGAAATTGCATTGGCTGTATTCAGCTTCACCTACTCTTAAAACTGAGCCAAATATTGCTCATCTAGAAAAACTGTGACCTCGGATAATCTTGAACAACCTTTAAAATAACATGATGAAGGAAATTCCCCTGGTACTCTCCCCAATCTGTCAATGTGATAGATTGATTTTATTAGGAAGCTGATTATTGATATAAATTCAAAAGGCAATAAAAGCAGTCATAGGGACATAAAAACAAATGGAATTCATTTATAGTCTTACAAAGAGTTAAAATGTTTAAGCTATAAGAACAAAGTCCTGTGAAAAAGGTTAAAGTTTTAAACAAAAAGGGTTAACGTAGTTAAAAATCTTTTTGTTAAAAGAATAAGGATTTCTACCTGCCAGATGAGCTAATCTGTGATCTACTGGTATAGCCTTTTTGAGAGGTGACATTGGTGATTGATTAGTCATACCTGCAGAGGCCGGATAGGGGAGCTCTGGGCCACTGTGCTATTCTCAATGAAGCTGCCAGAGAGGAAACATCGTGTCCGAGCATCTTTATTGATATCTCCCCTTTTCAGGTATAAAATGAATGTTTATGCTCTTGAACATTGGAAGATGTTTGCTAAGTTGTTTTGTTACCATGTTGAGTGTTTTGGAAGCATTATTTCGATTTGTTGGATTGATAATTGGTATACTGTTTAGCTGGCTAAACTCCGTTCTTCCAGTGGCAGGCATGGAGCGGCACGAGGTTAGCATAAGTGCAACAGATGTTGTGTGCATTTTGACTGTGTTTAGCTCAGTAAGACACACAAACAGAGTATGAGGTTGCTAATGTGTATCTGTGTGGTTAATTTTCACTATGTTTATGGGTGTGAATAATTACTAATGCATTTGTGGATTCATTTCTAAATTTACTGTAAATAATAAGGAACAAGGTATATAACAAAGATAAGAGACTAATGGCTACTAATGTCTAAGATATTTTTGTTTATTGCCAATACATTTAAGTTTGATATTTAAGTTGATGTTCAATGATTAATAGGCCACTTTCATATATAGTTACCTGTCTACTTACCTGTATAAGAAAAGTGAGAGAAAAGAAAATTAGATTGGGAAGTTGACCTTGTAATGGAAAGAAAATGCATAACATTGTTTAAATATTTTATACTGAGAGAACTGTTGTACCTATGTAAATTGTTACTTCTGAAAATTCTTAATGAAGCTGCCAGAGAGGAAACATCGTGTCCGATCATCTTTTTTGATATCTCTGTTAAGACCAGGCTTTGGATGCAGAGGCAGAGAGAGGCTTGAGACAGAAGTCAAGTCAAACAGGGTTTAATAGTATGACCGTGTGGAACAGGTAGGCAGGCAGGAATCCGAGGCTGGAGTCAGGGGTGATGAATGTCCGTGAGGAGCAGGCAGGCAGGCAGGCAGGCAGAAATCTGAGGCTGGAGTCAGGGCTAATGTCCAGCTGTTGATCCTGGGCAGGGAGACAGGGAAAGTCAGGACACAGCATAAAAGGAAGTTTCAGAATCTTCTAGTATCGTTTACTAAAGGTGATGGCTGGCAGTACTGACGGTAACTTAGTCTATAGTCCGGCGAAGACTGAGAGCAGGGCTGGAGCTTATAAAAGGTAGCTGACCGATCAACAGCAGCTGTGTAGCCAAGAACCCAACTCCAGCACACCAGGTCCTCACTAGGGGGCAGATGAGGCAGAGGGCATGACAATCTCCCCTTTTCAGGGCGCAACATCAACAATTACAAGGTTCCAGTCAGACTAAGATTACTGTCACAACAGCAGGTGAAAATGTGGCAACTGACCACGTACCTGACCATAACATATTTCAAAATCATCAGTTATTTTGCTTCCGAATCAGACACACTCTGAACTCAGCGGTATTCAACCTGATAAATAAAAAATGTTTTATGATAACTGACATACGCGACAAGAGAACATGAGGTCACACAGTTGGGAGGTTAAATCTGTAATCACAGGTTAGATATGCACAACACATGTTTTCTGTCGTAGTAAAAGGTGAAGGAGGCAGCTGAGAATGTGCTGAAGAACATTGCCAATGCTGACACTCATTTTATTCTGATTATCTAACCAGTTTATTCAGTTATCTAACTACTGAAAACCGAGTTAAGATTATTGTAGTGGAAAAATAACTAATTGTGGTTGAAACCTATGTTGTAGTTGAAAAGTAAGTTTTATGACCTGTATCTACATACATATACAACCTGCCCAAATACTTTATGACCTGAACTGTTTTATGGTCTGAACTGTGTATGACCTGAAAACTGTCAGACCCTTTTCATCACTTATTTACCCTCCAAAGAACTGAATGCTTATCTCCAAAGGAAACATATGTAAATCAGTTATCTGTGTTTAGATTCCTCTCTCAACCTGCGCCTACAAAACCAGTCTGAACTGATTCAGACACACAGCCTTAGTTCTCCTATATAAGATCCTTGCATTTGACTGTCCTGCATCTTCACTCTGAGATCCGTGTGACTATCTGTGTTGATCCTTTCTGCAGAAAGCCCCTATTAAAATACACAAAGACAAATTTGGTGTTCCAGCCTCTTGTATTTCCAGATTTCCATCACATTATCTTGAATGGTTTTCTTTCTTTCTTCGAACCATTTTGTTACTTTCATTGGACGTCAGAGAAGTAAAGACAAAGGAAAATATTAAAATCAAAAAAGCTATGTGCAATAACCGAACCAGAATATCTTAAATATAAAAATATACTAATGCATAAATAGGCTTGCATTCTAGTAAATGATACTGAGAGCCCTTGTGTTAAGCCATTATGTCCTGAAGAGAAAAACAGTAAGAGTAAAATGTCGTCACCACTCTGTAAAGTGTGGTTTGAGTGGTCATCAAGACTAGAAAACCAACCATTCACACACACATGAATACAGTGCCTCAATGTGGACACACTCACACTGGGGAAATATGTGCATCAGTGTCTTTCCAAAGGAAATCTAAGCACTTGTAATGTAGGAGATCCGGGGATCCAACCACCGGCATTGTGGTTAGTGGATGACTCACTCAAACTCCTTAGCCACGTCCGCACATTTTGACGTCAAGTTTTATATACAGTTTTGTTGTGCAATAATGCATTAAACGTGATACCATAGCATGGTGTGCCTTTTGGCATTCAATAAATTTGGTTATCAAAATAAAATATTGAATATTAATATTAAACATTAATATTAAATAATAACTTTAATTGATTAAAGTTACCTCGGGGCACCACCCTTCAAAGGAAGGGAAAAGATAGCCAATATATTGATTAAGTCTCATAAAAGTACTAACTATAAATTTGGAACTCTGATTAACAATTAAATTAATAACTATAACCCAAATTACCATATAGATAGCTAGCTAAGTTGAAGGATATAGAGTTCTTGACAATGTGGAGGTTGGCATAATTCACTTATGCAACATTAATGAAAAAACATTTGTTAAAGAAAAACATTTATTATGAATATAATAAAGTATAAAAACACAAATTACTAACGGTGTACTTTCTCAATAAAGATATGTATGTGAGTATGCGTAAGTGTCTGTGTGTGTCAGCGTGCTGCCAAAATGGCGGTTGGCCACTCCGCAGATAACGCCCCCCCCCCTTTGGAATGTTTACGACATGTAGAGAGATGGGTGCTGAGATATGCGTGTCTGTGTTGGTGCCAAATTAGAGAAAGCTTGAAGGTTGGTAGAGCTTGGATTGGGAGGTTTGGGTCTGAGAGGACACCGTAGGAAAAGAGGAGTTCGTTAGATCATCAGAGACTTTTACAGGAGTGCATCTAGACAGAATAATGTGCGAAACAATAATAGAGGAGATCATGAGTAACACGTATAGAGAGCCTCTCAGGCCACACAACCCTGGATACACATCCTTATCAATTAAGTGTATGAAATCGTGCACATCTACAATTTCCCTTGAACACTCAATTTAAGATGTGGACGTCTCCACGAATCCTTGTTCATTTCTCCGGCAAAACAGGAAAAATGCCTTCAACTAGGATGATTGCCACGAGGATGAGTCAGATAAACATTAATAATCCACAATAATCCAGAGAGAATGACTAATACACCCGTTCCAAATAAAACCCTTTAAATGTATTATTTCTTATGTTTGATTTTGTATTTGAGAAATCACCTAAAAAGTCATGAAAAATCTGAATTTCAACATCTCACCAGATATAAGATGACCAAAGAGAGGTCATTGGATCCCTGTGAAGAAGGTCCGGAACCCCAGTTATTTCGGCCCTCTCTTCTCTTCACTGTTGGACGTAAAGGCAGAAGATTTTTTCTCCTGGGTGATCAGCCACCGAAAACTTCTCGGGTCCAGACGATCTTTCAAGGGATCCTGTTCGTGACGCCAAGTTTGTGGTGGAAATTCATCTTGAGATTTGAAATAATGAAATTCTCAGACTGGAGTTGCCTTTGAGTCTTTTTAATAGTAAGCTCTGCAGAGGTTACACAACAAGCACGGGTGCTCAAAATGGAACTGGCCGCAAGTTCATAAAAGCCAGAACTTATACAAAGAGGCGTTTCATAAAACATAATATGAAAAAAAGACATGAAAGACATGAGATCATCATCTGTGTCTGTCCGTCCGCTGTAGCAGTTGGAAGAAAACATCACCAAATAAGGGCATACACCCTGTTTATCAAGGTCATAGCAGTGAGACACCGCCAAATAAGGGTTCCATCCTGTCAGGTAGACAGTATCACAGCAGTGAGACACCTGGTCAGGGGGATTTCCACTACCTTAGACACTGGTCAGTGCAATTTTCCACTACAAGGTCAATCCAACAGGAGAAGGAAAACATTTAAAATAATTTATCATTTAAAAAAAGTAACTGAATAATAATATTATATATATCTCACCAAAACAAATGGTCATGTTAGCAAGTCAAAAAGGATGAAGCACAAGAAACAAAAAACAATTTCTTGTATTTAAAACACATTGAAATTATAAAAGTATTTTCTTACAACTTCTCACCCTTTTTCTTTAGAATAATAACATTGTTAATGTTTATCTTCAGCAAATTGTATTTATGCTGTGCATCCTCATAAACTAAAGTAGTGGAGCCTTTATTTACAGAACTACATACTCTGTATTTAAACACACCATATTGGTTTAATACTTGAACAATTAGGAATGGATATGAATGTGTAGCCTCTGTCAGATGCTGCCCCTAGGACACATACATTTCACAATAAAAGTTCACAACAAAACAGTAAAGGACTCAGACTACCTGAGTTAAGTGGGCAACTTCAAGTCATTAGGAGAGAGCAGAGAATATCACAAAATTCCACAGAAAAAGCACAATAAACACAAACAGCAGCACATAGATGAGTCTCCTAAAGTGAGCAGTGAGATCCTGTAAAAACTCCAGACAGCTCTTCTTTATCTCAAATGAGAGCATACTGTGGACACCTCTTGGCAGGTGTGGCCGGCATCAGGTATCGAACTCTCTTCCAGAAGCGTGAGTTACGCGCAGCAGCATCCCGCGAACCCTCTGGCCACCTGATGGGGGCGCTTTTTCGAATCAAATGCTGCAGGCCAATGGGGAGGTGTGTGTATCCCTGTGGCCCAGTGTCTCCCAGCTGGATCAGAATCACACTCATCTCCCTCTGCACCAGAGCATGGTGGAGCCCAACCTGGAAAATCACAGATGGCATTTATTTTATTTGTCTATAGTTACAGGGTGACAAAACTTCAGATAGAGAAATCCAAAGATGTTTGGCTAAGTAACATAAAAGACAAGAAGCTAAAATCAATTCTTCTTTAGTCTTAATTTTCTAAAAATACAACTTCACCATCTCATGTCAAGTTATAAATATGTTCTATAATGATTCAAAATTGATTGATTTTAAGATGACAAATTGTAATAATTATGTTTTTTATTTAATAATCATCTCCAGATAATTGTATATGCTATGTTCAGACAATATTTACTCTTGGTCACAACTTGAGGCAAATATCAGACAAAAGACCCTCAAACCTCAGTGAATCCACTTCATCGGAAACATTGAAAAGAAACACAAGTAACATAAATAAACCGAAAAGCAAACATAGCATATGCTAATATATAACAAATAGGAAAAAATTGAAATAGAAAGAATAATATTAATGTTAACAGTAGAAGATGACCAAGAAGAAAAAAAACTATAAAACATTGCAGCCAATAACAACAACTATAAAAATCTAATTATTGTCCTAATGGTTTTACTCTGAATTTCTCAGACTCGTATACCTGCCAGTCAAACCCTCCTATCACTGATTCATGGAGCGAGTCGAGACGTTGGTCAGTGATTTCAGAGCCTGATCCTGAACCTGGGGTGAGGATCACCATCAGTCTTCTGCTCTGCTTCATGTTGTTCTCCACCAGCTCCACGTGGTCTAAGAGGTCACAAAAACGATGTAATGCAGAGATATGAAAAATGCTTCCTCAAGCTTATACCACAAAAAAAAACACAATGTCATAAAAAACTTTTAAAGACAACCTTGTTTATGTGTGCTTAAAATTTAGCTTTAGTTTTTCAGGAGCTCCTGGACCACTTCAATGAGTCACATGGGAGAAGTTCTGACCAAAAAGGGTGAAAGGGTGAAAGAGTCATGACCCAAATCTCTGTCTCCTGTGAAAAACTCTCAATCAATCAATCAATCAATCCATTTATCAATGAATCAAATCAAATCAAATATACTTTATTGTCCCCATAGAGAATTTTTTTCTTGGGCCAAAGTGCTACAGCAGCTGCAGAACAGTACATTGTGCAACAAACAAACACAAACTGTCGACAAGGACATATCGTGTAAGACCCAGAATAACAATGCAGAATAAAAATGAGTTGAATATTACACCTGCCTTAAAAACACTTAAAAAGATAAAGCGCTAAAAGTATATAACACATAAAAGATAAAAAAAACTCAAACTGGCATTAAAACCTAAAAAACCAGAGTGTTAAAATGTGACTGACAAAGTGCAAAGGTTATTGCTAAAAATGTTTTGTCATGTGACTATTTTCACCTGGATGCAAATGGACACAATGTTTTTTTTTAGTTTAGCACATTTTAATCATTTCAATTTACACTGAAACCACTGTTCAAAGCAAAAAGAGAAGACAGGAAGACATGTAAAGAGAGGATGTAAGAGAGAAGAATGATGATGTCATCAACAGCTGGAGTCCACCAGATGTTTGGATCGGCGAACACTGTCCAGATGTTTTGGATCGGCGAACGCTGTCCAGATATTTGGATCAGCTGATACTATTCTTGACTTTAAATGACTTCACTATTACTATGGCATCTCTTGAATGGGCCAATAACTGTGTATCCTCATATGGTGTTTAGAAGTTGAGTTTGAAGTTGAATCAAAAGAAAATGGCGTTGGAGGTACTTGGAAAACGTTTCCACTCTCAGCCAAGGAGCTTCTTCATTTCTGACAGACTAGTGGGAGGATCCAGGGACGGAAGTCAAATATCTGACCAACAACCAGGTTCAGAAACCAGCACTTCAACTTTGCTTGGATTGCCTGTGAATCCTCTGATGGCCACTTTCTAGTGGTTTTATCCAAGATTTCCCACAGATTCGAAGAAATTTCATATATTTGTGCCTGTGCATCCAAAACTAAAACACAAACAAAAAATAAGAAATATAATTCATACCTTCTCCAGGTATGTCATCCCTCCCTTGGATGAAGAGTCGATATCCACACTTTTCCTCCAGGACAGAGGGTAGAACCTGTGTGATGAACTGACAGAGTGTGTTCTCAGTGACCTTGTCCATCTTCTGCATCTGGTAGACCACGTAAGCATCGTACAACCTCACATCTGTTAAATACAAGGAAATTCATGGAAAAGTCGTTTTTTTGCTCACGATTTTCCATTTTGTCCAGTTTTGTCTTATTTATTTTCTTCTGAGATCGTGCAGCTCGACCACACATCTTGAGTTAATCAATATTATGTAAGTTATGTGACTTACAAAATTACATCAGTTCTTAATAGAAAATTAGAGAATGCCAAAAACACCATCTTAAAAATACTTGGACCTGACGGCAGGTGTGTGAAGTAACCGGTTCCTGCAACAAAATCTATTATTAAATAAAAAAATCCTCTCCTTACCTTTCTTGTGACTCCTCAGATGGAAGCAGGGTCTGAACAAGAGTGCGAGGTCGACAGCAAAGCACTTCACCAGCACAGCAGCAAACACACACAGGAGCAACACACACACGGCTCTAATAACCAACGAAGTTATTGACGCTGGAAAACAAACACGAGTTCAATAAAGTAAGTTAAATGTGTAAAACTACATGATGAGTATAGTCAAGGATTAAAATCACCCATTATTTCCATCAGCCAAGAATAAAGTCTTATGATTGGACGACAGACTGACCTCTCCGCTTCAGCGTTAAAGTGGCTGATTTGGCTGTGTAAAAACCTCTGCCGCTGCAATTGAATTCAGCCTGAAAATCCTTTGCCGACACTTTTTTAATGGTCAGGATCGCAGTGGTGATGGTGTTCTTTGAAGGCCTCTCCATGATTCTGACAGAGGACACAGAGTTTGGCTCATTAAAGATGAGGAAACAACAGAGTGAAGTGGTTCAGGGCAGAGATTTACACAAAATCAACAATTTAATTCAAGGTTTGAAGTTTTTTTCTTTTTCTTTTCTTTGTGGTCAGAACTTGAAACTTTCTGTTGGGGCTTTGAAATTACGTTTCAGACTTTGGCCTTGTTATTTCCTCATGATTGGTCTTTGGATTTTAATTAACGAATTGTTTGTTCTGTTTATATTATTTGTTTGTTCATGTATTACTTTAAATGTTCAGTGTGTAGGATTTAAGAACATCTAGTGGTGAAGTTGCATGTTGCAGCTGAATACCCCTCAACCCACCCTCCCCTTCCAAACATGAAACAGAAACTGTGGAAACCTATAAAGTATTTAAATATAAAGGGCCAATTCTAGGTTAGAGAAAACAACAATTCATACAATTTAGGTGAAACACTAGTGTTAACATCACTAGGATTATTTAAAATTAAATTTCTGACAATAGATCCATTTCACCTAAATCCTACACTATACCAGACCTATAAAGTCAAGCTGTTTCTCAATTCAGGGGCTGCCCCATTTCGAGGCTGACAAATGCAACCTTTCATCCCAGAGAAAACGGGAGGATCCTTCCCTGCCCAACCTATCCCAGGATTCACAGGGACAAAAAACCAAGAGGCATTAAAACTTTCTTGTCGTGTATAACTTCAGAACTAAGGGCGGGATGAGCTGGTCGCACCAATCACAAAAAACCTGTAGACCCAACCATCTCATTTCAGTTCAGCCTTAGTGGTCTGCACGGCCCACGAATGAGGCGGCCTCTTGCTCTACTTCCTGTCTTTGTCCACATTTTGTTTTACCTGTGTTATACCTCAATTCAAAATACATGGATTGCAGCAATTCTGGTTTGCACTACTCTCGTCCTATATATCGTGTGCCTTATGACTGCATACTATGTCGTACTAAGTACTATGTTTTGAGTACTTAGTATGTTGCATACTTATATGTACTTGTAAAATCTGTCTACTTATGTGTTTACACCGGGGATCAAAGAGAGAAACGACATTTCAATCCCTGTCCTGTACATATGGCAGAATTGTCGTAAATAAAGTTGACTTTTGACTTTGATAAAAACATCTTTTCTGCATTGTTTCCTCTGTATAATAAAATGTGTCATATCTGTGAAGACTTGTCAGCTGGTGTATTTTGTTCAGGCTCTATAGTTGTAACACTGTATAAATGATAAGTTAGATGTTTAGTGAGACAGTTAACTGACACTCTAACATATTATATTAAGTTGTATGATATTTTAATCAGGCTTACTGTTTGGTGGTTTGATTGTATCCGGCCATCTGGTTGACTGGGTCTCCATTAACATGCCAGCTAGCTGTACAATCTTTGACATTACTCCCACAGAAAACTGTGCAGTTCAACTTGAGCTCCAAGCCTGGGAGAAAGAATAAAACACATTTTATACATTTATTACCATTGGTAATTATGCAACAATTCTTCCATTATTCAACAATTCAATTCTATCCATTCACAGGCTTATCACTCAAAGGCAACACTATGTTAATAATCAATTACATATAGGTCAGATATAGATGGTCATTCAGGGAACCATTCCTACTTTCATCTGCAAACTGCTCCTTGTTTATAGGAGAGAGGATTTCTACACCAGGGTAAGAAGCTGGATCTGTAAGCAAAAATAAAACACAATGTTTTTCACAGAAACTCGTAAATGTGTGTGACTCAAGAATGTATTTACACAGCGGATGTATGATGCACAATAGATCAGAAACAGACCAGAAAAGCTCTCTCACCTGGAACTACTAGCCTCCTGGAGCCTGACGTGTTGTACGCCCTGTCATTGTGCCTCCAGGTACAAATGCAAGTGTAGATGCCCTCATCTTGTTTGCTGGCATTTTCAACCCACATGTTGTCTTCATGGCGACCTTGAAGAAGACTGTAGTCCTGCAGCAGACAGTGGGAATAAAGACCCACTTGAAAAATATGAAAATGAATTTGGAAAAACGACAGAAGAACTTAGAGGTGTCACTGTAATCACACCTTGTACCAGGTGAAGTTTCCTCCAAACTTGATACATGTTTCTCTGACACGATGTGGACAGCCGACATTCTTGTTCTGGTTGGTGTCCCTGATTTGTCCGTACAGTTTGGGGTTCTCTCGTTCACTCGCTTCTAAGACCTCCACTTCTACATTGTAGTTGCTGCACTCTCCGTTTTGGTCTATATGCCTGGAAGAGAAGCAACCCAGATGGTAAAATGGTTCCGGCCACATGTTTTTGTTCCTTTTTGCTTAATATACACCAGTATGTCAAAGTTTGTTCCCCTCTCAGATAGCGTTTTCCTCCTGGTAAATTACATAGGATGGTGTTTGGACTTGGGTTAGGTCATAGTAAAGAACGGTAGTGAAAACAAGTGTTGTGGTGTAAGGATCTGGTGAAGCATTTGAGTTTTAACCAGGAACGTTTAGCTGGGATTGGACAGTGGAGAGAGTGTTTTCATGAGTTACCTAAAGATCAGAACCTGACATGATTTTGAAGTTGTGTTCAATGATACAAGTAAGTAAAAGCCTCGAAAGCTGCTTTCAGACATATACTATCCTCCGGAAGATCTCCGGACATTCTCCAGAGGGACTGTATGTGTGAGCGCAAATGTCTGAGTGAGAGGTTCCTGTCTTTCTTCCGCCTTTCTCCTGCCAGCCTCCCAGTAAGAAGTCAGCAGAATGTCAGAAGGAGCCGATATGAGAACACAGCAGGAGATTGTGTTGACGTTCTAACACGTGACATTCGCAAAAAACTAAAACTAAAAGAAAAGAGCCATACATATAGATGACACTGACGAAGATGTCAAGATAACTTTTTTGTTGTGAGCGGAGAATCTCCAGCTCCGTTGTTCTTTTCTTAAAGGCCACCTCCAGAGAAGGTCGGCGCAAATCCTCCAGAGTTCTTGTCTGAAAATGGCGTAACATCAATTTCTAAAGTTGTCAAAGTGCAGGTCTTTTCTTACCGGGCAGTGTAGAGGCCAGAGTCTTCGGGGACAACATTTAAGAAAAATATCGCTCCACCATGGAGATGTATTCTCTCTTTCTCGTCATACGAGATATATTCAATCCTGGAGTTGTTTTTGTACCATTGTAACTCTTGGTTGTATAAGGTGCTCTCAGCCGGCGCGTCATGGACAAAATATAATGCTTCTCCTTCAACCAGGGATATGTAGGCATTATTGTCCTCACACTGGAGCTCTGCTGTATCTGACCCGGAAGAAAAAGATGATAGATTTACTGATAATGATGGAAATGAATAATCCAAAAAGACTTCATAAAAACCAAGAGCAATAGGTGTTTAAACAGTGATAATGTGGGTCATATACATACATAATGCCAGTTCATCATCATCAGCATAATGAAAATATTACCTGAACAATTGAATGTTGACATCACCACAAAGATGAGGACGAGAAGTCGGGATGCATCCATTGTCTAAAAGAGTAAATCAAAAGTTAAAGTTTTGCATTGTGTTTGATAATTAACATGTTTCATACTGCAGATACATAGGTGACTTAATAATCAGAGTTATGCGCTGTCTGCAGGAACCTATGCGGCCATCTTTGCTTCCTGAAGCTACCAGCCCCACAGAATGATAAAATCAGTTTCACAATAAGTTTCAGAAGCTGCTACACAGAGAATACTAGAATCAAATTATGCAAGAAATGGCCTCATGCTGCCCTTTTGTATGACCATTTACATAGTATTTTCATGTCTGCTTTTGCCTCTTTTTTTCTGTCATTACTTCAAATTAGACCTTGGCAGATAACAGGAGACCTGATGGTTAGAATGCACACCGGATGCACAAGCCCTGAGCAGCAGGTCGCTGCTTCAACTCACAGCTAACCAGGATTTCCCATCTCTTTTCGATTTCCTGTCTCTTTCCACTCTCGCTATGGAACATTTTGCGTTAAATTCTGTCTGGAGCATTGAAAAGGACAAAACAGATCATTCAGCTCCTGTGGAATGTCTTGTTTTTTCAATAGAGATGATCCGCAGTGTTAATATTTGGCTTCTATGGCATTTAAGTTCAGGGGTTGGTAAAACGAAGCAACTTCAATACACCCAGGATATCTTTTCGTTATCCTGCTTCACTTAACCCAAATCAGACAATGGCAGATTCGATATCGTAGCAAAGGCCCCTGATCTCTTCACTTCCCACAGATTGGGGAGTGGACATAATGCAGGAGAACCCCTCCTGTGACAAACATATGGATATTATTTAACATGGCAGGGAAAAACTAAATCCTGAAATCCAGAATCCTGAAATGTGTCAAATCAAAAAAGAAGCATTTAAATAAACACAAATAACCTATACAACAGCTAAAGACTATAAAAGAAACCATATATTTTTGAAAAAGCAGAGCTCATTCAGCTCATCCCTGTGCTACCAAAGTGAATATCTCGGAGTTGAGGCTATCGGCGTAGCATTGCGTAGTGATCAGTCGGCAGCTCTGCTATCTTCCCACAGATAACCCCCGCTTAAAATTGTTATTTCATTTTTAACCAGCAAAATGTCAACAAAAAAAGAAAAGCCCTTATCAGATCACCACTGCAGAAAAACAAGTTTGAAATTAGTCAGTTACCAAGGACAGGCATGAGGTTATAGAAGTTCCTGGTGGAAAAAGTGACGTTAAAAAATGTTATCTGCACAGGAGATAATGGATCTTATCTTTTATACAGCAAGTTGCTCACCTCAGCACACTGATGCGTAACACATTTCCTCTGAGACATCAACAGCAGTTGTCAATCTCTATACACATACACATGAGAGTGAAGTTTGTGGGATGTAAATGAGAATCAGCGATCTTAAAAGGGCTAAAGAGCTCAGTCGGGCTGCGGAGTTGGATCATTCTCAGAAGGATTGTCACAACAAGCAGTTTGACATCACACGCCGCCATTTCAACCACTGTTCATATAAAAATACACATAGACACTACTTAGAGTTTACACAATAAACCAAATAACCAAGCCCATCTCATACAGTCACAGGGCTGTTATGGCATCAAGCAATACATCAATCATCACTAAACTGTTGTGTCACTTTAAAATAACATCACATTGATCATAAAGCAAATATTTCTAGCAGATTCAGCTGCAAAACAGAGGCATTAATCCTCACTCTTCTAAATGATCGAAAATATGTTGAGCATAATTTCATTTCCACTGAGGTCTTACAGTTGTAAATTACCGAAGCTTTTTGTTACTCAGGTACCTCGTGATTTGGCACTATACAGACGTTAAATAAAAAATGATACAGTAAAGAAATAACTCTGCAACACTATATGAAACATTTGCTTACCTCATAAAGTGCTGGAAGCTGGGAGGGATTCAGCCACTCTCTGTCTGTGTTCTTCTCCTCTGACTGTCTGTGTGCTAGCTCTCACTGAACAGAATGGGTGAGCAGCGTGTGCTGCACATGAGAACAAGGAAATTGAGACACACACCCACAAAACACGCACACCCACACACACACACACACACACACACACACACACACACACACACACACACACACAGTTTTTCTTATTTATTTGAAGGGAGTTCCACTGAAGAGCGCAATATTCTCCTTTCCATCAAAAACTCAATCATGCAATCATCCACCTACATATTCCAAGTTATTACAGTGGACTAACAGTGTGCGATGTGGGACTTTGCAGCTTCAGCCTTTTGTATTTAGAACATCTTTTCGCCACCAAGGAAGTTATTTTTTCACTTATATTTGTTTGTTTGTTTATTTGTAAGAAAGATTAGGCTACAGAGAACTTCAGGGTGTCACCAAAACATTCACTTTTAACCCCCTACCATGGTAAACCCACAGCTCCTTACAGAGTGTGTTGTCGTGCAAACCACGTAGTGCAAATCAAATAGTGTAAACCACTTCAAGAGTCTTTGGTGAATTCTGTCTATCACATGTGTCCACTACACACTGATGTATATGAGTGTGTGAAACTTGGTGCAGCATGATTGAATGTAAAGAGACTGTTGGGCCGAGGCAGAGGTATGAACTCCTCTGAGTGACATTATAGTTTGTTTACAGGCTGTTGTCTTCATCGGGTTAACATCAGAATATTGGTGTCCATGTGATCGTGTCTAATGGATGGATGGACGCATGGACAAATGGATGGACGGATGAGTAGATAGATGTACTTTATTGATCCCAAATTGGGAAAGTATTGTGCTACAACAACATTTAAAGGGCATTGCAAATAGAGCGAAGAACAAAAGACTTAATACAAAAGATGACAAAAAGAGACTAGCATGCAAAATTGCAGTAGTTGTTTGCAAAGGTAAAGTTAGGAACATGAATAAATATGAATATAAGATGTGCAAAAAAAACAAAAAAAACAATTACAGTTATTGCAGGAGTAATCAGGGATGATTGGCCTTCATAAAACATGGGTACTTTTACTAAAACATAAAGATGTATTGCATAAGTCGCTCATAAACAACACAGACCTCATTGTTCAGTGAGTAAAATGGTTTCTCCCGAGTTATTTTGAGTTTGCAGTTTTTAAAACAATACTTCTCTCCTCAATGTGGAGCTGCCAAGACAACTGTTTCTCATTACCAGCTCCAGAGGTAAAGCCAAGGCATTACCTCACAAATAATCACTCTCTTATTGTTTGCAGTCATCAGCCTGAATACTTGTTCTCTTAATAACATTGTAGCTGTGGGAATCTAAATTCAGCAGCCAGCTTCCAAACTGGTTGTATATATTTTAAACTTGACTGCACAGAGAAACCTGCAGAGGATATCTGAGGTTCTGAAGTGATAAAATAACAAAGATAAGATGTTTCTCTGAAAGGCTGAACAGGAAATGCTTGTTGAAGATGTACAGAGTCGGTCAGTGAAGGGTTGTGGTTCCTTATGCTTCGCGTTTCTTACAAATAAAGCCTGTAGGAGAATGTGTGGTTATAGTTGAAATTTTAAACTCTTAAACCCTGAATTCAAAACTATGAATTGTGCTCAGTGTTTGTGTTTAAAGCTGAGACCATGATGCCTCTGTCTGTGCACATTTACGCATACTTTTATAACTCAGATGGTAAATTTGTGGTTTGAGGCCGTTGGGCTTAAGTGGTTTTCCAAAGTAGTTTTTTCCTGTTGCTGCTGGACACAAGACATCTCTCAGCAAGTATGGGAAATCTACACCCATTTTCTAATCAGCTAACATCAACACGAGACAGGCTTCCAGCATCTCAATATCTTAATGTCTGCACAGGGACACAGAGTAGGAAAAAGATGAAGTGATTTCCCCGATCAAAATCACTTAGCAATACTTGATAACCTCCACCGTTTGTCTGTCAGCAGGATTACACAAAAGAAATATTTTGAAATGAATTCATTTAAACTTGCTAGAAGGATGGAACATGGGCCATGGAAGAACCAACACAATTGTGGGATGGACCTAGGAACATTTTCACCAACTTCCTACGAATCTGATCAGGTGAAAAACAGCAATGCCTTTAAGTGTTGAAATCACAACTTGAAATTGAACTTGGTTCAGTCAGTCTGGGGTATAATTATTGAAGAATCTTTCAAATGGGCTACAGTTGAGAAATTGCATTGGCTGTATTCAACTTCACCTACTCTTAAAACTGAGCCAAATATTGCTCATCTAGAAAAACTGTGACCTCGGATTATCTTGAACAACCTTTAAAATAACATGATGAAGGAAATTCCCCTGGTACTCTCCCCAATCTGTCAACAATTACAAGGTCATCAGTTATTTTGCTTCCGAATCAGACACACTCTGAACTCAGCGGTATTCAACCTGATAAATAAAATATGTTTTATGATAACTGACATACGCAACAAGAGAACATGATGTCACACAGTTGGGAGGTTAAATCTGTAATCACAGGTTAGATATGCACAACACGTGTTTTCTGTCGTAGTAAAAGGTGAAGGAGGCAGCTGAGAATGTGCTGAAGAACATTGCCAATGCTGACACTCATTTTATTCTGATTATCTAGCCAGTTTATTCAGTTATCTAACTACTGAAAACCGAGTTAAGATTATCTTGAAAAGTTTTCTCTCTTTCTTCGAACCATTTTGTTACTTTCATTGGACGTCAGAGAAGTAAAGACAAAGGAAAATACTAAAATCAAAAAAGCTATCTGCAATAACCGAACCAGAATATCTTAAATATAAAAATATACTAATGCATAAATAGGCTTGCATTCTAGTAAATGATACTGAGAGCCCTCGTGTTAAGCCATTATGTCCTGAAGAGAAAAACAGTAAGAGTAAAGTGTACAGTACGTTTCAGGATGCAGTCTGCTTTCCACATGTCAGACACAAACTTATCTACAGGAAACAGCCCTAAAGCTCACGATGGAACAAAGCTCACATCTATGATGGAGGCTGGATGAAGTTTTTCACTTGGGTTAGATAATTGTCTGGTGTTTTCCTACGGGCACTGAGGGCATGTGGTACCTCAGATTCTTCCAGAACTTTCTGTTTGAGTGCAACTTGCTGAGACTGTGGGTTCCAGGTGAGGATTTCTCCCACTTCAGAGCTCCTTGTTTCCTCTTGATGTAGTGAAGAGACTCTGGCAGGCGGTTGAAATCCACTGGGCCACCTGGTAGATTTGAATAGAATTTTGAGCATATGTTAAAATTACCACGTTAAATGAATTAGCATTGCATTTTACTGAGCCTTCACAATGATCAGTGGGGGAAAAAAGCATGTTTCCCAGTTACATGCTTCAGAACGGCTGGCCCGTGCAGTTGTTGCTGTAACGCTCAACCTTGGGACTGTACCAGATCAAATCAATCAATCAATCAAATTTTATTTGTATAGCCCATATTCACAAATCACAATTTGTCTCATAGGGCTTTAACAAGGTGTGACATCCTCTGCCCTTAACCCTCAACAAGAGTAAGGAAAAACTACTAAAAAAACCCTTTTAACAGGGTAAAAAGAAGGTAGAAACCTCAGAGAGAGCCACATGTGAGGGATCCCTCTCCCAGGACGGACAGAAGTGTGATAGATGTCAAGTGTAAAGGAGAACATCAGCAAGATAAGAGTATTTGCAGCATTGATTAGAATAAACATTTTGAAGCATAACTGAAGGTCAATGAATTGATGGATTATTGTCAGTAATGGTCGAGTATCTGAGGAGAATTATTATATATCAAGCAGTCTTGTTCAAATATTGAGTCATAGTGACTCAATATTTGTGATGCTAGTGGGAACTAGCATCTAGAGTGGGAACAGCAGAGTCATCCTCACCAATTTCCACCAGGATGACTCGGGTGTCGTTCTGCGTCAAAGCGTCGTAAATGCCTATTGTCTGTTCATAGCACAGCTGGTTTTGGTCGTTGCATAATGGTGACATTTCCTCTGTTTCGACTTCAGTGGGAGATTTTGTCTCAGGAGACAGTATGACTATCAGTCTGCGGCACTGCTTTAGAGTAGCAGCTATGACATCATGCAAGGCTGTTAGAGATCAAACACAGGAAATTATGCATTTGCATTTACCGCTACAGGGTTTTTTTTTCTACTTGCAAACACTAATAAAGAAAACATAACCTGACCTTCTCCGGGGCAGTCGTCTCGTCCTCTGATATACAGGGAGTAGCCATGTTTCTTCTCCAGCTCCTCAGGCAGGATATGCAGGGCAAAGTTGGCTGTCTCAGATGAGCTCAGGGTGTCTGGATGGAGGAAGCTCACATAACCATCGTAGAGTTTCCCATCTGGAGCTGTAGAGAAGAAAGCATTATCTCTGTGAAGCTTCAGATTAGGATCACCGTCACTATCACACTGTTTATGATTCACTTCAACTATTCGACATGGTTTTGTAATGAACTTGTTTTTGTCATTTTTGGTTCATTCCACTATTCTGATACAACGAGACTACTCTTCAACAAATGAATTTCATTATTGTTACCTACGCCAAGGAGGTTACCTTTGTAAGATTGCACAAAAACAAGTGGAAGGATTTTCTATGAAACTTGGTGAAAGGATGTGAATGAGTCAGGTAAAACAGCATTAATCAGATCTGAATGAGGTGGTAGATCCAGGAATTCGTTTTTTTAACTTTCTATAACATTGCTTGATAGGGTGTGTGTGCAATTTGGTGCAAATCCAAATAAATATACGGATCTAGTGAATTTAAATGAAGTTCCATAATTGGACTGAAGGGCCTTGGCACAGAACTGTAATCTACTAAGCAATGATGCAAAGAAGTCATTCCCTGGAAATGTGCAGTCCAAGGATTCTCTAAACATTGAACTAACCTTGTTTGGAAAAATATCTCAACAGTTTCCTGTAAGCCAACACCACATCTATTTTGAAGAAGAGGGAGCCAGCAGCCAGGGCCAGAGAGGCTACGATGCCAGTGAGGCAGAGAGCAACACTGGTGTAGAAGGCACTGTGGTCGGCTGGAGAGAGGAGGAGGCAGACACTTTATTCAACATGCAATGAGGGGAGACTTTCGGGAATTACCCAGTGGAAATCTTCCCGAGAAGCCATCAGCTACTAAAGTGTTCTTTGTTGATCACATTTAGATTTTCATTAGTGAAACCCTCATGTCCCTTCTGCCACTGTCAACAGTCACATGTTTATAAGGTCTTTAGAGACAGGTCAGGGGACGGAGCCAGGATTTTTTATTTTCTTTCACATTTTCCCAGTAATTCATGGATCATGATGAAAAACATTTGGAAGGAATTTGGTGCAGCTTGATTGAATTTTAAGAGGAATCCGGTTTTGCTACTTTGGATCAATATTCAATTTGACGTTTACTGCACAGCACTGTCATGTTCAAAAGAAGAGAGCAAAAAAAGAAGAGAAGAAATTACCTTCTTGAAGCAGCAGCAATCCGACTTTCTTTCCTGCTGGGGTCATTATATTGCAATGAATGGGGACATCGAGGAACAGACGAGTAACCTTAGAGATGGATAGAGTGCACAGACCGTACACCTTCCCCCTATCATGAGTACTAGAAGGGACAAGACCAGTCAGTCAGTGATAAATCAGTCAAACATGAGTTTTATGTTGCTTTTTCATTGCTTTTGCTCTGATTTGGTTACAGCTAAAGTTTGCTGCAGATCCAGACTGAGGGGTGTGTTTGACATTTTCATCAATTTCCCAGGGAATGATTCCTGGTCATATTTAGGTCACTCACGTTCATATGTTTATTGCAACAGTAGAACAGGTTAGTGTTTGGTGTCTAGGCTCCGACTTAATCACTCCCCCAGATATGATTACGTAGATATGATGGGAGTGATTAGCAAATATTTATAACTCCCCTCGTCAGGGCCTTCAGGTTGATGCTGGGGTGGTGGAGGGGCTGAAGCAACTGGCAGCAATACTGACGTCGCAGCAGAGCTAGAAAAGTGAGTAATGGGAAATCTTCTCTGCTTAAATAGACCACCTAATCATCTATAATGGGTGTGTATCATAGATGATTGTGGAGAGTGAGGTATCTCACATGGGTTATGTCACATGATTGGAGCAGCGCAGCTCGAGTTGGCTGCCTGAATGCAAGCATTGCTCCATTTCCGTCTGACCCTCCTTTTCCAAGGAAGTGTCAGTATAAATATTATTAGCTTATTCCATGAAAAAGTGAGACAGTTAGCAGATACTCACTATTTCCAGGACTCCTTGAGTCCCTCATGCTCCTCAGTGAATGCCCCACCAATAGTCCAGTACATGAGGGTGATATGGTCCTCACTGAAACCTACGTAGGCGAAACACTTCAGCTCTGCTCTCATACCTGCTTGTCAGTGAAATGAGTAAACAAAGCAGCTGTCACTCTGCAAGTTAATCTAGGTCACAAGGCAACATTTAAGCCCCTCAATTCCGCCATAACTCCTGCATGGTTGTATCAGTGGAGTTTCACTGATATGTACATAAAACCAAGATATATTGTTGCACGAGTGATGAATATACACAAAGATTTAGAAGTAAACAGACAAGGTTTTAACATGACAGGCAAAAGACTTCAGAGTGTTTGAATTGATTTACACAATTCTGCAGATGTTTGAACTCCTTAAACAAAATGTGTAAACCTCAGTTTTATTAATTTATTATCATTAAGATTTTTAGAGGTCTGAAGAGTTGAGAGCTCGTAGGAATTTTATTGAAAGAAATAAATATATATAAAGAAAGAAGAGAATATGTTTTTTAATAAGTCCAGCGTTGACTGGATGGAGTGTTTCTTCACTGCTTCTGAGGAGGTATAGGTTGGATTTTGAATATGAATAATAAGTTGATTTTAAACTAATTCTCGGTTCATTTGGTATATTGGCAGGTGGCAACTAATGTCAAGGTGCATTACCGCACTAATTCTCACTCACAGTTAAGTTTACAGGGGCCACACCCTAGTCAGGGGCATGACTTGGGACACATGAAAATTGGCTTTTTGATTTAACAAGCTCTGTCCCTATACAATGAACAATCAAATAAATAAACCTGCAGTCATGTTTGCAGATATCACACTGTAAACTCAAAGCTGAAAGACGTGTGTGTATCTCTATCATAGTGATCATAGTTTGTGACAGATTGTTACTTGCCCACTTCAACCAGGACCACTTGCCCTTTGGGGAACAGCACCTCCGGGTCTGTAATTACTGTATCTGCAATATTTGTCAGTGTGACAGAAAATAATACAGTACATTACAATACAATACTACTGAAAACAACAGTAAAGGCAATATAGACCAAGATGACAGAGACACAATGAGTGATCTGAAAACTTGCTGCTGGTAATCCTGAAAAAGCTTTTACATTTTGCATCAAATATTAGGATTATGGCCATTTTGAATTCCAAAATTTCTGATATGATATTACGATCATAATATTACAACTTTATTCTAGAAATCTTGCATAGTTTCCACAATAACTAAAATGGTCTCTTGATGTAAACAAAGGGAAAAACTTATGTCACACAAATTCTAATTGAACAATGAATAGTTGTGTGTCAGTCATTCAAGTGACTTTATTGACCTACAGTACAAACCGTTTTTAATGGTCAGCTGGATGCTACGTGCAGCTGTGTAGGTCCTTCCATCCAAGCTAACATCGACCAGGCAGGTGTAATTCCCAGCATCCTCCTTTGAGGCTGGATCCAGCCGCATGTAGCCATCCTCATCCAAAGACATGGGCTCAATTAGGCGGCAGTCCTACACACAGAAATACATACACTGTAAGGAAGTTGTAACCCACTATAAGTCTCATTAGAGATGTAACTACTGTTAACACTGTTAATATTCTAGTAAGGTTTCCTTATCGTGTGTATTGGCTGGACACTAAAAACGAATCGTGCAGAGGGACTGTCCTTGAGAATGTGGATAACTGATGTTTTAGTTACGCTGTCAAGTACCTCATGGTGAGAGAATGGGTTTTGGATTATTTAACACTGCTGAGCCCCTTCCACACCCAGTCGTGTTTCCACAACAGCAGCACTATAGCAACCAGTGCAAATCACCAGAAGATGAGGCAGATGACGATAATTTAAACATCACTTACTTTAGATGTGTTGGGGGCAGTGTTGCATTTGCATGATGAACAGAAAATAAAAATCATGGGGTCGTTTTTACCTTCATCCATCGTATGCTCCTACTGTTATTCAGTCGGAAGATCTCTCTCTGTTTGCAGGGAAGAACTGTACTGACTCCTCGGGAGATGGAAATGTTTTCAGATGGATCAGGACACTCTCCGGACGACACCGACAACCCAAAGTTCATCGTCAATGGTCCAGTTTTGGACCTAGAGTGAAGTATAAAGACAAACACTGAGACAGATCCAGGAAATCCAAACAAGCTGCACTAACATCTATGACCTTTCGCTCTATGGGTATTTTTTATTTTGTCCAGGTGGAATGATTTTTTTGACGAATGAATTTAAACTTTTTAAAATTTTAAGTTTTTCTCCTCCTAATACAACATCAAGATTAGCCCCTGTTGTCTCTGATGTTGTAACAGACTGAACATAATTATGGCCATTATTTCTGTTACTTTATTACTTAATTATCACTAAATGTAAATGTAAATTCAGTGTGATGGTTAAGAAAAGGATCTGATGCAATTCAGCAGGCATTACTGGTGCTATGTGAAAATACTATTATCTACCGTTATCATAAACCTGTTGCCATATTGTTCACTCCCCAAATATGTGACACAATCTTTTACAATTAAAAAAATATATATTAGTATCATCTGCAAGGAGTTTAAATTTGTTATATTGAATTGTCACAAATGCATCCATCTCTTCTATTTGTGTCTTTGAGCAGTCTTAAAAACTCATCAAAAACACAGGCGTAGTCGGAAATAAAAATGGGATTACTGACTCTGACTCTGACTCTGACTCTGACTCTTGGCAAGGGCTTGAAGCTGCCCTTTTATACATTTAGCCCCTCCCACTGGGCTTGGTTACCAAATCAAACAATATTATGGGCAAAACCAGTGCATGGAAACACAAATCTCCTCTTTAAACAAATTAAATGCTGTTGGATGCTGCCGGTTGGTGATGGTGTTGGATGGTGTTGGATGGTGTTGGATGCTGTAGGATGCTGTTGTTACTGTGGGTTAGTGTTGGTGTTGAATGGTGTTGGACGGTGTTGTATGCTGTTGTTAGTGTTGGATGGTGTTTTTAGTGTTTGTTAGTGTTGGATAATGTTGGATGCTGTAGTTAGTGTTGGTTAGTGTTGGATGGTGTTGGATGCCATAGGATGCTGTTGTTAGTGTTGGTGTTGGATGCTGTTGTTAGTGTTGGTTAGTGTTGGATGCTGTAGGATGCTGTTGTTAGTGTTAGATGGTGTTGGATGCTGTTGTTGGTGTTGGTTAGTGTTGGATGTTGTTGGATGCTGTTGGATGCTGTTGTTAGTGTTGATGTTGGATGCTGTAGGATGCTGTTGTTAGTGTTAGATGGTGTTAGATGGTGTTGGATGCTGTAGGATGCTGTTGTTAGTGTTAGTGTTGGATGCTGTTGGATGGTGTTGGATGCTGTTGTTAGTGTTGGTTAGTGTTGGATGTTGTTGGATGCTGTAGGATGCTGTTGTTAGTGTTAGATGGTGTTGGATGGTGTTGGATGGTGTTGTTAGTGTTGGTTAGTGTTGGGTGTTGTTGGATGCTGTTGTTAGTGTTGGATGGTGTTGGATGCTGCTGTTAGTGCTGGATGCTGTAGGATGCTGTTGTTAGTGTTTGTTAGTGTTGGATGCTGTTGTTAGTGTTGGTTAGTGTTAGATGGTGTTGGATGATGTTGTTAGTGCTGGTTAGTGTTGGATGCTGTTGGATGCTGTTGGATGCTGTTGTTAGTGTAAGTGCTGGATGCTGTTGTTAGTGTTGGTTAATGTTGGATGCTGTTGGATGCTGTTGTTAGTGTTGGTTAGTGTTGGATGCTGTTGGATGCTGTTGTTAGTGCTGGTTAGTGTTGGATGCTGTTGGATGCTGTTGGATGCTGTTGTTAGTGTTGGTTAGTGTTGGATGCTGTAGGATGCTGTTGTTAGTGTTAGTGCTGGATGCTGTTGTCAGTGTTGGATGCTGTTGTTAGTGTTGGTTAGTGTTGGATGCTGTTGGATGCTGTTGGATGCTGTTGTTTGTGTTGGTTAGTGTTAGATGGTGTTGAATGCTGTTGGATGCTGTTGGATGCTGTTGTTAGTGTTAGTTAGTGTTGGATGCTGTTTGATGCTGTTGTTAGTGTTGGTTAGTGTTGGATGCTGTTGGATGCTGTTGGATGCTGTTGTTAGTGTTGGTTAGTGTTGGATGCTGTAGGATGCTGTTGTTAGTGTTAGTGCTGGATGCTGTTGTCAGTGTTGGATGCTGTTGTTAGTGTTGGTTAGTGTTGGATGCTGTTGGATGCTGTTGTTTGTGTTGGTTAGTGTTAGATGGTGTTGAATGCTGTTGGATGCTGTTGTTAGTGTTGGTTAGTGTTGGATGCTGTTGGATGCTGTAGGATGCTGTAGGATCCTGTTGTTAGTGTTAGTGGTGGATGCTGTTGGATGCTGTTGGATGCTGTTGTGAGTGTTGGTTAGTGCTGGATGCTGTTGTTAGTGTTGGTTAGTGTTAGATGGTGTTGAATGCTGTTGTTAGTGTTGGTTAGTGTTAGATGGTGTTGAATGCTGTTGGATGCTGTTGTTAGTGTTGGATGCTGTTGGATGCTGTTGGATCCTGTTGTTAGTGTTAGTGGTGGATGCTGTTGGATGCTGTTGTGAGTGTTGTTTAGTGCTGGATGGTGTTGGATGCTGTAGGATGCTGTTGTTAGTGTTGGTTAGTGTTGGATGGTGTTGTTAGTGTTGGCTAGTGTTGGATGGTGTTGGATGCTGTAGGATGCTGTTGGTTAGTGTTGGATGCTGAAGGATGCTGTTGGTTAGTGTTGTATGCTGTTGGTTAGTGTTGGATGCTGTAGGATGCTGTAGGATGTTGGAGTGTGTCTGTCACTTCCTGTCCAGATCAGTCAACACTTACAGACGTTAAATCTCTTCACACAGCCACTATGACACATGTGTTTTATACCTTTTCTCACAGGTGTAGGTTCCAGCATGAGAAGTTTGCACAGGTAGAAACCACAGTAACCCAGCCCGGACCTCCACTCCACTGGGCAGGCTCACATTCTGCCTCCCTGCTCTGCTCCAGGTCACATTGGTGTGAGCGTCTGCAAGGTGACACCTCAGCAAGAGGAGGCGTCCTGCACTCACATGGTAGGTCTCTGTCTCCCCACTGTGGTCTGGATGGGACGGTGCAAAGGGAAACCAGTCATTTGTCATTCATCGTTCAATGGTAAAAACTTACGCTGGCCGAGATACGCACTGCAAAGTAAGAATACACAGGCAAACAGAAAAAGCTTTTGCAAATTAAAGGTCCAGTGTGTAATATTTACGTGAAAGGAATCTACTGGCAGAAATTGAATATAAAATAACACTAGTGATGTTTTCACTAGTGTGTTTCATCTAAATTGATTAAATTGTTGTTTTCTTTACCCTAGAATGAGCCCTTTATATTCAAATACTTTATATTTACATGAGGAGTGGGTCCTCTCTCGGGAGGCCGCCACTTTTCTTGTAGTAGCCCAGAGTGGACAAACTAAACACCTTTTGAGTTTTAATGGTTCACAGGTTCTCCTTCATGTTTGGAAGGGGAGGAGGAGGTGAGAGGCGTTCAGCTGCAACATGACACTTCACCACTAGACAACATAGCACATGTAAATACAGAAACGCGCTGCAAATTGAAAAGAAGACTGGAAATTATTTAAAGCCTTTAAATTTTTAACTGATTTAAAGTCTTTGAATACCTAATTTTAAACTGATTTAAAGCATTTTAATGCCTTATTTTGAATGCATGCAGTGCTTTTATTTTTTTTCTCTGATGTTATCTTTCTTAGTTTTGCTTTTACATGTTTTATTCAGTTTTATCCCCCATGTTTTTAGTAATGCACTTTGTAAATCTTTTGTGTTACAGAAAACCTTTGTTATTATTGTTAGTGTTATATCAGTAAAGTGATGGCAAAGGTTGCCAATGCAGTTGATTGATTTATTTATTTACTCATAGCCCTTTTACACAGCCTATATTCACATGTAGATTAACGTTAGAGTTTAGAAAACTGACTCACTTCTTCCTACTACATATCATCAGACCAAGCTGCTTTAGGCTGCTGTAGTTGTGTAGAAAATTAACCTTTGGCGTCAGATGTCTCTCTCTGATGTAATAAAGTGGGGATTTTTATTGTGCAACCTGACACCGACTCAATAATTTCCTTTTGAACACAATCCTGACCTCTTTCAGGTACGGGACTTCCTGGAGACTCAACCATAAAAGTGTGAAAGTACATATTTGCCTCCTTTGACCTATTTAATCCACAAGAGGCTGCAGGTTGAAAAAAAACACTGACTCAACAAACATTTCAAACCCAATATCCGTTGAAATGGTTTTATTATTCTTGATATGGACGCAGTGCACGAGATTTTATTAGTGAGGCCAGATGTCTTTTTTCCCCACAATCATTGGCCGTAACAGTTATTGTGTCACTTCATTGATACATATCATAGATCAATATGAACAAGGAAAAACCTGCTCTCTCATTTAACAAGTTAAGCTTCAGTTAGTCAGAGATGTGCTGCTGTAGTCAGGAGGTGTAAGTAACATGCACGTCAGCTTGGACAAAGTCTGTGTCGTGTGTAACAATAACACAACATGCTTAACAGTGAGATATTGATATTATCTTCATCAAAGAAGTTAGGTTTTCACTCCTGTCCGTTTGTTAGTAATTATGTGTTATGGGTCGGGAAAGAACCCATTCAATTATGATCCGGATCTGGATCAGGGGGTGAATTTATTTTCCACTTTCTTTAACATTGCAAAATAGGGCGCTTTTCAACATCTTCACCATTTTCCCAGGAAATAATGAATAAATCTTGGACTGATATTTGTGAGTGTGCGCGATTTGTTGAAGGGACTGTAGGGCCTCAGCTCTATCTGATCCACTGAGGGCCATTCTATTGAGTTTGTCCACAACATTAACTTTCCTCACAGCACAAACAAACGTTTTTATAATGGGGACAAACAGAGTGTGCTTATTTAAAATCACAGTTTAATTACCTGTAGTGATAAATCGGTCTTATTAAGGTTCCAACAAAGAGAAAATACAAGGGAGCGCTTTGAGTTTAGGCTAATTTACACTGACAGAGCAGAGCTTTGGCTCACAGTGTGAATTTGTGTTAATCTAACAATGATTAGATGTTCAAATATTAACGTGTTGCATAAAGATAATTTAGAGCAAAAGATGTTGTAACTCATTAGTTTTCACCATGATGACTCCCAAGATATCCTGTTTAAAAAAAAAGCTTAAAAAAAAGAAATAAATCATTTAGGCAATGAAAATACACCAAATTAAAACATTTTCGGCTCAGCTCTAAAAAATCTCCATTCATCATTAATCTGTTTGAGTGAAGACCTCGTCTGCAACTGTGAGACTCTCTTAGTCCGAACAAGGCCTGGACGCCCAGCAATCATTTCCTGATTCAATTAGATTTTGGTGCACAGAGTAATAAATTACCTATGCTGTTTACAAAGGTCTTATCATCATAATGCTTTTGGGCAGGGCAATAAAGCCATTTCCACCAAGTCATCAAAATATAGTGTTCTTCAATAACCATATTTATCAATATAATGTAGTGTACAAGAGCTGTGAGAAGGTTTAAATATTGACCTCAGGTTTATGAAATTTTTGTTTGTCCATAAAGAAGATTTAACCACATTTCACTTTTATTCAGGAGAAAAAATTCATGGTTAGAGCCTAATTGTTACGGATTTCTGCGGACCGATGCCTATATAAGGGACAAAAAAATGGCTGCTGAATGTATTTTCTAAATATTAGAATATTAAATATGAATTCCCTAAGATGTCAATATGTCAAAGCCTCATGACAAAGAAATGTAATCGAGATATGATATTGAAAGCACAAATACAATCAAATATACAGATAAATGAACACAATCTTATTCATGTAAAATAATATGTCGCTTACTAACAAGTTTAGGATGCAGGGTAGTTAGTAAGAGTTTTGTGATTCTTATGATAAAAACTGGTTTACTGACAGCTTTGTGTAGTTCTGTGTTACTTTATGCTTTGTAAGAGTGGTTGAGAAATAATGAATAGATATTATAATGTATATATTTATGTAACAAACTGCTTATGTTAGTGAATTTCATGGAAATGATTTGTCGTGATTTTGTGCTGTCTTTCTCTTGAGGCGAAACTCGGAACAAGCAGGTTTCTCATGTGCTTGTTTGACAGGTTGCAAACAGGAAATGTCACAATAACATTGCAACACAGGCCATAATTTAACAAACTCTGCATAAACAAAGCCCTTTCTTATAAACACTGCATATTACAGGTCAGGAGCTAAAAAGACTGGAACAACATTGAAACTGAAAACACTCAAACCTCAGAGTCAGTAAAAAGGACAAGTTATAAAACTTTTGTTTGTTTTGTGTCAGAAAGTTGACATTTATTTCCAACAGCAGAGGTTTTTGTTAGTGTCAGAGGGAGATTTGTGATGATCAGTACTCACTGTTTGCCGCAGCGAATGTCAGCAGCAGTGCAGCCAACAAGTAGCAGACCCAGCCTGTCCGCTCCAGGACTCTCATCTTCGGGTCTGGACAGGTTACATTTCGTAAGGTTTCTCTAAGATTTCTCACACATGGCTCATGTTCTCACACACCGGTTTCTTGACACTTAACTGACAGCCCCGTGACACAAGCAGACACCACTGAAAAGGGAACTGGGACATGCCTTCTTCCTATACACAAAGAAGGCAGGGCTAAAGCTCTCTCTGTGAATTCCCAGGAAGTTCCACTGCTTGGCTAGAAAAGGTCAAACACTTAAAGACGCTCTATGTGTTGATCTCACTGGTTTTATCTGACGTCACCTATATTAAGCTCTGTCACTATATCTTGGTGCAGAGTGTTCTGGGTTCAAATCCCAGTTTGACATGGGTTTTCTTTGGGTACTCCTGCTTCCTCCTACGTTCCAAAGACATGCAGGGCAGGTTAATGAATGAATGAAAGTGATCGTGATGATACCTGTGGCTGTGGTCAAATAGATTTGCTTAGTGGAAGATCTTACAAGGAGTGGGACTCTTATCTTATCTCCTCTAACATAGGAAACAATGGACCATCATTAAGAACCATTAAGAAATGAAAAGAGATAACACTCGCCCAAAATTCCCTCCATTCAAATACCATTCAGATATCAGTTTTATGTGTTTCTTCCTCTTAAGTGGAACCAATTAAAGTTACTGAATATCTCTCTTCTGTATCACAGAGCTGTTTTAAATCCTTCTGTAATGAAACTGCTGAAGAATCAAAGCTTTTCTTGGGGTTTAATCCAACAGATGTTTGGACCTAAGTGGCTTTGTATTTACATAATCTGCTGCTGAAAAACTGCAAATGGAACCAGGATTACTATATATGGTATCTAATTACTATATAAACACCTGAGTCAATATGATACCAATACTGAATTGAACTAATAATTACAGTGAATAGAAAAAACAATATTATTCCACAATAGAGAATAATCACAAAGAAATAATTAAAATTTACCGTGCATGACCTCATAGAGTAAAATTCCTTAATTAGCAAATTTAGGAGGGAATGATGATAATTTCAATTGACCAGGTTGAGAGCTGGGGAAGACGGCTGCTTGTCAAGTTGCATTGAGATTCTGAGTAGCTGCGTGGTTTCCCCTCCTCCTGTCTTCACAGATTTGAATACTGTTCCACTAACCCCTGCATAAAATTTCGAATCGAACTGACAAATGTACAACTCATTCTGCACATAATGATTCACCCCCAGCTCAGAGGAGCTTTCAAATGTAGGGCACCAGACCTCAATCACCTCATGTTATGAAAGTGACTCTATTTCCTACATGTAGCCCAATTTGACTGGTAAGATACGACTTGTACAGGTACTTCTTCATGAAAACAGATTTTAGAAAAACCTCCTTCAGTATAATTTAAAAAAGCAGAGAAGTCAATGAAAATGTTGCAAAATCTTGCGATGCAAAAGAAAGGAACAGAAAAATATCCAGATTAGTGTTTCATAACAATACCTGAAAATGTTCATCATTAAATAAAAATAATTATTGCAATGAACCATGTCTGCATACAGTATTTTTTATTTTTCTTTGCATTTTTAACGAGAACTTTGTGTTGTGCCTTGATGCATGAAAACAAATAAACAACAATTAATGAAAAATTCACAGTTTACTTCTTTTTTTTACATATGTACATTTGACTTTTATACGTGATGATTCTGTTTGATCCGTTCTTCTTTATCCAGGTGATTCTTCAGTCTCCACTTGCTATGGTATATAAACAGATCAGGTCTTGCAAGATCATCCAGACTGGAATCCTCCGCACAAGTTTTACCATCCAAAATGTGCAAATTGAAAAGGTCCATGAGCTGAAGGAAAGTGCCGCTGTTCACCTCACAGCTTATGGTGACAACACAGTATTCCTGAAGCATATCGTAAGCCCATCATAAGTTCAACAGGGCAGTTCTCTCGGGGTAGACCGCCCTCTTGCCCCTCACTGGCATATAATACCTGATCTCCTTCCAAAACCTGGAGGACGGAGAGAGGGACGGTGACAGCTGTGTGTCCCGTTCACCCTTCTCCTCATCCTCTCTCCTCGTCATACATGTCCTCCTCCTTTGCCTCATCCTTTGCTCCTTCCACCAACACACTGCACCCTGCTTTTTCCTCAGGTGTCGCACCGACTCCGGGAAGAGAGCCAGCTGAGCTGAGGTAATCTCTTCCAACTCAACCAGAACCACCTGTAAAGCAGCAACTCAAGTTAGAACCAGGATACTGTGTTTTAATACGGAACTGAAGAAAGTTTAACCAAATGAAACCATCATTTTTAAGAACAGATTTTGCAGGTGCATATACAGAGGTTTGACCCAGATATCTGATGTCTACACTGGAAGCCCCTGAATAGTGGCAGTTGCCCCCAGCAGCTAATTCGTCATCAGACAATAGCCGATGGGCTCAACAAGTAAATCATGCACTGTGACCTATATAAACCATTAACAATTATTTTTTTGGGTAACATTGGGACAGAAGAACTCCACTGGACCTGGGTTGCACTAAAGACCTTCCTCTATGCAGGAATTACATTTGTGTAGGTATAACATTAATCCCCTGTCAACAATCGTCTGGTTATTCACCTTGAGCGATCCCTCCAGTAGCGTTTTGTGCATTGCTAACAGAAACTCCAAATGCTGCCTCGTGTCTGGATAGACTTCTTCACTTCTGCCCCCGCTGCCTCCCTCACCGGTCTTGCTTTCACCGTTGTCTTCGCTGTTGTTGTTCTTAGAGAGGTTGTTATTGTTGCTGCTCGGGCTGCTTGTGCTGCTTGTGTGTCTTTTGCTGCTGAAAGTGGAGGCGGTGTAGAGCAGGAGGAGGCGCCGGCTGGCTTGTATGTTCTCCTCCACTGAGTCCACTATGGCTGGAGGGAGGAAACGACAAGATGGAGAGAAATGTTGGACTTCCATTATAGAAAAAGACCCATATAACTTTGCCTGGGCTCCATCTATGAGTTGATACAGTGTGGTCTCTGCCATGCAGGTGACTTACCCTCCCCGGGGACACAGTCACGGCCTGCTATGAAGAGTTTGTAGCCACAGGCCTTTTCCAACACTCGGGGCAGAGTGTGGAGGGTGAACGTCTCCACCTCCTCGCTGAATCCGATGGCACAGGGCTGTAGGCACGCCACGTAGGCGTCATACAGCCTCCCATCCATATCTGACACAGGAGAGAAGAAGAGCTTATCAAGAGCATGGGGATACATCTCGACTCGTTCTGTGGTCTGAAGTCACACACTGCTGCACACACTGCTTTATTCTTATAAGCAAGTTGTAAATGATGTAAATCTATCATGTCAGATTTGGGTGCTATGGCCAAGAAATGATTGGGACTAATTCATGATTTATTTTATACAAACTGCACGATTAAAATGCAAAACGCAACTCCAAAACGCATGTTGTTAGATGTCTTAGCCTCTGAACCTGATTTTAAAATTGGTTTCACTTTTAACTATTCATGTGTCTCACATGTTTGTATTGACTGTTGGCAAGAAAGGCACCATGAAATACTTTCTATTATAATTTGTATTATTTCTAGAAGTTTGGTTCTGTTCTGTTCCGTTATCATTCTCTTCAACATCATTACATATTCAGCTGGTTGAAGAGTCAACCTTAGATTCTGCACACTGTTCCATCAGCTCCAGTGTTTTCTCCTCTCATTACCTCATTATTTAACTATGACTTTACTAGCTACTTCAGTCTTTGTAACACAATCATTTCCCAATTTGGGATCAATAAAGTACATCTATCCATCCACCTATCTATCTATCTATCTATCTATCTATCTATCTATCTATCTATCTATCTATCTATTTGCAAAATCAGCCAGTGACACTGAAATGGAGAATGGTGCCGACAGTCCTGTGGTTAGTTTGTTTCCTTGCCCTGTTGAGCAGTCATGTATGACGTAGAGGTTCAGATTGTGAGGTTGTGTTGCAAGGTCAAAGCATCATTGTGGGTTTTTGAGTGTTGTGACAGTGTTTTTGATGTTATCTCTGCTTACATGTGACTGATTACATGCTTTCTGTGAGATACTACCTTTATTGGTGTAGAGGACTGGAAACACTCTCCTGAAGCACAGCACGATGTCGACCTTGAACATGTAGTAGATGATGACACTGATGATGAAGGAAACCATCACACAACCAAACAGGGACCCAATAGGAATCAGGATGTTTGGATCTGCAGAGACAAACATCACAGAATGCCTTCAGAGAATTTCTTCAAATTTGGTACAAAGTTTCACTTTACTCATGGATGAACTGATTAGATTGGAGGTCGACGGTCAAAGGTCAAGATCACTGTGCCCTCACAAAACCCTTTATTGCCTTGTGAACATGTTTTCTTAAGAGCCCCTGGATTTCATATTTTAAACAAATGTTCACTTAGACACACATATTAACTGATTCGATTTGCGTGATCAAAGGTCAAGGGTCAAAGGTCAAGGTCATGTTGGCCATAAAAAAACATGTTTTCCCCTTTTGGTTGTGATATCTCTAGTCTGCCTTGAGGGAATTTCTTTTTTTTTTATTTTTGAAGGGGGGGTATTCTGTGTTTTCTACCTGCTGGTACCAGAGTAAAATATGCTTGAGGATGTCCACGGCCACTCTGCGCTTGACAAGTGAAGCTGATGTTGAAATCTTCCTTCGTCAGCTCAGAAAACGTCAGCAGAACCTCCAACCACACACCTTTGATGGGACCATCTTGGTACCTCAAACTGGTTGGAACAGAAAGATGAAAGTTTATTTCACATTAAGCTTTAACCCCAGAAGCAGCCGATCACAGAAGTTAAATAAGAAAAGGCAAAAGGACTGACGGTTGGTTTGTTGTGTAGACACGGTCGGCAGGGTCGATGCTGTGAATTATCTCAGATTTGGTACACCAAAAGACATCAACGAAGGGCAACCCAACACCCGGCACAAAGACACTGCACAACTGGCTGAAACTACTTCCTAAACACATACAAAAACAATAACATCAGTTATTTATCAAATAGATTTTAGTTTTCCATTATTTTCCAATTGACAGAAAATGTAACTTAGTTCCAGACACTAGCAGGATGTCTGAAAATTGTGCTGTTTGTGTAAATGTGTGTTTCAGGTGCCAGAAAGAAAAGATGAATTTTCACAATCTACAAAGTTTTTATGGCAGAATGTTTTGGGCCTGATATAAGAAACAAAAAACAAAAGAGAAGAATTTTGTTTTTGTTTTATATTTTGCAGTCCAAATGTCGAGATTCAATGTTCAATCTCGAGATTTCAGTTAAAGACACAAAATAGTACTTTACGGTCAGTTTCAAAATTTCATTGTCAATAATCTCAGAATGCAACAAAAAAAAAATCTAGAAATTTCAAATTTATCCTTGAAGCAAAAAAAGAAAAAAATCTCCCTTGTCTATTTTTTGTCTTATGCCTAATGAGCCCTTATACTTTTGTGAAACAGGGTTTCAGAACTCTGTAATCATTAATGGTTTATGGTTTATATATGTTAAGTTCACAGTAGATCACTGTAGCGTTGTGCACTTTACTCTTATGGGACTCACCTATCTGTGCACTGATTGTTCCATTGGTTGGTTCATGCACTTGTGGAACCATTGAGTGCTCCTCTGAAAACACAGATAATATTAAAGACTGTGAAAGAGGCTGAGTGCTTCTCATCATGGAAAACAAAATTTTCCCAGATCCTAGATCCACCCCCCTGATCCAGATCCGCACCAAAATTTAAAAGGAAGTTTCATAATAATCCATCCAGCAGTTTTTTTATAATCCTGTCAACTAACGCAGAAAACACATAACCTCTTCGGCGAAGGTAAATATCATGATATAGATTTTTGGCATACAACAAGAAATTAACAATTAAACTGGTCAAATGTTTTCTACATTTCAGGCTTTCAAGTTCCTCTCTTGTAAACTAGCTTTTCTCACCTCTGACCCACGCATTAATCGTCTCCGACACGGATCCTGTGATGCCTCCGAGGGTGAAGTTCAAAGTGCAGGTGTAGTTGTGGTTGTTTTTAGCATCCACATTGTTGATCAGCAGCATGGTCCTGGACAGGTAGATATATTTGTCCATTTCATTCAGTATGGGCTCACAACCCTAGAAGAAGAAAAGAAATATAAGTTAGGATTTTCTCTATTTTCAACATCGTTCATGATGCACTACTGTAATAATCCACAACTTCATGTAAATAAATGTCCATTTTATTTCTTTGAAATCGACAAAGGAAGAACAACTAGTTATAAGATGAGTGGTGATTGACAACAAGGTGAACAGACAAGGTAAAGCATTACAGAGTATTAAGGCCGTGTAAAGAAAAAAAAGGTTCTGAGATTTTTAAATATATTCTCGAAATATTGTGACTTTTTTTCTTGTTAAATTAAGACTTTATCCTCTTAATATGATGATTATTTTGTCTTTATTTTTTATTTTTCTAATATTAAGAAATAATGATTTTATTGTACTGATATCATGAGTTTTTTCATGATGAATTACACCTTAACTCTCATAAATGTATAACTTTCATCTCGTAAAATTACGACTTTATTCTCCTAATATATTACTTTTTTCATTATTCTCAGAAATGTTTAACTTTTATTCCCGTAATGATACATATTATTCTTGAGAATTTATGATTGTTTTCTTATAATATTGCAACGTAACTCTTATACCATCATGACTTTTTTTTTTAAACCTATGATTTCTTTCCCCTTTAAACGGCCTAATACTCGCAGAAAAGGGCGCCACCTACAGAAAGTTAAAGGATGTTTCAAACAAACAGAGAACTAAAAAATGAAATCATCCAAAATTTTATCAAGGTAGCTCAAACAATTAAACCAACATGTCCCGTGATTACGTATGATCAATTGTCTGAATAGATGAAGCGATGGAGAAAACTCACTCTGTGCCAAGTGAGGGAGGAGCTGACACTGTAGCTGTCCAGTTTATAGATGTAGTTCTTCAGGGGACAGGACAGTTTGTCATTGATGCCTTTTGTGAGTATTTGAGGACTTTTGTGAGGCCTCCCACATTCTCCAGGAAACGGAAGGTCAACAACCAGCTTGGTGGCCTGTCTGTAGCACCGAGAAGGAGTTCTGTCGGAAAATGAAGCAGAAAATGAAATACTTTCTCTCTTTTTACTTTTAATTTTGCATTGAGCAGCTGAATCATGAGCTTTTGTAGGATAAGAATAACTAAAACCAACTGTCAAACCTCCTGAAAGGTATAAATGGCTCAGCCCTAAAAATCTAAAACCCAGAGTCCATCTATATCTGTGTTGAGGCTCATTAACTGCTCTTTAAAAAGATGATGGAAGCTGTTGGTGTCTTTCACCATGTTTATTTAGTATCCGATCCTTCTGATTGGTCAACAGCTACTGCAACAGGTCAAGCTGATACTGCCCTCTGCTGGACTGTGGAATTACCTCAAATGTTCCTTTGTAGAGTTTAACTGTAATTCATCAGGAACAGCTTGAATATTGGTTTTTCCCATGTTTGAAATAATTTAACAGGAATTTTCACAATATAGACAGACTTCCTTCAACTTGTTTTGATTTTTCTATCCCTGCTCTGTACCTCAGTATGGTCACATATTCCCCGCTGTCGTCCAGCGTTACTTTCAGAAGCCACAGAGTCTCCCCTCGCACCAGGACTCGACCCGTCTGGTTGCTTATTTCTTCACCCGTCTTGGAGTCTAACCAGGTGATGTTGTAAGGGACGGTGTTGAAGTCGAAGACGTCCGGAGACACCAAGGTGCTGTTCAGCATCGCCATTTCCCCGGGAACAGAGAAAACATTCTCAAACTGGAGTCTGTAGTTGGTACAGTTGTCTGCATCTATATGGAGGATGGATTTGTCATTAATTCAGCCACTCAATAGATAGAGCTTACAGCAAACCTTTTCTAGCTAGAACACGTTTGTCAGACAAGGCCTGGCTGCCTTAATTATATATTCAATTACAAAAAGTGTTTTTAGAGGAAAGTTTAAAACATTTGTTTCTCATTGGGTGTTTTTGTTTTCAGCATTCACTTATAGCTCTGAGGTTTAAAGCTGCCCAGAGGACATTGAGCCTGACTTCCAGTATTTTTCCATGATGCTCTCATCACAGTTTTCCTTTCTCTGATTCAGCTGGAACTAAAATGACTGGTCAGTTTGTGATGCAATAATTTTACGGATTCTGGTTTCCCATTGGTGCAGAGCCTGTGGTCGGCACTGCCTTCACATCTGGAGCGGCCCAGTGTTACCACTAACATTAATGGTAATGGAGCTGTGAAGGAGTTTTTTAAAGATATTCAAATCAATGTTTTACAGTTTTCCTAACAGGGCTGTATAAGGTACAACATATTCTGTCCTCAACTCTTGAATGGAGTGACTGACAGATGCACATCAACAAAATGACAATATTCAAAACATTCATGAGAAAAGACTGTGTCTAATATGAATAAAGAGGATAGATAAAGAGGTGTACCAATGTTTAAAACATTTATGCCAAAAGAAAATGTCATTAAAGTAGAATTAGTCTTGGTTGTTTCATTTATTCTTGTCCAGCCGCACTTCAACATATAAAGCTCAGCTGATAATGTTATACTGAGCTGCTTTGAGCCAAATTACAGAATCCTGTAATGTTGTTGGCTGGTTGAAGCCCAGCTCATCTACTACCAATATAATAGAATAGAATGGAAACCCTGTATTGTCATTATACAAGGGAAAGCAGTGGACTAAAATACACCATAACATATTTAATAGTTTAGAGCTAGAGCTGTGATGACACGTTACACATGCAGTTGCCTCAAAGGTCACAAGATGGCGATAAAATCCTTTTGTACAGCCCTACGGACTAAGTTAGACATAAAAGCCAAAAACAAGAAATATAAAATGGATTACGAAAAACATACGAATTCACTAAAATATTTACGATATGTTTGTGTGTGTGTGTGTGTGTGTGTGTGTGTGTGTGTGTGTGTGTGTGAAACTCACCTTGTAGAAGTCCTGAACAGATCCCATACAGCCCAAAGAAAAAGAGAAGGCTTCTGAGTGTTGGAGTCTGCCTCATGGCTGAAAAACACACACATAAGCAAATGTAAGAAATTAACATGTGCTACAAGACAGGGAGAAAATCCTGAAAATCCAACAGACTGACAACAGTTTTACAAACACAGCAATGATCAGCAAAATGATCAGTTTTCCCTTCATCCTACCTTCTCTTTCTAAAACGGTTTCTCCTCTGTCTCCCAACCTTCTTCTCCCTCTAAGACACAGAAGTAGATCACAACCGTTGTGGTATTTTTAAAGAGTAATTTCTTGAGAAACCTCCAACAGAATGTGACGTGTTGCTTCGGCGCTGGAAAGAAGCCCAGCATTCCTGAACTCTGGTCATCTCCAAGTGAACATTCCTACTCAGAGCTGCCTGTAAGTTTATGAATGAACTCTGCAGACATGTTTCCATTTTTTGCTCAAACTTGTACAACGACTACATGTGTTGTACTAAGTCAGTCGGGTTTTGTGTGTGTGTGCGTGTGGCCAAGGTATGACTCATAATATGGAAATCTTTTTACTCAGTCACACTATGAGAACTTGTCTTAATCATTGGGAAAAGTATAGAAAACTGTTAACCACAACATATTAAATATGTCTCTAGGGAATGACTGTAGGTCAACTTGAAATCCTCTGAAGTGACAGAGACATGTATGAGACATTAAACTTTTCTTATACCCTCTACCATAAAATGGCAATATGATCGGAGAACATTGTTGTTGACAGGATGTGGCATAAATCTGGTGAAAAAAAGTGAATCACCCTGTTAAGAAAACATAGCCAAAGAAATTTTAATTTAAAGTGCTACAGAAATAAAACCCATTACATTTCATGATGAGCTTTGAAAGTTATTAAAAGAAAAACGGAAACTACTAGAATGAGGATGCTTCTTCTTTTACCGATTGTTTTGGAGACTACTGAAAATGTTTGTTATACTAGTAATGAGTATTTTCATGTTCCATAGTATCTGATTGACTCTTAAATTGGTTGCAAAGGCAGCAGCTGTGACCTTGGTGAGAGACCAAATTTAAACAGGAAAGTGTGCAGATAACGACTGATCTTATCTAACCACATCTTCAACCACATGCTGACACATTGCTGGCAGTATGTGGTTGAAGATATTGCGGGCAGTTACAAGTTAGTAGGCATCGTACCACAGGTGTTTCATGAGATGTGTATTTTTAAGGAAGCTTAAAAACACTGAGTCAGAGATCTTTAATGTTTCAGCATGACATATAGGCTTGTATACAGTGAAAAAAGATTCATGATCATTTGGTGTGATTAACGTCATCATGATGTCACTATGAAGTCAGAAAATGAAATCACGTAGAATAGTAATGCATTCAATTTCGGTGAGAGCAAACACTCTGTCAGTCAATAAATCAAATCTTAGTTGTAGAGCCCATATTCACAAATCACAAGGGTGCAGCATCCTCTGTTCTTAACCCTCAGGAAGTGAGGAAAAACTACGCAAAAAAACATTTAACAGGTAAAAAAAAGCTCAGAGAGTGCCACATGTGAGGATCCTTCTCCCAGGACGGACAGAAGTACAATCAATGCTACATGTGGCAGAGCATATCAACAAAATAATAACATGTGTAATGATGTTTAAAGTATTTCTACAAAAGACAAAGTCTGACAGAGATGAAGGGAGCAGCAATGACAGCCTTAAAGATAGTGTTATAGCCAATACGTGAGTAAGCTTATTGTATATCTAAGCAATCTAGTTTTCATCATAATGGTACATATGGCATAAATGACTGCTTGATAAAGTTACTATGAAATAGCAATATTACAATTTTAAAAAATGATCATTGCCTGTTTGGGGTGGCAGGGGGCACTGTCCCCAACTTAAATCTGTAGTACCCAAGTAAACAAGTGGACCCTTTATGGCCCCTGAAAAATCATGGGGTATACACAGCATGTACAGGGTATGCATCACCGCTCAGGTGCTTTTCTTTTCAAATTGAGTGATACATACTGAAGTGTATTGATATAAATGTTGGGGAAATGTTCATAGAATCATGCACAACCCATATAGAATTCATCTCTATCTTTGCCTGAGGCAGCTCATAGCAGTCAAACTCTTCCCTGTGCCGTTTGTTAACAGTAGCAACAAAATGAGAAAACAGATAGACAAGGAGAAAACGATCTTAACCTCAGAACCTGCACCTCTCACCACAGGAAGAGCCGCTGCCGAGGAGACAGAGATGGAAACAGTGCTACAAGGAGAAAACGATCTTAACCTCAGAACCTGCACCTCTCACCACAGGAAGAGCCACTGCCGAGAAGACAGAGATGGAAACAGTGCTGTGTAGATAAGTTGAGCGCTGGCGGTTTGTCTGGCTGCATGTGAGAGCTAGGTGCTGCAGTTTGTGAGATTTTGCTGTTCACACATTTGCGATCTCTATTTTCTGAGACGTGACAGTACTGTTTTAAATCCGCCTGGTTGGGCTGTTTGCTTGGTCTGTGGTGATGCTGGTTGCAGAATTCTGTATGAAACTGTAAAAGTGACCTGCAGTAATTTAGCCTCAGCAAGTGAAGTCTGCAGAACTCAAATTTTTGTGATAGTGATCGAATCACGTGTCCAAATTCAACAATGCACTTCCTTGGGTCCAGGTCAATTTGCTTTTAAGCTTCAGGATGCTGATATGATTAGTTGCAAATTTCTGGAATTATCAAAAACTCTGTGGTTCAGTGCAGGAGATATTTCAGTGTTAACCAGTAAAATATACTTTTTATACAGTGTATAACATTTGGATTGCTGTTAATGAGATAAGTGCTCGTCTATACTGGATGGTGCAGAAAACAAATTCCACCATCAGAGTGAGCACTAAGATGATTTATGATTAAATGATCAATGGCAACTAAGGATAAACATCCACATCCCTCATCTGCTCTTACAGAACAATAATAAAATCTCTTGTAAACAGAGGGATTTTTGGTCTAACTTTTGAAATCGTGCTAAAATCACATCTGCTATTAAGTTCAGTTGTTGATTTATTTTCTTTTACAACTCCAGTTTGATTAAAATGCCATAATCTCTTAGAGGCCAAGGGGATGTTTTAGAATTGCTTGTCATATTTAACCATAGAGTCCATGATAATATCCGTTTTGATTGAAAAACAGAAAATTGATGTTAATGTATGGATTAAAGTTACATTTAAAACTTAGCTTTAAGGGCAGGAGGATGATTAGAGATATATTGTCATTCACATTACTATTATTTTACAACAGATTTCAACTGCTCAGTCTGATTTTTAGCGAACCAGAATTTCAGGAGAGATGAGGCAGCATAGTTTTGCTCTGGGACAAGTCCGGGCGGGAAGGAGCGTGGGAAGAGCGAGGCCGGTTCAGCAGAGCAGATACGTGGGAGAACACGTGGGAGGCCGAGGTGAACGGAAGTGACTCAGTCACACGGGGGAAAGAAAAGCAGTGTAAATGTTCTTGCTGCTGGAGACATCGAGGTGTTGGTGGTTACCGGTGCAGCAGGTTGAGTAAAGGTTTTTATATCACTTTAGTTTATGGGTTTGATGACTTTCAATTTGTGTTTGCTTTCAATTTGATCATTACCACAGACTGACATATCGTAAATTGACTAAATAACACTGGTGGTTACCATGCGTCAATTTTATTATTTCATATCAGAGCTCCTTATCTTTACACCTTATCTTTTCTCCCACATGTTACTGTTAACCCACTCCCTGACTGCAGTGTTGCTACACTCCTGCCTTTTCACATGTCTGCTTTTTAAACCGAAACTGCTATTTCTACATTACAAAATGATTCTAATTGCAGCTGGAAATCTACAGAGGGCAATGACAAGAATGTCTTTGAGGATTACTTTTACTGTTCCTTCGCGATATGTTTTGTCTTCTCCCACAGTAGTTTCCAATTAATGCAGCATCATCATTTCATTATAGGTGCACAATGTAGGGTAACGCAAAAGTAATCCTCAAAACAATTCTCGCCCTGATCCTTCGGCACACAAATGCAGTTGCAGCTTACTTCTGCTATCTTACTAAATTTCAAGGAATCTCTCTATGTGCGTAACATATCTAAAATATCGGTCATCCCATCTACCACACACTTGGTAAATCAGGTGTTAATCTGTGAATTTGGTCATTCAAAACTTTCAATATTGATTGATTTTGAACCATAACGTCACATACTGTATCTCCACCAAGGCCCAACAGTCTTCACCAAACTGCAGAATGTGTGAATGTGTTTGGCCTATAAATGTCGTCTTCAGACGAGCAGGCCTCTGGGAAGTGACTCATCTATTTTCAGTCGGATTTGGAACAGACTGCTGCTGGATCCCTTTCAGGCTCCAAACAATAAGAGGACGCTGATAGAAGTTTCCTTTGACTGGTGATAACAGATGGGGGAAGGAGGGAGAGGCTGGTGGAAATATCATCACCATGTGCTTCTCCTGTACAGGGGGGGGGGGAAGTGGAGTGTTGTAAAATATTCGTGCTTTGCAGAAACCACACAAACACTGTTGGGAAGTGGGCCTCGTTTACTGAACAAAATTTGTGCAATGTTTGATTTCACTGCCGCGAACTAACAGAGAGGAACACGCGTCCCTGGGTTTGTGTTTGCATTCAGCTCGGATGTGTTGTCCTACAAATCTGCTCAGTCGTGCAAACTTTGTCCATCTGTTTGTGGGACAGCGGTTGCACCACAGACAAGAGAGTGATCAGAGGTTCAAGGTCTCCAGAATGCGTCACTGGAGGATAAACAACATGAAGTAAATTTTGTTTTCTTATTAATTCAGTGCTATGTTAGCAATCTTAGGAATAAAGTACATGAATAAAGAATATTTTACAGTTACTGTGGACAGTCTTACAGTGAATTTCCTGGTTTGAGTATTAAAAGTGTGAAAGTATGAGTCATCACCAACATGCAGATAATCATCATGATACATTGGCGAAACAAACGTGAGGCAGCCGCAGCAAAATGTGCCTCAGCTGATACTGTGCGACTGAACAACAAACACAAGACGACACAATGAACCTGTGCATTTATACAAGGAACTGGAAAAGTGCTGCTGCATTATTTTTCATTATTTGACTATTTACATTATTAACTAATCTATGTCTATATTCTGTCAACAAAATGGCCATTCAGTGCAACTTCAAAATACTTGTTTTAACAGACCAAAACAAAAATGAAATTGGAAAAGTGTCTTCGTTTTCAATGTTGATATAGCTGCTGTCTATTTTCTTGAATATAAAAATTGAAAAGTGGCATCATCAGATTATTTTTGTACTATATTTATCTATTTATTCTTTCATCTACTTTGAATATTTTACCATTGACACCTAATTAGGAAACCGTAACGTTCCAAATTACATTCATGAGCTGGATGCAATGTAATTTAATTCTACTGTGCTTAGGTTTAGTGGATGGTCTGAATGAAAAGTTAATATTTAATCTGAGCTTTTTTATCCAGCCACACGTTCAAAACCAAAGATATTCTACTTAGTATCTCACATAATGCAAACAATTTGCAATCAGAGTATATTTGGCACTTTTGCTTTAAAAACCTACTACATCACCCATCGACCAGAGTTGTTGCTGCTTCTCTTTTGTCGATTGCATGTTCTCCCCATTTATGTGTGGGTTTTCTCCGGGTCCCTCAGGTTCCTCTCACATTACAAAGACATGCAGATTGGTGTTAGTTTAATTGGAGACTCTAAATTGAAGTAGATGTTAATGTTAAAGTTAATGGATGTTTGTCGGCCCTGCGACATGCTTGCGACCTGTCCAGGGTGTTACTGGCCTCTCGCCCAATATCAACTGTGATTGGCTGCCGCTCCCCCCGTGACCCTCAGAGGATTAGCGGTATAGATAATGAATGGAGGGATGGTGTCAAGTGAATTTGGTTTTGGGGCTGATTTAAACTCAACAGAGTGGAGCAGTAGGGTGACGACCTTCTCTTAAGCCCTGATATGATCTAAGGAGACAAACATGAGACAAATGTCATCTCAGCTCTAGGATGATTTTGGGAAACGGGACTCATGTGATACTCTCATGTTCCTAGAGCGATGGAGGAGAAGAGCTGAGCGAAGCAGAAGTTTTGGCCAAGAGGATGTGACCCCGGGTTAAGATGGAGAATTGAAACACTAGTCTTTAGTTCACGTCCTCAATAAGTAACAAGCTGCATAGAGTTGTTTAGCTGACTGTCACACTGTGTTTGAGAGAGTGCAGGTCACATCCAGGAAAGCTTTGTTTGTCTTAGAGCACATGATTTGCAAATAAGGACTTACTGAGAAAAGAATATTTTGCATGACAGATATCTTAATACACGTTTAAATATCTGCTCAGGACTATTTTGTATTGCAGACAGGAAAACTGGCCATTAGAAGAACACACATCTGATTATCATGTTCTACAACTAAACCACTTTATTTTTAACTCTCTCTGGGAAAATATCTATGAAATTAAAGATGCAGTATCAGCAGCCTCCGGAGACTTACAGCAGGAAAAACTGGAGGAAAAACAACGTGGGAATATTCTGATAAAGATGAAATATATCAGCCCTTAAGTGAGGCCATGAGGAAGCTGCAGATGTTGGAAATATCCAAATATCAATCTTCTGTATGAGGGTTGACGGAGGAGATGCTGAACTCCTCTCAAAGACTCATTTAACTCTTTCAACAGGAAAACAAAGGGAGAAACCCCTCCTACAGCGCAGCACGAGTGTTGTCTTACACTCTGAGGACTTTACTACGGAAGCGTATTGCATTCACTTGAAAAAAGAAAAAGTTCTTTTTTTTTTCAAGAGTCGACAAGGTTCTTTGGCTTCTGAGGTTGCAAGCTACTTCTCCATCAGCTTCTCAAATTTGGCACCAGGAGGCTCATGCTGCAACGCATATTTACGACAGTGATTTATGCATCCCACCTGTAGGGGGAGCCTGACTATAAATGATAATCTTACATTATGTCGCTTTAAGTGTCTTTCTGCTGTGGTGGCAATTTGAATAAAGAGAAACCACGTGCACAGCTTTGACAGTCAAACACAACTTGCTCATAAAAGTGAAAAAAAACGTAGTGCATTATATCGGAAAAATAGGAAAAACAAATCTTATCAATGTTTATATGTTAATTATGTCTACCAGTGTTTTCCAAAGTGCCCAATGGAAATGGTAGCTATTTTAGGTGGGTCTCGTACTGGGCTATAAAAAAAACATATTTGGCAAATTCATCAAAACATGTAGTATTTGTTCCGGGTAACAACAGCAAAAAAAATCATAATATATATTTAAATAATTGTTCAGAAAAGTGTGATTTCTGATATTAAAATATCATTTCACATTCGAAATGGTAATCATGGTCATTCTGAGATCACAATTATTTATAATAATAATTCATTAGTTGTGATGACAAAACAACGCTCATGTTTAAATGCCTTCACTTCAGTGGTGTGTTAAACTTCTACTAAAGTACGAGTCTGGTTTTGGGCTTTCAGAGGACTTGCTCAGTCTTTAGGGTTCCTCAAGCCTCCTCAAGCAGTTTGGGAAGCTCTGATCTACGGACCCCTTTGTGGTTAGACATTCAAACAGGCTTTTCTAGCAAGGTAAGTAGAAAGGTGGCTGATCAGGGACAAATGATTTAATATTAGAGTTAATATAAGAAAAGTAAGAAATCAGGCAGCAAACAGGAGTCATATCTTAAAATTGATGACTCACCTCAGAGGAATCACAGGCACCGAGCAGACGGAGGAAGGATGAGTGAGTGTACACAGCTCTGCAGATCCAAGTGTGCAGAGGGGAGGCTCCACCACAAGCTCAGCCGGTGACTCAATCGCTCTGTCCCACCTCCACAGGACGGACACACACACACACACAGAGAGGAGGAACAGCACGTTTACATTCCACCTCTCAACTCCTCTGTTCACCTTCCTCTGCATTTCAACACACCATCAACAAAACCATTCACCAACAATCTTACCATAAGTAGAAAATAAGCACTCAACATAACATAGAATAACATAAGTTAACCTTAATGGCAATAACCTGAAACTTAACGTAAGTACAGAGCAAAACTTAGAGACTAAACCTCCACTGCAGGTTCTTTTACACACACAGAACATTTTTCACAGTGTTTCAGCCTGAACAATATAAAATAAAATAAGATTAAAAAGAAAATGTGTGATTATTTACCTATTTAAAAAAATCATCATTAGTCTGATTTGTTTAGCAGGAAACTATAAGATAAGAAAAGGTGATGATCAGGTGAGACACATGAGGACAGGTGAAGACGATCACGAGGGCGGAAAACAGGACAAAAGAAAGGAAATATGTAAGAGACACAAGGAAATTGGCTTCAAAATAAAAGCAGGAAATGGGACAAAATGAGAGAAAACAACTTCACAGAGTCAGGCACACACATGGAAGGTTACGTGAGATAATGAATACAACACTCATCCAAACACGAGAGTCCATAAAAACCACACAAAAAGAGTCTTTCAAGAATCCAAAAACCAAATACAATGAGGAAAATAAGTCCAAAGTCCATAAACAGAAAAAGTCCAACAAGAGATCCACAAAGTCAAAAGAAGCTGGTGCGTCTCTTCGCCACCAGCTTCATCAGTCTTAGAAACTTTAACAGAATAATATTCTATCAGGCTAAAGACTCTAACCATTGAATTGGATAGTTTGTCCAAACACTCCTGTACTGCGGCATCTTACAATATGTATATATACATAGAAAATATTGGCAATGATTCCTAAGATGTCATTATCAAAACCTTATGACAATAATTGAGACTTAATATTTAACAGTTTAACCATAAACCTCATTATAAGTAACTATAAACAAAAAGAAAACCCAACCAAAATTCTAGAATTTCAATAAAGAACATAAACCTTTTTGAGTAAAATATCTTTTCTACATTGTCTTTTCATTTAAATAGAAGTTTTCATATTGACAAACTTTAATTCTAATACCATCTGAAAGGCTGATATCGGACGATGTTCTCAGTCAAAGGACGAATCAGTCAGGCTCTAGTTTACAATCTGCAATAATGGACCAAGGGAACCTAAATAGTCACCAGAGAAAGTCTGTGTTTCCATCACAATCACAAGCTGATCTGAGAGTAATTCTCTCAAAATCACTGTAAAAGTGTTGTAGTCATGCAGAGGTGTTAGCACACACCTGGGCTTCCCCACAGCGCAGAGGAATTCCCTTGGAGACAGAAAGGTTTCTTATAAATAAACCACAATCCTGATATGAATGTCACTTTTTTCCAACAGCGCTGCAGAAAACGTGAACTCCGCCGAAATCCACAATGTGACAGTTTGAGCAGCCATATCCAAGAAGCTGGTTTTTCGGTCTCATGTGGAAAAAAAGTTTCGACCACACTGTTATATTTTTCCCCTGCAGACGAGGGAAAGTTTTCTGTGGTTGAATTTCGGGGTGATTATACCAGTGATTGGAAGATTATCAATATGTGTTGTGAGCTTTCAGTGTGAAGTCTGCAGTTGTTTGCCTCATGAGTGTGAGCTTGTGAAAGTTGATACCGATAAATAAGTTGAGGATGTTTAAATTTAATCATTTAAAGCAATCAATTAGTCTGTAAATTATAATTTTTTTCAATAACTGAATCTATAAACTCTAATGGTGACCATGAAACCCCAGTGGAGAACACATTTAAAATGTTCACCATTATAAAAGACAAACACAGCCGGCAAACCCTGACAACCAAAGACCTCTTTGTATTACTGCTGTCACTTTTTCAAACAATTGTCTCAGTTCATGTCCGAAGTATAAGTGCTGATTGGTCAGTGTTTTTTACCACATCATGGTAGAAATGTTCGTTTTACCTGCGCCAACCGTAAAACATTTGGCCTTTAATGAACCAATGCACAAAAACTGTGACTGAATAATCAGATTAAAGACAAATTAACTACGGGGGTTGACAGGTTAAACCGGAGAGATTAAAGTTAGCGCCACTCCTCCCAAACCAGAGTTGAAATAATTGAATGGAGATTATTCTCACTGTGGTTTGAAATTCCAAAACCTGCCTGTTCGGAATGGGCTGTTTTTCTATGGTGCAGAGTGAAGTTAGAAAACTTTGTGCTCATCCTACCTGGTTTGTTTGCAATAAAGCCGATTGTGCATCCATGATCAACCAGATTCTGAGTTTTTTTTTCTTTTTTTTGCACCGATTTTAGAGTCAATGTTTTTCATAAAAATAAATACAATTTCCAGGATGAACGATTCACAAGATATGTGTTCCACAAACAGACAGACAGACATTTGTGGATTTAGTAGATAGATTGAACTTCAACTGTGCAATGCTCATTTATATCTGTGCTATACCACCATATATATCTTATATATACTGTATATATTGTTTTTACCGGTACATTATTGCTTCTGTATATATTATTTTTCATATTTCCTTGTGTTTATTAAACGTTTACTTATTATTATATTATTTTACTCACTGTCCCTGCTGTAACATTGCAAATCTCCCTGTTGTGGGACTAATAATGGATTAATCGTATCTTATCTTATCTTATCTTATCTTATCTTATCTTATCTTATCTTATCTTATCTCATCTTAATATGGAGCAATTTTATGATGCATATATTTGCAAATGCTTGATGGTGACGATTACTCATTTTTAATTTTGTTTTGATTTGTTTTGATTTGGAAAAAGTGAGAAAAACAATGTGGTTGAATAAATCATTAATATTGTTACTGTAATGTTATGATTTGTCCTCGTTCCATTCCACCCCCTTCATCTTTCTCCCAAATGCCGGGATTCTGGATTTCAAAAAGTCAAGTTGGGTTCGGGGTCAAGAAAAAGGAGAAGACAACACAGATCTGGTGTTTGGTGAACATATGCTTTGCTTAGTAAAAGCTTGTCTGAAATGACAATATAGATATAATATGATGTTGAACTAACAGTAACAGTGATGACAGGGATTCTGATTACAAGTGAAAATGATCCCAGCACTTTCTATTGTTCAAAACAGAGAACTCACCAGCCTGATGTTATATCCGTCCATAAAGGCAGCAGCCTCTTCAGGTCACATGAATATCCAGTAAAACCATCTTTTTTTTTTAAAAACAACTGAAATCTATGTTCAGTCGTACCCTACGCAGCTTTGACTTCCCCTTCTGTGAAAACCTCAGCACATGTTGCAATTTCCTTTTATGGGATCTTTTGTAAGTCTGCCGGTGTCTTAATGTGTTGAGCAATAACTGGGAGGAGAGCTGCCTGGATCCTGTGGTTCATGTAATTCACACCATACACACACATTTACAGCCTTTACAGTTACTGTCAGTTCATACGAAAGAGCTGTTGTTTATCATCTTCTCTGTTTCTAACTGTGTTCTGTCAGATTCAGCCATTCTGGCACATGTTTATTCCGGAGTGTGGAGTTATTACTCACCTCATATTTCTGCTTTATATTCATAAGGCTCCATTTTTAACTCTGTGATCTTGAGACCTCTTGTGGCTGCACACAGACGCAACTCGATACCATCACAAAGGCCCAGCACCATCCTGAGATTCAATCAAGCTGCACCAAATTTAACTCACTCATAGATATCAGTTCTCTTAATGTGGCTGGGTTTTTGTTTTCCATCAAGAATCATCAATTATTCTTTTAAAAAATCAAGAAAAATGTTGCAAAACGCCCTATTTCACAATATTAAAGGCCACTTCATGGGGGCAGGCTTTCATATCCAATGCTGCAGGCTGATGTGTGTGTGTCCCTGTGGCCCAGTTTCTCCAACCTGGAAAATTATTTAATTATTTTTATTTCTCTATTTCTCTAACTTACAAATGTTCCAGCTCCACAGGTAGAAACACCTGTGTGTGTATTTACTGTTTGGTTGTGAACTATTATTTATTTATTCATTATTATGAGATGCAGCATCTGTCAGAGGCGACACATTTAAATCAAGTCCTTATTGTTTAATTATAAAAGCAATATTGTACACAGGGTAAATAAAGGCTCACTCACCGATGCTGCAAACCATAACTACAAATTGTTGAATATAAACATAACCAATGTGATTATTTCAAAGAAAAGGGTGAGATGTTGTAAAAAAAAGTGTTTTTTTGTCTCTCAGTTTATTAAAGCAGCAGCTCTTCCTGACTCAGTGTCTCTGTGTGTGTGTGATGGGGGATTTGACTCTGGACGGGATGGATGTCAATGCTCATTTTAATCCGACACACAATCTATCACTGATACTTTCAGAAGATTAAAAGGAACCATAGCAATGTCACAAATAAAAATGTTTTACAGGACAATGTAAAATTGTAGGAGAAAGTGAAAGTTCAGTCACTCAGTTCCTATAGAAATAATAAACAGCACCATAAATACAATAAGCACTTCAAAAAATATGATATATATAATCATATGGGTAAAATATATAATTAATGACTATAAAGTAATTGTGCATTTACTGTTGATCGTTATTTCTATAGTGTTTTATCACAAAGACACTATATTCACACCCATGAGGAGGTGAGATAAGAAAAGATATGAAAAGATAAGATAAGATAAGATAAGATAAGATAAGACAAGATAAGATAATATAAGATAAAATAACATATGACAAGATAAGATAAGTCCTTCATTGGTCCCACCCAAATTTACCGTATTACATGAGCTAAGAGAAAAAAGAGAAATACACACTCAGTAAAGGTAAAAAAATATATAAACACAAGGAACAATAAAAAATTGAAATATGTACATTGTAAATAAACACAGCGTAGAAAGATAGAAAGTGATTGTTGCACAGTTAAATTAGCTTAAAACCTGAGTGAGGTACAAGTGGTCAACTGGGAGCAGTGTGAGGTGTATAGGTTGTACAACACACACACAGCTCCTTTTTGTTTGAGCTCTTTTTGCTGAGATGCAAATTGAACACGTTGACACCGTCTTGACAGATTTTTGTCTTCAGACGGCCTCATGTCATCATGTGTCTGCTTCAGTGACTCAACAGCTCACACTGTGGTTTGACAGCTGTGATGATGCGAAACAGAAAAACGTGATCAGTGGCTGAATCGATGACAGAGCAAGCAGCTACTCAGGAGAGCGCATAGGCTTCCTCCACCAAGGCCAAGTGGTAAATCAAACTGTACCAAATACCACACACTCATGGATATCAGTCCTCTAAACATGCCTGATTTATTTATTTTTTTTATGTGGAAATTTGCTAATATACACCACACACACACACACACACACACACACACACACACACACACACACACACAAACATATCGTAAATATTTTAGTGAATTCGTATGTTTTTCGTAATCCATTTTATATTTCTTGTTTTTGGCTTTTATGTCTAACTTAGTCCGTAGGGCTGTACAAAAGGATTTTATCGCCCCCACTTTTCTCTCCCACTTTTCTGTTGACCATTTCCTGTCGTTGTCTTTCAGGCATAAACCTCTGGAAATCATCGTGCTCCAGGAAGCAAGATGCTGTATAAGTCATAGCAAAGTGTTTGATTTTGTTATTTCTGCTGAAGCACCCTTCAACCTTCAATGGCGTGCTTTGTGTCGTGTGTCATTGTGCTGGTAGAAGTTTGTTTCACTGGCGCTGTTGGAAAAAAAAAATGACGTCCTTCTCTCTGAAGGTTAAATCGCCTTGTAACTTGATCTGCTAAAGTACAGCTTGACAGGCAGCCAGTCTTTATTTCTAATTTATTCTGAGCCTAAAAGCAAAACCCCTCATCACATGGAGGCCGTGTCCGAACAATAAAGCCCTACTCTTGCTTTCTGTCTGTTCCTACTCTTCTCCTTTTCTGCTGCTTGTTAGTTTGAAGGCTTTTTCGCTTCTCTCCACCTGCTAACTTTCTGTCAGACACACACACAGGCAATTGCACTTCTAACACACATTTTGGGAGCACACACTACTTTTAACAGAATTTGTCTCATTGTCTGAGTCAAACCAATCCCCCACCCATGAAACAAAGAGGTCGAAGGCGGCAGCCGTCCCGAGTGAGCCAGGTTTTCCGCATGGCTCAATTCTGGGTCCTGTGGGTTTTTTTTTACTGACTCTTTCTCCTCATGTTTTCAAGATTCAAGATTCAAGATTCAAGATTCAAGAGTTTATTGTCATATGCACAACGATTACATTAAGCAGTCGCTTGCAATGAAATGCTTGGGTCACGGGCTCTCTTTAACAATGCTCAGAATATTACAAGCAGAAAAAATATCAAGTAAAATAAGATCAAATAGAATATCAAAATATATATATATACACCTAAAGAAAAAAAAGAAAAACAATAGTGCAAGTGTGTGCAATAGTGCAAATATGCTAAGGTGCAGAGTTAGTGGAATTATGACAGATTGGAGGAGTTTAAAAGTCTTATGGCCTGGGGGTTGAAACTGTCTCTGAGCCTGGTGGTGCGGGCCCGGATGCTGCGGTACCGTCGGCCAGACGGCAGCAGGCAGAACAGTTTATGGCTGGGGTGATAGGGATCTTTAATGATCCGGTTGGTCTTCTTCCTACACCGCTGGGTGTAGAGGTCCTCCATGGATGGTAGCTCCGTCCTAGTGATGTGCTGTGCAGACTTCACCACCCTCTGTAAAGCCTTACGGTTCAGGGCGGTGCAGCTGCCGTACCAGGCGGTGCTGCAGCCAGTCAGGATGCTCTCTATGGTGCACCTGTAGAAATTGCAGAGAATCCTGGCATCCATGTTGAGCCTCCGCAGCCTGCGGAGGAAGAAGAGCCGCTGTCTGACCGTCTTCCTGATGGAGTCTGTGTGATGGGTCCAGGTCAGGTCATCACTGATGTGGACCCCGAGGAACCTGTATCTGTGTGTGTGTGTGTGTGTGTGTGTGTGTGTGTGTGTGTGTGTGTGTGTGTGTGTATGTGTGTGTGTGTGTGTGTGTTTGTGAGGTTTTGGGTGGGGGGTGGAGAGGGTGGAGAGGGTGGAGTTATCCTAGTTTATCTTAAAGTCCATTTTCATTGGTGGAGAGTTGGCTGACTGCTGTGTGTACAGACTGGAATTGGTGAACACAGGAAAGTGAGACGTGTGTGTGGTCAGATTCCTGCCTTGTTATTGGTCAGAGGGCCGCCTCGGTGAGAGGAGGGGATGGTAGATTAGTGGTGGGCGGATCGATCTAAATATCGATAATATCAATACCAACGTTGGTATTGATATTGATTAATACCAGTGTAATAAGATCGATACTTTAGTTTCAGTTTCTCTCCTGTATGCACTGCTGCGGCTGTCTGTGTAAGTGCTCTCAAGTGCCGCTCCAGTCACAGCGCGGAGCAGGCACACTTTGCGCCTCCTCCCCCCTCCCCCCGGCCAGCAGCACAATGCCCTAATTGAAATGCGCAGGTACTCAGAAGAGAGGCCAATTCCTCGGGATCAGGATCCACTACTTTGGTGGAAAAACAATGCACCAACATTCCCCTCTCTGAGCAAACTTGCCAAAAAACACCTGGGGGTGGTTGCAACGTCAGTGCCAGCTGAGAGGATTTTTTCAAAGGCAGGACAGTTAGTAAGTTATAGGCGAAGTGTATTAAAACCGAAAAATGTGAACATGATACTGTTCCTGAACAAAAACCTCTAACCAAAACCTCTGTTCTACACAGGGGGCCATGGCCCACAGGGGGGCTTCTGGGAATATTTCTTTGAACTCAAGGCTTTGGGGGTTGTTTAGTTATTTACACTTTATTTATTGTATCGGATCGATACCAAATCTTGCAGTATCGCACACCATTATGGTAGATGCCTCACACTCCATCTGTTATCATTCACACTGTGAAACCTGCAGCTTCAGGACACTGCACTCTGCTTCTCAACCAAAAAGAAGAACTGATCTCTTAGGATTGCTGCTACACTAAAAAAAACCCAGTTGGATTGACAGCTTTACTCTTTTCAAGTTCTCTGGTGGATACTGAAATTTCACTGTTTTGCATTAAAAAAGAATTTTGTTGCACATGCAGACGATTTTATCATCACCAACTCTGGAAAGTTGCTTCTTCAGAGTTAACATTTCAGGGGAGGCAATTGTAAGAGTTTTTTAAAAACCTTTTTGCTGACTTGCTGTTTCACTTGGAGCTGTGTGGTAAGTTTTATTTATTTTATTTTTGTGTGTTTGCCTTGGGTGAGCCTGAATTTTGCATGTTGAATGATACTGAAAGCTCTGCTGTTATGCTTAGTCATGGATTGCAGCATTTTCGATTGATTGCTTGATTATAGTTTTTATCATAAAATCTCCACAACTACCAAAAATATATTGTCTAGAAACAGCGATCAGCAACATTATCATGGCTTTGTTGAGGCCGATCAATGTGTATATATGGCTGGTTTGGAAATAATCACTCAGAGCTATTTATAACTTTTACAAAATATTTTGTGTTTAAAGTCAAACTTGATCAGACATAATATTAAAAACTTGATTTGGCTGATCAGTGATATCAATCATTTTAACAGCAGCAACAGCCTATATGTGCAGTGGTGAATAATTGTGTCCATCATGTGTGGAGAAAGGCCTCATCTAGAAAGAGTTACCCAGACAAAACAAAACCTTTATAATAGTTTGTTTTGTCTCAAATCTGTTTTACGAGTTAAAAACTACAAATATTTTTTTTAAAACAAAACTAAATTGTTTAATTAATGGACAGACAATGCTTACTATTTCATTTCCATTTCAGTGGGATTTTGATTATAAAGTGAAATTGAAAGCTTGGTGTCTTTTGGGTTGTTCCACAACATAAGGAACAGTTTGATTCTCACTCAAATGAAATGAATCCCTCAATTAGAGAATAGTGTAATTAACGGTTGCTATTTGCTCATGTATTATTGGATGTGGCTGTGACGTGTCTGATCCCGGGTTTCGTTATTAACATGGAGGTGACTCAGCCAACTGAGAGTCTGCACAGCTCAGGAGGTGAAAGTGAGAGCGATACCCTCAACCCCCTACCTCAAAGTCTCACATGACAGACAGTGTTGATATGTGACGCTGAGGACGAATATGGACACCACCAGTTGCAGGGCAGCAGTAGGAGAGGGATGCTTTCACGGGGGTCCCCTGTGGCTTCAGCAGGCATCTGTTACCCATATATATATAGATATATATATATATATCTATATATATAGAAAGATATATATATACAGATTAAAAATAGTTATAAAGTATTTCAAATAAATCTTGTTTTCAGAAAAGCTGTTGCCTGTATGAGGCTGAAGGCAATACATGCAACTGTATTTTAAGTAATTGTTATTATTATTATTATTATTATTATTATTAATAATAATAATTTATTATAAGTAAAAACATTTTTGGATACAGAAAATCCTTATTCAGCTATTTTTAATTTAGTATGTTGACATATTAAAAAAACCATGATGCTGATCATTCATGTGATCGCTTTTTGTTTTGATTTGCAGGGAACACTGTTAACTAGTGACTGGAGTCCTGTAGTATTTTATATTGAAATATCAATAGGGTGTGTCATTTTCCACAATATCATTTTGACATTTTGTAAAAGCAGAATCATGTTGTTAAAAACATCGTAAAGGTAAATCTTTCTGCACATACCTTATTATATATACATTTATTTAAGTAGCAGATGTTATTGGTGCTGAACATTTACTCTGCAGCACATTAAACTAGGTCTAAGCAAAAAAAAAAACAGTTTTCTGTATTTTATAAAGTTCATTGAGCTTAACATTGATGTATTAATATACTATTGTCAAGATATTTCTGTAGTAATGATGGTTTAGCAATAAAAGGCAAAACATATTTGAAATTAAATATTTTGGGATTGTATTATGAGAATTTGGATCTTTATCGAGTGTATCCTCAACTCATGAACATAAACCATCACAGTGTCAGAGTAGTTTAATAGCATTTTTATTCTGTAAAACTTTTCCCCAAAATTAAATTAAATTAAATTGAAATATTTCCATATTTAAACAATGAAGGTCTAGTGACTGAATATTTATCTCAAAGGTCAAAGGTCAAATGTCAAGGTCATGTTGGCCATACAAAAATATGTGTTCACCATTTGGTTGTGATATCTCTAGTCTGCGGACCGATGCCTATATAAGGGACAAAAAAATGGCTGCTAAATGTATTTTGTAAATATTAGAATATTAAATATGGATTCCCTAAGATGTCAATTTTTAAAGCCTCATGACAAAGAAATGTAATCGAGATATGATATTGAAAACACAAATACAATCAAATATATAGATAAATGAACCCAATCTTATTCATGTAAAATAATATATTTATGCTGTCGCTTACTAACAAGTTTAGGACGCAGGGTAATGTTGGGACCTGGTATTTGTGAACTACAGTTCGACCTACATGTATAGTCAAAGCCTTGACCACATGCTCTTCTTTGTTCTGGTGACAAACCAGAGCCTCCAGAACTCAGTCTCCCAGGGCGCGTCAATGTCACACAGAGGTGTGAAAACCGACAGGGGACACAAGTTTCAACTACTATTGGTCACTCTGGGCCCCAGGACCCATGAGGTCACCAGGCCAATATAAGCCCAGTTCTCCCCCCTTCTTCCTCTTTTCGATCTCTCTTCCCACGCCACCCTCTGAGAGGAGAAGGGTGGCTGTCCAGCTCACTCTTTTCGATTCCTCTTCCTACGCAACCCTCCGAGAGAAGGGTGGCTGTCCATCTCTCTCTTTCTGCTCAACTTCAATGGAGGAGAGGTGCAGCTTGCAGCTCACCTCACAAGGGAAACCTCCTCCCAATCCAAGCTCTACCAACCTTCAAGCAGGCCTGACCGGAGACTGCTAAAACTTTCCAAAAGGCAGCGACGCGAGGTCCTGCCTAACAACTCAGTGTTCTGCATCGCACAGCAGAACCACAACCAGCAAGACGACTTCACTGGACTTCAAACAGCACAGCAACCTTTTTACCCTTTCCATGGAAGGTTAACACAACTGGGCTTAATAATTATACTAGGCTAAGCAAAGACTGTTTATTCGATTCCGTTAGATGTTTATATGTTTGATTTGTGTTGCTGTGATATTTTGGTTACAAGTTATTTGAAAGTTAATGTTAGTTATGCTCTTCAGTCTTTCCTTGCATGCATCTAGTAACCTTCTGATTTGGCACCAACACACAAACCCGCATATCTCTTAGACCCATCACGCATACACCCCTGCTACATGTCGTAAACATTCCAAAGGGGGGGGGGGGGGGGGGGGGGGGGGGGGCGTTATCTTTGGAGTGGCCAGCCGCCATTTCGAAAGAACACTCACTCCCACAGACACACAGACACACACACGCATACTCACATACACATCTTTATATAGTAAGTACACCGTTAGTAATTTGTGTTTTTATACTTTATTATCTTCATAATGAATGTTTTTCTTTCACAAGTGTTGTTTACATTAATGTTGCATAATAGTGAATTTTGCCAACCTCTACACTGTCAAGAACTCTATATCATTCAACTTTGCTTTGGTAAATTTGGTTATAGTTATTAATTTAATTGTTAATCAGAGTTCCAAATTTGTAGTTAGTACTTTTATGAGACTTAATCAATAAATTGGCTGTCTTTTCCCTTCCTTTGAAGGGTGGTGCCCTGAGGTAACTTTAATCAATTAAAGTTATTATTTAATAATAATATTTTTAATATTAATATTCAATATTTTATTTTGATAACCAAATTTATTGAATGCCGAAAGGCACACCATTTAATGGTATCACGTTTAATGCATTATTGCACAACAGTAGTTAGTGAGAGCTTTGTGATTCTTAGAATAAAAACTGGTTTACTGACAGCTTTGTGTAGTTCTGTGTTACTTTATGCTTTGTGAGAGTGGGAAATAATGAATAGATATTATTGTGTTTATATTTATGTAACAAACTGCTTATGTTAGTTAATTTCATGGAAATGATTTGTCGTTATTTTGTGCTGTCTTTCTCTTGAGGCGAAACTCGGAACAATCAGGTTTCTCATGTGCTTGTTTGACAGGTTGCAAACAGGAAATGTCACAATGACGTTGCAACACAGGCCATAATTTAACAAACTCTGCATAAACCTTTCATAAACCCCTTTCTTATAAACACTGCATCTCATATTACAGGTCAGGAGCTAAAATCAGTTCATGGGCTTCAGCTTCACCTCTTTCTTTAACCAACAAGTGTTTTCCTGTTGATTCTTTGACTGGAACAACATTGAAACTGAAAACACTCAAACCTCAGAGTCAGTAAAAAGTACAAGTTAAAAAACTTTTGTTTGTTTTTGTTAAGAGTAAGTGTTCACATGTGTCCTCAGTTGTTACAGAAGGATTGTGTCAGGCTGTACTGTTCTGTATGTAATTTCACTGGGGGTGCAGTATCATTATTATGCCACTGTGAGGAGCTGAAGCGCTAAGTAGGGATGCAAGCTTGTGTCATCACTGTTAGTAAAGAAGTGTGTGTCTACCTGATGTGCAGGTGCTAAAGACAATAAACACAGCCACGGGCTAAACAGTTTACCGTCTCCGAGTGCAACGCAGAAGAAGCTGCCATCATTAACGCAACAGTTTTGTGTCAGAAAGTTGACATTTATTTCCAACAGCAGAGGTTTTTGTTAGTGTCAGAGGGAGATTTGTGATGATCAGTACTCACTGCCGCAGCGAATGTCAGCAGCAGTTCAGCCAACAAGTAGCAGACCCAGCCTGTCCGCTCCAGGACTCTCATCTTCGGGTCTGGACAGGTTACATTTCATAAGGTTTCTCTTTGAATTCCCAGGAAGTTCCACTGCTTGGCTGGAAAAGGTCAAACACTTAAAGACACTCTATGTGTTGATCTCACTGGTTTTATCTGACGTCCCAGTTTGACATGGGTTTTCTTTGGGTACTCCTGCTTCCTCCTACGTTCCAAAGACATGCAGGGCAGGTTAATGAATGAATGAAAGTGATCGTGATGATACCTGTGGCTGTGGTCAAATAGATTTGCTTAGTGGAAGATCTTACAAGGAGTGGGACTCTTATCTTATCTCCTCTAACATAGGAAACAATGGACAATCATTAAGAACCATTAAGAAATGAAAAGAGACAAAACTCGCCCAAAATTCCCTCCATTCAAATACCATTCAGATATCAGTTTTATGTGTTTCTTCCTCTTAAGTGGAACCAATTCAAGTTACTGAATATCTCTCTTCTGTATCACAGAGCTGTTTTAAATCCTTCTGTAATGAAACTGCTGAAGAATCAAAGCTTTTCTTGGGGTTTAGTTTGATTTTAGGAGAACCTCCTTCAGTATAATTTTAAAAAGCAGAGAAGTCAATGAAAATGTTGCAAAATCCATTGCAAAATCTTGCGATGCAAAAGAAAGGAACAGACAAATATCCAGATTAGTGTTTCATAACAATACCTGAAAATGTTCATCATTAAATAAAAATAATTATTGCAATGAACCATGTCTGCATACAGTATTTTTTATTTTTCTCTGCATTTTTAACGAGAACTTTGTGTTGTGCCTTGATGCATGAAAACAAATAAATGACAATTAATGAAAAAATTCACAGTTTACTTATTTTTTTTACACATGTACATTTGACTTTTATACGTGATGATTCTGTTTGATCCGTTCTTCTTTATCCAGGTGATTCTTCAGTCTCCACTTGCTATGGAATATAAACAGATCATGTGTTGCAAGATCATCCAGACTGGAATCCTCTGCACAAGTTTTACCATCCAAAATGTGCAAATTGAAAAGGTCCATGAGCTGAAGGAAAGTCCCGCTGTTCACCTCACAGCTTATGGTGACAACACAGTATTTCTGAAGCATATCGTAAGCCCATCATGAGTTATGCAGAGGGATCAGATGTGTGGGGCAGCAAGTTTTCTGGTTTCCTAGTTTGGGAACACAATGACTGAAATGCAAAGGCTATCCCCTTTTCAATTCATCTGAATTCATATGAAGATAGCTGTAAATAGAGATGAGACAAAATGTTGTCTGGACCTAGAACACAAAAAGTATCATTGTTTTTTGTGGTAAAATGTTCGGCTTGTGTGATAAAAGAAGCTAGTCGACAGAGCTTTGACCCAGATATCTGATACACTGTCTACACTGGAAGCCCCAAAATAGTGGCAGTTGCCCCCAGCAGCTAATTCGTCATCAGACGATAGCCGATGGGCTCAACAAGTAAATCATGCACTGTGAGCTATATAAACCATTAACAAATTTTTTTTTTTGGCAACATTGGGACAGAAGAACTCCACTGGACCTGGGTTGCACTAAAGCCCTTCCTCTATGCAGGAATTACATTTGTGTAGGTATAACATTAATCCTCTGTCAACAATCATCTGGTTATTCACCTTGAGCGATCCCTCCAGTAGCATTTTATGCATTGCTAGCAGAAACTTTCTGCTGTTGGTACAAAGTTTCACTTTACTCATGGATGAACTGATTAGATTGGAGGTCGACGGTCAAAAGTCAAGATCACTGTGCCCTCACAAAACCCTTTACTGCCTTGTGAACATGTTTTCTTAAGAGCCCCTGGATTTCATATTTTAAACAAATGTTTACTGAGACAAACATATTAATATGTGTGTAATATTGTTTTCCCCTTTTGGTTGTGATATCTCTAGTCTGCCTTGAGGGAATTTTTTTACATTTTTGCCAGTTGTCACTTGGACTCAAAGATAAACTGATTAGATTTCAGTGGTCAAAGGGAGGTGTACAACCCAGTGCAGTATTTCTAGTTCTTGGTTGTTGTTTTATTTTTGAAAGGGGGGTATTCTGTGTTTTCTACCTGCTGGTACCAGAGTAAAATACGCTTGGAAAACTCCATGGCCACTCTGCGCTTGACAAGTGAAGCTGATGTTGAAATCTTCCTTCCTCAGCTCAGAAAACGTCAGCAGAACCTCCAACCACACACCTTTGATGGGACCATCTTGGTACCTCAAACTGGTTGGAACAGAAAGATGAAAGTTTATTTCACATTAAGGTTGAACCCCAGAAGCAGCCGATCACAGAAGTTAAATAAGAAAAGGCAAAAGGACTGACGGTTGGTTTGTTGTGTAGACACGGTCGGCAGGGTCGATGCTGTGAATTATGTCAGATTTGGTACACCAAAAGACATCAACGAAGGACAACCCAACACCCGGCACAAAGACACTGCACAACTGGCTGAAATTACTTCCTAAACAAAAACAAAAACAATAACATCAGTTATTTATCAAATAGATTTTAGGTTTCCCTTATTTTCCAATTAACAGAAACTGTAACTTTCACTAGACAATAGCAGGATGTCTGAAAACAGTGTTTTTTGTGCGAGAAAGAAAAGATGAATTTTCACAATCTATAAATAGTTGTTTTATGGAAGAATGTTTGGGCCTGATATAAGAAACAAAAAAGAAAAGAGAAGAATTTGTTTTAGTTTTTTATTTTGCAGTCCAAATGTCGAGATTCAATGTTCAATCTCGAGATTTCAGTTAAAGACACAAAATAGTACTTTACGGTCAGTTTCAAAATGTCATTGTCAATAATATCAAAATGCAACAAAAAAAAAATCTACGAATGTAGTTTTACCTAGAAATTTTTAATTTATCCTTCAATTTTTTTCTTATGCCTAATGAGCCCTTATACTTTTGTGAAACAGGGTTTCAGAACTCTGTAATCATTAATGGTTTATGGTTTATATATGTTAAGTTCACAGTAGATCACTGTAGCGTTGTGCACTTTACTCTTATGGGACTCACCTATCTGTGCACTGATTGTTCCATTGGTTGGTTCATGCACTTGTGGAACCATTGAGTGCTCCTCTGAAAACACAGATAATATGAAAGACTGTGAAAGAGGCTGAGTGCTTCTCTCATGGAAAACCAAATTTTAAAAGGAAGTTTCATAATAATCCATCCAGCAGTTTTAGTCAACAAACGCAGAAAACACATAACCTCTTCGGCGAAGGTAAATATCATGATATAGATTTTTGGCATACAACAAGAAATTACAAATTAAACTGGTCAAATGTTTTCTACATTTCAGGCTTTCAAGTTCCTCTCTTGTAAACTAGCTTTTCTCACCTCTGACCCACGCATCAATCGTCTTCGACACGGATCCTGTGACGCCTCCGAGGGTGAAGTTCAGAGTGCAGGTGTAGTTGTGGTTGTTTTTAGCATCCACATTGTTGATCAGCAGCGTGGTCCTGGACAGGTAGATATATTTGTCCATTTCATTCAGTATGGGCTCACAACCCTAGAAGAAGAAAAGAAATATAAGTTAGGATTTTCTCTATTTTCAACATTGTTCATGATGCACTACTGTAATAATCCACAACTTCATGTAAATAAATGTTCATTTTATTTCTTTGAAATCGACAAAGGAAGAACAACTAGTTATAAGATGAGTGGTGATTGACAACAAGGTGAACAGACAAGGTAAAGCATTACAGAGTATTAAGGCCGTGTAAAGAAAAAAAAGTTCGGAGATTTTTAAATATATTCTCGAAATATTATGACTTTTTTTCTTGTTAAATTTAGGCTTTATCGTCTTAATATGATGATTAATTTGTCTTTAATTATGACTTTATTTTTCTAATATTAATACTTTTTTCTCATTAACTTATGACCTTATTCTTGTGACTTTTTTCCTCATGAAATTATGATTTTATTGTACTGATATCATGAGTTTTTTCATGATGAATTACACCTTAACTCTCATAAATATATTACTTTCATCTCGTAAAATTACGACTTTATTCTCCTAATATATTACTTTTTTCATTATTCTCAGAAATGTTTAACTTTTATTCCCGTAATGATACATATTATTCTTGAGAATTTATGATTGTTTTCTTATAATATTGCAACGTAACTCTTATACCATCATAGACTTTATTTTTTAAACCTATGATTTCTTTCCCCTTTAAACGGCCTAATACTCGCAGAAAAGGGCGCCACCTACAGAAAGTTAAAGGGGACATAGCATGCAAATTCCACTTTGTTAGTGCTTCTACAGGTTAATGTGGGTATCTGGCATGTCTACCAACCCAAAAACTCTGGGAAAAAAACACTCGCGCGTTTTGTTATAGTTTCTCTAAGTCAGAAACGTCATGCTTGAGCGACTCGATTGAGCTTCCTGGGTTTTGTGTCGTAACAAGGAACTGGAAGTCTCCCTACATGGTCTTGGCCCACCCCCCCGTCACGCCGTGTTTATATTGTTATATTGTTTAAAATCATGGGGGGAGAGGGGGGAGGGGGGAGCTGGCTCATTAGCATTTAAAGGAACAGGCACTCAAAACAGGTCACTCTGTGGAGGGCTGTTTTAGACAGGGTAAAAAGGGTGCTGTTTTAAATGATCCTTGTGGTATTTTGACCAAAGTATGTTACAGACATTTCATTAAGACCCCAAGGAACCATATCAACTTGTGGTAAAATGAGCATGCTATGTCCCCTTTAAAGGATGCTTCAAACAAACAGAGAGCTAAAAAAATCAAATCTACCAACATTTTATCAAAGTAGCTCTAATAATTAATCAAACCGACATGTCCCATGATTACGTATGTTCAATTATCTGAATAGATGAAGCGATAGAGGAAATTCACTCTGTGCCAAGTGAGGGAGGAGCTGACACTGTAGCTGTCCAGTTTATTGATGTAGTCCTTCAGGGGACAGGACAGTTTGTCATTGATGCCTTTTGTGAGTCTTTGCTGAGTTTTGTGAGGCCTCCCACATTCTCCAGGCAACGGAAGGTCAACAACCAGCTTGGTGGCCTGTCTGTAGCACCGAGAAGGAGTTCTGTCGGAAAATGAAGCAGAAAATGAAAAACTTCCTCTCTTTTTACTTTGAATTTTGCATTGAGCTGCTGAATCATGAGCTTTTGTGGGATAAATGGCTCAGACCAAATCTAAAACCCAGAGTCCATCTATATCTGTGTTGAGGCTCATTAACTGCTCTTTAAAAAAGATGATGGAAGCTGTTGGTGTCTTTCGCCATGTTTATTTAGTATCCGATCCTTCTGATTGTCAACAGCTACTGCAACAGGTCAAGCTGATACTGCCCTCTGCTGGACCATGGGATTACCTCAAATGTTCCTTTGTAGAGTTTAACTGTAATTCATCAGGAACCGCTTGAATATTGGGGTTTCCCATGTTTGAAATAATGTTGAAACAGGAATTTGCACAATATAGACAGACTTCCTTCAACTTGTTTTGATTTTTCTATCCCTGCTCTGTACCTCAGTATGGTCACATATTCCCCGCTGTCGTCCAGCGTTACTTTCAGAAACCACAGAGTCTCCCCTCGCACCAGGACTCGACCCGTCTGGTTGCTTATCTCTTCACCCGTCTTGGAGTCTAACCAGGTGATGTTGTAAGGGACGGTGTTGAAGTCGAAGACGTCCGGAGACACCAAGGTGCTCTTCAGCATCGCCATTTCCCCAGGAACAGAGAAAACATTCTCAAACTGGAGTCTGTAGTTGGTACAGTTGTCTGCATCTATATGGAGGATGGATTTGTCATTAATTCAGCCACTCAATAGCTTACAGCAAACCTTTTCTAGCTAGAACACGTTTGTCAGACAAGGCCAGGCTGCTTGAATTATATATTCAATTACAAAAAGTGTTTTTAGAGGAAACTTTAAAACATTTGTTTCTCATTGGGTGTTTTTGTTTTCAACATTCACTTATAGCTCTGAGGTTTAGAGCTGCCCAGAGGACATTGAGCCTGACTTCCAGTATTTTTCCATGATGCTCTCATCACAGTTTTCCTTTCTTTGATTCAGCTGGAACTAAAATGACTGGTCAGTTTGTGATGCAATTATTTAATGGATTCTGGTTTCCCATTGGTACAGAGCCTGTGGTCGGCATTGCTTTCACATCTGGAGCGGCCCAGTGTTACCACTGACATTAATGGTAATGGAGCTGTGAAGGAGTTTTTCAAAGACATTCAAATCAATGTTTTACAGTTTTCCTAACAGGGCTGTATAAGGTACAACATATTCTGTCCTCAACTCTTGAATGGAGTGACTGACAGATGTGTGACAGATGCACATCAACAAAATGACAATATTCAAAACATTCATGAGAAAAGACTGTGTCTAATATGAATAAAGAGGATAGATAAAGAGGTGTACCAATGTTTAAAACATTTATGCCAAAAGAAAATGTCATTAAAGTAGAATTAGTCTTGGTTGTTTCATTTATTCTTGTCCAGCCGCACTTCAACATATAAAGCTCAGCTGATAATGTTATACTGAGCTGCTTTGAGCCAAATTACAGAATCCTGTAATGTTGTTGGCTGGTTGAAGCCCAGCTCATCTACTACCAATATAATAGAATAGAATGGAAACCCTGTATTGTCATTATACAAGGGAAAGCAGTGGACTAAAATACACCATAACATATTTAATAGTTTAGAGCTAGAGCTGTGATGACACGTTACACATGCAGTTGCCTCAAAGGTCACAAGATGGCGATAAAATCCTTTTGTACAGCCCTACGGACTAAGTTAGACATAAAAGCCAAAAACAAGAAATATAAAATGTATTACAAAAACATAAAAATTCACTAAAATTTTTACGATATGTGTGTGTGTGTGTGTGTGTGTTAGTGTGTGTGTGTGTGTGTGTGTGTGTGTGTGTGTGTGTGTGTGTGTGTGTGTGTGTTAGTGTGTGTGTGTGTGTGTGTGTGTGTGTGTGTGAAACTCACCTTGTAGAAGTCCTGAACAGATCCCATACAACCCAAAGAAAAAGAGAAGGCTTCTGAGTGTTGGAGTCTGCCTCATGGCTGAAAAACACACACATAAGCAAATGTAAGAAATTAACATGTGCTACAAGACAGGGAGAAAATCCTGAAAATCCAACAGACTGACAACACTTTTACAAACACAGCAATGATCAGCAAAATTATCAGTTTTCCCTTCATCCTACCTTTTCTTTCTAATACGGTTTCTCCTCTGTCTCCCAACCTTCTTCTCCCTCTAAGCCACTGTAGTGGAAAATTGCACTGACCAGTGTCTAAGGTAGTGGAAATCCCCCTGACCATGTGTCTCACTGCTGTGATACTGTCTACCTGACAGGATGGAACCCTTATTTGGCGGTGTCTCACTGCTATGACCTTGATAAACAGGGTGTATGCCCTTATTTGGTGATGTTTTCTTCCAACTGCTACAGCGGACGGACAGACACAGATGATGATCTCATGTCTTTCATGTCTTTTTTTCATATTATGTTTTATGAAACGCCTCTTTGTATAAGTTCTGGCTTTTGTGAACTTGCGGCCAGTTCCATTTTGAGCACCCGTGCTTGTTGTGTAACCTCTGCAGAGCTTACTATTAAAAAGACTCAAAGGCAACTCCAGTCTGAGAATTTCATTATTTCAAATCTCAAGATGAATTTCCATCACACCACAGAAGTAGATCACAACCGTTGTGGTATTTTTAAAGAGTCATTTATTGAGAACTCTGGTCATCTCCATTTGCTCAAACCTGTACGACTACATGTGTTGTACTAAGTCAGTCGGGTTTTGTGTGTGTGTGTGTGTGTGTGTGTGTGTGTGTGTGTGTGTGTGTCCAAGGTATGACTCATAATATGGAAATCTTTTTACTCAGTCACAATACGAGAACTTGTCTTTAATCATTGGGAAAAGTATAGAAAACTGTTAACCACAACATATTGAAGTTAGGTAAGTGGTAGAAAATATGTCTCTAGGGAATGACTGTAGGTCAACGTGAAATCCTCTGAAGTGACAGAGACGTGTATGAGACATTAAACTTTTCTTGTAACCTCTACCATAAAATGGCAATATGATTGTTGTTGACAGGATGTTGCATAAATCTGGCAAATCACCCTGTTAAGAAAACATAGCCAAAGAAATTTAAATTTAAGTGCTACAGAAATAAAAACCATTACATTTCATGATGAGCTTTGAAAGTTATTAAAAGAAAAACGGAAACTACTAGAATGAGGATGCTTCTTCTTTTACCGATTGTTTTGGAGGCTACTAACATTTTTTGTTATACTAGTAATGAGTATTTTCATGTTCCATAGTATCTGATTGACTCTTAAATTGGTTGCAAAGGCAGAAGCTGTGACCTTGGTGAGAGACCAAATTTAAACAGGAAAGTGTGCAGATAACGACTGATCTTATCTAACCACATCTTCAACCACATACTGACACATTGCTGGCAGTTACAAGTTAGTAGGCATCGTAACACAGGTGTTTTATGAGATGTGTATGTGGAGGTGAGGGGAATGGGAGAGCACCCTTCACCTGCACCACAGAGTGATCAGCACAGGTGAGAGCTGTTAGCTGATTGGTCCTCATGCTTAAGAGGCAGCGTCTGAGCTGACTCAGGAGGACGGAGAGAACACTCTTGAGACACACGAGACCCTGGCAGACTCACGAAGAGACCAGAAAAGACTGACCTGTAAAGCTAGTCGCCTTTAGTTGAAATGTATTTTATGTTTGTTCAAGTGTGTGTCTCGACTTAATAAAATGCTCAAATCCGAATGGTTCGTTTCTGGCTGCTGTGGTGAGAGCCCCGTGGCATGGTCTACTGCCACAGTGTATTTTTAAGGAAGCTTAAAAACACTGAGTCAGAGATCGTTAATGTTTCATCGTGATGTTGTGCCATAATGCATCAAACGTGATACCATAAAATGGTGTGCCTTTCGGCATTCAATAAATTTGGTTCTCAAAATAAAAATATTAAATATTAATATTTTATTATTAATATTAAATAATAACTTTAATTTATTAAAGTTACCTCGGAGCACCACCCTTCAAAGGAAGGGAAAAGATAGCCAATTTATTGATTAAGTCTCATAAAGGTTCTAACTACAAATTTGGAACTCTGATTAACAATTAAATTAATAACTATAACCAAAATTACCATATAGATAGTTAGCTAAGTTGAAGGATATGGAGTTCTTGACAGTGTAGAGGTTGGCAAAACTCACTTATGCAACATTAATGAATAAACATTTGTGAAAGAAAAACATTTATTATGAATATCATAAAGTATAAAAACACAAATTACTAACGGTCTAATTGCTAAACAAAGATAGGTATGTGTGTGTGTCTGTGTGAGTCAGCGTGCTTTCAAGATGGTCGCTGGCCAAAGAGATAACACCCTTCCCCCACCTATTGGAATGTTTACGACCTGTAGAGATAATGAGGTGAAGAGTTATGCGTGTGTCTGTGTGTGTGCCAAATTAGAGAAAGTTACTAGATTGGATGCAACGAAAGACTGTGAAGAGCATAACAGACTAACATTACTTTCTCAATAACTTGTACCCAAAATATCACAACACCACAAATCAAACTTATAAACCTCACACAGAATCGAATAAACAGTCTTGCTTAGCCTAGTATAATTATTAAGCCCAGTTGTGTTACCAGTCCGTGGAAAGGGGAAAAAGGAAGTTGCTGTGCAGTTCGAAGTTTTGTTTCGTCTTGCTGGTTTCTGTTGAGCTGTGTAGCTCAGTTGCTGGCTGAAGTTTTCCTGCAGGACATCGCATCGCTGCTAGGACGTTGGTAGAGCTTGGAGGGCGAGGAGGTTTCCTTGGTGAGATGAGCTGGAAGCTGCACCTTTGTGCTCCTCTCGAAGAGTTGGATGGGAAGAGAAGATGTGAGCTGGAGAAGAGGCTCGACAGCCTTCCCTCTGTGGAAGGATTGTAGGAAGAGGCAGAAGAGGCTCGACAGCCTTCTCTCCGTTGAGGGAGTGTAGAAAGAGACAGAAGAGACGGAGAACCTGGCCTTATATTGGCCCGGTGACGTCACAGGTCATGGGGTCCAGAGTGACCAATGGGAGTTGAAACCTGTGTCCCTGGGGGGGTTTTCACACCTCTGATGCTCACTGGGAGACTGAGTTCCTTGCTCTGGTTTTTGATGGCCCCTGGGAGACTGAGTCCTGGGGGGAACATGCTGCTTCAGGCTTTGACGGCACATGTAGGTCGAAGTGTGGTTTCACAAAAACCCATGGCCCAACAGTGACGTGGCGATGACGGGCCACCACAGTCTGGGTGATTAATGGGAAACACGGCAGTGATGTCAGTGAGACGCCACAAAGAATAGAAAATGAAAGAACAATTACATTTTTAAGGTATCTTTCATCCTATGCATCCTATAGACACAACCTAAGGCTTGTATACGGTGAAAAAAGATTCATGATCATTTGGTGTGATTAACGTCATCATGTCACTATGAAGTCAGAAAATGAAATCACGTAGAGTAGTAATGCATTCAATTTCGGTGAGAGCAAACACTCTGTCAGTCAATGAATCAAATCTTAGTTGTAGAGCCCATATTCACAAATCACAATTTGTCTCATAGCGCTGTAAAGGGTGCAGCATCCTCTGTTCTTAACCCTCAGGAAGTGAGGAAAAACTACGCAAAAAAACATTTAACAGGTAAAAAAAAGCTCAGAGAGTGCCACATATGAGGATCCTTCTCCCAGGACGGACAGAAGTACAATCAATGCTATATGTGGCAGAGCATATCAACAAAATAACATGTGTAATGATGTTTAAAGTATTTCTACAAAAGACAAAGTCTGACAGAGATGAAGGGAGCAGCAATGACAGTCTTAAAGATAGTGTTATAGCCAATACGTGAGTAAGCTTATTGTATATCTAAGCAATCTAGTTTTCATCATAATGGTACATATGGCATAAATGACTGCTTGACAAAGTTATTATGAAATAGCAATATTACAATTTTAAAAAGTAAGCATTGCCTGTTTGGGGTGGCAGGGGGCACTGTCCCCAACTTAAATCTGTAGTACCCAAGTAAACAAGTGGACCCTTTATGGCCCTGAAAAATCATGGGGTATACACAGCATGTACAGGGTATGCATCACCGCTCAGGTGCTTTTCTTTTCAAATTGAGTGATACTTACTGAAGTGTATTGATATAAATGTTGGGGAAATGTTCATAGAATCATGCACAACCCATATAGAATTCATCTCTATCTTTGCCTGAGGCAGCTCATAGCAGTCAAACCCTTCCCTGTGCCGTTTGTTAACAGTAGCAACAAAATGAGAAAACAGATAGACAAGGAGAAAACGATCTTAACCTCAGAACCTGCACCTCTCACCACATGAAGAGCCGCTGCCGAGAAGACAGAGATGGAAACAGTGCTACAAGGAGAAAACGATCTTAACCTCAGAACCTGCACCTCTCACCACAGGAAGAGCCGCTGCCGAGAAGACAGAGATGGAAACAGTGCTACAAGGAGAAAACGATCTTAACCTCAGAACCTGCACCTCTCACCACAGGAAGAGCCACTGCCGAGGAGATAGAGATGGAAACAGTGCTGTGTAGATAAGTTGAGCGCTGGCGGTTTGTCTGGCTGCATGTGAGAGCTAGGTGCTGCAGGTTGTGAGGTGTTGCTGTTGCGATCTCTATTTTCTGAGAAGTGACGGTACAGGCACTTGGACATGTGCCATTTGGTCCATTTTCAGTTTTTCAATCAAAACGGATATTATCATGGACTCTATGGTTAAATATGACAAGTAATTCTAAAACATCCCCTTGGCCTCTAAGAGATTATGGCATTTTAATTAAACTGGAGTTGTAAAAGAAAATAAATCAACAACTGAACTTAATAGCAGATGTGATTTTAGCACGATTTCAAAAGTTAGACAAAGAAAATCCCTCTGTTTACAAGAGATTTTTTTTTTGTTCTGTAAGAGCAGATGAGGGTGTGTGGATGTTTATCCTTAGTTGACATTGATCATTTAATCATAAATCATCTTGTAAAAGAAAACAAATCAACAACTGAATTTAATAGCAGATGGGATTTTAGCACGATTTCAAAAGTTAGACAAAAAAAATCCATCTATTTACAAGAGATTTTATTCCAGCATCCGAACCAGCGCCAGCTCCGCCTGCCGGTCCGTGTCTGTGTGGAGCCCCACGTTGGGCGCCAGTGTGGCAGTAGACCATGCCACGGGGCTCTCACCACAGCAGCCAGAGACGAACCACTCCAGACATCATGGAAACTGACAGGTAACTGACGCCACTGACATCAGGACCCACATGCAGAAATCAAATTCCATTGACTTCCAGTAACATCCTCTAGTGTCAAAAACCTCATGAAGATTTCACCTATTGTAAACACATTATTAAAAGTGCAGAGCCTGTTTTAAATCCGCCTGTTTGGGCTGTTTGCTTGGTCTGTGGTGATGCTGGTTGCAGAATTCTGTATGAAACTGTAAAAGTGACCTGCAGTAATTTAGCCTCAGCAAGTGAAGTCTGCAGAACTCAAATTTTATTGATAGTGATCGAATCACGTGTCCAAATTCAACAATGCACTTCCTTGGGTCCAGGTCAATTTGCTTTTAAGCTTCAGGATGCTGATATGATTAAAGTTGCAAATTTCTGTGACTCAGTCACACGGGGGGAAAGAAAAGCAGTGTAAATGTTCTTGCTGCTGGAGACATCGAGGTGTTGGTGGTTACCGGTGCAGCAGGTTGAGTCAAGGTTTTTATGTCACTTTAGTTTATGGGTTTGATGACTTTCAATTTGTGTTTGCTTTCAATTTGATCATTACCACAGACTGACAGATCGTAAATTGACTAAATAACACTGGTGGTTACCATGCGTCAATTTTATTATTTCATATTAGAGCTCCTTATCTTTACACCTTATCTTTTCTCCCACATGTTACTGTTAACCCACTCCCTGACTGCAGTGTTGCTACACTCCTGCCTTTTCACATGTCTGCTTTTTAAACCGAAACTGCTATTTCTACATTACAAAATGATTCTAATTGCAGCTGGAAATCTACAGAGGGCAATGACAAGAATGTCTTTGAGGATTACTTTTACTGTTCCTTCGCAATATGTTTTGTCTTCTCCCACAGTAGTTTCCAATTAATGCAGCATCATCATTTCATTATAGGTGCACAATGTAGGGTAACGCAAAAGTAATCCTCAAAAAAATTCTCGCCCTGATCCTTCGGCACACAAATGCAGGTGTAGCTTACTTCTGCTATCTTACTAAATTTCAAGGAATCTCTCTATGTGCGTAACATATCTAAAATACCGGTCATCCCATCTACCACACACTTGGTAAGTCAGGTGTTAATCTGTGAATTTGGTCATTCAGGAGTCGGGAGTCGAGTGTTGTAAAATATTTGTGCTTTGCAGAAACCACACAAACACTGTTGGGAAGTGGGCCTCGTTTACTGAACAAAATTTGTGCAATGTTTGATTTCACTGCCGCAAACTAACAGAGAGGAACACGCGTCCCTGGGTTTGTGTTTGCATTCAGGTCGGATGTGTTGTCCTACAAATCTGCTCAGTCGTGCAAACTTTGTCCATCTGTTTGTGGGACAGCGGTTGCACCACAGACAAGAGAGTGATCAGAGGTTCAAGGTCTCCAGAATGCGTCACTGGTGGATAAACAACATGAAGTAAATTTAGTTTTCTTATTAATTTAGTGTTATGTTAGTAATCTTAGGAATAAAGTACATGAATAAAGAATAGGTGTTAGTTTAATTGGAGACTCTAAATTGAAGTAGATGTTAATGTTAAAGTTAATGGATGTTTGTCGGCCCTGCGACATGCTTGCGACCTGTCCAGGGTGTTACTGGCCTCTCGCCCAATATCAACTGTGATTGGCTGCCGCTCCCCCCGTGACCCTCAGAGGATTAGCGGTATAGATAATGAATGGAGGGATGGTGTCAAGTGAATTTGTTTTTGGGGCTGATTTAAACTCAACACAGTGGAGCAGTAGGGTGACGACCTTCTCTTAAGCCCTGATATGATCTAAGGAGACAAACATGAGACAAATGTCATCTCAGCTCTAGGATGATTTTGGGAAACGGGACTCATGTGATACTCTCATGTTCCTAGAGCGATGGAGGAGAAGAGCTGAGCGAAGCAGAAGTTTTGGCCAAGAGGATGTGACCCCGGGTTAAGATGGAGAATTGAAACACTAGTCTTTAGTTCACGTCCTCAATAAGTAACAAGCTGCATAGAGTTGTTTAGCTGACTGTCACACTGTGTTTGAGAGAGTGCAGGTCACATCCAGGAAAGCTTTGTTTGTCTTAGAGCACATGATTTGCAAATAAGGACTTACTGAGAAAAGAATATTTTGCATGACAGATATCTTAATACACGTTTCAATATCTGCTCAGGACTATTTTGTATTGCAGACAGGAAAACTGGCCATTAGAAGAACACACATCTGATTATCATGTTCTACAACTAAACCACTTTATTTTTAACTCTCTCTGGGAAAATATCTATGAAATTAAAGATGCAGTATCAGCAGCCTCCGGAGACTTACAGCAGGAAAAACTGGAGGAAAAACAACGTGGGAATATTCTGATAAAGATGAAATATATCAGCCCTTAAGTGAGGCCATGAGGAAGCTGCAGATGTTGGAAATATCCAAATATCAATCTTCTGTATGAGGGTTGACAGAGGAGATGCTGAACTCCTCTCAAAGACTCATTTAACTCTTTCAACAGGAAAACAAAGGGAGAAACCCCTCCTACAGCGCAGCACGAGTGTTGTCTTACACTCTGAGGACTTTACTACGGAAGCGTATTGCATTCACTTGAAAAAAGAAAAAGTTCTTTTTTTTTTCAAGAGTCGACAAGGTTCTTTGGCTTCTGAGGTTGCAAGCTACTTCTCCATCAGCTTCTCAAATTTGGCACCAGGAGGCTCAGGCTGCAACGCGTATTTACGACAGTGATTTATGCATCCCACCTGTAGGGGGAGCCTGAGTATAAATGATAATCTTACATTGTGTCGCTTTAAGTGTCTTTCTGCTGTGGTGGCAATTTGAATAAAGAGCAGTTGACTATGATCGTTCTGTGAAATTAACACAGCACTAATTCATACACACACACATACCCACAGACGAGCATGGATGGGACAAAGTACATTGATAAAGTGTCCACACCCTATTGCAGAGAAACCACGTGCACAGCTTTGACAGTCAAAAACAACTTGCTCATATAAAAGTGAAAAAACGTAGTGCATTATATCGCAAAAATAGGAAAAACTAATCTTATCAATGTTTATATGTTAATTATGTCTACCAGTGTTTTCCAAAGTGCCCAATGGAAATGGTAGCTATTTTAGGTGGGTCTCGTACTGGGCTATAAAAAAAACATGGCAAATTCATCAAAACATGTAGTATTTGTTCTGGGCAACAACAGCAAAAAAGATTATAACATATATTTAAATAATTGTTCAGAAGAAGTGTGATTTCTGATATTAAAATATCACTGCACAATAAATCTTCAATATTCGAAATGGTAATCATAGTCACTCTGAGATCACAATTATTTATAATAATAATTCATTAGTTGTGATGACAAAACAACGCTCATGTTTAAATGCCTTCACTTCAGTGGTGTGTTAAACTTCTACTAAAGTACAAGTCTGGTTTTGGGCTTTCAGAGGACTTGCTCAGTTTTTAGGGTTCCTCAAGCCTCCTCAAGCAGTTTGGGAAGCTCTGATCTACGGACCCCTTTGGGTTTTCTAGCATTGTAAGTAGAAAGGTGGCTGATCAGGGACAAATGATTTAATATTCGAGTTAATATAAGAAAAGTAAGAAATCAGGCAGTAAACAGGAGTCTTATTTTTAAATGGTTTACTCACCTCAGAGGAATCACAGGCACCGAGCAGACGGAGGAAGGATGAGTGAGTGTACACAGCTCTGCATATCCAAGTGTGCAGAGGGGAGGCTCCACCACAAGCTCAGCCGGTGACTCAATCGCTCTGTCCCACCTCCACAAGACGGACACACACACACACACACACACACACACACACACACACACACACACACACACACACACACACACACACACACACACATACACACACAAAGAGGAGGAACAGTATGTTTACATTCCACCTCTCAACTCCTCTGTTCACCTTCCTCTGCATTTCAACACACCATCAACAAACAATTCACCAACAATCTTACCATAAGTAGAAAATAAGCACTCAACATAACATAGAATAACATAAGTTAACCTTAATAGCAATAACCTGAAACTTAACGTAAGTACAGAGCAAAACTTAGAGACTAAACCTCCACTGCAGGTTCTTTTACACACACAGAACATTTTTCACAGTGTTTCAGCCTGAAAAATATGAAATAAAATAAGATTAATAAGAAAATGTGTGATTATTTACCTATTAAAAAAAATCATCATTAGTCTGATTTGTTTAGCAGGAAACTATAAGATAAGAAAAGGTGATGAACAGGTGAGACACATGAGGACAGGTGAAGACGATCACGAGGGCGGGAAACAGGACAAAAGAAAAGGAAATATGTAGGAGACAAGGAAATTGGCTTCAAAATAAAAGCAAGAAATGGGACAAAATGAGAGAAAACAACTTCACAGAGTCAGGCACACGCGTGGAAGGTTACGTGTCATAATGAATACAACACACATCCAAACACGAGAGTCCATAAAAAACACACAAAAAGAGTCTTTCAAGAATCCAAAAACCAAATACAATGAGGAAAATAAGTCCAAAGTCCATAAACTTCCAACAAGAGATCTTTAGGTTAAGGAATTAACCCCGGTTCTCTGAAACATGAGTGAGGTATCTCACTATGGGACACGCTCTCCGCGCTGTCCCCCAGAAGCAATTTTACACTACACCAGTCCTGACTGGCAGGCAGACGTGATGTATATCACTAGAGGAGGGACTTCCTCCTTCTATATAAGACCGGATGTCACGTTATCGGCTCAGTCTAAAAAGTAAGCACACCTCTTCCTCGCTCCAGGCAAGGAGGGTGATCTGGTTCTCTGAAACATGAGTAACCCTTCAACTGGGGTTAATTCCTTAACCTTAAGTTCTCTTTCAACATTCCTTTCGGTATCTCACTATGGGATATAACGACTCCCGCATTGCCAGATAAGCTTACCTCGAAGACAAATAACTAACGAATCAATCAGTCAGTCAGACAGGGACATTTGTGACTGACCCCACGCTCAGAACTGTATGAGACCATGTAGGTACAGTAACATCCAGATTATAAAATCTGGTGAAGGTATGAGGCGTTGCCAAGCTGGCAGCCTCACATATCTCTTCAACAGACACGCCCTGGAACAGTGCCCATGACACAGCCATACCACGAGTGGAATGAGCACGCAGGCCTATGGGGGGTTGTAATCCCCTGCCATGATAGGCTGTGGCAATTGCCTCCACGATCCAGCATGACAAACGTTGCTTCGTAAGAGGCTTCCCCAAGTGCGACGTAGTCCAAGACACAAACAGCTGCTCTGATTTCCTGAAACCAGATGTCCAGTCCACATAAGTGCGTAATGCGTGCACCGGGCAGAGCGCATTCAGCCGTTCCTGCTCCAGCGTGGAGAACGGTGGAGGATGGAACGCCGACAGTTCAATAGGGCGATATGATAATGCCGAGTTGAAAACCTTAGGCACAAACGCGGGATTTGGTTTGAGAAAAACTTTTAAATCCCCCATTAAAAAACGCATGCATGACGGATTCACTGACAGTGCGTGAATGTTGCTTACGCGCTTTGCAGATGTCAGTGCCAGTAAGAGAGCCGTTTTAAACAAGAGCATCTTAAGCTCTACCTGCTGCAGTGACTCGAAGGTAGCGCAAGATAGCGCCTCGAGCACCAGTGTCAAATCCCACGGTGGGGTTAAGCTCCTTGACATCGGCTGCATCTGCCGAGCGCCCTTCATAAACTGGCAAACGAGAGGATGCTGTCCCGCCGTTTTGCCCCCAAAGCCTATGTGACATGCTGAAATAGTAGCTAAGTACACTTTGAACGTGGAGAACGCCAGAACATTGTCCAAAAGTTCCTGTAGGAATGTCAAAATGCCAGGTATAGGGCTCTGAAAAGCCTCCACACCTGCTATTGCGCACCAATCCTCAAACGCACACCATTTGCCATCATATGCAATGCATGTAGAAGGGGCCCTGGCACTCTGAATGGTTTTGATGACACTCTGTGGAAGTCCAGCTGTGGTCAGGTTGAGCCTCTCACGGACAAGCCCATAGAGCCATGCGCTCTGGATGAGGGTGAAAAATCTCTCCATGCGCCTGTGACAGGAGATCCCTTCGTAGAGGCAGAGGCCACGGCTGAGCGCACAACAGCTGGTATATCTCCACTAGCCAGTGTTTTCCCAGCCAGCGGGGAGCTATTACAATTAAGGCATGACCCCTCTCCCGCACTCTGGCAAGAGTAGGCGTGATCAGCTCTAAAGGGGGAAAAGCGAACAGTAGAACCTGGCCACTCGTGCGCTATATCATCCACCCCCATCTGGGCGTTCTGGCCAGTCAGGGAGTAAAACATCGGGCACTGTGCATTGTCTTCTGACGTGAAGAGATCTACTTGAGCCAGGCCGAATTTTCTCCATATCTGCGCTATCACCTCGCCGTGGAGTTTCCAATCCTTGAAGCGAGGGCTGCCCCTGGAGAGCAAATCTGCTCCCCAGTTCCGTGTGCCCGGCACATGTGTCGCCCTGAGGGATAACAGATGAGAACTGCTCCACACTATCAGTCTGTGTGCCAATGTGTGAAGATGACGTGAGCGCAGCCCCCCCTGTCTGTTGATATGGTGGTATTGTCTGTTCTGACCAGAACATGTTGCCCTCTGAGAAGGGGCAGAAAATGTTTCAGTGTCAGCGATACAGCCAATAGTTCCAGACAGTTTATGTGAGCGGACTGCATTAGTAAACTCCATGTTCGGCTCACTGTCCTCCCCTCGTGCGTGGACCCCCAACCCGCAAGAGAGGCATCTGTTGTAATAACTCTTCGTGCCAGGACCGTTCCCATGGCAACGCCCTTGGTCAGAAAACCCATGCGTCTCCACGGGCGCAGCGCATGCCATGGAGACTAAGACCTGGCGATGACGGTGGTGCGTCGGGCTCAGTTTGAGCGACGCTACCCAGCGCTGAACCGGTCTCATGTGTAAACGACCTAGTGGAATGACCACCAGAGCTGAGGCCATCAGTCCTAAAAGTCTGAGGCACGACCTGAACTTTAGCAACGCCCCCCTGCGAAAAAGTGCCAGACAAGCTTGGAAAGCTTTTATCCTTTCCGCTGACAGACGCGCTCTGAACGTGACTGCATCGAGGGACAGTCCTGAGAATGTGATTCTCTGAGTTGGATTCAGAATACTCTTTTCCCAGTTTATTGTAAAACCCAGGGCCGCCAGATGCGATGTGAGCTGACTGGTGCGGGCCTGAATTTGCTGGGGCGACTGTGCCAGCCAAACGTATACCCCCCTCCCTCAGGGGTGCCACAGCTGCCTCGGTGCATTTCACAAACACCCGTGGGCTTAATGAAAGACCGAACGGGAACACCAGGTATTCGTATGTTATACCTTGGAAGGCAAACCTGAGATATTTTCTGTGAGGAGGATGAATAGGGATGTGAAAATATGCGTCTTTTTGATCTATGGCTGTAAACCAGTTGCCTGGACACACAAAGCGGATCAGTGCTGAATGTGTCAGCATTCTGAATTGTACTGCCTCATGTATGTGTTTAGTGCACGCAGGTCCACTATTGGACGTACACCCCCGTCCTTCTTCTGGATCAGAAAATACCTTGAATAGAAGCCACTCTGGCTCTGTTCTCATGGAACCACATGAACAGCCGCCTTGTTCTGCAGAGCAGTGATTTCTTTCTGCAAGATATGCGCATTTTCTCCCTGCGCCTGTGACTGCAATATCCCGTTGAAACGAGGTGGAGTGGATGCAATTTGAAGCCTGTAGCCCCTGGTCACAGTCTTCATTACCCACTCCGATGCCCCACAGGTTTGCCACTGTCGGGTTCGAGCCGCCAGCGGCCCTAGTGCCTGAGCAGCGGTGGGTAACACAAGCTGCGTGGTTCCAGCGCTCATATTGCCCTTTGCAACAGGCAGGCTGGGTCGCTGTGCCATAAGTGGAGCCCTACTGCCCCCTTGTGGTGTTATGCGAGCCCGTACCCCCATGCTCCGTTCCTCTATTATTTTGATTGTTTTTGTCATTTCGAGGTTGCGCCCTCGGCATGTGGCCTGGATGCGCACCGCATATGACATTTATTGAACATTTCACCGAGGGAAAAGGAATTTTGTGTTTGTTTGGGCACGGGTTTGTGCTTGTGCACTGTGTGCTTTTGGAAACACTCGGCTGTGGCTCCACAGAGCGCTCTGCAGCGATGACCTTTCCTTTCTTTGATTGTACGTGAACCGTGAGTGCCAACATGGCCCCTCGGAGCTGAACCCCTTCCGCCGGGAGGGACGCAGGCGTCTGGCTGAACCCGTCCCCCCCCCGACTGGTGGAGGCGCGCTAGGTAACGCGCCTCTTCTTCTTGGCACCTAGAGTGGCAGGATGTGCAGCTGGATCTCCCGCTGTCATGCTGGAAGCAAAGGGTTTCTTCTCCCAGGCGCCCTTGAGCTCCTGTGGTTTGTTCTGGCCCCGACCGCCAGCCTGAGGGTGAGTCTGACGTTTCGGGATATGGGAACCTGGCCGTGCCACAGCTTGGGCGAATATTTGCCGGTGTGCGGCTGGGGGAGCGGCCGATGCTTTCCTGGGGAGGCAAAGCTGGAGCGCTTCCCCCTCTCTCTTTTTCTCCTCACAGTGTTTTTGCATGGTGGCTAACGAATAAGCCTTTCGGGTCCACGGGAACATCGAGGAGTTGGGCCTTTTCCTATTGGGAGAGGCTAGATAAATTTTGCCACCGAGCTCTCTCCTGGGGAATCATCAGGGCCATGGCTCTTTCCGATGCCTGGACAGCGCATCTGTGCAGACGCAGGCAGAGGTCCGTAACCACGCACAGCTCGTCCCATACCGCTGTGGAAGGGGAAGCCACCATGTCATACTCAGCTGGTAGGCGAGCAGCAGCGAAGAGGCGTTCAGAGCTTTCACCGATGTGGCTACCGCCTTGTAGCTCTTCTCCGTCAGCGATGACTGGAAACAGTCCGCTTTGGAGGGCAGGGTGGGGCCGGCTGAGGTCATGGTGGACCTCTGAGTCGGGTGGAGGTGAGTCACCAGTAAAGGTTCGACCGGGGGCAGGTGGGAGAAGCCTTTTCCCTCCATATCAGCCCAGTCCAACGTCACCCCTCCCTGGACGGGGTTCTTGGCGGAGAGTGGATTACTCCAGGACCGTGTCGCCTCCTCCAGGCACTCGGGAAACGCAGGCAGAAGCTGTTTGGTGGAAGCTTTTGCTCTGGGGAGCCTTTTACCCTCATAGCGGGACATGGTGGTCTCGGTGAGGGCTTCAGGCCACGCAATTCCCAGTTAAACGGCCGCTTTCTTACAGACTTCGTGCAGGTCCATGCTGGAAGCCGGTGGGCTGCATGTACCATCTTCGGACACCAGCCTCGTGGCTGGTGGGGTGAAAGCGGATTCCACGTCATCCTCGGAGCCAAGGCTAATAGACACCAGTGAGTTGGAGTCACCTCCGACGGTTACGCCCTGCCCGGACATTGCGTCGGTCTCGGGCTCGTCAGAGTCATGTAGTGGTGCCACGGCGTCGAGCTGATCGCCCTAGCTGGCACCCGCGGGAAAGGTGTTTCCCTGGGTGTCTTCTGCACTATCCTGTGGACGGGGGACGGTTACCCCTATCATAGGATCCACTGCTGACAAGCTAGCTTGGCGCACTAGCCTGCATCGGCGGGTTTTTGTGGAAAGGCGTGCACAGTGCTCGCAGGTGTCTGGGGATGTTAGCGATTCTCGGACGTGTTCCAGCCCGAGGCACGTCAAACATACAGAGTGGGTATCTGCCCCCGAGATTTTGTTTCCACATGTGCACAACCTCGGTGGTACCTTGCTTTTGTCCATGGTGAGGACAGGAGCAGGGTCCATGGTTGCCATCTCTTCCGATAAATTGGAAGCGGTGAGTAGCTATTATGGTGACTATCTACTAAACTGCCAGCTATGCAGCGTTCAGGTAACGCTCTTCGACCGAGTGGTTAGCTCGCTCTGTGAACAGATTTGTTAGCCCTTCAGCTACACCTGCCATCTGAGATAATGCTTCTGGGAGAGAGAAGAGGTTTTAGACTGAGGCGATGACGGGACATCCGGTCTTATATAGAAGGAGGAAGTCCCTCCTCTAGTGACAGACGTCACATCTGCCTGCCAGTCAGGACTGGCGTAGTGTAAAATTCCTTCTGGGGAACAGCGGGAGAGCGTGTCCCATAGTGAGATACCGAAACGAATGTTGAAAGAGAACCTCAAAGTCAAAAGAAGAAGAAGCTCTTCACCACCAGCTTCATCAAACTTTAACAGAATAATATTCTATCAGGCTAAAGACTCTAACAATTGAATTGGATAGTTTGTCCAAACACTCCTGTACTGCGGCGTCTAACAATATGTATATATAAATAGAAAATATTGGCAATGATTCCTAAGATGTCATTATCAAACCCTTATGACAATAATTGAGACTTAATATTTTACAGTTTAACCATAAACCTTATTATAGGTAATTATCAACAAAAAGAAAACCCAATCAAATTCTAGAAATTCAATAAAGAAAATTAACCTTTTTGTGTAAAATATTAAATGCATATCTTTCCTACATTGTCTTTTCATTTAAATAGAAGTTTTCATATTGACAAACTTTAATTCTAATACCATCTGAAAGGCTGATATCGGACGATGTTCTCATCCAAAGGACGAATCAGTCAGGCTCAAGTTTACAATCTGCAATATGGACCAAGGGAACCTAAATAGTCACCAGAGAAAGTCTGTGTTTCCATCACAATCACAAGCTGATCTGAGAGTAATTCTCTCAAAATCACTGTAAAAGTGTTGTAGTCATGCAGAGGTGTTAGCACACACCTGGGCTTCCCCACAGCACAGAGGAATTCCCCTGGAGACAGACAGGTTTTTTATAAATAAACCACAATCCTGATATGAATGTCACTTTTCTCCAACAGGATGCGCTGCAGAAAACGTGAACTCCGCCGAAAGCCACAATGTGAAAGTTTGAGCAGCCATATCCAAGAAGCTGGTTTTTCGGTCTCATGTGGAAAAAAAGTTTCGACCACACTGTTATTTTTTCCCCTGCAGACGAGGGAAAGTTTTCTGTGGTTGAATTTCGGGGTGATTATACCAGTGATTGGAAGATTATCAATATGTGTTGTGAGCTTTCAGTGTGAAGTCTGCAGTTGTTTGCCTCATGAGTGTGAGCTTGTGAAAGTTGATACCGATAAATAAGTTGAGGATGTTTAAATTCAATCATTTAAAGCAATCAATTAGTCTGCAATTATATATTTTTTCAATAACTCAATCAATAAACTCTAATGGTGACCATGAAACACCAGTGGAGAACACATTTAAAATGTTCACCATTATAAAAGAGGGTTAGGGGGTTAGGGTTAGACCGGTAGAGATTAAAGTTAGCGCCACTCCTCCCAAACCAGAGTTGAAATAATTGAATGGAGATTATTCTCACTGTGGTTTGAAATTCCAAAACCTGCCTGTTCGGAATGGACTGTTTTTCTATGGTGCAGAGTGAAATTAGAAAACTTTGTGCTCATCCTACCTGGTTTGTTTGCAATAAAGCCGATTGTGCATCCATGATCAACCAGATTCTGAGTTTTTTTTTCTTTTTTTTGCACCGATTTTAGAGTCAATGTTTTTCATAAAAATAAATACAATTTCCAAGATGAACGATTCACAAGATATGTGTTCCACAAACAGACAGACAGACATTTGTGGATTTAGTAGATAGATTGAACTTCAACTGTGCAATGCTCATTTCTATCTGTGCTATACCACCATATATATCTTATATATACTGTATATATTGTTTTTACCCGGTACATTATTTCTTCTGTATATATTATTTTTCATATTTCCTTGTGTTTATTGCATGTTTACTTATTATTATATTATTTTACTCTACTGTCACTGTCCCTGCTGTAACATTGCAAATATCCCTGTTGTAGGACTAATAATGGATTAATCGTATCTTATCTTATCTTATCTTATCTTAATATGGAGCAATTTTATGATGCATATATTTGCAAATGCTTGATGGTGACGATTACTCATTATTAATTTTGTTTATTTCTTTCAGTTTCCAATAAAAGGGGGAAATTTCTTCAGGTGGACTTCAGAGTTTTGATTTGTTTTCATTTGGAAAAAGTGAGAAAAACAATATTGTTGAATAAATCATTAATATTGTTACTGTAATGTTTTGTCCTCGTTCCATTCCACCCCCTTCATCTTTCTCCCAAATGCCGGGATTCTGGATTTCAAAACATCCAGTTGGGTTCAGGGTCAAGAAAAATGATAAGACAACACAGATCTGGTGCTTGGTGAACATATGCTTTGCTTGGTAAAAGCTTGTCTGAAATGACACTATAGATATAATATGATCTTGAACTAACAGTAACAGTGATGTCAGGGGTTCTGATTACAGGTGAAAATGGTCCCAGCACTTTCTATTGTTCAAAACAGAGAACTCACCAGCCTGATGTTATATCTACACCAGCCTGATGTTATGTCTACAAAGGCAGCCTCTTCAGGTCACATGAATATCACTGAAATCTATGTTCAGTCGTACCCTACGCAGCTTTGACTTCCCCTTCTGTGAAAACCTCAGCACATGTTGCAATTTCCTTTTATGGGATCTTTTGTAAGTCTGCCGGTGTCTTAATGTATTGAGCAATAACTGGGAGGAGAGCTGCCTGGATCCTGTGGTTCATGTAATTCACACCATATAAACACATTTACAGCCTTTACAGTTCTGTCAGTTCATACGAAAGAGCTGTTGTTTATCATCTTCTCTGTTTCTAACTGTGTTCTGTCAGATTCATCCATTCTGGCACATGTTTATTCCAGAGTGTGGAGTTACTACACACCTCATATTTCTGCTTTATATTCACGAGGCTCCATTTTTAACTCTGTGATCTTGAGACCTCTTGTGGCTGCACACAGACGCAACTCGAAACACTAGAATATCAGATACCATCACAAAGGCCCAGCACCATCCTGAGATTCAATCAAGCTGCACCAAATTTAACTCACTCATAGATATCAGTTCTCTTAATGTGGCTGGGTTTTTGTTTTTCATCAAGAACACAGAAGAAAATCAAGAAAAATGTTGCAAAACGGCCAATTTCACGATATATTAAAGGCCACCTCATGGGGGCACGCTGTCATATCAAATGCTGCAGGCTGATGTGTGTGTGTCCCTGTGGCCCAGTTTCTCCAAGCTGGATCGAATCCCACTCATCTTCCTCTTGACCAGTGGAAAATTATTTAATTATTTTTATTTCTCTATTGGTAACTTGTTCCAGCTCCACAGGTAGAAACACCTGTGTGTGTATTTACTGTTTTGTTGTGAACTATTATTTTGAAATGAGATGCAGCATCTGTCATGTGTTGATTTGTATGCTTTAGAATAATAGGAAAGGAAAAACAACACATGTATGTTTAACATTGACAAAATCTATATCAGGAATGAGTTCAACACTCCTGATGGCATTTATCACTGCAGGAAATCTCCTGCGATTCACCTTCAAACCTCTGTGAAAATCAATATTAGGATCAGATGTTTTCTCCCATCCAGTAGCCGCATTACACTTTTTGGTCCAAGGTTCCAAATCCTTCCATTATTTTTGTTTGGGTTTGATTAGTGGAACATGGGGATCAGAATTTGACATTTTAAACAAACTCAGAACTTTTTTTCTTTTTCTTACTATTAAAGAGTTTTTCGGCATGGGTGGCATGTAACTCGACTGTCCCGAGATTCGCAGACTCCCATGCGATGCAGCTTGCTTGCACCATCTCACTAATCTCCGGTCTGATGCCATGGATGAAGCGATCCCTCAAGTGAGCTTCCCACGGGGTGATAGGATTCTGTCCCCCCATAGCATTAGGCCTCATGAGGCCACTGTTTGCAGTTTGTCCTCGCAGCAGAGGACAGAGGAGGAAGATGTTCCCCTGTTTTCTCTTTAAACGACGGAGGTCCTCCTCTTCCTCAACCGTCCCCTCATCCTGACTCCCCCCCTCCCCTCCTTACCCTCCCCTCCCTCCTCACACCTGTATTACATACATATTTTTGGAAAATAGAAAATAAAAAATAATCTTATCCCAGTTTGCTCTTTTATTCCAGATGCTGGTTAGTGTACATCAATCTCAATGATGAAAACTGAACATGTATATGTAAAAAATGACATATAATAACAAATATAATACTGTGACACGCACAGACACACACACAGGCACACTGAGTGGTTGAACTGATCTCGGATCAGATAAACGCTTCGGCAGCTCGTTGCACCTTTTATCTGATCGTATGTGTAAAAAAAAACCCTGCAGCTGTTTTTCCTTTGTTGCTATAACCCTTGTGTTGCCCCAGGGTCAACCTGACCCTGTGTGTGTGTGTGCGTGTGTGCGTGTGCGTGTAACCGCCCCCCCAAACCCTGACCGGGCAAAATAACTAAATAAAGAAAGACAGAAAGAAAGACCCAAATCCTAATCCTCCTACTCCTCATCCTCGGGTCGTCGAGACCCACGGAGAGGCCAGGTTGGTTCGCAACAGTATATGTCAACCCCTAACCCCCCACAAGACAAAACAAAATAAAAAGACCCAAATCCTAATCCTCCTAGGGTCATCGAGACCCACGGAGAGGCCAGGTTGGTTCGCAACAGTATATGTCAACCCCTAACCCTAACCCCCCACACAAAAAATAAAAAAGAAAGAAAGAAAGAAAGAAAGAAAGACCCAAATCCTAATCCTCCTACTCCTCATCCTCGGGTCGTCGAGACCCACAGAGAGGCCAGGTCGGTTCGCAACAGTATATGTCAACCCCTAACCCCCCACAAGACAAAACAAAATAAAAAGACCCAAATCCTAATCCTCCTAGGGTCATCGAGACCCACGGAGAGGCCAGGTCGGTTCGCAACAGTATATGTCAACCCATAACCCTAACCCCCCACACAAAAAATAAAAAAATGTTTAAAAAAAACTAAATAAAGAAAGAAAGAAAGAAAGACCCAAATCCTAATCCTCCTCATCATTGAGACCCACGGATTGCTCATTCTCGATTCTCCTCGGGTCATCGAGACCCAGAGACCCACGGAGAGGCCAGGGAGGTTCCCCTTTTGCGTCCGGCTGTTAGTTTTCACGCTGACGGTTGTATCTTCCCTGCACATTTGTATTTTCAGCCACTGGATGGCCAGCCACTCTGTTGTTTTTCCTGTCCTCTTTGTTGATGTGCGAGGCAGCTCGCTGTGCCTCGGTGGCCGCGTTTATCTGTTTTGGTTTGTTTCGTTTCTGCTCAGTTCTTAGATTCGTGCAACGTCTGTGTGTTCTTTCTTTTTTCTTTTTTCTTTTTCCGTGTCACTGTATTGTAATTACAGACAAATATAAATCGAAAACTTGAAACCCGATTGTTTGAAATGTCGCCAGTGAAATAAACACAGTTACAGTCGTTGAACTCTTCTGGTGGTTATTGCTCCACACGTCCCCTCAACCCTCGCGCCGTCTCCGTCGCGGTTCCGTCGACTCACGCGATGAAGAAATCGGACTTTGAGTACAGGACGAGCTTCGTCTGGAAAGGACTGGAAAAAACGGAAACGTCTCAGTGAGGATCTCCAGCCCGAAGCCGTCCGAGGCTCACGAGAGAGACCAAAGCCAGCGCGGTGTGCCTCCTCGGGGGGTGGGTCATCGAGACCCACACATTGCTCATTTCCCGATTCTCCTCGGGTCGCTCGGACCCCCCCCCCGCCGAGAGAGGCCAAGCCAGAAGTCAGCGCGGCGTGCGTCCTCGGGTCTTCGAGACCCCGCCGAGCCAAGAGAGGCCAAGCCAGAAGTCAGCGCTGCGTGCCTCCTCGGGGGGTCGTCGAGACCCACGGATCGCTCATTCCCCCGATTCTCCTCGGGTCATCGAGACCGCGCAGAGCCGAGAGAGGCCAAGCCAGAAGTCAGCGCTGCGAAAAAACGGAAACGTCTCAGTGAGGATCTCCAGCCCGAAGCCGTCCGAGGCTCATGAGGGAGGCCAGGCCAGCGCGGCGTGCCTCCTCGGGTCTTGGAGACCCACGGATCGCTCACTCCCAGATTCTCCCCGGGGGGTCATCGAGACCCCGCCGAGCTGAGAGAGACCAAAGCCAGCGCGGCGTGCCTCCTCGGGGGGGTCATCGAGACCCCGCCGAGCCGAGAGAGACCAAGTCAGAAGCCAGCGCGGCGTGCCTCCTAGGGGGGTGGGTCATCGAGACCCACACATTGCTCATTCCCCGATCCTCCCCTCGGGTCGCTCGGAGCCCCCGCCGAGAGAGACCAAGCCAGAAGCCAGCGCGGCGTGCCTCCTCGGGTCACTCAGAGTCCACCGTGCCGAGAGAGACCAAAGCCAGCGCGGCGTGCCTCCTCGGGGGTCATCGAGACCCCTTTCGCGTCCGGCTGTTAGTTTTCACACTGACGGTTTTATCTTCCCTGTACATTTCTATTTTCAGCCACTGGACGGCCACTCTGTTGTTTTATTTTATTTTATTTTATCCTCTCTGTTGATGTGCAAGGCGGCTCGCTGTGCTTCGTTGGCCGTGTTTACCTTTTTGTTTTGTTTCTGCTCAGTTCTTAGATTCGTGCAACGTCTGTGTGTTGTTTCTTTTTCTTTTTCCGTGTCATTGTAACAAGCCAGCGTTGTGTGCCTCCTCGGGGGTCATCGAGACCCACGGATCGCTCATTCCCCGATCCTCCTCGGGTCTTGGAGACCCATACATTGCTCATTCCCCGACCCCCCCTCGGGTCTTGGAGACCCACGGATCGCTCATTCCCCGATCCTCCTCGGGTCTTGGAGACCCACACATTGCTCATTCCCCGATCGCTCATTCCCCGATCCTCCTCGGGTCTTGGAGACCCACACATTGCTCATTCCCCGATCCTCCTCGGGTCTTGGAGACCCACGGATCGCTCATTCCCCGATCCCCCCTCGGGTCTTGGAGACCCACGGATCGCTCATTCCCCGATCCCCCCTCGGGTCTTGGAGACCCACGGATCGCTCATTCCCCGATCCTCCTCGTGTTTTGGAGACCCACGCATTGCTCATTCCCTGATCCTCCTTGGGTGTTGGCGACCCACGGATCGCTCATTCCCCGATCCCCCCTCGGGTCTTGGAGACCCACGGATCGCTCATTCCCCGATCCCCCCTCGGGTCTTGGAGACCCACGGATTGCTCATTCCCCGATCCCCCCTCGGGTCTTGGAGACCCACGGATCGCTCATTCCCCGATCCTCCTCGTGTCTTGGAGACCCACGCATTGCTCATTCCCTGATCCTCCTCGGGTGTTGGCGACCCACGGATCGCTCATTCCCCGATCCCCCCTCGGGTCTTGGAGACCCACGGATCGCTCATTCCCTGATCCTCCTCGGGTCTTGGAGACCCACACATTGCTCATTCCCCGATCCTTCTCGGGTCTTGGAGACCCACACATTGCTCATTCCCCGATCCTCCTCGGGTCTTGGAGACCCACACATTGCTCATTCCCCCGATTCTCATCGGGTCGCTCGGAGCCCCCGCCGAGAGAGGCCAAGCCAGAAGTCAGCGCTGCGTGCCTCCTCGGGGGGTCGTCGAGACCCACAGATCACTCATTCCCCCGATCTTCCTGTGGGGTCGTTGAGATCGCAATTGGAATCGACTTGACCGATTCACCCGCCCACCCCACCCCACGTGTATGCGCGTGCATAGGGATATAGATAGATTACTAACAATAAATCCGGTACATCACGTCAGCGTGCCGTTTTCCCTGACAAGGTCACGTCAAGCGCGTTTCACCAGAGAACAGGTTCTCCGACAGCTGTTCTCCCAGCAACAATCCTCTGAACTGGAAGACGCTGAAGACCAAGAAGAAGAAGACCAAGAAGCAACAATCCTCTGAACTGGAAGACGCTGAATACCAAGAAGAAGAAGACCAAGAAGAAGAAGAAGACCAAGAAGAAGACCAAGACGACTATGAAGACGATGACTACGACCCAGTGCGTGATGCTGCTGCAGATTCGTCATTGTGCTCGTCCTCGGAAGGAGAAGAAGAAGAAGAAGAAGAAGAAGAAGAAGAAAAATAAAATAGAAACGCTGAGTACATATTGGTGATAGGGTTTATTGTACACAAACATACAGACACGTTCCCTAGAACAGATGCTTTGTAAAAACAAAATAAAAAAGATAAAAGATATTCCCACTGTCACTGCGTATCGTTCACAAGCAACGAGCCGTCACAATCAAAGAGGACTACGCTTGCACAGAGAACCGTGTCGAGGCCAACGCGGTCCTCTCAGGGAGAGTCTCGATCCTCTGTTCGTGCTCCTAATCCAGTTTGAGCTCTAGGATTTGGAACGGTCAGCAGAGACGACCTGCATGTTTCCAACAACCACAGCCACAGTGTCCACTGTCCTCGCAGTTAGTCCAGAATGCTCTTGGGGTATCGCTGTGTTATGTCTTCGCCCAAGAAGCCTACTTCTCCGATGTACATCTGTACATATCTCATACATGCCACCATGTTCGAGAACCCCACCGAATTGACCCAAGGGGACCAACATGGAACCTAGGTGAAGGTGAGTGTAGGGATCCGTGAGTACTTCTGAGCAGAACTGTATGTCATCCTTTAACGAGTCCCCTATGGTATTACTGGGGTCAATCACCACCACCAATGCAGAAGGCGTTGTGCGCGTGCGTCGCACATTGAGTGCACATTTTGCAAGTTCCATCATTATCCGTATGGTGAAGACTCCGGGAGGCGTTACGCTTTTTGTTGGATACTGTGGTTGGCAAGTAGATGTAGGAGCAACCATAACTGTAGGGCCACCCTTTTCACCAGGCTCAAGGAGGTTACAGGGAAGGTTGTCAGGTAACCACCAACCCTTGGGGTATGTCAGAATCTGAAAGTTAGGCACAGCCTTCTTGTTCAACATGCCAAAGAAAGGACATTTTTCCAGTGCTTTCCTGATAGTGTCCGTGCCCGTCCAGCTACACTGTATGGGCTGTCCTCCCCACCCTCTCCACCTTACTGAGTACACGAAGGGATGTATCCCCACATACATCGATTGCAATTCTGCGGAACTAGAATGTTGCTCACGTCCATGAGCTTGCGAAGTCTGATCGCCCACATGTATGTTACAACGGACGTATTGCTGAATCCAGTGTCCGTACAACGGTTGTGTGTGGACGCAGTAGGTTCAAATTGTTGGCTGACATCGACCCAGTTCCGTGGCGCTACCTTGGAGAAAGCACATTGTCCAGTCAAACGCATCACCGTGAGCTCGCTGCCGTTGCCAAGCTCTAACTCGTTGGTTAGATTGAGCTCGCTAGATCTGTATTGGATACGGTGGCTGACAGTGGCATTGTTCGAAGCAGTACTGTGGTACACTCGAGCCCCTAGACCCGGGAGGATTATCCAGTACATTAGATTGCAATAGTCCACATCATCCAAGGTGAAGGTGGTTGGGTAGCCATAATCAGTCGTCATAGCTCCAGTTTCATTGACGAAGCACATAGGCATGGAGGCTATCACAGAGTTGTTTCTGTTCCCAACTATACCCTTAAACAGATTGAGCAGGCTGTTCATCATTCCCTCCAATTGCAACAATACGGTACGTTCGTCAGCGGTAATACCATTTGTCTCTTCTTTACTCACCAGGGTTCGCCGTATGTAAACGGCGCAGATGGGGTCGGCTAACCAAGACCAGAACGATCTTAGTTTGGGCCACCCCACGGTCAATATGTTGCTGGTATCTTCTCCGTTTAGGATCAGCTGTCTTAGTCTAACCGTCGACTCTATACCCTGTTCGTAATGGAATGCGTTATCAAGAAACTTCAGGTTGTTACACAACTTTGTTTGCTCGGTGTCGCCGAAGTGAGCGAGTAACTCGCTGCCGATCTGAGCGAACTCGTTGTCAATGCTGTTCATGGACAAAGAGTTGAATAGAGCCACCCGGGGCCTAATTACCCAGAGTTCGGACACCACATTTTGTCCGTTGTTCGGTCTGTTGTCAGGTGGGTGAGGAACCACCATGTTACGGGTGTCAAATTCGAGTACGGACGCGGGGTTGTTTATCTTATCGTACCAGTCTCTACTGTATGCAAGAGAGCCCAGGTTTTCTACAGGGATAGCGTTGGGATCGTTTCGCATCAACGCGTTCATGTCATTTTGCAGCCTCGCCCTACGCTCGCTAGTGAACAGCTCTTTCGGGTTACCCACGGGGTGAAGGCTACGAAGACTGACGCCTGTGACCGCTCCGTCATATTGGTGGAGGTACAAGGTGGAGGGTGACCTCTGGGCGATCTGTTTGTAGTTTATCTCGGAGTCTATGGCAGAGAGTACGTTCGAGGGGTTGAGCTGGTTCAGAGCAGGCGCCGTGCAGCCGACCATAAAGTACTCCCACTTGAACCCGTCGGAGTTACAGAATGCCTTGTGTTCGGTGGACGTGTCTCTGGTGTTGCCATGTTCCATCTGCACGCCGACCACGTTCACAATGGGAATCTTGTCGGTGGTACCCCCTCCGAGCACAATGTAGTTCACCTTCATCTCGATCGAGCTATCTCGGAAGCATGATTCGTTTGTGAAAGGTAGGTCCTTGTCACCCAGACTGTGTCGGGTGACCGGTTGCATGGTGAACTCATAGTCCGACCCTCTACTGGTCTCGTTGGCCATGGTGTACACTGAGAACTCCGGGGTGATATTGGTGTCGCAGCTCACGATACGTGACCCTATCGTACCATTAGAGCTACAGGATATGACGCGGAACAGGGTGTCACCCACGATTATGACTTCTGGCTTATCGCTCCCTAGTATCCTCCGAGCGTTTTCCAGCGTGCAAACAAAGGAGTCGGGTTGTAGGTTGATCATACCGCACATGAGCTCCGCCATCACCAATTCGCAGTCTAATTTCTCCGCGCGAGTGGCTGTCTTAGTCCTTTGAGCCACCCGGTCCGTCAAGGTGGGTTGAGCGTTATCGGAGCACTTCAATGGTCCTGGTTAGCTCCCACGAAGTGCTGACCCTGTCTAACTCTGGTCTGATCAGGTCCGCTGCCACCGAGGGCACCGTAACGCTCAGGAGGCTTCCGAATTGCATCGTGACCACCTTGGACGTGTGCTGGAATACTTGGCTGTAATCTTTAGTCTCCACTCCGTTGCCAATTGTGTCGTATGTGCCCATCTGAGCCTCGCGTTGATCCGTGATCCTGTAGCGCCTGCAGAATCTCATACCCGTGGGCACCGCCTCGTCCGGGACCAGCATCCTGTACACAAAGCCAGCGAGTAGAAGACTTGTGTGTCTCTGTTGTCTGAACAGGGTAACTCCCATGTGAGCCTGCGATATCAGGACGATTACATCTGCCGCAATGGAACTATTTGTAGCCGAGGCTCTGATTGTTTTTCGACCATATACTCCGAGAACGAACTGGTCGGATTAGCCATGAACCCGGGGGCTTTCACTAACCATGCGATAGTTTCCAGTGGTTTCAGCTTGTAGTTGCTTGGGTCCATGGTTACCACACTCATGATGCTGTAGGGTTGTCTGTGGTATGGACAGATAGAAGGGGATGTGGAAAGGCAAGGCTATGTCCTTTAGACGATGTCCCTAGTGTAACTTACACCTTTGCTAAACGATTTATAATAAGGCCTCTTGACTTGCGCTCCGTGGGATGTAACGGGCAGCTTAGAGAGAGCTCGACGCATCTCTTCTGTGCAGTTGTCGTGTTACATTAGTAAACTCGAATCATCACCGTGTCATCTCAGCAGGTTTTCCGCAACAATTACGTCTGTGGTTACGTCGATGGCGTTGCGTTTGAGATTGGACGCGGCCGAGCTACCAGATGTTTTTCTGAGATCTGGGGTCGGGACTACAGTCTCCGAGCACAGGTCCACGAGCGTCTTGCACAGCCTGAGTAAAATTATGGCTTCTATGGTATCCGAAGGCAAGGAGGTTCTGCTCGTCAGGCAATTTCTCGGGGAGGTAACCAGGCACCCCCACCGGGCCTTTGAATAGCTCAAGAGCGATTGCAAGGATCGGGGGCTGCTGCAGATGGCCGAGAGCATCGTGAGGTGGTTGGAACAGGCCATACGCGACGGTGGCGCGATCAAACCCTCAGAGCCTGTCACGGAGCTCGGATCCGACGTCAAACTAGTGTGCAACTACCCGTCGTCTGTCAGCGTGGCCCACCTAGAGGAAACCCTAAGCATGTGGACCAATTTCTGGAGGAGCACACTGTCCGGATTCAGCCAGTTCAACAGAAGACACAATACCATCCAATACAACAACAGGGACACGATGAGAGAGTTAGAATCTGGGTCACCTGTGCACGTTTTCCACTGTATGCTGGTGACACTCTTGAACACCTCGGGGGTGACATTTGCAGACAGCCTATCTGGGAGAAAACCAGACGTCTCGCTCACAGTCAACGAGATCATGTTGACACGGGACTCTTTGCACCCGACGGCGTACGGGTTACTGTTGGCCAACAAGCTGGGTGTCAGGCCTTCCGATGTGAAATGTGAAGATGAAAAGGAGCAGGAGTTGGGAAATGGAGTGGAGAGGTCGCTCTCGGTGGTCACATCAGCGAGCAACCACGACGCATCAGACTCTCGGTCGCTTCTCCTTGTGGGACATGGGGCTCGGAGGGCTGACGCAAATGACGTCTTGGCAAGATCTCTACAGGAGAGATCACTTCGGACACAGGGTCAGCGAGCTGCTCAACCGTGTGTATACCCGTTGACTCATCGAGGCCCTGTGGCGCAGTCAGACTGTGAGAAGCAACGTGTGATGTGATCTCAGGAACGACCGGCGCTTGCTGCATGTGTACTCCAGGGATCGCAGAAGATGGAGGCGATCGCTCTTGATGGTCTTCGGGATTCAGGGAGATGACGTTTGGATTGTTGTGGTTATGACGAGATCTTCTATTGTACAGTGTGTTCGTTACTCTTTTCAGGTGTTGTCTCGATTTCATCCTGGTTTGCATTCCACGATTAAAGTTTGTGTATACATTTGGTGTGTTGCATCCTCCTTCCTTTCCCCCTTCCCCAAGGAGTTCAGAGCCTAGGCTAGTGCCCCTTGATCATCCAGAGAGGTTCCAAGCTGAGCTCTGTCAGGTCCGCTAGTGAAACTCTTACCCAGAAAGACTTTTTGGTCGACGGGATGAGCGTATGTAGGGCTGTCTCTATCGGTATGGTCCTGTCTCGCAGCATCTGGATGAACATGTTGATCTGCTGAACAGGGTTGATCTTTAACCCTGCACACCTTTTGTGTTTCTCTGTGGGCCTGTACTGTACGAAGGAGTAATCTTTGCCTAGTTAGGCTACTCCAATGAGGTAGTCGAGTGTCAAAGAGTTGTCCCATACGGTCTGCAAAATCCTATCATCGGACAGGTGAATGGGATGCTGAGGCTGGGGAGGTTGGGGCTGTGGAGGGGAGAGGACGTAGTGCGAGGTCGATACGAGTAAAATAACATTTGGATCAGGTTCTCAACTGTAAAGCCAGAAACTCGAACGTGCGGTCGAGAGCTCGGGAGAAGACGTAGTCTGAAAGGAAGTGTTTCAGGTTTAGCTCTGCGAGACTCTGTCCTATTTCACACGTGCTATCTAATTCTCGGGGTCTGTAAATAGGTGTGCTCCAACCCGAACTGTCTTCCACTATCCACCTGGGCGTCTCCGAGCGATCCAAGGTCCGCCGGGCCGGCACCCTGTTACCCCTGTCTGCGATTTCAAACAACGCGTGACTCCAAAACGTGGGGACTTTGAATGATATCTGACAACAGGGACACAGGGCGTAGTCGTAACAGCGGTCAGAGGTGGAGTCATCCTCGGGCTCCTCCAGCAACCCCCGAAGGGATAGTGAATTCGGCTCTCTTGAAGGATCCTCCCCCGTGTTCACCGGTGACCACCGAGACCGTTTCTGGAACCAGTTTCATGTAGCCAAAAACCCTGTTGTCTTCCATGTACAGGAAATGCCATTCCCCTACCAGTTCCGAAGACCATGTCTGTCGTGACGGACGGTTGTCGTTCAGGTCACCCGTCTCTTGTTCCTGCAGTTCCGATATGTAGACTGTACTATACCTCTGCTCTCCTCTCCTCCTCTTCATTTCTTTATCGTCCTCATGTTCCTCTTCTTCTTCCCCTGCATTCTCCACAACTCCTCTCGTTTATTCCTGGAAATCACCTCCACTGAAAGAGGAGAATATAAATTAAAAGATGTATTAAGAGTTCTTAAGGTGTTTATAATATTAAATTCCTCCAAACCTCTACTTGTTTCTCCTCCTCTGCTCTTCACTCCTTTTATTGTCCACTTTTTCATCCTCCTCTTCTCCTGCTGACTCAGCAACTTTTCATGTCTCATTTCCTTCATTCTTTTCCTCTCTTCTCTTCTCATTCTTCTTCCCTCACATCCCTGACACTTCACATATAACCAGAAGGACCCTGATCTAAAGATTCTGCAGATTCACATGTTTATAGAGATGCACACTTTGTAACTACAACGATAACAAGCTGGTTATGATTATCGTGATAAAATAACACATTATTATATCTGAATTTCGAGCTAGACAAAAGTTGTATCATCTTCACGGCTCTAACACAAACACACCACACACCAGATTTAACTGGGGTTGTAAGAAGAATTAGTAAAAGACTTCGGGTAAGAGTCAGATTTGTCTTTTTTGACAGCAGCACTGACTTATTCCTCATCTGTCTAAAGAAGAGCCGATGGCAGGGATTTGTTCTGCTGCTCGCAGTATTTCTGGAATAGTTCGAGTTAGAAATCTCAGCTGTGAACCAGGGACTTGAGCTACATCTTGTTCTTGTGTTTTTAAAAGGTGCGTGTTTGTCTAAGACTGAGTTCAAAACACTAGTATAATAGCTTAACGTTAATTCAGGCATTTTTAGATTGTCAGTAATTGGTCTGGAGTAAAGGTTGTGTACAAAGCCCTGGTCATTAAAATGTTTCACTTTCCTCCTGACCACTGTGTGTGAATTTGTTTTACTCCGTTTCAGATGTGTGGTACAAACTGTCGGGCAATGATCACTAATACCAAAGTCAAAAACACCTCTGGCGGATATTTGTCCGGTCGGTTTGTCAGTATCACGTCAGTTAAGCTTGACTAAGCAGAATCCTTGAGGTTGGAGTGAGAGAGATGTGGAACAAGCTGTTAAATGGTTTTAGATGTTTTAAGATTGATGGATGCTGAGGTCTAAATTAAGATCACCAAGAATGAACACATTATGATTAATTAGTAGTGTATTTAATTCAGCCAATTTATTGAGGGCGTCTGTAGACACCAATGACTGTTATAGATACATTTATATACATACGGTTATGACATTTCCTCAAACCGTGTAAACATTGAGATGCGGCGAAGGGTCATCCTTCGCCAAAGGAGACGATGTTGTCATAACTCCAGTGTGCATAACTCCAGTGTGCATTGTCCTATCATCGCCAAACTGCTGTCTCATGATTAGAGACCAAGCCTGAACAGCTCTATGTGTCAATATTTCCTCAGTGTCATAGCGCCACCTACTGATTCGCCATGAAACAGGAAGTACTTTGTAAATCTACTCTGCACTATCCAACCGGCTCCGAACTACTGACCTATGATCACAATCCTGACCTGAACAGCTCCATATATTATTAGTTCAGGGTCATAGCGTCACCTACTGATCAGTGTGATAATTAAGTTGTTGTAACATTGTCCAATTGACACAAAATTGCTCACGCTACATCAGAGCCCCTACTTGAACAGATATATTAGTCTGTAGGTAATAATAGTGATGGCGCCACCTACTGGCAACAGGAAGTAAGCTTTGTTTTACAACTATCATTCGATTTACATAAAATGTTCACAGTGTGATGTGCAATTGATAGCGTGGACCGTAATGAGCAATTAGCAGGCAAGGATCGACATCGCGTGACGGACTCAGGAAGTGAAGCGTTTATCCTTGCCGCAGTGCGCAAAACGCATGCAACGCGGAAACGTGCACTTGGTCATTGATCGCTCTGTCCACCGACTGCAACAGGCTTCGAAATGCGTGTGCTCGGGCCCGTCAGTGCTACAACGTAGCCCTAGTTGTTATTATTATTATTATTATTATTATTAATAATAATTTATTATAAGTAAAAACAAACATTTTGGGATACAGAAAATCCTTATTCAGCTATTTTTAATTTAGTATGTTGACATGATAAAAATATCCATGATGCTGATCATTCATGTGATCGCTTTTTGTTTTGATGTGCAGAGAACACTGTTAACTAGTGACTGGAGTCCTGTAGTATTTTATATTGAAATATCAATATGGTGTGTCATTTTCCACAATATCATTTTGACATTTTGTAAAAGCAGAATCATGTTGTTAAAGGTTAATCTTCCTGCACATACCTTATTATATATACATTTATTTAAGTAGCAGATGTTATTGGTGCAGAACAGGTTTATTCTGCAGCACATTAAACTAGGTCTAAGCAATTTTTTGTATTTTATAAAGTTCATTGAGCTTAACATTGATGTATTAATATACTATTGTCAAGATATTTCTGTAGTAATGATGGTTTAGCAATAAAAGGCAAAACATATTTGAAATTAAATATTTTGGGATTGTATTATGAGAATTTGGATCTTTATCGAGTGTATCCTCAACTCATGAACATAAACCATCACAGTGTCAGAGTAGTTTAATAGCATGTTTATTCTGTAAAACTTTTCCCCAAAATTAAATTAAATTAAATTGAAATATTTCCATATTTAAACAATGAAGGTCTAGTGACTGAATATTTATCTCAAAGGTCAAAGGTCAAATGTCAAGGTCATGTTGGCCATACAAAAATATGTGTTCACCATTTGGTTGTGATATCTCTAGTCTGCGGACCGATGCCTATATAAGGGACAAAAAAATGGCTGCTAAATGTATTTTGTAAATATTAGAATATTAAATATGGATTCCCTAAGATGTCAATTTTTAAAGCCTCATGACAAAGAAATGTAATCGAGATATGATATTGAAAACACAAATACAATCAAATATATAGATAAATGAACCCAATCTTATTCATGTAAAATAATATATATATGCTGTCGCTTACTAACAAGTTTATATATATATATATATACCTGGTATTTGTGAACTACAGTTCGACCTACATGTATAGTCAAAGCCTTGACCACATGCTCTTCTTTGTTCTGGTGACAAACCAGAGCCTCCAGAACTCAGTCTCCCAGGGCACGTCAATGTCACACAGAGGTGTGAAAACCGACAGGGGACACAAGTTTCAACTACTATTGGTCACTCTGGGCCCCAGGACCCATGAGGTCACCAGGCCAATATAAGCCCAGTTCTCCCCCCTTCTTCCTCTTTTCGATCTCTCTTCCCACGCCACCCTCTGAGAGGAGAAGGGTGGCTGTCCAGCTCACTCTTTTCGATTCCTCTTCCTACGCAACCCTCCGAGAGAAGGGTGGCTGTCCATCTCTCTCTTTCTGCTCAACTTCAATGGAGGAGAGGTGCAGCTTGCAGCACCTCTCAAGCAGGCCTGACTGGAGACTGCTAAAACTTTCCAAAAGGCAGCGACGCGAGGTCCTGCCTAACAACTCAGGCCAAGTTCTGCATCGCACAGCAGAACCACAACCAGCAAGACGACTTCACTGGACTTCAAACAGCACAGCAACCTTTTTACCCTTTCCATGGAAGGTTAACACAACTGGTCTTCCACACTGCCAGCTGTGTGGAAGACTTCCGCAGTGTTCAGCTCTACTGTACGCCGGGTTACAGTAGTTACGCCGGGTTACAGTAGTTACGCCGGGGTACACCGGACGCGGAAGCGTCGCTGCGAGGCAGCGCAGCGCCGTTCTCCAGCACGCAGCCGCCTGGCTGTTCACACGGGACGAGCATTTCTCCGCTGGTCAGCCCCATAGACTGTATATATAAGGTCAGCCCGCGATTCTGCTTTCTCCGCTTGTTGTTGTACCCGTTGAATGTCGGGGTTCGGGGGTAAATGATGGTCTTCATAGCCCCCCACCCCTCTCTTTCTCTCTCTGTCTGTCTGCTTGTGTGCTTGTAGTGGATGGGCAGAGGGGGACATTTAATTATGTGATTGGGAAAATTAAAACTCCAGGACAACAGAAGGGGAATACAAAGTATGGGATGCATATTTGATAATTTATATCATATAAAATATGTAATTTATATCGTTTAAAATCATGAGGGGGGAGGGGAAAGCTGGCTCATTAGCATTTAAAGGAACAGGCACTCAAAACAGGTCACTCTGTGGAGGGCTGTTTTATACAGGGTAAAAAGGGTGCTGTTTTATATGATCCTTGTGGTATTTTGACCAAAGTATGTTACAGACATTTCATTAAGACCCCAAGGAACCATATCAACTTGTGGTAAAATGGGCATGCTATGTCCCCTTTAAAGTTATTATTTAATAATAATATTTTTAATATTAATATTCAATATTTTATTTTGATAACCAAATTTATTGAATGCCGAAAGGCACACCATTTAATGGTATCACGTTTAATGCATTATTGCACAACAGTAGTTAGTGAGAGCTTTGTGATTCTTAGAATAAAAACTGGTTTACTGACAGCTTTGTGTAGTTCTGTGTTACTTTATGCTTTGTGAGAGTGGTTGAGAAATAATGAATAGATATTATTGTGTTTATATTTATGTAACAAACTGCTTATGTTAGTTAATTTCATGGAAATGATTTGTCGTTATTTTGTGCTGTCTTTCTCTTGAGGCGAAACTCGGAACAATCAGGTTTCTCATGTGCTTGTTTGACAGGTTGCAAACAGGAAATGTCACAATGACGTTGCAACACAGGCCATAATTTAACAAACTCTGCATAAACAAAGCCCTTTCTTATAAACACTGCATCTCATATTACAGGTCAGGAGCTAAAATCAGTTCATGGGCTTCAGCTTCACCTCTTTCTTTAACCAACAAGTGTTTTCCTGTTGATTCTTTGACTGGAACAACATTGAAACTGAAAACACTCAAACCTCAGAGTCAGTAAAAAGTACAAGTTAAAAAACTTTTTTTTGTTTTTGTTAAGAGTAAGTGTTCACATGTGTCCTCAGTTGTTACAGAAGGATTGTGTCAGGCTGTACTGTTCTGTATGTAATTTCACAGGGGGTGCAGTATCATTATTATGCCACTGTGAGGCGCTGAAGCGCTAAGTAGGGATGCAAGCTTGTGTCATCACTGTTAGTGAAGAAGTGTGTGTCTACCTGATGTGCAGGTGCTAAAGACAATAAACACAGCCACGGGCTAAACAGTTTACCGTCTCCGAGTGCAACGCAGAAGAAGCTGCCATCATTAACGCAACAGTTTTGTGTCAGAAAGTTGACATTTATTTCCAACAGCAGAGGTTTTTGTTAGTGTCAGAGGGAGATTTGTGATGATCAGTACTCACTGTTTGCCGCAGCGAATGTCAGCAGCAGTTCAGCCAACAAGTAGCAGACCCAGCCTGTCCGCTCCAGGACTCTCATCTTCGGGTCTGGACAGGTTACATTTCGTAAGGTTTCTCTAAGATTTCTCACACATGGCTCATGTTCTCACACAACGGTTTCTTGATACTTAACTGACAGCCCCGTGACACAAGCAGACCCCTCTGAAAAGGGAACTGGGACATGCTTTTTTCCTATACACAAAGAAGGCAGGGCTAAAGCTCTCTCTTTGAATTCCCAGGAAGTTCCACTGCTTGGCTAGAAAAGGTCAAACACTTAAAGACGCTCTATGTGTTGATCTCACTGGTTTTATCTGACGTCACCTATATTAAGCTCTGTCACTCTATCTTGGTGCAGAGTGTTCTGGGTTCAAATCCCAGTTTGACATGGGTTTTCTTTGGGTACTCCTGCTTCCTCCTACGTTCCAAAGACATGCAGGGCAGGTTAATGAATGAATGAAAGTGATCGTGATGATACCTGTGGCTGTGGTCAAATAGATTTGCTTAGTGGAAGATCTTACAAGGAGTGGGACTCTTATCTTATCTCCTCTAACATAGGAAACAATGGACCATCATTAAGAACCATTAAGAAATGAAAAGAGATAACACTCGCCCAAAATTCCCCCCATTCAAATACCATTCAGATATCAGTTTTATGTGTTTCTTCCTCTTAAGTGGAACCAATTAAAGTTACTGAATATCTCTCTTCTGTATCACAGAGCTGTTTTAAATCCTTCTGTAATGAAACTGCTGAAGAATCAAAGCTTTTCTTGGGGTTTAATCCAACAGATGTTTGGACCTAAGTGGCTTTGTATTTACATAATCTGCTGCCGAAAAACTGCAAATGGAACCAGGATTACTATATATGGTATCTAATTACAATATAAACACCTGAGTCAATATGATACCAATACTGAATTTAACTAATAATTACAGTGAATAGAAAAAAAAATATTATTCCACAATAGAGAATAATCACAAAGAAATAATTAAAGTTGCATTGAGATTCTGAGTAGCTGCGTGGTTTCCCCTCCTCCTGTCTTCACAGATTTGAATACTGTTCCACTAACCCCTGCATAAAATTTCCAATCGAACTGACAAATGTACAACTCATTCTGCACATAATGATTCACCCCCAGCTCAGAGGAGCTTTCAAATGTAGGGCACCAGACCTCAATCACCTCATGTTATGAAAGTGACTCTATTTCCTACATGTAGCCCAATTTGACTGGTAAGATACGACTTGTACAGGTACTTCTTCATGAAAACAGATTTTAGGAAAACCTCCTTCAGTATAATTTTAAAAAGCAGAGAAGTCAATGAAAATGTTGCAAAATCTTGCGATGCAAAAGAAAGGAACAGAAAAATATCCAGATTAGTGTTTCATAAGAATACCTGAAAATGTTCATCATGAAATAAAAATAATTATTGCAATGAACCATGTCTGCATACAGTATTTTTTATTTTTCTCTGCATTTTTAACGAGAACTTTGTGTTGTGCCTTGATGCATGAAAACAAATAAACAACAATTAATGAAAAATTCACAGTTTACTTCTATTTTTTTACATATGTACATTTGACTTTTATACGTGATGATTCTGTTTGATCCGTTCTTCTTTATCCAGGTGATTCTTCAGTCTCCACTTGCTATGGTATATAAACAGATCATGTGTTGCAAGATCATCCAGACTGGAATCCTCTGCACAAGTTTTACCATCCAAAATGTGCAAATTTAAAAGGTCCATGAGCTGAAGGAAAGTCCCGCTGTTCACCTCACAGCTTATGGTGACAACACAGTATTCCTGAAGCATATCGTAAGCCCATCATAAGTTCAACAGGGCAGTTCTCTCGGGGTAGACCGCCCTCTTGCCCCTCACTGGCATATAATACCTGATCTCCTTCCAAAACCTGGAGGAAGGAGAGAGGGACGGTGACAGCTGTGTGTCCCGTTCACCCTTCTCCTCATCCTCTCTCCTCGTCATACATGTCCTCCTCCTTTGCCTCATCCTTTGCTCCTTCCACCAACACACTGCACCCTGCTTTTTCCTCAGGTGTCGCACCGACTCCGGGAAGAGAGCCAGCTGAGCTGAGGTAATCTCTTCCAACTCAACCAGAACCACCTGTAAAGCAGCAACTCAAGTTAGAACCAGGATACTGTGTTTTAATACGGAACTAAAGAAAGTTTAACCAAATGAAACCATCATTTTTAAGAACAGATTTTGCAGGTGCATATACAGAGGTTTGACCCAGATATCTGATGTCTACACTGGAAGCCCCTGAATAGTGGCAGTTGCCCCCAGCAGCTAATTCGTCATCAGACGATAGCCGATGGGCTCAACAAGTAAATCATGCACTGTGACCTATATAAACCATTAACAATTATTTTTTTGGGTAACATTGGGACAGAAGAACTCCACTGGACCTGGGTTGCACTAAAGACCTTCCTCTATGCAGGAATTACATTTGTGTAGGTATAACATTAATCCCCTGTCAACAATCGTCTGGTTATTCACCTTGAGCGATCCCTCCAGTAGCGTTTTGTGCATTGCTAGCAGAAACTCCAAATGCTGCCTCGTGTCTGGATAGACTTCTTCACTTCTGCCGCCGCTGCCTCCCTCACCGGTCTTGCTTTCACCGTTGTCTTCACTGTTGTTGTTCTTAGAGAGGTTGTTATTGTTGCTGCTCGGGCTGCTTGTGCTGCTTGTGTGTCTTTTGCTGCTGAAAGTGGAGGCGGTGTAGAGCAGGAGGAGGCGCCGGCTGGCTTGTATGTTCTCCTCCACTGAGTCCACTATGGCTGGAGGGAGGAAACGACAAGATGGAGAGAAATGTTGGACTTCCATTATAGAAAAAGACCCATATAACTTTGCCTGGGCTCCATCTATGAGTTAATACAGTGTGGTCTCTGCCATGCAGGTGACTTACCCTCCCCTGGGACACAGTCACGGCCTGCAATGAAGAGTTTGTAGCCACAGGCCTTTTCCAACACTCGGGGCAGAGTGTGGAGGGTGAACGTCTCCACCTCCTCGCTGAATCCGATGGCACAGGGCTGTAGGCACGCCACGTAGGCGTCATACAGCCTCCCATCCATATCTGACACAGGAGAGAAGAAGAGCTTATCAAGAGCATGGGGATACATCTCGACTCGTTCTGTGGTCTGAAGTCACACACTGCTGCACACACTGCTTTATTCTTATAAGCAGGTTGTAAATGATGTAAATCTATCATGTCAGATTTGGGTGCTATGGCCAAGAAATTATTGGGATTAATTCATGATTTATTTTATACAAAATGCACGATTAAAATCACAACTCCAAAACGCATGTTGTGAAATTATTGGGATTAATTCATGATTTATTTTATACAAAATGCACGATTAAAATCACAACTCCAAAACGCATGTTGTTAGATGTCTTTTCCTCTGAACCTGATTTTAAAATTGGTTTCACTTTTAACTATTCATGTGTCTCACATGTTTGTATTGACTGTTGGCAAGAAAGGCACCATGAAATACTTTCTATTATAATTTTTATTATTTCTAGAAGTTTGGTTCTGTTCTGTTCCGTTATCATTCTCTTCAACATCATTACATATTCAACTGGTTGAAGAGTCAACCTTAGATTCTGCACACTGTTCCATCAGCTCCAGTGTTTTCTCCTCTCATTACCTCATTATTTAACTATGACTTTACTAGCTACTTCAGTCTTTGTAACACAATCATTTCCCAATTTGGGATCAATAAAGTACATCTATCCATCCACCTATCTATCTATCTATCTATCTATCTATCTATCTATCTATCTATTTAACATAAAGCAGTTGTTAAAATACAGTCACGAACTTTAAAATGTTCTGTTGCAAAATCAGCGAGTGACACTGAAATGGAGAATGGTGCCGACAGTCCTGTGGTTAGTTTGTTTCCTTGCCCTGTTGAGCAGTCATGTATGACGTAGAGGTTCAGATTGTGAGGTTGTGTTGCAAGGTCAAAGCATCATTGTGGGTTTTTGAGTGTTGTGACAGTGTTTTTGATGTTATCTCTGCTTACATGTGACTGATTACATGCTTTCTGTGAGATACTACCTTTATTGGTGTAGAGGACTGGAAACACTCTCCTGAAGCACAGCACGATGTCGACCTTGAACATGTAGTAGATGATGACACTGATGATGAAGAAAACCATCACACAACCAAACAGGGACCCAATAGGAATCAGGATGTTTGGATCTGCAGAGACAAACATCACAGAATGCCTTCAGAGAATTTCTTCAAATTTGGTACAAAGTTTCACTTTACTCATGGATGATCTGATTAGATTGGAGGTCGACGGTCAAAGGTCAAGATCACTGTGCCCTCACAAAACCCTTTATTGCCTTGTGAACTTGTTTTCTTTAGAGCCCCTGGATTTCATATTTTAAACAAATGTTCACTTAGACACACATATTAACTGATTCGATTTGGGTGGTCAAAGGTCAAAGGTCAAGGTCATGTTGTCCATAATAAATATGTTTTCTCCTTTTGGTTGTGATATCTCTAGTCTGCCTTGAGGGAAATTCTTTAAATTTTTGCCAGTTGTCACTTGGACTCAAAGATAAACTGATTAGATTTCAGTGGTCAAAGGGAGGTGTACAACCCAGTGCAGTATCTTTTTTTTATTTTTTAAGGGGGGGTATTCTGTGTTTTCTACCTGCTGGTACCAGAGTAAAATATGCTTGAGGATGTCCACGGCCATTCTGCGCTTGACAAGTGAAGCTGATGTTGAAATCTTCCTTCGTCAGCTCAGAAAACGTCAGCAGAACCTCCAACCACACACCTTTGATGGGACCATCTTGGTACCTCAAACTGGTTGGAACAGAAAGATGAAAGTTTATTTCACATTAAGCTTTAACCCCAGAAGCAGCCGATCACAGAAGTTAAATAAGAAAAGGCAAAAGGACTGACGGTTGCTTTGTTGTATAGACGCGGTCGGCAGGGTCGATGCTGTGAATTATCTCAGATTTGGTACACCAAAAGACGTCAACGAAGGACAACCCAACACCCGGCACAAAGACACTGCACAACTGGCTGAAACTACTTCCTAAACACATACAAAAACAATAACATCAGTTATTTATCGATTAGATTTTAGGTTTCCATTATTTTCCAATTGACAGAAAATGTAACTTAGTTCCAGACACTAGCAGGATGTCTGAAAATAGTGCTGTTTGTGTAAATGTGTGTTTCAGGTGCCAGAAAGAAAAGATGAATTTTCACAATCTACAAAGTTTTTATGGCAGAATGTTTTGGGCCTGATATAAGAAACAAAAAACAAAAGAGAAGAATTTTGTTTTTGTTTTATATTTTGCAGTCCAAATGTCGAGATTCAATGTTCAATCTCGAGATTTCAGTTAAAGACACAAAATAGTACTTTACGGTCAGTTTCAAAATTTCATTGTCAATAATCTCAGAATGCAACAAAAAAAAAATCTAGAAATTTCAAATTTATCCTTGAAGCAAAAAAAGAAAAAAATCTCCCTTGTCTATTTTTTGTCTTATGCCTAATGAGCCCTTATACTTTTGTGAAACAGGGTTTCAGAACTCTGTAATCATTAATGGTTTATGGTTTATATATGTTAAGTTCACAGTAGATCACTGTAGCGTTGTGCACTTTACTCTTATGGGACTCACCTATCTGTGCACTGATTGTTCCATTGGTTGGTTCATGCACTTGTGGAACCATTGAGTGCTCCTCTGAAAACACAGATAATATTAAAGACTGTGAAAGAGGCTGAGTGCTTCTCATCATGGAAAACAACATTTTCCCAGATCCTAGATCCACCCCGCTGATCCAGATCCGCACCAAAATTTAAAAGGAAGTTTCATAATAATCCATCCAGCAGTTTTTTTATAATCCTGTCAACTAACGCAGAAAACACATAACCTCTTCGGCGAAGGTAAATATCATGATATAGATTTTTGTCATACAACAAGAAATTAACAATTAAACTGGTCAAATGTTTTCTACATTTCAGGCTTTCAAGTTCCTCTCTTGTAAACTAGCTTTTCTCACCTCTGACCCACGTATTAATCGTCTCCGACACGGATCCTGTGATGCCTCCGAGGGTGAAGTTCAGAGTGCAGGTGTAGTTGTGGTTGTGTTTAGCATCCACATTGTTGATCAGCAGCGTGGTCCTGGACAGGTAGATATATTTGTCCATTTCATTCAGTATGGGCTCACAACCCTAGAAGAAGAAAAGAAATATAAGTCAGGATTTTCTCTATTTTCAACATCGTTCATGATGCATAACTGTAATAATCCACAACTTCATGTAAATAAATGTCCATTTTATTTCTTTGAAATCGACAAAGGAAGAACAACTAGTTATAACATGACTGGTGATTGACAACAAGGTGAACAGACAAGGTAAAGCATTACAGAGTATTAAGGCTGTGTAAAGAAAAAAAAAGTTCTGAGATTTTTAAATATATTCTCGAAATATGACTTTTTTTCTTGTTAAATTAAGACTTTATCCTCTTAATATGATGATTATTTTGTCTTTAATTATGACTTTATTTTTCTAATATTAAGACTTTTTTCTTATTAACTTACGACCTTATTCTTGTGACTTTTTTCCTCATGAAATTAGGATTTTATTGTTTACTGATATGAGTTTTTTCATGATGAATTACACCTTAACTCTCATAAATATATTACTTTCATCTCGTAAAATGATGACTTTATTCTCCTAATATATTACTTTTTTCATTATTCTCAGAAATGTTTAACTTTTATTCCCGTAATGATACATATTATTCTTGAGAATTTATGATTGTTTTCTTATAATATTGCAACGTAACTCTTATACCATCATGACTTTATTTTTGAAACCTATGATTTCTTTCCCCTTTAAACGGCCTAATACTCGCAGAAAAGGGCGCCACCTACAGAAAGTTAAAGGATGTTTCAAACAAACAGAGAACTAAAAAATAAAATCTACCAAAATTTTATCAAAGCAGCTCAAACAATTAAACCAACATGTCCCATGATTACGTATGATCAATTGTCTGAATAGATGAAGCGATGGAGAAAACTCACTCTGTGCCAAGTGAGGGAGGAGCTGACACTGTAGCTGTCCAGTTTATAGATGTAGTCCTTCAGGGGACAGGACAGTTTGTCATTGATGCCTTTTGTGAGTCTTTGCTGAGTTTTGTGAGGCCTCCCACATTCTCCAGGAAACGGAAGGTCAACAACCAGCTTGGTGGCCTGTCTGTAGCACCGAGAAGGAGTTCTGTCGGAAAATGAAGCAGAAAATGAAAAACTTCCTCTCTTTTTACTTTTAATTTTGCATTGAGCAGCTGAATCATGAGCTTTTGTAGGATAAGAATAACAAAACCAACTGTCAAACCTCCTCAAAGGTATAAATGGCTCAGCCCTAAAAATCTAAAACCCAGAGTCCATCTATATCTGTGTTGAGGCTCATTAACTGCTCTTTAAAAAAGATGATGGAAGCTGTTGGTGTCTTTCACCATGTTTATTTAGTATCCGATCCTTCTGATTGGTCAACAGCTACTGCAACAGGTCAAGCTGATACTGCCCTCTGCTGGACCATGGAATTACCTCAAATGTTCCTTTGTAGAGTTTAACTGTAATTCATCAGGAACCGCTTGAATATTGGGGTTTCCCATGTTTGAAATAATGTTGAAACAGGAATTTGCACAATATAGACAGACAAACACATCAGGATATATTTTCTCTTGCTTCCTTCAACTTGTTTTGATATTTCTATCCCTGCTCTGTACCTCAGTATGGTCACATATTCCCCGCTGTCGTCCAGCGTTACTTTCAGAAGCCACAGAGTCTCCCCTCGCACCAGGACTCGACCCGTCTGGTTGCTTATTTCTTCACCCGTCTTGGAGTCTAACCAGGTGATGTTGTAAGGGACGGTGTTGAAGTCGAAGACGTCCGGAGACACCAAGGTGCTCTTCAGCATCGCCATTTCCCCAGGAACAGAGAAAGCTTTCTCAAACTGGAGTTTGTAGTTGGTACAGTTGTCTGCATCTATATGGAGGATGGATTTGTCATTAATTCAGCCACTCAATAGATAGAGCTTACAGCAAACCTTTTCTAGCTAGAACACGTTTGTCAGACAAGGCCAGGCTGCCTTAATTATATATTCAATTACAAAAAGTGTTTTTAGAGGAAAGTTTAAAACATTTGTTTCTCATTGGGTGTTTTTGTTTTCAGCATTCACTTATAGCTCTGAGGTTTAAAGCTGCCCAGAGGACATTGAGCCTGACTTCCAGTATTTTTCCATGATGCTCTCATCACAGTTTTCCTTTCTCTGATTCAGCTGGAACTAAAATGACTGGTCAGTTTGTGATGCAATTATTTAACGGATTCTGGTTTCCCATTGGTACAGAGCCTGTGGTCGGCACTGCTTTCACATCTGGAGCTGCCCAGTGTTACCACTGACATTAATGGTAATGGAGCTGTGAAGGAGTTTTTCAAAGATATTCAAATCAATGTTTTACAGTTTTCCTAACAGGTCTGTATAAGGTACAACATATTCTGTCCTCAACTCTTGAATGGAGTGACTGACAGATGCACATCAACAAAATGACAATATTCAAAACATTCATGAGAAAAGACTGTGTCTAATATGAATAAAGAGGATAGATAAAGAGGTGTACCAATGTTTAAAACATTTATGCCAAAAGAAAATGTCATTAAAGTAGAATTAGTCTTGGTTGTTTCATTTATTCTTGTCCAGCCGCACTTCAACATATAAAGCTCAGCTGATAATGTTATACTGAGCTGCTTTGAGCCAAATTACAGAATCCTGTAATGTTGTTGGCTGGTTGAAGCCCAGCTCATCTACTACCAATATAATAGAATAGAATAGAATGGAAAGCCTGTATTGTCATTATACAAGGGAAAGCAGTGGACTAAAATACACCATAACATATTTAATAGTTTAGAGCTAGAGCTGTGATGACACGTTACACATGCAGTTGCCTCAAAGGTCACAAGATGGCGATAAAATCCTTTTGTACAGCCCTACGGACTAAGTTAGACATAAAAGCCAAAAACAAGAAATATAAAATTTATTACAAAAACATAAAAATTCACTAAAATATTTACGATATGTTGTGCTGTGTGTGTGTGTGTGTGTGTGTGTGTGTGTGTGTGTGTGTGTGTGTGTGTGTGTGTGAAACTCACCTTGTAGAAGTCCTGAACAGATCCCATACAACCCAAAGAAAAAGAGAAGGCTTCTGATTGTTGGAGTCTGCCTCATGGCTGAAAAACACACACATGTAAGAAATTAACATGTGCTACAAGACAGGGAGAAAATCCTGAAAATCCAACAGACTGACAACAGTTTTACAAACACAGCAATGATCAGCAAAATGATCAGTTTTCCCTTCATCCTACCTTCTCTTTCTAATACGGCTTCTCCTCTGTCTCCCAACCTTCTTCTCCCTCTAAGACACAGAAGTAGATCACAACCGTTGTGGTATTTTTAAAGAGTCATTTATTGAGAAATCTCCAACAGAATGTGACGTGTGGCTTCGGCGCTGGAAAGAAGCCCAGCATTCCTGAACTCTGGTCATCTCCATTTGCTCAAACTTGTACAACGACTACATGTGTTGTACTAAGTCAGTCGGGTTTTGTGTGTGTGTGTGTGTGTGTGTGTGTGTGTGTGTGTGTGTGTGTGTGGCCAAGGTATGACTCATAATATGGAAATCTTTTTACTCAGTCACACTACGAGAACTTGTCTTAATCATTGGGAAAAGTATAGAAAACTGTTAACCACAACATATTGAGGTTAGGTAAGTGGTAGAAAATATGTCTCTAGGGAATGACTGTAGGTCAACGTGAAATCCTCTGAAGTGACAGAGACATGTATGAGACATTAAACTTTTCTTGTAACCTCTACCATAAAATGGCAATATGATCGGAGAACATTGTTGTTGACAGGATGTTGCATAAATCTGGCGAATCACCCTGTTACGAAAACATAGCCAAAGAAATTTAAATTTAAGTGCTACAGAAAAAAAACCCATTACATTTCATGATGAGCTTTGAAAGTTATTAAAAGAAAAACGGAAACTACTAGAATGAGGATGCTTCTTCTTTTACCGATTGTTTTGGAGGCTACTAACATTTTTTGTTATACTAGTAATGAGTATTTTCATGTTCCATAGTATCTGATTGACTCTTAAATTGGTTGCAAAGGCAGAAGCTGTGACCTTGGTGAGAGACCAAATTTAAACAGGAAAGTGTGCAGATAACGACTGATCTTATCTAACCACATCTTCAACCACATACTGACACATTGCTGGCAGTTACAAGTTAGTAGGCATCGTACCACAGGTGTTTTATGAGATGTGTATGTGGAGGTGAGGGGAATGGGAGAGCACCCTTCACCTGCACCACAGAGTGATCAGCACAGGTGAGAGCTGTTAGCTGATTGGTCCTCATGCTTAAGAGGCAGCGTCTGAGCTGACTCAGGAGGACGGAGAGAACACTCTTGAGACACACGAGACCCTGGCAGACTCACGAAGAGACCAGAAAAGACTGACCTGTAAAGCTAGTCGCCTTTAGTTGAAGTTTATTTTATGTTTGTTCAAGTGTGTGTCTCGACTTAATAAAATGTTCAAATCTGAATGGTTCGTTTCTGGCTGCTGTGGTGAGAGCCCCGTGGCATGGTCTACTGCCACAGTGTATTTTTAAGGAAGCTTAAAAACACTGAGTCAGAGATCTTTAATGTTTCATCGTGACGTGGCGATGACGGGCCACCACAGTCTGGGTGATTAATGGGAAACACGGCAGTGATGTCAGGGAGACGCCACAAAGAATAGAAAATGAAAGAACAATTACATTTTTAAGGTATCTTTCATCCTATGCATCCTATAGACACGACTTAAGGCTTGTATACGGTGAAAAAAGATTCATGATCATTTGGTGTGATTAACGTCATGTCACTATGAAGTCAGAAAATGAAATCATGTAGAGTAGTAATGCATTCAATTTCAGTGAGAGCAAACACTCTGTCAGTCAATAAATCAAATCTTAGTTGTAGAGCCCATATTCACAAATCACAATTTGTCTCATAGCGCTGTAAAGGGTGCAGCATCCTCTGTTCTTAACCCTCAGGAAGTGAGGAAAAACTACGCAAAAAAACATTTAACAGGTAAAAAAAAGCTCAGAGAGTGCCACGTATGAGGATCCTTCTCCCAGGACGGACAGAAGTACAATCAATGCTACATGTGGCAGAGCATATCAACAAAATAACAACATGTGTAATGATGTTTAAAGTATTTCTACAAAAGACAAAGTCTGACAGAGATGAAGGGAGCAGCAATGACAGTCTTAAAGATAGTGTTATAGCCAATACGTGAGTAAGCTTATTGTATATCTAAGCAATCTAGTTTTCATCATAATGGTACATATGGCATAAATGACTGCTTGATAAAGTTACTATGAAATGGCAATATTACAATTTTAAAAAATGATCATTGCCTGTTTGGGGTGGCAGGGGGCACTGTCCCCAACTTAAATCTGTAGTACCCAAGTAAACAAGTGGACCCTTTATGGCCCCTGAAAAATCATGGGGTATACACAGCATGCACAGGGTATGCATCACCGCTCAGGTGCTTTTCTTTTCAAATTGAGTGATACATACTGAAGTGTATTGATATAAATGTTGGGGAAATGTTCATAGAATCATGCACAACCCATATAGAATTCATCTCTATCTTTGCCTGAGGCAGCTCATAGCAGTCAAACCCTTCCCTGTGCCGTTTGTTAACAGTAGCAACAAAATGAGAAAACAGATAGACAAGGAGAAAACGATCTTAACCTCAGAACCTGCACCTCTCACCACAGGAAGAGCCGCTGCCGAGAAGACAGAGATGGAAACAGTGCTACAAGGAGAAAACGATCTTAACCTCAGAACCTGCACCTCTCACCACAGGAAGAGCCGCTGCCGAGAAGACAGAGATGGAAAAAGTGCTACAAGGAGAAAACGATCTTAACCTCAGAACCTGCACCTCTCACCACAGGAAGAGCCGCTGCCGAGGAGATAGAGATGGAAACAGTGCTGTGTAGATAAGTTGAGCGCTGGCGGTTTGTCTGGCTGCATGTGAGAGCTAGGTGCTGCAGGTTGTGAGGTGTTGCTGTTGCGATCTCTATTTTCTGAGAAGTGACGGTACAGGCACTTGGACATGTGCCATTTGGTCCATTTTCAGTTTTTCAATCAAAACGGATATTATCATGGACTCTATGGTTAAATATGACAAGTAATTCTAAAACATCCCCTTGGCCTCTAAGAGATTATGGCATTTTAATTAAACTGGAGTTGTAAAAGAAAATAAATCAACAACTGAACTTAATAGCAGATGTGATTTTAGCACGATTTCAAAAGTTAGACAAAAAAAATCCCTCTGTTTACAAGAGATTTTTTTTTTGTTCTGTAAGAGCAGATGAGGGTGTGTGGATGTTTATCCTTAGTTGACATTGATCATTTGTTCAGAAAAGTGTGATTTCGGATATTAAATTATCACTGCACAATAAAATTCGAAATGGTAATCATGGTCATTCTGAGATCACAATTATTTATAATAATAATTCATTAGTTGTGATGACAAAACAACGCTCATGTTTAAATGCCTTCACTTCAGTGGTGTGTTAAACTTCTACTAAAGTACGAGTCTGGTTTTGGGCTTTCAGAGGACTTGTTCAGTCTTTAGGGTTCCTCAAGCCTCCTCAAGCAGTTTGGGAAGCTCTGATCTACGGACCCCTTTGTGGTTAGACATTCAAACAGGCTTTTCTAGCAAGGTAAGTAGAAAGGTGGCTGATCAGGGACAAATGATTTAATATTCAAGTTAATATAAGAAAAGTAAGAAATCAGACAGCAAACAGGAGTCTTATCTTTAAATGGTTTACTCACCTCAGAGGAATCACAGGCACCGAGCAGACGGAGGAAGGATGAATGAGTGTACACAGCTCTGCATATCCAAGTGTGCAGAGGGGAGGCTCCACCACAGCTCAGCCGGTGACTCAATCGCTCTGTTCCACCTCCACAAGACGGACACACACACACACACACACACACACACACACACACATACACACAAAGAGGAGGAACAGTAAGTTTACATTCCACCTCTCAACTCCTCTGTTCACCTTCCTCTGCATTTCAACACACCATCAACAAAAAATTCACCAACAATCTTACCATAAGTAGAAAATAAGCACTCAACATAACATAGAATAACATAAGTTAACCTTAATGGCAATAACCTGAAACTTAACGTAAGTACAGAGCAAAACTTAGAGACTAAACCTCCACTGCAGGTTCTTTTACACACACAGAACATTTTTCACAGTGTTTCAGCCTGAACAATATAAAATAAAATAAGATTAAAAAGAAATTGTGTGATTATTTACCTATTAAAAAAATCATAATTAGTCTGATTTGTTTAGCAGGAAACTATAAGATAAGAAAAGGTGATGAACAGGTGAGACACATGAGGACAGGTGAAGACGATCACGAGGGCGGAAAACAGGACAAAAGAAAGGAAATATGTAAGAGACACAACGAAATTGGCTTCAAAATAAAAGCAGGAAATGGGACAAAATGAGAGAAAACAACTTCACAGAGTCAGGCACACACGTGGAAGGTTACGTGAGATAATGAATACAACACTCATCCAAACACGAGAGTCCATAAAAACCACACAAAAAGAGTCTTTCAAGAATCCAAAAACCAAATACAATGAGGAAAATAAGTCCAAAGTCCATAAACAGAAAAAGTCCAACAAGAGATCCACAAAGTCAAAAGAAGCTGGTGCGTCTCTTCGCCACCAGCTTCATCAGTCTTAGAAACTTTAACAGAATAATATTCTATCAGGCTAAAGACTCTAACCATTGAATTGGATAGTTTGTCCAAACACTCCTGTACTGCGGCATCTTACAATATGTATATATACATAGAAAATATTGGCAATGATTCCTAAGATGTCATTATCAAAACCTTATGACAATAATTGAGACTTAATATTTTACAGTTTAACCATAACCCTCATTATAAGTAATTATAAACAAAAAGAAAACCCAACCCAAATTCTAGAACTTCAATAAAGAAAATTAACCTTTTTGAGTAAAATATAAAAGGCACATCTTTTCTACATTGTCTTTTCATTTAAATAGAAGTTTTCATATTGACAAACTTTAATTCTAATACCGTCTGAAAGACTGATATCGGACGATGTTCTCAGCCAAAGGACGAATCAGTCAGGCTCTAGTTTACAATCTGCAATAATGGACCAAGGGAACCTAAATAGTCACCAGAGAAAGTCTGTGTTTCCATCACAATCACAAGCTGATCTGAGAGTAATTCTCTCAAAATCACTGTAAAAGTGTTGTAGTCAACACAGGAAGTGTTGTAGTCAACACTTCCTCTGCGCTGTGGCTTTCCCACAGCGCAGAGGAATTCCCCTGGAGACAGAAAGGTTTCTTATAAATAAACCACAATCCTGATATGAATGTCACTTTTCTCCCACACGATGCGCTGCAGAAAACATGAACTCCGCCGAAAGCCACAATGTGACAGTTTGAGCAGCCATATCCAAGAAGCTGGTTTTTCAGTCTGATGTGGAAAAAAGTTTCGACCCCACTGTTATATTTTTCCCCTGCAGACGAGGGAAAGTTTTCTGTGGTTGAATTTCGGGGTGATTATACCAGTGATTGGAAGATTATCAATATGTGTTGTGAGGTTTCAGTGTGAAGTCTGCAGTTGTTTGCCTCATGAGTGTGAGCTTGTGAAAGTTGATACCGATAAACAAGTTGAGGATGTTTAAATTCAATCATTTAAAGGGGACATTGTATGCCCATTTTACCACAAGTTGATATGGTTCCTTGGGGTCTTAATGAAATGTCTGTAACATACTTTGGTCAAAATACCACAAGGATCATTTAAAACAGCACCCTTTTTGGGCCAAGGCCATGTAGGGAGACTTCCAGTGTATTGTGACGACACAATACACAGGAAGCTCATTCCAGTCACTCAAGCATGACGTTTCTGACTTAGAGGAACCATAACAAAACGCGCGAGTGTTTTTTTCCCAGAGTTTTGGGGTTGGTAGACATGCCAGATACCCACATTAACCTGTAGAAGCACTAACAAAGTGGAATTTGCACGCTATGTCCCCTTTAAAGCAATCAATTAGTCTGCAATTATATATTTTTTCGATAACTGAATCAATAAACTCTAATGGTGACCATGAAACACCAGTGGAGAACACATTTAAAATGTTCACCATTATCAAAGAGAGGGGGTTGACAGGTTAAACCAGTAGAGACTAAAGTTAGCGCCACTCCTCTCAAACCAGAGTTTAAATAATTCAATGGAGATTATTCTCACGGTTTGACATTCCAAAACCTGCCTGTTCGGAATGGGCTGTTTTTCTATGGTGCAGAGTGAAATTAGAAAACTTTGTGCTCATCCTACCTGGTTTGTTTGCAATAAAGCCGATTGTGCATCCATGATCAACCAGATTCTGAGTTTTCTTTTCTTTTTTTTGCACCGATTTTAGAGTCAATGTTTTTCCAAGATGAACAATTCACAAGATATGTGTTCCACAAACAGACAGACAGACATTTGTGCATTTAGTAGATAGATTGAACTTCAACTGTGCAATGCTCATTTCTATCTGTGCTATACCACCATATATATCTTACGGAAGCTTATTGCATTCACTTGAAAAAAAAAAAAGTTCTGTTTTTCTGAATAATACAAAAAAAGTTCAGTTTTTCTGAGATAACTATCTCGGAAATTCCGAGATAAATTCAGTTTTTCTGAATAATAAAAACATGCTTTTATTTTGAAAGTGAAGTTCCTGTATAGACGCTATGCGTCATGGCGCTAATATACGGAAGCGTAATACGCAATAGATAATTGTAATCTAGTATTTTGATGAAGTTACATTTTGCATGGACGTTTCGCACAGAGCCCTTGTTCAGCGGGCTGCATGTAACTGCTGCACTCTTAGACAGTCTTTTGTTTGGCACGATTTCTTGTATTAGCGCCATGACGTATAGCGTCGCTTCAAACTGTCAGACTCTCCTTCTGTATAAATAACAGTGAACCACAAAAGACTAATGTAGCCGAGCGTGTTGTTCTCTTATACTGTCACAGGCCTCAGCCGGAAGAGGACACGAGAGATGGTTATTGACTCGGGACATCACACCCGTTTACCTTCCTTCACACTTCAAAACTTCTCTATCGACAGAACCCTCCTCCGTTAGAACCCCTTTCAAAACAAGAGTCCCAACCAACACCCTGCTTATAACAGGAACTACACATCAATCTTCCATAATAAAGCCACTAAATAAAATAGCTTACACTAACAAACGAAATATTTGAATTATGGACAAAAATGAAAACTATCCTTTATCTACCTGTAGCATATCTCCGAAAGATGGTCGAGACTTTCAACTGATGTTTTCAGGTTTATTTGAAACTTCCCTAAACACCGTAAGAGCGTGTGCCTCTTCGGAGGGTCGCTAAAACATCAAACTTTTCCTTTGTGAAGTTACAGAGTCATAACAGTAAGTCCGCGTCTATACAGGAACTTCTCTTTCAAAATAAAAGCATGTAAAAAAAGCTCTGTTTTCCGTATATTAGCGCCATGACGCATAGCGTCTGTTTTCCGTATATTAGCGCCATGACGCATAGCGTCTGTTTTCCGTATATTAGCGCCATGACGCATAGCGTCTATACAGGAACTTCACTTTCAAAATAAAAGCATGTTTTTATTATTCAGAAAAACAGAACTTATCTCGGAATTTCCGAGATAGTTATCTCAGAAAAACAGAACTTTTTTTTTTTTCAAGTGAATGCAATAAGCTTCCGTAATATCTTATATATACTGTATATATTGTTTTTACCCGGTACATTATTTCTTCTGTATATATTAATTTTCATATGTCTGTTTATTGTGTGTTTACTTTAATTATTATATTATTTTACTCGACTGTCACTGTCCCTGCTGTAACATTGCAAATCTCCCTGTGGTGGGACTAATAATGGATTAATCTTATCTTATCTTATCTTATCTTATCTTATAGCAATTTTATGATGCATATATTTGCAAATGCTTGATGGTGACGATTACTCGTTTTTAATTTTGTTTATTTCTTTCAGTTTCCAATAAAAGGTGGACATTTCTTCAGGTGGACTTAATATTGTTACTGTAATGTTTTGTCCTCGTTCCATTCCACCCCCTTCATCTTTCTCCCAAATGCCGGGATTCTGGATTTCAAAAAGTCAAGTTGGATTCGGGTTCAAGAAAAATGATAAGACAACACAGATCTGGTGCTTGGTGAGCATATGCTTTGCTTAGTAAAAGCTTGTCTGAAATGACACTATAGATATAATATGATCTTGAACTAACAGTAACAGTGATGTCAGGGATTCTGATTACAGGTGAAAATGGTCCCAGCACTTTCTATTGTTCAAAACAAAGAACTCACCAGCCTGATGTTATATCCGTCCATAAAGGCAGCAGCCTCTTCAGGTCACATGAAATCTTTTTTTAAATTTAAAACACTGAAATCTATGTTCAGTCGTACCCTACGCAGCTTTGACTTCCCCTTCTGTGAAAACCTCAGCACATGTTGCAATTTCCTTTTATGGGATCTTTTGTAAGTCTGTCGGTGTCTTAATGTGTTGAGCAATAACTCGGAGGAGAGCTGCCTGGATCCTGTGGTTCATATAATTCACACCATACACACACATTTACAGCCTTTACAGTTACTGTCAGTTCATACGAAAGAGCTGTTGTTTATCATCTTCTCTGTTTCTAACTGTGTTCTGTCAGATTCATCCATTCTGGCACATGTTTATTCCGGAGTGTGGAGTTATTACTCACCTCATATTTCTGCTTTATATTCATTGGGCTCCATTTTTAACTCTGTGATCTTGAGACCTCTTGTGGCTGCACACAGACGCAACTCGAAACACTAGAATATCAGATACCATCACTAAGGCCCAGCACCATCCTGAGATTCAATCAAGCTGCACCAAATTTAACTCACTCATAGATATCAGTTCTCTTAATGTGGCTGGGTTTTTGTTTTCCATCAAGAACCATCAATTATTCTTTTAAAAAATCAACAAAAATGTTGCAAAACGCCCTATTTCACAATATTAAAGGCCACCTCATGGGGGCAGGCTTTCATATCCAATGCTGCAGGCTGTGCAGTGTGATGCAGTGTGTCCCTGTGGCCCAGTTTCTCCAAGCTGGATCATCTCCCTCTTGACCAGTGAGTTATTTAATTATTTCTATCTCTCTATTGGTAACTTACAAATGTTCCAGCTCCGCAGGTAGAAACACCTGTGTGTGTATTTACTGTTTTGTTGTGAACTATTATTTTGAAATGAGATGCAGCATCTGTCAGAGGCGACACATTTAAATCAAGTCCTTATTGTTTGATTATAAAGCAATATTGTGTGTTTACACAGGGTAAATAAAGGCTCACTCACCGATGCTGCAAACCATAACTGCAAATTGTTGAATATAAACATAACCAATGTGATTATTTCAAAGAAAAGGGTGAGATGTTGTTAAAAAAAGTGTGTTAAGAAGTTATTCCAGTGTATTAAGTATTCAGCTTCAATTTATATTATTACAGAAGCAAGAAGATTGTCAAATGAAGTCAATTGAGGTCACATTTATTTCAAAATAACGTGTTGATCTGTGTGCTTTAGAATATTAGGAAAGAAAAAACAACACATGTATGGATAAAAAGAAAGTCATGACATGAAAAATGCAGAAGAAACAGAAGAGAAGAAAAATTTACGAGATGAAATAATCGCCGATATGAAAGGAGTCGTAAGATAGAATCAGGCCGAATTAATACAAAGATTTAAAAAGGTTTGATTTTAGATACTAAATGATCAATCAATCAATCAATCAAATTTTATTTGTATAGCCTATATTCACAAATCACAATTTGTCTCATAGGGCTTTAACAAGGTGTGACATCCTCTGCCCTTAACCCTCAACAAGAGTAAGGAAAAACTACTAAAAAAAACATTTTAACAGGGTAAAAAGAACGTAGAAACCTCAGAGAGAGCCACATGTGAGGGATCCCTCTCCCAGGACGGACAGAAGTGCAATAGATGTCAAGTGTAAAGGAGAACTTCAGCAAGATAAGAGTATTTGTAGCATTGATTGGAAATAACAGTTTGTAGCATAACTGAAGGTCAATGAATTGATGGATTATTGTCAGTAATCATCGAGTATCTGAGGAGAAATACTATATATCAAGCAGTCCTGCTGCAATCATAGTCTATGGTCAGCAGCCACCACGATCATGATCCACCATCAAGATCGGATGCCACTATAGTTCACAGTCATTGTCCACTGCCGCCATTAGGATCCACCATCAGCTGCCACCTCGATCGTGGTTCACCACCAGTATCAGATGCCAACACGATACAGGATCCGCCATACAGGATCCACCATTACGATCACGATCTCTGATACGCGATCCACCATCATAATCCACGATGTGGATCTGCGGACGATAAGGCAAAGGGACTCCGGGGAAGAAGTCAAGTCAGTAATATGTATTGATGATATATTAATTTCTTTGATGTGATAAGGATGGAGAAGAGGAAGGAGAAGCTTGAAAGAGAAGCTCTGTGTGTCATGTGTCCCCCGACATTCTAGACCTATAGCAGCATAACTAAGAGCAGGTCTAAGACAAGACTGGACCGGCTCTAACTATAAGCTTTATCAAAAAGGAAGGTTTTGAGCCTACTCTTAAACGTACAGATGGTGTCTGCCTCCTGAACTGAAAGTGGGAGATGATTCATTAGGAGAGGAGCTTGATAGCTGAAAGCTCTGGCTCCTACTCTACTTTTAGAGACTTTAGGGACGACAAGTAAGCCTGAATTCTGGGAGGGCAGTGCTCTAGTGGGTTGATAAGGTACTAACAGCTCTTTAAGATATAATGGTGCCATATTGTTAAGGGCCTTGAAGGTGAGGAGGAGAATTTTAAATTCTATTCTAGATTTAACCGGAAGCCAGTGTAGTGAAGCTAATACAGGAGAAATGTGGTCTCTTTTCTTTGTTCTTGTCAGGACACGTGCTGCAGCATTTCGGACAAGCTGCAGAGTCTTTAACGACTTACTGCTGTTGCCTGATAATAAGGAATTACAATAATCAAGTCTGGATGTAACAAAGGCGTGGACTAGTTTTTCTGCATCTTTTTGAAAAGAGACAAGTCTGATTTTTGAGATGTTACACAAGTGGAAGAAGGCGGTCCTAGAAATTTGTTTTAAGTGAGAATTAAAGGACAAATCAGGATCGAAGATCACTCCCAAGTTCCTGACTGTTTCATTGGAAGCAAGGGCAATGTCGTCTAGCGCACCTATATCATTAGATAATGTATCTCTAAGGTGTTTAGGGCCAAGTATTAGAACCTCTGTTTTATCTGAGTTTAATAAGAGAAAATTGCGGGTCATCCAGGTTTTTATGTCCTTGAGACATGCTTGGAGTTTAATTAATTGATGACATTGTTCAGGTTTTATTGACAAGTATAACTGGGTGTCATCCGCATAGCAGTGGAAATTTACCGAGTATGTCCTGATAATGTTTCCTAGTGGAAGCATATATAATGAGAATAAAATTGGGCCGAGCACAGAGCCCTGTGGAACACTGTGGTTAACTTTGGTGCGCACAGATGACTCATCATTAATTTGCATGAATTGGAATCGATCTGAAAAATATGATTTAAACCAGTTCAGGGCGGTTCCTTTAATGCTAATTAACTGTTCTAATCTCTGTAATAAAATGTGATGGTCAATTGTGTCGAATGCTGCCCTGAGATCTAACAGAACGAGGACAGACACAAATCCCTGATCTGAAGCTATTAGAAGGTCATTAGTGACTTTTGCCAAGGCTGTCTCCGTGCTGTGATTAGCTCTAAACCCCCGACTGAAAGTCTTCATATACATTACTTTCCTGGAGAAACTCACACAGCTGATTGGCTACAACTTTTTCAAGGATTTTAGACAGGAAGGGGAGGTTGGATATCGTTCTGTAATTGGCTAAAACCTCCGGGTCTCGGGTGTATTTTTTGAGAAGGGGTTTGATTACAGCTAGACTGTGGCACATATCCTGATGATAATGACAGATTGATTGTGTTCAGTAACATACTATCAATTAGGGGCAGAATTTCTTGAAGTAATTTAGTAGGAATGGGATCTAAGATACAAGTTGTTGGTTTAGAACATGAGATTATTTTTGTCAGGTGATCAGAGAGATGCTGTCTAAATAATTGGTAGGATTCTCAGCCGTTTCTGAGATTTCTGTTCTTGGGAGGGTATTTGTGCCAATTGAGGGCAGGAGATGTTTGATTGTATTTCTAATAGTTAGAATTTTATCATTAAAGAAGGTCATAAAGATATTGCTATTTAGGGATCGAGGAATACTGGGTTCGGTGGAGGTGTGACTCTCTGTCAGCCTGGCTACACTGCTGTTTTTATTTTCTTCTATTAATTTGGAGTAGTAGGCAGCTCTTGCTTTGTGGAGGGGCCTTCTTATATGCTTTAACACTATTTTTCCAGGCCAGGAGATATTCAACACAGTTGCTGGAGCGCCACTTCCTTTCTAGTTGTCTTGGAATTATACCACAGAGCTAATTTACTATGTTTTACACGTAGTCTAATGTTAATCGTAATGATTTTACAGAGCTATCGACGAGATGGTCAATCTCAGTGGAGCTAGGGCTTTTAAAGAATTTGTTGGTTATATCGACGGGTAATACAGGTTTAAATGGCATCTAGAAAAGGAGTTTTTTATTAGTGGCATATATTCTGATAATGAAAGGTTATTAAATTATGGTCTGATAGAATTGGATTACGTGGAAGTACTTTTAGATGTTCAATTTTCACACCATATGATAATACAAGGTCAAGTGTGTGGTTACAACAATGAGTAGGTTGGTGTACACACTGACTGAAACCAATTGAGTCTAGAACTGAAATAAATGCTACGCTAAGGCTATCATTATTATTGTCAACATGAATATTAAAGTCACCGACAATAATAATTGTATCTGTCTTTAGGACTAGGTTTGATAAATAGAAGAATAAGCCCCAGGAGCACGGTAAAGTACAGCAAATATGATTGGCTGTTGGTGTTTCTTGGATGGGTGTGGAAGACTAAGAACAAGACTTTCAAATGAGTTGTAGCTTAGTTTAGGTTTAGGATTAATTGATAGACTGGAGTTAAAAATAGCAGCAACTCCACCTCCAAATTCTCGGATGATCACGGCCACTTGGTGGAGACACTGAGGCAGGTAGGCCACAAGGTCTCTCTCTCTCTCTCTCTCTCTCTCTCTCTCTCTCTCTCTCTCTCTCTCTCTCTCTCTCAGTTTATTAAAGCAGCAGCTCTTCATGACTCAGTGTCTCAGTGTGTGTGTGTGTGTGATGGGGGATTTGACTCTGGACGGGATGGATGTCATGTGAAAGTAAGTTCTCATTTTAATCCGACACACAATCTATCACTGATACTTTCAGAAGATTAAAAGGAACCATAGCAATGTCAAAAATAAAAATGTTTTACAGGACAATGTAAAATTGTAGGAGAAAGTGAAAGTTCAGTCACTCATTTCCTATAGAAATAATAAACAGCACCATAAATACAATAAGCACTTCACAAAATATGATATAAATAATCATATGGGTAAAATATATAATTAATGACTATAAAGTAATTGTGCATTTACTGTTGATCGTTATTTCTATAGTGTTTTATCACAAAGACACTACGTTCACACCCATGAGGAGGTGAGATAAGAAAAGATCAGATAAGAAAAGATCAGAAAAGATAAGATAAGATAAGATAAGATAAGATAAGATAAGATAAGATAAGATAAGACAAGATAAGATAAAATAACATATGACAAGATAAGATAAGTCCTTCATCGCTCCCACCCAAATTTACCGTATTACAGGGGCAAAGAGAAATACACACTCAGTAAAGGTAAAAAAATATATAAACACAAGGAACAATAAAAAATTGAAATATGTACATTGTAAATAAAATAAACACAGCGTAGAAAGATAGAAAGTGATTGTTGCACAGTTGAATTAGTTTAAAACCTGAGTGAGGTACAAGTGGTCAACTGGGAGCAGTGTGAGGTGTATAGGTTGTACAACACACACACAGCTCCTTTTTGTTTGAGCTCTTTTTGCTGAGATGCAAATTGAACACGTTGACACCGTCTTGACAGATTTTTGTCTTCAGACGGCCTCATGTCATCATGTGTCTGCTTCAGTGACTCAACAGCTCACACTGTGGTTTGACAGCTGTGATGATGCGAAACAGAAAAACGTGATCAGTGGCTGAAGTCGACAGAGCAAGCAGCTACTCAGGAGAGCGCATAGGCTTCCTCTACCAAGGCCAATCAGTGGTAAATCAAACTGTACCAAATACCACACACTCATGGATATCAGTCCTCTAAACATGCCTGATTTATTTAATCAAGATCCTGGAAATCTGTGAAAAAAACATGCTATCTTGCAATTTCTTTATCATGTAATGGGGCATTTTTAAAGATTTTTGTGACTTCTGTACCTTTCTAGTTTATTGCCATTCTAGTTTATATATTATTCATAATTTATTTTAAAGTGGTTTTGTTCCCTAACCCTAACCGAATCAATTCAACTATATTTGTATTGCACCAAATTATAACCTACATTATCTCAAGGCACTTTAATGTCGTGACCTTGCGAAAATATAGAGAAACCAAACATTTTCCCACAAAATTAACTCCAATCTCTTCCATTAAAATCCATCAGAGTTTACTAAGACCACCTCCCTATTAGTTGTAATCGATAAACAAAAGTGTCACACACTCAACTACAAATCCTGGCTGTAAGTCGGTGTTACGGATTTGTATCCATGTCTGTTCTCCTGTGTCCCCATGTGCCTTGTTACCCTCTTTTCCTGCAGCAATGAGCTCTACACCGTGACTGTGGACTGCCGGGCGGGACAAGTGTGGGTCTGTATGTTGTGTGTATGTGTATGTGTGTTTTCAAATGTGCATGTGTCAGCAGAAGCAGGACTGCGGCACGCTCCCAGTGAAAAGGAAGGGGGAGGGGAGGGGCATTGCTGGATGATGTTTGGCCCGGCAGCTGGGAGCTGCTCCATGCTTTTGTTCCTCGCTGACCCCACTGACCTGGCACTCGCCCTGATGTCACACACACACACTTTCACGCACCTGCACAGTCTGACACACACACACACACTTATGAAGCAAGACACACACACACACGCACACACACACACACACACACACACACTGTTCAATAGGCCAGGCCCTGTGGGGACGATCTATCATGACCTAATAAGGGAGCTGTGAATTTGTGTGTGTGTGTGTGTGTGTGTGTGTGTGTGTGTGTGTGTGTGTGTGTGTGTGTGTGTGTGTGTGTGTGGCTGCATGCACTCTTGACAGTAGAACTATGATTGTAAAATTCTCATGAAAACTCCCACATTTCTGCTGACCATTTCCTGTCGTTGTCTTTCCGGCATAAACCTCTGTAAATCATCGTGCTCCAGGAAGCAAGATGCTGTATAAGTCATAGCAAAGTGTTTGATTTTGTTATTTCACCTGAAGCACCCTTCAACCTTCAATGGCGTGCGTTGTGTCGTGTGTCATTGTGCTGGTAGAAGTTTGTGCGTCTAGACTGATGCAGTAATTTCCCGGCAAATAATTAAAAGCGATGATTTTCTGAACCAATTGAATGAATTATCAAAGTCTGACAGAATATTATTGGGCCCCTTAAAGGAAAAAAATATTTCGAAAATAACGTTGTGAGATTTCTCCCAATAAAGTTGTACATTCATGAGAAAATTCATTATTTTATGCTACGTGTTGTTTTAGAGGGAGAAAATCGATGACCAGTCTGTTGCCTGCGTTAAAATGAGGAATGTGGAGCATCTTGTTAAGTTGTACTTTATTACAGGTGTCATAGGTAATAAAATACTTTTCAGACTTTGGAAAGATTATCCAAGAAACTGAGTTGATTCTGAAAAAAGAAACACAAAGACTTTAAGGAAGTTGCCTCTTTTGTGAAGGACATGTTTGGTATTGGTCGGTTACAATGGTGTGATATACAAAGATGTTTTGTAGTTTCTCAAGAAACAATGAGACTGGTTCAAGATTTTAGATCCAGAAGGATTTGAACTACGGCGAGCACAGGTTCTCCTTCCTAAAATAAATATTTTTATATTAATATTATACAACTTTATTCTCGAAATATTACATTATTTTGAAATCTCTGAATCATTGTTGTTTCTGCATACTCGTTAATCAAAATAAAAGATACAAAAAGGTATTAAAATGACCAAATGGGTTTTATTCCTGTCAAGTAAATAAAAGAGACAGTGGAGCCAGGGGTGAAGTTACGTCATCAGTGTGCGCCTGAACACACCCTACTGTGCATTCGATAAGGACGGACTGATGATAAAAATGACCCTCAGTTGAAACATTTGTACTTAAAACTACGATTCCAAACATGCTGAGCAGGTTGGTTTTATTGGCCTGCATGTGGTAAATCCCAGCAATGTGTCCGGCTGCTGAATCACTCTATCTTCATTACGCCAAACATGAGCCTGGGTGAACAGCAGGTGGTGTGTGTATGTGTGTGTGTGTGTGTTTTCATGATGCCTCCTTGCCTCCTTAGGTGACCCGGAGGGCATTGGGCCTAAGGCCAACCTTTTGTGCCTTCAAAGTCTGATGACCCTGTCCCATCCCCCTCGACACACACACACACACACACACACACACACACACACACACACACACACACACACACACACACACACACACACACACATACACACACACGCACACACACCATGTGGCCTGGCCCTGTTTATTTGGCTTCCCTCTTCATAGGTATAGGAGCATGTGTGGGGGCTGTTAGAATAGCATTATGTCTGTAAAGTGTGTGTGGATGATACCAGCTGGACAACTGCTTCTTCTCCCTGTATCCACCTCTCAGGCGTTATTAAGGGAGCTGCAGTAATCCCTGCTGCCTGGATCGGTGTTTACGCTCTGGGCCTCGGCTCCTGCTGTTCCTTTACCGGCACACGTTCACCCCTCTGTGTGGATTATCTTATCATACATACACTTTCTTCCATCCTGTTCCTCTTTCTTCTTTTGTCACTCAGTAACACTGGACGTTCAATGTGATCAAACACGTTATCTTCTGGAGGGGACTGCTGTGAAACATATACGTTTTTGGGTGGAGGTTGGTTTTGTCATAGACTGTTATTCGATCTGTGGTGCCCCAGTATGGTGCTAAATGAGGGCTTAGTTAAATTAATAAGCAGGGAAGACACAAAGATTCAGATATTAGACACACACACAGAATACAGCTGCAGAAAAAGATACACTATACTTTACATTGTTATTTCTATTCTTCATGTTGATGTATGTACAACCTGTCTGAGGACTTTCTATGTGCACATCATATGTTCTTCCACATACTTAGTATCTTAGTTTGTTGTACAAAATACATTAAACAATCATTTTCATAAAATAAGTTATTGATTATATTTAGCACTGTTTGCACCAATTGTGCAAACAATTGTGCAATAGGCTGCTCACAGACAAGTTTTGTAATATTATACATATCCCAGCCTCATTTGTCTTCCTTTTCTGTATTTATTGTTTCAGTTTAAAAGCCATGTAGCATGTCTTAAAATCTTGTGGTTGTAACTCACACACTGTGCTCCTAAATGACAATTATCTGCTCCCTGATCCAGATCCACACCAAAATTTGATAGGTTCTTACCTGGCACATAATTTGATGATAACCCATCTAGTAGTATTTATGTAATCCTGCTAAGTAACACACAAACAAAAGAAAAATATGAACTTGTTGGCAGGTCAGATCAAAGTAAGATCTTGCAGTTACTATGGGAAATTACTTCATAGTAATGTAATAGTAAAGTTCCCTTTACAACTCCCTCATTTAATGAAGACATAGATGGTTCTGGATTATTCGGTTGGATTATATAGAAAATATATGGATCTGTTTTTGCTAAATATTTCTATTGCATAGATGCACTGGTCAAACGTTCATGGCTGTGATCACTCTGTTAGATAAGGTTGTGTATCCATATGTTTCCTCTTATGTTTGAGGTAGAAATGCAGCACAGGTCAAACAGAACTACTCAGATTTATCTTGTGTAAACAGCAGTCTCCCAGCGGCGTGCTGCACTTTGCTGCGTTGGAGAGGCTCGGTGCGGCGCGGGCAGGCGGCGGGAGCAGGACACCTGTTCATCCTGCGATTAGAAGCAGATGGTCCACATGGCTCCTGCTCCCCGAGGGAAAAACCTGTCAGCTGAGCCCCAATTAAGGAGTCACTGCAAGTCAGGGGGGTGCGGGGGCAGGGGTGGATGATGGAGGAAAATCAACACTGAAGTGACTGTAATGTTATAAATTAACTGTTTGACTGACAACATTGTTTTATCATTCTAATACTGATACATTGTTGGTTTGTAACTTAGTGCTCACCCACAGAGGAACAATGAAAACTACATTCATGACAAGATACAGATGTACATGCACCTTCCTCAATATTGTAATTGAATCTTTGAGCAGTTTATATTCCTATAGGTTTTAATACGTTTTTGTATTTTGGATAAAGGCAGCAGCACAAAAAGAAGCCGTGAAGCATCAGTCTCAAATATCAGTAATGTTCACATGCTTCAAACTATTTGCATGCCACACTGTGCCTGGAGAGCAGACCACAGCAGGAATGATAATAACCGTGAATCACGCTGCAGGCGTGTTTAGTGAAATAACTTAGAACTAGTCTTTCCAACTGGTTGAGGCCGAACACACACTGTGTTCAATAGAGGTGACTTTGCATGAGCAATATCAATGACATTTACTAGAATAACTTAAAATAACCAATGTTATACATTTGCATGTTCCAGAGGATGCATGGATGCTTTTTAACCGTATAATTTGGGGGATATTTTGTTGCCTTTATTTACACTGTAAATCTGTCATGTAAAATGTAGAAGTCAGGTTAAGAGTGTAGAGGGAAGACTCAATCCTCAATATATTGGGGCCCACTTTACCAGGTGATCTGGGGCCCCTGTTTACTCTCTTGTTTGAAGAAGATTTTTCTGACATCCTTTTCTTTTCATCAGCAAGAGGAGTTAAAACACATCAGCGGGTCTGAAGATTCTTTAATGTTTGCAGTTTGTTTAGGTAACACATGCAAAGGCCTGCTGCCCATTATATCACCTGTTTGCCAGGCTGGCATTAAGCCATCCGTACCGGTGGCCTCAGATGTTTCAATCGGTTGTGTGTTTAATTACAGTAGTAAAAAATCAAATGCAGACATGATTTCAGACACATAAATATCTTGTGTTACGGTCGGCTTGTGGTTCACTCAAAACTTAAGGCTTCGTTCTTTGTATCATGTGATGTTATGGCACATCACTATCACTTGTATCACCTGAGCGCGACTGTACAGACTCTGGCTCCTAAAGTGCAGGATGGCAGCATTCAGATATTTTGGCTTCATTTTGACACATAGTCCATCTTAATATGATATCTATTTGATAATCTGAGTTTCTGTGTGGATATTTATGAGTTTGGTTGGTTAAAGTTGTTGTTTTTTTTCAGCCAAATAAAGGAATGAAGGCAGAAAACAGGAGTTCCAGAATGGTGGTAAAAATGGCAGATAAAACTGAAAAGAACAGAAACAGAATGGGCTGAGATATGAAACACTGAGACACTGAAAAAGTGTTCAGGTTTAATTAATACCCCAAACTAGAATCACTAATAAACAATGATGGAAAAAAGCATAGTTGAATCATGACTTTATGGAAATATTGGTTTATCCACCACTTTGGACCAACAGGGCAATGTCCTTAATCTCAATAACGGATGGATCGCTGTGATACTTTGTTCAGACTTTCACGGTTCCCAGAGGATGAATCCTACTGACTTTGGTGGTTATCTGAATTCACCTTTCCGGAATCTATTGAAATATGATATTTAGTGTCCAGACAACCATCTCACCTTTATTAAAGTAGCAATATGATTTACTTGATTTTATTGCGTTTGTGCTTCTCGCTAATTTTGAATGCATAATTAGACATGGATTAAATTGATTTTGACAGGTTATTTTGGTTTATAATCATAATTTTCTGAACTCTCCTCTAAGGAAGAGTAAATCTTTTTTGTTTCACTGACGTTGTTGAAAAAATTACGTCCTTCTCTCTGAAAGTTAAATCGCCTTGTAACTGGATCTGTTAAAGTCCAGCTTGATAGGCAGCCAGTCTTTGTTTCTAATTTACTCTGAGCCTAAAATTAAAACCCCTCATCACATTCGGAGGTCTTTGAAAAGGTGCCGCCATTTTATCAGGGCCATGTCCGAACAATAAAGCCCTACTCTTGCTTTCTGTCTGTTCCTACTCTTCTCCTTTTCTGCTGCTTGTTAGTTTGAAGGCTTTTTTGCTTCACAGCTTCTCTCCACCTGCTAACTTTCTGTAAGACACACACACACACACACACACACACACACACACACACACACACACACACACACACACACACACACACACACACACACACACACACACACACACACACACAGGCAATTGCACTTCTAACACCCATTTTGGGAGCACACACTACTTTTAACATAATTTGTCTCATTGTCTGAGTCAAACCAATCCCCCACCCATGAAACAAAGAGGTCGAAGGCGGCAGCCGTCCCCAGTGAGCCAGGTGTTCCGCATGGCTCAATTCTGGGTCCTGTGGGGTTTTTTTTTACTCGCTCTTTCTCCTCATGTATCTGTATTTGTGTGTGTGTGTGTGTGTGTGTGTGTGTGTGTGTGTGTGTGTGTGTGTGTGTGTGTGTGTGTGTGTGTGTGTGTGTGTGTGTGGTGTGTGCAAGGGCACACGTGCACAAGCGTGTGTGTGTGTGTGTTTGGGTGTGTGTAATGGCCCTGAGCATGGTGTGTCTGTGTGCAGCTGCCCGCCGAGGACCCTCCTTTGTGTCCCGCTCCTCACCATTGTCAGCTCACGCCTTCTCGTCCATTCATGGCTCAAGCCGGCGGATGGGCTGGTGGTGTGTGTGTGTGTGTGTGTGTGTGTGTGTGTGTGTGTGTGTGTGTGTGTGTGTGTGTGTGTGTGTGTCTGTGTGTGTGTATCTGTGAGGTTTCGGGTGGGGGGTGGAGAGGGTGGAGTTATCCTAGTTTATCTTAAAGTCCATTTTCATTGGTGGAGAGTTGGCTGACTGCTGTGTGTACAGACTGAGCTTTGGTGAACACAGGAAAGTGAGACGTGTGTGTTTGTGGTCAGATTCCTGCCTTGTTATTGGTCAGAGGGCCGCCTCGGTGAGAGGAGGGGATGGTAGATGCCTCACACTCCATCTGTTGTCATTCACACTGTGAAACCTGCAGCTTCAGGACACTGCACTCTGCTTCTCAACCAAAAAGAAGAACTTGGAGGCTGATCTCTTAGGATTGCTGCTACACTAAAAAAACCCAGTTGGATTGACAGCTTTACTTTTTTCCAGTTCTCTGGTGGATACTGAAATTTCACTGTTTTGCATTAAAAAGGAATTTTGTTGCACATGCAGACGATTTTATCATCACCAACTCTGGAAAGTTGCTTCTTCAGAGTTAACATTTCAGGGGAGGCAATTGTAAGAGTTTTTTAAAAACCTTTTTGCTGACTCACTGTTTCACCAGCTGTGTGGTAAGTTTTATTTATTTTATTTTTGTGTGTGTTTGCCTTGGGTGAGCCTGAATTTTGCATGTTGAATGATACTGAAAGCTCTGCTGTTATGCTTAGTCATGGATTGCAGCATTTTTCGATTGATTGCTTGATTATAGTTTTTATCATAAAATCTCCATGACCACAACTACCAAAAATATATTGTCTATAAACAGCGATCAGCAACATTATCATGGCTTTGTTGAGGCCGATCAATGTGTTTATATGGCTGGTTTGGAAATAATTACTCAGAGCTATCTATAACTTTTACAAAATATTTTGTGTTTAAAGTCAAACTTGATCAGACATAATATTAAAAACTTGATTTGGCTGATCAGTGATATCAATCATTTTAACAGCAGCAACAGCCTATATGTGCAGTGGTGAATAATTGTGTCCATCATGTATGGAGAAAGGCCTCATCTAGAAAGAGTTACCCAGACAAAACAAAACCTTTATAATAGTTTGTTTTGTCTCAAATCTGTTTTACGAGTTAAAAACTGCAAATCATTTTTTAAAAACCAAACTAAATTGTTTAATTAATGGACAGACAATGCTTACTATTTCATTTCCATTTCAGTGGGATTTTGATTATAAAGTGAAATTGAAAGCTTGGTGTCTTTTGGGTTGTTCCACAACATAAGGAACAGTTTGATTCTCACTCAAATGAAATGAATCCCTCAATTAGAGAATAGTGTAATTAACGGTTGCTATTTGCTCATGTATTATTGGATGTGGCTGTGACGTGTCTGATCCCGGGTTTCGTTATTAACATGGAGGTGACTCAGCCAACTGAGAGTCTGCACAGCTCAGGAGGTGAAAGTGAGAGCGATACCCTCAACCCCCTACCTCAAAGTCTCACATGACAGACAGTGTTGATATGTGACGCTGAGGACGAATATGGACACCACCAGTTGCAGGGCAGCAGTAGGAGAGGGAGAGAGGGAGGAGGGGGAGGAGGATGCTTTCACGGGGGTCCCCTGTGGCTTCAGCAGGCATCTGTTGCCCCTGTTGCCCATATATATATATATATATATATATATATATATATATATATATATATATATAAATATACAACCCCACCCTCTACACCCCCTTTGTCCCCCCTCCCAGTCGGTCACCGGTGTGGCAGACTGGTTCACCACTGGGCTCAGCCATCCGGTGGCCCTCAGGGACCGGTGTTCCCTCGGTCTGGCCTCGGGGGAGCTCATCCCTCCTTAACCCTGGATCGTGACACGCACAGAGGGGGACAGTGCAGAGGCAGTGCAGGCAGGCTGGGTCACTGAGGTCGAGGCCGCATCTGCTCTCTGTGGAAGGACTCACACCTCCCTCTAAACATATACATTATTTGAGAGATGACTTATTCTTTCTCTGTTATACATTTGGAATTAAAAAGCCTGGACAGTGGTTCAGTTTACAGTCTCACAAAAGCATTGTCCTTCATTGTTTTTGTTGTGTTGATATATAATCCCCATAATAATAAAGAGAAATTAAAAACAAATGTTGCACTATAAATTATAAGCCATAAATCTGAATTAATTCATAGCAGATTAAAATAGTTATAAAGTTTTTCAAATATATCTTGTTTTTCAGAAAAGCTGTTGCCTGTATGAGGCTGAAGGCAATACATGCAACTGTATTTTAAGTAATTGTTATTATTATTATTATTAATTTATTATAATTAAAAACAAACATTTTTGGATACAGAAAATCTTTATTCAGCTATTTTTAATATAGTATGTTGACATGATAGAAAAAACCATGATGCTGATCATTCATGTGATCACTTTTTGTTTTGATGTGCAGAGAACACTGTTAACTAGTGACTGGAGTCCTGTAGTATTTTATATTGAAATATCAATAGGGTGTGTCATTTTCCACAATATCATTTTGATATTTTGGAAAAGCAGAATCATGTTGTTAAAAACATCTTAAAGGTAAATCTTCCTGCACATACCTTATTATATATACATTTATTTAAGTAGCAGATGTTATTGGTGCTGAACATTTTTACTCTGCAGCACATTAAACTAGGTCTAAGCAGAAGAAATCTGTTTTCTGTATTTTATAAAGTTCATTGAGCTTAACATTGATGTATTAATACACTATTGTCAAGATATTTCTGTAGTAATGATGGTTTAGCAATAAAAGGCAAAACATATTTGAAATTAAATATTTTGGGATTGTATTATGAGAATTTGGATCTTTATCGAGTGTATCCTCAACTCATGAACATAAACCATCACAGTGTCAGAATTGAAATATTTCCATATTTAAACAATGAATGTCTAGTGACTGAACATTTATCTATATCAGCAAATATTAGACTAAAGCTAATTCTGACACTTAGACACTTATGGATATATTTTAGACTTAAGTGAGTCCACTTTTTCTAGATATTTGGGATTCTTTCAGATTTTATATAGTTTTTTCGTACCTTGCTCACATTATACTTATCTCTAAAATTCATGGTTAGTTTCTAAAATAAAAGGCTGTAAATTCAGGCCACAATGAACAGACCCAGAAAGTAGCTGAGTGCCTCTGATTGGGTGATTTACACTTGCTGTGTGTCTGTCATATTTCTGCTGACTCCTCCGAGATTCTGTCTGACGACCTGTGACTGAGGCTGGTGTGACTGCTGAATTATCAGGCATCATGTGAATGAGTGTGTGCATATGTGTGTATGTGTATGTGTGTGCGTGTGTGAGTGTGAGTGTTGGTGGGGGTGAAGGGGACTAATTCCCCCCCCCAGTCTCCGTCTGTGCACGCTGCTCAGGCCGAGAGAACAATGCTCCCGTCACAGGAGGACAGATTGGGTGGCAGCTGCATTGTTGAAGGACGGCAAGCCAGACACACTTCTTTCCCCCACCCCCTGACACACACACACACACACACACACACACTCTCACTCCTTCCTTTTGTGCCTCTTTTGTTGTTGGCGAACTAAATTATTCCAGCTCTCTTGTGGCATTCAGGGTGACAAACAGCGGCGCGGCAGCTTAGACACGAGGAGTCGGGACATAAAGAGGCCCCTGCTCTGTGGCACTTTAGCTCCACATCCAAGAAACTTCTCTCTACATGTCTCTGAAATATAACCACACATAGAGTCTGATGGATAAAAATAAGTCTGCGGTGAATCATTTTTAAGAATTCAAACTAAATATGTGCCATTTACTTTTTTATTCCATTCAAGTGAAAAAGTGAGAAACAAAGCACTACTAATTGGAGCAATTCCAGTGTTAGTGCTCGGGCCCTAAAAATGTTTCGTTAAAGGCAGATGTTTTGTTTCTCTGAGGCCCAAAGTGTAGAAAACAGACTTGGAAACAATCGAGGTTTCAAGGTTATTTATTGTCAAAGCTTGACCGAAGTTTAGGGCTAACCCTAACCCGAGTTCAGACAGGCAGAGCAGGGAGCTGGTGGAGGAATCCAAACCAGGTAAATGTCATGGCAATCAACAAGGGATGAGTGGATGGTGAATGTGACACCCGTGCTCAAAAATTGTGGAAAATGTTCCACAATTTAAAAACTCTTCATTCTTCAAACAACACACGAAACACATTCGCTCTTTCTTGCCATAGGTGCCATTCCCCTCTTGCTCGGAGTCCGCCCACCTGATAAAAAAAGGAAAATGATTTTATTTAGGGGGAATCACAGAGAAAGCACCTCGGACCGTCCTATTGGCTGAGTTGTGAAGTCATGGTTCCATCTCTGGTGTGTTCATGTGCTGTAACGTCAGAAAAAAAAAAGACTCTGTAAAAAACATATAATTTAAATAACACCTCTCTGCAATATTTGCATAATAAGAAAATGATCAGGTGTTACAGTCAAAACTTATGCACATTACTCATAAAAATGTCACTGTTGGTTGAAACGTGATGTTAGGTGCTTTTGGGAGATGAACATTGCAAAGGTGACATTTGACAATTTCATACTAAAAGCTACTATCTACAGCTGATTGCAAAAGTATGTTACTTGGTTTATAAGCAATTACATCATCGGCTTTGCCACTCGTGTAAAAATATTTTCGCCAACTTCCGAGAAAGTGTTCTTGTCAATTTTCCCACAATCATCACAATCATCGGGGCTTGTGACCACGGTGGCTGCTCTTCAGTGAAGTCCTGTGGATCCACTTTATTTCCTTCTGCTTCACTCAAATTGGGATGATTTTCCATATAAACAGCAGTAAAACTGAGCCTGAGATATTTCCACTTTATGTGAAGCAGCATCGCAGATAAAGATCGTATGATACTTTCCCTGTGTGTACTTTCCCTGTATTTGTGGGCAGGAACAAAGTTGTTAACAGCTGAGACATTTCAAAATCATTTTGTCACAGTCCTGGGAGCGGTTTGATGCTGTGAAAGTCCCTTTGAGGTTATTTCCAGTCAAGCAGACCCACAGCCTCTCTGTCCACATCATACCAGTGATCTCAGGTGATTTATCGACTCTAGGTATCACACAACTGATCCTTCACTGCCAGTTGATTTCTGCAAAGCCCTCTTTGTGCAAAAAAAGCAAGAATAGGCGACTGAAAGAATGAGCACATTGTTCATATTTTAGATAATCTGCGACACAATGAACAAAAGGCCTTATCTTGTACTTAGGGGGAAATTATGCATCAAACAAACAAAACTGAAACTAGATCTGATTATAAAGAACGCTTAAAGGAACCCTTTGTAAAGTAAGGTTATTTTGTGTTTTAATGTGTGTGTGTGTGTGTGTGTGTGTGTGTGTGTGTGTGTGTGTGTGTGTGTGTGTGTGTGTGTGTGTGTGTGTGTGTGTGTGTGTGTCCTTAATACTGTGGCAATGTGCAAGCAAAGGAACACATGTTGTTTTTTTAAGGGGTAACTGAGCAATTGCCCACAGCAGCAGATCGCTCTTTGTTTCAGCCGCTGCTTGGATCCCCGCGGGGGCGGCATGTCAGACTCTGTGGAGAAAAAGGACCTAAAAGATCATTACAGCTTCATTCACTTTCACACTGAAGTGGAAACCACCCCTTATGTTTAAAGTTGGAAGCTTAATGTCTTATGAGTGAAATTTACTGTTAGTATGTGAATTTGAGATGGTTAACTTTCAGTCCTGAAGTTTGATATTAGTTCAAACTGCATTGCACTTTTCTGTTTTTGCACACTGCTTCACTCTGCATCATTTCACTCTGATCTAAAAATGTGCTTGTAACTAGAATGACCTCCGCAAAGGGCCCAACAGTCCCTTAAATTAAATTAAATCAAGTTTCACCAAATTTGATTACCTACAGATATCAGCTCCCTAAATATACATGCATTATTCATGCATCCTTCCACAAGGTTTTGTGGTAATCTCTCCAGTAGTTTTGGTGTAATTCTGCTAAATAACAAACACACCAATCCCCACTTCCTGTACCATAGATATGGGGCATTTCTTTTTTATTCTTTGAGAATTATATGTTAATCTTGATGGAAAATCTTATTTCGGTGATATCTATGAAAATGTGAAATTCGGTGCAGCTTGACTGAATTTAAAGGGACAGTACGCTCTCTACTGAGTGCCATTCCAGGTTTTAAATGTTATTTCCACAAAAATATGTCTTATATTGAGGCAAATGCACAGTGTTCCTGTCTCTGGACGACACATGTCCTCATGTCTATCTGCATGTGGCATCTGTGGCATCATTCGTATATATAGCATCAGTGATACCTTATCTCCTTGTAATATTGTAAAAGTTACACTATGACTGTGTAGATTCAAGGAGGGATTGTTTGGAAAAGACTCCAGACTCAAGTTCTCACATCTTAGCCACTGAAAAACCTTTAAACACTTTGTTAGTTTCTGCAATCAGAAGCATTTTTTTGAAAGAATAACTACATCCTCAAATTCTGTTAGGACCCTCCCTTCACGCACATTTAAAAATAAACAAGTAATATGTCACACTTTAGTAACTGCCTTTATACCGTGCATACAACTATAACTTTTGTACAGCTTCTCTCATATCTTGGTGCCACCATGTGTGCACACCAAAACAACTTTGTCTGCTTGTCTTATTTGCTTCCATTGACCAAACTACACATAGTTTTTACTCTAAATATTACTGCTCACAATAACATCAGCGTAATGCTTCGTGTTTGAAATTGCAGGACTCAAGACCTGAAGGTTTTTAAGCACTTTGTCAAAGCCTCCTGTTAGATTATTCAGCGATAACCCAGGAAGAGGCTGAATCGTGCTCTTTCTCTGTCAGCACAATGGGTTCGTAACTCGCACTAAAATAAAAAGAATCGGATATAGTTTGTGATTCTGTTGTTTTAAATTGCAGCCGTGTGCATGTATCTTCACTCATGTGTTCATCATGAATGAGCGATGGGTTGTGTTTTGACGTGGAGCCAGTACACTGCAAGGTTGGGAATGTTTTTGTATATTAGACAACACCAGGTGCCAAACCATAATCATAGTCTCCCTTCCCGTCACACAAGCTAGACGACACTTGATCTTTTAGATTTTACTGATGAGCATGTCACTAATGATAACCTTGGGCAAGGCAACATCATTGTGTTCTCACACAACTGCAAGAACATGCACAGTGTGACAATGTAAAGAATCCAGACATCATTGTGCATTATTTGATTACATTAAGAAAATACTTTATTCTTGGTGTTAGTGTTATTCACTGACTGATGCATTATTGGCTGTAGTTTCCAGTAATTATGTGAATGTCAGTGAGGAGGTATGTAATCCATTGTCTCAGGTCTGAGCTTCTAAAATGCAAATCAATAGAAGTGGAGCAGCAGGCAGGGTGGCAGTAGACTTAATTAAATTTACTTATGCATCCATGTGGGACTTGGTGTGAGTAAGTGTTCTTGTTATGTCAGTTGTGTGGTTAGATCTTAATATGCAAACTATATGGGTGGAGCTAGATCATGGTGAATCCTGGGTGCAGGGAAAAGATGCAGCTAAAGGCTTTGTCCTTGTTAGAAGAAGAAGTGGTTATCTGTAGGTGTTTTGCAGAACAACCAGAGCAGAGTAATTTGATCTTTAAACTTGATGGGCAGCTTTTCTTGCATACTTTCACTTGAATGCAGTTCTCCGTAACTTAACCATCCCCTCTTGTGTCTCCCTCAAGCTTCACTCCCAGGGAACTGTTAACCATCGGCAGTAACGGTGGGGTCGCTTAGGTGCCCGGGAGGTCACGGAGGGCGTGGAGCTGGATGCATGAGACGGCTTCATGGGCCTGAAGGACCATCTGGAGGATGGGACAGGCCACATCCTCAGCCTGGAGCTGGATCTGGACTACCTCCATGTGGAAGGTGCTGAGCGTCAGGGGAGTCTGAGCACTGCAACCGATGCAGGGAATGTAGGAATCTCGCAGGTCAGAGCTGGTGCCCCACGTAACAACAGTATTGGTAGTAGTGGTAATAGTTTTAGTACTCACTCAAGCTATAGCAGCAGCAGTAGTTGCAGTAATTTATCAGAGGAGAGTGCAGTATCCGACAGTGAAGATGAGCGAATCCAGAATCGGTCAGAGTTTCAAAATCCTCATCGAGATCAGCCTCACCAACACCACCAAGAGTCCTCCTCTGCCTGTCAGCCGGTCAGGCTGGACCTGACACAGCCAGAAACAGCAGCTCCGACCGACCCTGTCACTGACTGCCGCACCAAGGTGGAGTTTGCTCTCAAGCTAGGTTATTCTGAGGAGCTGGTGCTGCTGGTGCTGAGGAAACTGGGCACAGACGCACTCATCAATGACATCCTGGGAGAGCTGGTCAAACTGGGAACCAAGACAGAGATGGAGCAGCAAGGAGGTGCGACTGTTTACCAGTCTCCCTCCACCTCTTTATCATCCTCTTTGGCCTCCTCCTCCTCCTTCAGCTCCTCTCTGGACTCCTGTCGGCTGCTGTGTGCGTCCCAGCTGCTGGAGGACAAAGATAACCTTCGGCCTGTTGTGGTGGATGGGAGCAACGTAGCCATGAGGTGAGGAAGAGAAGCTTTTTGAAGTTTGGGAAATTTCACACAATGACTCCAATGATCCATTTACCCATTCAAAAATTAGATAATTATATAATATTATTCACCAACATGACCAATTTAAAACAAAATATATAAAAAAATTCAATTAATATAATTAAACAAAGCCATTGTCGGCAACAAAGCGACAGTCTCCAAGTTAGCAACCATATTTTTGTCTTTGATCCCCACTGACACATGTAAAGCGTCCTTGGGTCTCTTGAAAGGCACAATATAAATTAAAGTTATTATTTGTATTATTATATGTTCTCTATTACGTCTCCATCAAGTCTTAAACTTGTCTCCTTTAAAGTATTTGTGTGAGCAATGAAGAAAGATGGGGTCACACCCACTGGCGTCACATGGAACTTATTGTTATCTTAGAGTTTCACTGTAAACATCACACAGATGTTAAGGGAGAAAATATTTTATCTGTGAAACTGTCTCAAAAATGTCTTAACAAATTGAGAATTAATCCAAAACGCTTGTAACATTATGAGCTTTCGATCCAAGTTTCTGTACCATGAAGTAATGATATTTTCCCCAAAAAAATGTCTCTTTGTTTACCTTTATTTTACTGAATTTGCCTTTAACATGTTTTATCTGCTCTTGCAGTCACGGAAATAAGGAAGTGTTCTCGTGTCAAGGCATCCAGCTGGCTGTTGATTGGTTCTTAGAACGAGGTCACCGTGACATCACTGTTTTTGTTCCTGCCTGGAGAAAAGAGCAGTCGCGGCCCGATGCTCTCATCACAGGTAACTTTCAATTTTTAGAAAGAAAATGTGCTTTGGAGGGATTTTTTATCTTCTTTGATACAATTTACCATCACCCCCTCTCTTTCTTCAGACCAGGAGATCTTGAGGCGACTAGAGAAAGAGAAGATCCTGGTCTTCACTCCATCTCGACGTGTGCAGGGACGTCGTGTAGTTTGCTACGACGACCGCTTCATCGTCAAACTGGCCTACGAGTCCGACGGCATCATTGTCTCTAATGACAACTACCGCGACCTTGCCAATGAGAAGCCAGAGTGGAAGAAATTCATCGATGAGCGTCTGCTGATGTACTCCTTTGTAAATGACAAGTAAGAAACTCACAAATGCTTTGACTTTAAAAGCTTTAGTTTATTTCCAAGGAAAAATTTCATCCAGTTTGTGTCCGAACACTAAAATGCACTTTTACAATCCATTGTTGCAGACAATATTTTTCACAATGCCTTTTTGCAGGGCAATTATCTGAGAATGCCTTATTTACTTATCAGACACTTTCATTTCCTCATCACTGATTACTTCTCTTCCTTTTTGCTCCAATGAGTCCCCTCTTTACAATCTACATTTTTGTTCTTTTGCTCAAACCACCAAGCGTTGGTATTCACTTGTCATTTGAATACACTGTAAAAGCGACCAGGCACAGGCAATGTATTGTGATCTTAAAAATGTAACACAGGCATCCGTAGGGTTAGGGTTCCTCACTGCAGAATATCCATGGTGCAGTCTCTGTTGCTGCTGTCACAGTCAATGAATCCTCAGTGATGCATGATCAAAAATGTGGGGTTGTGTTTTTAGATTCATGCCACCAGATGACCCACTAGGACGTCATGGACCCAGTCTGGACAACTTTCTAAGGAAGAGGCCTGTTATTCAAAGGAAGCAGCCGTGCCCTTATGGTAAAATATCCATTCATGTACCAAAACACCTCTAGAATTAATAAGCCCTAAGTACACTCAGTATTTTTATACTAGAGATAAAGAAAGAAAGAAATACTTTCTACAAAGATGTAAAAAAAAAATATTCCAGTACATTAATCATAACTCTTTTTGTTTCTTCTTGTAGGGAAGAAGTGCACATATGGCCACAAGTGCAAGTTTTACCATCCTGAAAGAGGCAGCCAGCCCCAGCGTGCCGTGGCTGATGAGCTCCGAGCCAGTGCCAAAATTTCATCAGCCACTTCCAGAGGCCTGCTGGAAGACACCCTGATGATAAAGAGCCAAAGTCCTGGTCAAGGTCACAGAATGGCTGAGGCCGAGCCAAGTCAGGGCACTCCAAAGAAACAACCAAACCCCAGCCCCCGAAGCTCCTTCAGTGACCTCCTGGAAGACAGGCTTCAGGTTCAGTCCAAAGTGGAAGGACAGAAGGGAAGCAGCAGCAGCAGCAGCAGCAATAGTTGTAGCATCAAATTTTTAGGGTATCCTGCTCCAGGGGCACCTCCTTCATCAGGAAACCTGGACAAATGGGAATACCCTGGGGGAAGTTCCAGGTTTGCTGGAGCCTCGGGACCAAGTCAGGCCGACACTTACCACAGATGTCAGTCTCCAGAGGTAGGCTACAGCTCTCTGGTAAAGGCATATTCAAGCCTCAATCTGGTTATGCCACAAAGTCATGAATGCTTCTTCCCAGCTGATCTGCGAGCAGGCTTGCTGTCAGATTGTAGCAGTGAAGGCAGCGTCAGCTCGGACTCCTTCTCCCCTGATCCCTTATTAGATGATGGCCCCAAGTGCCACCATCACCACCACCATCCTCATCACCATCATCACTGCTCTGGCCAGTACACCCGTCCTACAAGTCGTGTCCCACCTGGATTGGGCCATCGTGCTCCTCATGGCTATCCCATTCCTCTAGCATTGCAAAGACAGCGTGATTTTGGCTGGGAAGACCCTTCATCTTCTGTTACGTGTCACGCATCTCCACATCCTTTCAAAAGCCCATCGGCCTATGTTGCACCCCACCTTCAGTATTCGTCACCGAGCTGTTTTCCAGGGGAATTCCCAGCTAGTCCACGATGCCCACCCCAGACCTCGCCTGCCCACTCCCACTCTCAGAGCTCCTCCCTTGGCCGAAATCTGATGGGCTCCCTTTGGCAGGATGGTGGGTTCCCAGACTCCCGAGTGTACGAAGGGTCACCACTTCATTCCCGACGAAACTACACTTCACTAAACCAACAACCACTGCCGCACATAAACTGGGAGCCCCAATACCAGCAGTCGCCCAAGTCCTGCTATGATCTGTTTGCCTTGCAGAGCAGGGGGAGGGAAGCTCATTCATCGCCCCATGGCCTCTCAACATCGAGTCTTCCACCGCTCCCGCAGCTGCCCCTCACATCCATCTCTCCCCACAAAAGCGACCTGCCCCCAGTGTCCCAGCACCAGGATCCCCCAACCCTGGGTCGATACCAGGATCTGAGAGAGAGGATGTTTGTTAACTTGTGTTGCATCTTCCCTCCAGATTTAGTGAGAATGGTGATGACAAGAAACCCTCATGTGATGGATGCTCAGGAGCTCGCAGCTGCAATTTTGATGGAGAAAATGCAAATCTAGCAAAGAGGATTAGATTACAGCTTCGTCCTAACTGAAGTCTCTTCTGCAGAGTCATCCACTGCAATTATCTTAATTATTTAAGTCAGGTTGGACACACACAAGCCAAAACCATAAGATATAAGGCTCCCTAAGCCGGTGATGCTTATGGACAGCTTATTTGCACTGCAGGAAAGTTGTGTCATTAATTTTGATGGTGTTTTTGTAAAGGGAAATCCCCGAAATTGCCATATTTTTCTATATGTCGAATTCCAGCACTTAAGACACCAGTGTGCTTAGGGAGGCTTTTTAATGTGTAAGGGTGACAGTGTTGTTCATTTTGAATTAATTTATTTGTTATATTTTAAGTTATTTACATATTTTAAATTTATTATGTTTTTGGCACTTTTTGTTAACGTTATTTTATTTGGGGGGGGGGGGGCAATCATATCAGGGTATAAGTACTGTTCAAATTCGTCCATGAGATCTGTGAGAGATTCTCCACTCACTGAGACGACAACAACATCGATTGTCATCGCCTCATCGCCAATAACTTCCCACTGTATTTTTCTACTGTGACAGGTGACAGATCAGCTGCTCTGGTGATGTTTTGTGGATTTCCCCCCACAGGGAAGTGAAACTTTGCAGCACCCACAAAAAGAAGAGAGCTGAAAGTCCGGTCGAAAAACCCTGAGCCGTTGTTCTCTTTTGAATTGTTTCCTCTGTTAGAGTTTAGCTCTGTCAGCTGACTTCACAGCTCATCAGCTTTCATTGCGGATTTTTTTTCAATAACCAGCCCTCTGTTCTTTTCCCATTCTTTAAATGAAGTCATATCAAAGTGACTGTCAAAAGCCTGGTCACCAGAAATGTTTAGATGGAAGGTGGTTGGTATAATTTCCTTCATTCTAATATGAAATGTGTGTTAATTTATCACCTTTTTAATGTGTGTGAATGTCGGGCACACCAGTGGAGAGTCTCGCTGCCTCCTGCAGGGTCTCACTCTTATGTCTTGAAAATGCCAGAAACCGTCTGGCAAGAATCTGGGAAACACTTTTTAAAAATTTTCCAACAGATTCTGTTACCAGAGAATTACTGTCACCACAGTGGGGACACTAATAGATGTGCTACTTTTTTGTCCCAACAAACTTTACCTGGAGGCACTAATAATCTGATTGGTTAGATTAAAACTCAGTGGTTTAACCCTAGAATGTATAAAGATGGCCGACATGACAGCTCCCCTAAAGTGAAGCCAAATCATGTTGATCGCACCCTGGTGGCTGGCTGCAGTATAGGTCATAAACGCCTCCCCCTCCATATTAGTAGATGGCGCATCAATATTCTAACAAGGAATTGGCCCCTGGGGGCAACGGACAATAATTCTGGGCTGTAGACAGTGGGTATGTGGGCCAAGCATTCGGACCTTGATGCCACGGCTCCACTCCACAATCACTACTGCACAGACTCTGGCCCCAAATTACATCAAAAGTGCAAAACGGCGCCACCTGTATTTGAGATATTGAAGCTTCATTACACAATGGGTTGTCGTTCATCTTTACAGTCTGTGGGTTTAACACAAATTTTGAAATAGGCTATTTATACAAACACTTACACAGCGATAAATATATTCATATTACTTTCAAAGACCAATCTTTTGAACTAAGTAATATTCAGTATCAGTATTATTATTATAGCAATTTATTATATCATCAATAAAATGTCAAATCACAGCAAAAATGGGAAACAATTCCTTATCTTTAACAACTTCCTCTTATTTATCTGCCTTCTCTTTAAAAGTATTATTAAGTTTCCTTCTCCCAATGTAAAGCACTTTGGGCTGCATCTATTGTCTGGAATAATTCTGTGATTATTTCCACCAATGGGATTGTTGTAATATGTGAGGAACTGTTTGTAAAAACAAAACTCTGCCCTGGTCTGCATCATATCTTGTAGCCAGATGACACCTCTGTTTGTTGATACAAATTGTATCCTATAAACTTTTTAATTAAACAAGATCATTGTTTTATATGAGAATATTTAAACAAAAAAATATTTCGAGTTGAAAATTTTGAGTATTGGTGGCAAACTTTGTCACCTTTGGTATTTAGACTTTATTTATATGAGGGGCTTTTTATTCCCCTTTTTTTCCAAGTGCAGGGAAGAGAATGTCTCAAATGCACATTTTGGAAACAGAAACTTTGCTGTTATATGATGCTGAAAGTAACCAGCGTTAAATGTGTTTTACGTTGTGGTTGTGAGGAAAACTGAAGCTTCTTAGGGTCATACTCTGCAGTATTTAACACTCTTAGAGCCAAGACGGTTGCAAGTGCAGTAAAAAGATGTTTTAATGACCTTGGTTCACCTTTCGAATTTGTGCCTCAGGCTCCAGATGTTTAGTGACACCTCAACCACAACGATGAAAGGTGTGGCTCTCAGGAACAAGTCTGCAGTCGTCCCTGTTGATTCAGTGGACTTTCTGACGTTGTCGTGCTATGATGTGATCAGGTGCTCTCGTCCTGCCGGTCTGGCACTGTGTGCTGCTGTTTGCTGCAGGGATGAGACACTTGACATTTGAACTAAACAAACGCGGTGCTGTGTGAACACTCTTGTGCATATTAATTACAATAACATATTAAGTGTATGAGGGGAAAACCTATTTTTCTACTGTCATGACCTTGTTAAAGAGCTGTTTTTCTAATTGTGAGTGTTTATCTGCAAGAATGTTGTCGTCAGCGACCGTGTTGCACACTTTGCTGAGTGTTCTGGTGTAATAACTTGATTTAATGAGTTCAGACTAAAACATGAGGCAAATCTCTGTGTTTTTTTGTTGTCTTTGTTTTTCCCAGCGAACAGCTGATGCAGCAGCTATGCAGACTTTACCTGTTTGTTTTGTTATCCCACCAAACGTGTGTGTGAACTCGTGAAAGAGTTTGTCTTGTGCTGACCTCAAAAATCTCAGTCGTTCTCCTGCAGTATCTCCCCTTTCTCTGACAGGTAAGTTGAGTTGTCAGAAACATAGTGAACTTGTGGATGTTCAGGTGTTAATGTTGACGATGGGTTTGATGTCCTTCACAATCCCAGTACACTAGAAATGTTTACATGGACATCAATATTCTGATGTGACATCTACACACAACAGTTAACAACTGCTCGATGACAAATATCTTGAGTTTGAGTGTAAACAAGTAGCGGGACGTAATGTTGACGTGAGTTATAATCAGACTGCTTTTTAACATGTTAACAGGAATATGAATGGAATATTCTACTAGCTATAAACATCATAATTAAAATAAAGTCTAATTCTGAGTAAGGTAAATACTGTCCATGTCGATGTAGTGAATAGAAATTCAAGTACTGTATCTCGCTAATCAAAGGTTTTAAATGTCAATACAGCCTCAGTGAAAAGGGCCTTTTGACTTTTGTTCAGTAAGTTGTCAAACTTCAGCCGAGCAGCACTTCATTTTTGTTTGTACCTGTACTTTGGTCGTATAAAACTGCAGTACCATCGAGTTAAAGTCATTATTTTCTCACCTGCCACTATCTATTCAACATTTTCCTTATTAATTCATTTATTTTTCCGATGGCTACTCTGACGTGAACTTCTGTCCACACCTGTTGTATTTAATTATTCAGTGTTTTAACAGATAAAACTCTGTATTTTTGTAATTTGTTGCTTATATGACTAAATCGGCCTTATTTTCAACTTTTCTTATCCAATGGGAAGTTAAATGTAAAAATATCTACTATGTCCCTGTTTATCTCGGTACATTCCCACCCTTATTTCTAATGTGCTTTAATACAGTTTCATTTACGGTGTAGAATTTATTTAAGTGCTGTTTTTTTCGGGGACCAAAGCCAAGTAAAAAAATCTGTTTATTGCCGTCCAATGTTTCCCCCTTTTCTCAGGTCAGTGGTAGTTATTTAAAACCAAAGCTGTCATATGTACAACTGTGCTGATTCAGAAGGTATATTGAAGTCAGATTGTTTTTAAAATACCTATTTACGTCTCATGAGCGATATTACCAAAAGATATTTCTATAAGGTGATATTACATTTGTAAGTGAAGGATGTGCCAAGCCCAAATAAATGATCCATATTAGGAGAAAGAAGAGAAAACAAACAAACTTGAAATTCAAATGAAATCCATTGAAGTGACTTTGTAATTCATTGATTCTGTATGACTGTAAGAAAATATCACTTTGGATGTTTTGTTCACAACAAACAAACCTGTGTCATATTTACAGAACCTGAGGCCAAATGAGACGTGTTGACTGTTCTTGTGTTTGATGTAAAAAACGAGCAATAAAAGCCCAACTCAAGCTTTCATGTGTTGCATTGTCCTGGTTTTATTCCGCCAAGAAGGTCACGTTTTGCTGTTTGTTTGTTTGTCAGCAGGATCACACAGAAACAACTCAACGGATAACCAACGGAAATTAGTGGAAGGATGTGGTGTTAGTCAGGGAAGAACCCCGGGGTTGATCCGGATCAGAGGGCAGATCCAGGTTTTCACTTTTTCTAACATGGTGAAATAAGGCGTTTATTGACAAATTCACAGTTTTCCCAAGTAATTCATGAATCTTGATGAAAATAATTAGGAATCTTGAGGGGACAGATTCATATCTATGAGTGTGCAGTTTGGTGCAACTTAATTGAATATAAGGTTCTGTTGGGCCTTGGTGGGACATCTACTCTATGAGAGCGATTAAAATGACAAGCGCATCTATAAAATTGCACAAAAAAGATGATTTGCATCTCTAGTTTTGTAAGGAAATTATTAATTCAACTCGTAAAAGTATTTTCAACAACACAGGTAGTATATCTGGTAATAATAACGTGTGTCCTGGTGGTAACTATTACAGCCATCAAAAGAATTTCACTCCAGTTGGAAGCTGAAAATTTGCAAAACCTGATTTACCAGAAAAAAAGAACACTTATTACAAACTGGCTTTAAGTTGCAATTTCAGCCTCTTTTGAGTTTTACAGTAACACCACATCATGTCAGGTTCAAACAGGTTTTTCTGACGCATCTTCCTTAGTCAATAAATCCAAATTAACGTGCTCTGATCCCTGCAGACAGATCTTTCTGTAGCAGCGTCGTTTGAAATATAAATTAATTCTTTATTCTGGGGGTAAATTACATATTGGAACAAACACCTCAGCATTGAAAACAAAATGACCTCAGCATTGAAAACTTCCCCTGCACAAAATGACAGAAGGTGACAAGATGGGAAGGAAAAGAGACAAATTAGGCGGTTTTCTTTTCTTTTTAACTTTTTTAAACAAATTATTTAAATTCAACTGATTACAAAGAAATAAAAGTAAGGTACAGATATTAAAGCTTTACGGACGAGTGTGCCAGCAACATTGAAAAGCTACAAACGGCCATTTTCTTTTTTGTTGGGTATAAGCACGACATCAGCCAATTCTGGGTGATGGCATTTTCTCTAACGCTCCTGTTGCTGTTTATTTATCAGACATGCAAGCATTAATATTGTCAGTATTGTAAAAGGGAGGTGTCCGTGATCGACAGAATACGTCGCTTGCTATTTTTCCAACCGATTAAAAGACGTGCTTCGTTGGGATCGGGGGGGGGGGGGGGGGGGGGGGGGGGCTGCGCTCTAAAAAGCAGGTCGCTGTGTGATTGGCTAACCGCTGCTCGGCAGAGCTTTGGCGAGGCTGAAGCTACAAAGCCCGTCAGCTGGTCGTTCCTTGTCCTGATAGGACCACAGCAGGAGCTCCTGCAGGTTTCGGGCTCCACAAGGAAAGTGATGCGTTGACATCGTTGTGTCCCCCCCTCCTCACATGGACTCAAACTCGTCGATGCGCTGCTTGGTGTTACCCTGGCGGATCTGGCGCAGGGTTTTGTACTTGTCTCTTCCTGCCCTGACGTTCTCGGCGTGCAGCATGTCGTTCTGAGTTTTCTTTGTGTCGTCACGGGCCTCGGCCAACTCGGAACTCAGAGCCTGGACAGAGACAGACACAGAGAGGAAAGGGGGGTGAGAGGTTTAAGGACCAAGATGAGATAAGTCAAGGAAAGGTTCCATCATTTATTATCTCTGTCTCCCCAGACCATGATGCATCATCCTCAAGGTTTGGGCAAACCTCAATAAGGATGTAGTGTTCTGACCAAACACAGCTAATGTTTCCTGAGATGATATTACATGCGAAGCCAATGCTAAGATGCAGATAACTTTTCCATATTTTGTTTCGACGATTGATTTGGCGCTTTAGATGATGAGAAAACTCTGAACAGGTCTTGTGCAAATGTCACTTTAACAACAATGTTCGGAAAATATGCTGTGTATTTAAAACTTGATGAATTAAAAACATCTTTGTTATTTCAACTATTGCATATTAATGGATGAACAGATTTTGTGCGCTTCTGAGCAGAAATAACACTGAGTCAAATAACACTATCATAATTATAGAACAGGATTGAATAGAAAAGAATCAAAGTTGAAAATTGTCTTTGGCAGAGCATTTTAAACTGAGAAAACAAGAAAAACTTGGATATTCCTGGATTCAATCTGAGAAACTAAGCTTTATGGGAAACGTATTTTAGTTAAACACGTGAATCTCAGGATGAGTTTGTTCACAAGTATCTATAAGATCTGAAGCTGTTATTCTCGAGCTCTCTTTTTCTTTGACTCAAAGATTCTCTGCAGCCAAACAATATGTGGTACAGCTGTCTTCCTTTACTGAAAATGCTGCAGCTGTTATTTATTTTTTCTATGGAGAATAATTTGTATTTTCATCTCTATTTGCTCCAAAAACCTTCTGACAGTCTGTTTGATTCATGGCCTCTGCTTCTCTTCTGGCAAACTTAAAGCAGGTGTGTGCTTGTCCAGCAGCCCGTCCAATTTTGAAACATAAAATAGTGAAGTATGAACAGTTTACCTGCACTTTACTTCTCCTAAAAATGCATTTAAATTGTCTTCCGTTTTTATCCTGGGTGTTTTTTTATTTCATTTTTTCTCCCTTTTCTATTTATTATGAGTAATTATCCAATAATAGTATTATTTGTATCTATTTCTGCTCTACCTGTAGCTGTTTCTTGACACGTTCGTTCTTCTGCGCCTCAGTGATGCGTTCCTCCTCGCTGCGGTGGCTGGTGACGCCGTCGCTGAGCAGCTCGGCGCTCGCCTCGGCGTTGGTTTCGTCCTGTTCGTCGTGCTCTGGCGCCGGTGGAGACGTCATGGCTGTCTTCAGCTCCTCCCGGGTCTTTTCCAGGTCTTCTTGTGCTGATAGAGCCTGGAAACAACACATGTGCTTATTCACAGAGAGAAACAGACACAGACTTGTACAGATATGAACACGGACAGATGCACAAACATTTGACATAGAAACATATACACTTTTTTAACTCTTTAAGACAATTTTTTTCAGTTTAAAAATGATTTAATTGAGGTAAAACCTTTTGTATCAAGGGATGTTCTTCATCTAGTCCTATGTTCAAAAATGTTTATTTATATATATATATTATCACCTGTTTCTATATTCATATGACATTTTGAATGATTTAGACTTTTATTCTTCACTGCTCCCTAATGTGGCTTTAAACCATAAATGTTTCAAGTTGCAATTATTTATTATCTGTAAACTCCTCTGTAGAGATACAAACATTGAATTATAATTGGTCTGGAAATACAATTAAAATAGTATACTATAATAAAATAATAAATATATATTGAAGCTAACATTTTCTTTAACAGTAATTGTACACTAACAGGATAGTGTTGGCCCAAACTAACAGGTGGTGGTAAATGCTCAGATTGTGGGAAATAGTAACTGGCCGAGAACACTGCTGATCCTCATGATAGTAAAATAATAAAAAACAATGGTTAATCTGCACTCTTCCTTTTTTCTAAGTAACTGGAATGTCCGGTTTCCTCTGTTCTGTTGTCTAAATCACTGTTGACAAAGAATAAGAGTCTCAATGGTCGGAAAGGTGTCACTGGTGAAACGGCAACAAACAAGACCCCACACAGGCCCAACACACACACCATTGTATTCAATAATAAAAAGAGAATAAAACACCCACCCACACACACACACACACACACACACACACACACAGGGATAACCCTACTTTGTGTTGCCACTCTGTTGCTTCCTCTTCTTTTTTCCTCTTTGCCTCCTCAAGCAGAGCAATTTTAGCAGTGAACTCCGCAAGTTCAGCAGCCTGTTGAAAATAAAAGTTCATCTAAAAACCCAAATGTACAAACAATTTACACTAATATGACACAGGTAGAATCAGCAAATTCTTTTCACTCTTGTTTTATGATTTGAACGAGTCACTGTGCGAACATCAGTGAATCAAACATAATGCTGCTGGTCATTAATGTCATATATTGTCAATATAATAAAACACTTTCCGATGTGTTAAGTTTGTTATGAAGGTAGAAAAACAAGGATTACAGAAACATAGGAATAAAGGTTTTAAAGGAATTTAAAGGTACATTTTAGCTTTTGTCACCTGATATAAAAGTAATTTTAACTTGGACAAAAACACTGAAACAAAATGAGTAACTGTTGGAGACGCAGGTACCAGTTGTTCGTGGTTCTTCATCTGGTCGGCCGCCTGCTGAGCCAACGACGCCTTGGCCTCCTCCGCCGCCTGCCTCTCCCTCTCCAAACGCTCGGCCTCTTCCTTCGCTCGCTTCCGCTCCTGCTCCAACTCAAGTGCTTTGTGAGTCTGATCCTCCAGCTCTGCACACACAACAATATGAGCTGCATACCATTCACAACCATTGTGACCGTGTGATTGGGACAAATGCAAGTAAAGTCATGCTTAAAATGTTACATCTTCTCTGAATAATCATTAAGTTACACAAGAGTTTTACAATTGAATGATCTCAGACCACATTTGAGTGAACGAGATGTTCTTAAAGCAGATGATCAGAGATGAGCCGACATTGTTGTGGAACTACAAAAGACCTTTTGTCTCTCAGGGATTAATTTTAATCCTAAATCACATTTATATTAGATTAAGGTTACCTCATTATTTGAACCTTTGGTCATCTCACGGTAAAGGTGCTTTCAGACACGCACTGAAGTCAGAATATTTTCTTTAAATTTTTCCAGAGGGGCTGTATGTGAGAAAGCAAATGTCCAAGCTCTGGATATATTTCCTTAACTTTTCCTATAAGCCCCCTGGTAAAATGCACGGAGAATGTGAGCAGGAGTAAATGTGAGAATACAACAAGAAATTTCTGGAAAGTTCATAACCCACGTGTTGATGATGTTTCTAACATGCAACAGACACAATACTGACAATAACGTATGATTGTGTTTAAATCACATTGACGCCACCATCGGCCCTTATCTCCGAAAGCTCTTGATTGTCATTGTCTTTCCAAGTTAACGTCTTCAGCTACATCCTCTGTGTATTGCACCTCTTTTTCATCCTGGGAGATATTTATTCTTCCCGTTCATCCCGTTTTAGAAACGCCATCAACACGCCAACAATCGCTCACTGACAATTGTCCTGCCATTGACATTTTCCTGCTGTATTCTCACATAGACTCACTCAGACAGTTTCCAGACATTTTACAAGGGGCTGGCGGCAGGAAAAGTTGCAGAATTGTCTGGAGCAACTGACCCGGACATTTGAGTCCTCACCAGAAGTGAAGGAAACTATGATCTGATAAAACATCAAAAGTTCAACGCTTGACAGTTTCAGACACATTAGAGTGACTCTTTTATAGCCTGTGGATGGAGGCCGGCTGAGGGAAGTGCATGCGCTCTCCTCCTGCACATGCGTCGTGTCGTACCTTTCTGAGCTCTGTGTGTCTGCTCCTCGATCTGCCTCAGCCTCTGGATCAGCTCCTCCTTCTCTCTCTCTATTCGCTCCTTTTCCTTCTCCGCGTGCTCTCGCTTCTTCTTCTCGTTCTCCAGCTGCGCTCTGAGTCGGCAAAAAACACAGAAATCAGCCATCACGCCCAGCCAGTCACTTATCAGTCGACCTTAGTGAACCATCAGAAGACTCAAGAGGAAATGTTATTGAAGTGATGTTAGCCGTTATATTTTAATTTCCTGGTTAATCTAATTTCTCACTGTAGTGTGTGAGCATGTAAACCAGAAAATATTTGTTTTTTACGACATAATTTAGTTTTGCCTTTCTATCTACTTCATCCTCCCCACATTTATGGACACTTGAATCAGTAATATAAGCATGCATTGTTTGGTACAGTATATTGTAATGCATTGCATTTGTCATTTTTTTATGGGTGGAGTGATGGATTTAATTCAGAATGCAGTTGCATCGAAGAGGGATGTTAGATGTTATAAAGTGCTTCACAAGTAAATATGAGAAAACAACAACACACACACACACACACACACACACACACACACACACACACAGTTCACACAAACAATACAGAAATGAATGCAGCAGTTTCCCCACAGACGTTTAAAAACAATCAAAGCGTGCTACAGACTCAGATCTACAGAAGTGGAGCAGGATTTTCTTTAATGCAGCACTGCCCCCTATTGCTCACACAAAGTTTTTCAATGAATTTCCACTCCAAACTTTTATTTGTTCGTTGACTCAGTGTGAACATGAATCCCATAAACAATAGGCAAAACATGAAAATGAACAGTTTACACACTCAGATTTCCAACAGGAATAAATGAAAGATGAGAAGCAGCATGTGCTCGTACCTCTCCATCTGTTTGTGGTGTTTTTCCTCTCGGGCCTGAGCCTTCATCTGCTGCACCTCAATGGTGTCGGGCTTCCTCCTCCTCATGTACAGCTCATGGTTTCCCATACATAACGCCAGGATGCGCTTGTTGATGCGCAACCGAGGGGCGTAAAACACAAAATCCTGAAGAAGACACAGAAAATCTGTTCAAAAATTGAAATCTAATCTAAAAATATGACAGCCGATCAAAAGTTGTTCCATCACTTACTGGAGCTTTCTTATCAATGGGCTTAATGACAAACTTCTTGTCGTTGAAGGAGATGTTTCTGATCTCGCTCCAGGGGAAGCCGATCTTTGGCGACAACCTGAGGAGATTTTGTAAGTAAGTAAATAAAAAAAGATACTTTCATTTCAAATTTTAAAGATATGTGCATGCTTTGAAAGTTTTAGGTGTGAGAAAAAAGCCCGTGTGTTCCATGTTCTTCATCTGCTATGCTGCTCAACACCAAAAGGGGGCACTGTTGTCAAACAAATCCATGAGGGAGAAGGAAAAATCTAGATTTCATTATTTTTCACCAGATATAATTTAGCTGAGATAGACATTCTGCCCTTTGGTACCAGACTAGCTGCAGAAAAGCTTTTCCCAATATTCTCCTGACTTTGATGCAAACATTTTAACTTTAATGTTTGTGCCATATTTGAAGATGCAGGGGATCAAACGTTTATTGTATCAGACAGTGAGTTTTAAATATGGATTTATGGCATGTTGACCCTTTTAACAATGAATTAATCTAGACATAGCCCCATTTATCACCTCTCAGTAATAACTGTGTCAGAGAACCTAAAATAAACTCTGTGAGTGGGTGTTGACGTCATCGGCAGGAACTTCTCTTGTGGTTTCATTTACTTCCTCTTTGATATAACTTTTCAGCTTCGGTTATGATCACATCAGCTAAACCAGTGATTGCAGGGGGCCTCGTCACACAATGCATGTCAGTGAGTTGTGAGCAGGAAATAATGATGGGTGGGGCCTGAAAGAGTAAAACTATAAGAAAAGCAAATAGTTGAGTAAAGTGATGTGTATCATCTCACAACCTTAGTTTTATCACGTAAGGAAGGAATCATGAAACTCGACTGTACCCATCAGATCAAATTCACATTTGTGTGTTTTTGTGTTTTGATTACTTGTCTTCATGCTCATAGATGTTTAGCCCCAGCGCGTCGACCCCGAGCCACAGCTCCGTGCCCTTCTTGTTTTTTATTTCAAAGTAGTTGACACCATACATCTCCAGGTCCTGAGCGATCTTCAGATACTCCATCATGGCGTCCTCCCTGCACACACGCACAGATACTAAAAGTCAAAACATGGACCTGAGGATCCTGTAGCCAAAGTCTTAAAAACTCGACTGATAGTACAGTTGTTTCTCTGACCTGAGCATGCTTCTGTGTTCCTCATGCCAGGTCTGTATTCTGTCCTCCCACTGTTCCTTTGTCAGCTTGTGTTGCTCCAGAACTCTACGAGACACATGAACACACTTTTACTATTTGTGTACGATATCACTTTTATTCTAACTACTATGAGTACTGTGTATACACTGTACCGTTGTGGCAGTAGCCGGTCGGAGGCCAGGTAGCCCGGCTTGTGAACATCTTTGTTGTAATCTCCGTACTTGGCCTGGACAGCGTAGGAGGCCAGCAGCACGGCCGTCTCCGGGGGACAGTAGTTCTCATCGTTTAAAATGGCCTCCTTCACCTGCAGGGAGGATACACACACAAGCAAACACACATTCAGTCAGTCGTAGCGTATGGTTAGAACCACAGGAGGTCTCCCAGCAGAGAGGATTGAGATGCTCGGTCAACCTACATTTCAAAGTCTATATATTTAGAGCAGCAGTGAATCCATCTGACAGTCTATCAGTCCAGAGGCGAGTAGTCAGAGAACAAAAGGAGAGGCGACAACAAATTTGTCAATCAATTTTACACAAGCTTATACTTTTGAGGACAAATTATTTTACTGTTTTTCCGTCAGAAGAGGTCAACTTTCCCAGTCGTTCCTTAAGCACTTACAGAAGTTTGCCTAAAACTACCGTTTGAAATGAGCAAATGTTTTGTATAAATTAGAGCCATTTTTAATAACTTGACACACTCTAAGAGAAACAACTACACAAAGCAGCATGGGGCGGAGACACTCCTGCACTCTGGAAAAGAAGGGGAAGTTCCCAGTTGGTGTGGATGAAATGATACAAGACAGCCAAAGCCATTTATAGAAAAACAAAGTGAATCACATGCTGCAAACATTAGTCATTTTAGCCTAACATATTCATATTCTTGAATTGTTTTTATGCCTCCATGCCGGTTTGCCGCTGGTTCCCAGAGGTATTTTATTTTTGGTTTGTCCTATTATTGTGAACACTTTATCTCAATAACGCCTTGAGGGAATCTCTTCAAATTTGGTACAAATGTTCCATTGGAGTCAAGGATGATGAGATTTGATTTTGGTGGTCAAAGGTCAAGGTCACTGGGACTTCACGATGCACATTTTGTTATCTCCTCCAGGGAATCCTTTCAAATTTGGTACAGACGTTCACTTTGACTCACAGTTTAACTGAATAGATTTAGATCAAGGTCCTGTTGGCCTCTCGAACATGATATCTCAAATCTGTGTTTGGGAATTTCTTCTCAAATTTTGACCAGTTGTCAGAGTCGATGATAAATGGATTAGATTTCGGGGGTTAAAGGAAAAATATGTATGTATATAGAATCGACACTCGTTGGCAGGATCATACAACGACAGGGTGATAATTCTAGTTGTTCCTGCCTCACTAACACAAGAATGACGGTTGAGTTATCATTTGGGTTTTTTCTCTATCTTTATCTATACCTGTATCACTGAAGAACATCAATTAATAGAGCAAGTCAATGCTGTGCTAGTATAAGTTTACAGTGTCTGGGATGAGCAGTCGTACGGTACCTGCAGGAAGAAGAGCTTCTGTGTGATCTCCTGGATCAGCTCCTCGGAAACATCCTCTGGGAAGAACTTTGCTCTGAACTTGAACTGTAGCGGATTCTCCTTCTTCACATCCTGCTGGGTCACCTGAGAGAAAACACACCCACACACGTCATTTCATGCTTTACCCTTCACCCTGTGCCTTCACACGTCTTTGTGGTCCCATGCAAACATGTGACGTGTCAAGTCCTGAGGAAAACAGCCTCTGTGGCTTCATTTAAACATGATTAAAGAGACGTTTCCATAAACGTTCTGCAATATTCATTAAGGCTATTTCCTTAAGCAAACAGAATATTAAAGTGAGATTATATATACAAGTTCACTTCTAAGGCTTTCCAGCATTATAAAGTCTGACGGACTCCACAAGAGGATGATTGTTTGATATTTAAAATCCTTTAAACTTTAATAATGTTTGTGTTTTCAAGTTGTGGAAATTAATGAACAAAATAAAGATATAAAAAGTGACAGATATGAGATCACAGCTCCTGATCAGCTCGAAGGGGTTTGATCGATTGGGTTCAGGGTCTCTCACCTTTTTGTTGAGTTTGAGCCACGTCACGTAACCTTTACTGTCTGTGTACTGGAGGCCGAAGAACCAGACCTCCCTCAAACCCACCGTCTTCACCACCTGAAATCACAGACGTCGTTTTGTTTTTAACAGTTTCACAGGAAGAAAACGTCGCTGAAAACTGTCCGTTAATCAAGCTTATATAAAAAGGTCCTATGAGAAAAATGTTTTTTGATAAGTCCAATTTTTTTTTTAAATATATGTTTATTGACCTTGCTTTGTACACAGGTCACTGATAAAACGAGAAAATGCCTTCACTAGACGTTTTAAACAACTTAATGCAATAGCAATACATAACTTTTATCTCATATCTCCTACAAATATTACCCATAGCATCTTTATTACACTCAATATTAAGTACCCAATAAAAATGAAGACTAAAAAATAAGAATTGAAAAACAACAATCCACTCATAACACATCATATCATTCAGGTATCAAAATTAAAAAGTAGATAAAATTAAATTTAAAAGTAAAATAAGGAACAGTGTTAGAAGCTAGAACAAATCAGACATGAGTAGAATACATTTTCTGGAATTGGCATTTCTCATTATTGTCATGAATCTTTCCAGAAACATTCCTTAATGCGGATGATTTAACATTGATGATGACATTATTAATCATATTAATTATAATTAATATTTATTTTTTATTTTTGTTGTTGTTCAAAATGACTCCTATCTCTGTATATTGTATATATCTACGTATAGTGCCTTGAGATAATGTATACTAAGATTTGGAGCTATACAAATAAAAATGAATTGAATTGAATATCCTGGAAGGAAAACAAATCTAAATTTAGATTTATAATCATACAAGGATCTCCATGAGATTGTGTTGATCAAAATTTTGCAAAAAAGTTGGGGTCCTCTTCTAAAATATCATCATATGTTGCAGCAGATCTGCTTCCATCGCCTGTAAAACTGTTCTCTAACTAGAAGGGCACTTGAAGAGTGTTTACCTCCACCAGGGCCAAAGCCTTATATCGCCATGTCAAAGACAGTGAAATGAAAAGTTCCTGAACCCACCAATTTATCTAGATCTGCTCCAAAGTTTATCAGCATCCTCTTTGGGTTATACCCAACCTCTCTACAAAATTTCATGGAAATCGGTTGAGTATTTTGTGCCTAATCCTGCCAGCTACAAAAAAAACCACATTAAATAAAAACATAACCTCCTGGCAATAAAAATCTTCAGCCAATATCTGTATTTTCTTTCCTTCCTCTTTTTTCCTTCATCTATTTTGCTTCCTCTTCTCGTTCCACCTCCCTTCTCTCTCCAGCGTGCTCACGTGCTTTGTCACTTGCAAACTATCGACCCCTTCACACATTTATAGAGAGTGCGGGGGAGCGCCGGTCCCTGAGGGGACATTTACTGCGACTATAATGTGATTTACACAGTCAATACGACGGCACTCACCACCATGTAATTAACTCTCTGTCACACACAGACATGCTCATATAAACACACTGAGTATCAAATAATCACAGGCGTAATCACATGGAAAAACACCCATCCTAAACGCACCATAGCAATGGAAACAACACACACAAACTCCTACACACAGAGGGGCTGGGGATGCAGTATGAAGAGGCAGCTCTGCGGATGCTGAGAGCGCAGCATGCAGATTAAAGGAGAATTAATGGTTTGGGAATGTCGGCATGACAGAGAGAGGGAATAATGAGTGGAAGAAGAGAGGGGAGGAAAAACAGGCCACATTAAAGAGGCGGAAGAATCCAGCTTTCACCACTGAATAGAGACAACCAGTATGAACCAGCGTTTTCATCTTGTATAATGAAAACACTGGTTCATACAGACATGTTTAAAGGTGTGTGTGATTATGATCCATCAGAGAGGACACACACACACACACGATGATAAAAGGTCTTAGTGAGATAGGAAAGCTTTTTAATCAAACTAACCTGTGTAATCCTGCCGCCCTGTGTGTGCCTGTGTGTGTGTGTGTGTTCATATTTAGCTCTGCAGCTTCAATGGAGCCCTCTCTTCATTCATGTGAATTTGCACCATTTAGAATTAAAACAGCTTTCAGGTCGCTGCTTCTTACGTGACACACAAGCTCGCCGTTCACTCCTGGACGTGCGATTTGTTGATTGTAACCTCGACGCATGACGGTTAAATGATAACAGTACAGAGCTGTACATAAAGATGGACGACTCTTCGCTGCTTCCTCCTGCGTTCCAAAAATTAAGCCAAATTATCTCAGATATAAAAATGCTGGCATCTCGTGAGCAGTAGCGATCGCAGGATGGAGCCTAGGAATCGAGGTCCCGTCGTGTACTTTGACTTTTTAGTTTGATCCATGTGCCATCTGCTAACATGGAGGAGCCAGGGTTTGAGACTGTACTGCAGCCAGCCACCAGGGGGCGATCAAGACGTTTAGGTGAGCTGTAATGTCGTCCATCTTTATATCCAGTCTATCGTACAGAGCATGTGCATATTTAGGTTATATTGCAAATTGATGCTGATCAGATTATAATTTAGTCACGTGTCTAATTTTGCTATCACCATGGTTACAGGCCAATGCCACAACATCGCTTGAAAAAATGATGCCTAGAAATTGAATGTTCTTTTTCCTGATTTAGTAAAGACGGTGAATCCCCCTCCTTTGTGTATCACTTCTTTATTGTTTGTGTCACATAACTTCAATAGAACCCAGTCACGTGCCTTACTTTCATGCCGGACGTCATTCTGACACAAGAGTGTTTTTCAAAGAGAGCGAGGATCTATTTTATCTGCATCTATTTTTAGCTCTCGATGGACACGTGAACCTTCACAGTGTCCACTGAGGTCTGTCATTACAGCTACACCTGTTTGCTCACTCACTTTTCACCTTCTGTCTCCGCTCCATTCTCTTTAAGTACAGTCAGGAGGTTTGACCAGATTATGATGATTATGATCTATTATCATCATTGAAAGATGAATTATTGTTTAGCTCTGGTTCACTGGGCCACAAAGGGACAGGTACAGTCTCAAACCAAAACTTACAGATCTGAAAAAACTAAGCAAATCCTTATATATCAAAAGCTGGAACCTGTGACTTGAATTAACAAATCAATTGACTAATTAATTGACTTATTGGGATATTTTATTCAGGACATCTCTAAACAGTGAACCTCTGAATCCTTAAATCTACATCAAATTATTTACATTTTACCTTGTGTTACCAACTCTGTCAAGTACAAGGAGGAAAATCTACAACTAGATATTGGACAGAAAATGGAGGAGAGATAACTGATGGATTTATATATGATGAACACACAAACACAGTAATATCCATATAAATAATGTGTATATAATAAACATATACAGGGAAATAACCATCATCATCAGATTCAAGTGTGTTTGTGCGCTTACAACACTGGACCTTTGACAGCTGGTTGCTATGACTACACATGGACACAGAAAGCTGAAACATTCAGATCTGGTGAGCCAGCCGCTCTTGTGTGTGTGTGTGTGTGTGTGTGTGTGTGTGTGTGTGTGTGTGTGTGTGTGTGTGTGTGTGTGTTTCAAAGATGGAAAGAAGATACGTATGAGAGTAACACAGAGAGAGAGAGGGAAGAAGTCAGAAGGTGTGTGTGTGTGTGTGTGTGTGTGTGTGTGTGTGTGTGTGTGTGTGTGTGTGTGTGTGTGTGTGTGTGTGTGTGTGTGTGCTCTATTAATAAAGTCATGATAGAGCATTCTAGAATTCACATGGCAACACTTGTGATTTGATCTCAAAGTATAACGCAGACTAAAGAGCTAAAACAGTAAGAGAATGGAGGTCAATAGAGCGACACCGAGGCCCAACAGTCTCCTTGAATTCAAGCTGCACCAAATTTCACAAACTCAGTATCAGTTCCCTAAATATGCCTGATTTATTTATATCAAGATCAATGAATTTTTCCTAAAATCTAACAGCTTCTTTCTTGCCCCATGTCCCATCCTTCCACCAGGTTTCCTGGAAATCTGCTGACTAGCATTTGTGTAATCCTGCTGGCAAACAAACCAACCAAAAAAAAAGACTAGAACATAACCTGAGTGGATGTAGCCTGATCAGCCCTTAATGCTGCCTCCTCCCTGACATCACCACAACCTTAACAAACCTTTACTGCCTGACATGAAACAACTCTGAAAACAGCACTTTACTGAGCAGAAAGTGCACACACACACACACACACACACACACACACACACACACACACACACACACACACACACACACACACACACACACACACACACACACACACACACACACACACACACACACACACACACACACACACACACACACACACACACAGTCTCCTAAAAGCCCCAAGTTAGACAAAGACTGCTTTGTGTGTCATCTCTGTACAGAACCAGTACCAACCCAGACCCATCCAGGCACCCACTGGCACACACACACACACACACACACACACACACACACACACACACACACACACACACACACACACACACACACACACACACACACACACACACACACACACACACACACACACACACACAGTATTACTTTTCATTAGAATAACAAACAACGTGATTCTTCCCGCAGGTCGCAGAGTTCACGTTCAAATACCAAGTTTGAAAGGTTTTATATGTAACATTCAGAAAACCCTGATGACACCGGAGGCTGTTTCTTGAACATCATGTTGCTCACAGTCATGCACATGCTCAAACTCCATTGGTAGGAGCGAGTGAGCGCTGTGGGCAGCGGCCAATAGTGACGTGGAATTCACAAGACCGAATGTGATTGACGTGTGTGTGCATGTATGCGTTACCTGGTCGAAGAGCTGTTTGCCTGTGGTGTTGGGCTGGATGGCAAACTCCAGCTCAGCGTCCATGGTGGTGACGCGCACATTGATCTGCAGAAAAGAAGAAAATGCAATTAAACAACTGGAGCAAAAATAATGGATAAATTAATTATAAAAATACATCACAGCATTGCACAGGACTGTGGCCCATAAGGCCCATATCTTTACAGTAAAATGTGTTCACTTCCTGGTTTTGTTTCTGATTTCCATTGCTGCAAAATTGCAGGTTGTAAAATATCCTGCTTATCCTGAGAATGAAATACATTCCTTGCCTTCTCTTGTCTGGAAAATAAATGTCTTCATGATCACAGAAATTTCACGAGTGGTTGTGTTAAGACTTAATCACAATATTACTCATCTATCAGCTCTCATTCATATCAATGCAGAAAGTACCATTTCCATGCATTCTTGGGCTACTACCTCAACTCAGTAAACCCTTTTGGTTTATATCTCTATCTAACTTTTTTATGTCTTAGATTTTTGTTTGTGCAACAACAACCCCCCAAATCCCAAATACAGGCGCATACTTATAAATTATTCTAATGAAAAAAATAAATATATGTTTTCCTGCCACTGGGAAAGGCAGCAGTGAGGTGAAGTCGAGTGCTGCTCCACTGCAAAAATAAGAAACCAGTCAAGAAGAATTTCAGTTAAATTCAAAAACATTAAGTAATGTATTCTGTATTGTGAGTGTGTGTCTATTTTGTTGCAGCAGAGCTTGAAGAAACCAAAACCACACACACACACACACACACACACACACACACACACACACACACACACACACACACACACACACACACACACACACACACACACACACACACACACACACACACACACACACACACACACACACACACAAACACACACACTGCGCATAAGTATGTGTGTGTGTGTGAATTTTCCCCTTCACTTCCCATTGCAGGTGTAATACATTAGATGGTGCTGTGGTGGTCTGCAGTAAGCAAACCCATCAGCAGTGAAACCACCTCACACTGTCCTCAAGTAACCCTGACGGACGAAGAGAGACTGAGGGAGATAAAGAGTGAGAGAGAGAAGAAGGAGTGAAAGAGAGAGAGGCAGACAGATAATGCCTGAGGTGAACACTGCATCAATCATAAAAAACGGAAAAGTCAGAAAACACAAGACTCACAGACACACAGACAGATCCACTGACCTGAAAAATACACAAAGACGATATGCACACACACACACACACACACACTAAGTGAACCATGTTAACTAATAATAATAATATCACGTCATACTGCTGCTGTCCATTCAAAGCTGCTTATTGTTGAAGTGTGTCTGTTCTTGTACCTCAACTTATACAAAATGTCCAACGAGGGAGAAATCATTGGTTTAGCTCAAAGACTTGTTTGTGAGTTTGAGCTACATAAGATGTTGTACAGTAGATGTCAGAAGAGTATGTGAACACAACCATATGGTGTCTGGTGTGTGTGTGTGTGTGTGTGTGTGTGTGTGTGTGCACTTCAGCGACACACAAACATCTGAGTGTATACGGGAGCGACGTCATATGGTTCTTTTACATATGCTCACACAATGTGACATCGTTCTACTTAAACACGGGCGCACGTCTCGGCTCTGTCTGATAAGGTTTCCATAGCAACTCACTTGTGGCCGATTTTAATGTAATTTACTAAAAAGCCTTGCGGGCGCCGTAAAGAGGGATTTACACACTTGACAGGACGACATGGTGAGCAGATTGACCCCTGCTGTGGTGAGCTATAAGCTGGTCCACACAGAGTAAACAGGAGGTAAACAATAAAACTGCAGTTAAATCAGTTTCCAACTGCCTGTTAATTGGGTTTGTCAATTAGGCAGAGTTTTTCATTTTAGATTTACTGATTCATATTTGAGTCACATATCAGAAAGTAGAGCAAAAGTGGCCGGCGAGGTTTAAAAGGGTTTCATGTGACGTCTATTAAATTGATGGTTCTGACAGAAAGTCGAATCTAAAGGCCCCGTTCAGACCTGGTATTAACATATGCTTCAGGTGACGTAAATCAGTTCACACACCCCCCCCCCCCCCCTCCCCTCCATATACTCACGTGTGTGTGTGTGTGTGTGTGTGTGTTTGTGAGAGAGAGATAGTGGCAAGGCAGGAGCAAGGGGAAGCAAATCAATGTGGAATCAATCCAGATCACAGTCTGGATCCACCCCCTGATCCGGATCAACACCAATATTTAATTGGTTCTTCCTTCACAACATTTCATGTAATCTTGACCTGATTATACGTCTCACATACTGCAGTCCCTCATAGGTCATTAAGACCGTTTTAGTCTGGTGGTCGTGTGGTGAGTTTATGTTGGCAACTTGTTCCCATGACACAACAGTCTGTCTCTGATTGACTGACTGTGTTCACCAGCCTCCATGTCATTCATAACGAGTAGTGACGGCTACATAGTGGGTTAGTGTGTCCGGGCAGAGGCTGCCCACGCTCACAGCCCCCCTGTTGACTCTGTGTGTACGAGTGTGATAGAGAGACTCAGACAGCCATAATTAAAAGCTGTTGGCATAAGCTGGTTAACAGAGGCTTTAAAGGCAACCAGGGCCACGCTGCCTTCTTCACGTTTTCTTTCCCATCCTCCTCCACTCAGCATTTCCTCTCTGACACTTCTTTCTTCACCTTCACTCATTTTAGTGCTCTCCACCTCTCCTCCTCTCCACTTTCCTACCACTTCTCTTTTCAGCTCCAGAACCACTCTTCCACTTCTGCTGTCCTTAGGTCTGAATGTATTCTTTGTGCTTTGAGTTGATTTCTTTTTTTTTTTTTTTTAATGGCTGTTTGTTTTTTCAAACTCAAAGTGCGTTATCAAGGAGGCATGAGAGACAAGTCATCCATCAGTGGAGAAAGAGATACATCTCCAAGCAAGGATGACGAGTGATAAGGAGAATCTTTTTCAAACACACTGAATAGTATGAGCAATAAAATAGTGTAAGACGGCCACTGGAAGTTCCACAAGGCTTCGTTCTCAAACAGTTTGTCAAACCAACCGCCCAGAATCCCAAGATCTTCATAATTATCAGTCGAAACAAACCAATCCTGATGCATCTCATCTCATTAATCATCGATGTTACTGGTTTAAAGAAGGACCTAAATCGTGATGTTTAAACATCCTGTTGCTATATTTCACAAAGATTTAATCTTTTCTTCTGAGGTTGGAACAGACATTCATTATTTCAGACATCGCGGCGCTGGATATCAACACCACAACATGCTGCAGCAAATCCTGAAATAAGCAAATGTGTTAAGACGCTTGACAATTAATAATTTTGGGAATGATTCTGTTGCACATCGGTCTTTGTTTTCCACAGGGTTTTGGAATCTGCACAGTTACAAGTACATTAGTGAGGTGGAACACTGATGGCAGGTGACAATGTCAAGGTCGCAGTTGGTGCTGCACATCGTTTGTTAGATTAAATTGAAGTCAGAGGTCAGTGCAGGCTTATCCCGTTCCTCAACACCAACAAGAAAAATAGTATAATTGTGTTTATATCATGCTTCTCCAGTCTTATCGACCACTCAAAACGCTTTACAGTAAATCCCTTGTTAATACATACTTTTAGTAGAGCCTTTCCTGATTTTACCTCAATTTCAAATCTATTTTATTGAATTTAATTGTTAAAAAATTATTTAAAAGAATTGTATGTCTTTTAGAGTTCTTTTAAATTAATATTGTCTTTTAATATTTGTGATTCCTTCATTTTAGCTGGGCTCATGATTTTATGACCTGTCTGTTTTATTTTGCTGCCCTTGTAAAGCACTTTGTAACTTAGATTTTGAAAAGTGTTCTATAAATAAAGTGATTATCATTACAAATTGTTTTCTATGGAGTCTCCCTTTTTCTATCGCACATCATTCATACACTGTCAGCACGGCCGGGGTTCAGTATCTTCCAGTAGGACATGTCAGCATTCAGACTGGGGGAGCCAGGGATCTAACACAGACCTGGTTAGTGCACCACCCTCTCTACCTCCTGAGCCACAGCCACCCAGAACATTGCTTGAGAAACTGAGACATTGCAATGTTTCGTTTTACCATTAAGCATTATTTTCTTAAAGTCTACATCATGAAAATCCACCACAGTCTTTTGGCTGTTTTGTGCATGTCAGTAAATCTCTGTGTTATGAATCATGTGTGGCTCCAGTTGTTGATGTTTTATCCTGATGCTCTGGCAGAGCAGCTATTTTTAAAACATTCCAATGAAGCAGTGACTTGAATTTAGTTGAGGTTAGAAGAGGAGGTGGAGGGGCTGGACGGGGGGGGGGGTGAACTTCACACCCTCTCTCTAATTAGTTTTAGTGACTTGGATAATTCCCATTATATAAATGAAAATGGCCCTCTGAAATATTTAAAGCCTCCCCCCCCCACCACCACCACCACCACCAGCCCCTGGCCCCCAGGGACACCAGGACGGGCAACATGTGCAAAACGCAGCGATAAATCAATAATGTACGATGTCCCACCACATCTCGTACCCTGGATTAACCGATCTGATGCATGCATGTGCACAGGCACACATGCAGACACTGAACAAACACAAGTGCTCAAATAACACTCTTTATTCAAGCAGACAGGTATCATGATAGAATTGTGTGCAACGTTTATTCTATTTTGTGAAACATGTGCAAACACAGATCTATACTCATGCACATACATACTCACAGTGCCGACGGGCATTAACATACACTCACCAAAACATACTGGAAATCAATACATCTTTTAAAGGATTCTCCAGCAACATTGAACCCCCTCAGGGTGAGTGTTGCTGAAGGGTCAGAATGATTCTCTATGTTTGCTCTTTTTTATTTCCCCTGAGGCTCCTTTCTTTGTCCTTTCTCCTCTAAGAACCTTTGTTTACACGTATAAGGGTCAGTCTGCTTGTTGTATTACTGAATGGAGTCTGGAACAGCAGCAGGGGCCACAGACCTAACTGTTCCTCATGATCCTGACCTAATTCCAAGGAAAGTCGGTCATATTTTCCTTGTCTTGTTATAAACCTTAATAATACAAGGTTTTTAAGATTTTCACTTCAGAGATTGACTCCAAACACCAAGAGATCAGACGAGAAAATTAAAAAAAAAATTAAATTACGGTCCCAAAAATTGCTTTCATCTATTCAACCAGACAACAATTTTGCAGCAGTTTCAAGGGTGTTGCTCTGTACCTGACCTCTGACCTCTATGTGGAGAACAAGATTTCCTACAGCTGCTGTGTAAAACTGCAGGAAAATTAAATAGACAAGGCTCTTGTGTGGGATTCCGGTGGGCAACAAATGTTCCTTTGAGGCTGGGGTCTTACAATTTACAAAGTAAAATCTAAATAAAATCTAAATATAAAGTTGTAATATTATATTCAAGAGCCAGAAAATCAAATCAGTTCCGTTGCTAAAAGTTAGAATAGCTTCAATGCATTTATTAACAACAAACGTAAGGTGAAATAGGAGGTAAAGATAAGATTGCTTCTATCTGGTATAGCCACTGACACACTGTAGGCTACAACCCACATTTTGACCAACATGAAAAAGACGTGTATACCAGGGGAAACGCATGTTGTGTTAGGGGTGTATGGAGCACCCAGACACACCATTAAAACACAGCCTCGGGGAGGGTTAGGGTCCAGACTACCTTTTTAATGGCCAGCCTGAGGCTAACAAGCTTATCGTCCGTCTTTCCTTTTAGGGAGACAACAAAACAGACTCTTTTGGTTTACCTGCTCTTTTTGTTTTCCATCTCTACGTTTCGTTGCTGTGATTCTAATGGACTCTTCCTACCTCATGTGTTCAATGGTATGAAGCACCCCTACAGGGGCCACTCAGCTTTAGCTCTTTATCCAACGTGACATTTTAGCATTTTCATTGGCAGAAATCACACCAGAGACTGCACAGGAGCGGTCAAAGGGCTGATGTGTTTATTGTCTGAATGCAAGGCCTGATGTTAATGTGCAGCCTCCAGTAACCAGAGTGGGAGTTCCCCTCGAGGGCGGCTCGGGTGTCGTTTTTCTTGGCTTGATATGAACAAAGTACCTGTCAATCAGTCCTCTCCCAAATCCTCCTTTATCCCTCTATGTGCTTTTTTCCTTCTTCCCTTCAGTGCGTTTCAATAATCTGAGCTTTACTTCTTCATCACTATGAATTTTCTCTCAATCTGTCCGTCCACACGACTGTGTCTCTTATCTCCAGCCACATCGTCCCTTCATCTGTTCCTCTCTGATTCAATTTATTGACTTCTTTGCATGGGTGCTTATCTGACACAACACAGCTAAAATCCCTTTGCAAAATCTAAATCTTAAATGCATTGCACTCTGTATGAGAGAGCTGAGGGCGATGGGACAAGGTTTTGGAGCTGGAGGCCTTCTGGTTTCCATTTCTAGTTTGACCAATCACATTTGAGCAGGCTGTGGTTGCCCGCAGGTAAACAGTCCTTGTGTAGAGCAAAAGACTTGGAATAAATGAACCGAAATGCATCAGTTATTAGACTTTAAATTGATCTGCATTCATATGAAGATAGGTGTTAATAGAGATAAGCAAAAATGTCGCCTAGAACTAAAACACTGTTTGTATTTTGTGTGTAAAGAGTAAATTCTCAGACTGTAAACAGTGTCAGGCGAACAGAGGACAAAGTGTTGGCCCAGATTTCCACCGTCTACACCTGACGTATTGGCTGTTGACCCAGATGTTAATTAATCATCAGATAATAGTCGATGGGCTCCATTTGAATGATTTTCATGTTTTAACTTTTTGTGATTGCATGTTCAATAGTTGTGACCGGACACAAGGTCAAAAAGCACTGAACCTTTTTAAAAGCCTTTTAAAAGCTCCTCTCCTCTCTCCACCTCAGCTTCTCTGCTCCTTCTCCTTTTTCTTTATTATAAGCTGCTCCATCTTTTCCCTTCATTTATCATCCTCCTCTTTCCATATCCATTACACTCTCTCTCTCTCTCTTCACTTCCGATCCTTTCATTAGTTTTTTTTTTCCATTACATGTCCCTGGTCTCTTTCCAGGAATTGGACCTGGCCTAATTCCCCATTACTGAGATTGATGGAGCAGGGGCTCAGTGTAACTGCTGGCTGGGTGCAGATAGATGTGGAGGCAGCCAGCACGTACAGACAGCAGGACTGTAAACACCCTGCGACCACACGCCCCCTCGTTTTCACTGACCTCCAGCACTCTTTTTTTAGTTAATGCAAGTGAAGGTTTACAGTCAGACATTGATTTGCTTAAATGATAAATCTTTCTATCAACTGAAACAGAATTTATTTCAAATACTCTGCATCTAGGGAAGTTAAATCAAATTGAAGTGAAAATATAAAGTATATAAAGTTATTAAAAGCTACTTGTTCTGCAACTGCAAACATGTACCACTTTTCCTAAAAAGAGGAGCATCTTAAAGGAGTTTTTCTTTCTTCAAGTGCGTTATATAAAAATGCAAAATTAAAAGACCCAAAGTCCTTTTCAAGCATAACTCTGAGCACTAAATAGTTAAACGGAATTATTTTTTTCTGTGTCATAACAGTCTTTAATTTAATCAAGAAGATGTTTGTAGAAATAATAAAAGAGCTAACTATACTGTCTATACTGACTATAAAACAATACAGTGGTTTCCTATTGAGGCTTTAAAGATGCTTCTGTTCCAAAGTGATCTTTGACAGATTCCTGGAGTTTGTGCTCCTGTTTCCAAGGTGAAAATATGATAAAAGGTAATATAATAAAAAGGTACAATAAGCTCCACAACCATCAGACTATAATCCTGTTATTTAAGCTGCAGTGCAAACTCAGGCTGTGTGTGTGTTTGTATGTTTGTGAGTCTGTGTCAGAGCAACATAAAAGCTCCCAGTGTCCTTCAGTCCAAAAATAGAGCAGAGAAAGACCTCTTTGTGTTTGCTTCTTTCAATCGACAGGACAGTTCCACAAAGTGACCGACTGTTGTGTGTCTGTGTGACTGTGTGTGTCTATGTGTTCCCAAACGCTCCGTACACCCCTGTGACAGATTACTTCTGACTGGGAGAGCAGATGCAAAGACTCCGGACTGGCATGTATGAGGGGCCGCACTTCAGGAATAAAGAACAATGGTTTATTTCTATTTCTTTCTTACCTGTTTTTCATCAGAGCCTGAAACCCATCCTGAACTTACAGTCAACCTCTCCCTCAAGCCAAAAACCTCTTGAGTCGTGAGGTCAAATAAAGGGTGTTGTTTGAATAGAGCTCTGCAGTTATTGTGACCATCTTAACTAAACTGATTATTTTAGCTGCAGCCAGTAGAAAACAATTGTAAATACTACAGTTCATGTTTTTAATCGCAGGATTGCCTCGAATGTCATAAAGAATAAAATGATGCTGCAGTTTAAAGCTGTTAAATACTTTTCTGCAGACTGCATGCCTATGATCAGTTAACTACTAAACTAGAATGACATTCAGTTAGGCACAGACCTCCGACAGGCCCCTTAATTTCCACGAAGCAGCACCAAACTGCACACACTCATAGATATCAGTCCTCCATGCATGGATGAATTTATTTACTCAAGATTCATGAAATATTTCCGGGGAAATTGATGAAAATTGAATGGATTCCTCTCGTCCTCCCATGAAGTTTTGTGGAAATCCGTGTAGTAGTATTTGAATAATTCTGGTGACAAACAAACCAACCGACTAAAGCAGACAGGGGTGACAACATAACTTCCCTGATGCCGAGTACACGTTTTAACGCAAAACCTTAAATTAACTTTCTATTTCCGCCTTTTTCTCGCTCTTGACTTCTTTCCTTGCAGAGAAGAGTATTTAGATAAAAAAATGTATGCCACACTGCAGATGCATGCCTTTCAATTTGAACCAGCCAATACATAAGTTAAAATAAAATGGTTAAAGAAGAAGAATGCAATCAAAAACACTGAACCTGCTTTCAGACATGAAACTCCTGAGATTTTCCTGAAACTATCCAGAGGGGCTGTTTGTGCTAACTGCAGTATCAGTTTCTTAGAATCACCAATAGTGTAGATGCTGCAAATTAGTAAATACACAGAAGGGTGTAAGTCAGCTATAATCACAAAGCAGTTTTTTCTCATCGAGTTTTCTTCCTCTTAACTCCCAGGAGCCACATCTGCTACAGATCAACAAAACAAGCTCTCCAGAACTGTGACTATGAAACATGTCATAACTGAAAGTTTAGGGCACCAACTCCCTCAAGCTCTGAAATCTGATTCTGAGGAATTCCGCACATAGGTGAGCAAACCTTGTGGGATTTAAGAACATCAGTAGTCACAGGAATGGTGCTGTAGAATTAGAAACTCACCGGTTTAGGCATCTTTCTTCTTTCTCCACCAGTCCCCTGATTATGAGAAACCGCAAAGAAGTCGTCCTCCGTCTTCCTGCCTCCCTACGGGGCACCAGCACCTGAGAGACAACAAACAAACACAAATGCACCAATGTCAACAAACAAACAAACGAATAAACATCAGAGTGCACGTCAAATCACAACATGCCGATTCGCAGTTTGGGAAAGACTGATGATTATGGACGGGTTGATGGACATAATGATCACTAGCTTCTCTGCTTATGCCAGGCACTTATAAATGTGATACCAACTATATTAATTCCACACAATTAAATTTACTACAGAACTGAGCACTTCATACAAATCGATTTAATTCAATTTTATTTGTGAGACCTTAAAACTATAGAGAAACACAACAGTTTCCACAATGAGCAGCACTTTGGCGACTGTAGAGAGAAAAAACTCCCTCATCACAGATTTCTTAATGCCTCTTTAACTCTTCTATGTTTCCATTTCTGTCAGAATCATACTCACAGGCAGAGGAAGGGGATTTCTAAATATTTGAAATACATTAAATATTCTTGAGGCAAACTGCACGTTTTATAATCACATCAGAGAGCATTAGGAAAACATTGGCCTAATTCAGTCCTAATTCTCTCACATTATTCTTGTTCACTTTGAAGTGCCACATAACTGAGGGGCGACTCCTGCAAATCAATGCACAGCTTAGTGAGACCCCACTCCCCCCCATCAATGTTCTTTAGGGGTCAATCCTCAAAGTATATGAGGCCTGGAAGATGACTCTTTGATCGCACCCACAATCAGAGCTGCCTCATTCTAAAAGCCACAAAGCTTCACTGACCCAGGATTGTCATTTATAAGTTCTCTACACTTCCATTCACACGATAAGTAGTTCAAGCACGAGGACAGTACTTGCTGTTACCATGGTAACCATGTTTAAGAGGCAACTCTGTGATGATGTGGTGACAGTAGCTGCGTCCCAATTCAGGGGCTGCATCCTTCAGAGGCTACTTTAGAGGCCGACGGTGTCAAAGCTGCTGTCCAGTTTCGAAGATGCGAGAAATGCATCCTTCCATTCCCAAGATCCTTCTCGGACCAACTTACTGTATTTCCCAGGATTCATGCCAGCGATGGAGCTAATGAGCTAGTAAGTAAGGGCGAGACAAGCTGGAGACGTAAACAGGAACTGTTCCGTCTCACTAATGAAACCGGAACAATTCCATTAGATTGTCTCAGTGGATCAGTAGATTGAATCAGAGTTATTTGTCAGGTCAGGCCATAAAATGATAACGATGATTATGGTGATGACATTTTCTTCAATAGCAACATAACAAAAGCTCTTTGTACATCGATATAAATCTTATGAACTGTGCAAGCAATTTAAGTTCAATGTTCAACCTCAGATAGCAAAATATTGTTTCTGGCCATAACAATTTTTTAAAAACACAGATAAGGTAAAGTATACATTCTTAGATGATGTCTGCTGCTACTTTATACTCTTAACAACAGTTTTGGCCATATCACCGAGCCCCATTCATTTGTCATAGAGACCCAGTTTCTGCAAGTTTAACCTTTTTTCAGAGGTTAGGGTTACTCTCTTAATTAAAAAGGTACAAAATCTAAAAGGAGCTGAAAAATATGCAGCCTGCAGTGAGTTTATCAGCTGGGTCTCCCACTGCAATTTCCTCTAGCTCTATATCTCTTTTTCTTGAGCTGCTTCTTTCCATTTCACCTTAACAATGGAGAAAGACAGAGAGAGGGCGAGGAGCAGTGCAGAGGATTAATGGAAGGAAACGTGAGCAGGAGTCAGAGCACATAAGAATTCACAGGGTGCCTTGACCCATATTCCTGCAGCCAGGAGATAGGCGAAGACAGAGAATACTAAAATAATGAGCAGACTAAAGACATTTTCACTGATTTCCTTCATTAACTGGAGAGAAGAAAGTCAGACATGGAGGTTTTTGCTTTGGATCAGAAGAAACACTTTAGAGCTTAATTCGTGGACGCAACACAATTTTTAAGTCAATATTGTGACCTAAAATATATTGTGGACAAAATGTCCCTTTCCTTTTCCACCTTTCCACCTGATCTCTCGAACCTGTGCGCTGACGTTAACATGTAAAAAGAGAATTAGTTTCACCTCTGTCTGTGTGCACATATGTGTGTGTATGCGTACAAAATAACTCAACAATGCATGGGCAGATTTTCACCAAACCTGATGCAAATATTTCTTGAGTGTTTCTCTAAAGATGATTAACTTTTGGAGTTGATCACTCAAACAGTGAAATGTGATCCAAAAAACTGATTTTCCAATATATCTCCACAAAAATAAAATGTTACAGAGACAATAAAAAGCTTAAATTGATCAGAAAATGATTCCCCATCATATTATATCACATGATTAATGACATCATGAGGAAGTAAAGAAGTCAGATGATGCATAGTTCAAAAATGCATTTTCCCAGGTATCACTGCATCTTGTAGGACTTAAAATAAAAGCACAAGCTTAAAGAGGGTATGCATTGCCTCTCCAATGCTTTCTTGCTATCTCTTATTTTTTCTGTGTTGGTTCTTCTGTCAATGGCCCGAACCAATAACATCAGCTTAGTTCTCCGAGCTGCAAGGTGAGAGCGATAACAATCTACGAAATGTAATCGATTTTAGTGCTTCGGGCTTTAAAACACATGGGGCGTTGGCCTACACGCACACACCCACACACACACACACACACACACACACACACTTAAGGGTGACTTGTGTGCGCTGTAGCTGAAAGCATCTGGAGCCAAAAGAACACAGGTCTGCTCTGTTAAGCAGCCCAATGCCTTGTAATGTGGATGTATAAGCCTTCAAGGTGTGTGTGTGTGTGTGTGTGTGTGTGTGTGTGTGTGTGTGTGTGTGTGTGTGTGTGTGTGTGTGTGTGTGTGTGTGTGTGTGTGTGTGTGTGTGTGTGTGTGTGTGTGTGTGTGTGTCCCTTCACTCAGTGAAACTGTCACAGCTTCCAGGTCACTGCTCATGTGGAGAGAGAGCTCAAAAGCTCAACCCACCTTAATTTTCAGAAGGTCTGCACCATGAAAAATTGTAATTGTCAAAACAATAAAAAGGTTTTTCATGACTCTGGTGTAAACTGAATATAATTTTGTCTATTTTATCACAGAAATGTTGAATACTGGATCTTTGTATTTACTGTATTTGGATGTTTTGACACTGGTTACATGGAATTTAAGACAAATACTAATTTGCTTCTTTTCTTGTGATTTCATTTCTAAGACATTATATTTTGAGATATGTTAAAGATAAAGAACGAACCTAACAGATGATAACGGAGCTGTCCATGGTTTCTTCGAAAGAGGAATATTTAATTGTATTACATGTGTGTTTTGAGAGTCGACAACATCTAATAATTAAAGTGCAAGAGAGGACACACAAACATACACATACACACTCCAACAGCTGTTACAACAGCAGGAAACTGTACCAACTGCTCCTCTTGACAACAAGGCTTTCCTTGTACAACACAAGTGTGAGGGGATTTGTCATCGAGTGTAAAGGAGACAAGTGTTTGTGGAACAGCACAAATGGTCGGTGCAGGGTGAGACCCATGAAACCACAAACAAACACGCTGCAAACTGATGTTGACACTTTAAGGACTGTTACAGTGGTTCTGCACAAACACTCCAGTGAATCCCATGTTCTCACGGCATTCTTTAAGCTTTTTTAATTCTCACATTTCATAACTTCCAGGGGCTCATTGGTTTCAAGTACTGCTACAAACACTGAAATCAGACCATTATTTCCAGGTTACTCTGTCAGTTCTTATTAGAATTTCAAACATTCATTTGAATATGGTGTGAAAGTTCAAATTGGAACTGTAATGACCTCAACTTTTTAAACATGCAGTCTAGGAGCTCATCAGACTGTCTGAAGTACATCGTGATCCAGCAGAGATCATGAGCTGATGTGATCTCTCAAACTGTCAGCTTGACCTACTGCGTGCCCTCTTGACTTATCCGTTAAGTAAGGGCAAGGTCACACGAGGTTAACGGCAAGTTAATATTGCAGGTCAAAGTTCACTACAGTTTAACTCAATGCGAAAACAATTTACCTGCCGGCAGGAAGCTAATATTTTATTCGCCTCCTTACTCACACTGATTAGAAGAGAACAAGAAGCAAAGGTTCGTCTCTGATACTTTTTCGTATATGTGACCACTAAGCCAGTAATGTTACATCATTTTGTTACGTAAATGCAAGCAAAGCCGTCCTGAGCGGACAATCCCCTCACAAATATATTGATTATAATGATTTTAGAACTGGATTTTTGGAATAAATTCAACATCCCTTCTTTGGATACATTCTGCTGGAACAATTAAAACCATTTTGACAACTGTTGGCTTTTAAATTAACAAATAATGTCGGTTGGTTGACTAATCTACATAACAACAGAAAAGAAAACTCAAAATCTCGCAATGTCAAAGAAAGTAATACAAAAAAAACCGCTGACAAGCAAATACACGGACTAGAGTGAAAAGATAACATCCTGGTGGAGGTAATGACATAAGACCACAGACTCCCTGCCCTGGGGAAAACCTAAAATGAATATAAGATAATAATTATTTTCTATCTTCTGATAAGTCCAACAACCATAAGATGGTTTACTCAACATTATTGATATTCATGGGATCAATATTGACTCTAATAAATATTCACTTGGCTAAACAGACAGTGGCAAACCCGGTTTGAACAGCTGCTGAAGTCATCATCACTCCTGTCTGCTCCTGCATGGAGCTGCTGACACTCATCCAGGTCGACTTAAAAGGATGTAGTGGGCTGATATTCAGTGTTTGGCACGAGACTGACAGCCGACTGAGTTTAAACCTGAGACCACGGGACCTCTCTGGACATGGAGGGGTCTCACAGAGCGACACAGGAATGACAGAGGCAGGAAAAGAAAGTGACAGAAATGAAGCAGGAGAAGACATGACGGTGAGATGAGAGATGGAAAGAGAAACTGGATAGCGTCTGTCAGCGAACCTGGCTATGATGTGGGTTGTGAAACTAAAGTATTTGCTCTCAGGCACCAACTGATATCAACCAAGACAAACACCTACTCTGTACAGTTTAAAAACACAGCTCTGGATTACTTTTAATATCGATGAATCTATTATCATCTCAACTAATCAATTATTTGAAAATATACACAAAGTATGACAGTTTACTCTCATATATAAAAAGTAAATAAATATATAAAAAAAATTGGTTTTAGAAGCTTAGAAACAGACTTGCATTACATTTTTTTCAAATTGGAAATAATGAATAAACTGATTGTTAAAAATGAGATTTTAAATACCTACAGAGCAACTTCCTGGTTCAACTTTGACCGACTGTACTTATTACTGATGCATGCATGCACTTTTACAAAACGGTGGTTAAATAAAAAAGAAATTCACAAAACATTAAAAGTGTAAACAGGAACATGGCAGAAACTCAGAGGGACAAAAACACAGATACAGATTTCCTCCAACAAGCTCAATGACCCAAACTGATTTAGCCATTCAGCCTGAGGAGCTGCTCAGCCAACACTATGACACCGTAGACAAGCCTCAGATGCTCTCACATTGGCAGCTGCTCTGTGAAGAATGAGTCCAGATTCAGCCAGATTCATGAGCTGAATTTAATGAGTCTGCTTATTTGTAAAAAAACGGCTTCAATGTGTTTCTGCATTGAGCCCAATTGTCCCTGAGCTCTTTGGTAGATGGATGTTGCATCGTTACAAACCTTCCAAAGGGTCTGGGTGTCCAACAACCTTTTTCCAAACCTCTTTCCAAAACTAGAACGGCTACTAAGAGAGTACGGTCAAGCTGCAACAAATTGCTCTCACTTCTAAATATTAGTCCCCTAAATATTCATTGGAAACCTATGAAAATGTCAAAATATGCCTGATGTCACAATGCTGGAAGAAAAGTAAAGAAAAGTCCTGGATCAACCCCAAATTGTAATGGGTTCTGTCTTGACCCATGTCCCGTCCCTACGCCAAGTTTCGTGGAAACTAGTTCAATAGTTTCGGTGTAATCCTGCTGACAAACAAACGGACAGGGGTGAAAATATAACGTCCTTGGCAGAGGTTATGAAAACTTCATAATGATCGGCAATAACAAACATTTTTTAAATATGGTTCATGTTCATGTTAATTCAATCTTAGTTTTATAAATTGTGACCAAATTATTTTTAAATGTTGATTTTTTATTCATGATCCATATTTGACAAGCAGATTTCCTCCGTTGTTAGGTGTCGCTTCTTTCAGTGGAGACTTATATCCAAGATAAAGGCCTATATCCCACCTAAAGATCTAGAGATCTATGCCTTCATATCTCCTCGACTTGATTACCGTAATTCTCTGTATGTGGGCTTAGACCAGTCATCCATTCAATGCCTGCAGCTCGTCTAAAATCCTGCTGCTCGCCTCCTGACAGGAATGAAAAAGAGGGACCATATTGTGTTGCGCTCCCTCCACTGGCTTCCTGTTCGTTACAGGATCGATTTAAACATTTTGTTGTTAACTTTTGCTGCACCTGGATTTTCCTAAAACTAGGCTCATGACCAGAGGCGATCAAGCCTTTGCAGTAGCCGCCCCCAAACTTGTGGAACAGCTTACGACTCCAAATTAGATCTGGCTCCTCTCTTGCACGCTTCAAATCATTGTTAAAGACACATTTCTTCTCTGTGGCCTTCTTTGAGTTCTGGAGTTGAGAATGTTTTTATCCCAGCAGATTTTATTTTATTATGATATATTGCCTGATGTCTTGTTATACCTTTTAATTTGTAAAGCACTTTGGTCAACCAAGTTGTTTTAAGCTGGTGGTCACTAACCTCCGATAACATCAACTGGTGGTAGGCATTAATTAGCAAAGTAGAATATACAAGGGATATTCTCCATCTTGTCCTAGTGCTGCCATACAAGCCAGTAGCCAGTCAGATTTAGCATTAGCCTCAGTGTACCCTCGAGTTCGGCCTGTATCATTGATCAAGGCCAAAACACTTGACGATGCTAAAGTGCACAACTGAGGTTATGTCCATAACATCCGCTGGTGCCCGCTAACATCTACTGGTAGTTGGTAACTTAAAGTGTCCTATATTCAAAAAAATAAATGTGCTATATGAATAAAGCTGACATTGACATATGAATAATTCCAAAAAGTTATATTTAATTGGATTTAAAAATGTCCTGAAGCCTTGAAACTCACGAACAACACAAATGAACACAGATGTTATGACCGTCGGCTCAGGACAACACGAGCCTGACCCTCTATGAGCTGAATGAGGCAGAGAGAGAAATCTAAAACCAGGTACAGGTGGACTATCTCATGACATGACGCGGAGCCTCTTTCTCAAATGAGCTGTAATTTGGTCCCCGGGAAGGAGGCGGGGCCAAGAGCAAAAGGAGGGGATTTGAGCGACAGGGGTAATGACCAATCAACTCTCTCCGCCCGCTTGTAACGAGGCCAATCAACAAGAGTCGTTAAGTTGCCGGCGACGCAGCAGACGGAGCATCTGTCTGCGCCAGATGGAGCGTCACGTGAGGGCGCGCTAAGGTGCCTCAATTCAAGACCGATGTTTACGTGCAAAACGTACAATCGCTCTTAATATGAATGCGTGTCATCACCGCAGCGACTCTCAAACTGCGGTGGAGTGGCCGCAAATTGAGAGAGAGGCGCAACAAATAGCGGGATTTGACATTCTAGAAGCCACCTACGACACCAGAGGAGAGTTTCCAACCCGCTACAACGTATCAACATGACGACAACGTTCAAACAGCAGCTGCTCGAAACGTTGTAGCAGAAGAAACACGCAGCGACACTCGCCACAATAGTTGCGGCACAGGTAGCGATGGTTCTGCGTGAAAAAACACCCAACAGCCGCTAAAACCGCTCCAACAACCAGAAGCCGGGCACGCGTAATTGCGCATAGATGTAAACAGTGTGAGACTCCTGAACTCGAAACAATGAGGGGTAATGGACACGCATCTAATTACCTTGACTGCCGCGGTGTCCGTTGCGTAATATTTGAAGTGACACCGCTTTACTCACCCCGTTCTCCCGCCCGGTAACGTGCACGACGTCCGCCGGTAAGAGGCTGATGTGTATGGTCCACGCACGCGGCTAAACCTGCCTGTCAGATAGGTGGTCCCTGTTCTCCAAGTTACAAGCGCCGCGGATCTGTAAAGCGTTTGCGTAAAAGGCACAACCAGCCCGAAGAGGAGAATAACCCCCCTCCCTCCCCACACCGGGTTTGAAAGGGATTAACGGGAGGCAGGCGGAGACGAAGCCGATCAAACTCACCTCTAACGCCCGGCGGCTGAGGATGTGTCCAACTGTCACCCCCTCCAGCTGGCTGCGCGTCTTTATATAGATCCACCGCGCGTAAAAATAGAGCGTTTCACCTTCCCGTCCTCCTCTGCGCTGTTTACCGGACACGGTGCGCACCGAGGGCTGACGCGGTGATACTGTGATACGGGCTGCGGGAGACTCCTCCGCCAGGCTCCCACGGCCGGAGGTGCACACAGTCAATATGGCTGACGAACTTGCCGTACCGAGGCGTGGTGAGTCCTGCAGATTCACCCCCTCCCTCACCCCGGCGCTGACACTCTGCAGAGCTGCGGGGTGTCAACCAGGACTCCTTGACTTTAACACAGGACCCAGCCAGGAGACGTTTAATACTGCAGAGACCCCTCTGGCCACACATGCTTATATAGAGTATAGTTCACCCCTGACAGGATATGGAGCATGCAATTTGCCACACACGTTTATAGACACGTTAGAGTAAATATCCAGTGTGGTTTTGCAGCCTGGTTTGTGGAGATGCACGAAATGCAAGAGTACTTAATTCCACCTGGTTGCTTAGTCCACATGTAAAACTCTACAGTAAAACTCACCCCAGTAATAAAAACACCTGTACCAGTCACATTACCATTACCATTAAACAGAACGGTGCGTGGCTGCAGATGACTCCACAGTGTGGCTACTCCTTTGTCTTCCCTTCCAAAAAGCTCCACACACATTCAATGATCAGCCACAAAATCAATCATCAGTCAACTCGAATGGCACTCAACGAACAATGCCTTCTCCAAAGCCCAACACTCACTTAAATCCAACCAAGCCGCACTAAATTACACACAATCATATCATATCAAATCAGAAGTTTTTGAGTAATTCTGCTAACAACCAAACACACAAAGAAGAGTGTTAGCAGATATCCATTTTCCTGTAGTTCGGACATTGCTTTTATTTTGTAATAATGCACAGTATTATAAATCAGTATCTAATCTCTTATAATTGTGGTTTATACTCAATATTATTCTCTAAAAGGCATAAAAAAACCTTTCAATACATTTCAGTGTGCATCCTTACTATGGCGCACCATCGATGGTAGAGCACATTTCGTTCTTTTTATCTTTTATCTTCTCGTTCATTTTGCTCACACCACATTTAGGAGTATCCTAAGTAAGTCTAAGTACGTCCAGAGTGTGTTCAGAGCCACGACAGAGCTGCGTTGAATTCCAACATCTTCACTCCACAGAAAGAATAGTCGGATTAAAATAGAGGCCAGATTATAATGACAGATCTCCTGGGAGGCTGATTCATCAGTTTGCGTCTGTAACCCATTTAAACATCACTGACATGAATGTGAAACGTTGTGAGGAAAATGAAAATGTGAAACAGAAACCGCAGATGATCGTAAATGTCCTTTTGGTTATTCTACAACATGCACCATTATGCAGATGCACTAAATCATTCAGTTTCATGTTCTTCACATTCCTTCCAACTTTTGGTTCCTCTCCTCTTCCAAACCTCCTAAAGGCCGCGTCCTTTCACTTTCTGTCCCCAGGGGTTTTTCAGTCAGCAGTTTAATGAGGTGATGTGAAACATTAAACTGGTTTAATGTAACCTCACGGGTCCTCTACAGTGACACAGCTGGTAGTTATTCTGTTCCAAAAACAAACATGAACATGAATCTTTGCCACCATTTTTTATTTTCACAGTTTTATCCAGAGATTCATGAGTCCAGTTAATAAGACCCAGTGTATTTATTTCAAACTTGATCCATATCAGTATGAAAATAAAACTAAATACAGAACATGAACCCAGGAATTAAAACGCATACAGGTTTTACATTTAGGTCATTACTCTCTGCAAACATGGTTTGTCCATCTAGTTTCAGCAAGAGTCTAAATGGATCGTTGTTTTTATTATGTTTTTGTTTTGTTTCGCATTGTTGTATTGTACTGTGCAAAGTTCAGTTGGCTATGAAAGGGTCATTTTAACATCATCTGTATGAAATGTGCACCCACTTATGTTATTGTACGTATCACCATATCGTACGTAACTGTGGAATCTGTCCGTCTCACATACAAATACATTTTTATACAAAGTTTTACTGCTTTGTTCTTTTGTTTGCAACATTTAAATCTGTTCTTTTGCTTTGTGACAATTCCTTTTACAGTTTAATTTTAAGCACCCGGCACTGTCTGTATACAAGCTGCTCAGTTGAATGATTATTTTCCATTTCATTTTAAGAACCTGTGAAAGTTGTAAGGTTTCAAGATGCTGGTTAGGCTCAACATATTTTTAGGTTGAGAAACACTGACATCATGTGGCTGATAAGTGTAAGACACCAGTTTGTTCGTTGGTCTCCAGGGCAACATGAGATACAAAGCACTGCAGTAACCATCCTAAGAACAGAAATTATATTCTATAGGTTGTAGTGATGAAGCATATCAAAGTCAGCGAAGAAATGATTGTATAAATATATATGCTTTCAGTTCTGGAAGTATATTAACCTATTCTTTATTGTACTGTCTTTTGGAAAGCAAGTGTCAGAGTTCAGGGCAAATACCTCATCAGTGAGGAGCCTGTGTGGCTGTAGACTGTCCCTGATGAACCGGCGAATCCACCTCAAGCACCCAGTCTGCTGTTGTCGCTCATGGTAGGTTTGTATTCTTTAAGTGACCCTGACCTCTGACCTCCAAAGGAGAGAGACAAATAGGTGAATGGAAAAAGAAAAGAAAGATCTGAGTTAATCATGGTAATAGATTGAGGTTTAAAAAAAAGAAAAAGAGAGGGAGACGTTTTGTGATCTTTTAATAACTGGACACAAGCAATATGAACAAAAACTGTAATCATCCAACCACTAGAGGGTGTGTGTTTGCAGTTTTCTTTCCCCCTGACCTGAAATTCAAGACATCCTTCAAACTCATGTCATTTTCTTACCATCAAATGGGTTTTAAGTCAAAACACGTTGTTTTTTTCTCTGATTATCAACAACTTAATGAAAATGTTTTAAACTTTTGCTTTAAACTGCCAACAAATACCATGCATTGTCTTTAAATAGCTGACTAAACGGACAATCTTTGCTTTTATTTTGACTCATTCAATGAGATTAGTCCTGTTCCCAAAGCAACTATATGATATGTCTCTGATAAAATATTAATAATCATAAATAAAACCAAGAACATAATAAAAAGCAACTAATAAAGCAAAGTGGGGTAAAACAGATCAACTCCAAAGTGTGTGTCATCCTTCACAACTGCTGACAGTGTTCACACTAATACTGAGCTTCCCTCTGCTGTATTAGAAGTAAAAGTGGTCTTTTTGAATGAAGTCTGATTCTAAGTAACTTCTGAAATGAACAATTCATTTCTTTTATGGTTCTATTCCTAGAATTATTCATAATGTGCCATGTTTGACTTTTAAAAACCTGGAGAGCGCTCACATCCAGAGTTGACACAACACACCTCTGCAGAGATTTGCTTAAGATTGCAGGTGCAGCGCATGTGTGTGTTTGGAATCAAATCTTTGATGTGTCCTGTTTCATTAGCGAGCCTCAGGAAAAGGTGGCTGCACAATGACCTTCAAATACAAGCTCAGGCTAATCTTCCCATGTGATGATTATTGTTACTGTAGGCTTTTTTTTTTTTCATCTCCTGGCAGGAAATATCAGAGCGAGTTGTGTTTTGGTGAAAGCAGATGAGCTTTTACTGATGAGCGCACATTTATTATGAAACAAGGCTACTATTTATAGGTATTTTGTGCATAAGAGAGATGAAATGATTAGTTTAACAATTTAGTCAATTGACAGATAATTTATTGACAACTTAATTTGAAGCTTTTTCAGCTGCTCAAAATACACTTTTTAAAGATGTCAGTCAATGCTCTTGATGGGTAGTTTATACATTCATAATAATGATTAATTGAATAGAGTTTGCATATGCATGTGCAGCATATTTTATCTTGAGATATTGTAAATGCTCAGTCTTATTTCATCATATGTGATGTATTAATGACTTCTATAACATTTTCGTGAGAGGAAAAATTTGGGGTTCTGGTGGATATCCTTTAAAAACTGTCTATATACCTTAACTGTAAAACCTTTTAAAGTAAATTATATATATATATATATATCTTTAGAATAGAATTTTACTCTCAGACCCTTAAATATATTTTTTCCCACAGGAGCAAAAACACATTGGAGAGTTCTCTTTGCCCTGAATTTTAAAAAGCATATAAATCATGCAGGTAGAAGGAATGCATTATTATGTGCATTTTCTGATTTAAGACCACATTGCATGACCTTTTTGTTTCCTCCATGGCCACAGAGGGGCAGCAAATCACCACTTGATTTTATACAGAGACACACACACACACACACACACACACACACACACACACACACACACACACACACACACACACACACACACACACAGTACATATACACTCCCTTTGTATTTCTCTGTTATCTGGCATATTAAACAAACAGCACTGGACTGTTTAAAGTATGTTAACATGTGACATTCTTTCTCTATTGATTCCTTGAAGTGTTGAGTAAACAGATGTTTGATTGATGTTTGATAGAAGAGTCAATAAAACTCACACTTCTCATTATGTCGGCACCCTGAGTCAGTTAACGGTACAGTACAGCTTACAATGGCCCACATGTTTGCATATGGAGGTGGTTGAACATTGTGACTGAACGCTCTCTGACCTTGATTGAACTTTGTGGAATTTCTACAGCAGGCAGAGGTTTTGGAAAACCAAGACACTGTGAATCATTTATAGTGAAGCTTTTATCTTATTCTCACCACAGAGACGTCTCCATTGTATATGAATCCTTTCTGGGCTGAGTAAAGGACACAGTGATGTTATTCTTTTATTGTCCTTGTCAACAAATCCCATGAAAAGACCAAAACTGATCATTAACGAATCCCCAGAACATTGTTGTGCACGTATCCAAACCCTGATACACTGTATTTTATAGCTCTGCGTCTTTGAGCTCCATTAACAATTATAAATGAACCACATTACACTGATGGACATTTTCCTTGATTGCCATGAACCTTTAAACAACTCTGACTCAATCCCACACTTATATCCTACATGGAACAACATACAGAACATTTAAAACTCCTTTTTATCCTCAGGGCAATTTATTTTACCTCCTGCTGTTCTTGTTTTAACTGATTTAGTTGCTTTCCCCTTTGTTTTTGTTTTGTATTTATTCCCATTGATTTTACTTGTGCTCTTGTTTTTGCTAGTTTGCACGTTCTTTTGATTTTTATTTGTGTTTTCTTGGAATGTTTTGTTTATTTTCTACACACAGCTATATTGTAAATGAGGTCTCTACCTCAATGTGTTCTTGAGTAAAGTAAAGGTTGAATGAATATATCAACAACAGCTGGGAAACACTCACCATTCAGGTGAGCTATATAATACAGTCCCTACCCATTTAGGAAACTCATATATAAATATGTGTCTTCATAACCACAAATGTATGGCTGAATCTTTGGGAGACAGGCTCATTGGTTTTGTTATTTTCATAGGTTAGACCACTCTTACATTACTATGGAAATGTGATGTTACTTTTATATGCGTCTCGTCTTTGTTGCATGGAAAATGTACTTAAACACATTTTAATACGAGTTATAGAACATGACCTTTGCAATAGCCAGAGACGGCACATTTTGAATCCATCATCTCACAACCCCACGACTCCACTTCTGGCATTTCTAACATTTCAGCTGCTGCCTACCACCTCACAGAAAACAGGCCAAAAATGAATAAACCTGCTTTTCTTAATCTTCCTCCACATATCATCTCCATATTTTACATATCATCTCAACGCAGTTAATTCTGCCTCATTTCTGTGGGGTTTTGTTCGGGTAACCAGGGCGACGCAGATTTGGACGCTCAACACAGAGTTTGGCGTTTCCTGCAGGGTGACGTGATGTTTTCAGCTATGTGGAGAAGAAACGGGGGAAACCTGCCATCAGTGGCCTCTGGATGCCAAGTGAAATATTATTCCAGTGGAATAATATGCTTCTGGCTGGAAAAGTGCTGAATAAATCATATTTCTGATTCTATCTTTTGTAGAACTATGATTGTAATTCTCACGATTATGACTGGGGGGGTGTCTATCATGATGTAAAATGGGAAAAGAAATCTAATGAAAGTGTTCACTGTGCTGCTCAGGAGTTGGTTTGTTGAAGGGACGTAAATAATAAATAAATGAATGAAAAGCATTTTCATACTGTAACTGTGCCATATACGCATATATATATATATATATATATATATATATATATATATATATATATATATATATATATAATCACTATATGATGATGAATGATTGATTAAGACCTTTTGCAAACTATGAACGTGTTCATCATGCAATCAATTTGCATGTTATCGATATTTTTAAACCCTGTATCCAGTCAATGTGATCTTTCACATCAACATGGAATTTCTCTAAGCAATACTTTGCGTCCCAAGGATAATTTTTGGCTTCCGACATGGACACAACTTACCAACCAGAATGGCTGCTCTTGACAAAATCCAGTATGAAGCAGTAGTAGTGGTAGTAAAGCAACTTTCTCCACTATCCAGTCTGATTTGAAGTTTATTTTTTCGATTTCTTTAATACATCTATGATCCCAACTTTCCTTTCCACAGGTGTGATTTTTATCCTTCGAATTCATCCTCAATGAATTCAATTAGCTTCAGAACAATTCGCCATTGACGTGCAGACCTTTAATCTAAAAAGGTGTACTTTTTATCTCTAATCTTATTGGTTGCAACGTTAATGCATTACTTCACTATATATATATAATTTTCTAACTTCATAGTGACATCATGATGACATGTAAACTGTATATAGCCCTGTTAAGGTTGGAGATATATTGAAAAATGTGTTTATATATTATAAATTGACCGTGACCTTTGACCTTAGACAAATCATCTGCATAGTTAATCATTTGGCGATAAACTACTGAGTTGTATTCCCAGTGAGTTTGGAGAAAATCCGTCCACGTGTTGTTGAGTTATTTTGTACATACACACAGAGACAGAGGTGAAAATACCGACGATGCTGAAACGCAGGGTGATGAATAAATAAACATTGAGACATTTTGAAATTTGATTCTCACAATTTGCTGTTATGCTGTGCTGCACATATGCAATAATATTATTATACACCTCGGTAATAAAATGCTGTACGTACTGTAAATAAGAGTAAAATGAGGCCAGCAGAATGTTTCTATGTTGTTTGGTTGGATTATCGTCACAGTGTTCACGGTGCACGTGCGTGTTCACATGCTGGACAATCAATCACGGTGACATGTGGCACGTGTTGCCTTCAGCCTGAGACCCTCAGTGTGTCCATGGCTTTATATGGTGGAGTCGCAGCCTCAAAGAGCTACAGCCCAGACACACAGAGGTGAAGAGAAGTGGAGGGAGGGATGAGGAGAGCACGTGAAATGAGAATTACGTTGAAATTCAAGATGACAAAATGCAGCAGGAGGAGGAGGAGGAGAAAACAGAGTGAGTGACAGAGAAAACAACAGGAGAAAAGAAAGCGAGGGAGGAAGAATAATTCAACAACATGACTCCTGTGGCTTTTTGAGATCTAAGAGTTTGGAAAGATGTGATAGGTCAGGCTGACTTCTGCTTCTATACAACTTGTATCTAATATTTCAGAGTTTTTGACATCCAGTCTATTGTCTATGATAAGAATGTTCTCTGATTAATAGCTGAAATCAAAAAGGCCGACGAAAAATCAGCAGCTGTACATCAAGCCAACTTTTGTTTTCAAGAAGTTTAGCCAAAACACTCTTTGAAAGTATAACTACAGCTGTTTTCAGACACGCACTGAATATTCTCCTGGAGTTATCACGAGGGGCTGAGAACGCAAGCGTCCAAGTCATATGTTCGTGAAATTCTCCAGGTTTTGTCCTGCTAGCCCCCGAGTAAAAACTCCAGAGAGGGTCTGAGTGAGCCAGTGTGAGGAAAATGTCAGAGGATTCACAGGAAACGAGTGGGAACTTTGATGACATGTTTCTAACATGTGACGGATGCAAAACTGAAAAACAAAACAAAAACAGAATGCAACTATCGATGAAAATAGAGGAGCCATCAAATGAAGAATCAGACGAAGATGTCAACTTTGAAAGGCCGTGAGATTCAAGAGCTTTTATGCTGTCATGTCCTGCCTCCTGCTGCTTGTCCCAGGCTCCAGCCCTCACCTGAATGTTCCGGACATTTTCCTTTTGTTCTGAACTCGTCTGAGCCGCACAATATCCTGCTGCGTTCTTCACATGTGAAGGACAAACGCCAGGGAAAGGGTCAGAACTTCCTTCAGAGTTCATGTCTGAAAACTGCTCAAGTCACAGTAAGTATAGCAGGTCAAAGCTGCAAGTTGTTTTTCTTTGGCAAAAAGAATTCATTCATTTTCTCATCCAGATAACTTTGTCTCACGCTGGTGTTTGTTTAAAACTTGTCTCAGTGCCCAACATGACTTATTTTCAGCCTTAATATCAGCAAAACATTGGGTGAGTACAATTATTATCAACAGTAAGAACTACAAAAAAGAGATCTAAGTTGTGACGCACTGGTTAGTTCAGCTTAGATATAATATGTAAGAATTCATCATCAAAATGTCTCAAAACAAATTAGACCTATGTTATATATTTTGTTAACTTGTGCACTTAAATTTTTCAAAATGTTTCCAACAATGTTCAAACTCAAAGAAATCCCCAGTTTTTTAAGGTAACAGGACGTTTCATTTTGTCGCCTTTTAATTGCGTCATATCATCTTTAACTGTGACTTTGTCCATCTCTGCTTTAACTTCAAACACGTGTTTTTTCCTTCCACTGTCTCTTAATGGATCACAATTATTCATTGCATACAAACATACATACAAACGTATCGTTCTCCTGCAGGTCATCCACTAACCTGAAGGTCGGCGGTTTGATCCCTTTCTCCCCCATTCCACATGCCGGACAGTGTGTGAGTGATGTATGATAGAGAAAGTGCTGTATGAATGTGTGCGTGAATAGCAAAATTGTGCTGTAAAGCGTTTTGAGTGGTCATCAGGTCTTAAAAAGCGCTTTACGAATACAAACTATTTACCATTTACCGAGGTTGTCTGCTCGTCAGGACCAGCGTCTCCTGAAGTTCTGACCTGTTTTGGTATTGAGATGATAACATCTTCTTTTCCGGGAACCTTCAGGCAGAGGGAGAGAGAGGGAAGACGTCTCCCTCCAAACTCAGCACTTTGTCTGAACCCTCTTGCCCTGTAAGTGTGAAGGAGTTTGTGTTTGTTTTTATGCACCTGCGATAGAAGCAGGAATTCATCACGCCACCGCTCTGATCCAGGTCAGCGTGGCAGCTCAAGTACAAACCATGACCCAGTGTCCCTCTAAAACAGAGGGGCAGAAAATGTTAATCAATTTACTCTGATGTATTAAGATGCAAACAGTTTGAATGTACACAGATCAAAAGATGATATTCCACTCCGTACGAAACTGTGGATGTGACCCCAGGTCGCCCTGAACCTCATTAGAAACGTGACTCCAGATGTAAACACAGTATTTTTCAATTTAGAATTGTTTATAAATGGTATTGTGGAGTAAATATTTGAAGAGGAAGGCAAGCCTGGTCAGATTTCTATCATGCTTGGTTTATATTTTCCTAAGTTGCTCACAGACACAGAGACACTCAAGATGATGTTTTTCTCACGTGATTTCATTACAGAAGAAGGTCGGACTGAAAGTCACACGTGACTCTGGAAAAACAGATGAAACTGACGCATGCTGAGTCTGCCAATGTGAACGTTTTTAGTAGGATATCTCTGCTTTTGCTTTTTCAGTAGAGAGCATCCATCTCTCTCAGAGTTCCCTGACATTTTGGAAATAAACAGAACATAATAGTCATGAGAAATATTTCTAGAGTTGTGCAAACCAAAGAATATTTTTTTTAGGAGCAGGAAACCAGCCTCAGTCAGACCCTGGTTTCATTTCTCTACTTGCTCTCACAGGCCTGAGCAGGGGGTGAAACTGTCAGAAATAAACCGACTGCCTGCCGTGTGCTGAGTCTAACCTTTTACTTGCTCTCCAGGCTAAAAACCACCTCAGCTTCATTTCCCAGGCTTTTAACAGGAGGGTTTGTTATTTAAATGTCATTTCCATATCTGACCCTGCAGACCTGTGTGTTTTCAGGGTCTCTACAGTGTTTGCATTTTAACTGTACGACCAGGTAGACAATACTAGACCTCTATCCTTGCTGCAACGTGTGTGAGTCTCTGTTTGCATACACATATCTGCTCTCTGGCTCTTACTGTGCGTTCACCTGCTTCATTCTATTTTGATGACAATTTTTATAAAAAAAATGGAACAATGGAGGCATCATGTCGACCAAACACTACATTTGTTCAGCTCCTATTTGTCCTCAAAACCATTTGGCTCAGATTTCACCACCGAGGCAAAACAGGTGCAACAAGTCCTGTGAAATAAAACATTTACACTACACAGTTTAAACCATTTTGTAAATGAATCTTCCTTATTTCAAAAGTTGAAGTTGAGGTTCTCCCTCTGCTTGTTCCACCACAGTTCAAACTTTAACCTTTGACCTCGCTGACAGCCTTTTTCTGAGAGTGCGACCTCTTCTCAACCCTGACAGGAGGCAACGCTTTGATGCTTTTGGAACTTGACAGCTCCTTCACTCTATGTCTTCCTCTCCACCTGGTTTTCTCTCTCGATTTTTATCTCTCTGTCATACATTTTCTTCCAGGTTTGCTCCTCATGTTGAGTTTTTGCTTGTTTCCAATTATCGTCAATTTGTATCAGAGACAATCCTCACGTCTGCTGCTGTTCACCTCCAGAGAAAACAGGTGCCTCCATGAATTCAGAGTATTCTCTGTCTTATTTCATGCTGAAACAGTCATATTTTCCCTTCTCGTAACACAGGATCTGGAGGTGATACATCCAGCACGTGTTTCTGTCAGATCCAAAATGGCAGATGTTAAAGTGGGAGTGATGCCGTCAGAGGGCCTCATTTGGCCCCTCATGGCAACATGTGAGTGGCCCAAAAACAGCTGAGGCGTGTGGAGATACACGCCAGTGACAGGCCGAGAAGATCTGCATCAATGTGATGATGAATTATCTGTCAATGACGTGATACAGACTGGTTCCAAAATCAGTGAGCCAGCCAGCCAGGTGATATCTTATTGATCTTATACTTCTATTGTTATTATTGTATTTAGAGTGTCGCACGACACACAGATGTTCAAAACTTTCCCAAGATGTGGTCAGACATTTAAATTCCTTTGCTCCTCTCTGGGTAAGATGTTTGCCCTCTGTGGGAGCGACTTGTCCTTCTTCCATTGTTCAGTGTCTGTCTGGACACAGAGTCAGTCTGTCAAACCTGCAATGTAATAATAATAATAACTTTATTTTTAAAGCACTTATCTTAACAAGGTTACAAAGTGTTACAAAATCCATGGCAAAAAATGATTGAACTTAAATAAAAGGTATTCAAATTTGTTCGATTTTAAGCACCAAATCATAACATAATAAGGTCAAGACCTTCAAGTTTAGAGAGAAACACATTTAGATGCATTTAGTAAAACTTTCGTATTAACATTGACTCTAATAACTTCCTGTGATGTTCACAGTTGCTTCACTGAAGAATTAATGAATACTATTTTTGAATAATCACAATATTTATTTATTTACCTTTCAAAACACAGTAAAAAAAATATTTATTGTAAAAACCAGGATTTAAAAGAGTTCATCAAAAATATGAATCTAAAATAAAATAATTAAAAGAAACAGTTTTAACAAAGAATAATATGAATAAAGAAAAAGCGTAAGTAAATCCAATGCGATGGAAAGCAAATACTCAGAATTTATGTGCTTACACTGTTTGGTCCGATCGGCACGCCACATCCTGTCGGCCTCTCGTGACCAATCTGACTATTTTCAAAGAACAAGAAGTCAAAGTTTGTCTGTTTTCACAAAGCTAATAAGGGAGAAACACGCTGCCTTGACCATTTTGTGTGCCACCAACATTTCTCTCTGGTATGTCAGTCCAGATTAGAGGAGATGAAAACATCTAACAGGCAGCTAAACTGTTGCCCTAGCTTGGTCTCTGTTTTCTGTCCCTATGACGCAACATGTCACCATTTCCTAGTTTCACTTTGACTGTGTTTTGGCATTTCGTGTAGGGTAGGGTGAGAAAAAACAGTCACTGAGTTTAGGGAATTGACTTGTGGAAATTGTCCAACCATGCACGAGCCAGAAGACGGCTGACCGAAAGTTTCAGATATTGCTCGGCCGGGAGTGACTGAACTCTACACTGGAAGACAAATGACAAAACTGAAACTCAGTCTGACTGTACAGTCAGGTGTGCGTCCCAGAAATTTGGTAAAAATCTGACTAAAATCCAACAGTGTACACAGCCGACCATTCAAGACTTTAAAAACAACCAGTTAAAGGTTAAAAATCTATTCTAAAACTTACAGGTAAGCAGTGAGGATTGGTGTGATGTGTTTTCTTCTTCTTAAAGGTCTGGCAGCAACGTTTTGTATCCGCTTTCGTCTTTAGATGTCACCACTGCTGTTACCTGAATCAACGGGGTTGCACTCGTTCAGTCTGCAGGAGAAAAGAACACGGACCTTAGATCTGCGGATTAAAGTCGTGACCTGATCATAAATCAAAGATTAATACTATTGATTAGAAGGTTTATCCACTCAAACTCGTAATGAGGCTGGACTTGGCCTATGGACCTGCTCCCACACACACACACACACACACACACACACACACACACACACACACACACACACACACACACACACACACACACACACACACTGCAGCCCGCTGAATAGGCTGGTGAATGACAGCTGGTGAACTCCAGACAAATGCTGGGCTGTGAGCCAATAGAAATGCAGAAAGTGGGTCAGCATGGTAGATTATACTCCCATCAGTGATGGAGACCTGCCTGGATATTGTTTTTATTCATTATTCCTATTGTTCAGTTAGTCAGATATGACCGCAATTGAACCAAAGCCTCTTATGGCCACTTACAATGATTATATTAATCAGATTTCAGGGCATTTGTAAATCAAATCCCTCTGAGGGATTTATTGAGCTGATGAAAATGTTGTTTCCCTTACTGTGGCAGCTGCTGAAGTTGTTATGTGATGATGTAGAAACCAGTGAGTGTATATAAAGATGGACAACATGTCTCCATAACCTTCTATTGTACAGATATAAAGCCAAAATATCCTGGATATGGTCACTGCCATCTGGCTCTGGTGACGTCATTTGGAGCCAAAGTCTGTGCAGTAGTAATAGTGGAGTGAACCTGCAGTACCATGTCCCGCCCATACACTCGTAAGTCAGTCTCAGCTGTCAATCATGACCCTTCACTCCATTTCTATGGCATCAAATAGCCAATTAAAACCAAACTTATCAGAAACATAATCACTTGAACATACGTCAGTGTGGGTAGAGCTACCTAAAATGACAGAAACCACATTTATTTGATGTTTACTTAGTTTGGTCCATGTCCCGGTCACTAACATGGAGGAGGCGGGGCTTATGACCTGAACTGCAGCCAGCCACCTGGGGCGGTCCAGATGTGAACCAAAGCTTGGGGAGGTTCAGAAAAACATTTATCTGCTTTCATCACAAAGTTTGAGAACTCAGAAATCCACCAAGCTCTGTAAAAATAAACTAGGTTGTGTGTGTTTTCAGCATAGTGAGGTCACATGACACCCTGAGACCCAATGAGACTCTTTTACGGACTGGGTCAGAAAGATTTTACCAGTATGCACTGTCTGCACGGCTTCCAATAAAACAAATGGACCTGCACATTTGAAAATCCTTTTTTCACTTATACATGTAACAAAATGTTCCTGGACATTTCATCAGTCCCAGCAAAACTAAAGATGTTTGTGACCCAATCGTCATTCACTTGGTGCGACAATCGAACCGCTACATAACTTTATGTCACGCAAGTGTCGAGTTTAAGAGTCAGCTGGGGAACATTAAGGCCTTGGCAGACGTGTGCATGATGCGTTCTTCTTTATTTATTTTAAATAATGTTGTACTGAACTGAAACAGTCCAGTTGGTTACATCATTAATTACGTGATATTTTTTACTGTATCCAAAGCACTTTTCATTACTGAGAGGTCAGACACACACAGTAACTGCATCATTTAGCACAGTCGCATCATTCAGGTTCTCCTGGGGAACTTCAAGATGATCCCAAACCAGATGGGATGCATATATAAAAAACACTATATAAATGACCTGCATTTACATAGAAAGGAAAAATAGATCTTTGGAAATGACATGTCAGCATGTTTGGTCAAAACCCAAACCTCATGGGTAATGATGTACATTCTCGATCTTAATTAGCTCAAAGCCACTGTTGTGCAAGAGCTGCAGATTTCCAATATGGCTTCCAGAGGATGTGTTATATCACCTCAAGATCAGCTCTGAGTCACTTCTTGGCTAACGGCAACACAAAACACACACACATCAAAATTACCCATGCTGCAGAGTTAGAACAAAGGTGTGCGTATAGTAAACAAGGAAGCTAACGTAGGGGGTTGAAGGTCATGAACATAATGGTCATCTGTGAGCAGATAATGGGAAGGAATACACTTCGCCTTCACACACACACACACACACACACACACACACACACACACACACACACACACACAACACAGGTACGTTTAATTATATTGTCAGAGTAAACTTCTAATCTTCTGTTCAACTTCTAAATCCACTCATGTCTCTAATTCTACAAAATTTTCAAATTTTGGCATTAATGTTTCACAAGTGCAAAAAGTAACATTTCTTTGAAACTTGACTGTATCAGAGACGTGTCTTCATATCATATTATTATCAGTATGATGTTATCATTAAGTTTTTTCTGGGTTCTCTGATCTGCACATAATTAGCTCTCCATGCAAACTCATCTCTAAGAGTTGACATCATGTGTTCAGTCATCTGATTTCACTGTCAGATGGGTTTGGGTCTTGAGGGTACTGGTGCTGCATTATATATCAAATTCTGCGTGCATGTGTGTGTCTGAGTGTGTGTGCACATGCCTGTGTCACATCAAAGGGCTTACTTGGTAATAAGAGGTAATAAGTGAGACAGATGGTTTTTGTGGTGTAAATTACACACTAAGTGAACAGGGCAGTGACTGATTCTCTTGCACTTTCTCATCTCCCTGTCTTGTTTTTGAAAGAAAAAAGAAAGTAAAAATGTTACTTTGTCCTTGTTAAGCAAACACACACAAACAGGCAGAAGTATTGAAATATTGATAAAGAGGTTAATGCTGTAAACGTTTACGGCGTAAAAGCCATTTGTTAACAGAATAGTCTGTGGGTGTTTTTCTGTGGGTGCCTCTTTTAAACATGAAACAGTCCTCTGACTGTTGCATAACACGAAAAAACGTGGCAACGGGATCAAAACAGAAAGCTGGCCGGCACATCCCGCATATATAGAACAAAGATTTATTTTTTGATCCACAACCAACCATGACTCACATACGTGTCGACCACCAGAGAGGGACAGGGAGCCACAGTGGGGACTTTCGAGGCCTTGATGTTGGGTAGGTGGGGTGTCAGGGGTTCTTGATGCCTTCAGTTTTACTCATAGGTCACAACACCTGACCTCACCTGCCATTTTCTGCCCCCTCATGTCTGTCGCAAACCGTAACAAAGTGCAAACTAAATATAGATATGCATTGATCCACACATAGAAAGTCTCATATTCCCCACTATTTAAGGCAGGTAAAAGTCAGAGATTTGGTACAGGGTAATACCTGGGAAATGTGGAATCTCTGTTAAAATACCTGATTTCTCCATCACTGAAGAATGTTGAATGTTTCCTCTTTCATTCCCACTCCTCCCTGTAACTTTGGTGAGTGAGTACGATCTCCAGTGAGAAGTGTGGAACTGACTGATAGTCGCAGTTTCAACTGCAGAACTGTAGATCAGTTAAAAAGTCATTAAAAATACTCTCTCCAATCTCCAAATCTCTCCAATACTCAATGAGGGAAATTTAAATATCAAGAATTTCCCGAAATAGCCATGTGTACCTATTGTTTTTGCATAATGGGAACAACATTTGTTTCTTCGTATCGTGCAAAAGAGTGTTTTTATAAACTGGGAATATCCTATAATGTTGGTGTAAAAGACGAATAAGAGAGTCAAAGACAATGCTGCTGTGATGACCAAGAACAGACACTCACATACAGGAATCAGGCAAAACTCAAAGTTTAGTCAACAGTTTGAGTTTTAATGTGGGCAGATGTCAAACATGGGAAGGCAGCAGGCGATGCAAAGCTAAAAGAAAAATGACAAAATCCCAAAACAAGCAAAAAGGCAAACAACAGAACAAGGCAACAAAACTTGCAGGGTATAGGCTTCCTATTATGTTGTCACATAGTTGAGCTGCAATTATTAAAGGAGGTGTATTGAAACATTTAATCATGAATTCTCTTGATTGATTTACATTGATATGATGTGTTTTCATTTTTCTGGTTGATAAATTCCTGACTTCATTGTTTTCTCACTTTCCAGCCGCCATGTTCTGCAGACTAACACATGATATCCTTGAGATTAAAGATTCCTTTATTGAGGGATTCCCTGAGACAGATTCTGGGGTTTCCCTGTTACAATAGTTTTAAAATATCTTTAAAGGCTCTTTGGCCTTTTACGGATGGGGAACATGGATGAGACGGTAGGTGGTGATAACAAAGAGGTGGATGAAAGTTTGACCTAATCGCCCTCTTTTAATGTAAGCAAAGGTCAGGCTCATGTCCCCCCTCCCACCCTCACTGGTACACACATGAAAGGGACACAAATACAAAAGCATTTGCACTCGCACGTGGAAAACAGCGGGTAAGTCGCCTGGAGGGTTCCACATGTTAGATAAGAGACTGTGGGTGTGTCCCTGCATGTGCATGTCTGCCTATTCTCCTGTTAAAATCAGGATTTGATGGGGTGTTTGAGGCAATAATCTTCTAAATGTCTGCTTGAATGTTGGGTGTTTGTGAATTTGTCATCATTTTTGTGGTTGAGAAATTATAGGTGAGTGCAAGGGTGCATGTTTGGGTGTGTGAGCTGCACTGAGACAACAGGGAATACTTGTTGAAAAGGGAACTTGAGGCACACATCTCATAGGAAACTGAGCCTTTGTAGATGACAAGAAAATTGAGCAGGGTCATTTTTCGGCCACAGTGTTCATCTTATGTTGGAAGCTTCTAGAGAGACTCACAGAAGCAGGGATGTGTTCATTTCAAGTACAAGACAGCCCAAGACAAGGGAACAAACATTTAGTGATGGTTGGTATACATGACCTTTTCACAAATCACACTGTCTGGCCTGGGAACGCCTCTGTATCCCCTGGAAGAGCTGGAACTCTTGGCTAGGGAGAGGGACATCTGGAATACCCCTACACAAAATATTATTTAAGTGCTTTTACTTTAAAATGCTGTGTGTTATATAAGATGCATCCGAAAGGTCACATGTCCTATTTGAAAATGTTTTAGTCTGACTAAGTGTTTCAAATGAAAGTCTGTAGTACTGCTGCTAGCACTGATTTAGATATGTTTTAATGCCCACCAGATTGTATGGGTAAAAAGCAACCTCTTACATCAGTGTTGGAGGGGGAATAAAATGTGCTGTTTCTGTAAAAACATCTGTTATTTCATGTTTTATAGAAGTCTTACGGTAAAACAATCGTACTGACAAAAGTAGCTCATGTTAAAAATCAATCAAATAATATGTAAATATTACTTAGAAATGTCAGGATATAAAGTAAATAAAACCTAGTTAATTTCAACATTTTCAAATTAGATACTAACTTAGTCTAAGTACAATTTACTAGCAAAATTTGAGTACATTTTATACCTAAGGTTTAAAACTGGAAATTGTTACCGAGCTTTTTTTAAGTAAATGTCACTCCAAATTTTTTTCAGTGTACTAGTTCTGGCACCTCCAGGACCCGGACCCAGATTAGTGGAATACAATGGACAGATGAATCAATGCATGAAACAAGTCTAACACCCGGTCTCGCAATGTTAAAGAAAGACAAAAAAATTGATGGAACCAATCACTTGGTCTGTACCCCACCCTTCCACAAGTTTCAATATAATCGGCTCAATAGTTTTTGCATAAAATACAGCAATGAAAACCAAACCTCCTTGGCTGAGGTAATATGCTGAAAGGACTCAAAAAATACTGCAGTATTTGCTTTACCTCTGTTTTTATTGGATTTTCTTACCTGAATGTGGATAACTTCTCACCTCTGGTCGACTGGACTCACTCTTCGTACATTATATCTGGCACAGCAGTGAAGTCACACAAACTGTCACCAAATCAGCATTAGAGACAATTAAGTTCACACAAAATTATGTATTTAAAAGAGGGAACACTGAGTCCACACCACAAACATGGACGTTCACATGCTTAGAAACATAGATCTTCATGTTCCTAAACACGCTGACATGCTCACACACACACACTCTTCTTCTTCACTGACTTTTGAGCAGGTCTTTGTGCATTTCATCTCCTCCAGTTCTTGGTGTCCTCACATAAATCCTCTCTGCTGTTATGAAACCGAACTTTGTTGGAGGTCTTAAATTCTTCTGAGCTGAAATTTGTGGTATTGAGATGTAAAGCTGTCAAACAGAAAGCTGACATGTTTTTCTTCAAACGACTCTGTTCGTGTACACAGCACCATAAACTACTGCGCAATTATATTTTGTGGGTTTCAGCTTGGAAGAAACAACACTTCAATATGCTGGGACTTTTAAAGCAGGTAGTTATTCCTCTGATGATGCAATATTTTGCATGAAAAGACTCAATTGACGTCAGATGGAGGGTCCTGTGGGGTTTGCTGGGAGAGTTTGCTTTTCACTCAATGCAGCAGGAAAGTGTGTCAGAACAACACTATGTGGTAAATCACCAGGCTTCCTTGGTCAGGGGGTTGCATGCTTTTCGGAGTGGGTCGACAGGACTAACTGCTGTTTTGACTAAATTTCATTAGTTGCAAAGATCCTATTAGACGTGACCTCATTGCACAGAGAGCTGCGCGTATGTTTTGGAATCTCACGTAGAGGCTAATAAACTTCCTTTATCATCCTTGCGAAAACAAAAGCAAACCTTTCTGTTGCCAGGAGTACGGCTGAGGGTGTAAGACACCTCAGACACCAGGAACAAGCCATCAGACAAACACACACTCAAAAGAAAACAACTGTTGGCCTCAAAGTTTGTAGCATCTTCCATTATTTAGGACAACAGCTTGTGAGCTTCATTCATCCATCATTTAACCTCCACAGAAACCCAACATAAACAGGGAAACATGCTTCAAGCAGAGACTAACGCTAACAGCCAACCATACCACCAACAAACAGCCCAGATAGACCAGTGGATTATGCTGCAGCAGCAGTTAGCTGTGCCAAGGAGGTTGTGTTTCCACCTATGTCTGTTTGATTGTTGTGAGGATTCCGCAAAAACTACCACACTAATTTTAACCAAACATGGTGGAGGCATGTGGCCTGCTCCCTGGAAGAATTCAATTTTGGTGCAGATGTGGATTAAGGTGTGAATCCAGGAACCATTTACCACACTATTTAACTTGGCGAAATATGGTTTTAGCCTATAGGTGGAGGAATGTTGGTTGGTTGAAGGTGCGGATCCTAGAATTTGTTTTCACTTTCTTCAACATTGCAACATAAAAAAAGGCGGACTGAAAACAATACTGCTGGTGGTGCATTGTGGATCATGGTGAGGTTAAAGGTTCAGCTTGTGACCTACTCTACAAACTCAGAAAATAATAGGAGACATGGGAATTTCTGTATCTCGCAGTTTATCAAAAGCACATGGTATTCACGAACAGTGCAGTTGTCTGTTGGCTCCAGTGGGAATCGAACCCCTCACCTCATTGTGATTTGCTCTACTTTCTGCTGGACCAGGATAGATAGATAAATACTTTATTGATCCTGGGGGAAATTTAGGCGTAGGACAGAATGAGAACCAGAGCAGGAACCAGGCAGATACAGTTGTTTATCATCCCACAGCTGCAAGTGTCTCTGTGGGTCACTGTGACGTCAAGAGAATCCGAAGCTGATTGGCCCGATGAGGCTGTGGTTACAGAACCTGCCATTGGTGGATTGAGTTAACATACACACTTAAGATTTCATTTCACTTCCTATATTGGAATTAATTAATGACAATTGACATTTATAATTTTTTTAAATAAACCTATAATATAAATAATGGGTGGTGCTGGGCATTAGATGTATCTCAACAACATCTATGTGTTTGTGATCTTATGAGGACTGTACATACTTTTCTAAACTACCTGATTTGCATGTTTTTATTTATATATTTTTTGTTGGTTGTGTAAAATGTAAAGGATGTTCCTGGAGCCTGACTTTACTCAGCTTTACTGAATAGATTGATGATCTTTATGAAACACGAAGGTCACCATGTATTGTGACATGTCTGTTGTGTTCTAGTGATAAAGAGATGGTGTTTATTTTCAGCAGGTTTTATCTAAATCAGCCAAGGTTTTTGCTGTGAGGAAACTAAATTTTCCACCTGCCTTGAGACACTGAGCTGTAAATCCATAAGTAAGCGTGTAACCAAGAAGGCAAACACACCAGACTTCTACCCATGTTCTTGTACATTGTAGGTTTTACAGGTATACCTGCCAGGTATGTTGAACTATAAATACCAGCAGCTATACCCTGTTCCCTCCCTGCTTACATCATGCTCCAGGTCGTAGAGGACACAGCCAGACTCACCTCTAACATCTCTGAGAGTCGGCAGAAAATATTTCAGACGCGTCCTGACATTAACATCAGTTTTGTTTTGCAGCTGGTCTTTACAAAGTCTGGTAGCCGTAAACATGCTCACCACGAAAGTTACCGGAGGCTTCATGTCAAAGAGGGTGTTAGTGTTTTCAACTTTGATGAGAAGATGAAGCAAAACTATTCTTCTGACCACCAAAAGAAAAGAAAAACGTAAAACTAGAATGCCGCTGCATTTATTACATACCTCTGCCAAACAGTCCCCTTAAATCCAATCATGCTGCACAAAGGCACTAATGGAAATTAGACAAGACATCATGAGATATAACGTTTAAAAACATGATTTGTGAGGCCACCATTACCTTAAACTATGAACTTTGACCCCCCTAAATCTAACTAGTTACTCAGTGAGTCTAAATGAACATTCTTACCAAATTTAAAAGGATTCTCCCAAGCGGTTCTTAAAATAAGGCGTTCATAAAATGGATTATAATCCAAGTAAACGTTTGTACCAAATTTGACAGTTTTCCCTTGAAGTGTTGCTGAGATTTATCGTCCAAAAAGACCAAAATATATTTCCACTTAAGGAACAAATCCACAGCTGATCTACAAAAGTAGTTTTCACAAGAGCAACATTTATTAAAAAGGTTTTTGTTCTCATGAACACTGGACATCAGATGTACACAATATACAAATGGTGCATTTTGTAGCAAATATACTTTCTATAGAGACAGCAGCAGCAGAATTGGCATGTACAAAAATACACATATGAATTTCTTACACAACACAACATACCAAAGGAACAAGATAATATATTTATATATATTTATATATATATATTTCTATATCATAAATATGCAGAGCTATACATGTTGGACACAATTCACTGTAATGGAGAGAGGAATTAAAATATTAATAATACAGGATTAAAGTACATTTTGACACCATTTAAAATGGCAACACTTCACATGACAATGACCTTATTCCAGAGTGTTGTTCTGTGGAAAAGTTCAGTTCATAGTAATACTTGGAGAATACTGCATAATCTACAGGTTTGTATCTACACAGTTTGCAGTAATACACAGGGAAATAAGGTCATTAATTGTAAAGTGTCACACCAGAAATCAACACTGCAACATCATCATATTATTATGAACAAACATACAACAGCTACAGGGACTGTTTGTGCATTCAACACACACACAAACACACACGCAGGCCGTATCCTTCACGTTCCTGTGAGACTAACAGGGTTTCTCGGTGAAACTATTGAAGTGCAATGAAAGCAAGAATTAAAGAGATTTTTCCCTCAGTGGCACAAGTTTTCTCACATTCCTGCTCAGGACAGGCCGACAATGATCACGTCATACTCAGCAGACTTTCACACAAGCACACACACACACACACACACACACCGACAGTTTTTATTCTTCCTCCCCCACCCTCCCCTCCTCTCGCAGGTGACAGAGACATGAACCAGAGCTGCAGAGGACAACACTGTGTGGTGTGCGCCTGGAAAATCAGCTCATACGAATAAATACCAGCCCCACTGATTTCACTGACTCAGATGTATAAACACTCCACAAGAAAGAAACAGAAACTCAACAGATGCAATCGGTCATTAAAGGTGGAATTGCTATTTAAAATACTCTGAGATATATTGTGTTTTTAAGGTACAAGTATGTACAGTGGGAGACATCTGTGTTTTCCTCCTCTAGCACTGCAGGAAACATCACGGGTGTTGTGGAAAGAACTAAAAACCAGGTCCACAGTGTTTGCATCAGATCATCTTGACCTTATTGTCATTATTGTACAGAGCAGCAGTAAATAACAGTTGTGCTTTTGCAGCCTCTAAAACATCTGTCACCTCTGGTTGTGTCCTTGACGTCATTCTTTTTACATGAGAACTTTATTCACCACACGTATGCCAATGTACATCATTGATTTCTCACTTCTTTTTTTGCAGGAATGAAATAAGACTTCCTCAATCTTTCATTTTCGCCGCTTCCCTCATTATTTCACATTCTGAAGGTAAAGCAAGGACACACAGTCAGAGAACACATGTTTTTCAGAGGGCTGTAACTTAACCTGTACTGACAGTACAGTTACTGATGTTTAGGAATCTAGATGTTCAGTTAATTGTTTCTTACAAATTGGGCATCAATACTCAATAAATACATTTTTGAGGATCTTCAATGTAACATCACTGTAAAAAACATGAAAGAATGTTAGGGATTATAACTAACAAAACTTTCATTGTACTTTTGCCAGATGTTTGTTATAATATACAGATTATTCCCATTAAGAGACTCACTGATGCAGGAGGAGCATCTCTGCCTTTTATGATTTTGAACCTTGGATGTACCATTGCAGTAAACTGCCTTTTTGTTGCACCGGGTTAACTCCTGCTGCCAGGTGGAGTATATGGAAGAATATAATCACATTAATAATGACAACAGTTTTATAAATTCAATCTCTCATACACAGTTTGTCTGTACAATGTTCTTATTTACACGTATGACTCTTCTGCGAAAAAAAGCTGCTCGAAGTCGTCCACTCGCGGGTCGCTGCATCGCCTGCTCTGCCACTCCCTCTTCCCCTGCACTATAGCCAGTGCCACCTCCTGACTCCTCCGCAAGCAGGCATCTGCACTCTCCTGATCCTGCGAGGAAAAGTAGTCCCGTACAGTCTGGGTGGCGGAGGGAGACAGGCAGAAGCGAGGCTCAGCATGGTTGGGCTCTACGTCTGTTACTCTAAGGCCGGCATCCTGGGCCTGACCCTTAGAGATTCGAGGTCTGTTCAGGCTGAGGCTGGAGGATGGGTGAGAGGAGTTTGCAGTGACCTTGGTGGGCTCAGACGCTCGGCGGGGGAGGGTCTTCCCTCTGTGTCCCTCCATGGCCGGAGTTAGAGAGTGAGACTTTTGCCTCTGGAGGACCAGAGTGGTGCTGCTTTGTCCATAGAAAACACCCTGCGGGGGCTGAACACACTCGTTTCCAGCCAGTTTCTGTGTGGCCTCACTTCCTATGGGGGGTTTGGGGTTGTTATTAGAGGCTGGGATCGGGGGTCTGTGGGTACAGGTCTGGTCATGGAGCTGCCTCAGCTCTTTGACCGTCAGGGGCTTCTCAGTCCCCTTGTAGAAAGGCGAGCGACTGTGCTGCAGTTGCTGCAGAGCCTGCTGGTAGGACGGAGGGCTGCTTGATCTCCGCTGGCAGCTTCGGTTCACTCCCGCCGCCTCCTGGGCACCGACGGAGCAGCCATGACTGGTTGGGTTGGTTTTCCCATTTACCACAGGCAAGTCCTCGTCTGTGTGCCCGTTATCAGACTGCTTAAGTGACAGGCGGCGGTCCCTCTTGAGCCATGTGTTAGGGTGGAGGCCGTGGGGGTGGGAGGTGGTCCGGATGGGCTGGGTGGGCTGTGGACATAGAGGCATGGCTTCCCTCTGAGGGGGGGAGTCCCTGGGTGACAGCATGGGCCGCCCAGGATAGAGAGGGGAGAGAGGAAGAGGCTCAGCCAATGGAATCACCCCATTGGTGGCGTAGTCAGTAGAATACTGCGAGAAGGCGGAGTCTAAAGAGCTGAGGGAGGAGCCGGTGGGTGAGGTTGCAGGTGACGACAGACTGGAACAGCTGGCGTCCAGTCGCAACGGAGGTGGAGCTGTGTGCTTCACCTTCCTCCAGCCTCCGTTCTGGACTTTGGCTCCTCCCTTCTCACGTCCATCCTCCCCCTCCTCCTTCAGCTGCAGCCCGTTCAGCCCCTGCTCCAGGAACACCTCATCCACCCCCTGCTCCTGCTCCCCTTCCATGGCGGCATCGTAGCTCGCCTTCCTTACAGGCAGACAATCAGCGTGAGCCATCAAAGTGCATGATGGCGGCGTGCTCGCCAGGGCCAAGGCGGGCTCCGAACTTCTCCTCAGCCTCCTGGGACCCTGCGACACGCCATTGGCCTGGCGGGTGCGAGGCTGTCGAACTGCAGGGCTGAACCTCCTGGGTCTGGCCAGCGGGGGGAGCTGCAGCAGGAGGTCGCTCTCGGGGTCAGGGTCAGGGTCGCAGTCACTGAGGGTAATAACGGAGTCGCGGCTGCGGCTGTCCGGCTTGTCCTTGTCACGGAGCGGCAGCTGCTCTTGGAAGGGGGACTCAGGGTCATCGTTCAGCTCGTTCTCCAGACTGTCGTAGGACGAGTCGTTCATCTGGAAGGACGACGCATCTGGAAAGAGAAGAAAGGAAGATGGAGGGAGGAAGATGAAGAGGGAAGAGGAGAAAGAGAATGTTATTATACTTCTAAACAATAAACCAACAAAAATCTAGATATTTTCATACAAAACTTTACACAAAACTCAATCATTTACCAAACAATAAGTCTTTAATATTGTGTTCACGTAATAGTAATGTAGCCTTTTGATCATAAAGCTTTTACAAACATTCCCTTTCAAGTGAAATTCTTTACACTTTACAAAGGAACTGCTGCAGCTTCAACTACCAAATTTAGTTTCTTCCTAAAAACCTTATCCACCAAGCTGAAACACTGAGAGCAGTATCTTGACCCGCGAGCTGAACGAACAAAGTCACGGTTCACCGCTGGAGCCGGAGGGAACAGAGGACAAAGCGCCGTCCTGCTGTGAGCTCCTTGACCTCGCGTGGTTATTTATAGAGCCCGGGAAGAAAAGTTGGCGCTATTTATGAATGCGGAGATTCAATGGCGTGTTAATCGACACCTGTGACCCTGGCAATCACTGAAATTACAGCAGGTCAATCTGCTGACCCCAATCAACAGGCCTGAAAGAGCCTCGGCCATTCAGTCGCACACACGCAAACACATCCACACAAGGTTAGACAGTCAATGTCAAACCAGCTTGTGATAACTTCTTAGTGTGTGTGTAGCACACTGAAGCATTGTTGGTGAACTTTGAGAAAACAATTCAAGGTTCTGTTGCCACACACACACACACATTTTATATAGTATTTATTTCAGAGTGTATTATGTATTATATCGCTTTACATAAGAAAGAACTTCATTGTACAGGACTGTATATAAACGCTTTGAATCTTGAGTTTAGATTTCATTGTTGGACACAAACTATTCTTGTCATGTCACCGACTCAGCCCTTCTCAGCCTCTTATCTCCACAAATGTATAAAACCGTTGAATTTAAAATGTCATTGTTGGATTTATTTGCTGATATAAACACGGTGGAGTTTTGTATTTCATTTCAGTGGTTTCATCAAAGAAAGTCTAAATTAATCAAAATCCACAGACTTGGCCTCTATCTTCAAAACAACTCTGTCAAACTCCGTCAAATCTTTTGCTTCACACTCAGCTTGATCCCCTCTGTGCTCTCGTCCTGCCCTGTTCTCTTTATTCTCTCACCTGATCCGTGGTCACTGCTGCTGCTCTTCTGGCTGAAGCTTCTGAACAGCGAGGTGATGTCTTCTCCCAGGACGCTGCTGCAGTTGTCTATGAGGAACCGGACCAGCTCGCACACCTGCAGGAGGAAACAACACACGGTTACAGCGTGAACCCTTTTACCTTTCATTCTTTTTGCTTCGCTGCAGTTGCTGACTGTTCATTTTCATTGTTGCACATTTGGACGAAGGCGCAATTCTGTTTATGCAGAGGTTTATTCGTTGAAGCAGCTCCTTTGGGGAGGATGCAAAATGTTCTGCAGTAATTCAGCGAACATGCAGTTTCCAAGTGTTTTTGTCAGCATGAATTCAAACTCACACATTTTCTGAGTGGAACGCATGAAACACACACTCGCACACACTCACACAGACACACACATGCGCCTAATTGAACACAAACACATACAAACCACCTCCTGAACATTTGAACATTGATTAAACTTGACATATTGTTGTGCTGAAACAAACGTGTGGCTGCTGTTACTGTAGCTGCAGCCTGATTCACTTTGTGACCCTGTGACCTAAATAATTATGTGGTTTGAAGAGTTTTTGTCCGTGTTCCATATTTTCACTCTCGAGAAAAGTCTGTGTTCATTTGTTTGCTGCTGAAATCGACGTTCCAACGCCTACACAAGAATTTGCATTCCGACAAAACATCCTGATAATAACACATGACGTCATGTGTTGGCTTTTATTGGCTGGGAACGGCAGAGTTGGAGATTAGTGCAGTAACGTTTCTTTTAATGTCTTCTAAGATAATAATCATCATCATATTTAGAGGCAGCTGACCCAGATCTCAGCTCCGATGGGAACAACACATTTTGCAGAAGCTTCCAATACGTTTGAGTTATTGCTTCAACCAGCTCTGTTTCGCAACACGCTGACAGTGACTGTGCTTTACGGGAATTATCAGCTCAGTCTAAACAGAAGAAAAATTTACCAAACACATGACGTCCTGTGAAACGAACAGCCGGAGAACGCCGGAGGGACTGAGAGACACTGGAAAGTTTCCATTAGAACCCGCCTGCTGTGTTTATAAATGAGTTGTTTTTCTCTGTCACCATTCGGCCTCTGCGACACCATGACACTATGGAAAACACGGTGGAGACAAACAGACTTTAGGGCCTCTCACTGTTTGTTTGTGGGCCAGATGTCTGTGTCTGTGTCTGTGTGTGTGTGTGTGTGTGTGTGTGTGTGTGTGTGTGTGTGTGTGTGTGTGTGTGTGTGTGTGTGTGTGTGTGTGTGTGTGTGTGTGTGTGTGTGTGTGTGTATGTGTGGTATCCACATGCAGTTAATGAGTCAGAGGAAGAGACTGGTTTGGTTAAACACTGCACACTCCGGCTGCAGTCATTTTGCACATTTAGTTATCAGAGGTGTTTCAAGGGACTTTGAACCATTCTAGTCTTTAACCAAACTTTAAAAATTATGAAGCTTTTGGAAGAAAGCTGAGCCGTTTTCTCACATTAACTCGGGTCAGACGCATTCACAACAACAGGAAAATGTCAGAAACAGTCAAGTGATGGGTGGTGTCTGGGTAGAGCCGCAGGAGGCAGGACATAACGTATATATTACGCCTTAGAAATCATTGTTTTACAGCACATCCACACCTGCGTCGGCCCTCATCGCCAAAAGCTCTTGGGGTTCTTCTTGCTGTGGATTCACGTAATAAACCGTTCTCAAGAGCCCCCTTTCAGCTCAAGGCCCCCAGGCAACACCCCTGAAAGTTAGAAAAGTTGTCTTAAAAGACGGTGAAATGTCTACTGCATTTCGAATAATAATCAACCTGTCTCTTGATAAGATTGAGATTTTTCAGCGGTGCAATAAAATATAATATTTTTTTTATGAGAGCTGCATTTTCAGAGTTATATAACGTAATGAGGTCCACGGTTAATTCATGCTGGCAATCGAGAAATGTTAATCTCTTCTAGTTGTAACCAGAGAGCAGATGCAACATTGTCCTCCTCGTTTTATCTCCTCTGAAAGTGCACCACTTGCCCTAATGACTGTATGAAAGCCCGGAGGCAACACTTTTCTTTGGATTATGGGTAATTCTCAGCTATCTCTGCTATCCATAACCTGCCGTTACACAACAACAGTGTGTCCCCCACAAGCGCTGCATGTGAACTTTTGTGACACATGCAGTAGAAACGTGACATCAAAATACTTTTAGCAAAGAAAGTACTGTAAGAGACATTTTTTAATCGGTATCTGTCTACATTCACTCATATGGAGCTAAAAACAGCAGCTAAAGCAAATACAAAAAAACCTGCAAAATAAGATGAAAACCTGCAGATTTGTTGTCGTCATTTGAAGCCAGAGAGAAAAATGGACATGACTATACATAACCAACTTTGGGAAAAATTGATTGACATGTATTTAAATCTTTGTGAGTCCATGTCCCCTCTGAAAACATGGAGGAGGCATGGCTCCTGACCTATACTGCAGCCAGCCACCAGGGGGGCGATCAAGATGATTCTGCTTCACTTTTGGGGAGCTGTCATGTCGTCCATCTTTACATCCAGTCTGATCAAAATAATTAAAAGAAAGTTTTCTCCCTAAACACATCTTCCTAATTGTACTGTTTTCACTACTTTCATCTTCACTGTCTTCCTCTCTCCGGTTTTCCTTTCTACTTCCCTCTCTTGATTTGTTCTCTTCTCACCTGTCACTCTCCCTTTCATTCTGTCCTTCCTGCCCTCTTTCAAACACTCGTTCAGCATTCCTCACTGTCAGTCAGAGAGCGCCGCTACGTGATACCGAGCATAGTTAGAGAGAAGCCTGTAGGCATCCAGAGTGTCCATCCATCAGCAGCCTGTTCCGAGCTGCTTCTTTTTCTTCAACTCTCTTTCACCTCTTCACAAAAAAAGGTCAATTAAAACTGAATGCTGAAAAATATTAGTTTGTAATATGAACGCAGGTGTAGAACGGACTTTCTGCAATGACTGCAACACTACATTAATCCTGCAGCAGGACACCGCGAGCGTGTACACAATCTGCACATGTGCGTGGGTGCATTAGCAGATGTTACAGCTGTGTGTTAGTAGGTCATTTCTGAGTATTTCTAAGGTCATCAGTCAACACACACACACACACACACACACACACACACACACACACACACACACACACACACACACACACACACACACACACACACACGCGGAAAAAGTCCACCTATCTGCCTTTCCTCCCTCACAAGATACTGCACTGCAGAAAAGTCACTGTAATTTAAAACAAAGCAGAAGAAAGCAAAAAAAAATTCCTTCACATTTTAAGAGCAAGCTCAAAAGAAAAACAACTTTCCTCTGAATGATATGTCTCCCTGTCTCCATCTTAAGTGGTACAAACACCAAAGCTGCTTTTACCTCGGGAGCTCCTAAACAGCTACAGCCAGAAACATTAAAATTATACGCTGCATGGACGTAGGAGGGACACAGAGGCTCAACTGAATTGGCTGAAACTGAGCATTCACATGTCTCCAGACGAGGTTGGGAACTGGCCATTACACGGCCAGGGGCCCGCACGCACGTTTAAATTAGCCCCTGGTCCCGACCGCAGGGGGGGGAAATGTTGAAATCTCACTTTGTTATTTTTTTAAAGCTTTTTTTTTGCCAAGAAAAAGAGTGTCTGTGCTCAGATGGCCTCACAAACCAGCAGTGTGTGAGAGGGAAAGTGTTATCAGGGGAGTATTTGTGAAGGAGATATTTAGGTATTTGTGGGTGTTGAGGCTACTTGTACTGACAAGTGTGTGTGTGTGTGTGTGTGTGTGTGTGTGTGTGTGTGTGTGTGTGTGTGTGTGTGTGTGTGTGTGTGTGTGTGTGTGTGTAGAAAGAAACTGAGCGGTACTTCAGCAGCAACACAATTTACTGCTAAAACACATACTTGTCCTCTGTAGGAAATTCTTTGCATATTTTTTTCTCAATGTGCACACACACACATACACGCATGCATAAACACACACACGTGCAAACACACGTACACACGCACTCTTTTGAAAAGGTAAGCAAACCAGCCACCCACTGAGACTGTGTGTAACTCAGTAACTGTTACTTTCCAAAGAGACCAAGAATCCAAAAGCATAGTGCTCCAAGTCTCAGTGACTACATGATGGGCTGTGGTGGGTGAGGGGGCCCTGTGGGCTGCGGCAGCTTCAGCTTCTGCTGCGGACTTAAGTCATTTCAGGTTAGTCTGGCTGCCCATGAGGGCGAAGGTTATGGAGAAAGAGTGAGCATCAATAACTTCACCAAAATCCAATTAAGGGGATTTTAGCCCCAGAAACTGATTTACTACAAGAAGATCTCTAAAAACTATGAAATACTACAGCTGTGAGGTTGAGGGTCACAAACACTGACTGTATCTAAAGATGGACGATGTGTCCCCACTTCCAGAGATGAATTTTGGGATGGAGCCACAGCATTGAGGTCCTGGCAATACCTGCACCGCGTACCAATCATGAGTCAGTCTCAGTGGTCAATCGTGCCATTTCGTCCTGTCACGATGAAATGACAAGATTTCATTTCAACCCTAACCCTTATTTAATCAAATAACTAATTAAAACCAAACTTGTCCAAACCATGAACACGTGTGATAAGAATGATCTAAACTGACAGAAACGTGGAGGAAGCAGGGTCGTTATGTCGTTCATCTTTATATACAGTCTATATCCCTCTGGTCATGAGCTGGAGATTTCGAATACAAGAAAAGTCAGTTATAGGTAACTAGCTCGACATCCAGAGGGAGTTTGTAGTAAATCTGCTGCAAAAGGAACCAGTTTTACTATACAAATCAAACAGGTAGGAGGACAGACCCAGAACACGCTGAAGAGACTACATATCTCATCTGGCCTGGTAACGCCTGGGAACCCGCAGGAGGAAGTGGAAAGCGTTTCTGGAGGGAGGGACGTCTGCTCTACCTCTTTTACCTGTTGCCTCCAGAAACCTACTCCAGGAGAGCAGCAGAGAATGAATGAAGGGAACGGTTGGAATAACTGCAGCCGATATATTTCTGATATGCTCTCTGTAACAACATGTTACAAACATCTCAAATGTATTTCTCTTAAACAGTTTGACAGATGTTTTAAAGGGGACATAGCATGCCCATTTTACCACAAGTTGATATGGTTCCTTGGGGTCTTAATGAAATGTCTGTAACATACTTTGGTCAAAATACCACAAGGATCATTTAAAACAGCACCCTTTTTACCCTGTCTAAATTCATGTCTATGAAGACCACCATTTACCCCCGAACCCCGACATTCAACGGGTACAACAACAAGCGGAGAAAGCGGGGGGGGGAGGTGGGGGGGGGGGCCAAGACCATGTAGGGAGACTTCCAGTGCCTTGTTACGACACAAAACCCAGGAAGCTCAATCGAGTCGGTCAAGCATGACGTTTCTGACTTAGAGGAACCATAACAAAACGTGCGAGTGGTTTTTTCCCAGAGTTTTGGGGTTGGTAGACATGCCAGATACCCACATTAACCTGTAGAAGCACTAACAAAGTGGAATTTGCATGCTATGTCCCCTTTAAGGAAAACATTCACTTACATCACAACTACAAACAATCTCAAGAAGAAAAGTGAATTAGTGAATACAGAGTTACCTGTATGGAAAGATATCAATAGAAGTACATGAGAACGTGTTTTTTTTGGGTGAAACCACTTTTTGAAGGCGAAGTTGTAAAGTTGTTTTTTCCTGTGTGTTAAAGAATCAGCATGAAACTGTGAAGCTTCCCTCTTTCCTGTCAAGTCTTGCTCCGAGCTCTGGGGCTTCAGACTCAGCAGAGTAAGAATGTGATTTTAGCCTGTCACTGATGACATGAAAACGTGTGTGTGTGAGTGTGTTTGTGCGTGCGTCACAGCTGTGTGTTGGTAGCATGTGTCAGCTCCTGCTCGGAGGTCGACCCTCACATCCGCAGGGAAACCTTCCGTCTGCTGACAAATGGCTTTTGAGCTGACAGAGATATTGTGTGCATGTATGTGCACCTGCAGTGTGTACACATGTGTGTATGTGCGTAATCGTGTCAGAAAGACTGCAGTATCTTACCTATCCAACAAACTCGTGTCTGCCTGCCTGATCACATGTTTCATATATACACACTCATGCTGAAGCAGTTTGCTTCTATTATCGCCCTGAAATGTTTAATTCCTCAGTTTGCACACACACACACACACACACACACACACACACACACACACACACACACACACACACACACACACACACACACACACACACACACACACACACACACACACACACACACACACACACACACACACACACACACACACACACACACGTAGCAGTGTGTTGTCCAGTTGGACATGTTGCAAAATAACGTTTTACTTCCGCCAAGGACGTTGTGTTTTAGTCCTTGTCTGTTTAATTGAGTGTTGGTTGATCTGTGTGTTTACACAAAAACTACCCAACGGATTTCCGTGACACTTGGTTGAACTATGGGAGATGAGCCAAAAACAAAACCTATAACATGATGGCGTGGATTCAATCTCAAATCTCACCTTGCAGATTTCAGATAAAATCATCTGCTCCCTTGCACAAAACACTCTATATGTGTGTAAATGAGTGTGTGTGTGCGCGTGCTCCTCCTCACCTTTTTGGTGCCCTCCCCCTCCATCTCAGGGGTGCTTGGCGCCGGAGCCCAAAGCATACTGGGAGCGATGCAGACAGACAGGTTGAAGGCGTTCATCTGGTTGTCGAGGGCGTTGCCTTGGATACAGTGCAGTATGGCGATCACGTGTCGCAGCAGAAGCAGGTTCTCGCCAGGTAGTAGGTGGAGCAACCTGAGAGAGGGAGTGATGAGGAAGAAACGGAAGAAAGAGAGGAGGAAAGGATGGTGAACGGCTGGTTCCCTTGTGTGTGTGTGTGTGTGCGTGTGTGCGTGTGTGCGTGTGTGCGTGTGCGCGTGTGCGTGTGTGTGTGTGTGTGTGTGTGTTGCCATGTCGCCTCCTGCTCTCTGGCTCCACAGGAATTTCTCAACTCACATTCTCATTGTTTCTTTCGCGTTACTTGTTTTTTATTTTGCTAAGCAAAAGGAATTCTGTTTGTTGATGTTGGATGTGAAGCTATGTGCCCCCTCTCCCTCTCCAACTTTCTCTGTGCAGACGTAAACAGTGTGTAATTAAAGGAAAAACCAACAGAGTGCCACAGTGAGGCGTTGAGCCGCCACAAGCCTCCACAGCACACGTCTTCAGGTCTTTTCCTTTAATTTGTCACCAATCGGCACAATGAACGTCTGTGTGACTTGTTGTGTCTGAGTGTTTGCTGCAGCAGATGATTGGCACCAAATAAGTTGTTTTTTTAATTTAGGATTGGAAGGGAGCGGTTCTACCTCTGGACAGCTTGCGTCCTCTCCTCCCCTCGGTCTCCCTCCATCACGTCCATCCACCGCTCGTACAGATCCACACACAACAAGCTGCCCGGGATATTTCGCAGGAAGTCCTGTGTGGAGAAATAAAATCACAAGATAAGATAAGATAATGCTTTATTATGCCGTGTTGTAGCAGCAACGGGAATCATAAAGATAGTCACTTAGTAAAAGTAATAAATAAGAACAAAAACTTGGAAATACATAAATTGAAAATATGGTGAAACAAGATTGCACATGCATGTGGTCAACTGAGATGAGATAATTAATGGAGATACAGTATTGGAATTAGCTAAATTCAAACATGTCTATCATCATGATTGTTTTCTATATCAAATACCTATTTTATATTGGTTGTTTTACTTGTTCTTTAGCTGATGGACTGAACTGTGTTTGATTTTTGGTTGTCTGACTTTAAATGTGTTTAACTGGCATCCCTGGATACAAACCTGATAGTTAATGTTGAAAACAGATCTTGAACACAGATATCAATATCTGAGATAGTTTTTAAGTCTATAAAATGCAAAAATAATGGTAAATTCCAAAGTAATGCCATGAAATAATTAACAAAACCCACATTTTTATCCAGCAAAAGTTTTGTATTTTCAACTCAATAGAAAAATTAAAAAAGGTGATATCTGCATGAAACACCTTTAGGAGTTAACAGAAATCACCATCAAATCCTGGATACGATTTTTAATCATTCACAATGTATCAAAGATACTATCACTGTCATATTATTATCATATCATCTGTAAGGCTCCCCACTTTTTAAATGAATTAGAAAACATACAGCGTAAAGCCCAATATTCATGATAAAAACATAATTTTAGTCTGGAGCAGCCATCCGTGTCCATTCTGCAAAAAATAGGTTAAAGCCCAAAAAAGAGTTAAGATGAATCATCCGTGTAAAATAAATGTAAAAAAACCCTCCCAGCTGTTCTCAGGATGCTCCGCGCTGCAGCGACTGTTCGGCCTGGATGTTGAACAATGCTGCACCTTGTGTGTGTGACTGGCAGCCTGCCGGGCTGTGCACAGACAGATTATCCTGTCTGAACTAATGTGACTTTGGATGCACATCAGTCGCTCCTGCTTTCTGTTGTCTGGCTTCAAACGAGTGAGACAGAGCAGACCTGTGTGTGTGTGTGTGTGTGCGTGTGCGTGTGCGTGTGTGTGTGTGTGTGTGTGTGTGTGTGTGTGTGTGTGTGTGTGTGTGTGTTACCTTGAAGACGGCGGCGATGATGAACACAGACTGGTGTGAGATCTCTGGGTCCTCAGTCCCACTGTCCAGTCTGTCTCGAAGCTCCCGACAAGCTTTGGCCCCGGCCGACCGTCTGAAGACGCCCCGGGTGTAGGGCCCCTCCAGATACAGGAACACCAGCATGTCCTGGAGGAGACAGTGGAATTAAAGTCTTCATTAATAGAGTCCCTTCATATTATTCTCTTTACCAATAATCTGAATTGAACCGCATTCCATAGATGTACTATGTAAGAAGATTGCTTGGTTTATTTTTGCTTCATCGTTTCCTAAAATCTCTTCAGCCTGACCTTTGAATAAGTATGATTTATAGACATTACTTTATTTTATTCACTTACTTTATCTATGTTGTAAATTGTATTCCACTGTATCCGTCTGTAAATATTATTATTATAGGTCTTCATCCCCTTTTATAAACTTTTGTATTCATTGTTTTTCATTGACTTTGAGCTACACTAACCTGCGCAAATGATGCCATACAAATAAAGTTGGACTGATTGATTGATAAAGGAGGAATCTGTCTGGTGAATTATATTCTGCAGCTTCAAATGAGCTTTTGTTGCTTTTTAAATGAGAAGAAGGAAGAGAGAGGAAGTTAAAATCAAAAGGATTAATGTTGATCCAGTTTAGCGTTCTAAAATATAATTATATAATATAATATGATCACAGAGGATACATTTTTTCTGAGTGTACATCACATCTCTTGTAATTCCAGCATGTGCGCTGCAGTATCAGACAAAAGCTCCAAAGCTTCCCACTCAATCTCCCTTTCTGCGGCTGTTATACACTGTAGACCCCAAATCATCCTCCAGACAGGTTCCAGAACTGGTGCACATGACCTCTACTGGACTCACCATGACGGGCTTGGGCAGGCCGTGGTCTGAAGAGCAGATGGAGCTCAGTGGTCGTCCGAACAGCCGCCCCTGAGTGGGAGAGATGGAGGTCGGGGAAAGGGGCAGGCTGTCCAGCTGTGTGTTGGAGCCTCTCCAGAAAGGCCAGTTGATCAGAGACCTCTTCCTCTTAAAAGACTTCTGCTGACCGGGCTCTGCAGGAGGAAGAGGAAGAGTTATGAAAGGTGAGAGCTGAAGGCGATAATACAGGAACATTCAGCGATTCACCAACCTGTAAAACTTTACGTGTGTTAGCTGTTTACATGATGTTTATTTGAATCTAATGACAGACCAAAAAGACTATGAAAAATAGAAAAAGAAAGATTTATAGACCCAGTGTGTGTGTTTGCGTGTGTGTGTTTATCTATATATACATGTATGGGACCCTCTGTGTGTTAATGCTTATGACTGTGTGCCCCTCGTCGAGCGCTGCCACGTCCCACCTGGTTTTGTGTTTACGTGTCTACAGGTGTGTCTTCACCGCTTCGACATTTTGACATAACAGCTCAGCCTGTTCCTGCAGTTATGAAACTACAAACTGTGTGTGCACTGAAGTGTATCTAACTTTTCAGTGGCCACCCTGAGTATTTTCCTTAAGTCACTACTGATACCTAGTATGGCCTATATGGTTGCCTGAAAGTGTACTTATTGAAATATTAATATATATTTGTATTATTAAGAACCTAATTTAGTGACATTTAAAGGAGGAATGCTGTATTAAGTGGCTGTCTATCAGTATGTGGAACCCATATCTCAATATCGATAAACTGATCTCGCGGCTTCAGGGTTTCGTGGACTGAGCCCAGCAGCCGGTCTTTACTTGCCGTGGCTCATTTTGCAGTTAAGGGAGGAAAGCTGCAACTAGCATCCATTAAACTGGATGTTTGCTGTTACCAGCAGTATCCACAGGTGCCACCAAATCTACAGGGAGTGAAATCTGCAAGATCTCTGCTTAAAAGTGAGAGAGAGAAAGAGACACAGACGCACTGTGTAACACAGAGACACCAAAGAATCTGTGATTGAGAGAAACATATGCAGACATGCCCTCACGCTCCAGAGAACCATTTAATTTGAAGAGTGTGTCTCTGTTTATCCGTGCATGTGTGTGAATTATGTATGGGACCCTCTGTGTGTTGAGGCTTATGACTGTGTGCCTCTTGTCGAGCGCTCAGCGGTGCCATGTCACAATGTCTACCTGTGTTGTTTGTCGTCTGTCTACAGGTGTGTCTTCAATGTGTCTGCATGTTCTCTGTGACATAACAGCTCAGCGTGTTCCTGCAGTTATGAAACCACATACTGCGTGTGCACTGGCACGTATGAAGATGAAAAAGAACAGCAAACATTTCCATTTAATCTCATCCTTACACAAAATGACAAACTGACAGCAACACGATTCAAAACCTGTGGGACCAAGTTTAAGGACACTGCAGCATGGTGGCTTTCTACTTCTAGTTCAAATACCTTCAGTAGAGTTCATTGACAATTGATTAATTAGATAAAGGAGAGTAATTGATTAGTCAATAAAGATAACTATTGAGCCAAATACCAAATATTTGCTGGTTGCGTCATCTTAAAATGTAATTATTTATTTTTTTATAAAATGGCTAAAACAAGCTATTTGAAAATGTCACCTTGGGCTCATGAAACTTGTCATGAAAAATTACTCAAACTATAATGTCACTCGTTAGAGCTCATACCTCCTTCCAAGTTTCGTGGAAATCTGTTAAGATCTTATTGTTTAATCTTACTTACAAATAGACAAACCGGGTGTGAAAACATGACCTCTTTGGCAGAGCTAATAAAGTGATGCATTCACTCTGACACATCTGTCAAAACTTCTGTCATCAGTAAATTTGTAAGCAGCAGTAAATCTTTCAATAACCCACTGTAGTAAAGATTTAATTGTGGCAACACTAACTTTTGCCAAGAATCTTGAGATGCCTCATTGATAACACAAGTGATTGTGATTTATATCTGAGGGCGGTTCTCTCCTAACGAACGAAGGATTCTTTCTGTGGGTGGAGGACGCACTCGTCCAAAAAGGGCCCCAAAAGAATACGTAGCATACCTCCCACAGAATCCATTATTTAACGATCTGCCATGGCGTCATGCCCAAATACACTCTGGAACAAAGTTCAACAGTAACAGAACTATTGCCGTGCTCTGGCACTTCTCAGCAGGCCTCGCCATCATTGAAACAACATGACCTCGCTGTTAATCAGGCGTTACATCATTACAGCGCTTTGGTGAGGAAGAGTTTTAGAGACGGGGAATGAAACATAGACGAACCACAAATAGTCTCCTGCAGGCAGATTAAAAAACAGGTGCTGGATGCTGTATCTCTTTGCATGCAATGAAATAAAGGATCCGGTTCGACTATTTCAGCTGTACCACTCTTTAACGATTTTAACTACAACCAGGTTCTAAGTCAAACCTTAACCCACCTTATCTGAATCGTTTTTGTAGCAGATAAAGGAGTTTAGAAGGAACTGACAAACACCGTCCTGATGATGAAGAAGCCACAACAGAAAAAAAAAAAGGTCAATGTGTTTAAATATGTGTCTCATAAACTCTAGAGCAAATCAAACAAACAGAAAGTAAACTTGTACATGTCCTAATAACTTCTGATTCGTGTTGGTGTTCATCGTTAAAGTGTAAAGTGAGCGACATGCAGCAGGGTCATACATCACTGTACAAGGTATCTGGGCTGCCACTGCAAAATGAACGTAGTAAACAGTTCGTGGAAAGTATTAAAGTATTAACCGAATTAACGCACATGAGCAAGATTAAGTCAGTGAGAGGTTATAAACAGTTTCGATATATTTAGGGTTGTTTGGCCTACCTGGCTTAATTATGGGCATGGAGTAGTTCTTGATATTGAATATTTTTGGTAACAGCTAAAATGTGAGACTGTCAGGATGGTGAAGGGGTTCTGCGATGGCTGCCTTTCAATACACCCACACAATCGTTAGCTTTGAGGTTCGGGTGTGAACCATTAGGCCTCTACGCTGGCGGCGCTGCAATGGAGTGATTACGTAAGGCGCTGTTGCACTTGAGGCAAAGGAATCTGAGGCGAAGCTTGTGGTTGGCAAACTGGAGCCTCCTCGACTGGAAAACACACACTTTTCCTCCTCGACTTGTTTTCCTCTAAACCTCATCTCCTCCTTTTTCCATCTGTTTCTCTGTATCCACAGCTCGTCATCGCGCCTGTCCTCCGTCCTCCTGTTTTCACCCCCCCTCCTCTCGTTTCTGAGGTCCCCCTTTCTGCCTGTTCCTCTGTAAATTCCTCATTCTCCATCTGTTATAGTCTGCGTTTCTTTTTCCTTCCCCTCCTCTGACCCTTCAGACTTACTCAATAGCTGTGCCACCTCTCTTCACTTTCCATCTTCCTATTCTCACACTCATTCTTCCCTTCTGGGGTTTCTTCCTCTTCATCTGTCAATTGTTTTTCTTATTTTGATACAGAGACTGTCCCAACCCCTGCTGTCACCCCTTGCAGGCTAAGAACTCCATTCCCACCATTCTCGATGTCTCTTTTCCTTCTCACTGTTGTTTCATCATGAGAACTAACAGCAACTGACTGTATGTTTTAGGGTATCAACATTGACACAAAGAGAAACTGTCTTTGTAAGTGAAACTCATTTTGAGTCTGTATCCTCCTTCGACTTCCCTAAATTTACAGATACGTCCTTGACACTGGCCAAACACCTGCTTGGAAACCGCCACTTGTTTAAAACCTGTTGATTGTTTGAGGTTAAAACCCAGCAAGACTAATTGTTATCTTCTAATAAGAACAAATAACGTTTTGTTTGGAAGCAGTTCTACTAATAACTAACTAATAAAACAAATGCATGTTGTTTTCACTGGGCCAGTTTTATATTAAAAGAATAACAGAGAGACCGCCCTGCAGTTTGAGTGTACATACATTTTATTTCCAGACTGAAATCTAACCCATTAATCTTTGAGGTGACAACTGGGCAAATTTGAAGCAATTTTCCAACAGGCAGGAATAAGATATCATGTTCAAAGGGTCAAAAACATTTTGTAAGGCCACCGTGACCTTGACCTTTAAACTTTGGAAACCCAAATCTAACCGGTTCATGCTTCAATCCAAATTAACATTTGTACCACATATGAAGAAATTCCCTCAAGGCACTCCTGAGATATCGTGTTCACAAGGCAAACATTCTGTGGTCACATCAACCTTGACCTTTGACCCTTGGCCCCCAAATCGAATCAATTCATCCTTTAGTCCAACTGAATATGTGTCCTAAATTTCAAGAAGTTCTCTCAAGGCGTTCTCAAGATATTATGTTCACAAGAATGGGACAAGATACCATGTTTCCTCTATAAAATTCCGGCATCATTCATATGACAAACATATATTTTTATTTGTATTTACTTCAGACTGCTTTAACAGCAACAGAATTAGTCCACTGACAGTAAACTTAAACAAACACGCTGCAGACGTTACTGCCTTTAAGTCACCCACATATAAAACTGCGCTTGATTCTGAAATATTCACGTTTTGTTCTGAGGAGTATTTCATGATGCCTAAGGTGTCGTAATGTATCTTCATGAAAAGGTAGTGGGACCTTCAATCCAGTCTCACCTAGAAGTTGAGCCTGTCCTGGGGCGACTTTGCTTGGTTTGAGGATGAACTGGCACTGGGTGTCAGGAGGGAGACACTGGTCCAGCAGCATCACCCCTGGACAGTCTGTGGGACTTGTTGGATCCCCCCCTCTTCCGCGTCCTCCGCCGTTGCTCCCACCGTCCCGGATGTGGCTCATCTTGATGCTGAAGGGAAACTCATGGCCTGCATGAGAGGTCAGGGTGCAGAGGTCAGAGGGTTTGGTATGTGCAGTCTGCGCATATTGCACGGAGCCGAGGGAATAATTAGCATTGATGAATCAGCGATCCAAAATTAGGATGTTAGAATTTCGGTGTGAACTACAGAGCAAAGAATTATGGAGAGAAAATGTCACAGAAAAATCACAGTGACAAATAACTCACTGAAACGCTCTCAGATGTTGAGTTTTTTGTGCTTGTTTAGCAGTTTATTTATATTCTCTGCTATAGTAACGACTACTTTTCTACAATGTCACAAGACAGATGAGAAAAGATGTTTTTGGTTTAACTTTAAGGAACTTAGAGTGAATTCTTTAATTACAAGCATGTTGTATGGAGAAAAGGGAAAAGACTGAAGGGAAAAGACTGTGGTTCTATAATAAGACTGTTTTAAATAGTAATGTATGTCAAAGACAGGTGGGCTTACCGATTAGAGGGTACGGAGGGTCGTCTTTACTGGAGCTCACCCACAACCGGTGGTCTTTAACGCAACCCTAGAAAAAGAAAAAGGGAATTGTAATGTAAATTAAAAAGTTATGCTTCATCATGTCACTGCAACTTCATCAGTGAACATTAGATGTTAATTTCAGTTTTTTAAATCCTCTTTATTTAGATATGGTGACATAAAAATTGCTGATATAAAATCTAAAATCCTACAAATTTTGTGAAAACATCTAAAAATCACATTGCTTTGTATAGATGCCTAACACACGCACAATGCTTTTCTATCCGAGAGTTTATTGAACCTTCCACAGTCACTGGATGATAACAAGTATATATGGTCTTTACTCACCGATATGCCAAACTGCTGCAGAGCCATTCGGATGACATCAGTGGTGCTGTCGTTGTTGCTGACAGCGAGCGTCTTGGCCTGATGGGAACATTCCGGAAACATTAAATAAACATCAAGTTGTTTGTGTGTTAATAAGTTACAACACAAAATATATTAATGTCTCTTACACATTAAAGAGGAAAGACGAGAAACTTACATAAGCACAATTTCCAATATCCTTTGCGAATATCTTGAGTGGTATGGTCTTAGGGTCGTCCTTCTCTTTTCCCTCAATTATCCGACTAAAAAAACAAAACAAAATAAGAGGGTTGGTTTTAAAAAGAGCATTTGAATATGCCATCATGTAAAATATCAACTTCCTCATCTTAGCTGTAAATCTGTATTTGTAATTGTTTCATATCTCATAAATTAATCTCATAACATTCTTTCTTCTATCTGTTCACACTGTGATTAAACTAAATTACTTTGCTGTTATTAAATCACTTGTGCTCCATCTGATCTTTTGTGGCCTGCAAATTAAGGAAATCTCATTTGCAAAATAATAATTAAATCACCAAAACAATCGAGCTAAACGCTTCAAACAGAAAGTAGCGGGTGGTTTAACCGAGCATTTACCTTTTGATGAGCGCCAACCACTTGTCCTTGTGCTCCTCAGCGCTGAAGAGGACGACAGAAAGAGATGAAGCATAATCAGAAGAGTAAATCGTGTATAAAGCAGCTGTCTCTTTTTTCTCTCTTATGTAACTCTGGATGGGTAAAAACCACAGACCTCGCCCTAAGCTATGCATTGCTATTAGTGGATTCCAGGCGTAAGACATTGTAATAAGATTGAATAAAGAAGAATGAATGTGTGTATTCCATCGTGGCAGGAACATATAAATTGAAGTATTTGCATGTGAGCTGCACGTTTGTGCCTGTTGTGCATCTGTGGTTGTCTACTCTAGACTACTCTGGTTTGAGGAGCCTTGTGACTGAGAACTCCCTTAGCGCTTGAGAGTTTCAAGATTTTGGGATTGCATGTTCAGTTATAAATTTCCTTCTATTAATATACGTCTGCACCTCAGGACATAGTGTATGTGTAATATGTTTAGTGTGCTTGGTATGAATGACATGCAATGGATGCCATGTAAGCTATGTAAGAGGAAAATAAATTGCATTGAATGTCTTATTATTAAGTATTACGATAATCTGGGAAAATTGAAACTAAATCTAATTTTCCCGGGAAGCGCACATGTGTTTTTGTGTGTGAGTAAGTGTGTGAGTGTGTCTATACCTGAAGGTGGCCGCACAGTTGTAGGTGGGCCAACCCATGACAAAGCTCCTCTCTGTGTTAGTGCTTCCTTCACACACCACCTCGATGCAGTTGGCCGTCCACATCTCACACACCCGGACTTGGGCTTTCACTTTAAAATGAGTCGGAGACCTGCAAAAAAACATTGTGTAACGGGTAAATCCTCACATTAGAGAAGCTGGAATCAGCAACCATAGGATTTTCTGTTTAAAAAGTTAACTAACTTCTATTTGTGCGCTAGAAACCCTAGAACATATTTTGTAAAAAGCTCACACAAAAAATTAAAGGTCCCTTATCAAGGAGTTCCACAAGGAACGTACTTAGATCCTCTTAACTTCCAATTTGACTTAGTTTTTCATAAACAGCTTCCATAAACCACTAACATATGGCAAACCTTTAAAAACACTCAATATAGAAGCAAAATATTAAAAGTCAGAGGTTAAACACAGCCACGCTCACGACTTCTGTGATTATAGAGGGAAAAACTCCAAACTCACATGTGGAATCCACACACAGATATATAGGCACAAAAACACACACAAAAAAAAAATGACTGTCTTCTCCATCTCTCTCTGTCAAACACACACATGCCAACACACATTCCTCCAACTCACCCTGTGTTCAGCCACAATGTAATAAAACCAATTATGGCTTATGCTCTGTGCTGGAAGGGTCAACTCCGCCCACTGGCACATGACTACCAGGACAGACCACAGAGGTCCCGCTGTGTCTGCACTCGGGGTGTATGTGTACAGTAAGCACATAAGTGCACAGAGCAGAAGTCTGTTTCCGTCGCTACATGCCCATGTGTTTATATGTGTGCATTCGTGCATGTATGTGTGTGTTTGCTGACTTCAAAAACCTCAGTGTGCTTTTCAAGTGACTATTTTTGAAAGTGTGTGTGTGCAGTTTGTGGGTGGGGAGACCCATACTGTAGGCCCAAGTCAGGCCAGTGTAGCTTTGATCCGAGCCAGGCTTCATATGGATTTAATTGGCTGGGAAATAATTATATAGTGGAGAAAAATGGGGCAGGCAGTAATGAAAGGAAGAGGGGAGTCAGGGAGGAAGAATGGAGTGAAAGATGTAGTCGCTCAAGACGCGTCTCCATCTTCCACATATTATTGTTTGCGAAACTAGGCGCAGCAGATGAAAAGTTGCGTCTTGGTTTCTGAAATTTGTCCCTCGTTTTATTCCTGTTTACGTCTCTCCGTCTCCATTTTCCATCTCACTCACACAGCCACAAAAACATACACTCGTTTCTTCTCTCTGTCATTTCACAAGACACGCAAAGGAGCACTTACTTGGCCTTGGCGACGAGTAGCGTGTCCGTGAAGAGAAAGAGATGCCTCTCCTGAGTCTGCAGGCCCGTCTTTAGCTGCGTTTGGGCGTGTCCCAGGAATAGGCGGCCTGGACACTCAGCCAGGAACGCCTGGACGAGGGGACACGACTCTGGGCTTACTGGCGTCAGGCAGCTTTCCCTGGGGCGAAAACAATCCAGAGTCAAACACACAACACAAAGAATCAAATACTCTATTGATCCCCTAAGGAGGTATTTGTGGTTTGGAGGCATGCCTCTGATCAACAGGTTTCAAACCGCAGCATTGGGCTCAAATTCTCTTCACTCCCCTCAACAGCCATTTAGCAAAGCACTGGGCCCCTGAATGCATCAAAGCAGCTGACAGAAGAATGAGGGACTGAAAGTGCAGGAATTGATTGTGAGAGTATGAAATAACTCAGGAAGCTTGATTCATTCCAGTGTTTTTACAGTTGCTGCATTTGAACTAAAGGGGATTTTCCAAACTCCTCCAGCATATGGGAATAATGGCACATCAGCAAGGAGGTAGGTAACAAAACGTGACGTGCATGTTGTGGTGAACCTAACATGAAGAAAAAACAGCTTGTGCAGTTGGGAAACAAAGTGCAAAACTGTAACACGCACCTCATTATTTACTGCATTTCTTTCACTGATTCGCCACAGTTGCAATCATACACATAAATAAAGTGCTTTCAATAAAGTAAATGTTGGACCCATGGTGCAATTGTTTGGCTACAAATAATGTTGCATGAGCTGGTTGGACAAATATGTTAGACATTATTTGCATGTGCACAAAGATGGCTCTATTAGGTCAAACAGTTGGAAAAGGCAGAGATGGAACAGAGGCTCCTTCCAGCATCAACAGGACTTCTACTATTATGTGTGAGGTAATAAGTGATGGTCTGCCATTCTATTTTGCAACAAGATCCATGAATTATTCTCTGAGAAAACAGTGAAACGCACTAAAACTAATTCATGGATTCCCCCCTGATCTAGGTCTGCACCAAAATTCAATGGGTTCTTCCCTGACCGAGCGTCTGTCCGCCAGGTTTCGTGAGAATCCGTTCGATTGCTTTTGTGTAATCTTGCTTACAAACAAACAAACCAACGAACAAAGGGACAGGGGTGAAAACATAACCTCCTTGGCAGAGGTCATGAATCGTTCATCCAAAAAACGTGTCTGTTACATCATCTATTCTGGCTCTTTGGTTCTAATTCGAAGCTTCTATCTTGCGTCTCTGCTGTCAATATGTGCCGCTGATGGACAGATGTAAACTGTGGGGAATTTTTGGAGGAAGAGGAAATAGTTTGAGAGCTCCATCCTTTCCTGTTTACGCTTCTCTAGCAGATAAAAGACGTAGATCTCTACTTACACACACTTTCTATCTCCGTCTCTGCCTCTCTGCGTATACAAACATTCACACACTCTCACGCATGTACACACCCACTTTTTAACATACTTCTCTTACAAATGCACATCCTAGGACGCACCCCCACACACACAGTTCTGTTTGTAACCCCTTCCACATAGAAGAAGTAGTCCAACTCTTGCTGGGAGGAAAGAGAAGTTCAAATTCGCTCATACACCCAAATCCTTCCAGTGGCATTGCGTAAGTGATTGGTCACGTAATTATTAACAAAGAACAGACGACCACGCTGGAGTGCTTCCCTTTTTCGTCTGTCTTTGTGTGCCATCCAAATATAAATCCAAGGGCTGCTGAGTGAATTCAATTAAAAGCGATGAATGTTGCCAATTAAGCGTTGAGGCCCCGTGGGATAGAAAGAGTGGGAAAATGAAGATGAAGGATGGGTTGAGAGGAATACATCCGTTTCGTCTTTCTTTTATTTCTCGGGTCAACAATACTTTACTTTATCAAGACATGGCATGACAACATGTTGCTTTAACAATGACAAAATTGCCTGTTGCAAAACAATCAGCTATTGTTCCTGGAAAAGAAAAAAAAATCTCTCCATGTGGTTTTACTGTGAAATGAGTTTTTACCCCCCTTTGAAAACATGTACACAACCACCAGCCCACTACTCTAAATCAAGCATTTCTTTATTACTGTATCAAAGACATGGAGGCTGCAACATGTAAATCTTAATTTTCAGTGTTGACTCTTGCAGCTTGAAGTCATTTGGGGACATGACTCTATTTCCTTCCCCCCTCTGCTCTTTCTCCAAATTTTGTCTCCAAAGAACTAATAAAGTTCAAAATGAGTTTTCTCCAGAGTCTTTGATATGTGACTAATTCCGCATCAAAGCTCAGCTCCTATTGGATTTCTCAACATGGCAGTGCCTGTTCTCTTGATGTCAGGCCACAGGACACCGCAGGACAGCAGGGGTGAGAGACCACATGCAAATGGGGTGACGGGAGGATTTTTGGGGGAGTTCCTTGGTGAAGTTGCAGCATGATTACAATCATTACAGAGCAAAAGTCTGAAAAACACATCCTTGTCTGTTCTTATTGTTGAAGCAGGTCCGGGAAATGCTCCTGTCGGAAGAGGCCACACACACACACACTCACACACACACAACCTTCTACACGCGGACAAACCTTGCTGTAAAGACCCTTTCACATCTCGCTGCCCCAAAATCTTCTGTATTCGCCGCACACCCCTCACTCCTGAATGTGAGATTGACAGCTGAGCCGGCCGCCCTTTGAGTCTGATGGATGAGCAGCTAATGGCTCCATTGTGCATCATGTGATGTTGATAAATCGAGTGGTCGTCCCGCCCGCGCATACATGGCCACCTTTGTCAAGGCACGGCTCTGTGCCGAGAACTGTTGACTTTTTTGAAACACAATGAGGGCCCGGTGTAGAAAAGACGCACACAGCACTGCATACTAATGTCCCCGCAAGAATATTTAAGTGGCACCAGGAAAGATTTGGATATAAAGGATGATGTTATCAGCGTAAATCACAAAGTAGGACGAGTCAAAATCACAAAAGAATTAGAAATAACCCATTTGATTCACTCAGTTGTTAAATGGGATGGGACAGATGAGTAAAGTTTCAGTCATGGACACAAGCATGATCCAACAGGTGTAAGTACGATACAACCTGAGGACAACAGCTGGATAAACAGCTGTAACTTTCTCTTTCTTCGCTCTCACTTATTCCCTGTGTATGTTTTCTTCTTCTCCAACATGTCTGTCATCCCACTTTTCTCTCAGTTCATTTCTGTGTCGCTCTCACTTTCTTCTTCTGCATCAAGCACATTTTTCCTCATCCTCTCATTAAATTTAAGTTTCATCAATGTTTTTAAGGATCAATACCTTAATAAACTTACTCATTGAAATAATTTCATTTAACATATTACACCATTCAGTCGCTGAGCAACGTCAACTCCGCTTACAACCCTCACCAACCCCCACCGAGTAGACGGACTCCCTCAGGGCAGCCATGACACACACTTATATAACTCTGCACATCTGGTCAGCTTTATTATTAACCCCACAAATGTCCCTGTGAGTGTTTGTGTGTGTGTGTTAATGTGAGATTCTATATCTTCTGTATCATCAGTTTTTTTACGAAATCTGAGGCCACCAACAGGTTTGAAGGAAGGAAGGAATTTTTGGAAAAAAACGTCAAATGGTGTGTGTGTGCGTGTGTGATAGTCTGTTTGTATGGCATTTATTAAACTTATTTGTGTGTGTGTGTTTCTACATGAGGATTGCATCACCGGTAGTTTGACCTCTTTCTCCCAGACACAGGCTGTACAGACAAGCAGCAACTGACAACTGAGAGAGACTGTCTGTTAACATGCAGATTAAAGAGGACGTCACTTTGCTCAAACACACGAACCACACCAGCCTGTGCCATCAACAAAATCCACAGAAGCTTTTGTTCCATCATTGCAAAAAAACTGCTGTTCACATGAAAACAAAGGTTTGTATATAAGGAGTTCCACAAGGAACATACTTAGATCCCTTTTGCTTAAAATATTACTACGTGTTCTTCAAATAACTGGGTCCATAAATTTCTGACATATAAACAAGAGTCTGGTGATGACTTCCTACAGGTTCCACATAGATCAAATGATCCAGTGTTAACATTTAAAATGCTGATTTATGGATAGAAAGCACGGGCAGCTAATGAAGCAAAGCAATCCCCACCTCAAAAAACATTCTTTTTTAATTCAATGAGAAGCTCATCTTCTTGTCCACGTTGTTTCATTAACAGGTGATCTCTAAATCAAATAAAAGCAGGCCTCCATATATTCAAAATCAATTTACTTTCTGTCTGTTTCACCCTTCATGTCTTTGAGGTTTCCCCTTGACTCAAATTGGCCTGAACCAACTTAGGCTGGACCAAATCGTTTCCGTATGCAAAGTGTATTGTCATCCCTGGCTGACACACAATGCCCTCTATATGGCCAGAGTAAATACACACAAGTACAGCGACACACACACAAACACACACACACACACACACACACACACACACACACACACACACACACACACACACACACACACACACACACACACACACACACACACACACACACACACATACACATACAGACAGTGGATGAGGTCAGAATAATGAAACTCTTCCCTTTTTTTCAGTCGGTAAAGGACAAGTGGCCAGGGGCTATCGGCCATGTTATCCTGAGCAGATCTCACTATTAAAAGCAGGATATGGCTTTTGTAGGAAATGTGAGTGAGTGTGTGTTCATGTACTTGTCGTCTTGTTCAAAGATCACCATAATTTGCTTATACTCCAGTTTAATACCCTGCACTGTGAGATGACGTTATACTTCTGGATAAGTGCGACAGTGTGTGTGTGTGTGTGTGTGTGTGTGTGTGTGTGTGTGTGTGTGTGTGTGTGTGTGTGTGTGTGTGTGTGTGTGTGTGTGTGTGTGTGTGTGTGTGTGTGTGTTTGCAGGTGATGTAAGTGGCTAAGCTGAAGGCCAAGGAGCCTTTCAGCTGATGTTTCTAATTAGTCTAACATTAAAACAAATCTAATTTCCACGCTGTTGTTATAAGAACAAGAGCAAGAACTTGAGTTTATGAAAAGATCTTTTGTCCTTAAGTAATTCTGTGCTTCCAGACTAGGTTCTTAAACAGTTGTGAATGTAGCACAAAGAGCTGATGCTGTTTATTGAGGTTGGAAGAGAAGAAACGATAAAAGTGTGCAAAGAAGAGATATAGTGAAAACCTTGTATTTCCCTGAGATGGTAAAAAAACTGCATTTATATTCACAACTCAAAGTGCTTTTGAATACAGTTGATGTTCAAGCGTGCACACAGACATCCAGACACCACCTGGACAAACGGGGAATCAAACCACTGACCCTATGATTAATGGACAACCTGCTCTACCTTCTGAGCCACAGCCACACTAAATTAGCTAACATGACAACACAGGGCTACAGGTTAGTGGTGTTAATTACAATTAATAAAAATAATCCTGTAAATATGTCTATATACCAATATCTGTTATATGTTGTTGTTTTTTTTAACAATGAAATCAATCAAACTAAGCAAATCAGAACTTAGATTTTTATGTTAAAATACATTTTTATTAATCAGACCAAAAAATGAAAAAGTTAAAAACACTGTTAAAAGTGGTGGGAATCGCAGGGTAACTCATGATACAATTCATGATTGAAGCGATTCTGTAATAATCTATTTTTAATTGCAATAGAATCATATAATACCTCACACTACAGATATATGGAACTGACAAACACAAAAAGTGCAGGAGTTGTGAGTGAGATATTACTGAACTAAAGTTACTTATGAGGAACTGTGCTCATGTGGTAGATGTGAAAGAACCCATGTGGATTTGTGGCCTCGAAGACACAAAACAGATTCTGATATAAGAGGAAAATCCTCCTTTAATTTGTGATTGTACAAAGTTCTCAGAAAGACAAATACCCGCTCAGTTACACTTAGGATGACAAACACAGGGTATAGGTTATTTCCTTCTTTTGTAATAACCACCTGAGCCAGGGATATTTATTTGGATAAAGAGAACAGTGGTGTTGCTGTGCTGTGAAACCCACTGCCAAGTATTTCTGGCACAACTGGTGTACCAATAAAAACTGTATTAGTAGCACTTTTTATACCACAGCTACCACAGCATGAAAAGCTGTCAAGACAAATTCATAACAAATAAAAGAAACCAAGGAAATCCAGTAACTTAATCAATCATCATGAAAATATGGAAATAACTGACATCACCTGCACAATAATCACGGTGGTGATCTTTCACCTTTACCTACTGTGAGTCACCTGACGACCACCACACACACACACACACACACACACACACACACACACACACACACACACACACACACACACACACACACACACACACACACACACACACACACACACACACACACACACACACACACACACACACACATCCGGACATTAATGAACACCTCACACGACATGAGAGGTGTTGACCCCAGATGAGCCAAAGCGGCCCGTACACCTCCTGATGAGATGTCAAAGGTCAAAGGTGACAGCTGAGAGTGTCAAGCCCTGGCTCCATACCTCCTGACTTGTAAAACCTGCACACACAGACACACACACACACTGGGCGGACTTGGACAGACTAAGAGACTGTCAGTCAGTCTCTATTTGTCTTTCACTCAATAGCTTGTCTGTCTCTCCCTCCCTCTGTGCTTGCAAGCAGAATATGAGTTGTCCTAACTTTCTTCTGCACCTCCCCCCCCACAAACACCCACACATGTACACACACGCACGCGCACACACACACACACACACACACACACACACACACACACACACACACACACACACACACACACACACACACACACACACACACACACACACACACACACACACACACACACACACACACACACACACACACACACACACACACAGCCCCAAGAGCGCTGACCCATTTAAAAGTGTGAAGAGTTTCCCTCAGCACTGGTCTAATGGTCCCGTTTCACAGTTCAGCAGCCCAACCTGACCTCCCTGTGCCGTCACTAAAAACTGCCACTAGCATGCACACACATCATAAACACACCAGACTGACACTTGCTCACTTGAGAGAATATGGTGGCAGATAAACCTTGATTTCAAAGTCTAAACGGGTTTAGAGTCGAAATTTGAAGTTTGAAACACCACCACATTCCTCCTGGTTTGATTCCATATGTTTCCATTAACGTCAAACTATTTATTTCTCTGTAACAAGAAGATTTTTATTGAAATTGGTAAAGTCCATGAAATTCCCCAAAAGTTGGCACAGGCAAAGAGTTAAGTTAAACAGAGTGAAGTTCCTGGTAAATACATGCTTCCCCTGAGAGGTTTTTAATGGCTTATTTCCGACCCTGTTAAAAGGAAGAGGAAAGGATTTGTTTGATAGTGGGCAAGGGTGATGAAAATCCTGATAGCTCTGAGAGAGGTAAGCATTTAAACCCCGCTCAAAGCCATGAATGAGCCAGGAAGGCCAGCGTTCAAAGCAGGGTGGGAAATAATCTGAATCTTCACATCATCTAATCATGAAAGTTCAAAAACTTCTTCCCACTTTCTTCATGCAGGTTTTTCTACTCAGTCTGGCGATTTTAGCCTGTGTAATATCTATGTATAACTTGCTTAAATCCCTGCGTTAGTAATTCTGGGACAAAATCTCTCTCCTTTAAACCGTTAAACCCTAAATCCAGAACGTTTCAGGGAAATTTCCTGTTCTGTGCTTGTCTGAAAACAGCTTATAAAACCGTTAACCTTAATCAGAGGAATCATCATTTATACAGAACGAATATGAAATAAACTCTTTTTCAAATTGCAGTTTTCTCCTGAGAGAAATCATCGCTCCATTGACAAACTACAGGCCAACAATGATGTCAGAGCTCCAGTGTGTGTGTGTGTGCGCGCGCGTGTGTGCATGTGCGTGTGCGTGTGTGTGTGTGTGTGTGTGTGTGTGTGTGTGTGTGTGAGCTCATACCTGGACGTGCTTCTCGATCTGGTAAGTGCTTTGCTGATGACCAGCGAAGGAGCCGACTGTCGTCTTTGGGCCAAGGTCTTCATCTTCTATGCAGTCAGAGAGAGAGGGGGAGGTTCAATGCAAGTACTGACTGAACGTGATGGTGAGCGCCATTTGGCATCCCATGATAAAAGACATTCTGTATGGTGGTTATTGAGAAGGAGGCCAAATGGAAATGCAGAGCACACAGCCAGCACGGCTTAAAGCTTGCAGGAAATACAGGCAGACAGGGAAATAGAAAAAACTCCATTGTGTGTGTGTGTGTGTGTGTGTGAGTGTCTGTTTGTCTAAGGAGTTTGCTAAAGAAAAAGAGAAGTGACAGCAGCCAAGAGGAAAAAGAGGAAGTGAGCGAAATCGCTAAAAGATGGATCCGAAAAGTGGGTGACGGACGGGGAGGGAGAGTGAAGCGAACGAACACGTCGTCTCACGGTGTTGCACAATGTTTACGATCCCTCGTATAGTCTCACTGTAACATGATGAATTACGTGCAGCCTCAAGTATGACAGTCATCCCCGTGGCAACCACAGCCATTCCACTTAAGGCTGATCTATTTACAACATTCCAAAAGCATCTGAGACATAAACACCCCAAAAAGTATATGGTATGGAAACAGTTGGAAATTCTAAAGTACGGATATGAAATAAGTCTCATTGTGTGGAGACTTATTGGTGTAACATTCCCCTTCAATAGAAATGTTATAAAGGCCAAAGTCACCACACCAAAGGAGGAGGAAGAGGTCATGTTTGAGGTTGGTTTTAGGACTTCATTACTTTCATGTAAGAAACTGTCTCAGCTGAATCTGCAGAGTCAGAATTACCACAAGCTTTTTGCCATTCACCCATATTTATGCAGTGCATCTATGAGAAGGGGCCATTTGGGCTTCAGTATACTGCCCAAACACTTCGACATGCAGAAAGGGAAAGAATCGAACCCCCGACCTTCTTTAGAGGGTGACCGCTCTAACTTTTGAGCCACAGTCACCCCATTCTTCCCATTCTACCAACTCTACGACTTGTGGGGTATTCTGACCTTAGTTGCATAATGTGGACATGTTTACATCTTAATCGCATTATAACGTCACGCTCTGCAACTGCTTGACGTCATCATCAGACTATGCTCTGTAACATGTAAACAGGAATATGAATGGAATATTCTACAAGCAACTACTCTAATCAGATATATCATATTCAGATTAAGGTCAATAGTCGGTAAATCAGATCATTGCTGTACATGTAAATCCTGAATTATCAGAGTATGATGAACTGTGAGCACTAACTTAAAGAAAACAACAATGTTTTCATATCAGTTAACAACACAGAGATACCATCTATACATGTAGCTGTCGTACATGTCAAGAAGCCTCAACATTTGGACAGAAACATGTGAAGAAAAACAACATCCTAGCGCAGGGAGGCATGTGGAAACTTTACACTTTACGTGACGATGAAGCGCGGCTCCAGTTACTCTGGAGGTGGCCGGCTGACAGCCCTTTATTCACAACTTCCCAAAGCTGAGCCGAGCGCAGAAACTTTCCAAACCACGGCCGAGTGCAGTGGGCCGGGGAAGTGGTGAAATACTTGGGAAAACATTAAGTCTCCTCATATAAAAACACGGCCGTGCATATCCTGTGTTGGAGGTGAAGAAATCAGACAATAACACAGGAACGGTCCTTGGAGCTACTGACTGTAGCTGTTGTAAAGGAACTATAAACCGTCACTCTTTGGTTTGGTTAACCTGAAGCAAAACTGGTAAAGTTATTACATCATTAAAACCCAATTAACAGGGACATAAAGTATACATATCTATATATAATTTGACATATAAACTTCTTTCTGCAGATAATGGCAAGACAATGAGCTTTATTTCAAGGAACAAAGGGCGGCTTTGATATTTAAGAATATTCATATAAATGTTTAAATAAGACTCAAAATTTGGACAATGGCTGACTTAGTATTTTATTTTTATTTTTCTTGCAGCATTTTAGCAGATATGAGTTCTACACATCCTTCTGAGATGCTGCAGAAAAAATACTCTTAAACCTTTATTTTAACATGCACTGGAGGGGGGCGCTGTTTACTACAAGTTCACACATCAGCCCTTCACTCAGAGCCAGTGACCAAAAACTGGTGGGGGAACTACAGTAACTGCGGCTTAGCTAAACCACAGAGTCAGAGGTGATGAATCATATGTTAAAACGAGGAGTTTAATTCTGTTGTTTAAAGAGGAGCCTAACTTTAGAGAGGCCTGAAATGCTGATCATTCCTATGTCTGTCTGATTGACAAATCATCACTATCAGCTCGTTATCCTGATCTGCTGTTTGGTTTCTCTTCAGCTCAGCGAGATACACATTTATTTGAGATAACAATGACTAACAAGAGACAATCCAGCGGATTTGAGTGTTTCTCTTGGTTAAAAAAGGTGTTTAAAAGTCAGAACATTTTAATATCACTATAAATATCTCAATGTAGATGGATTTTACGCATTTAAAATCAAATCCGAGTTTCACAAATGAGAAATCAGAAACACCAAATAAATGAATAGTGCCTAATCGTGGTTTAAATGTTCATTTGAAACTAATCTGATAAGTCTTTTAATTAAAACAGCTTTGATCACCAACGACTTAATCATTATCCAGTCCAAAAAACTGACCTGGTGTGAAGCAGAACCAACAACTGCAGATTTCCACGACCAGTGAGAAAAAGGGAACTTCAGTAGTCCAGCAGTAAAATATGGAAATAAGTAATTAACAACTCAGACATTTTACGCAGAAATCATCCATAGTCAGTCTTAAACTCACTTAAAAACATACACTCATTATTGAGGGTTATGTCATCGTCAAAATAAAGTTTCACGTCTCATAAGGGTCAGATTTGAATCTAATAATGTATCTCTATTGAAAGCGCCTGGAGTCTCTGTGCGTAAATACGCACAGGACGCACTGTGTCCACTGCTCCATCAGCAGAGAAGCGCCGCTGTTACCTTTTTGTTTTCGGTGGGCGCCTTGCTCTCTCCGGTCAGAGAGTCGGACCTGTTCTGTCCCATGGTCCCCTGCTGCGGTGACATGGTTTCCATCAAGGCTGTACACATCCACGGAGCCGAGCGCACCGACGGTATATTCCCATGATACGAGCGTAAATAAGTCCAACGTTTATCCGGCGAGGATCAGAGAGCGAGTCCGAGCAGAGCTCATGATGCCGGGGAGCAAGATGATGAACCTCCGGGAGATGAACCTCCACAGTGTGTGTGCGTGTGTCTGTGTGTGAGCGCAGTTTGTTCTGAGTCTGAGGTTGTAAAGTCAGAGGAAGTGAATCAGCCGACCACTGCTCTACCTTGTCAAAATAAAACAGGCGAGAATGAAAACCCATCCAGTATGAAACATTGTAATTTGTTGTTTTTGATCACCTAACTGGCTAGTTACCTCCACCGAGAGAGCTATGTTTTGACCACTTTCCATTTGTTTGTTGGTTGGTTGGTTTGTTTGTAGGTAGGATTATGGAAAAAAAAACAGAACAGCTTTCCACAAAACTTTGAGAAAGGATGCAGTCAGGGAAGCACACATACAATTATGGAGCATTGACTTAGTTTTTGGCTATATCTTATAAATAGTTCATTTGAGTGTGAATGAGCATCTGTTTGCATTAGAATAAGTTTTATTATACATTGCAGGAATAAGCTATTCGTCCTGCAAATGTGCTTTAATGGGTTCACAACAGGACATTAAAGATATACAGGTAATAAATATCCTTATGATTGAATAAAGAACTAAGATACAAGGAGCCTGACAGATCATGAAAAGAGAAACATCCAGACAGATTCAGTATGTGAATTATTTCTTAATGTGGGTGTTTCAAAGATTCATAGAAATAGAAAAAAAAAAAACAAGGAAATTATATATATAATTTTAATAAAATCTAGCTGTTTAATGTAATGCACCGTGTTTATAAATCTTTACTTCTTTTTGATTATGCTCTTTTCTGCACTTCCACTTTATAAATCACCTGAGTTTGTAGTTTTTTTGTATTAATTTTTGTTACTTCAAATCTTAAGTTGCAATCTTAAGTTGCAATGTGAAAAATGTTTGGATTGCAGCAAAAAAAGGCTTAATGAAGTATTTTTGTGTTTAATTTCATGTTATTGTGTGAATGGGTATTCTTTACGAGTTTATTTGTGCTTTTATTTTGAAAGCAGAACTTCCTTTTCCTTATTGCCTCACAGATATAAAAGCTTGCTCTGGTTTAACTCTTGATCCTGACTGTGTATACCTACAAGTGTGTGTGTGTGTGTGTTTTCATTTGAAGCACCCATCATGTGTTCTGCTTGTCTGGCAGTCAGCACCACAGAGAGGCCAACTGTTCTCGTACGACAGGAAAGCAGTTTCCACAGGGTCCAGGTGTAAGAATGTTCTGCCGGCGCCAAGAATAACATGAGTGATGAGGAGGAATGTCAGAGCAGACAGCCACAGCGGGACACGTTTGACACATTTGCCTTTTCACTGTAGCTACAGTACACCTCACTGTAGGTTAACTTCCCCCGAGCGGCTGGAGGTGTTTACTTTCAAAGGACTGAAGGTGGTCAGAGCGCACACACCCCCGTTAAAGCTGAATGGATTTGTTTGGTTTTAAGTATTATAGAGAAATCTGTACGTATCAGTAACCATTAAAGGAGGCATTTTATGGGCCTACTTTTATTCGGTTTGATCATTTTAATTTGTGTTATTACTCGAAAATGTTTACTTGCTTTAATGTTTAGAAAACCCGTCACTTTACGCATAGTGTTCATTGCTGCAGCTCCTCTTTTCAGTCACTGTCTGAAACCCTCAGTTTTTAGCTCCTGTGCTCCTCCTCCCCAATCCATTGTGATTGGTCAACTGCTTCAAGTGCATGTAGGAAACGTTGGCCTCTTTTACCTGGCTTTGTTAGGGGGCGTGTCAGACTAGCCAATAGTTATGGGTTATGCTAAATGTGAACCTGTAGGGACACGGACAAATATTTTGAATCGATATTCGCATCCATTTGTTTTTTGATCTTCTGTCACGCTGGCTGGGCTTTCTACTTGATTTTTTACACTGTTATCCGGGAAAACATTGGCCTTGAGTAGGGTTTGGACACAAAAAACAGAATACCTGTCGTGTTCAGGGTGGATTTGATTAGTTTTCTCTTTGGCTCGGATGGAAAACTGGAGCTTGAGCCACACTCTGATGTGTCTGACAGCTAAAAGCCAAAACATGAGGCATCTGCGAGGCTATTTATTTATGCCATCTGCAACAAAAAAATCATAAAACAGTGTCAAGCTGACAGGATTGTTTTGCACAGCTGATCTTTGTAGACCATTGTCTTGTCTGCACAAATACAAAGGTATGCACCAATTGTTCTGTCTTATCTGTCCCATGAAAAGTGGCCTGCATGCGATGATTAGAACATTGATAGTGTTCCCCTTTGATCATGTCACAAGATGCATGAAACAACAGCCGGGGGAACACCATCGGCTTCTGTCTGGAGGTCTCTCGATGAGCAGGAAACCACATTCCTTCCCTCTGCAGCTAAATCATCCTTTCATCAAGGGCCCAGTTTGGCCAAGTCACATTTGTTTTTGAACTTAAAACAAATAGTGTTTTAAACCCTCTCTAGTTTTAGGGGTGAAATGACGGCTTTAGTTTCCTGCTGTTTTCAGGAGTCGTCTGGATTTAAAGGAAAAATATAAATTGAGGGTGTGTCAGAAATGTGGTTGGAAATGCCGCCAGTCGACCACGACTGTCACTGTATTGCACTGTTTTGTTTCTGCTGCCTCAGTGTTCCACTCTGTCACCGGGTTGCGACAATAAAAAATAAAAAGCGTGTTTGGGGTTTTTATTGCTTGTTACTTCCAGTATCCATGGCAGAAACAACACTTTTCTCTGTGATAACTTTAAAGCACTCTTAAACCCACCTCGCCATCTGACACTCCAGGATTCCCCTCACGCCTGAGCCGAGCCGACTGACTGCAGGTCGGGGGAGAAATACGAATCCTAATCTGCACTATACTGATATTCTCCTCTCCGAAGGAAAGACAGGGAATCAATATGTGTCCTTGCAAATATCATCTGACATTTTCTTTGAAGTGTGGCTGAGAGGGAATGTCTCTGTCACGCCCGGGGAGTCAGGCTATTGAAAACCTGAAGCCGAGGAGAGTATTGACTTGGACGGCAAACAGTCGATCCCAGAGAAAGAGAAAATGAGCTGGACAGAGTCCAGAGCTCTGACGGGAGGCTTTATTCTCGTCTGTGCAGGGTTCAGGTGTTGGGTTTGCACTTTGCGCTGTAAACACATGCACAAATGCAGCTTCACATACAAAACGTAGCTGAATATGTATTTAAGGAGAGCACCTCTGCCTCTTCTGAAAACAAACACGCGTGATGAGGAGGTTTAGCGGGGGGATGGATGGATGGAAGGATCCAGGGGATTGACGTGTGACAGATGACAGAAATGTTTCAGGCAGACAGGGAGTCGCTGTGACCCAAAAACAGCATCCGCTACCCTGGAAGAGACACCTCCACCGCCGCAGCCAACGCCACCGCTGCTGCTTTAAGAAGCCAGACTTCCACGTCGTCTGCCAAAAATAAAGACCCACTGTTTCCCTTTTTTCCTGAACAGCATAATCCAGAGGTTTCTGGGCGACAAATGTTTGAGGTATGGCTGAACAAATTGTGGAAAACAAAATAATGTGAGGGTGGGAAATATGTTTTGGGCATTTCTGTAGTTTCTGGTCATTCCGAGTGTTTTTTTTAGAAAGCAATATGCAGATTTAAAACATTTGAAAAACTCTGATAATGCAGGTCTATCCGTTTATACATCCATCCTGTATCTGTGCGACTTGAGTCAATCTATCTTTATCCCTCCCCCACAAAAAACCATTGCACAAAAGCAATTTTAGTTTTTGGAGAATAACGTTGCATTCAAAAGGAGCACTGCCAAAAAAATTCTCTGAAAGTGTTCTCATGGTGTGTTTACTCCTCAGGGATTTACGATGCAGCCTTTAAAGCCTCTGAGGCAAAACATCAGGGTTAGTTACAGAGAACGAGAAGGCGGAAATTTCGGCATCACTCTCCCTTCACAGTCAGCGCGTCTCTGTCTCTTTCGGTTTGTCTAAACATTGCGGCTCGAGGAGGCCATGCACGATTGGGGCCGCGGAGACGTGTGGGGGGGAGACAGACGGAGGAGGCCTGGGAGAACCAGACTGAGACAAAGCCTGTGGTGAGAGGGAGTGACTCAGGTGGAGGAGAGGGAGGAAAGACATTTAAAGAAACATTGTGGAGAAGTGGAAAATGGAAATTGTGGGCTCGCTCGCCGCCGGCTCGAACAGACCTGACTCGAGTGGTTTGACATGGTCAAGTCAGGTTTTAAGCTCTAAAAACAGCTGCGTTTTCATCCCATCAAGGAAAATGTATACGATAGATAATGTCCTGAAGGTTGCGAATCAAAGTTTCATTTCTCTTTGATTGACTTTGACTGATTCTAACTACGAAATTACAACCGTTGCTTGTTGATTACAGTCCTGTGACTTAAAAGCAGCTGGTTTGCTGGTCAGTTTGTGTCAGCTGTCATCGAGTCAGCTTCTCAAAATGTAATCACTTATTTCCAGTTTCTGTAAATAACTTACTCTTCTGTATTTTCTTGGTGTTGCTTGAAAGAGGAGCTGAATGTGCAAACGTGTCTCCGACCAAATACTGATATATGAGATTTCTTTATGTGATGTCCTAAACCCAACCCATCTCAGAGGGACAGCCGATCACTCAGTCGGTCAGACGCAGAGACACTGAGACAGAAATCAGAAACAGACGGTCTAAGTCTGGCTGTTACATCTGCTATCTCGTCACACACACAGACACACACGCACATACACACAGACCCCCCCTCCTCCTTCCAGACCCTCTAACCCTGTTAATCTGATTACCACAGTCTCCCCATAGAGTTAAAGACGCTATTGACACACTGCAGCGTGCACGTTTGTTGTTTTTGTTGTTGTGACTGTATCATCCTGATGTCACACTGTCACATACTGTTTCTGTAAGATGCAGCGTGTTGTTCACATTCTGTCAATTCTCAGCACCTGAGGTGTCAAAACCGTTCCCACCCTCCAACCTCTGCTGAAGCCGTGGTTTGTGAAATAGGAAAATACACAAAAGGTTTGAAATACAAATCTTCCGAAGGTTTCCAACACAGTAACAATACTTAAGTACATAGATTACGGCTGTTAATATACACTGCATATTGGTTACATGCTCTAATGTTTTTTTTAACCTTTGTGCCGTTTGGCCACTCTAGTGCCTCATATATTCTCACGAGAAAATTGTTTTTAAAATATTTGTCATAGGAAGATGTTTGATTGGGTGGTGCAGTGGGTGACACCCTCACCTCACTTCAAGGGGGTTCTTGTTTGGAGTCCCAATTTGACCCTGTTTCGAAATGGGTTTTGGACTCTGGCTTCCTCCCTCAGTGGAGACGCTAAATTGACCATAAGTGACAGTGAATTGTTTTCTTCGTTTATATGTTGGCCCTCAGATACTTAATGTTGTTTGGTACAAGTGGTAAATATAATGGTCCATTTTTGAAAGACTTGAGGAAAGTGTTTGTAATTTGAAAGAGTGGTCGCCATAGTCCCACTGTTGATAAGGTAGGAATGTGTGTGTGTGTGTGTGTGTGTGTGTGTGTGTGTGTGTGTGTGTGTGTGTGTGTGTGTGTGTGTGTGTGTGTGTGTGTGTGTGTGAGAGACAGAAGTCATGTGGAGGATGCAGCAGGACAGGTTAAGTTGTGACCTCGGGGCTGATACACAACTGTTTTGGTTTCAGTCGAGAGGTCGTGCTGGTGTCGGCAGCAGGTTCGACCGAACAGGGTTTCATTGTGAGAGCGGCAGGGGTCCGTCCACGGTGAGAGTCCAGGGTGTGAGCACGGGAGTTTGATTCCACGAGCGAAAAGACTGAATGAGCTTTGAAAGTGGAATACTCTGTGAGATACGGGCAAATAGTTTAATCTGTCCTGGAGTCTCTGAGAGAAAGTGTTGGACTCTCTTGATGTATTTGTTGTATTTGATTTTTGTTAAATCCGCCAAGGAGGTTATGATTTCATCCCTGTTGGTTTTCATCACTTTCTTTAACATCTTTAACATATTTCACTCCCTCACACATTTTATTTTATTTTTTAAATGTTTATAGATGTAACATGTTCTTATTTCATATATTTTCATCTCATATATCTGGTCACGATATATATTTGTCATGCATGTTTGATTTTTTATTTTGAAGCACATTAGTCAAATGTAAACAAACATGACTTGACTGTTTCCTTATGCCACAACATTCCCCCAAAAGCCAAATGTGAGGAAAAGGTTTAATTGGCTTCTCTTCTCTCTTCTCAAAGCAAGTTATTCAAGGAATGTATATGAATGAGATCTCTAACATCTTAACTGATGCTATCTGTCATGTTGGAGGAAATCAAATCAGCCCAGTTTTCTCAAATTGATGTTGTTCCTTTGTACCAATGCATGAAGTAGTATTGTTCTTATAAAGTGAGATAACTAATGCATTGGACATTTTTAAAACCACTTTATAAACTATATCGTGGTTGCAGGATATTATGATCATAGATATTTAAAAAATGACAGAAAACGTTTTAAAACTTCACTGAATCTCATCTGACTTTCTGCAAAAATATATAAGTCAATTTGATATCAATTAGGTCTTAGCTTCATTACTCCTCCTCACACTTATCCAACTGGAGTTACAGGTCTTCAGTCCTGCAGGTACTGCAGGTAATTCATCGTTTCCACAAACAGGAATCAGTCAGATCTGACCTCCATAAACCTCAACCCAACAATTTAACAGATCTGTGCAGCGATACAGTTGTCAATAAGCAACGCCAAAATTAAGAGAGAGCAACGAGGTTCAGATTTGGTTCATAAAGATCTCGTGCTGGTTGAGTTTCTCTCTTAAATGATACAGGGAGAAACTTTTGCTGCCTCGGGATTATTGATGTAATCACAGTGGATCATGAGGATCTGCCAGGAAATGTTAACGTATTTGGCTCAGATTCTGACTGATGTTTTGATATTTCTTCATCCAAACTGCAAAAAGTCATGCCAGCAAAAAAATTTGTTCTAGGTATCTTCAGGTAACACTGGAGCTGAAATAACATACAAGAATATTCAGAGGTTAACTTTAAAACTTTTGAGCGTAAACAGCACAGACGCAAACAAAGACTATTTATCTTAGCAAAATGAGTCACTGAAAAGAACATGATCAAAAGAGAGTCAGTGAATTTAAATAATTTTATTTGCATGGACAAAGCTGTCCAGTTTATTAGCACGTGACTGAACTGTCACTGAGTGCTCAAGGTTTCTGAAACAGTTTGACCTTTGTGCAGTAGATCATTTATGGGTGATTTAGTTAGAGAGGAAGTGCAGCAGCTCGTTCGTGCATCTTATGGTTTCCTGACGTCTCCCTAAAAGCTTTGAATGGTGATGAATGGGCTGCAGATGAAATGGTCACTTCTGCCAGACAAAGGTGTGTGAGGAGTTTTGTGGTTTCAGCCTTTAACATATATATGAGAACTAACTTTTCTTGGATTTAACTCTGACTCAAACGAAATAAGCTATTTGGAGATTTTGATGCATTAATTAAAGTACATTTCCACATTCAAATCAATTACTGACTAGACCTAGATTTATATATTTATATATTTTGTTCAGTTATGCACAAACATGATCCCAGGTGTTTCAAGCAATTTGCAAAACTAAGAGAAATCTGTGATATTTTAATCAATGTAACATACATTTCATTTGACATCATATATCCCCTCTGCACATTAGAATATATTTACAGGGTGAAGGATTTCAGTCATAAGTTATCGGAGAAACGTTCAGCCGCAGCTCGGCTCACAGCCCCTGCAGGACGTCTGCCAAACTGCACCAGTAAAACTCAGACGTAGGAGGAGACCCCTGCAGATAATTGGGCTCCTCTTAATCACCTCCTGAAGGATTAACACTGAGGGAATCCTAACCGGGACAAGCTGTAAAACAACAACTCCCATGATGCCAGGCTACTTCACAACGTCACCAAACTCCATCTTTTGTCATTGTTTTGATTGAAAGGCTCTCAGCACTAGGAAATTGCATATTGCGTGTTCAAGTAATTTATCCAAACAAACTCAGCCCCCTCCCCTTGCTAACAGCCAGCCAAGGTAATCATGTTACCAACCAGATGAGGCCATTTGATACATGTTCACATTCAGTCCATCAGCTAAACCCTCTGAGGGGCTTTAAACCCCTGACCTCATCAGACCTGGCAGCGACAATCTGACAGCTTGACAAGGTGAAGCAAAGAATTACAATGGTTAGAAAATAGTGTTCAGGATCATAGCTTTTTCACTGACGCCTTTGATGTGATGTCACGGATTTCTGTGGCGTTGCTGCACTTGCAATGCTACAATTAAGCCATGCTGGCTGTTGCTGTTCACATTAGTCAGCACCGACAATGCTTTTACAATATAAACCTTCTTCGTCGTGTTTATCTCGAGAACCGTTCATCTTATCGGCTTCACACATTTGGTGCGATTTGAACGCATGATATGTTCAATATTAATAAACTTTGGATAAACAGGCAACCAGCGGTGGCTGGGACTCATCAACTTAAGGGATGTTCTCAATCACAACAGCAGCACGTTCACAACAACATCGACTGATTCTCCGGTTCGGGGTTTAGCATACGGAGTCAATCTTCACCGAACTTTGAATAAACAGGTGAACAGTTGTTTTTGCAGCAGCGGTGATGTAGCATCAGGGTTCTGTGGACCAAGTCCTGCAGCATTACTACAAATCACTTTTACAGATTCAGAAAGATCTTTTTGATTGATTGATTGATACTTGTACCATGCATATTGTGCCTAAACAGACAAAACCATTGAGAAAAAACGACATAAAAATAAAGAAAGCTGCAACGAGTGTTACCACAGGCCAAGCAAACAGCCCATTGCAGTAATCTGAAATTCACTCAAACATCAGCTCTGTTCAAATTAGTTTTTCTAACTCTCTCCCTATGATTGATCACTTTTCTGTTCTGCACTGTTGTTTCCTTTTATTAAATTTGAGGCAGTTTGTTACTGCACTGACACTTTTGACTTGAGGCAGCGCGTTCAGGCATTTTTGTCGGCTGCCTCACGTTCTCCAAAAGCTCTGCATGATGAATGAGTTGCCAGTGAAAATGGTCACTTCAGAGAAAAAAAACCTGCAGGAAGGGGGCTGAGTCACTGCTCAAGTTTTAGCAACGATGACCACAACGTGCAGCCAAATGGTCGTTTATGTGTACGACAGAGAGGATAGCTTCTCTGAGCATCTCTGTTAAAAGGCATCTGAACAGTTAGGACTTGAGGGGGAGAGAGAAGAGGCAGAAAGGAAGAGAGAGAGAGAAAGAGTCACAAGTGATTCTTGACAGCAGTTGCTCTCTCTCTCACTTACTGCAGGAGGAGTCCGACAGGCAGCAGAGAGAGAAGAGCTAATGAGGAATGTTTAGAGGGGAGGATAAGCAGCCTTAACCGTTTACTACTCGTTGTGTGAGCGTGTGTGTGTGTGTGTGTGTGTGTGTGTGTGTGTGTGTGTGTGTGTGTGTGTGTGTGTGTGTGTGTGTGTGTGTGTGTGTGTGTGTGTGTGTGTGTGTGTGTGTGTGAAGTCCATCTGCCTTTATCTGTGTGCATGTGGGTGCATGTGTGTGTGAGCATCAGTCAGTCAGCGCTTAGACCCATAGCGTCCGCCGGGCGCTGTGTGTGAGCCGCTATCACTTCCAGCGGCCTGTTATCGACCCACCAGTGGTTGATGGTCAAGAGTTCAAAGCCTGCATTCCACCACAGAAGGTCAGGATCGTTAGAGGATGTTGACCTTGGGATAAAAATTAAATCTGCGTGTGATTATATTTTTCAAATTTTATGATTTTCCTCCCACTATGTGAATCTAGCGTTAATCTAAGTGTTACACTGGAATGAGCGTCTTGTGCCAGGATGATGAACACAACACGCTTTCAGTGATGAAGAGGTCAAAGGTCAGCGCTGGTGAGAGGCCTCTGGACTGAACATGAAGCAGAGCTCATGAGACATGATGTGCAACACAAAGCAGACCACACAGAATATGTTGGTTCTTTCTATTACAATGAAATAACTCAAATAAACATGTAGGTTATTCCATGCACACTGAATTGTGTTCAAGGGAGCAGCTCAGTAAAGTAGAAGTTTGACAGCACTTCGTCCCGCAGAGGCTCCACTAACCCCCCCAAGGCATGGTCTGGATTTGATTAAAAGGCAAGGATGCATATGTGTGTGTGTGAGTGTGTGTGTGTGGGTGGGTGTGTGTGTGTGTGTGTGTGGGTGTGTGTTCGTCTTAATGACGAAAGAAATGGCACGTCCCAGCTCTGCAGTGCCAGAAATAAACCAGGATCTGGACCAGAAATGCAATGTTTTTCCATTTTCTGCCCCCAAATAATCCACTTTCATTTAAGAAAACTCACACACACACAAACTGTTCACACACATACACACCAGCATTGACACAAAACACAATAATCACGTACTGACACACTCACGATCACAAAAAATGTGTCAGTCGTGCACGGAAACACACTCGCCCTGTGTTTCCAGGGAACGCCTGTTGCTATTTTTAATACATGCCGTAGAAGCGCTGCAGAGCCACGGGTGTTCGTTCGCGCTGCACATTCTGTCATGTGCCTTGTCAAAACCAAACAGCAGAGAAACGTGCAGCAGCAGCCGAGACCCGACTGCAGATAACAGGACTTTTGGCCTGATGCCCTGAAACACATTCGTCCTGCTGTGTCAACATCTGTGTGCACGTTTGAATGTGTGATGGGCTGTTGTCTCATACATCATCCTCCTCAGTCTCTGTCCTCACACTCCCAGGAAATGCTCCCATCTGAGACAGTGGAGGTCTTGTGTAAAGTGAAAGGTCCAGGAAATGAGATCCTGGAGTTTTTTCTTTTGCCAGGAAAGATAACTGTGGTTTAGCATGTGTGCATCTGTCTCCTGTTGCAAATATGACAGACATAACCATATTCTCCAAATTATGTAAACACCACGTTGATGAAAAAGTATGTCCACTTGTTTCTTTTAAGTATTTTCAATATTCAAAAAACAGCCTCTTAATGTGACAAAATGCTTTTCGACAGACCAGGGTGCAGAATGTGTGTAATTTGCATGTGGTTTAATCACACGTGCAAGGAGGAGGAGAGGAGAGCCCCTCATTCTTGGACGAAGCTCCCCCACCTTAAACCAACCATAATAACCAGACAAGTCTTCACAGCGGTGGCCGTTTCTCTTACATGTAGTAATTACCTCAGATCAGAGCTAAAAATGAGCTACACGCTCCCCCCAAAAAACCACGACCTTGTAAACTATGCTGAAAAACCAGACAATCAAACTGTTCTATAGGGTTGGCAGAGTGTTATTTTCCACCTCAAAGAAAGTGGGTGGTTCTTGGTTTCAATGCCGGTGAAGTGACTCTGTAATCTTATTTTTTCATTCAATCTTTTATAATTCAATAAACGTTACAATAAAATTAAGCTGCACCAAATTGCACACACACGTAGACGTAGACACACATTTTTTTTTTAAATCAAGATCAATGAAAATTTGCGAAAAAGTTAAAAAAAAAGTATTTCTCAGACCCAACTCCTGATTCAGGTCCAACCAGAAAGCGAATAAATTTTGGATCAAGTCCGATTCTGCCAACATCTTTAATCGAAATCTGTTGAATCAAACCAATGGAGAGGGGCGAAAACAAAACCTTTAATGTGGAGTTAATATCTTAATTTTTTGCCAAATTTTGTGAAATTTGGCAAAAAATACCCTCACAATGTTCAAGTAGGTCAAAGGACAAAATATAAGTAGGCACGAGTTTGGTAGTGGTTCCCTATTCTGCAGAGGTAATAACAACAAAATTAGATTATAGGACATTTGCTTATAGCACTGTTCTGTTATTAGATATTCAAGTCCTGGGCATGTCACCTGGAACCAGAGGAAACAGTTGACACTAGGATGGAGGGTTTAGCTGAAGCTGCTCCTCAGTTGGATGTTGTTGCTCACTGAAGGAAAACGTTCTCCTCAGGCCAAAGCTGCATTATTTACACCAGCACTGTCAGTGTTCTCCTGGGTGGAGAAGTTTTGCTTAGCTGCCTGAAAAAAAAAAGTTTGGCTCACGTCATCTCTCATCTGTTGAACTTTGAGCTGCAGAATTGGAAAAGCATCACAGTGACAGAGACAGCAGTTAGAAGAAGTCACATGATTTACCGCACATCTCTGCTCACCAGGGGCCAAAGAGGCTGTGACACTGCCAGTAAACGTCCGGCTACAGGCAGAGACTGAGGGTTTGCACATGTGCAGTCAGGGTAAATGGTCCATAGGTACAATTTTCTCTTTTAGTCTGTGAGGGTGAAACTGTTGCTGTCCACGTAGGCTCGAGGTTACATCTTCATTTGCAGCTTTTTTTAAAGGAGACGTTTGTTTTTCCAGTCTTTCTTTCCTCTAGTATGTTATATAGGATTATTTGTGAATGTAAAAGTTCAGTATCATCATTTTACTCACTAAGATTTTGGATCGTGACAATAGAACAAAGTCTGATTGAGCGAGAAACGAGCAGCTTGTTTTCACCACTGTCTCGTCCACCGCGAACACACCGCATTTACAGAATGTGTAGCACTTAGTTTTTAGTGGGTGGCGTCATTTTCTTTCTCCATTCAACCCTGGCACCTATCACTGCTCATGCTAACCATCCACAGTTCCTCTGCTTTTGTTTGCTTGAGAAAAAGCCTGAGATGTAAAATGCATCACTTCCTTTGCACCAGAGGAATTTTTCCCAGGAAAGAGCGTCCAGGCAGTGAGTGTTTGGAAGAGAAAATGAAAAGGCTTCAGTCCGTATTGTGGTATTTCACTCAGTCATGAAGAGAAGGAATTTGTCAGTATATGAAAAGTAGATTTACAGTTTTACATCTGTGTTGTTTTTAATCATATCCTCCCATTATGTTGGGATGTTTATAATGCGGAAAATGTATTTCCTTGTGAATCGACACCACTCCCGAAAATCGGGTGACGATGGCCTCCAGCAGTCGTAGTAATTATGACGAGAGTAAACGTAGGAAGTCAGGGGACGGTGGAGAGAAGAAAGTAATCACAGGGAGGAGGTTGGCCGCGGCTCATATCCCAGTTCAAACCGATAGTCAGAAGTCTTTCTCTTAACTGTAGTGTTATTGTAAGTGTGACAATGAAGGTCTGACCTAAAAAAACTTAACTCAAACTATGAGTGTGTGTGTGTGTGTGTGTGTGTGTGTGTGTGTGTGTGCGTGCGTGCGTGCGTGCGTGCGTGCGTGCGTGCGTGCGTGCGTGCGTGTGTGTGTGTGTGTGTGTGTGTGTGTGTGTGTGTGCGTACGTGTGTGTGTGTGTGCGTACGTGTGTGTGTGTGTGCGTGTGTGCGTGTGTGCGTGTGTGTGTGTGTGTGTGCGTACGTGTGTGTGTGTGTGCGTACGTGTGTGTGTGTGTGCGTACGTGTGTGTGTGTGTGTGTGTTCAGATCTGTGTTGCCATAGCTCAGAATCAGCTACTGTCGAGGAGAAAAAGTGGCATCACATAAAGAGGCCTGGGTTAAAAAATAACCCAGATGCTAGAGATGAATTTGGTTTGTCATTCTTTCCGTTCTCATGATCTCTCTCTCTGTCTTTCTGATTCTTTCTCTCCATCCTTCTTTCTCCTCAAACAGCCCTTCAGCTCTTTCAGTTGTCATGTGGTTATCACAATCTTCTCTGGCTCCATCGCCACATCTGAAAAACCTTATCAGCTGCAAAGCGCTCTGCAAGATAAACTTCACTTTGGTCCTGTTAATTCGGTAAACAGAGCAACATGTGATTTGTAAAGTTTAATGCATTAGTGATTTTGCCAACATTTGCATTTTAATTATGAGGTGTGGAAATAGCAATGATATTTGTTCTCCGTATATGCAGCTGTTGACAATATAGATGAAAGAGGCATAGGGTAATATTGAAATGTTTATGTTATCAAACTATCAAAAAATAAAGATAAGAAAAGAAAAGAAAAGATAAGACACTAAGGTTACGTTAGGTTAGCTTACCATGAGGGCAGCTTTGACAGAAATGAAAACGAAAGCTGGAGATAATCTCCTAAATGGTTCATTGCAACGTGGGCAGACAAAATGTCTGAAAAACAGGGGTAATATCCTCAATTAATTCATTCATTGGATTGGTATTTGTTGATTTCAATTCAGAATTTGATATAAAATGTCGACATGATTCCAATTTGCCTACAGCTGATGCACTCTACAGCCTTGCACATGATGCAGAGTGCACAATGAGGATTTACGTCATTGTGGGTTGAGCTGGATAAATGTGAGGGTGAAAAAACAACAGGCACAGTTCACACAATTTCCCCTGAGCATAAAAAAAGCATAAAACATTAATCTATTCATACCCGCTTGTCTTTACCATAGCTACATTGCAGCACATATCTTGTACCATCAGTGTTCAAAGCCTCTCAGTCGGCAGAACAATTAACCACAAGATTCGTCTGCAGCAACAGGATGGAACAATCAAACACATCTCATATCAGCAGCCACTTTATCTCCACAGCCGTGAGGTTCGGTAACATTTCATGAGAACAGAGGAGAAAGAGATGTTATCTGTCCCAGCGAGACAAAGATTGGAGGCAGGCCTTTGGTTTCATCAAACCAATATGAGAAACAGGAAGGTGAATATAATATCAGACAATATGACACATTCACATACACACTAATGTGCAATGAGCAATTTTAGATTGATATTCCAGATGTGAGTGACAGGGACAAAAGGAGAGAGCGGTAATTACCTATGCCCAAGAGCTTATGTTTTCATTTACATTTGTTTGGTTGTTTGTTGGGAGGATTACTCAAAAGCTACTGGATTTGCATTTTCTGTTGAGGGATGCTGCATGAACCAAGGAAAAACTCCAATGAAATCCTCTAGTGGATGTGGATAAATGAGTCATAAATAGTTTTTCTGGATATTTTTGCCTTTAATGATGTGACGTTAGTGTGAAATGAGAAGAGACAGTGGGTAAGACGTCAGCAAAGGGCCAGGTCGCTGGCGAGAGTTGACACAAGCCTCCGTACATGGGGCGCCCGCTCCACCAGGTGAGCTGGCAGGTGGTCAACATGTCCCCCCTGTGCCTTTTGTATGATAGAAGACATATTTTGAGAAATTAGCAGTCAACGTCATGGCTGAGTATTTCCACCTTAACAATGTGGTAAACAAATGGCTGTCTGAAAAAAAATCGGACTAAGACAGCCAAAGTTTGTGATGTCACAAACAAAGACCCCAATCCTGTTAACCTAAAGCAATAGAATGTATATATCACCTTTAATAAACACTGGAGCAATAATACACTCAACGGTTTCCCACGTAGCAAAATAGTTTTGGCCCACAACCCACACATCCTACGTCTGTCCCACATCTGGCCCACATGTAAGCCATAACAATACCACAAGTGAACCAAAGGTACCAAAGGTTGCCTGTATTTCTCTTGTGCCATTTGGGTCAAAAATCACCATTCACCACATGGGCCACTGTAGAGTCACATCCCTATTACACCTTGCCTAGAGCATCGCATGTTTTCCCAAAAAAGGCCCACATTTGTTTTGGGATATTTGGGCCACTTTAGACTCACATCCATTTTGTTCCGGCCACAAGACGGTGAGAAGGGCTGCATCATTGCCTGAAAAGACCCACATCCGTATGCTAACTAGGTTGAAAGGGAAATCTGCAAAGCACTCAGCACATTGGCCAGGTGATCATTACAAAACTATTGATGATTTAAAAGGGAAAAAACAGCTTTAGGCCAACGATCGTTAACAGTTTTCCAACACTGAACACTGCACATCAGCCACAGTCAGAACCCAACAGACACAAGATTTGGGCGGCTGATTCTTTTGTAAATGTAACAAATCTGTCCAGTTTGTAATCCTAACATGTTAAAGTCTCTAACTACAGAGAAAAGCTTTGAAATATCCAAATCCACAATTTTCAATTTCTCTTTGCTTCTGATGCAATCCATCCCTCAGATTTCCTTTGCCAGGTCATGAAAACTCTTACTGATGAATCACACTCTCCATTTTCTTTTATTTCTACTTCTCTCTATGTGTTGCTCTGTTTACTCGTTAGTAATGCGATCAGGCTACACTCTTTTCAGACTGTATACGTGTTTGTCTGCAAACTGCATGGATGAAAATAGACCCTAACATGTTTTTACACTAGGTCACCCAAATAATCACCCAACTTAATGACCAAATTACTTCACAGATGGTTTAGGAGTGCACACACTCACACACACAAACTCACTCTCTCACTCACACACTCACACACTCACACACACACACAGTCGCCTATCTCCTCCAAACTTCTGAGAACACTGCGCTCAGAGCTACCAGTCTCTCTCTCTCTGAAGATCAACTGCTGATAGTTGTGTTTTGTGCAGTTGCAATGGAAACACATAAGGTGAAGTTGTTTGGCTACAGGTTCACGCTCCTACGTCACAAGTCCATGGCTTGTATACAAATTACAGTCAAGTAACACAGGGTAGTTTTTACGATGGAACAGGTGATCCCGTCAAATTCAAGTACCGTAGGTAAAGGGGGATTCAGTCTAGGTTGGTCAGGCAGTGTGTTCAAACATGCAGCAGCAGAGGGAGCTACTTATCTCACTGAAGTTGAAAAAATTATCGGAGAGGCGCCAAGTTCTGCCAGATGCCATCTCATCAAAACCTTTATCCTTTTTTCTCCTTGTTTCCTATCCTACATTCCTTCCATCTCCAATCCTTTCCTCCCTCTTAACGACTAAACTTTTCTCTACCTCTCTCTCTGTCTCTTTACCCTGATCCCCTTTTTCCCTCACCTCTCATCCTGCTCTCTAACCTGGGAATGCCGGGTCACTGGGACCTAATCCCTCCCTTTTACAGCTGGCCTAATACCTCCTGCCGCCACCCTGATGCCTCGGACTTCACAACCTGCCGTATTATGACAACCATCTGTAGCTGAAGAGACATAATGAAGCCTGACGTTGAATCCCTTGCTCCTGTTTTCTTTGGAGAAGCAAAGCTCTGATGGTGACATGTAAGAAGGCCTCATTTTAAGGCAAAATGGCCACCCATGAAGTGGAAACTGAAAGAAAGTCCAGGGAAAAATACTTGATGGTTGATTGGTAAATACCAGTGTTGCAACATTTTTTAAGGGCAAGTCAAGCAAGTCTTTCAAGTCATGTCACATATCTTGTCAAAACGAGTACTTATATCCCAGTCATCTATGCAGCCAAATCCAGGCCAATAGTTTTGATCATTTAAAAAAAAAAATGAGAGTGAAAGTTCCAATTTTGATCTCCAACTTTGAAAAATACAACATTATATTCAAAAGTTTTTTTGGGTTAAATATGATTTTGATTCAGTTCTGGAGTAGTATAATAAAATATTTATTTTCATTTTTCCCTTTCATATATATTTTGATATTTTCAAAGTTCAAGATCAAAACTTGAACTTTCACTTTCAATTTTTCTTTCAACTGATCAAACTATTGGCCCGGATTTGGCTCCATAGTCCTCCCAAATTAAATGGGATCAAGTCAAGTTCTAAGTCTTGGAAAAGCAAGTCATGAAACATAACGGTGACATTACACGGTCAAAGCCATAGTCTTCTGCCCATGAGGGCTGAAATGCCTGTATCTTCGTTGTTTTAAGCCGGGTTGCCATCATCAATACACCTGAACTGCTGCACTGAGATTCGTGAGATAAGTCTTTGGTGGGATTCCCCTTCAAACAGGGACACACTGAGGAGATATCCCCAAAGGAATCTTTCTCACACACACACACACACACATATACACACTGTACATACATTAAATCAGTCACGTTAAAACAATCATATACCTTCATAGCATGATTGTTAACCCCGTGAACCCGCACACAGACACACACAGAGCTACATACACAGGCACCATACATGTCTAAATACATATACAGTGCAAGAGCCTTGCTTGATTTGTTATGATTCAGGAGCAGTAATGACATACCTGGAAGAGTCAGGAGATAACTTTAATGATTTGCTGAACTTCTGAACTCTCACTGTGAGTGTATGTTTCTGTGTGTGTGCACATGTGCATGGCTATATACTGTAGCTGATATAGTATCAGACACTGGGCAGTGTTGAATACACACAGGCCGTCATTCTCTCCACACACATTGACCTCTGAGTCACTTCTTCATGGTTTGTCTGCTCAAATATGTTGATGGTTTTAAGTTAGTGAGAAAATCTATTCAGTAATCGTGATCATAATGGCAGATCCTGTATCTTGCTGGCTGATCGTGATAGTTCAGTCAGACAACTCACATTCAAACGTTTATTGCAGCAGTAGAACAGGTTTATTGTTTGGGGTCTAGGCTCCAACTTAATCACTCCCCCATATGATTACACAGGAATGATGGGAGTGATGAGCAAATACTTGTAACCCCCCCGTTGGAGACTACAGATGGATGCTGGGGTGGTAGAGGGATTGAAGCAACCGGTAGCAATACTGCAGCAGCAGTACGAGCAAAGGGGATGATGGGAAATTTCTCTCTGCTTAAATAGACCACCTGATAAGGTGGGTGTGTATTATAGATGGTTGTGGAGAGTGAGGTATGTCACATGATTGGAGCAGCGCAGCTCGAGTTGGCTGCCTGAACTAGCTCGCAGGCGTCGCTCCAATTATGGCGGATCCTGTATCGTGTTGATAGTGGTGGTGGACCATGATCAAGGGGGCAGCTGATGGTGGATCGTGATTGGGGACTATGGTGGCATCCGATCGTGATGGTTGATCCTGATCGTGGTGGCTGCTGACCATGGACTACGATTACAACAAGACTGCTTGATATACAATATGTCTCCTCAGATACTCGACCATTACTGCCAAAAATCCATCAATTCATTTACCTTTCATTATGCTACAAACTGTTTATTCTAACCAATGCTGTAAATACCCTTGTCTTTCTGATGTTCTCCATTACACGTGGCATCTATCGCACTTCTGTCCGTCCTGGGAGAGGGATCCCTCACATGTGGCTCTCTCTGAGGTTTCTACGTTCTTTTTCACCTGTTAAAAGGGTTTTTTAGTAGATTGTCCTTACTCATGTTGAGGGTTAAGGGCAGAGGATGTCACACCTTGTTAAAGCCCTATGAGACAAATTGAGATTTGTGAATATGGGCTATACAAATAAAATTTGATTGATTGTTTGATTGATCTATTCAACCTCTGTCTCAAAGGATCATACAAACCAGTGTATTTCAAGGTGTTAGCTCCTTCACAATAAATCATGTTGAATGTAACATGAGTTCAAATCATTTGTGTAGAGTGTTGAAGTCAAGTAGCAGAAACATTTCTCATTTTAAAAATTGCTAAAATTATGTTTGGTCACTCACATTATTGTAGGAGGGGGCTAATGCTTTTAGTGAGGCTGATTCATTGTGTGTCAGATCACATATCAGATCAGACTGTTACACTAGTGTCCAAAGACTTTATAACTTAAGCTGCTTTTCCCCGAAGGAACTTTCCCCAGGAACCAGAAAAGTTTGCTGTTTGTTTCCATATCTGGGGAAATATTTCCACTCAACAAAAAAGTCCCTGGCCAGGTAGTAGTAAATAGGAATATTTTAGGTAGGGACTGTAGCACAGTACATTCCTGATTGGTTGTGTGCTCCAGTGTTTTATTTCGACAGCTCAGTCTAAATCGTAAAATCGGTTATTTACTTCAAAATCATAAAGTAGTGTTGCTCAATCAATCGTTTCGTCATCATTTAGTTTTCTGCATTACTGCTGCCTGGTGGACTGGAGTGGAACAGCTTGTACGTCAGCAGGCTACTTTCCTTAATCTGCAGTGGAAACACAGGCAAACAAGGCCTTGCAGGAACTTTTTAGTTCTTTGATAAAGTTCCAGGTACTTTTTAATACATTGTACTACATGTATTTTTACAATGTTGTTCTTTCAGGGGGGTGTACAGTACCAAAGCAGCCTGTTTTTTTAAAAAAGAGCCAGCAGCGGTTTCACTCCAGACAAAGGCAGCATTCCTCTGAGTCTGTCCAGTCTGTGGGCCACCTCACGTGAAGCCACCTGACTTCCTACTGTGCACACACACACTCACATTTACACCTCTCTAACTCCATAAATCCAAGTTTTACCATGTGTGTGCAAGTAGTTCGGCCAAAGATATTGAATAATGAGCACAAAAGAAGACTGTAGTTTTAAAAAGAAGGTCTAATGAAAAGACCATCACATGACCTTGTTTAGAGTCTCAGTGGTTTGTGTGAATTGATAAATATTTAGAAAAACTCATTTAGAAAAATGCAAACCATTCATCATTTGTCATGTTCAGGATTGACTGAGGTTGAGACGCGGCCGTGAATAACGTCTAAATGTGATCACAAAACAGAGACACTCAGTGTTTCTTCCTGCAGGAATTCAGATTGACAAAGTTGGACGGCTGCCTCGCCGCTCTCTGAGCCGTCACAGTGTCAGTTAGCTGCTGTCGGAGTTGATCGTGAACAGACCTTCTTCACAAGCAGCTGAGCTCGAGACAGTATCTGTTTCCCCCGCCTGCCGAAACATGCCCCAACACCACATCAGGTAACACTTTGTTGTGATCGTCAACGGTCAACAATAAACAGCTTCAGCTGCGTATCACATGTTTATAATGAAGACTTTCAACAATGTTTTCAGTCAACTATCAGATTCTCTGCATATAGAATACTCTGTAATTTACAACAACAACACCTGCTCCGTTTCTACAGGAGACACGCTCATCTAATTGCTAGTAAAACTCTGTGTTTACAGTAAGCTCTGTCTTCTCTGTCTTGTATGGCAAGCCCCTGTGGACAAAATTACCAAAGGCAAAGTATTTTGTTTAAGATGTCCATCCTGAGCGTTTTAGTTTCGTGTCACAAGAAATCTCTGCCCATGCAACCATTCATGTACACTGGGCAGGTGCGTGCTGGTAAATCATAGTCTGTGTATAAAGATGGACGACATGACAGCTCCCATAAGCAAGGCGTCTTGATTGCCTTCCTACAGCTCGCTGTTGTATAGCTCATAAACCTAGCCTCCTCCATGTTAGCAGATGGTTCATGGACCGAACTAAGAAGTAAAAGTACGGGTCAAAAGTCTTTTTTAGGTAGTTTTCATCACACTGATGTATGATTACATGTTCATGTTTCCCATAAGTTTGGTTTTAATTAGGTATTTGATAACATAAAAGTAATAATAAAATAAATATCCTCAGGACCCATGACCACCGCCCCAACCCCTGGTCACTACTGCACCTACTCTGGCTCCAAATCAAGCCATCGGCACAAGATGGCAGTGTTCTTTTGAAGCGTGTTTTGACTTTATTTCTGGATAGTGGGGGGAAGAGGGGACGCGTCATCCATCTTTATTTACAGTCCAAACAGGGAGCAGGTTATCTAACCCTTGGTGTTTAGTTATAGAAAACACACAACTCCGTCATCTTTCCAAACATCTCCAATTCTGCCCGTTTTACCACAACGCAGCCCTGGAGATTTCAATCTGAAATGGGGCCAACAGTAGTTCCAAACTTTTTGATCTTAGCAGCCCAGAAACAGGAATAATGTGGACAGCATGAATAGCTAACATACCAACATTGATGTGTTATAAATCAAAAACGTAGTAGTTTGAATGTAGGTCTTAGCACATGGAAAGTCCTTCCTCAGCAGGAACATAGAAGAGTAAATAAAATGGTTTGATGTTGAACAAAGGCCTTCGCTTTACACTTCAGATCCCTCCAACATCCTAAATAATGCGGCATGGACACTAAGCATTTGTTCTACCAAAAGTTCGGAACTGTTGCAAGGCTTTGAGGTCCTTAACCCAGAGTGTAGCTGAGAAATAAACTCCCACAAGGTTCAGCTTTTCTGAAGCAGTTTTAGCATCTGGCTGCATGACCCAGACCCTCCTCGAACAGCTCAGCTCTTTCCAATCACGTACAAATCTCTTCAGGTCTGCCGGCTTTAACCGAGCCACAGAGAAGTGGTTGCAACAACAGTTCAACTTATCCCTCTAAATATCATAGACATTATGTGCAGTTTATTGGATTGTGGAGATTTGTATCAGCATGAAAACACACAAAGACTCAGGTTATGAAAGAAAGCTTAAGCACACATTTTGAACTTTTTTTCAACCTGGACTCCAATTATACTGTGAACTTTTTTTTCTTCTTTTGTTACGTCTGTTTTGAAAAAGCATTGTGTAAATAAGTGTTCCTGGGTTATTCACTTTCCTGCTGTGAATAATTAGGGCTGGGGAACAATTAAACATTATCTTACATCAGTCTAAGTAGACTTTATATTGCTTCATGAAAATTGTGTTGGTCAGAAAATGAAGTCAGTATTTCATTTCTTATTAGTTTTGATTTACTTGATATACAAGTTCAGTGCATCAAAAATATTCACTGTGAGCAGCATAAACTATTCCCACAGTGGACTTCTGTGATTTTTCAGCAGCTTCTTCATTCATTTCTAGGATTCAGAACCAGACGGTGTGACACTTCAGGCTGTTTCTCCGCTCTGAGATGCAACAAGTGTGAAAACACATTCTTGGTGTGCTCCTGTGAAGAGATCTGTGAAATTCCCGAATATTCTCCCACTTCCCGCACAAAAATACAACATTTTCCAGTCTGGTGTGTGTCCTACATTTCTCATATTCCACAGATCATAAGTAGAAAACCTCCTTCTCAACTTCAAAAATAGCAACAATAAAAAATTGAAGACAACTTACTCTGAATGTGTAAAACTCGTCACAGCTCCCAGCCCTGCTCCTGGCAGTGTCCCTTTGCTCGTCCTCCATCCCCACTAACATCTCCACGTCTGAAAACCTCCTTCCTCCTGCCGGCATCGTGCAGGACTCCGAGTGTATGAGTCAGACAATCTTGATTTGACACTTTGGCCCGTTGGATTTCAGTGCATGCTTTAGATCCAGTGTTTCTCCTCTTCTTCCTGTGGAGGTCTCAGGTTCAGGAACCTCTTCCTTCACACCTGATGCTCTGTGGATGCATCAGGCAAAGAAGTTTAATTCAGACAGAGACAATTTATCCATGAACAAGTCAGAAACCACAGATTGCATTGCGGTCTGTGTACTCTCTGTCCCCCTGCTCCTGCCTGTCTGACTGGCAGGGTGTTTGGTCCTGGCCAAGCGGTCATCCCCACCCCCTGCCTCCCTCTCCCCCCCAGTCATTCTACGCCCGGACAAACCCGTCTGGTCCCATTGGCCAGTCAGGTGGAAGGGGGGAAAACAGGGGGAGGGGCTGAGGGGAAAAGAGGAGGAGGAGGTGAGGGGGGGAAATGAACGAATGGGGTGTTTATGAGGAAGGCTGGGAGCATCCTCCAAACTGTCACAGAAGGGGTGGGAGGCAGTGGTGATCAATGGGATCATCAGTGAGGGAAAGAGAGGGGGAGAACTTTACCGTTTGCAGGGACAAAAATAAGTTTTTCTTTAGAATTTGATTCTTTGGATTTTCACCACCTCCTCCTCTCACACTGTTGAGACGTCAACAAGAGAAGAAGGAGAGACAGAGGCAGGCGGAGGATCAGCAGCCTGGACTCTGAGACAGACAGACAGAAAGAGGGGGGATCCTCACAGCTTAAAAACAGAATGAAAGACAAAAACAAAAACAAAGAGGGAGACAGAGGATCCGCAAAACCAGATAAGCGTAGAGGCCAGAAAAACTGAGATCAGTGTGTGTGTGTGTGTGTGTGTGTGTGTGTGTGTGTGTGTGTGTGTGTGTGTGTGTGTGTGTGTGTGTGTGTGTGTGTGTGTGTGTGTGTGTGTGTGTGTGTGTGTGTCAGATACTGTTCTACACTGCGGTTGTTAACCTCCACCCACTGCTGCTGTCCCAGTAGCCTTTGCTATTCAAATGCACTGTGCTGATGTGAGGAAAGGCCATTGTGTTAAGCCATGTAGCCTTACGTGGAGGGACAAACACACACATGCAGTCACATGTATCGACTGAGTTCTCTCATTTCTTGTTGGTCTGTCTGCTTACTAATATGACAGAATATGTTCAGATGCATGAATTAAGTTCAATCAGGTTTACATGCTGTGCATTTAGTTGTGATGTTTGAAATTAGAACAAGGAGCCAGAGAATACAAATGTATTTCTGTGTTTTAGTTCTTCTGTCTTTGTGTGGAACAGATTGAGGTTTAGATTGAGGTATATAGTGGGGACATTTTGTCGGTTCCTCAATGTTGCTGTTTAAGGGTTGATACTTTGGTTTAGGATTCAGGTTAAAATAAGGTTTAGTCCAAGAATGGTGGTTGAGTTAGTGTTATAGACCCCCCTGAAATCATTTCTTATCATTTGCCAAATATGGCAAAAAACAATATCACTGTCTTCTTACTTTAAAATCTGTGGCTTTTCCCCTCTCCTGTATAATCAGCACATCCTGCCCTAATTTAGCATCAACTGAAAAAGCTTTTATTTAGTTTTATTTTTACCTCAGTGACTATAATTCCTGGGATTTACCATCCAGCATGCAGGGGCCTACGCTGTCCGTGATTCATCATTTAAATTCACAGGCGAAGGCCCAGGTGGTGGCAAGAAGTGCTTATCAACAGAAAGCAGGCACTATTTGGTAAAACGCCAATTAATATCCATGATGATTCAGTCTACAGCCTCAATTTCTCACAGGAAACACGTTAATGTGCGGAATAAAATAGTGCTTTGGGGTCTTTTTAGACACTTTAAGGTATTTAAGGTGAAAAAACAAGAGCTTGAGCGAGAAGTTCAAACCCTGTGAACCTTATAACCTCCACAGACCGGGCAAATCGCTGCATGAAAAAGGCCTGAAAGTTTCTTTCCAAGGTTCAGACGTACAATCACTAGACAAGTACTTCTGAAGCAGTTTACTGGCACCTTCAGAATTGATGTTTGGATTATGGTGCTAAGTGCACAGTGTTCGGTGATTAAAATGCTAAAGTCCAGTGTTCTGCAGTTTGAAAAGGTGGCAGCAGTTTTTCACTGATGGATCAGGCTCATAGACCTTGCAACATTCAATATACCAACATCATACAGGTTGTTGTTCTCACCCAACACTTACATCATTATGTGACAGGAATGTCGCTTAAAACAGAAGAAGTGTTCGAGGTATGACATGAATATAGGAGCAAGTGTAACATATTGCAGTTTCCTAACAAGATCATAATAATAATAGTAATTATTATTGTTATTATTATTATTATTATTGTATAGCACTTATCTAAACAAGGTTGCAAATTGCTTCACAAAACAAGACGCAAAATAATGATATTATCAATTATATAAAAATGTACACGCCAAATCATAACATTTTAAAGTTGAGCCCTAAAAAATAGTAGAGAAGTAGAACAATGATCAAGCACAGTTTAATGAGCGTCCTCTGTAACTATCTCTTGTCCACTGTGTTCAACATATGACTGACATGCATATCAGATCAATGAAGCGTGCATCATCCCTGTGAAAAACTTCCTGTGGTGCAGGTCAGAGCAGAATCTCCATCCCAGACACAATCGTCAACCTGCCATAGTTACAAGAGAGGTTTCGTTGCATGGAAACCAAAACACGATGAGGCCGGACACAAAGAAAATCTTTCCACCTCTTCTGGAAGCCGAGGACACGAGACTGTGTTTCTGGTAAAGACACAGCTGAAAGGATTACAGCCTTCAGTCTGAGACCGTTTTAATGGCTTCAGTCACGTCTGAGGGGGAGAGAAAGGCGGGGAGAGAGCGATAGGATAAACAACATGACAAACCATAACAGTCACAGAATAAAACCAGAGCAGGTGAGGGATTATCAGGCTCTTGTTACAGTTCTGTTCCTGTCTGACTTCGATGACTTCAACAGGCCTGGATGTTGTTTCGTGTTTAATCCCCAAACTGAGAAATGATTGTGATATTTTAAGAGGCCTAGATGCAAAGCAATAATACACACGATGACACTGGAAGGATGAAAGCTGCAAGAGGAAGTCACATTTGATTGGTTGGCAAGTCAGGACAATAGGCGTAGTTGAAACAGCTTCGTAAACAGCCATCACCAAACACTTGACTACAGTCTAATATAATAGGAGCAGTCGTAGTGTTGTCAGGGCACATAAACATACATACACATGCATTTTACTGTACTCTGGCACTGGAATGATTATAGATTCCTGAAGAAACTAAAATACTGTTGTATTTTGAGAAAGCATTCATCAAAGCGGTTACTAGTAGATCTATAAAGGCTTTTCAGACATGCACTGAACTGAACATTTGACTGAATGTGAGAACTCAAGTGTCCATGTGAGCGGGACTTTCCAAAACTTTTCCTGCCAAATGTCCGGACAAAGTCAGAGTGAGCCCATCTGAGAACCCAGCTGGAAAACATCCGGAGCAAGAGGAGCCATACGCACAGAAGATGCTGACGATAATGTCAACTTGGAAAGATTCAAGTGCTTTGGGCAACAAGGCCTGACGCCGTTATCAATTTGCTGTAAAACATTGTATTTACCTCAATAAAATGTATACATCATGTCACTTGGATGTTCCATAAATTTCCTGTTGTAGTGGACCTGTCTGACCCGGACAATCTCCTGGTGATATTCGAAAGGCGCCCAATCAAGAAAACAAGATTAAAAACCTCATATAGCTCTAATGTTGACTGATTACAGATTATTTCAACACTGATATAAACTAACATACAGATTTAAAGACGATATTCTGTCCTTGCTGGTGTTTGTGAAGCTGCAGGGACGATATCTCAGACTCTCAGTCATCAGATTAGATTAAACTAAGACATTGAATCGGGAGTTGATCATCAAGACACCAGACACTAATTATACAACTCGTATCGCTCTGCCTACTTTGCACTCTTAGTCTGCGTCTCTTTTTTGTCAGCTGTCTGTTTGGCATTATGAAAGCTTGAGTGAGCAATGATCCAATTAGCCAAATCCGGACCCAGAACAAAGGTTGGCCGGTCACTCAGTGTGTTGGGCTTATGTAAGGTTGTCTCCTTTGAACAGCCGGACTGAGCGGCAGCCGCTTGTTTTGATTGGATTGAACCAGCTACTGTACCTGAATGGAGGTTCTCATTAAAAGCACCAGCAGTGCTGCATTTCCATAACAGACCCGGGCCTTCAAATGAATCGCGAGTATAAATATGTATGATCCTGATGTTCAAGTCCTACTCGTGCTTCGAGGGCACACATTGTATTCACGTACATGCATCGTTTAGTTTTTGCGTTGAATCTGTTGATTTTCATGGACTTTTTGCAGCCATTTAAATTTGAGAATAAATGTCTCTGCAGGTTATACAGACACGTATGGTCTAGTATAAGTGTAACATATACATATGCCTGTCTTCTATAAACATCTGAAACTGGAGCACGAGGCAAATCTCAACTCACAGATGCAGAGGGAGGCTTCAGAAGGTATAAGGATATGAGTATGAGTTCAAACAAGTCATCACGTGTTGTCAAAATATCTTGTCTCATCTTATCTTAATGCCTGATCCCTGCAGTTCACAGCTAGTCACAACAAGTAGGCAGATTTTGAAGGAGTGGGAGGGGTCACAGGGTCAACACAGGATTAATGAAATAGCATAAACCATTTTTCCTGAACCTACTATCATATTTTCAGCATAATCTTGACAGGAAGGACCTTTAGCTTTTTGCCTGTCGGCTTTATTCAGGTGGAGGCGGAGGTTACCCTTTATCTTTGGGAGGATGTGAGGCCAAAAAAATGGTAAAGAAGAAATGGTTTTGAGGTGAGATCACACAAATAAAGAAAACGTTGAAGTTGTGAATGACCGCAGCAGCTTGCAGCAGCCGACCAGTCAAAGCTCATTGGTTACAGATCCTACACTTCTTTAAATTGAGTATCGCATTTGTTTGTTTGTCAGCAGGATTACATAGAAACCACCGAACTCGGTGGATGGGGTAGAAATTAAATTGTAATCAATACCTTAATGTATTTCTGGTCTCCTATAGTGTGTTGATTGTTCCTGCATCAGTCTCTATGTATTAAGGAGTAGTTAGTGTTAGCAGATTAAACACAGCTCTCTTTATACAGAGCAGGTTTTAACACACTGAGCATACCGCAGCCATGTGGTCTTCTTCTTGTTCACTCAAATAATTCACAATTTCCAGGAAAAATGGGACAAGATTCCTCATCTCCTGATCACTCCTCACACCCTCTCCATCTCCCTCACTCCCCCTCCTCACGTCTCCTCACCCTCTGCATCCACTCTCTCTCTGGTTTGCATGACGGCTGTTTATATTTTTCACCTCTTCTCTTCCGCTAAGAGTTTTATGTCCACTCTAATGAGAATTGTAAATCAGAAATCTGTGGGACTTGGCTCTCTGGAGGAAGGGATGGTTTTTGACCACTGACCTTGCATCAAATTTGACCGTAGCTCTAAATATTTCCATGTATATGCAGAGGAATTAAATGTTGTGTGCATCAAATTGACCCATTCTATCATCTGAAGTGACGGCAGCCAACCCACAGAGAGATGTAGACAGATATTGTGAAGATGTTTTTGTCTTAATGTCAGTGTTATTGTCTCACTGATGAAGAGATGTTAAAAAGTACACTTTGCATGACCTTCCTGTACATATGGGTAAATTTACACCAAATGTGCTTTATGTCTCAGATAGCAGATTTACAGGTAAAATAATATCATAAATCATATATTATATGATAATTTATATTACTGCAATATAGCAGAGAGTAATATTGGTTTGGGCTTGATGGTTCATGTCTGATATTGACACAAGAAGATGAACTCTGAAAAGCATTTTTGTACATTGTGGGCGTCATCCACCTTTCCAGCATTAGATTTGCACTGGGAAGGAATTCCTCCCTTGTCAGTTTGGACAAGAGAAATTATTACACCATCAACTCTTGCAACAATGTAGACCTGGAAAAAACATAAAACTTAAATAACAGTTGGTCGATAATATCAACAGATTTGAGTTGTTCTGTTACTCTTGGGGGGGAAAAGGTGTAATTGTGTAGATAAGTTTCACTTCCAGGCTCACACTTATTTATACACTGTTTAAAATCTCAGAAAAGCTGAGCTTCGGTTCCCTTCCCTCCGCAGCCTCATTTTAGCTTTGACCTTTTACAGGTTATCGTTCGTGACAAATGGCACAGAGAGTCAAGATGATAATTGTTTTGTACTTGAAAGAGCGTTGATTGTGGAGAGATTAGATCCGTGCTGTAACAAATGTGTCGGTCGTTGAGTAATAAGAAGCACAAAAGGTTAAAGGTGAGTCACACTGCACGTACAGCAGATAAGGGCGGACAGAGACACAGAGGGGGATGCAGACGGCTGAGAGGTATTCAATTGTGTTTGTGCATGAGTCAGAGGGAGAGAGCGCACGCAGGCATGTTTTCACCCTGCTGACGACAGAACACAGCACAGGCGCTGGGCAGAGGAGAGATGCTTTGAATTCATTCTCCTTTATTTACCTATATTTGAAGCTTCCTTCTTCTCCGAGGCAAACTAACAGCCGTATTATGAATATTCATACATGTGAGAGAGCCATATCTCAACCAAAGCATCTGTCATTGGCCATTTTAAAACCTAATATATGTTTGGGCGTTTTTCAACATTGTCATTGAACTCCCGGATAATAATTCATGTATCTTCATGGATCCATTATTTTTGCAGAATCCTTCTAACAGCTTGTTTTGGATGTGAGATGAACTCCTGACTGACCCTACGTTGTTAGAGTGGGGGATAGAGATGGTCAGACAAGCAAGAATCAAGGCTCCACAGCAGGTAAACATTCCTGAGCCCTGTGTGTGTGTGTGTGTGTGTGTGTGTGTGTGTGTGTGTGTGTGTGTGTGTGTGTGTGTGTGTGTGTGTGTGTGTGTGTGCGTGTGTGTGTGTGTGTGTGTGTGTGTGTGCACACGCGTGCGCATGTGTGTGTATATATTTGTCCTTATACATAGCGTAATTACTCTTCACAAAAGCAAGACATGAGCCAACACACAGGTGACCGGAAAAGAAGAATTCATCTTTCATGCCGAGTGTTATTATCATGAATCTTGACAAACACTAGATAATCCTTCTCTCTGAGCTGCAGCACGCTTCACACCACAGCAGCTCTGCAGAGGTTGGGTACAGGCTGTGATATTATAAATGTTGTTGGTTGATTCCAGCTCACACAGTGTGAGAAAATCGTATGTGATGGAAAGCCAAAGTTCATGATATACTGTCCGATCATCAAGCCATGACCTGCTCACACTGTACATGTCTCATCAGCCCCTCCGGACTCATTTGGCTATTGTCAAAGAATAAGTTTGTTTGTTTCCATTGACCATGTGTGCCACTCTGAGTATCAATACTCTGGTGTTCATGTCCTGGTTTCACTTTTACTGTGTCTCCCCAATTTTCGCAGAAGAAAAAAAAAGCTGAGTTTGTGGAATCGACTGCTTCAACTGTGCAAGAGCCTAAAGATGCCAGATGGCAGAAATGAACCCAACCATCTGACGGCTGGCCGGGATCAATCTAAATGCTCTTCGCTTCCCTCTGAACACTGCACGATGCACAATAAAGATCAAATTCAATTGGACTCAAAAAACAAGTCAACTCTGGACTCAAACCATACAGTACGCTCTGCTTATGCATCACTCAGATGATTTGTTTATTCACAGTGTAACGAATAGCTCTTTACCAAATGAAAACAGTGTAGAATAATAAAATTATCTTTTTATAAAGTTGTAAATATTGTAGAAGTCCTATCCTTGTTTATATTCCGATGCCGACACTATAACCATTTTTAATTAAGAAGATCATCTATTGAAGAGACTTTATGTTATGTTATGATTCTGCTCCCCTTCTGAACTTTTGAGAAACTTTGTTTTCCTTGTGTTTGCATTTCTAGATTTCTGTGTTTGGTTTTTGTACTTTGAGATCTTGGTTTCCTTTTTTATTTTGAAACTCATGTGTCTCTCTCTCTTTTCTTCCTGTCTTTGTCTTGTGTCTCGCCCTTATGGTCTCCACCTGTTCTAATGCGTTTCACCTGTGGTCAATGATCCCTGCAGCCATCACACATCTGGACTCATACAAATATGGTAAATGGCTCAATGTTTTCCGCATAATTCGATATCTGACTGTAGTTGTGAAATGTGGATTTTATAGAAAACATGCAGATGTTATCTAAGTGATTCTGTTTTTATGTAAATTTACTGATGGTGAGGATACAGAATCACGATCCAAAAATGCAGAAATATAACCCTTAAATAAATAAAAAGACAGAGATGCCCGAGAGAATGGAACCAGTGAACCTCAATCCACACGACTGCCGCAGCGCACGTGACGATGTTGATATAGTGATGACTGAAGACGATAGAGGTGATCCGGTGTGTGTTTCAGAAATAGCATTCAGGTCTTATCAGCACATGATCGGATTCCTGAAAACTGGAAGGTCCTGTGTTGTTCTTGGAGGCATTTTAAGCTTGGGCTGAGCTCATGTATGGATCATATACACAATTACCTCCGAAGCTGAGAGTAATCTCACACTTGCATCTTTTACATGAGACATAAAGGAGAGATGAGGTTACCCTGTTTCCTTTTCTTTCCCCACTGAACTAGTCATGCTCACATACAAATGTCCATGTGCAAAAAAAACACACACACACCTGCGCTCAAAATCTGACATGCATGCTGTCCCAGAGACGTACATCTCACTCCCACCTCACTTCTAATCCAGGGATATTTACTGCTGAGATAAAGATCCAGATTTATCCTCTCTCAGGGGGGCTCTAAAATAAGAGCGAGCGGTCAGAGGTTAAATATGAAATATGGTTTCTCAGTCAACGGCAGGACGGATGAGCTGCACACAGGTGGGATACAAAAAAAATGTTTCAAACTACCTAAAAATCCACTAACACTCACTAACATTTGGCTTTCGTCTGCAATGGCTGCAAACAGTTTTCACTCTTGGGTCAAATGACTCGGCAGTAGACACAGGTTTTTATCAGCTCCGATCGGCAGTGATGGAAACATGACACCCAGGTGAATGTGCACATTTCTTATTGTTGTTCTTCTTTATTTTGGCAGTTTAAACGCCGGTGCAATGTTATGATGTGCATTAAACTCACAGGCAGGAGCCATGTGCTCATGCGATAGATTGATTTTATATAGAAGCTATTAAACAGTTATTAAAAGCATTCATCAGGACAAAATGCAGGTGAAAAATTCCTAACTGTTAATGTAAAATATGATAAAAACGAAGACTTACTCGAAAGGTTCAAAAGCCTAATTTCAGTGAGGAAGTTAAAAGGTTAAAATTGATTCAAACCTTAAAAAAAAACAAATCTGTCAAGAGTTAACAATAATGTAATAATAATGGTAATCTGTGATCTACCTGTTCAGCCTTTGCTCGTGATGCCTGCAGAGTCCGGAGGGGGGAGTGAAGTGAAGTATCTCTGCAGGATATCAGCCATAAAGAAGTCTCAAGGCTGCAATAGGTGATTTATACCAGGACATTTTCCTGTCATGTTTGGGGAAAAGAGCACAAATCTTCTCACTCTCTGAAAGTTTTACTGCTCTTGGTGGTGGCTGTTGAGGTTTGTTTGGAACCAGAAGGCAACCAGGTGGAAAGACAGAGGAAATGATTGTCGAAATAATCAGTCTTTCCATTGCTGTGACTCAGATGGAGACTTCTGCTGAGAAAACTTGATGCAACATACCACTGTGTTTACCATGAGAACACAACAGCTGAGTATCATCAGCGGGAAACATCATCTGGATTTGTTTTAGAGAGCTGCAAAGTGACAACAGTGCAGGGTAGTAACACAATATTTAGTAACTCAGATACTCAGCAATGGTGCAAAGTAAGGGCAGGGATTTATTTTCTCGGACCGACTACGAGGTGTAACTGTAACTGTCAGTAAATGTTAGCAATGATTTGCATTCACTGAGACATGACTGATAAGGACCAATCAGGAATAGAATGCAGGAGACTGCATCATCGCTTCCAAACTTCTCTGCTTTTGCCCGAGCGTAAAACAACACCACCAGAAGAGATTTCAAACTGGAATGGGGCCACCAACGTTTACAAAGTAATCTGTTTTATGAGCACCAAAACTCCAGAGTAGTGTGGACGGCAGCAACACAGCAACAGTCAAATCAAATTGTCCCCCACCCCTAAAAGAATTGACTGCTGTTTTTGTCTGTGTGTTAAATAGATGTGAAACTAGATATAGTTCCTCTTGCATAGACCAATGTTGAGGTGCTTAACTTGACAGTTTCTATTTTCTGTCACCTCCTTCTTCTAATCCAAGATATTTTACATCTTACTGCACATTCCCACTTTTATCTAATGCTCAGTGTGTTACTACTGACATAAACAAGTTCAGATTAATATACAAGCAATAAATTATAAGGTATCGATAATAACACTATTGATCCTCCAGGAGGAAATTCACAAGCAACCTAGTGATATATACAGTAATTAAAAAGTTTATCATGTGCCCACAAGATATGTGTCGTGTGGACTTAAGTCAAGGGACTTAAGCAGCTCCATAAATGTTGCATGCAGGAAGTAATTCTACGCTGTTGTATTAAAGGTTCAGTCTGTGGGATTTAGTGACATCTAGTGGTGAAGTTGCATGTTTTCAGATGACCCGCCGCCGATGTAAATACAAATTGCTCATTCTACGGTAAAGAAAACAATTCGTAAAATTTAGATGAAACTCACGAGTGAAAACATCACGAGGATACATTTTTGTTCAATTTCTGACTTTCACACATTGGACCTTTAATATTTACAAAAGTAGTGAAAATTCCCCCACTACCACTGTTAAATACAATAGATGTGATCTCATTTACACATCCCTTCACTTTAACCTCTTGTCGCAAATCCCCCATGTTCTTTAGAGCCGGGGTCTTAAAAAAACGTTATTGGTCAAAACATTCTCCATTAACAACTTCATTCCTCTTAGTCGATGCAATTTCCATGTTACCAAAACCTCACTGGACTTTATGGAAATGATTTTATACATTTTTGTTTTTGTCATGTGTCTATACAGTGCTATGTTGCACAGAGCTCCTGACCTGATTTTCGGTGCAGCAGATTCAGGCCTTTTGAACAGCAGGCCCTGCAGAGCTGACAGCGATGATCGAGAGTCTCGTTAATTTAATTTACTGTGGCAATCATCACCTTAGCAAAGTTAGCTCAGGCTCTGACTTAATGTGCATTGGCTAGCTCTCTGATTCACTGCCAATGGACTGTTAGCAGGTTAGGACAAAGTGCTAATAAGGCCCAGTTTTCTGCACTGGAGACAGGCTGCATATTGCATTTCAAAACACACTGAGTTAACAGCAAAAGGCCCAGAGAGAATAATAAACTGAGGCTGAATATTTGGAGGTCAGAGAATCAGCGAAACGCCTAGAAAACAGAAAGTCTGAATCTAGGACGTGATGACAAATTGTTGTGGATGAAAAGAGATGATGCATTCATGCTGTTTTAAACAGCTGCTGAGTTAAAACAGAAAGAGAAAAATCCCAAACTCCAATTCAGCTTGAACTGCAATCGAGAATATTTGTAAGTAGGAATGACAGACTGCTTTTGTATGGTTGTCTTGTTGAGCCATGTGACTTTATCCTTGCTTGATGCACTTTTGGACAGTGCAGGATGGTAAGTTGGTATTGCTGGTTATTATAAGATATTTCTGGGAAAGTATTCCATTACACTGGCCTTAACGCTGAGCTAAAGGCAAGAAGCAAGACAAAATGAAAAACAAACAATGACAGAACAAGAATGTAGGAGATAAGAAAACATAATTTCAGACTAAAGCTGTTTAGCAGCTGGGTGGAGTCGAAGTTGTTTTTGGCAGCGCTGCAGTAATCCGCCCATGTTGGCCATTAATAAACAGCAGGTTTATCAATGAGCTTTGTCCAGTAAAGTGTCAAAGCAAATGGGTCAGAAAATGTCTTCTGGGTGAGTGGGTACCACAGAGCGGGAGCTGTAGAGAAGGTGGAACCCTAATACTCAAAAGAAAACTTAAGACAAAAGAATACGTGAAAGTCCAAATGTGGCCACGTGTGTTTTGATTACTTGTTCAATGCTATAAAAACAGGGTGAAATGTCGTCATTGAAAGCTGAGACTGACTGGTTATTGCTCGAGTGTTCATATCGGCGGGACCTCGATACCTTGGCTCCACACCTCAATCGAGCTCCAAATGACGTCAAAAGTGCAAAATGATGGCACCCGTTCCCAGGATATTTCCCTGGGTTTGAACATTGTTGGAACCACTTTGGATTGTAAAAATACACAAGTCGCTGAAATATATAACACAGGTCTACTCGTTTTTAGACATTTTAATGAGGAATGGTTACATATTATATCTTTAAATATAAATGCTTGAAAGAATTGCCTCACAGGTGCAGCTGGCTGCTTTTAGTTTCTGTGTCTTTAATAAACTCCAAGTCCAAATATTCTTTCTAGTTTTTCTAATTACACAGAGGTTCTTTCCCAGGTCTTCAGAAACCACACAGTAGTCTTGGCCACCCTACTGATACATTTACAACTTTGGCACGTGGCCATGTTCTTCATGATTGACGTTAAATAGGTGAGGACCCGAGGCAGTAAAAGTGAAGCAGCCGATCAAAGGCAGAGTTTAAGCAGAGAAAGAGGTAAGAATGCTGTAGGTACTGATCTCACGTTCCCACACCTGGATCCATGTGTTCGCCCTCAGCAGGTTTCTGTGAGTACATGTAGATAAGATCCTGCAAGATGCAGTTAGAGTCGACCTGCCAAACACTCTTCTTTCTTTGTTTTTACATTAGTCCACCTATGTACACCGTATGTCTAATCCCCACTTTGAATACACTCCTGTCTTTGCTTGGTTCCATGTGAAAATAGAAGACCCTTTAGTTCTATTGCCCAAAACAAAATTGTGATTAAGTGCATTGCCAGTTTTATCTTGGAGCTTATTCAGTGGAATCATGACGCCTTTGAAGGTATTAAGACAGAATGACATCGAAATTTCAAGATATAATTCAACAAATATAGAAATTATATTTCATTATAAATCCTTTATTCACTCTAATTGGGGAGGATTTGATTAAGTGTTAGATGTGACTTTTAGAAATTATGTTCACATACTATAAAACTCTTTAAAGTCTTTGAATGAATGAAGTGCTACCTTTATACAGTTGACTGGAGATGGCTGGAAAGGATGGTGTACACAGTGCACAACAACTGTCACTCCACAGACCGGGGTTCACATCAACGTCAACCATAATCTGTGGTTAGGTTTAGGCAACAACAGTGCTTTGGTTAAACTTGGGGAATTATTGTGATTTTTGGTTAAATGTAAATACACATGTTGTGTCTGAAGTCAATAAATCTTTTCTGTAATAAACCAGCAAGATCAACATGAATGGACATTTTACTGCTTTAGGTCAACACATTTCTGACTCACTAAAATTTGTTCATTAGCAATGTTTCATTGTTTTGTTAATTAAAAAGTAAATATCTTTTCTTCACAAGTTATTTGCCGCTGCAAATTAATTGTATATAAATGTATTTTCCCCCCTCAAAGGCTCTGATTTACTGTCCTCCCACCTAGAATCAAAGTAAGTCTCCAGACATACAGACTACCTGTACGGTATGTTCTGAATGTGGTACTGTGATCAACTGACTATGTTTGGATGGAGCTACATGTCTATAAAGATACAAGTAAATGTCTCTCTGTATGTGCTCAGAGTCAGATGTTGTGGGTATCTGCAGGTCATAGAGGGTTGAAGAGGATAAAATGTGCGTAACTTCCAGATATCAGCACTACATCATGCAGCCCTACGTGTCCAACAACATCCAACTTTCTGTCCGGTGAGTTCGAAACAGTAAATAAAAATGGATTCAGACCACATGGAGGAAGGAACGCAAACCTTTAGCTAAACATCCTAAGATTGAACTCTTAAACGTCTTAGCCAATCAATCTCTCCAGCACAACATCAAAAAGGCCTCTTCATCTCCCAACCCTTACAGATGCTCCAGAATGTGCCTGGTCTTTAATCAGCCAAAAAAGTGCACATATCTCACTTCCTGTTGACCTGCTACCCATGGCTGCCCAAATCATATTCAAGCTACCAAAGCTTAGTGCCCACAGAGCGACTTCTAACCGTAACCCACTGTCTTCTTTGCTGCCTGGAATCGCCGTCCCTGCACACAAGGCAATCACAGTCCAAACTTTTCTGGTTTACTGTCTTCGATGGTGGAATAAGCTACCAAATGCTTTCAGAGCAGGGGTGACCCTCTCTATCTACAAGTCCCTCGTGACGACTCAGCTCTTCAAATCAAATATAAGGGCAGTTATTTACACGAGTGATGTTGGAATGTAAGTTACTGTTTGTTATCCTCACAAACAATTCATCCTAAATGCCCTGCTGCTCTCGAACCTCCATGACAGCCATGTACTTCACACCTGGTGAAATATGCCTTCAGAGAATATTTCCCCAAGAGCCAAAGTAAAGTGATACTTCTCCAAGATCTTATCTGGGTTTAGTGACTGATTTAGACCTAATCTCAGTCAAAACAAGTTAATTTGCATCGAGTGCAGCATGTGAGCGGAGGCCCATGCTTTCGAGCAGGGGTGAAATTTCCAAGTGCGAGGTAATTGTTTTTGGAAGACCCTCCCAAAACACGTGAACTTTTACACTTTAGAAGAGAAATGATGCAGAGAGCTCTGTGGTGTGTCCAGTGATATAGTGCATTTAGAAACAAGATATCCAATCCAAAATCAACAGCTGCCTCGATGATGTATCATACACAAGCTTTGTGCTCTGTAATTAATTCATATCGAGTTCAGAGCAGGAATCGTGTGACTCAAAAAACACTGCGATGAAACTAATTAGCCGTAGTTATTGATGTTGCTGTTTGATAGAAAAACCTTTTAAACTTTGACTCAATGATTTATTGTTTTTATCTCAAACTTCAAATAAACCTCCAAATCCTCATTTGTTATAGTTTATAATCAGCTTGTCAAATAAATCTAACTGAACCAATAATTTCCTAAAAGAGCATCTGTAAAGAAATCATGAAGAAGTAACAAATAACTCAGAAAATAATCAGGTCACCAAGATGCCTGGTTCAGGAGTGGCCTCGTGGTTAAGAAAGCCGGATTTAGAATGATTCGCATTGCTCCGCTCTGCTGAAGTGCCCTTGAGCAAGACTTTAAAAATACTGCAAGCCAGCTGCAGCTTGAAATCTGGCCCCTAAAGAGATGCAGGGATATTTTTTTTCTTCTCCAGCGATCAATACGACAACATTTACATTCGTCCGCATTCCTGACAGCATTAGCTTTGGCGATCATAAAACATGTTGTAAAAACTGACAAACAAGTTGCATTCCTGTGGAAACCTCAGTGGGAGAGCTGTTTACCGACTCTTCACACAAGCGAGTTAGACAATTCAGCCGTGGCCAGTATGTATAATCTGTTTTACTGAAGAAAGCGAAGGAGTCGTCCTGAACCAAATATGGTCATAAACACGTCACCTGTTATTTATCCATATCCTGTCCTTTATAGGCCCATAGAAATTAACGAATGTGCTCAGTAAGCACTTCTTACTCTCAGTTGGAGAAGTTTGATCCCTGCACTGAAGCTCATAAATACTCACACACTTGCTTACACACACACACACACACACACACACACACACACACACACACACACACACACACACACACCAAGCCTATATTCACAGATTTACATACCCATGTAAACACATGTAAACATACAGTATCTACTCGTACATACAAGAACATCCAAGCAAGGATGTAGCGCTTTAAACTAATGCCTGTAACAACACTGCATACGTACACACTGACTTACTCCGGATTAGGGCAGTATTTCTTCAATGTGGCATCCAGGGGCCAAACCTCACACACAGGCAATTAAAGGAGAAGTCTCAGATCTGGAGTTTCGGGGAATGAAGGGCAGAACTTCCTGGCAGCAACAGAACCAATCCAACATTCCCAAGGGGCCACTCAGCTGAAATCCCTCTGCGATGGCACAAAGCTCCGGCTGCACTGAGCCTTAGTCCACTACCCATCTGCGTCAAAGACACTCTGAAAACAAAACGCTTCGTTATCAGTCGTGCTCGCTCTGCTGCTGCGCCTCCAGCTGACCTTGAAAGCATTTATGGTGAGCTCAATGTTAATTGGAAGCCAAAGTTGATTTCGTTGTTTTTTACAAAATTAGTCATACTATGGTTTAAAATGAGCCTTACAATCATCACAAAATAAAGAACAATATTTGCTTCAAGGCAGTTCCAGGCTTGCCAAATAAGTAAATTAACGACATATCCTTATTATGTCAATAAAAAATGTAATCTGGCTGCAATTATGTTTTCCACAGAATGTGTTTGCTGTCGCAGTTTGGTTGCAGAGAAATATAATTTCTAGAGGACATGGTGGCTCATGATGTGATAAATACACTCATGACAGCCACCGTCATATGAGCATTTCGTTAATCAAGAAAGCTAAGCTCATAGTCACAATATTCAGAGATACCTGGATACAGCAAGAAATCGTTTTTCCTCTAAGTGGATGAATCCACGAAAAAATATGCTCCACCAAAATGACTCAATGCTCTTCAGTGCCTATCGAGCAACAAAATATATGTCAGGATGTAGGGGTGGAGCACAACACATTGACAAAAAAGATGTTAAAGCAGGGAAAACAATACACTTTCTTTGAGGGGAAAAGTCTGTTTAATGTGACATTTTAAGAGACGTTATTCAGGCATCCAGATATACTGCTCCAAAACAAAATGAATCTTATTCACCGAGTGGGGAAATATGCCAGGCAGCTGTGTCAGGTTGACCCCCGTCTTAACATACTGAAGGTAAACGTTATTACAGAGGAGCTGTGCAAATATCAATCCTGTTACTCTGATTTGATCTACTGCACTGATTCTTAAACCGAAATACATTTTCTTTCCACTAGTTTGCAGACAACCGCAGCAGCTATGTTAAATGTGTATTTTCCTGTGACTTGCATATGACTTCACTCATTTTACCACACTTTGGTGGTAATTTATACAAGAAAGATGAGGAAGCTCTGCAGTATTTCTCTGTTGGACTTCAAGTCAACACAGCCAGCCGGGTGGGGCCAATCCCAGTGGAGTTCAGCAGTACGGGCATGAAGTCATGGACGGGTGAGGCAGGAGTGCATCCCAACAGTGAAATAGAGCAGATGGAACTAAGTATGCGTAATGACCAGGAAGAATGTGGCAGTTTTCATAGATAGAGTCAGCAATAGATACCGTAAAGATGAGTAAATGATGACTAGTTTCGAATGACATTTACTCAAAGGCAATTAAAAGTAATTCCCAAAGCTGCGCAGCATCATTTTCATCATCAAAAACTAACGCAGCAAACATAATAGTACTTTTGTGATCTTCAGCATATTTAATATCACCATAACCCACTTTCATCCCTTTCACCATCTGAGCCCCTTTACTCTCGGGCCTGATTCAAATTAAAAACGTTGCAGTGACATATCACACTGTTGAGGCCAACAGGACGCCTGCCAACTGTAGCTTTAAACCAAATCCCTAAATGTTACTCATCTGATGTTGGATAACCAATCTTGGGTGTGTTCGCAGTGGGATCATCAGTAGATTATTGTGATACAAAAACAGCGAGGACAATTTTCCATTTTGAAAATATTTTGATCACTCAACAATGTGGCAACGATTAAGATTGAACACAAAGGAAATGTGTTCCACTGTTAGATTTTATATTCAATTATATTATTTCTTGGACAACCAGATTTTGCAAAACAGGGACACACTATAATCCTATTACCAAATTAAAAAACTTGATGCTACAATGATCCAATATCTATATCAATATCTGCTCCGTTTACGTGGACATTTGTCTTATATTAACTGTTCATCCATCACCACCATGCTCTGTATTTGTCAAACCAATCTTTCTCTTTCTTCCTCGTTCCACTGTGAGAATTGTCGATCATCACAAATACTAATGGAAAATGTGTCCATATGGTTCCTATTTGAGGGTGGTTTCTGTTGAAGTACTCAGCTCTGAGAAAATAATAACAAATTTTGGACTAAGATGACAAACACATTTCAGAAATAATCCTTTCGGGGATTTGGTCCCACAACAAAAATTACTAACTTGGCTCATTGCCATCCTTGAAATGGTACAGTCCGTTGCTCTGTCCTTCAGCCAGTGTTGGTTCCACCTTGTAGTGAACACAGAGGAGATGACTGACATTCCAGTGTGGCATTAAATTTAAGATAGAAGCAGTGGAAAATAATAAAGTGGTAAAAGACTTCAACCCCAATGACCTGATTTTTAATTCCCAACATGTGCCACAACCTCTTTGCACTGGAAGGATTTTTTTCCTGCTGTAACCACATCTTAATTCTAACCTTCACCAAACTCTTTTAGTCTCTTGATCCAAAGGTTCAGTTGGCAAAGGGTAAAAAAAAAGTTGCCATCGTCACAACCAGCTGTCAGAGTTCAGATGTTTTATTGCTAAACCTACAATTTGTGATTTTCTTAGTTGTGTTGTTCCAGGTTGGATCTGCTTTGAAGCCTAGGTACTGTATTTACATTGGAGCAAACCATTTATAAGAAATAGAAGAAGCAAAAGTCCCAGCAGTCAAGTCAGAACAAGTCTTAAGTCAAATAAATTCTCAAGAGAAAGTACGAGTCTAGAACCAATAATAGTTATTAGTACTTTTTAAAAATAATTCTCACCTATTACAAAGACAATTTCAAAAAATGAACCTTGAAGATATTTTTCTGTCAAGCCAAGGGTAAGAACTGCCCAAACACTGTGTGAGGCCAATATTGACACAGTAAGGGCCAATAGATCAATAGTTCAACTGTACAATAACAGCGGGCAGGTTCAGGATACAGGCAGCCATTAACTGGAGCCTGTTGAGGATCTGAACAGTGAACACCGCCCCCCCTGGAGGAAACAAGATGTTTACGAGTCTGAGGTTGTTCAGATCTCTGGCTGATTCGCTGTGGCAAAATCACATACGGTATCATTCAAGCACATGATGAAGTGACTTTTTCTTTCAGGTCCCTGTGGAGCAAATGGTTTGCAGAAACATTAGTGGTATGTTGGGGACTTTATTTTCTCTCTCTCTCTCTCTCTCTCTCTCCACTCCTGCCCCACTGCCTCTCCAGAAGGGCCTGTATTTTGGGCGTTTTTTCCGAAGTATATATATATATGTCTCCAAGCCACTAATCAACATAACCACAATCCCAGACTTCTGCAGGAAACCCAGCAGAACAAAAATAGCCCTCAGATTGGTAGAATGGAGGTACTTTTTAAAGGGAGGAACAGCTATCTCCTGAGGGTAACAGTATGGGTTCAGATGGGGACTGAAGAGCAAGCAGTTGGAGAAAAGTTTGCATATCATTTGGAAGCATTACATGCCTTCTGTCATGGGTCTCACAGAATTAAAAACTTTGAAACAAGATGACCTTGACACTGACTATTATTTGTTAAGAAAATGAATTGCTTGTGTATGTTTGATGCACAGCAGCGTTTAAATCATCCCACCCTACAGACAGCTTTCTGCAACAGTGACCACCACAAAACAGAACAATTTAGGAAAACGATTCAAGGCAACTTGCTGAACTTAATGTTTTTTTTTTTAGGAAACTCAATCTCTTCAGTTTTGCATAGAAATCACCTACAGTTGCAGCAAATATTCTGATCATTTATCTTTCATAATAATAAAAACTTGACATATTCTCTACCAAGAATTCTAGTGCCACGCCTCACCAGGTATTTAACCAGTATTTTCCATATGAAGAATTTGTCACTAATTTGTAACTGCCTTTTATACTACTGCTCTCCTAGCCTTAGTGACCACTGACAGTGCTTCAGGATTCAGACTGAAACAGCCAGGGATCGAACCCCCGGTCAGTGGACACAAAGCCCTGCTGAAATGACGTAGACAGAGATGGGACCGCAGGGTGAAATGAACCCGATGATTTAAAGAGTGACACTATGTGACTCATTTGGTGTGAATCACTGTTGTATTGGAGATGTGGTCAACAGTCACATCATTCAGACACTACAAAAGAGGATTTAACTATTGGAGAAGGGGTACCAGGCTTTGCTTAGCGCATATTCACTCATCATTTTGCAGCAGATGAAGATGTTGGTTGTTTTCCTCTGCTAGGTTGTTCTGCAGCTTCTCAATCACAAATGTCAGATCAAGCCCCAGAGCAAGGGTCAGACTAACCCTATGTTCTGTCTGGTTATGAGCCATAAACACTTGTTTTTCTGACAGCGTTTGAGTTAAATGTTTGTTTCTGTAATGGTTGGGAGAAGCTTGTTCTGGGCGTATACTTCGAAAATTGTCGTCTTTTCCACTTTGCCACAGATGTTCCTTCTGCCTATGTACTCAACAGACATAACATAATATTAGCAGAACTGTGACGTCCGAGCATTCCTCTCTGCATTTTTTATAGCTCTGTGTGTGTGTGTGTGTGTGTGTGTGTGTGTGTGTGTGTGTGTGTGTGTGTGTGTTCCAGGGTGTATAGGGTTAGGTCACCAGAGGATGCAGGAGAAAGACATGAAACAGTGTTCTCTTTCTTGCAAGTTGGAGGGTATTTTTCGCTTAGTCCAGATACTTAAGCCCTTAGTCATATATTCACCCCTGTCTGTGTGTGTGTGTGTGTGTGTGTGTGTGTGTGTGTGTGTGTGTGTGTGTGTGTGTGTGTGTGTGTGTGTGTGTGTGTGTGTGTGTGTGTGTGTGTGTGTGTGTGTGCGTGCATGTGTGTCTGTCTGTCTGTGCACAAAATAACTCATAAACGCATGGACAGATAAACATTTTTTTGATTTAACAGGTCGCCGTCATTGGCGGAAATTTACAGTATATGTATATATATATATGTATATATGTGAAGTGGATCTTCACAATCCATCCACTTCAATCCGTGGATGGATTGTATATTAAAGTTGCAGTGTGTAGAATTTAGTGACATAAAGTGGTGAAGTGTCATGTTGCAGCTGAACACCCCTCACCTCCTCCTCCCCTTCCAAACATCAAAGAAAACCTGTGGTAACCTTAATTTTTTAATAAAAACTCAAAAGGTGTTTAGTTTGTCCAGTCTGGGCTACTACAAGAAACATGGCGGCCCCTATAGAGAGGACCCCCCCTAAATATAAAGTATTTCAATATAAAGTGCCCATTCTAGGGTAAATAAAACTACAATTTGTATCATTTAGATGAAACACACTTGTGAAAACATCACTAGGATTATTCTATATAAAATTTCTGTCAGTAGATCCCTTTCCCCTAAATCTTACACAGTGGACCTTTAATATCTATTTATATATTAACTTTGAGAGGCTATGGTATGCATTGCCTCTCCAATGCTTTGTTGCTGTCTTCACACAAGTCACTTCTATCCATGGATAAATTGTGGAAAATGTTGTTAAGACAAGATTTTATGCAGCTCACATCACATCAGTGAGCATGTAACATAAAAGCAGACAATCTCTCACTGTCTTAATGCTGTTACTTTGATCATAACACGATAAATGAATTAATATTTTGTTATGTCATAGTCAGAGCAATACCTTCAAGTGAAGACATATTTCTCATTTGAAATGGTGCACAATGCAGAATTTCACTAGATCTGTGCAAATGTTCATGCACCGAGGTTGAACTGCAGAGATTAGTCATGGGGAGTGTACTTTTATTAGTCCCAGTGAGACTTCATATTTAAAACGCTGCAAGTTATCCTGATGCTCTGTGCTGTAAATAGATGAGAACATTATATTAATCACATTAATGTGTCATTTAAGATCTAGTGTTAGAAAGTAGTTTGCATCCATTCATAATTAAGTATGAAAGAAAAGAAATGCATTAACAGACAATTGAAACTTGTTTTATTCTTCTATCTCAGTGAACATCCGATCCAATGGGCTACAGCCAGTCAAATCACATTCAGATTCAATATTGGCGAACACAATGTTTATACAGTTAAAATACACAGGAGCTGCATACAAACAGAGTCGGAGCCAACCCTTTTTTATCTGTTTCCCAGTGAGCCTCGCTGGAAGGTGACCAGCAGATGTTCTCCTCGCTGTACGTCCTGTCTCTGTCATTGTCTCAGTCAGAACTCTCAGCATCCACAGCCAAAGATAGACACACATGACAGGGCACAGTATCCTCCCATGCCCTCTGTCCCATCCCAGTTGCATAAACCTTGTGCCCTCTAAGAAACCCTGCCATGGTTGGCCAAGCAGGGATCACAGTCAGACATACATCCTGCCATTACACAACCGTCCAGCTTGGCGGGGGGAGGGGGACTAAGAGAAGCCCTCAGCCGGGGTTTAGGCAGATCAAGATAGCCTTCCTTCGCTAAATGAAATGTGAAGGCCGAGGCTCAGCGGCCTAAACTCGCTCAGGGGGCGTAGAGGAGTTCGCTGAGCATTTAAACCTCCACCTATCCAACATCTCACAGAATCCCACCAACACCAAAGAGTATACATACATAATAACAGCATAATCAGATTCAGGAGTGTCTAATTTACCAATGCAAACTATGGCTATGGCCCCCACCAGTTCCTTTTGGTTATAAGCCCCTCTACATGCCTCTTTCTTATTTACTTCAAATAGGTGTTGCATGTTGGATTGTTATTTTTTGATTGGATAAAAAGTTACAAAATATATTCAAATTTCAAGATAAAGTAGCTCATTACAGAAAAGTTACACAACTAACCAGTGTAATCAGTGAGTGTTTTGGTACAATGTACAGCAACTATGACCTTAGAGCAACAACAAAGATTTAGTCAAACTAACTTTTACTCAAATTACCAAACTTATGAACCATGTCCCAAATTTTTCTGACTTCATAGCGGTCGAGGTTCATCACTTTGACTGCGGATAGTTGACACAACATAACTACTTTGTTAACTCTGCACAGCCTCATTTCCCATTTGGGAGAATGGGATGCAGCAAAAAGTAATTCTCAGATGTTGCTTGCACTGCTTTAAATTACACACATAGAGGGGTTACAACAAAGTGGGGATGAATAATTAAAATTTTTAAGGATCAGTTATTTCTTTTATGGTTATTGACAGTTATATAAAAGCAACAGTAGACAGAACACTGGAACTCCAATGGGATGATTCCTTTCCCCCTAATTTGAATGTATACTGTATATCTATGTGTGTATGTAAGTATGTATGTATATATACACAAACTGTGACTCATCCCTTACAGGTGTACAATTGTAATATACTGTATATTGCCAACAATTCCAGAGACCTTTATTTTAAAATATCGGATTATGTTTTCATCTAGGATTCAATAATACAACTCTTTATGCAATCCCTGTTTCATGCCCCTGGTGCATAACTGAAACTAAAGATGAGATTACATCACACGCAGGTAATGTGACTGTTGTGGAGACATGTTTTCACATCAAATAAGGTATTTGGGATTCAACATAGATTTCAGGTACAGTCCAGTGGCACTAATGTGTTATGGGTCAATTGTTGCAATAACATTGCCAGTGTTAGATTCCCAACAGGGCTGCCCATATTACAATAAGTATCCTTCCAAAAGCTTGTAAAACCTCCTTGGATAAAGTTGTCCACAAAATGGCATGTGTTATGTGTTTCTCTCGTTGTGTAATGTTATTATGAAAGGCTGGTGGATGGCAAACAAAGGGAGAGCTGAGGAGTCGCTGTACGCTGGTGTTCGGCCTGCTACAGGTCACGTTACTGTGATATTGATCTGCTCGACTGTTTCACTGATTTTTCACGGATGGATGCAGTTTAAAGCATTTTTCATGTATGTGTAAAGTAAGTCAACTGCAACCACAAACGTTGTAGGTGTAGGTCAGAGGTGGGTTAGAATCGCTGTTGAGTAATGTGTTAATATTGATTCAAGTCAATTCAGTTTTAGTTGTATAGCAAATAATAACACTACCTATAACATACATTATCTCAATGCGCGTTGCATATTAAGGTCAAGACCTTAAATTAGGCATCTATAAAGAAGTGGTTTGTTGAAACATGTTAGCACTCTTGCTTCACCACATGAAGGTTCTTGGTTGGAATCCCTGTTTGATGGCTGTTGAGTTTATGTTATGAGTCTATGTTTGTTTCTCCTGCTTTCACCCACAGTTGAACGAGCTCTAAATTGTCTGTACATGTAAATGTAAGAGTGAATGGTTGTATGTTGGCCCTGCGATACACTGGCGACCTGTTCAGGGTGAACCCCACCCCTCGCCCAATGCCCCCATGACCATTACAGGATAGGTGGTATAGATGATGGATGATTACCTGGGGTCCCTAAATCAGTAAGTTTTCTCTTACTGGTTAATTCTTTCCTTATTATTTTATATATTTATTATATATTTTTCTCATACATTGTTTTATATATTGTTTTAAATACCATTATTTCAGTGTTGTATTGCATTATGGTATTTATTAAGTCATCAAACCGTGATGGCCACTCTTGTCCTCTATCGAAGCACCTGATCTTTGACTCATTATTTAGGATTTTCCTTTCATCTGACATTTGACACTCACTGGCCATTTAGCATAGAAGTGGGATGTTGAGGCACATGTTCAACTTGTGTTAGGTCAACAGGAGTTTCAGGCAACAACACAAACACACTTCTCACACTAACCTGCATGAGTCTTACACAGAAACATACAAACAAGTTGTTTCACTCCCACAAAGCTGCAGGAAAGTGTGTATGTATATACAGTGTGTGTGTGTGTGTGTGTGTGTGTGTGTGTGTGTGTGTGTGTGTGTGTGTGTGTGTGTGTGTGTGTGTGTGTGTGTGTGTGTGTGTTTGCTTGCATTTATTCCCCAGGTGCAGGAGAGCGCTGCAGGCCATCTTCATTTGACCTGAAAACATGATGAATACACAGAATCAGCTCCTAATATTAACCGCAGGGCAGAAAGGACAGACCAAAAATAAAGGCTGTGACCTGGACACATAGACTTATGGTGACTATCTACTGGTTGATCATCACATGCTCATTATAACCAGAGGGTGTTTGCAGTTTTACAAACTCCTTTGTTTGAAACGTTATGTATCTCAGAGAGTTTGCCTGTCGCTCACACACCCACTAACTAACCAGGCTGTTCTCATCCAGATTTCATAGGAAATACTACTAAAAGTAATGCACTAGAATTTGTATGAATTCCACGTAATCGTGAGTCAGGAGGCTGGGGACACTTGACCTATGTGCTTCTCTCTCTTCGTGAAAACAAACATGACTGAAATTCATTTTATTCATTATGGGAAATTAAATATTTTTCTTCATTTAAATGCGTTTTTTGATCAACTTTGAAGCAGAACATTTTATTTTTATTTTCATAATGTTCTTGTCTTGTCTTTTATCGCTTCCCTCGCTGCCACCATAGGCTGACACTCACATATAAGGCAACCACCGTTTAAAACTTCCAAACCGGGACCATTGTGTGTGGATGCTCATGTAGTTGACGGGTACTTTGTGAAGGAATGAGTGAGCGTCCTGGAGCTCTTTGGAAAACTTCTCCTTAGCATTACAGCTAACCGCTAGCATGGGCGTGTTGGACTGTTGCGCCTCAAGGCCATTGGCTAGCAACAGGCATGAAAATGAGTTATTGACAGGCTTGCCAGCCTACTAGTATCACACTGACAGGTCCTGTCAGAGAGAGATGCAAGCTCATAGGTTAGAAATAGTCGTGACAACGGAAGATCACATGGTGTTTTGTTTACGTTTTTTAACCCTCCATGTAAGCACTGAAAACATGTAATGCTATATGTAATTGTTATTTTGATTCTGATTGAAACTGGGGAAATTAGGAAGTGAAAGTTGAAAACATTTAGTGTTTTATAGATATCTAGATCAGGAAACCTGAACAGGCCTGGATAAACCGGGACGTATGGTCATTGTACAGCTGAACATCTGCCTGGAATTATTCACCTCCCTGAGTTTTAGAAGTTTTCTTCTGACCACCGAGTCAGGACGCCGAATGGCTGAAAACTGCAGAGAATGGTACGACCATCCCAGGAGAAGAGAGGGGAGAGCTGGGATAAGGCACAACGGGACTTAGCTAAAGAGGAGACAAAGTGAGAGCAAACAAAGTGTATATTTTTATTCTGCAAATTAGCAATGATTCCCATCTACTATTCGAAACGATAGTACAGATGTTGCTTCATTAAAAAGTCGCGGGATGGCGCTGTAGATGTTGTGTGGGGTCAACTCTACCGACTGAGAATGCAAACAAGTGAGAATGCGTCATTCGCCCAGAGGTCACTCATAATTGAAAAGTAAGTAAATCGTTTATCTTTAACTACTAATTATACTTAAAGCAAAACTCAGTTCTTTGAAAATTATGAATCAATGAGACAGTCTGCATGAATTAGATTATTCAAATTCTATTTATTTCTCTGTGACGGTGGTTTGAAGACCAACATTAGTCAGTTGTGACTGCTAAAGCTGACTGCACACACTAAGCTAACACATAAAGTAACATTAATATAACCCCAGATTGTGTTCAAGTAAGATAAGGTGTCACGTCCAGCAAGAGTTAGTTTTGATTAGCAGTTATATTCAGTAATGCTATATTATGGTATCATATATAGTCTGATAGCATAAAAGTTGCCAATACAGTCAATTCAGATAGCTTCCACTATTTCTGCCAGATTTCTAGAGCATAAAAAACCCAAGACATCAAAAGTTCAGTAATGTTAGTTCTATATCAGTCCAAAACTGCTAATATCAGGACACATTTATAATATATAAATATTTTTTTTATTGTGATTTTAGTTTAATGACACAACATCTGTGGGAACAACTGACCTCCATTCAAAGTTCAGCCCACATATTTTGTTGTATTGACTAGCAGAACTAATATGTCTGCAAAGTCCAGGAAGAATCTTAGAGTCAAGGATTCTCACACAGGGATGTCCTTATACTTGTGAAGTAATGATGTAGAGGTAGAATGGCTGTCCTCGATCTAAAAGATACTCTAATAATAATAATAATAATAATAATGATAATAATTAACAAATGTGGAAAAATATGTTCTCCATATGCAATTGTTTAGGAGTAGTTTTTTTAATCAAATGCTTATCAGAAATATGCTTAAAGTGGCTTTTTTTTAGAACTAGGTTAATATTCTGTAATGCACCTTGATATAGGTTTCCACTCACCAATAAAACAAACCTAGGTTATAATGATCCTGTATCCTGCTCACTATTTGCAGCTGCGAATTGTTAATAAGTGTTAATTAGTTAATATATGTTTTATAGCAACCTCAGTTTTGTCTGTTTCCCCTCAGATACCTACATCTGCCTTTGCACACCCAGAAGGTAATGTTATTCTGACAATCTTCACAAACTGTGCAGTCCAAGCCAATTGGTCACTAATAGAAGGACACTATATTTATTGAAAGACTAATTTATTATAAGATAATATGGCCTCTGATGGCTGTACTCCATGAACATTTTTTTCTCTTTTCCCTTTCAGTTGAAATGCCAGGCTCCACTATTAAAACCTGCATATCTTGCAACATATAACACTAACATGTAGTCTTGTGACTGATCTGAAGTCCACAAAATGCCTTTACCCAACAGCCACAATGCAGAGGCTGCACAGGGTTGAAACCCTACGAAAACAATAGTGTAATACGGTTCTTACAGATACATCAGGACTGTTTATAGTATTAAAACATGGTGTTGAGGTTCAATGGTTTTCATTTTTTATTATCATTATCTTGCCCAGGTTCACTTCAGCATGCAAATGTGGAAGACTGAGAATTGAACTGCAAACCTTCTGGTTGCAGGACAGCCACTCTAGCCTGTCTTTCTGCTGCAACGTTTAAAGAAAGTAGACTGGGATGGAAAAATAATTTCCAGTTTCAAAGTCATCTGATTTGTATGCCAGTGGAGTGGTTTTGTAAATAAACTGCAGTGATGAACTCTTTGAAAAAAAACAAAATTTCAAACCAGTGAATGTAATTCAATTAATCTCACAGATCTCATTACCATACTCAAGGTAATCCTTTTGTATTCAAATGAACAATCACAAATGATCTGAATGATACACAGAGAGAATGAGAAGCAGACTGGGAGGAGAACAGAGAGATGGAAAGAGTAGAGTGATGAGTTTACTGTTTCTAATTGCTTGAGTTTCTCTGGTCTTTAACCAGATGTTGGATGTGGCATCTATTGTATGAGTCAGTGATGCTTCACATTTTCTGAATGCCCTACAGAGGGAAACCTCAGCCTCCACCTTTTGTTTGAACCCATAGAACTGTAAAAATATGTTGAGAAATTAAAACCGGTCCAATGAATCACTTTGCGGATCTACAGCTGCTTCAAGGACGGCAGTAAATGAGGAAACGATACAGAAATGTGAATCATTTACTGTTGCTGACGTTTAAACAAGCAAACAGACACATTTTAATCCACAACAAAACAAGTTAAACGTTTTTAACGACCAACAGCAGAAGGTTTTATGTGTGTTTCCGTGTTTCTGCTCCAGATGTGACTGCAGGGCTCCTGAGACGACACAGAGGAGGCCGCTCCCATATCCCTCTGCCATTCAAAGTGAGTTAGTTCAGTTCTTCTCTCTTCCTGCTGCTCATTTTTATCTGACAGCTCCCCGCTGTCCTCAGCTGGAGCCTGAATGAGCGATGACCTGGGAAAATAAGTGTGCGGCTCCATCTAAGTTTGTTTTGATGAGCTTATGTGGTTTTTAAAATGGAATCTGTGAACAAAAGGAACTGTAACGGGCAGTCTGAAGGCCACGACTGGAGCAGTCTTTAAACAACTGAAAGGTGTTTCAACATACTTCACAATAGTTTGGACAAATTGCATCTTTTCATGGTCTTTATCGTTTCATGGTAATTTTTCATTTATGTGTGTCTGTTGTGTATCTCTTTGTGGACATCGCATCTCGTTTTGATATCTTTTTCTTCTCATGGTCATTTTTTCATTTCTTTGTGGTGGTTCTGAGTCCCTTTGTGCTCATTCTGTGGCCTTGAGAGGTTATATTTTTCATCTCTATGTGGCATTTCATGTCCCTTTGTGGTAATTTTGCATCTTTTTGTGGACATATTGCTTCTCTCTTTGGTCCTTTCTCTCTTCACGGTAATCTTTCATTTATTTGTTTGGATTTTGTGTCTTAGTGGAATGACATGCACTCATTTGAGTCCCTTTGTGCTCATTTTGAGCCTCGTTGTGGTCATTTTCCATGTCTTTGCGGCCTCTGTGAGTGGTGTGTGTGTCTTTGTGGACAATCAGTGTACTTAAATAACTTCATTAACTTTGTGCGTCAAAGGGCAAAGCCAAGGGGAGAACAGTGAATACTTGATTTTTTGTAAATAAACAAATTCTGTCTGTTTACTAAACTCACAAAACAGTATATTTTACCACTTACTGTAAAAAGAAATGTTTCTATTATAGGATTTAAGATGTTTATCTCTAAAACGTTAGCTTTTGCAGTTTTCTTTTTTCCCAGATTCAGTCTACTCCACAGACAACACTATCAAACTTCCCCTGATGAATATCACTGCAGTAGAAAATAATACTTGACCAAATCATTGGCAGCAAAACTGCAAATTAATCAGCTTTTATCTCAAAACTAAAACTATGAGAAAACGTTTTTTTCTTCCCGGTGTCCAGTCCAGTCTCTAAAAGATTATAAACGTTCATAACGTCACCAAATATTGACAGTAAACCTCTGCATGACCAGTAGTTTTGACCTTGAGTACTTCATAACAGCAGTTCAATGGGATCGTCTCACCCCAGCTTTGACCCAAACGTTTGTCCACCACATGCTTTATGTTCTATCATACAACATGAGTAACAAGACAACACCCAGTGTTCTGCTGCTGTGAGAGTGAACACACATACAGGTTGATTGGCCCAGTTCCTGCAAACAGTGGGAATGTTCTGTGTTAACCAGCTGTGTTAAGTCTGATTTATAGATGTAACTTTGATGTAACAAACACACACACACAAACACACACACACACACACACACACACACACACACACACACACACACACACACACACACACACACACACACACACACACACACACACACACACACACACACACACACACACACACACACACACACACACACACACACACACACACACACACACACACACACACACACACTTGTTCAAGTTGTTGTTGGTCAGTGTGTGTGCTGACTTCATCTAAAGCATGAAACATACTGTACCCATACTGTGAAACAATGAGGAGAAGGAAGACAGTAATTATTGAACAATTATTTTGGGGCATGTTTTGCACAAACAAACACGGGGTAGTTCTGTCCGATAGTAGAAACACACATGTGCCTCTCTCTCTCTCTCTCTCTCTCTCTCTCTCTCTCTCTCTCTCTCTCTCTCTCTCACACGCACACACACTTAAAAATCATGCATTCCACCACTGGACTGTTGCAGTAAAAACTTGTTTCATCATTAAACATGCTTAAAGTTGAATTAAATTAAACTTTAATGATTAATTGCTGAATTGATCAATAAACAAGAAAATAAAAAACTAGCTTAGATATAGCTTTGGATAATAGAATACATTTTAACTCATTAATCAAGTAAAAAAAACAATAGCCAAACATTCTTTCCAGCTCATCAAATGAGATGATTTGCTTTTTGTCATGCAGTTATAAAACAAAATCAATCAATTGAGGAAGTGACGGATTGTTCTGCTGTTTATTGTCAGGCAACATCCTTAGAATCGTTTATGTATGCTTGACATTTATTGTGTTTTATTTTTGTTTTATGAACTGATTATCTTTATCTCCAAACACCCTCCTTTTTCTAAACTATTTTACAAATACAAAAACTCCTCAAATAAATATACTATAGACAGACTTGGCAAGATTCAAGAAATATTTTCACATTAAAATGAACTCGTCCCGCACTGAGTGCCTCTAATGTTGTGTTTGTTAAAGCAGATAAATGCACTTTTTACTATTTAACCCTAAACAAAAGTAGTCTTTTATTTACAATTTTTTTTGAAGTATTACATTTTGGTTTTAAGTCTGTCTTTTTTGTTTTTAATTCAGGTTGAGATGAAAACTTCAGGTCAGTATAAGAAAAGTCTTAATAGAGTAAAGACATCTTATACAAACGGTCTCCTTAAGACCCCCCTCTCTTCCTTATGTAACAGCTTCGTCTTTCCCCTCTGCAAATATTAGAGGTGATGAGGGTCCAGACAGTCTTGTCCCAAAACAAACAAGATCGCATGACACCTCTGACCCCTCATCACAAACGGTCATAAGACGCTGCGGATTCACTCCCATGACTCTTGTGTAACTTCTGTTTCATTAATTAGCACCAGTTCCGTAACTGGCCCACATTTGGCTCAGGAGGCTGAGATCAACCAGGGAGATCTGGAGGAGGAGGAGCCGTGTCAATCTGCACAGAACACTTCATCTCCCTCTTCTCTCTGTCTGTGGAGCTCTTATAAAACATCTGCCACTTTAACCAACATCAATATGACCTCATACCTTCCCATCGAGGCAGGATCTCTGCTGCTTGGTGTTTTCATCCTCACAGGCTCTGCAAGTTTCACTGGCACGTTCGACTTCATTTGGAAGCTGCTGCTGTACGTCAACTCGAATCAGTTCAACCCAAACATCCATATACATTATGTTTAAACAGCGGGAGGAAATTAGCAGGAGCCCCTTCAATGGCGCAACAGAGGAATAGTATGAAGAAATACATTAAGTGAAAACATTGTGCAGAACAACTGGAGGAGAGCAGGAGTATGCAATAACACAATACATTAAATACAACTAAGCACAGAATGTGGTGCAGTACATCAAGTGTTCTGTCGTAGCCAAATGTGCGTGTTCATCTAAGAATATGATTAAGAACCAGATTAATCAGATAAGGTTGATCAATATGAATAATCAAAAATATTTTGATATTCGAGACCACAGTGATGTTCATGTAATACAGTAAACAAGTTATCCCTTTGAGCTAATTACAGTAACAAAGGTGCAACATTTTTTTTTTTCCTACATTTGAGAATAACCAAAAAATAGAGACTTTGTCATATTTAGTTGAAAGATCACCACTTCTAAACAGAAGGTAAAAGACTACTTCAAATTAATTCTACTCCTGAGAGCAGTGTAAGGAACACCCACTTTCCAGCTACTTTCTGGGACCGAAATGTCCCCAGACAATCGATTGAAGATTCGACTTTCATGTGACAGACCAAGAATTATATTACAAAATTATATTATGAAAACACAATTAGGGAATTTATCTCCCGGTTGCTTGTGTGTTCACAAGCTAAAACCTTTAATCGTAGAGTTAAGTCTTGGTAGGTGTTAGGCTAGGCCATGTTATGATAATGGTTAATGTGAGGGAATGGTTCTCTAGGGAATTTGTGTCCAGCAAGTCAAAGTAATCGTCCTAGCTGGGGCTGCATGTATCTGTGTGTGAATGATGAAATGAGTGTTGACAACCTATAAACCCGGTAACCTTGTAATGTGTGCCCTTACATGTTCGCAAATAACATACATGTACACACAGAAAGACAGACGATGCTGTAGGGTACATGTGGTTATATACAGTATATGATGTATTTATTAAATACATTTCACAAGCTGTCAGTGTGCATCACTTCATCCACCGTCATTATTATGATTATTTACTGCATCTGTCCATCAGATCTGTCTTCAATCTTCCATGCATTTTTTCTTATATGCATTGGTATAATGTATTGGGATGGGGAGATATGCTATTATGACTGTTCAGACGTTGTATGTGGTTTATAAGAGCAATATTGATGTATTCTATGGAAATAAATACCTGCAGTCACTGGATTTAGTTTCAAGATTGTTCTCACTTCAGTAAAATTAACTGTGTGCCAAATATATTCCATTTTCACTGCAGTGGTATTGTACATGTATTTCGGCTTGTGTGCACACAGGCTGCATACATCCTGATCTATTGCACCTCTGTTCTCATGCAATCCTTCTTTTCTCTGTCATCACTGTTTTATGCCCCACACACACACACACACACACACACACACACACACACACACACACACACACACACACACACACACACACACACACACACACACACACACACATTTTCTGTCATCGTCTTCCCCTCATCCACCCTTTGTCACGTTTCTCTTTCAGATGCATGTCTTTTTGCACCTTTACGCAGGTTTTACTCTTGTTGGCAACATAATAACAGACCAGACCAGTGATTATACACATGATTGCATGCCTGTTCCTACTGTAGCACACACCTACAAAAGAGTTGATATGGTCCCATTAGTCACGGAGGTCGTGGGTGAACTGAAATAAAGCTTTTTTGCCTCTTGATTTCAGTGACACATTTGAAGCTAATTACAGGGACGTGTGTCACAGTTTGACCCAAATTCTCTGGTAAACTGTGAGGCTGCATTTCATGGTTCAAGGGAAGTTGTCTAGGCAATTGCAGGTATACAGTACATTTCACAATTAAACCTAAATACTGCAGTTAATTAGAAGGATACATTTCATAATTTGTGTTAACAAACAGATCATCCCCACAGTGGTCCTCAAACAGCCTCCTGGGCATTCTTGTTACTATTACCATAGAGAGAAAATGCCACAACTGATTTACTGTAAAACCCTGGAGGCGAGAGGCCGCAGATTATTTTTAAAGTCTTGACAGGTGAGAAAAATGTAATATTATGACCCTAACACCTCAGATTCTGATTCTGAGAAGTAGGAATTTCTCTGAAGTGACTTTCTTACTTCAATCACACAGGTTTCTCCTGATAATCGTGCAGTGGTCTCCATTTTGGTCAAATTGATTTTTTGAATATATACATGTATAATTATCAGATTTCCTGTGAGAATAAAAAGTTTTTCCTGGTTATTTGCCTCCTGTCCAGCATTTATGGTCTGATTACTGAAAATTGAAATGACTGTGACAACCACATAATCCACTCTCCAGACTTGTTTCCTGACATGTTATCCATCAAACAGATTTAACATCTGGCTAAGATACAAATATGTTGACTAGTTACCTTCAAACAAGTTTGATAACTTGATGTGACTGTCAAGATTAAATACCTTGGATAAGAAAAAAATGATTTATTAATTTTCACGTCTTTATTTTATTGTTTTATCTATTGAGAATCACTTTGTAACTTTGTTCTATATACATAGAGCTTATTATGATTTTAATTTAAAAAAAATTTGAAGTGGCAAAACCGTATATGTAATATCTTGAGATAAGATTAAGAATATTCCTCTTAGTGTTTTTTTTAATGTTTCTTGCCTTTCTTTGATAATGTGTATACTTTTTTCACCAAGCTGTCCAGCACAGTTTGCAAGAAAGCAGCTACCACAGCACAGTTCCCACTTTACTTCCTTAGCACAGATTTTCCCAGCCATCCTGGGGAATTAGAGAACTCAACAGGCTGCGTCTGTAACCTCTCGGACCACTGTTTCCAAATTAGGACAACCCAGAGGCCCCTGAGAGCCGTCAAGAGGAGCCAAACTACAAATGAATACAAGAGAAAGTAAAAGAGTGAGAGACTGACTCCATTCCTACCCAAAAGTTCTCAGAATTTAATCTAACTGTCTCACATTTTGGTAAAAACACAGTCAGGAGTCATTGCTTTAGGCTCAGTTCAGATCAGTTACAGCACTCTTGTTACAGAAGGACTTTAGTGTGTTGATTGCTCAGTCATCTTCAATACAGCCCCGTCATGTGCTGGCAACCTGGAATCACTCAGGCCCAACCAGAAAATTCAAGCCGCAGGCGAGGAGGCTTGTTTAATGTCTCTTCATGTCCACTGTGTACAGTTAGTGGCAGGAGATTCAATTCTTAGAAAAGCTTGTTTGAGGAATTACAGAAATACAATTTGTTAGTAACCTATTAACTGTTGGCACCCACTACAAATGTATTTGTACAGTGCATTATCACACACAAAGGTCATTCAATGTGGTTTACAGAAATAAAATATACATGAAGCTTCATTATTTACCCAGAATCCACACCAGTGCTGCTGCAGCTGGAATAACAGTAGACAGGTTTACTAAATGTCAATAAGTTTGTAATCGTAAGATCAAACATGATTTTCCACAGGAAGTCAACTAAATTAAACTAAATTGACCAAAAACTAGCTTTTTAGACATTTTTCCATGGGTAAGAAATGGCAAAAGATTTGCTTATAATGCAGGAACCAGGTGATGGTGTCAGGTTTTGTAAACACAGACTGGTCAAGTCACCTGAACCTTCCATAGTGAACTGAAGGGCAACTGGGGTTAACCTGAGTTGTTACCCACTTTGCCTCCTTGGTTATCCAATTTTGTTACCGTCCACCATGAGGAGCAACTACAAACCTTTTAAAGGCAGAATCCTGCTCCATAGGTGCACATCCAACCCGTTTTGCTCGAAAGCATCAGGGTGCTCAGTCCAAGTCTCCGAAGATGAAAGAGTGTGTGGAGCTGTGAAACATCCTTCTCCGATGAGCTCATCCAAACACAGACAAAACTCTTTCAGTAACCACAGAAGGACTGCGATGACGGAGGGGGAGAGCAGGATGAAGAGTAGAGGTTGTTTTTGTATTACTGGGTTGGAGCATCTGCTGAAAGCTAAGGAGGGAGGTTAGGAAATGGCATCAGTTCCTTGATATTCAGCACCTGTGTGTTTTTCTTGGCCGTGTTGCCTTCCAGTGCTGAGCAGAGATTTCAGTGTTGTATGAGAAGGAATTAGGAGCAGCAGCCAACCACAGCTAATTAGTCGTGTAGATAAATTACAGTGAGACACATTATACTACATTGTAATGTGATGTCTGATCCAATGCCTGGAGGGAAATACTTATCTTGCTCTGCTCACTCTGCCAAATAGACACGGGATGTAAGACAACCACGTTGGTTGGCTGGTTGGCTGGTTTGTTGGTTGGTCGGTTGGTCGGTTGGTCGTTTGGTTTGTTGGCTGGCTGGTTGGTTGGTTGGCTGGCTGGCTGGCTGGCTGGTTGGCTGGTTTGTTGGTTGGTCGGTTGGTCGGTTGGTCGTTTGGTTTGTTGGCTGGCTGGTTGGTTGGTTGGTTGGTTGGTCGGTTGGTCGGTTGGTCGTTTGGTTTGTTGGCTGGCTAGAAGGTTGGTTGGCTGGCTGGCTAGGAGGTTGGTTGGTTGGATGGTCGGTTGGTTGGTCGGTTGGTTGGTCGGTTGGTTGGTTGGTCGGTCGGTTGGTTGGTCGGTCGGTTGGTTGGTTGGTTGGTCGGTTGGTTGGTTGGTTGGTTGGTTGGTTGGTCGGTCGGTCGGCTGGCTGGAGGGTCAGTCGGCTGGCTAGGAGGTTGGTTGGTTGGATGGTTGGATGGATGGTTGGTTGGTCGGTCGGTTGGTTGGTTGGTCGGTTGGTTGGTTGGTTGGTTGGTTGGTTGGTTGGTTGGTTGGTTGGTTGGTTGGTTGGTCGGTTGGTTGGTTGGTCGGTCGGCTGGCTGGAGGGTCAGTCGGCTGGCTAGGAGGTCGGTTGGTTGGTTGGTCGGTCGGCTGGCTGGAGGGTCAGTCGGCTGGCTAGGAGGTTGGTTGTTGGATGGTTGGTTGGTTGGCTGGTCGGTTGGTTGGTCGGTTGGTTGGTTGGTCGGTCGGCTGGCTGGAGGGTCAGTCGGCTGGCTAGGAGGTTGGTTGGTTGGATGGTTGGATGGTTGGATGGTTGGTTGGTTGGTTGGTCGGTTGGTTGGTCGGTTGGTTGGTTGGTTGGTCGGTCGGCTGGCTGGAGGGTCAGTCGGCTGGCTAGGAGGTTGGTTGGTTGGTTTGTCAGCAGGATCATGCAAAACCTTTGGGCAAAGGAAGAAGTCATGAAACCCATCAGACATTTTCATAGATTTCTTTGGTTAAAATTCATGGGTCTTGAATAAAAAGTAGGTATATTTAGAGGCCTGATATTGATGGGTGTGTAATTTGATGCAGATCCAGATTTTTTTTTAGCAGAATCTATTACTTTGTATAAGTCTGGTATGAATAAATTACTGACTGATTTTTACTTTGACTTAAACGTCGGTGGATGTAGGAAGAAAACAGGACTATGGGTAAGTGTCACCAGTAACAGAGCCATGTATCTTTCAATGGGCTGTAGTGTAATTAGAGGAAAACATTCATGTATTACCACTGTGTCTCTGGTGAAAGGAATATGACAGCATGTGTTGTACTTTACTCCCATTTATTCTACAGGCAATTTAGAGTTTTCCATTTCTCCATATGGATTTGACAGTCTTTTTTGTTTTAAGGTAACAGGACAAACTGCTGAGGTCAGGCAGCCAGTGGAGGATGAAGTAGGTCACTCTCCTTTTAATAACCTATTTTTTTTATTTACTATAATGGCAAAGCAATTCACAACAATCCATCTTCCCAAAATTGAAATCAAGATCAAGCAGACCCTCCAAGGGAAACACATTTTGAAGAAACAATGATTTGTCTTTCAACCCACCATGCCATGGATTTAGCTGCATAATTTGTGCTCTCATCAGCAGCTCTCGCTAAGGAGGTTATTTTTTCGCCCCTGTCTGTTTGTTGGTTGGTTTGTTGGATTACGCAAAAACTACTGAAGAGATTTCCACAAAAGAACAGGGCCAAGAAAGAACCCATAAAATGTTGGCATGGATCACTTTACCAATGTTATGAGCTAGGGTGTTTTAGACATGTTCATCAGTTTCCCAAGAACTAATTCAAGGATCTTGGTGAAAAAAATCAGGCATTTAGGAGACTGATATTATATGTGCAGCTTGACTCTAAGTGACATAATTGGTGCAAGATGTGATCAATGTAATGGTGATCAACAAAGTCAGCAGAATTTATCCTCTGTGCACAAAAAAACTCAGTGTCACATTTCATTACAATTCAATCTGATAGTTGTTGAGCTAGCCGACTTCAATCTGTGAAACACAAACTGACTGACATTGCCACACCTGGGGCCACACCACTAACATGTCTGAAAACATCCAGCAGATCTGAGACCTGCCCCAAAATCCAAAGTTTTCCAAAACCTATAGAGGTTTATTTTACATTGTGGTTACCTCAAAATGTTCAATGACGGCAAATATGTCAGAATGAATTTGGGGAAGTGGGTATAAAATACTGCACAAGACATATAGAATATATGGATCTGATAGAGCTTGCAGCCATAAAAACCACTTCATTCAACCACTTTGTTCAGTGTAAACGTGGATTCAATAAAGAGCTGGAAGTTGATGGGGAATATGATCCTGAGTCTTTTTCACTTGTTTAAACAATTATATTTTATTTACTTTTTCTCTATTATTTTCTAATAGATTTTTCCCAGTTTCAGATCGTTTGCTGGATCAGTTGTTGCTTTCTCTGTGCTTTAGTTAAAACTCTGAATTATCCTGCATGAAAAAGAAATAAACGTACCTCGCCTTGCTTTGTTGCACGCTGAGCTCACACACTCTTTTTTTAACAGGATGATGCCAGCAGTCAGAGGAGACCACATGAGGGTTACGGAGTCAGGAAATATTGGGAATAAGCACAGAAATGTCAGGTTTCATTTAGATTTGGGAGTCATGCACAGCAGCAGTAGATTAGTGGTTTTAATGGTGTCTCACTCGTTCTACAAAAGATAAAAAGAGGGAATGGAGGGAGAAAGGAGAGTGTTTGGGTCGTGTAAAAGGTGCAAAAGACAACAGGTAGGGAAATAAGTAAGAGAAGGATCAAGGATGTGAGAGGAGAAGTGAAGAAGAAGGGAAGGAGAACAATCAAGCAATGCAAGGAGGTAGAGGATGGAAGGTAAAGAAGTAAGAAAAAAGGAAAGAGGTAAGGTTTGGATGGAGGGTGCAACAAAGAAAGGTAGATAGGAGAAAAATGGAGAAACTCTTTTGGACTAGACCTGATTTGATCTCAGGTCAGTTCCAGCCAGCACCAGTCATTCTTGGTTAATCATTATCCGTCTGGACGCTGGCACCGAGAAAGACCTGGAGGGCAATCTGTGTCGGTCCACTGATCCATCCACCCACAACGCTCCACCTTAGTCCCCCCCGACAAAAGTGTGGGCAGCGGTACCAACCAACCCCCCAGGATGCGTGGTCTGCATGTCAGAAATCTATTTCCACCTCATCTTGAGTTGTACATCCTGTGGCGTTTGCTACACCGTCGACTCGCCTTAGCATCACACGGCTCTAACGTAGCGCTGACACCGCCATGAATCCCCTTTAAAGTGATTTATATCTTCACATTTACAGTAGAGTTTGGCATCAAACACAAACAAGGGTCGGCTCAGAAGCAATCAACACTCAGCTCTTGATGTTTGTTATCAGCCGGGTTTAAAGCCAATGTCAACTCCTTTTGTTTATGAAATTCCTCAATGTGCAACATGCACAAGTCATGGTTGCATCAGTCTCCTGACAAAGGCTCTTCAAACAAAGACGAAGTCACTTATCACTTCGTCTCTATTTCGAAAAGGCACGTAAAATATGCTGGGCATGCACGGGTGATGGGAGTACGTGGCTTTATTGTCATTTTGAAGTCAAGGTGGCGGATTACAGGAACGTAGGAGCTCTGGCATCGAGGAACGCAGTTGTGCAGGCACGGAGCTGGGGGGGGGGGTGTTTATATTGCACGGTTCTGTTCATTCGGCAGCCCTTCTGACCTAGATTTCCAAAAAGACCAAAAATCTGATGTTACATTATACAGTCAGGATTCTCATGTGGCCTCTCGTTCTACAAAGTAAAGGCACACCAGGAAAAACCCACACTTTGCTCAAATATTTACAGGCTGATTCAAACAGTGACAGCCTTAACAGAGTGTTGGGGAGATTTTACGATAGCAACCACACAGTGTTTGTCCAGGGCTATTCTTCTTTTTTCCTTCAGTCTTTGCTGAGTAAATATAGTAAGCCGGTCCAGCGATGTTGCAATGTTAGTTTGACAAGAATGAGCCTTTAGAGCCTTAATACGCATTAATACCTTTGGCTCATTAAATCGTTCTCTAAACAGTTTTCCTGGCATGTGCAAGATGATATCTGCTACGTCTCACATTCTGACACAAGCTTTTAACAAAAGCCCAATAATAGCAGTTACATATGGGCTCGCCAAGACAAACACGGGGACTCTATTTCTAGACGATGTGCACGTGTGGACACTGATGTCATCCTTACTGTGTTTCTGCACAGCTCTGCGGGACCTAATCACTCTCTTCTCAGCGAACGGCCACTTCTAATCAACTCCTGCTCCTTGTTAAACCGTGGATGTGTCCAACACCGCCTGTTGCCTTGGTGACAGATTGTTTTACAGGATGATGCTGGCGGAGCGATGCGGCAGGCGGTCCCGGTGCTGTGCGCAGATAGAATTAGTTCCATGTGTGGATGACTTTCAGTGTAAACAGGGAGGGTGTGGGTCCGACCCGACTGACTCGTGCTTAGCCTCAGACTAATAGACAGTGAAGGCTCTGGAAGGAAATGAAGGAGAATTCAGAATGGATTAACTAATGCAAAAATTCCAGCTGATTCTCCACGCTGGATTCCATTAAGCCAAAAATAACATGGAGCTGCCATCGAGGCTCCCTGCTGTGTGCAAATTCAGAAATCATATTCATCAAGAATCAAGTGGTTATGAAGTAAATAGTGTTTGGTTGAACTTCATGAGAAACTGTGGTGCTCGGTGATGCACGGACGACTTTCTCAGGAACAATACCCTGTCTTTAAAAGCCATCTTGGATTGCATTCAGCTGCAATGGAGGTTTTGTAGTAGGTTTAGTTTCAATTATGAACAAGATAATTTATTAATCCTCATTCCTGCCGTTGGTTAATTCCCTCCGCCAAGGAGATAATGTTTTCATTGTTGTTTGTTTGTCTGTTTGTTAGTCAGCAGGATTACGCCAAAACCACTGAACTAATTTCTATTACATTGTGTACAGGGGTGGAGCATCATCCAAGGGAGAGCCCATTCGATTTTAGACTGGATCTGGATAAACAGGCGGATCCAGGAATTTGTTTTTCCTTTCTTTAACATGGCGAGATGGGGCGTTAGCAGAGGTATGCACTTGCAAAGAGCCCATCTCGTGATGTTTCAAAATACTTTCACTGGTGCTGGATCGAATATTAGATATGAAACAGTTTACGTATATAAAAGTCTATATATACCTGTCTGAGGTACGGGACCGAAACATAGTATTGAATATTTTTTTATTTTTTTTTATTATATTAAGCAAGTTTAGACAATATGTGCGTGTTTCTTCTTCTTTGGTTATGTCTGTTCCATCCTCACAGCTGTCATAAAGAACATCCAGGAAAAAAAAAACAGGAATCAAAAGATCTGAACTGTACTGATCAATGTTATACAGTCAAATATAGAGCACACATCAAATACATTACCCAAAAATAAATCTTAAAAACACAATATGGAAAAATAAAAAAAGGTAATTTCTTTTGAAGAGTGCAGCCTAAATATTTACCAGAAATTACAGATACCCTCAACAAAAAAGAGACAAGAAAATCAAAGAAGGAAGGTTGAATCAAAAGATTAACATTTTTGGGAGAGATGGTCACATTAGTTAAGATATCTGTAAAAGTAAAACTGGGTTTGTCAACCGTACTTGTGTAGAAAACTCAAAAATGTTTGAGTTGAAGATCTAAATTTAAACCTTTAGATTTTGTCACATCAAAATGTTGCTCACTTCAAATCATTGTGAGCTAATAGAACCGTGTCATTTCTTTTCTATATTAACGTACCTCTGTTGTGAATATGTACTACTCGCCCCCTGCAGGTTTGTAAGGTGCCTGTTGAATGTTTCTAACAAATTGTTTCCTGGAGCACAGCAGCTGCTCTCAGCTGAAATAACAATGTATTTGAATTGTGACCCAGATTCACTGCGGAAAATGGTATTTTAAGATCTGAAACTTTTCAGACGACTGCTGAAGCGTGATTCAGTTCTCTGATATCCATTTGTATTTTCAGCGTGTTTCAAATATTCATATTTGAGGTCTACCAGACTTTGAAAGCTTAGTGTGCAAAATCTTCTTTAATTGATGCACATCTGGCATTCGATCCTTGCAGATGTTTGTCACTCGCATCCAAATTGATTTTTAATGATAAGTGAACAGAAGCTGTGATTTAAGCCAAAGTTTCTTTAAAACATACGGAGCTTTGAAACGTTTAGAGCAGAAGTTTATGCAGCAGCAGTGGTCGAGAGTTTTTCTCCCAACAAATTTCTAAATATGCAGCTTCCATACAAACAGTACGTGGGGCTGTTTGCTGTTCTGACGTCGTCTGAGTACCAAGGTATGCTTTGTAAATAATTACTGTAATATTTTACAGGGGATTTTGTTTTTTTCTAAATTAAATGTAAAACCAAAAAAATACAATAAAGAATACCATAAAATAAAAGTTGTTATCCGCAAATCCATATAACGGTAAATTATATTTTTTGAAAGGATTATTCAATTGCCTAATGGTCTTGAAGGTAAATTACATTAATTGACTCAGTTTTAAAAAACATACATCCGATTCCTGGATATATTTGGAATGTATATATTTGTATCTGTATTTAAAAAGAATCTCTGATGAATAACGTCTGCATTAATGCACGTATGACCACACCCAACAGGAGCGGTCACAATGATTTTGGCTCATCTGGGTAAAGTTTAAGTTGAGTAATTCCTTGTGTGAAGAGTTAATTTGAATGGTCAGACGTTCACCTCTTTCCATGCACCAGTATCCAGACAATATCAGTATAATCAGTATAATATCAGCACGTTCGGAATGATCTTACAGGCTTTTTATAAAACAGACCACAGCATCTGTTTACCCCATGGAGTCTCAGGGTGCTGATCTTTTCATTATACTGACATCCATCCATCTCAGTCACATACATAAGTACACACATGCATGACTGTGTGTGTGATTGTGTGTGTGCAAAGCGATGTGCATCCCCGCCTGCATGCTCCAGCACTAATGCAGCTAATGCCAATGCAGGAAACAAGTGCAGGGCCGGAAGCTGGCAACGCAGAAACTGAGCACTGGAATTAACACAAGAGGACGTCCACTGGAGTCATGTTAGCTGCGTTAGTGATTACGCCAGTGCCAGTGGGTGATGAAGAATCGTTTATGTAAACATATGAAACGTGACTGGCAGAGAGCAGCTCTGAGAGACAGGCTGAGGAAGGGGGCAGGAAGGTCAACTCAGAGAGCCTGGAGAAATCGAAGAAAGAAAACAAGATGGAAAGGGAAAGAAAAAGGGAGGTTGATGCAGAGAAATTTGTCTTGCTTGGAATTTATGTGTCATTTGTTCTCAGATTTCTTTCGCAAACGAGGTCTTATAAGGTTTAAAGGAAACTATGGTTAATATAGCATTGGTTTTATTCCACTTTTATTTTATTTTTTTGTGTAACCATCAGTTCAAAAAGTTGCGATTACATTGTACTATCCAAAGTAAATGCCAGTCTGGCAGTTTTGAACCTCCAGTTAAAGCAATTATTTTTAAAGAGAAAGACAAATGATAGAATTCAAATCGTATATTGCATAATATTTAACAATGAACAGATCAACTCCACGATCAACTTTACCTCACTGCACGAGTTGTGTAGACTCAATATCTCCTAGAGATTTGTATCAACACATACGTTGTGTTTTCTTTTGGTCTCAGAATTAATCAGAATGGATCATCAACTTTTTTGCCCTGTTGGACCACCTTTTGTGAGTATCGCATTATCCCAACATCTCCACAATGACTTTGGATATGTTATAATGACCAGAATCATTGGCTACAAAATAAAACCCATCTTGTTTTGCAATTTTATTCATGAAACAGTACGAGAGAAGAGACAAACATCTTTATTGGAGCTTTGCAGTTTGCCATTTAAGATAAACTAGTTGACCTGATGATTGATTTAAGCTTGTGACTCCTTTACTACCTTACAAAAATCCCAGCAATGCCACATGCCACACATTGCTTTGTAACTACTGGGAGAAGCTCCTCTGTGTTCAATGACTTAAAAGAAGATGATGAAACAGATGAAAAATATTTGTTTCTGTCATTCTGAGAGGACATATTGAGGGAAACAGCTTTAATGCAAAATCTAAAAGATTTTCTCCTTTTATATTCATTATTCAAATGAGGTTTTTAAACTAGAAACCTTTTATATAGTTATTGTGTTGATTTCACATCACAGTTACACAATATTACTCAGTGGCCTTTTAAAAATAATGACACCAACAACAATAGCGTCTTCTCTGAATGCTTTATTACTGTAGACCTGTAGTGGCCTTACGCAGATTGACCTCAGAGGAAGAGACAACAACAATTATTTCTGATTGTGTAACTGCAAATCTGACATTTTAGGAAGTCCTTCTGTCGTTCTCCAGATTACAGGGCTGCGAGTGCGCTCGTGGCATGGCGCCGCACTTCCCCACCACATTAGGCTTTCGTCACCTCTGAAACATCCACCCAGGTGTTTCAGTACGGCCACTGTCGCGGTTTATTGTGGCTCTGACTGACAGGGAGGCGGTTCTGCTCTCAGTCAGGGGTGTTATTATGGTTGTAGGCTTGGCAGTCAATGGCATTGCTGTCATCGTCTGTCTGCAGTGACACACACAGAGACAGAGAGACAGAGAGAGAGACAAAAGGATGTTTCAGATGACAGCAGACAACTGAATTCCATTCATATATACTGTAGATGTATATACAAGTGTATGTGTGTTTGTGTGTGTGTGTGTGTGGTGTTAAGGTAATTCAGGTTTATTATTTAGGTACCTTAACTTTATTCAGGTTAAGGTATGTTCACGTGTGAATAAATAATAATCAAATTAACCCGTGAGGTAACCTTAGTTCCATTATGTGGACATGTATATGCTTTGGCTGTTTTCACACCTACCTCGTTTTGTCCAGAGCCTCAAACCAAGATAACAGGTGTGAAGACGCCTCGGACCGTGGTCCAGACCTACATACCACAATTTAGTACGACCCAAAGAGGTGGTCTCGTACCTCGGTCCAGGACCAACTGGACCATTGTGAATAGCGTGAATTTTTTGATAGTTCCGACTTTGGGATGAATTGCAGGAAGTTGAGCGATAGAAGAAGAGAAAGTAGAGGAAGCAGCTTGCAGGATTGCTTTTAGTCTTCACCTCTGACGATGTAAGGTTTTAATGACGAGGACATTCCTCTTGTTGGTAGGAATACCAGATACCATGATCTGACAAACTGAAAGACTACAACCTTGAATTGACAACACGCAGAAGTCAGACGCACGCCTGTCTACAAACCAATCAATGTCAGGTATGCAGCCCACATAGGTGAGATGGCGATAGAACGTACGTATATGTTAGAATTTCTTAGTGTGCTCTTTAAATTACAATTGGACAATTAAAAAATTAACCAGATTAAATGTAAACAACGTGACAAAGACATAAAGCTTGGTTCTGACCATGGTCCTGACTCATAGGTGTGGAAATGCACCTAATCCGATTATGACGGCCTACTGGAGTTTTCACAGAATTTTGCAAAATCATCATACGGCAGCTTCTAATAGCGTGATGTCATAAGCTATATGCTCTGTAACATTTAAACAAGAATACAAATGGAATATTCTATTAGTTTAAGAGGAACAATCTTAAACAGGGCAAACATACATCATTTTACCAATAAACTGGAGCAGGAAAAAACTTAAAGAGGCCAAACCAGCAGCAGAGCATTCACACAAAGTAGTTTGAGTTTTCAGCCATTATTAACATGATCTTCCCCCAAATCAAGACCAATTAGTCGTCTGTCAATCGTAGGTAGAATAGAAAAAAAATCCAGTCAGATTAATGCTTTTTAAAATGGACTCAGTTCTGGTAAATGTTTTGGATAAAAGCCTCCACAACACAGTCTTTGCCCGTGTCACCAATCATTTATTATAGTAAAGTCATGGGGGTAAAAACAAGTTATTAATCTATGAACGTGGAGGATCAGTACCAAGAAATCTCTTTCACAATTTCCCTTCACAAACATATTTCATGTTTCATATTTCATGAGCCACTTGACTTGCTGCTCATTTCCAGAGCCAGCTTTTCCTTCATTTGTCTAAAACTATCACACTCCTGCCTCTGGACCAGGTGTGGTATGTGGTGTGTGTGGTGTGTGGTGTGTGTGTGTGTGTGTGTGTGTGTGTGTGTGTGTGCGTGTGTGTGTGTGTCTGTGTGTGTGTGTGTGTGTGTGTGTGTTACTGTGAATCTAAGGCTATTTAAAACAACAGTTGTGATGATGAACAGGGTCTCAGGTTTCTTTTACTTCACAGCGAACTAGAACGAACGAGACAAATCGTGGTTTTCACAGCATCTTCAAGCTTTTGAATTTTCCGAGCTTTGAAGCTTCACTCTGAGAAAGAAACAGAAACCGCTGAGTCCTGCCAACAAGTCCAGGTGTGTGGCTCCTGCCCCACTTCCCAAGATAGATAGTTGAACCTGGTCAATGAAGGACGATGATGATGATGATGATAATGATGATGATGATGATGATAATGATGATGATGATGATGATGATGATGATGATGATGATGATGATGTGTGGACGTGTTGATAGATCTTGTTTGCCAAAATCGTCCATGTCTATGGTAAAAACACTGGACTTGTTCCCTGGTGCTGCACTTCCAGGAATCGGTGCAGGTGCAGATTGATGCAAATAAGGTTGATGTCTGTCATTCTTGTCATCTCAAAATAAAATAAAATGTTCACATCTTTAGAGGAAGTATTTGGAGCAATTTTGTTGTAGAATAGAATTATAAAGTAATAATATAATTATAATAATACATTTAATTTGGCTACATTTACATGAAAGACAGACATTAATATAAAAAAACATGATTTTCTGAGCAATGGGGCTTTTCAGCATAAAATCTGTCATGTACAAAAAACAGCTAAAACACAGTGATACCTCCACACGTGGTCAACCTGGGTCTTTTAGGTTTCTCTGTGTTAAATTCCAGTTGAGTCACCCGAGCAGCTGTGTGATTCGTGCAGGAATGATGAAGGCGGGAGACCTCAACGTATGCCAAACATCTGATGGTGGAATGCGTCCCAGTTGACTCATGTCTTCTGACAGATGTCACCTCCCGATGAACAGGAATCTGGCAGCGGGACGTTTTATCATCAGTCAGGGAGGAGAGAGATGAGGACAAGACGAGAGGAGACATTTTTTCTTTTGTGTCTCAAAGTCAAATAGTGCCACTGCTGGAATAATTTCCTTGTTTTCCCCTTTTGAACATGTGATTTCTGTAGCTAACAACTTTTGTTCCGATCGCTGACAGTATTAGTGCCCCTGTTTGTTTTAGCATGCAGAGAATAACGTTAGAGGGATGTTGTATTTGTTGCCCTGCAACTAAGATCTGTGTTCTCCAGCTCCATTTTCTTCTAATGTCAAATTATGTATTGATGGATTTGGAGGCTGAACTAGAGAATCTTTGCAGGAGCCAGTTTTTTTTTTTTTTTAATTTTTGTATTAGAGTCTTGTGATAAAATAAATCTGCCAACACTGACTTTGCCTTTTATCCAACCTCTTCATCCCTCCCGTCGCCCACCCAGAAGGTCGAGACTCTCACGGCCTCCGTCCCACCACAGGGCAGCTGACAGGTAAAAAAACATGTGCACACACACACACACAAGCACAATATCACACTTAATGCATGTTCTTTCTCACACACACACACAGTCAGAAGTATCTCTCTCACACACACTCCCATGTAGATCTGAACTCTCTGTGCCGACCCCCGCCTCACCCTGAGAAATGTGCCATATCGATGCTGAGAAGCAGGTCAAGCATTCTGTAAGTGCAGCAAAGTGAGATAATTGAAACATAGACTGCTCTTGGCTTACTATTAAAACACTTCCCCCCCCCCGACCCCCCAAAAATCACCCAGTCTCCACCTCCTCCAGATCCAGCCCTTCTCCAACATTCAAAACAACCTGCTTTTCTGAAGGCGGCAGGCCTCCGGTGCAAAGGGCCGGGCGGCAGTGGTCGTGAGCTGATCATTCTGGGGATGGACAGGCCATGAAATTCTCTGCGACAGAGCGAGTAGTGAGCCGGGCTAACGAGCAGCCGGATTGGTCTGATCTCTCACTCTCTCCCACCTTCTTTCCCTTGATGTGGATCCGTGTGATGTTCGACGGGTATTAGGTCACAGAGGCGGCAAGGCCGGTCTTAAAAAACATACCGGCTTTTCATGTCACTCCCAACGACTGGTACCCCGTCCATCACCTCCACCACCGCCACCACCGCCACCACAACCACCACTATACCGCTTCTTAACCATTCCTTTGAACCTGAGAGAATGAAGGGTTGAGGGAGCAAGGAAGCATGACCAAGAGTGATCAAGCACATATGACTGTATGTGACTGAGGACACAATGGGTTCACAGGCAGTATCCCTAACTTTTGATTGTTTTTAACAGCCACCCAACTAAACCGCAACAGCAAAGTACGCTTTGTAGGAAATGTAGTTGTGACCAGATTACGTTTTCTATCAGCACAATGAGGATATGTTTTTAATTTACATTTCTGGAAAGTCATAAATACAGTATGTTATACTGAAAATATCAGTAACATTTTTACAGAAACAAAATACCTGATATTGCCTCTGAACATAATCCCTGCATTTGTTTCCCATTTGCTGTTGCAGATTATTTGTGCATCAATGAAAATTCTAGGTGAGGACGTGTGGTTTGATTCCAGGGGTTAGTTTGTACAATTCCAATGAACACAAGTAACAGAATATAACTACACTGTAGGGCTACGGCAACTGTATCCTGGTGTGGTTGTGTTTTTTGAAAGTTTGTAAATTGACAACCTGAGGTGAGCATAAGAAAGACTGAGGTATGCAAAACTATGAAAAAGCACAATACAGCTTTACAGACAATACATTGTTTAAAGCTGTGGTGGTACTGCCAGTGGGTGAAACAAGACTGAACTATGAAATAACTATCTTCCAAATATCCTGGTAACACATTGAATGGATCATCATCAACTGCAGAACATTGGAAACGTTGTTATTCAAACTGGGAGAAACTGGGGAAAGACCCAATAAACGAACAAAACACCAAAATGTTCCATAGGACTGAGCCAAAACACGAACAATAGAAGTAATCTCAACAGAAACTGAATAATTTAACTAGTAGGCAGGACTGTTTATTTTAGGATTATTGCACTGCATTGCATTACAGCAAACTGACCTCTCTGTGGTATCTGTGGTTTCTGATTCTAAAAAGTCAGTAAAAACGATAGATAATTATACTGGTATGTACAGGACGTCAAACCAGACTAAGACCTTCAGGGCTTCTACTGAAAAGGCCACAATCCTTAAAAATCGCTTGCAGGAAATCTGTAATTTACTGATATAATGGGTGCATTTTCAGCATATAGTGAACAAATATGCCCCACCCCCCAATACCATTGTGCATCATGTGTATTGATGCGGTCAAAACACATAAAAAAGAGCATTTCTGTGTGTGTCAGCTGACCTGGATCTAATTATTACCACTCACAGGCAGATATAATATAGATGAAAATAAAAGCTGACTTCAGAGACATAAAGCAAAAGATTATGAACAAATGTGGGAAGCAACATGTTGGAGATTAGACTAAATGAATCGCAGGTACTGTAGCTTTTAAGATTTCAAATTCAAAATATGATTCATCTTTGTGTAATGGCAGGTTTTTCAGACAAAGAGATGAGGGGAGGTATAAAGCGACTGTCATTTGCCATCGCCCCTGCTCTTTTCACAGTGTGACCAAGTGGCCTGCGGAGGAGGAGGAGGGGAGGGGGTAACCACTTAAAGCCAATCCATGAGTCTCCTGGGCCTTATGTCTGCTGACCTTTCCTTGTTTTTGGATGGATGATGGAAGAGGCTCCGGCCGCATCACGCTCGCACAGCTAATGGGTCAAAGACTCAAAGGAAGATAAAAGGTTCCTCGATGGAAAAAAACGTGATCTTTCTTTGGAAAAAAATCTATACGTCAGACGTCTGCTGAGGTAGCATCAAGGTTAATGATCTCTTTTTTAATGCACTCCTTTTTCACCTGATTGCATCCTGGTGGTTTTTCAGGAGACATCTGACTCCGAGGATTAATGCTGTTGATCCTATAAATTCAATACTCTTGACCTGTTGGGGGGAAACAAAGGAATGGAGGGGGGTCGGTTTGTTTAAATAAGATCTTTGAGGTACACACACATAGACGGCTTCCTATAGACATCATCTCCTGTCACATGAGATGACCCACAATAAATGATTCAGGAAATAGCTGGATAATAACAATGAGACGGATGGATGGTTGTACAAAGCCTGTGTGAGACATCAGGAGAGAGCTAACGAGGCAACACAGTTTAATTAAGAACATCATTAATGACTAAGTGATTTGATAGGGGGTTTGTTTTGGGTGGGGGGTGCAGGAGGGTTATTGTTCCTATGGAAACACGAGGGAAATCACCCGAGGACGGGAAGTGACCCACATTTTGGAAGAGGAAAGATAGGGGGGGGCGACCCCCATTCCCCCTAACTGGCACCCCCACATCCCCCCCTGGGCGGCCCACTGATTGGTTCATTACCCACAGTGAAAAACGTCTCCTAACCCCCACCCTAGTACACAAACACATACCCGACCCTGCCCTGCCGTCACCCCCCACCCCCCACCTCCAGTCTGTCTATGATCATCCTGACCAATGTCCAGATTCCTTCAGATTCATACATAGCTCCACACTCTCCCCGTCTGCTGGAATGCAGACTGCAGGATGAAGAGATCGTTCATATTCTCTGACTTAAAGTTTACAAAATCTATTCACACACAAGGTAGTGATTCATCAATGGAGAACACGTATTTTTATTTATTAGATTCTTCTAGATATGAAGATGTGACTTTATTTTGCTTTGGTCGGTAACACCAGGGGTGCAGGTTGGAGCAGAAATGCTTTTTTTGTTTGAGGTAAAGTTAATCAATTCTGCTTAGTGATTAATCAATGGAGAACATGCTTATGTAAGCATTTTCTTATTGATTAGATCAGATGTGAAGATGTGACTTTATTTTTCTTTGGTCAGTAAATTAAGAGAAGAACCAAGGGTAAAATAAATAATAACAGTAAACTTCACACGGAAAATGCAATATTGTGGCGGTTGTATGGAAAAACATACTTGCACATACCTGTTTATTTATTCTGCAAATGCAGTGAAGGGGAAATATCTCATTGGACTTTTTGTACATCAACAAATAACAAAGGATAACAATAGAAGGCTTGTTATTTTATTTTGAACGTTTATCTCCTGTTTATATGAGACCTTGTTTATGCTACTCCTTGGGGGTCTGTTGTGTTTAACTACATTGGGCCAATGTGTTAAATGATCTTAAATATTTGTCATCTATAGGCTACTGTTTACCTGCAGGTGTCTTGTCACCTCACACCAAGAGGATCTACTTTCACCTCAGATAAACACCTGGAGCTTTACATGTATAATATTTATTTGGGCTCTTCTGCAGAGGTTGGTGTTGTGCTGTTAAAACACATGAATTTCAAGTTGTTCTTTGGGGCTGCATCCTGCCACCTCTACATGGAGAGACCCCTCGCTGATGAGCTGCACTTTCATTACCCCCTCCAGGGATTTGGGTGCACCATCTCTGAAGGTTCAAGTTTTGACCATGTTCAGATGATTTACCTTTCCCATCTGATGTCTTTGCCTCCCTGTGCTCCATCGGCTGTCACCCTTGGTTACTGCTGCTTCGCTGGGTGGCTGCCCATTGTCCTCAGGCGGGGGTGCTCCTGGCAGCTGCGCTCAGAGGAGAGCGCCGACATGTTGCCGTTAAGTCTGCTGCGGAGCCTTGTAATTGGTTGGAAAGGAAACAAAAGAATATCACACACAACAGTGCAAAAGGAGTGTATGTTGTGATCGATCAAAGAGTTCAATTGATCTTTACTTTGGTCTTTTAAGATGATACACAAAAAGAACAAAAATCTAAAGCACTGCATGGTGTACTGATGTATATCCACTGCAGAATATCCTTTAATATAGTATCTCATTGAGTCCAATTTTTTATATTTTATACAAATTCATCTTCTTTAATTCTTTTACATTCTCTTTACCTTTTTGATTCTGTTCTTTTAAATCTTTTAAATCTTTTAAATATAAACTGCCTTGCCTTATATATGCACAAAAGATAATACAATTTTAACCCTGAAATCCAAAGGTTCAGTCCAAAGACTTCTACTGCAACTTTTAGATCATTCACATGGCATGGATAATAAAATACAGTATCACGTAATATGGTGTGAATATGTTGTGTGAATTAAGTGTCTCATAATTATCTATCGCCTTTTCAATCTCAGTATCTTAAAACACATTTCAATAAAGAGATGAAGATAGTAAAATTATAAGAAAGAAAAGGTCCCCATGCATACATAAAGATAACATAACCATACACCTATCACCTGTAATGCATTTCCAAAGATCCAAAGACAAGGGGGGATTGTGATGCCAGGGATGTAAATTAATTTCAAGACCTTCTAGTCTCTTGTAGGATAATTCCAAAAAAGAAAACATAAAAGGGAACTGGATACATTTTTTTCAGCAGCCCTTTATGAACCCATCGTCTACTGGTCCATATGTGTGAGTGCCTCAGTCTTTGGCGCCCTCTAGTGTTTGACAAAAAGTGTTTTGATAAATGTATTTCGGTGAGGGAAGACTAGATAGGCTTAACATGTAAATCTGCAGTTAAAAGTTGAATTTGCATCCCTCTTAAAACATTTTTACACGAACTGAACCTGTAATAGTCACAGGTTTGTATTTTTTTAATCTTTTATCGGTGAAAACAAGAAAGAAAGAAAAAAAATGTCACTCTCCAAAGCCCTTAGTGGCACATTATTAGAATAAAGAAAAGAAAATGTGATAATGTAATCCAGTTTTCTGCAAGCTATGAAATAAAAATAAAGAAAAAAAACTACAGTTAACTATTTAGTAAAACATTATGATAAATTATCTATTTCAATTTCAGTTTTTTTTTGCCAGATATATAATACAAATAAATAGAAAATTGTGATGAAATATTAAGTTTATTTTGTAACCTAACCTTATTTTTTTGTCATATAAAACATTATATAAAATAAAATTCTATAAAACTGAAGTCCCAAAGGATGATGTTTCTTTATTTGTGCGCTGAGGTTAATTATTGAAAGAAGATAAGTCAAGATAATCCTTTATCGGTCCCACCATGGGGAAATTTGCAAGAAGATGTTTGTGTTTGAATCACTCATGCACACAGCCACCAGGTTTGTACCATAGATGGAGAGAACTCAGCTGATCTAGTTTTATTTTCACCTGGAAATGTCACACAATGAAATTCTTGTTGCTCTTGCACAGAGACACAGGATTGTCGGGAATCATTTGATGAGCATACTGAAGGAAAACAGGCTCAGCTGACAGAAGGACGACGTTTCAATCATAAAAATTAATTTACAAACACTTAAAAGATATAAACACAACTTAGTGTTTTCTTCAGAGCATCATGTCTTTAGTATGCAGATGTTAACTCTGTGTGCACAACTCATTTATTTATTTCTAGTTAATAAAAGTAAGAGACACAAATTTTCATTATTTCTAGACTTTTTCCTTCAGTATGCTTCGCAAATGATTCCCGACAATCCTGTGTCCCTGTGCAAAAGCAAAATGAATTTCATTGTGTGCTATTCCCAGGGGAAAATAAAACTAGATCAGCTGAGTTCACTCCATCTATGTTTAGGTTGTGTTTAAAACACAAAAACATTCTTAAAATAATTAACATGTGCGCACGACATAAATAATATCATCTTTTGGGGAATTCTGCAGCTCTTTGGAAAATTCCCGGAAAGAAATATTTGCGTCTTGCCTTCGGGGCTTCCGTAACACGCCACGGACCTTGAACGCACCTGCGTGGTCATGTGACAACCGAAGGACGAAGTCAGAAAAACCAGATTCACCAGATAAAAATGGACACGATGGAAAAACCAGCCGCTGTTACCTGCAACTTTTGTGGAGAGGTCTTCACTCTGCCTGGTAGAACATTTACAACCTTGTTCTGGGAGTCTAATAAAGTTATCTTAGCTAAAACGAGGCTGTGAGCTAGCGAGGCGGCTAAAATAATTATGCTAACTAGCTCGGCTAGCTAGCCAGGCGGCTAAAATAAGTCTGTTAGCTAGAGAGTCCGTTCGCTAATTAATCGTATAAATGTTAGTGTTTCAATATCTGTAATTCACACAATAAACCAAAAGATACAACACGACGAACATAACCTATTAGTTTATTACTCAGTCAATATCCTCAGAGGCTGTGGACAGGGTTAGCTTCTAGCTAAGCTAATGTTGAACCGTCCAGTTAATAATTAATTTCGCGATAAACTCGAATTCCTTACAAAATTATTAATATTGTTGCAATACAGTTAATTAATAAGGCAACTAGCTATTGTTTTCATTGCAGATTGAGTTAGTTGCAGATTTTTCTCCGGATCAGTTTCCTAAATGTCACGAATAGAGAAAAGTGCCAAATCAAAATGTCCAACAGTCAATGGTGATGTCTTGTTTTGTCTGACCACCTGCATACAATCTATAGATATTAAATGGATTCGAACAATTCGACCACCCTTGATGAAATGTGAGCAAAGTTATCTAAATTTACACACAGGCCTTATACACGCATGTGTCTAAGAAGAATGGTCATTTACAGCGATCATAAAAATGTACATGATATCATTATATACACTGACATTGTATGAATCCTGCTTTTTATGTGTGTGTTGTTTCCCAGAGGATGACACTGACGGCAACCTCCCTCGTGTGCTGTTGTGTGGCCACATCTTCTGTACCTCTTGTCTGCTGTCCATCCAGTGTGACGGCGTCATTAAATGTCCTGAGTGTGAGGTAACATCAACAGTGGTTATTCAGTGGTCACACTCTGGAGAGGGCAAACATGGTCTTTGTGATTTCAGTATGAACCAATCGCAGTGGGGCAAGACATGCTACATGTGAAGGGCTGTGGCACTATCATAAATGCACGATGAAACATTTTCAATGCTTTAGTGGCCTTATCTTGTAACTGTGAATATGGGGTCTGTGTTTAGTGTTATCAGACTTTGAATAAAATGCCAAACATGTTCTAGCTACTCAAGTTCGAATGGTAAATAGAATTTGTGATCTGCATAAAGCTTGAAACTGAATATGCGACATGGCACGATGACAAAGAAAAAACTAACTTCCCTCTCCGCAGGTTGAATCCCCCCTTCCTGAAGGTGGTGTGTGTTATCTGCCAGAGGACAGCAGGATTATTGGCCTCATCTACACAGCTAAAATGAACAAGATGAGAAGGTTGAACAAAAAAAAGGCTGCTCTGATTAAGCTGAACCACATTACTGACACATATCTCGTTGTGTAATCAGGTGGAGTAATAGCTATATTAAAGAGAACAGGTTTTTACTTTCATAATGTCTTTGGTGTTGTCATCTCCAGTAGCCTCCAGTGTGACCGATCAAAGAATCGCAGAAGGAACAAGTTAATGTCACCCACTGATCTTAATGGGAATACTGAGAATACAGACCAGGTATGTTGAGGTCTATGAAGAGATACAATCCATGCCTGACTGAGGTGTAGAGGTTTTGCAGAATGTCTGATCAGAATTCAAGCTGTTGATTATATATAAGTGTTGTCATCAGATTTTTTGGTGGGTGAAACATTGGTTATGGGTGATTTAACCTCAGATAAAAGGAGGGTGTGGTGCCTGAATGTAAACTATTCTGGTGAAAATGGTCAAACTTCTGTTTTATTCAGCCAGATGATATCAAGAAGATTGAGAGGAGAGTGGATGAGGCATTGGTCCAAGCTGCAGATAATCTTGCCCAGCTGGAACACATCCATGAGGTGAAAACTGCACCAGATCAAAAACGTAACATAACTTGGATGGCTTTTTACGTATCATGTTTCTCTGTGCAGACTCTGACTACTGGTCAGGCAGAACAGGTGAAGAGAGAGAAAGCTCGGCTGGAAATGGAGATCAAGCAAGTTGCAGACAAGGCTATACATGCAATCCATAAGTGGTATGAACAGTAACAGTCAAAAATACTTGAAGCTGTCTAATTTGATATTTTTTCTTTATGTTGAGGCCTGTAACTTATCTGTCAACAGGAAGGATGTGCAGTTTAATCAGGTGTCCAAACTGGAGGCACAACTCTCCACCATCCAAGCGGAAGTGTACCTGGTCCAGGAGAGGATTAAGGCACTGGAGATAGCCATGAAGGTGGCCAGAGAAGTACGACGTGTCCCCAACCTGGGGCAGTACTGTACCCTGGATAATGTATGTAATCTTATTCCTATTTACATCCAAACCATAGATTGTTTATAAAGATGGATGACATAACAGCTTTTTTCGAAAGTGAAGCCAAATATTCTTGATTGTCACCTGCTAGCTGGCTGCAGTATCAGTCATAAACTCCACCTCATGTTAATTGATCAAAAAAGAAACACAAAATCACTGTAGATGTTTTCTTAAAGGTGGCTATTGTCATTGTAGGTTGTTGTTATCACACTGATGTTTGTTCAAATGCTCATGTTTCTGATAAGTTTGGTTTTAATTTGTTATTTGTGTCGATGTCATGATTTAGAGGTGAGACTGACTCTTGATTGATCGTGTGCGTGTTTCGGTCGGACCTTGATACTCTGGCTCCACATAACATCAAAAACGTGTGTGTGTGTGTGTGTGTGTGATAGGTTCTGGAGACATTGAAAGCTCCTGTGGATAAGCAGACCTTTGATATCAAAAGCCTTACAATGGGTTTTGGAGTAAGGTCAGTCACTTAAAGCTTGATATTTTTATTTATTATTATGTTCCATTGTGACAAGTGCTATTTCACAACCAGCATAAACAAAAATAGTCCAATGCTTTATACAACTTAGACAATTATTAAACATCACAACACCTGCCAGAGACTTCTGTATATATGTAGACCTGATGAACATTACTGACTGATTGTTAATCTTGAATGTTTTCGTGACAGCTGTGTTCTACAGTCAGAATGTGTCAACCGGAGTCTGGCATTGTCTCTGAAGTTGGAAGTTAATAACCCAAAGAAGTGAGTTCATGAATATCATCAAGTGTCATTTAGATTTATTTTTGCCCAGAAAATTGCAAAAAGTTTGTACCTCTGTTTTTTGTCTATCACTCAAATTACACACCTCAACAGGCAAACAGACATTTATGATGGCCATGAGGAGTTTCTCTTATCAGTGCCAGAACAGTGTTCTACTGTTTCCCCATATAATTAAAATTTTGAATGTGTTCCTTTAGACTAGCCAACATTTTTCATTTCCTTTTTAATTCTTTTGTAAAGTTTTTTAAAGAATACTACACAAAATATTACATATATTTACTTCCTTCTTGTTGTTTTCTTTTTAGCTTGTACGAATCTCCTCCTAAAGGCCACCAGTCGGGCAGCATCAACAGAAAGTCGCCTTTGTACTGGACCGAGGGCCGAAAGAGAAACTGTACCTCACCCAAACGAGGCAAGCTGCCCTCCCCACAAAGACAGGAACAGGAGAGTCGTGGAGCTGACAGTCATTCGCCTCAAAGCTCCTCTCCAAGCCCCCGACCTCCTCGCAGGTCCAACCTTTCTCACCACGGCTCAAACTTGGACCTCGGAGCTCCAGATGTAATTATAGAGGAGCTTGTAGACGTGGGACAACAACGTGGTGTGTTGCCAGTTCTAATCAGAACATTAAATTGCACTGGATGGACACAGAAGAAAAGCCTTAACCAATTTTTTTAATTTGTCTGTCTTCTTGCAGCTCTCCCTCCCACTGGCCCTGAGCTGGCTAATGACAGAGGGAGAATCTCCAGGAGAAGGAGAAATCAGGCTTTTGGCAACAGGAGAGATGGTAGGGACAACATGATTATTACAAAAATGGTTGTTTAATAATGAGGGTTGTTTTATATGCAAATATAAAACAACCCTCATTATTAAACAACCATTTTTGTTTAAGAAACAATAAGAATGAACATAATCCCACATTTCCTTTGTTGTTCCCTTTCCTCATTGTTCTCTTACCTTCATTTCTAGTTACCCAGTGGGTGGTGGTGACCCACGTTGTGAATCCAAGTCACTTCTATGTGCGCTACATGGCAGAGAGGAGAGATAGCGAGATCCTTTCCAAGAGGATCAACCAGTTTTGCAGCAGAGAAGATTGCTACTTTACTTCCAGTGATTCAGTGGAGACTGGTGTGTATGTCTGTCCTCTAAATTATGTAAATAGGTTAAAGCACGTTACTGTCAATGGGTAAAGTTTTCATGCAATTAATGTTGAGCAAATTACACAAAAAATGTAGTTTAGGTTTTCAACATACAAGGAATTAACTTTGGTGTTTGGTGCATAACAAATATACTAAGTAAAAAATAGAGGGAATAATGACAATATGAAGAGTAAGTTAAGTACAAGAGCAATAAGTGAAAAAAACTATACAGTAACATAACATTTATAAATATATACAATCCAAAGATAAACGCAGTGTGGTACAGAAGTTTATGCATAAATTGGTCTGCATGTTTGCAGTTAACTGATTAAGAATCAGAGGTTCTCTGATTACTGCTATATACAAAATCATTTTTATTTTCTTCTCCGGGATAACAAATCAAATTAACAATTTTAGTCCTCTTTATCTTTCCCACCAAATAATTTCATGAATGCATCACACACATCAGAGTAAAACATACTTTGCAAGTGTTTCATTGTTCCTCTCTGCTCCTCTTCAGGCTCCCTGATCTTTGTGAAGTGGATGGAGGGACTCTGGTGCCGAGCCAGTGTGGTTGAAATTCTGCAGAGTGGCTGTGTGGAGACTGTGAAAACCTGCAAAGTCACGCAGCTCGCCAATGTCCGAGTTTTCTTCTTTGAAAATGGCGTCACAGAAAATATCACAATAGAGAGGTACAGGCACAAATAGATTGGTCTACACATCAGTTTTTCCAACGTTTTCTGAAAGTATCCATTTTAACTGTTTAAGACCTATAGAGCTTTTTATTTATTTCAGTTTGTCTACTAATTCACAGAAAATTCAAATCATGTTATTGTATAAATATATAGAACTAAATGTTAGTATAAATAACCCATTGTTATTTGTCTTGATTGTAAAGAATCTTCTGCTCAACTTATATATTGAATACATCCTCCTATGTTCTGTTGTGCCTTTTCAGAGAAGAGGGGAGTTCTGAGTCATCACTTAACGCTGTGAACAATCACCTGAGGAAGGTGGTTGAGACAGTAAATTTGGAACTGGGTTACTTTGCTCCTCAGGCCATCAGATGTTCTCTCAAGGACCTGGTCCCATATGACCTGGTAAGAAAACTGAGATTTATAAAGATTCATTCTATGTGTTTGATCAGATCATTTACATTTTCCCTCACAGATGAGTGACAGAGAAAAGCTATCACATGGTAGGACTGCCACTTTTTCCAAAGATCAAGTTTAAAGGGATAATTCATAGAAAAAGAAAAATTTGCCCATTATCTACTCACCACTATGTCGATGGAGGGGTGGGTGAAGTGTTTGAGTCCAAAAAACTGTTTTTGTTTACCCCTAAGTTTCATCCAAGTGTCCGCAAGACCCGACATTCAAATTCGACTCGAAACGAGGTCATTCACACTGTCTTAGTCCTAAATCTCCACTACCCGAAGTAGCGAAGCTGGCGGACGTAGCCACATGATGGTGTGCCCGAGGATACGTGAACGCAGCTCGTAGGAAGATATCAGTGGACATTTAGGCTAAAAACTTGGTGTAAATGACGCCGTTTTAAACGCTTGCGTACACTTGGATGACACCACAGGAGCAGTATGGAGGCATGTTATGTTTCGTTCAATTGTATTGGATTATGCTGCAAAGCTGTTTACCCCTGAGACTCCAGAAGTGTTTTGTGGACTCAATCACTTTACCAACCCCTCCATCTGCAGAGGGGTGAGTAAATAATGAGTGAATTTTCATTTTTCTGTGAACTATCCTTTAAACAAAAGTGACATGACACACCTCCACTTTTGTAACAAAACTGATAGTTCCTTGCCACTGTTTTCAACACTATGTCTGCCATTTGGCGGGAAATGTAACTCTAGCATGATGCATAGTAGAAATGTCATTCTAATATTTCATATACTTGATAGAGAGTACATGATCTGATTAGATTTCCGGAGTAGCTTTCTCCATTAATTTATAAATGTAGGGGAAAAAAATGCAGATTTTCTAGAAACTGCTTTAACTCAATAACTACTAGTTCAAACCTTTGCAATTGAGTTTATAAGCTTAATTACAAGGAGAATATTGGCTGTTAATGTTGAAAAACTGATGATGTGTTCTTATGTCATGGTGATGAGGATAAGGAAATCTGAGTGCCTGTTAAATTGAATTAGTTTTGTTAAATTATGTTTTTCTTTACAAATAGCAGCAGTAGTAGGAGTTGTGTTCACTGTGTGTGTGTGTTGGTTTGTATAGACCAAAGGCTGGAGTAAAGAGGCTGAGGTCGAATTCCGAAGTGTGGTTGGCTTTGCTGCGGTGGAGATGAGGCCTTTGGGTCAGGACAGAGACGCTCTGTTGGTGGACCTGAGGAAAGTGCCCATGGATCAGCCCAGTGACACGCCCATCTGTGTCAGAGAGTACCTTGTTTTTATTGAAGTGGCCAGGTAACCTATGCAACTTACCTGAACAAATTCTGATAAACAAATTGGTATTTATCTAATGTTGATTCAGAGTCAAATTCAGACTTTTTGAATATCAAGCCTGGCTATTGAAGTGGTCTTACTTTTGCTGTGCTCTTTCCAACCTGCTGATAGGTTTTACTCTCCAGTGACGTTGAGCAGGAAACCCCTGCTCTTCTACCCTCCTGTCTATCCCAACAACAACAGAGCGCTCAATGCAGTGGTGTCCCACATCAACAACCCTGCTGACTTCTACATCCAGCTGGTACTAAATATACACATCTAAATAAACATGCATGCACTTAGAATATTATCCATATACATATATATATATATAGACACCAGAGATATAATTTAAATCAACAGTAGAAAACAATCTTGTGGGTTTAGAAGAGAATATATGTTTAGTCTCTCAAGGAGATCCAAGAAAGAATTTTAAAAAATTTTCTGCCCCTCGCCCTGACCAGGTTGACAACATGGAGTCCTTGTTACTGTCCGTCAAGCTCCAGAATTGTTACAATGCGACATCAGTGGCTGGACAAGATGACCTCAACATCTACTGCCCTTCGATAGGACAGGCCTGCGTAGCCCGCTATGATGACAAATTGTGGTACAGAGCTCAAGTCATGGGTGAGGGTACATGTATGTACGCTTTGATTAGAGTTCTGTTTTACTCGTGGGTATTTTTCATTAGTGTATTTTATGTTCATGAAAGTTTAATTCAGAGGGTCCATTGATTGAAGCCTGGTTTTGTCACAATTGCTCTGTCATGTCACCTTTTCCAAAAAGGTGACATGACATTTGAATTATAAAGTAACATTTATTAATTCAATACAAAGGTGCATTTCCCAGCTGAAATCAGCTCTTGTAGTTAATGTGTTGGATGCAGGAGACATGAGCAGGTGTTTACAGCATCAAATGAGGGGGAAAAAAGGTTTCTAAGATTTTCATTGACTACTAGAGCTGGGCGATATGACTTCAAAATCAATATCACGATTATTTCAAACTTACATTCTTGATTATGAATGTGTGTGTAGGTCATCCAGGGGGAAGAAATGTGGAAGTGCGGTTTGTAGATTTTGGCAATATCCAAATCCTGTCAGTCAGCGACTTGAGGAAGATGAAGGATGAGTTCTTTGCCCTTCCCTCCATGGTGAGAACACAGTATTCAGTAGATTAGTTCCTATATCTTTACATTTACACTCTGTTTTTGACTGTAATGTCTTAGCTTACACTTTGATTCTGTATGAAACATCAAATAAATTGTTAACTAAAGGCCAGTTTACATTACATTCGATAAAATATATATATTATAGAATTACACATGTACATTTTATGCACTAATTTAAGTCAACAGGAAGTGTTTCTTGTGCTGTCCAGGCAATCCACTGCTGTTTGTCAGGTGTGACTCCTCTTGACGGAGAAACCTGGAGCAACACCTGTACCAACAGATTCATCAGCCTGGCTCACGAGAAACTGGTCTCTATTGTGGCTACAGGTGCTGTTTGCACAGTTTGGGGTGTACATTTTTTTTTCTTTCTAAGGAGCAGAAGTATGAATTAGTATATGTGTCTTTTATTTATTTGTATGTTCAGGTAGAAGACACAAAAGTGGGCCCCTGTCAGTAAAAATGTTTGAATGCAGCCTGAACGGGCCTCAAACCAACATTGCTGAGCTGCTGGTCAATGAGGAGCTGGCCAGCTTCAAAGACGGGTGAGACTTAACCGTGTCTTCTATGGGGGTGTCTTCAATTTCTTAAAGGATTTAAAGTGATATATCTACACCATTAATGTCACATCTGATTTAAGCTCAGCTTTTTTTTAGAACATTGGACAAGATGATTGAAGGAGGAAAAAACTTGGAATTGGAATATGCAGATATTTAGCGTAGGATCATTGGAATCAAAATTTAAAAAGAATGGTATCAAGCCATCCCTATTTAATTGTATCTTTTCACTTGTGTACTCTCCTCTCCTCTGTGCAATCTCCTCCAACTCTTCCCCCTCAGATATAAGTCCAAACATGCCAGTTCCCCTGGTGATGACTCCACCATATGGGACCCTCCACTGGAGCATGGTTCGGCCACAGAGGGCATTGATTCCCCAGACCAAAAAGTCCCACAGGATGAGGAGCCGTTGGCGTTTCAGCCTCAGCTGAAGCTCCCTGCTCAACTCAAAGACCTGAAAGTGAAAGTCACCCACGTCAACTCACCGAGCAGCTTCTACGTGCAGCTCACTCAGAACGACTCTCAGCTCAAAAGGTTAGCACTTTAGAAAAAACAATGATTTGTGTTTTATTTTTATTTAGTCATTTATAATCAAGATTTTGGTTAAACTAAAAAATACCAAGCCTCTCATTACATTTTTTTTCATAAGGGGTTGATAACGTTCTGATAAAGGTATCAGCATAAGCCCCAAACATCCCCATCTGTTTTACAGGGTTTGCGAGCTGCTGAAGCAGGAGTGTGCCTGTACAGAGCCACAAGATGTGGTGTGGAAGGCAGACATGTTCTGTGCTGCTCACATTAACGGGGTTTGGGAGAGGGGACAGATCTGCTCTGACATCACATCCAGCAACATTGCAGAGGTAAAAGATCCCAAAACACCGTCCTATTCCTTCTATTGCATCTTTTCACAGCTGTTTTACCACTGTCAGTAAGTCAGTGTTTTGATATTACTGCCCTTGTTAAATGAGAACATGTTTTATCTTGACTCCATTTTGCATGAATAAAGTGAGTATTTAAAGATTTGTGTTTCCATCATACTGTAGATGATATTAACCTAATTAATTTACTGTATGTTGTTATCACTTAAAGCTTGTTTGAACAAGTTGTCCTGGTTCACTCTGGCTGTTTGGTACCAGGTAATTCGCTGTGACCATGGCAACACAGAGAAAGTCCACATAAGCAACCTGCGACCTCTTCCACCTGCTTTGATGGGCTCTCTGGCGCTGGAGTGCGCTCTTACTGATATTAGGTAACACACACTGTAGTCATGCACTAATGCATACAAATCCTCAGACGGTATTGATGGAATTATATCATCTCAATGTCTAACCTGTTAGTTTCGTAGTTTCAAAACTATGTGATTTAAATGCAGTAGGTGCTGGTATAAGAGGTACTTTTTGTCTTAAATCAATTACTATACTTCACAGTGGTTATAGACTTTCCTATATGGAGTGTGAGAAAACTGCTGTACAATTGTGGTTTTGTTTTGGGTGATAGTTAACTTTTTCTCATCGAGATTTGTCCTCTCTCCTTTTTCTATTTCAGGCCAGCAGGAGGCCGATCCACCTGGACGGCTACAGCCTCTGACTTATTCACCTACTACTTGACAGGAGCCTCAGCCGTTATGACAGTCAAGGTATTTCCCTCCTTCTCTCTCTTCATCTCTTTCGCCTTTTGCCTTTTGATCAGGTGCCAAAAACATTTACTTTATCTACAAACAGTAGTTTATAAAGATGAATAATTTCTTCCTCCATAGGAGCTCTCCCTGTGTTTATCATAAGTTTCCCCTTTTACTCACACACACACTTCTTGTCTTTGTTACTGTAGTGACTTAGTTTTACTGTGTCTGTCTGTCCTTGTTTGATATCCAGGGGTTGACAGATGAGCGTCCGTTACCCGTCGTTCTGTTCTCCTCCAACAAGTTGGGACAGTTAATCAGCATTGCAGAGTTTCTGGCCAACGAGGGCCTCGCCCTCAAAAAGAGAACACCAAGGTCTGTGTGTGCCACAAGCATAGAAGTGTGTGTAATTACAGGTCTTAAATAACATAAGCAATCTTTGTTTTCTCTTTTCCATATATAGTATATTTGTATGAGGTTTTAGAACCTTATTAATATACTTTTAATAATTATTACTTTGTGCCAGTAGTAAGTGACTTATCTTCAGTTTTCAGTTTTAATCAAATGCCTGTCTAATGAAAAGTGTGTTTTCTCGCAGAGATGCTCTTGTTCAGAAACCCAAAGAAACTGATGCACAGTCTTCAGTGAGCGAGACACAAACTCATGGCTCCGATGGCGAGAAAAAAAGTACAACTAGTCCTGATCTTCCAGCGCCTTCTCTCATTCCTTTACCCTCCTCTCTCGTTCCTTTACCCTCCTCTCTCGTTCCTTTACCCTCCTCTCTCGTTCCTTTACCCTCCTCTCTCGTTCCTTTACCCTCCTCTCTCGTTCCTTTACCCTCCTCTCTCGTTCCTTTACCCTCCTCTCTCGATCCTTTACCCTCCTCTCTCATTCCTTTACCCTCCTCTCTCGACCCTTTACCCTCCTCTCTCGACCCTTTACCCTCCTCTCTCGTTCCTTTACCCTCCTCTCTCGATCCTTTATCCTCCTCTCTCGACCCTTTACCCTCCTCTCTCGACCCTTTACCCTCCTCTCTCGACCCTTTACCCTCCTCTCTCGTTCCTTTACCCTCCTCTCTCGTTCCTTTACCCTCCTCTCTCGTTCCTTTACCCTCCTCTCTCGTTCCTTTACCCTCCTCTCTCGATCCTTTACCCTCCTCTCTCGATCCTTTATCCTCCTCTTTCGTCTCTACTTGCATCCCTCCTAAACCAGCCCCCCGCAGCATCATGTCTGCTGAGAAGGTGATTACACACACTCACACACTATTATCAACCTGGATTCCACTTTAATGCAAAACTAGTAAAATATGAAGCAGTTCATGTGAGTAAATAAGATATGTAACAAATTAAAAAGACTAAGCTAGTACTTTGTGATTCTTGTTGCATTCTGGTTGTGATGTTCATTTGTGTATGTGTGTGAACAGGTGAAGACTCAGTTGTACGACCCCCCAGAGCTGCCATGTCTGGGTCAGATCCAGACAAGTGTGTCTGCCATCGGAGAGGACGGTCTCATTTATATAAGAACACAAAATGCAGGTGCACATCAGAGTAAATCTTCATTTTGTGGATGCTGAATATATTTTACAAAAATGTACATACTAGATGCTTGATTTTTGTAATTAAAGAATAAAGAATATGCGTGTGTGTGTCAGAGTGTCAGTTGGAGCAGCTCAAGGAGAGGATTCAGCAGAGCATGAAAACGCTGCCCAGACAGAAGCCCTACACTTGGAAGTCAGTCCAGGGCTGTGCCGTCTTTGGACCCGATATGTCGTGGTGCCGAGGTCAGCTGTTGGAGGTGCTCGGAGGACATGTTAAGGTCTGGAAAACGCACACATTAAAAAAACCTTAACTCATAATGTACGTGAACCATTACCAATCAGCAATCAATTACAATAAATGCCCCAGAAAATGCATTTTACAGAGCAAAACAGTAGTTCAATTCTGGATGAACTTCTGTCAAACTGTGACGATTACGCAAGCAACAGTGTGTCACCTTAATCCTATATTATATTGTTTGTGTGTCACCAGGTACAATATGTGGACTATGGCCACGTGGAGAACATCCCAGTGGTCCATGTGTACCCCGTGCTGCTGTGTGAAGATGTTCCTCAGCTCTGTATTCCCTGCCTGCTGCACGGAGTCAACCCTGTAAGACTGTGTGTCGGCATAACAACCAGTTCTTTAAAAATCAAAAGTAATCTGGTCTCAAAAGCCAAATTTACTAGCTTTTCAAAGCCTTCATCTTCAGCTAGTTCAAAAATGTAAACATATTTATCAATAGTAAAAGACTGGCACTAACATCAGGTATTAGCAGATTTGAAGTTATTTGGCTTAAAAATACAAAACCTTTGGTGTGGTTCTTTTAAAGGTTTCCGATGAGGGTTTGTGAACCATGCAAGTTTCTGGTATAAAACCACACAGCAAAGGAAGATTGTTGAATGAGTTTGCTGATCTGTCTTACATCAGGGTTTAGAATCACCCCTTTAAGTCCTATCGTGTTAAATCTTATGCTCCGTCTCAGATTGGCGGCAAGTGGCAGCCGTATGCTGTGGCCTTGCTGAGGGAGCTGTTGCTGAACCGCTGTGTGGACATGCACGTCACGGTAAACTTTACACACCTAAACCTGGGAATGGTGGCTCCTGCCCACAGCACCGGCGTGTTGCAATGATTGGTCTGTCAAAAATTGTTGGCATCTTTTTTGATGAGGGATCAATCGTTGCTTTTCTTTGCCTAATAATAATAATAATAAAAATAATATATTTGGCTTTTGAGTGTAGGTTGTTGGTGTAGGAAGCATCTTGAAGATTTGAAGTTTTTTCACACTTTGGAGAATAAAATGCAGAAATTAATTATTAATTATAACATTCCTCTGGTGGTTTGAGTTGTCAAATACCAGTGAAGTAGTTGGTGACCGTGTGCTTGTGTGTGTTAGGAGCTGCCATCTGATCCCAGGGAACCCCTCACAGTTGAGATCTTTCTGGACGGGCTGAGCCTCAGCAGGATCCTTTGTCACCATGGACATGCCTCCATGGACGGGACTGTGTCAGCACAGACGGTGTGTGTGTGTGTGTGTGCTTGCTCCTGGTGTTTTGTGTCACCCGATGAAGCAGTGCCGCTATACTCAACACGGGAACACCTTGTGTTTCTCTGCAGGGCCCCTCAGTGACGTCTCCTGCCATCTTCCTGGATGACTGGGACCTCGACACTGAGGTATTGAGGAAGATGAATTCACTTAAACCATATTTATAGCAATGATTTAAAACTAATGATCAACCTAAAGTGGTGACACAGACCATATAATTATGGATTAAATGAATATGTAAGAGCAGTTGGTGATCCAGATGAAATAATTAAATCAAACTTGTGAGTTAAACAAAATGTTTTCATTTGCAGTATCTACCAATACTGAGTCAAATAACACTCATGAAAGTATCCACTGGATTTCTTGATGCCATATATGTGATTGTTGCATAATTTCAGAAGCTAAACTACTAATAAACCCATTCGCCCTCGCCTCATTGGAAATGTCTAAAAGAATTTAGACTGATGCAGATGCTGTGTTTTCAGGGTTTGAAGGATCCAGAGGAGCCAATGTTGGGGTCCTTTGTCAACCCAAACCTGCCACAGAAGGGAGAGCGCTTTCAAGTCAGGGTCAAGCACCTGAGGACCCCCAACGAGGTAACTACTACTTATACCAATAAAGTAATCTATATCTATAAAGATCTGAAAATCCCTTGGGGAAACGGTGTTTATCATGAAACATGTTTTTTATAGTCGGTCATTTACTTCTAATAATGAGACTAAACTAATAAGTCAACAAGTGATTCATCTTTTTGTGTGTCTTTGTCCTGCAGGTGTTCCTGTGGTCTTTGGAGGGAACAGCAGAGGTGGAGGTGGATGGAGAGAAACTGGATGAGGCTCTGACCAGAATCAATGAAAACGTCACCAGTCTGAAACGACTCACCAACTTCCCTCATGGTAAGTTCTCACTGTTTTTTCACTGTACTGTCTCCGGGCAGGTTAGAGCTTTTCAAAACCATTTAAAGCAAAAATTAGCATCATGTCAGCTGATCTTTATGTGCAAATTAAATATATTTAAAATGTATGTACAAATTTAAATAAAATGTTTTAATGCCAGCTGGAAACTAGTCCAATCCAGTAAATGAGGATTTTTCTGCATCACAAACTCCTCGTAGTCGCACGTCAAAACATTCGTCATAAGAGAAACCCTGAGGAAGAAGGTTTTGTTCACACCTACGTAAATAAAACGTATCACCTTTCTAGCTGCTGTTACACCGGCTCGACGACAGCAGGTGATGACAGTGTTGCAGATGTTTCTGTGCAGATGTTTCAGTGAAGTTTGACAGACCTGAATTTCTGCTTGTGGTTTCCAGGTGCTCCGTGTCTGGCAGAGTACAGTGACGGGAAGTTCTACAGAGCAAAGCTGATGAATTTCACCACCGTGGAGCCCCTCATGATCATGATCCAACATGTGGACTATGGCTCTGAGGACACTCTGCCCGTCAGCAAGTATGAGCATCACACAGCAGGAACTAGTGACTGCACTTTCTGAACGAACAAATAATGTCAGGGGTTCTCTCCATTCTGCTAACTCGTGGTGGAAGGGCGGGACATGGGTCGAGAAAGAACTCGTTAAATTTGGGGTTCAAAGATCCACGATTCTTTGTTTTACTTTCATTTAGTAGTTTATAACTTAAAACTATATCACATTTTTGTAATAAAAATCTATGATCATAACAACTCGTCATCATATTTACGAAGTAAGGACATCTTTATTTTATAGAATTAAGACAAAGCAGTGGTGAAGAGTACATAACAAGATTTAAAGATTTACAATCTCTGGCGGGTGGGTTCTGAGGCTGGACTGATACCGGCTGGGTGGGGCTGAGAGACGAGTGCGATCCCGCATGACTCATACGGGGGAGGAAGTACGAAACGAGATGTTTCTGTAACATATTTCTTAGAATGGACTGAGTGAAAAAGTCCGCGGAGTGACTGTTTTCATACTTTGAGGGTCTCTACTGACCCCTTCAAGTTATTACAGATAGTAAAAGCCCAGAAAATGAATTTTACACAATATGGGCCCTTTAAACGTACAGGTTTATTGTGGCCACTAGTAGCCTCCACAGGTCATTATACAAGTTACTCTACTCAGGAGAGTTCCGTTTTCCGTTTTATGTTTATATTCACATTATCCCCATAATGTGACTTCTGTGTGGTCGTGTTCTTCTGTCCTTCCCGGTCAGGCTGCGTCAGATGCCAGCCGAGCTGCTGAAGTTTCCCTCGAAGGCGCTCAAGGTCAAAGTCGCTGGCTTCAAGGCTCCGAGTGTCAACATGGAGGAAAATGTTCTGCCCTACAGCCCCAACTGGAGCGTGAAGGCTGCACTGGAGATGATCGACCTGCTGCAGAACATCACAGCGTCTGTCGTGGTACGAAACACACAGCAACAAATAAGAAGACCACATGATGCTGCACTGATTTTCACATGGATTAAAGAGAACGAGTGACTAAAGTAAATAGAGAGAAATTACTTCTTGTCTGTATCTTACACCCATGCGCCTTCCGTCTTGTTTTTCTGTTCAGGCTTATGAACCAGAGCTCACAGTTCTGCTGTACAACAAGGACGGAGAGTTGGTTCATCTGCCTCTGGTGAGCAGCGGCCTGGCCGAGCTCGAGTGAAGCAGAGTGGAGACAAAATCCTCGTCTCACAGGTTCATGTGAGTTTTCAGCTAATTTCAAATCTGAACATGTGATAGGGCTGCACGATATTAGGAAAAGATGCGATAACGTTGTTTAATATCGTGATGACGATATGATTTGCAATAAATAAGCATAAACAGTCCCTGGCTATGGACAACGGACAGCTCCACAGCCAGGAGAAGGCGCACAGCCCGGCTGCAGCACCACCAAGTCCGGGGCACTTTTTTGTTTTTGTTTTTAGCGGCTCTGTCAGTAATTTACATCGTCTCTCGTGTCTCTGTCATTCGCGCTGTGCACTGCCAGGCTGCGTCCAAACAAACGCAGCACGAAGCCGTCTCCTCCAGCTCCACATACATTTACTCAGTTTACAAAGTCTATTGTTTCGACTCAGACTGAGTTAACACACGTGTCCGATCCGTGTGTGTGAGAGAAAAAGAGAGCGGATGATGAATGTGCTGCTCTGAATAAAGATTTAACTCATCAATAAAAGTATCGATCATTATATGATGATCAGTGTTGATAATGTGGCGACAAACAAATAAACTTTCAAATTGTAGCGAGTCAGAGACGTCAGCAGAGGGAGAGAGCCACTCCGTCAAATTCAGTTTTCTCTCGATTCTCTTCTTGTTCTCTTCTTCCGACAACGATTCACTGACGGAAAAACTGGTCAATGATCTGAATGTCTTTAATTTATCATCTAGGGCAGCAGGGCTCCATCTGATCAGCCAAATGTATTGACATGCTCACGCTGATATCGCGAGGATTATAGATCTTCGATATATCCTGCAGCCCTAGTGTCCGATAACTTTCATGTTACTGACAACTGTTGTGTTAATGTTGCCTGGAAGAAAACTACTGTCCATTGATTAGAATGTGACTTGACTGTCCACATTAATGTCACAAGTAAGAGTTGTTATTTATCGTATTAGATTAGACAGAATATTTATCGGCTAAACTTTATGAAGCTAATTTCCCTGGTTATAGTTTCTCCATTGATTTACTGCGTGTTTTTAAAACCCACATTTTGAGTTGGGAAATGTTTGTTAAAATAAGTACATTATCTTTCTGGCATTTTCTATACAAAATAATACATTTCTTCATAAACATGCTGCAGCCCTGGAGCTGAAATTGTACAACAAAACCCTATATTTCATTGGTTTGACCTTAACATGTTTTGAGGTGCTGTTAAATTCCTCCTTTTGTCTTTTTCCGCAGGTTTACATGCTGAGGTCCTGTTTTGTTGATCATTTCATTATACTGCTGTTTTAAGTTTTAACATGATGCAGAGAATGTGCACTTGTCTGTCACAGTGTTCTTTTAGAGCAGTGATTCATTTTAAGTTTGTTTCTAACTGTTGTGTTTGAGTGAAATGTGTTGACTTGGCACTTTGTTTTTGAGTCGTGCTATATAAGACTGGTCTGTATGTTACAGATTAAAGTCGTTTAACTTTCTGCCTTCAGTTTGCTTTGTTACTAAATAAAGGACGACAAGACGGCTCCCCAAAGGGTCTGGATCACCACCTGGTGTCTGCCTGCAATATTGCATATAATATCCGCCTCCTTGTTAGAAGATAGGACATGCATCAACTTAAAATTTCAAAGCACACGTTATTAATAAATATATTTCTCAAGATTCACACTGGTTTGAGTTCAAGTGTTGATGTTTCTTGTAAGTTTAGTTTTAATCAGTTAGATGCTATAAAAACGAGGCGAAACGACGTGATTGGCCGAGCAAGTATATCATTAGCCACAAGAGGGCAGAGTCTGATCTGGGATAGTTTGGCTTCACTTCTGAAGTAGACGCATCATCCATCTTTGTTTACAGGCTGTGGTCCGGACCAGAAGAATCACCCCAACAACAATTAACAAAACAAAGATAAAATTTATTTTATGGTCGGCTAAGAAAAATAAATATTTATTTAACATTTTTACAAATTTAACTTAATGCAAACAAACACTCCCCAACCCACACACACAGATCTCACTAAAGCAGTTCTGTTTCAGTCGACTGTTTCTGTTACATCTGGTCACTATTCTCGATGTAAACAATGAGTTGATGCAAGTCGCAGTTTGTTAAAATATTCACATTAATAAGACGGAGTGAAGTTTGTTGATAGATCATCAGGTCGTGTTTTAAAAACACATCGGCTGCCTCAAACAGGCGTAGTGAAGGTTGGACAGCTGAGATGTTCGATTAAAAAAAAAAAAACCCTACTCCTATGGAGGGCTGAAATAGGACAGTGGTGTAAACAGACATCAACCCTTTTGTGTGTGTTTCCATAAAACAGTGAGAGGGCTGAACTTTCTCACTTATAAAACATAGGATTTAAAAATAATTAAAAATATTTCCGTTGACTACCTTAAACTCATTTGCAGTAGAGTTTCACCTAAAGCTTCCCTGCTCTTCTTGAAAAAGTTAACGTTTGCTTTGACAGCGTCTCTACGCCCCGTTGTCCAGGACAACGTTCCCATCTTTGTCTTTGATCCTGAGTCGTCCGGTGGGGTAGCAGGTTTCCTGTCTGCCGTCAGCATAGACCGTCTTCACGGTGCCGTCTGGATACTCCCTCCTCTTGTACTCGGCCGTGTGGATCTCTTTCTGACCTGTGTTAAAATGTATCTCCTTGGTGCCGTCCCTGAGAAAAACCATAAGATTTACACACTGTTAGTGTTGATTCAAAACAAACGCCGCACCATTCTCAAGCGCGCAGCCGCCTGGCTGTTCACACGGGACGCGCATTTCTCCGCTTGTTGTTGTACCCGTTGAATGTCGGGGTTCGGGGGTAAATGATGGTCTTCATAGCCCCCCCCACCCCTCTCTTTCTCTCTCTGTCTATCTGCTTGTGTGGATGGGCAGAGGGGGACATTTAATTATGTGATTGGGAAAATTGGGAAAATTAAAACTCCAGGACAACAGAAGGGGAATACAAAGTATGGGATGCATATTTGATAATTTATATCATATAAAATATGTAATTTATATCGTTTAAAATCATGGGGGGAAAGGGGGGAGCTGGCTCATTAGCATTTAAAGGAACAGGCACTCAAAACAGGTCACTCTGTGGAGGGCTGTTTTATACAGGGTAAAAAGGGTGCTGTTTTATATGATCCTTGTGGTATTTTGACCAAAGTATGTTCCAGACATTTCATTAAGACCCCAAGGAACCATATCAACTTGTGGTAAAATGGGCATACATGTTTTGGTTCCACCTTTTGCACATTCGGTGTTTCTGTGTATCAAATATGAAATTAATATCTTTGGGTTTGGCTAAAAATCTGTTTGGACGTTGACTTACAACATCCAACAAAAAAATCAGTGAGAGGAGCCGTAGCTGTGGTTTTACTCACGGGTTGACCTGTATGATGGTCCCGTCCGTCAACGCGCTCTCCTCCCTTCCGTCTGGGAACAGGTTCTTGACCGTTTGGTCTGGGAAGGTGATTTCCTTACGACCATCTGGGAAATGCTTTTCTGGAGCACAAAAAAAAACAACAGATGATTCATAATGTACAATGCAGTGTGATCAGGACTAGGGATGCCACAAAACAAAACATTTTGTAATCGATACAGTTAGTATGAAATTTTCACGATTCTTGATACCCAATTCGATACCACGGCAAAAAACACCCTCAATAAATCCCATCCCAACATACAAAACACAAGTGGCTTCAAGTAATACAATAAAGTGATAGTAAATAATAAAAAGACTTAACATTATAAAACAGAACAGTGGCATGTAGGAAAATTTAGATGTCAGTTATCAGGTATAACTCAATGACTAAGAACCGCAGACGCAATATACTAACGCACGCGTTTGTAGACCTGAGAACGTTTTCCAACATGTAACCACTCCTGAAGTCCTATTTAATATGCAATTATGTTCAACTAAATTTAGACTGTACCATTTTCTTTATCTTTATTATTCTGAGAGTCAAATTGCCACAACAGCCACAACAGCAGGAAAAAAGTTTAGTCTTTATGACATGAACACATCTGCCAGCGTCTCTCTGCTCTCACCAGTCTGGTTGTTGGAGAAGTGCAGGACCTCCAGGCCGTCTGGGTACGTGATGTGAGTCGTCTGTGCATCAGAGTAGTAGTAGATCTGAGCACAAGGAGCAGTGGAGTCATTAGTGCTTATTGCATTAAGCTTAATGCTCAGAAGGTTTTCACCTGTGAGCTTTCAAAGAAACATCAACTGATTAGAAAGGTCCTGAGATCGACCTTCGACCCAGTGGAGGTGGTGGGAGAGAGGAGAATGAGCACTAATGATGGAATACCAGTCCCCACACCCTACAGGACACCATCACAGCACTGGGCACATTGAATTCCTGTGATGTAAAGTAAAAGTCTCACCACTCTCTGGTCGGCTGTGACCTGTTTGGTGTCTCCGTTGAAGAAGGTGACCTTCACCGCCAGTCCATCTGCTGAAACCTCCTTCTTGGTGCCGTTGGGGTAAACAAGGAGGCGATCACCACCTGCCAGCGTCTGCTCTGTCTGGAGGAATCAGAAGCAGAATTTAACATAAAAGAAAAACCTCAAAGAAAAACAGACACTTCCTTTTAAAAAAAGTAGCATCTCATCAATGTATTGAGAAACATTTCAGGGGTATACATTTGTAATTTAGCTCATGAGGGTATTTTGACCATTTGGAAATTACAGGACATGGTCTGCAATAGACACGGACATACCAGCAGCCTTTGATTTCAAATTAGAAAATTTCCTGAATGGACTCAGGTTCCCGTCAAGTAATGACTTTTCAGGATTTCACATTCCTGGCTCTTCCATTCTTCCATCTTCTTACCTTCCCATCAGGGTGTGTGATGACCTCCTGAGCTGGTTCTGCCTCTTCAGTCTTGCACTCTGGTACTTTTGGCTGAGAATCGCTTATCTACAGAAAGAAGATAAAGGAACAAAAGCAATTACTGGACCTGGACATTGTGATCGACAGCAGCGGTATAGATTTGTTATACCAGAGAGAGAGAGCGACTGATGTCTCTTACCGGAAAACAGCTTTTCGGTTGTTCTGGGTTTGGTGGTTTGTCCTGGCTCTTGTTGGCAGCTGTTGACTTCTCCTCTGTTCTCCTGCCAGGCAGTGAGGAGGAGAAGGCACATGGTCCTGACGGCCTCCTCAGGCTGCTCTTCATCCCTACTGACAATGACAATCCACACAAAACAGGGAAATTAAAAGGAATCTTGACTATCCAATCATTAAATTAAATTATTTATCTTGTTGCCTTCAGGGGTCAGAGTTTCTGCAATAGCAAACAGAAATCTGCAATAAACACTGAGATAAAGGAAACCTGTACTAAATGACTTTTAGTGTTTACACAAACGTCATTAAACCAATTATCTCTCTGACTGGCATTTCAGACCAATGCATCAACTGATGAAGTTATAAATCTGCCAAAACCTTTTTTTCGTGGTAGAAACTTCCTGTTAAATGTAAACTTACCCTGACTACTCTCTGCGGAGCTCCTTCGACCTGCTGCAGCGGTGCTTCTCTGTGGAGGAATGATGCTGCTTCCTCGAGAGTCAAGAGGACTCTGAAAGTAAAGAGAGAGAACTTATGATTTCAATGTGAGAAAAAAATCAAATTGGTCAATCAAAGATTTGGGGACTATCTGAGAGAGCAGGTGTCTATTTGTGAATCTAATAATCATCATAGACTTTCATAGGCACTGCATTCTACAGAGAATGATTAAACCAATAACAAACAGTGTAAACGTGCTTACAGCAAATTTGACTCCTTTGGTAACAGTTGAAACAGGGTTTGCAGATATTCTCGGGCCGTCTTTAGTTTCGTTGTCCTTCTCTGCACTGACAGGGTTTTTATTCCAGGCACTGATACGAAGCTTTTCCAGCATATGGATCTTAAATTAAAACACGAAAGGATAAAAAATCAACACCACATGGCTGCAATTTTATAAAATTGGGATTTTAATGCACTGGGGTAAAAAGGGTCAGAGGTCAGGTGGGTACCTCGTCCCTGAGAGAACTGTTCTCCTGGCTGAGGGAGTCGATCTGCTGCCGCAGCCGGCTGTGTGTGGAGGCCCAGCGACTCTCCTTCCTCCTTAGCTCCTCCTGCATAGAGCTCAGCTGCTGCTTCAACACCTTGCAGGGAGGACAAGAGGACAGATTAAAGGGGTGTTCCAACTATTTTAAGAATGTACATACAACTTCTTTATGGGATTTCGAATAGGACAGGTATTCAAGGTTTAATATTTAAACTAAATATGGAATTTATCAACATGAGAACTAGTGATTTTCTGTGTAACCTGGATTTCCTCTCGTTCCTTCTTGTCAGGAATGGCTCTGGCAGCAGACACATGCTGCTCAAACAGTTTGCGCTCTTTCTGCAGTTTCTTGTTTTCCTCTTTCTTGTACTCGTCAAACTTGGCCGTTTCCTCCACTTTGGTCTGCTCGAACTCCAAACGTTCCCTCCTACAAAGAAACAATGACAACGAAGTAGACATAAATCACACAAATCCATATTTCATCAAAATGTCCACCCCCAAAGAGTACACGATATAAGACAAAATCGGGTTGAATGTAAAAAGATTACTTCCAAAAGTATGATGAGATATTTATCATTCAGGATCTTCTAAAATAATGTGGACTTTATTAATAAAGACTTTTGTGCCACCAATTTTTGTAAAAAAGATTTTGTACAACAGAGGGTTTGAAGAACGTCAACTCAGAGTCATTGCATTTAAATAGTAAAAAATGCAGATGCCAGGATACATCACCTGAGGTTTTCCTGTTTTTTCTCGTTCTCCTGTCTGAGTTTGGTGAGGGCAGCATTCTCCCTTTTAAATCTCTCGATCTCCATCTCCAGCTCCACCAGTCTCTCCCTCAGCTGTCTCGACTGGACCTGCTGACCTGGGACACACATACACGCTAAAATTATCATATAGCAATTCAAAGTGCCAACATTCAGGTAAAGATCTGTAAACTTGAGCCAAATAATATGAAAAGTGTAACTGATACAGGCTATGATGTGTAAAACAGTTTCTCACCCGTCTCCTCCTCTGTTTTTTGGGGCTCAGGAGCCACAGGAGGGGGAGGCGGGAGATTCTGGACCTTCGGCTTCAGAGAAGGAAACAACCTTGTCATGAGCTGGGAGGCAGGGGGAGTTGGAGGATCTGGCTGCTGATTGGCGGAACCGATGACTGTGCCCTTATCCAGCTCCACAACTTTGCTCGCTGCCACCTTCCTCAACAAAGTCCGAACTGGTGGGGAGACGCTATTGGCAGTTGCCTCAGGAACTGGACTGACTCCTCTACTCTCATTGGGAGTTTCAATGGTGTTGTTCCATGTGTCGTCATCATCAAACACGACTCTCTCCTGCTGCCAATCGTTGTCCTCTATCAGAGTGGACTCATCAGGATTGCTAAGGACACTGTCACTTTCCCCATCATCACCTTGTGTCACATCTGAAGCTCTACAACTGTCCTCGTCCTGATAGGACCACTTATCATATGGCGGGTTGGACTGTGCTGGGAAACAACAGGTGCTGGGAAACAAAGGTGGTTTCACCACCACTTCCTGGTCTTCAAATTCAGAGCCAACATTAGAGTTCTCCTGTTTGTCTTTTCTCCCAATGTCCTGTTCCTCGTAATCCTCTGTGCTCATTTTGTTCTTGATTGTATCATCTCTTGTCACAACTGCTTCTGGGGTCACAGAACTGCTTTTAACACCGCCGCCAACGCACCTCTGAAGTTCACCTCTAGGAGGAGACTTGATGGGAGTGGAGGAGAGCCGTCGCTGGTAGAGCCCCTGAGCCTGAGCGACCTGCAGATGCTGGTGCTGCTGGTCCATCTGAAGAACCTACAAATACAGAACAGAATCTTTTAAAATACATTAATTTACATTAATTTGTGCATCTTTCTTTACCATATCCTAATCCTAACATTGTTGAAATCCCTGTATTCCAACAAAAACAATATACTTGTATGAGAACGTCCCTGACTTAGAACACAGCAATCATAAATAATTGAACAAAACACCTTCATGACAAAGGAAGAGTTGGACGAGAAGGACAGCTCATCAGCTGCCTGCTCCAGTAGCTCAAACTCTCCCAGCTCCATGTTTTCCAGCTGCCGATCAGACTCCCAGTGGTGGAGCTTCTCCTGGAATGACACATCAAACGAGTCGACCGGAACTCCTCCTGCTCCTCTTCCTGACCCCGTTCTTCCTTCTGCTGATTCCTCTTCTGATCCACAGCTTTTCTCTTTAGCTGTGTAATTTTCAGCCCTCCCTGGCCCTGCCAACATGCCCACCTGTTTGGTTACAGGGTTTGGCTGTGTGTTGTGAGGCCCGGGTCTCCTCCCAGTCTGAGCAGACAGACCCGCTGTCCTGTTATTCTGTTCCTTTACTTGCCCTGGTTGACACTGTTTGGTTTGTGTCAAGTCTGGGCCAGTCTGAATAGATTCTGATCCTTCAATATTCTGCCTTTGATAACTACCTAAAACTGTCCGTACAGTCTTATTTTCAGCTTTGATGTCCTGAGGTGGCAAACTGAAGCTTTTCCGTCGATTTTCCTTGTTTAGTATGGCGGTTTTACGCTGGACAGGAAGCCGCTGGATGCAATTTGTGCCACCCTTCTGAATAGCTGCAGGCTCAGAGTTGCTGCGCAAGATTACTCTGGCCTGGGGCTGTGGTTTAGAGTCTTTCTTCGTCTCCTTTTTTGGAAATGAGGCTTTGCGATTGTTGGTAAATCTAGAAAGCCCCTCGCCTCGCTTCAGAAAGGACCTCTTAGGATTGGCTTGTACAGCTTCAGCTCCATTTTGACTCTGTTAATGTGAGAAGACAAAATATGAATATAAAAGAATTACTCTTTATAAGAAACGCTAATCGCTTAGGTGTCTAAATACCAAAATGCAGAGCTTATGAGATCATGAGTGTAGTATAAACCTAATGTATAACTTTATACATTTGTTAATTTTCACTAACAAAAATGTTGTTTTGAAATATTCCGATGATTTGCAGTTTTGTAAAAAAAAAACATTTGTTGAGTTCTCTGACCTGTTGTTGCTGAGCAGACTTCAGCTTCTGATCCTCTAGCCTTAGTTGCTCTTCCAACAACTCCTCAAACGTCTGCTTGTGAACCCCGATGCCTGGTTTAATTGGTCTGGTGAGAAAAAACATACTGTACATATAAGGCAAACATGTGTGTACTGTCAAAAAGCGGTCAACATAAAAGCCACACCAAGTTGTTTCAGCTTCATGACTGGCTTCTGCTACTTTCTGCACCCTGAGTTATGTAAATTTCATCAGAGGGTGAACGTGAGGCTCCGAACAGTTATGCATATACCCTCCAACTGTATGGTCTGCACCAAGCAGACTCCATGCGGACTAGAAGTATAAATAAGAACAACTACGCCTCTGTGGTGTCTGCAGCTGTCGCACATGATGCTTAAGTTTATCTCTTAGTTTAATACTAGACATAGTTTTATAATTAAATATAGTATGTACCTGTCCTCTGAGATTTTATCTTCTTTTCTATCATGGTCGTCAGTCAATTCCACACCATTACTTGGGATTAATGTGTCATCATACTCCTGAAAATGGCTCGTAGCATTTCTCTGTTCCTGGTCATCAGTGGAGTTCCCTGAGTCTGTAGGAAACACTTACTGTTAAAATTTCATATGCAAGGGAATTATTACAGATGTTAAAATCATGGGTAAACTTTTACTGGTTTATCTGCAAATGAAAGTAAAAAACTGAGCAACTTCCATTGTCAGCTTACAGTAAATTTTAAAAAAGAAGCTCTCTCACCCTCATTGTTGTCCACCTCCTCATGAATTTGAACTCTTGGTAGGCAATCCTGTCTCGCTGAGGGTGAGGGCTGTTGCTCCTTACGAAGGCCACATGTAGAGCCCGGTGGGATCCCAAAGCAGTTACTGTTGTGGCGGTATAGGCTCTCTCTAGGATGAGAGTCTGCCTGAAGGGAGTTCTCCTCTTCTTCTGCTCCTGATAGCTCTGAACTCTCGAAGTAATCTGTAAAGTACATTACAGTCACTTCACACTGGTTCAGTGAGGAGACAAGGAAAAATAGATATACACCCCCCTCCCCAACTCGTATATTTTATAAATGAAATCAAACAAATTCTCACAGTTGCAGCTATTCTAATCATTTATCTTTCCTACCTCCTTCACAGTGCTCAGATCCATTCATCATTCCCAGCAACCTCTGCTGCTCTTCCTGGAGACGTAGCAACTCCTCTAACTGATGGGCCTTTAGCTGCTCCTGCATGTGTTGTTGCCATTTCCTCAACTGCGAAAACACAAAACAAATTATTTTCAAATTAGTCATGTAGATAACACTGTTATGCTTATGATGAAGAGTGTCTTGGTGGTTTTGAGTAGATTTAAAAGACAAATTTAGACAAACACTCTTTTCCATACTTGTTTTCCAACATCTCTTTACATCTATTTGTGGCTGCCAACCACAGTGGTACAATGCACATACTGATAAATCAACATACAAGTTCTAACGGACTTTTATGGACACACTTTCATCATTACTTGAGCTCTTGCCGACATAAACAGTCTTACAAGAAAAAACACTATTAAAACTGAACTATTGGAGTAAACTGAACTAAACAACTATCAGTGTCATTAGGATATATCACAATATTGTATCTACTTAAATATGGGATAAAGATAAGTGACAGAGTACATGTAGTGGGAAGAGGTGGCATGTACAGGTATTTTAGATAATAGTTTTGGTGTAATCTGATTCAGAATTACCAAAACTAGACAATAAGATATAATCTATATGATTGCAGTGACAGGAAATCAATCTTTGTCACAGCCAATATGTAGATGTCAACAATAGGAAGCCCCATATTCTGAAATGCAGTCATGATTTTACCTCTTCTAGCCTCATAATTAGGGGCACATCCTGTGATTCATCCAGACCCTCCACCTGTCCACTTGAATTTCTCCTGGGGACAGAGGAGAGACGGTTCCCCCGCCCGTCACTCCCAGTGCTTTCTTCTCCTCCTGGCGACAGTCCAAATCCATCCACACCCAGGCAGCTGCTGTCTGCCGATTCTGCCAGGGGGGCGAAGTCTGAGGCGAAGGAGTCGTCTGGCTTCATGGGTGAGGATCCCACGACAGGGGTGAGCCGCGGCGACCCGGCCAGGTCCGGGCTGGGGTTGATGATCACCCCGGCTCTGTTGCTGCTCGGCAACCACCGGGTAAGGAACTCTGCCTGGGAGTACCGGAGCCCGTCTGGAGATGACATGGTGACTGCGCTGCGTCAGGCAGGGCTCACTAATCCGGGATTTGAACGACAGATTATGGTGACAGGTTGGGGGTTAATCACACCATGAATAAACAGACTCCAGACCATGAACACATCCAAGAAATCTATATTTGGAAACTGCTTTAGTGTGAAATAACATTAGCTATTAGCTATTAGCTAATTAGCTGTTAGCTTATGGTCTGGTTTCATAAACGTTTACACTACACGACAGGAGAGTGACCACTTTAAATTGATGCTTATTTGGTTAGTAACAAAAACACAACTATCTCGTCATAAACTGTGAAAATATTATCAACATACATCTTAAAATACAGTTCAACGATGCTCTAAGTGAGTTTTAGCGTGCTAGCTTCCGATGTCTTTAAAAGCCTCGGCGTCCTTGTTGCTACTTCGTTGTTGTTGTTGTCATTGGGAAAGAACGTTTTATTCCACACAATAAAAGTTGTTTTACACTTGTTAAGCGGTAAATAAATCCAGAACATTGATAAAAGTGTCCAAACACGTCGAGTTTACCTGCAGCTCCGGAGAAAAACGGTTTTACTGCGTAGAAACCCTGCGTTTTAGAAATATGCCGGAGTGAAGTTTCAAAGGCTGCCGCCATGTCAACACGAAGCCCGCGAGAGTAGAGAAACAGACGCTGGTGCATCATGGGTAATGTAGTTAAATACATATATTTAAAATTGTACGATTCCAATTTTTTTTCTATACACAACAACAAAATTATACCAGATATTATACTCACTTTATCTCATCTATTATCATTATTATTATTATTATCTTCTTTTTTTATTTTTTTATTATCCAATAACGTTTCTTGGAAAAAAAGATATTTGAATCATATCCGGTTCAACAACGGTTATCTAAAACATTTCACAATAAAAGTGATTGAGCGAAAAACATCTATCGTAGCTTTAAGCTTTATTTTATTTTAAACTTTGATTCATTTATAAACATCTATGTTATATCTTAATGTGTTATATTGTATATTGACCTTTACAGTTGAAGTAAGCAAGTTTTTGATTTGAAAGTTACCCTTTATTTTTCCTTGTACAGCGCGGATGTGCTTTCTCACGGTTGTGATTGGTCGATACGAGAAAACTGAATCTCACTTTTGAGAAGCTGAAACTGAAATTGAACGTGTCCGGACAATGGAAAAGATCCCGTGTAATGTTCACGGTAAGTCTCAATAAGTCAATGTCAGTTTTCATTTACGCTAAACAGAAGAAGGATAGCAATTTATGTGGAGTTTCCGGAAGTCGTACCTATGTTTTATCCCCCGATAAGACACTTTCATGTATCTTTAGCTCAATAGAACCTCTTGCTAACTTGCTAATTTATATGATTCTCCTCTTTATCCTCATCCAGGTGGTTTGTGTATGTTAAAAACCGGCGTGAAAGATGGACCGAGCAAAGGAAAAAGCTTCTACGTCTGCGTTGATAAGCAAGGCTGTTACTTCAGTCAGGTGTCCAGGTATTCACTTCACCCCCGAGGGGACATGTTTCCTCTGTCACCCCTTAACACTGTGAGAAGGATTCAGAGAAGATGTCAAGGGGCGGTCTGTAAAAAAACATGGAGCTGAACCCACCACAGAACGGACAACTACGACTTCCTATGTCAAGATGACTCAGGGATAATTAAAGGTCCAGTGTGTAGGATTTAGGGGAAAGGGATCTATTGGCAGAAATTGAATATAAAATAATCCTTGTGATGTTTTCACTAGTGTGTTTCATCTAAGTTGTAAGAATTGTGTTTTCTTTACCCCAGAATGAGCCCTTTATATTTAAATACTTTATATTTACATCGGGAGCGGTTGTTTTTTTACTGTAGCCCAGACTGGACAAACTGTCACTACATTCTACGCACTGAACCTTTTAAGTGTGTCCAAAAGTGTAGTAGTTCAAAATAGAGTTAAATGGGACCACTGTCCTCCACGTATATATCGGACCCCTTATTAGATTGTTACCATTCTCTCTTTTTTTTTTCTGACTCAAATGCCTTATTCTTTTGGGACACACTGATAATTATAAACACTGGGTCATAGAGTTGTTTACGTAAAAACTCTCTAGTTATTTCATGGTATGATAAATAAGCCATTTGGCAAATTCTTCTACATTTAAGATTAGGAAAACAACATTTTCACACAGATTCAAGTTGATGTTTTTGATCTGCATTATCATTATCTTATTCTTCCCCCCCCCCAGCATCTCGGCATCCCACTGCCTCCAGCATGAAGATTCAATGGTGGAGCTCCAAGCGCTCACCTACAGTCAGCAGCAGCAAAGCCACAGGTGTGTGCGCAGGTGGACAGTGTTATGGTCATAACATTAGCCATGTCGGTTATTAATTATGCTAGTTCTTGCAATTAGGGCTGAGCGATAAAGCAACATCAACCTGAATGGCAATCGGTAGAGTGCAGTCCTCCGCCAAGGCCCTACAACCCTTTATGAAACCACATTTAAATGCACTTTCTATTTGGATCTGCAGCAAACTGCACACAGTCATAAATTTCAGTAATCTAAACCTGCCTGATCTTTGACAAATCAATTAAACTGTTGAAAAACACCCTATCTCACAATCTTAGGAAGGAAAAAAAACTATATTGGATCTGCCTTCTGATCCGGATCAGCACCAAAATTTAATATGTCCTTAGCTTACTAACACTGTATCCTTCCATCAAGTTTCGTCGTAATCCAACCTGTTGTTGTTGTGTAATCTTGCTTACAAACATCCAAACGGACATGGGTGAAAAAATAAGCCCCTTGGCGGAGGAAATAAATTCCAAAAAAATTTTGAACATGGAGGTATCTGTTGGTCAGATTGGATCTTTGAGTTTTACGTTCATTCTGTTTTTTTCCAGGTTATTCTATCGGTGTGTTATAGGTAAAAAAGCAGGCCAGAGGTGGTGTGGAAGCGTACCTTGGACTGTGGTAAGACAGCACCTGTCACAAATTTCACTATGCGCATTCTTATTCATATACTGTGACTTAAATACCTTTTATCTTTTCTGTTGTGTTCCATCTTTGCAGCCAGACAAAGAAAAGAGAAGCCCTCTATCTGACATGCAGCTCCAGCCCTCCTGTCTGCCACCTGTCCGAAATCCCTTCAAGGCCCTTTCCAAGATGGACAAGGACTCAGAGTGGAGAGGGAGGGAGAAGGAAAGAGATAAGACAGACAGTGAGGCAAGTCACAAGGTTGAAGGAAGAGAAGGTTATCAGAAAGAAAGTGTGGAGAGTGTTGGGGCACGAGTGGAAGAAGAGGAGAGAAAGAAGATGGATTCCCCGGATACTTACCAAAGGAAACCGCTTCCACCAGGCATGAAGATAAAGAAAAGAGTTTCAGATGAGGAGAGAAACGGTCCCAAAGCTAACGATGTGGAACATATGACGGATAAGATTGAAAACAGGACTGAAGAGAACCAAACTATCCAGAGTAAAATGGAAAATACTATTTCCACCTCCAGGGTCACTGCTTTTCCTCCTGAGAAAACGAATAAAACCTCACAGGATACTGCCAAAAACTTGCCACTGCAACCAACTACAGATGTGGTGAAACAATCTGACTCTACGGTGAAAGAGAGCACTTCTAAATCTGCACCCAGCAGCAGAGACTCTTCTAACACCAGTACCCCCACAAATAACCAACCGACACAGTCCGAGTCCAGGCAAACCAAAAATCACCAAGATGATGACGACGATGATGATGTGGTGTTGGTGTCAGTGAAACCTCCCACTCCTGTCTCTGCTGTACAAAAAACCCTGACCAGCTTCTCGGGGTTTCAGCCAGCGTCTAAGGTCAAAGGTCAACAGGAAGATCCCCAAAAGCTGCACAGTCTGCTCAGTGCTCAGCTTCAACAGAAAAAGGTGAGTGAAGGACCAACTGAGGAACACATGATTAGCTGTATTTGGTCTGACTTTGAAAGCTATAAATGTTGTGCCTGAGCAACTTCTTCAATGGATTCTTTTTTTTTTTTACCTATTCTTGTTACTTACATTTTTTCTAAAATCCGCTGATAATATCAACCATGCCGATGTGTCAGTTGGGCTTTAGAACATATCTGCCACAGGCCTGAGTCCTCTCTGCTGTAATCTGATGGAAATTGAGCACTATAGCAGCTACATGGAGAATATTTGTATTATTATTATCGTTATTATTATTATTGTTATTATTATTATTATTATTATTATTTAATGATAATAGAGACATAATGAAATCTCAGAATATTAATGTTTAAAATGTGAGTTATTTAAATGAACTAGTAAAAAATACAAGATATTTAGTTTTGCAGACCACAACTGCAGTTTGACTTTTTACCTTTAAATGACTTAAACAGAGGTTCACCTTTTTAATGTCCTATGTGTATTCATATTTATGTGTCATTTCCGTCTGTCCTTACCCCTTTTTCCTCCTGACAAGGCCACTCTGTCTGTGGTGAATGTGGCGGCTCTGCCAGATAAAGGGGAGAGGTTGAAGACTCAGGTCAAGGAGCTGGAGGACACATTGGAGTCTCTGCGCCTCACTGCTGCTTCTCATCCAGGTAACTCACCCACTGCACAGGAGTGCAGAAGATTTCCCCCTATTCCTGTTACAGCACATTTTAATCACAGATTCTTCCACTCAGCCTCTCACCTCAGCTCCTAATTATTCAGGTTGTTGTTAGTCAGTAATCAGGACTTAAAAAGGCATCAAACCCTGTTTTTAAATTTACAGCTTAAGAAAATCATGATTCAATTCGAACAAATTTTAAAGAATGAAATTTGAAAATTTCAGATCAATATATTATCAGTATGAATTAAAAAATGACTTGTCTTTTACATGCAGCAGTACAGGTAAAAGAAGCTATGCAGAAACAACTTAAATCCACTTCACAGTGTGGAGAGCAGTCAACTTTAAAGTGTGCACACTAACATGGTACCTGCCATAATCACCTTTCTCCCAGAGACCGAGGGTGAACATCGCAGCAATGATGTGAGACCAGGTAGCAGTCAGTTCAACCCATTCAGTCGACAGGGGGGCACCATCCTGCTCCCTGCCCCTCCGGCTCCAGGCCCCTCTCTGCACCAAGCCTCCAGCAGTTCCCTGGGGCTCCAGCTGAGCCAGGGCTACACCCAGATGTACGCAGGTAGGCTGATCAAGAGTTTTTGTTGAGAAATATCAGTTAATAATTTTTGAAGCCAAGAAACTGAATTTGAATCTGAATTGTTGCAGCTCTCATTTTCACCTTTGTGTTGTATCTGTACTATTTTCCTTTACATTTATGTAAAGTAATTTCAATTTGTTCTTTACCATTCCTACAAATACCCTAATCCTCACTCCTTCTTGTTTCCAGCTAACCCGCAGGCTCAGGCCTTTTATGGCGGCAGGATGACCAATGACCGTCTGCTGGCGGTGAAAAACGCCACCAGCGAGGCCATCGACCACCTTCACAAATCCATGGAATCCTGCCCCGACGCTGAGGCTGAAGTCCCAGACCCAAAGGGCATCAAGGTACTGCTATCCCCCGGGCTGCAGTCTGGTTTTTCACCAGTGCTTCACATAGATGATCTAATACCACTAATTAGATATCAGGGAATGATGCATCACCCCTGTCTACATACCTGTGTACTTTTTGTTTCCAAAATCTGGTGGAAAGAAGAGTCAAGGCTCTGACAGCAGCATTGTCCACATACTTTTGTCCATACTGTATTTGTAATTATGAAAATATATCATTGGTAGTATATAAATCGTTTTATGATTGGTCCTTTCTATTACTCTAATAACATTGTCCGCTTGTGATTGGCTGTTCAGGTGTCGCTCCTGGCTCATCAGAGGAGAGCTTTGGCCTGGCTGCTCTGGAGAGAAGGCCAGAATCCCTGTGGAGGAATTCTGGGTATGCTCACCATTTAATATTATTACCTTCACCATGGAGGTTAAGATCTCATTACATTTTGGCACTGATATGCACAAAGTGGTTTAAAATTACATTTTAAATTTTTATTTTATTTTATTGTTTTACATTTTAACCAGTTTTGTAGAGAATAATTCATGGGTCTTGATAATGTTTGGCCTCACTCTACCAAGTACCATTCCAGTTTTTATTGAAGAGGTTAAAATGAAGACTGTTACCACATCATGATGAAAACTGTGGGACAGAGATGGAATAATAAGTTGGTGTTACTTGTTCCTTTTCCCTTCTGAGTAAGAGATGACATATTTCTGTGGCAGTAGGTCAGTGAGGTGTGTTTGATGTGAGGGTCACAACAAAGACAACATATCACCAAAGTGCTTTGTCCACTTTATCAAGCAGTTGAATTATTCATTCCTTATCATTTCCTCCCTTTGTTTTTCTCGCTCCCCCTTTTTGGAATCAGCGGATGACATGGGTCTCGGAAAAACCCTGACCATGATTGCTCTCATACTTGCCAAGAAGATCAAGGCAAAAGAGGAAGAAGAAAAGAAGGAAGAGAAGAAACTGGAGAAATGGATCTCCAAAACTGGTAACGAGAACTCTTTCATTTGCTGAGGCAACATGAATTGTATATGTGTATTATTTAAATTAAGTAATACCTCTTATATTTTTTGCATTTGTTCATCATCCAGACTCCAGTCTTGTGGTTTCTAAAGGAACTCTGATCATCTGCCCTGCCTCTTTGATTCACCACTGGAAGAAGGAGATTGAGAGACATGTGAAGACGGGCAGGCTGAGTGTGTGTCTGTACCACGGTCCCAACAGAGAGAAAAGTGCCAAAGTGTGAGGGATAACACACACACACACACACACACACATACTATCTTTGCAGTTGCATACATTTTCCTTTTTGACAGTTTAGTATCTTTAGCATTATGCCTGTCAATTATGAATTCAAATGTGGCAGCTGAAGGACACAACAAAATCCTATTCTGAGAACAATAACATGGTACACATTATTTTTATGGGAGCAAACTACATTTTGTGAAAGTCCCTGGAGGTCACATATTACCCCCACACATAACTTTTGTGGATGTGCAGAGCCGATGCACCAATCCGGATACATCCTTCCAGTTCAAAAGATATTTAAAGTCAAACTGAGTTACGTGTTCTCTGTCCATCTCCTCAGGCTGGCAGACTACGATGTGGTGGTGACCACATACGGTTTGGTCTCTAAGGAGATTCCAGTCCAGAAGGAGGAGGCAGAAAAACCATCCAAGGATTCTGATGACGTGGTGAGTAATTATGATGTAAAGCCACAGTTCTGACTGCAGCTGTCCAACTTCAAAGCCATTTTGTTACCGATAATAATAATGCTGATAAAACTAAATCCTCAGACACATGTGTACTTCATCTTTTGAAATTTTTCCTCAGCCACTGCACTCGTCTCCTCTTCTGCGAGTGGCCTGGGCCCGTATGATACTTGATGAAGCCCACAACATCAAAAACCCAAAAGTGCAGACGTCCATGGCGGTGTGTCAGCTGAGGGCCAGCGCCCGCTGGGCAGTCACTGGTACACCCATCCAGAACAACCTGTTGGACATGTACTCACTGCTTAAGTAAGAAGAAAACACAGAGAACACAGATGTTTTAAAATGCCTTCTCAGTCGAAATGCTTTGTCTGCATGTTGGACACGTGCGGTTCTCTGCCGAGACTGCTTTGTTTAGATTCAAATTTTTTTCATATTTATGAATGAAAGGGGGCCACAAAGCAGTGCTATATATTTGCCCCAACATCCTTTAAAATCAATCTTTATGGGAGACTCCTAGATATTTAACAATCAACAAAGACAGGAGCAAAATCATCTCATATTATTGGTTGTGCTTACATTATTCATGACCCTGGAGGTTCTTTGGAACTGCTAACATAATGGTATTGTCGCTGTGGTCAAGTGAGGTCAAGATGGGGAATTAAAATGAGACAGTATTCATTCACTGTCCTTTCCTCAGGTTTCTGCGTTGTTCTCCGTTTGACGAGTACAAACTCTGGAAAGCTCAGGTCGACAACGGCTCTAACAGAGGCAGAGAGAGGCTGAACATCCTGACGAGGACTCTGCTGCTCCGAAGAACCAAAAACCAGATGGACTCCAAAGGAAAACCTCTGGTAGACACATACACGCACACACAGAGACACACTGGACTTGTCTTTATACTTTATATACTGGACTTGGCTCATTGTAAAGGCCACAACAATGTTTTTTGTTTTAATGTCAGTATCTGATTGTCGTTGCCTGCAGAGCCCAACAGAAATAATCACCATGTCTGGCTGCAGGGGGCGCTATTAATCAGTAAAAGTTGCAATAAGACAAGATAATCTTTTATCAGACCTCTGATCAGTCTGGGGAAGTTAGTGAAGTTACAGCAGCGAGGGTATAGTAAGCAATAAGACAATGATAAATAATAATCATGAATAATGATTGTTTCAGGTGTCTCTTCCTGATCGGACCTGCAAGGTGCATCGACTCAAACTGTCTAAGGATGAGCAGGCGGTGTATGATGTGGTCTTTGCCCAATCCAGGTAGAACACCTACTTGCCTTGATTTCTAATTCTTTATAAAAGTAACAAGAAAACATTTCCTCCTCTTCTGGATGTGTGTAAATACATAAAAAAAGAGCTGGAATGAGATTAAATCTTGTTGGATGCTGTGGATCGATCATTAAAAAAATGTTAGAATGTTAATTTCTTTCCTTTTTTTTTTTTTTAGATCCACTCTGCAGAACTACCTGAAGAGACATGAAGGAAATGATGTGAACAAGGGGAACACGCCCACTTCAAATCCTTTTGACAAAGGTGAGAGATCTGCTGGTTGTTTTATAGTCCTCAACTGAACTGACTGAGTGTGTGATGAATACTGCCCCTGGTGACATGTGTGATTAAGAGCTGTTCAGAGCTGGTATTGACATCTGTCCTGAGTGATCGGATCACAACTGTACAGTGCAAAGTTCAGGTTTGAACGCACACCGCTGTCTGTGGGTCTTCTCTCTCCTGTTTCTAGTAGGATTATTATAGTAAAAAGAGATAATGAACAAAACTCAATTCTGTGCTTCTTCTCATGGCAAAGCTGCATATTCAGGAGTTTTTACTTATCACAGCACATAATCATACAGAAAAAAAAATTATATTACTAAAAAATCAACATAGAGAAATGAGAATTTTATATTGGAGCTGAAAACAAATCTATAAAACTGTGGTGATTCAAAACTACATGTGTATGTGGGGCCCCTCTCTCCAGTTGCCCAAGAGTTTGGCATGTCACAGCCTGAAGCTACTGTGCCGAGCTCCCGGCAGGCGTCCAGCACCATCCACATCCTGTCCCTGCTGCTGCGCCTGCGACAGTGCTGCTGTCATCTGTCCCTCCTGAAGAAGGTATGCGCTCATACACACAAAGACACCAGGGTTTAAACAGGGTCTTATTCATTTGTATCAATTCTTCATTTCAATGTCTAAACATTACTAGACCTACGTTATATATTTTGTTGGCCTGTTTAGTTACCTTATCCAAAATGTTTCCAACAAAACCAGATATATCCTCATTTTTATTCAAGGTAACGTGACATTTAATTTTGTTTTTGCCTTTTATTTGCGTTCTATCCGGGTAAACATGGTTTTGCCCGTCTCTTCTGGGGCAAACAACGTATGACGAAGGAAAAACACACTGCTAGCCAGTTAGCCAGTTGGTTGTTTTTTCCTTCCTCTGTATTGGTCACTCGTAATGGATTATGATTCTTTATTACCGTTTGCTGTGTAACTTGAATAAAACTCATTACCTCCTTTATGAACATGATTTGTGCCTGAGTTGCGTCAGGTAGATTTTCATTGGCAATGGTGGTGAAGACAACAACTCCCATGATCCCATGCTGCTTCACGACATCATCAAATGTCGTCTTAATCATGTTAATGCTCATTTAACAGTGCTTCTGTGGCACTTTAAAAATGTGTTTGTTTTTGTTTTGTTCACTTTATCTTTGATTAATGGGAAGTGTAAGAAATTCTTTCCTTTTTTCACTTCCTCCCTCTGCTCAGACTCTCGACTCGGCGGAGCTGCAGGGTGACGGGATCGTCTTGTCTCTGGAGGAGCAGCTCAACGCTCTGTCACTCTCCTCGAACCCCTCGCCATCGGGCCCTGACCCCAAAGACACCGTGGCTCTTAATGGCACCCACTTCCCCTCGCAGCTGTTTGAGGACACCAGTGAGAGCACCAAGGTGGGTGACAGCTGTGCTCCTCAACCTCACATCACTATCATACTGAATGTGATCTGTGTGGGAGCTAAAATAATGATTATTTAAACGCATGTCCTGTGTTATTCTTTCTAATACACGAGTACCTGGAACTTGAATTTAGTACCATTTAGACCTCAGCTTGTTTTCCCGTATCGCTGCTGTTTTATAAAATGTTACTGTAACTACAAATTAACTTGTTCTTCAATCTCAATTTTCCAGATTGCTTCTATTGTCTCTGAGCTCGAGGCAATCAGGCAGAAGGGTGCTGATCAGAGAAGGTAGGAACAACTCTCAAGATCAACTCAGACTCATATCAGTCATATCTTTAATCTCTGTTTTCATTGACTTGTATCCTGCTCATTTCTGTCTATATTGAATCCTACCTCTTTAGTTGTAATCCACATGGTATCTTCTCCCCTCTTGTCATGTTTAGTGTCATCGTGTCCCAGTGGACCAGTATGCTGAGCATCGTAAAGGTTCATCTGCAGCAGATGGGCTTGAGATACGGCATCATCGACGGGTCTGTCAACCCCAAACGTCGCATGGACCTGGTGGAAGAATTCAACACAGACCCTAAGGGACCACAGGTGAATATCAGTCCCACAACTCTACCGTTTTTTTTTTAATACAGATATAAACACGACACAACAATCTAGTTTTTTTTATATTTTCTAATGCTTTGAAAAGTAATGAATCAGTTTACAAACATACAACGTTGATTTTCTCATTTGTGATTAAACTGTTTCAGTTTCACTGTCCGTCCATCTGTCTATAGATTCATATTTCTGGTTCTGTGCCCCAGGTGATGCTGATTTCTCTTTGTGCTGGAGGAGTTGGTCTCAATCTGATTGGAGGGAATCACCTCTTCCTCATGGACATGCACTGGTGAGACACACACTTGCACACACACGAATCCAAAAGTAAAGAAATCTGCTGCTCTGAAACCTCTACTCGTTGCTTTTCTTACATTCCACCTGAAAAGTGTGATATAAATAATACCTATCCTGAGAGTTATGATGATAAACATGCAGGTTGTTGAGGGTTTTACCAGTTTGATAGCACGACTTGGATGACTGAGAATCTTCATTGAAACAAAAATTGAATATCTTTTATGTGTTCACTATAACAATGGAGTCTTTAACCTCTGAACCCTGAATACTCTGACAGGAATCCAGCCTTGGAGGATCAGGCCTGTGACCGGATCTATAGAGTTGGACAAAGGAAAGATGTCACCATCCACAGGTAAATACAAAGAAGCAGTACATTCAGTGTGCGTGGATCCTATTTTAATTTGTATATCATGTTTTATTGTTGCAAAACGACAGTATTGAGACAATCATAAACTAAGGCAAATTACAAAATTGAATACAACAACAATGTACAGTAAAAGTTGCATAAAACGAAGATCACTTCAAAATTGGTAGACAGGAGTGGAACAACAAATCCACATGCTCATTATCAACGTTTCCTTAGGCCTGTTACTTAGACTGTAAATAAAAATGACCAGACACACAGACCCCGGGTCCCTAAGTGAAGCCAATGCGGAAGTGCCTGAAACCTGTACTCTCTCAAATAAGCAATCGTCTTTTGTTTCAGTCTCTAGTTTCAAGTCTTCTTCAATACAGCATGAGGTTAATTTTTTGAAAATTATGTTCCCATTTAGAGTCAAATAGATAAAAAAGCACCATTGGGGCATCATTGAAGACTGTGTGATTTAGAGCTAGTACCGTCCAATGAGTGCAGGTGAAGGTGGACGTGCATTTTCCTCGTGCTCTCAGTCAGTCTCTACACCCGCTCTTCCAAATATGGTTACTTGTGGTTTTAAATAAACACAGATGGCACTGGACAAAATACCAAACTCAAGATTTCAAAATGGCAGCTCACAAACCAATGGGTTACGTCACGGTGGTTTGACACTTGGTTTATCTGGTGTATTATTATTTTGTGCTTGTTGGTTAAAAAATACTTTTGTGTGAATTTGTTTTTTTGATAGGTTTGTGTGTGAAGATACAGTGGAGGAGAAGATTTCCACTCTGCAGGTGAAGAAGAAGGAGCTGGCCCAGAACGTGCTGTCGGGAACAGGAAGCACGTTCACCAAACTCTCCCTGGCTGATCTCAAAATCATTTTCGGTGTGTGAGGTATGAGAGAACTGAGGACGCCGTTCCACACTGTCAGACCTGCAGCTACCGCACCAGACTCCTGTTCACATATATCAAAAATTCAGGATAGAAATCTGATTTGAATTTTTTTTTTAATATATAATCTAATAAAGTTCAGGTGATAATTTGCCTAAATCTAAAATACAAGTGAGTTTATTTTACACAGTTTAATGTCAGATTTATTTGTGTTGTTTTTGACTGACCTCTCTCAGCTTGATCCAAAGCAGTGTTTATTCCTGCTTTACAAAACTTCATTGGGTTTAATTTGCCTTACTATTTTATTTCAATGTTTGAAATAATGTAAAGAGCTTTGAGTGGTCATCAAGACTAGAAAAGCGCTATATAAATACAAAACCATTTACCATTTTCTGTAAGTATTACACTATAATTTCAAAGCTGGGATTTAACTATATTTATTTTAACTGTTTCATTTGGCTTGAACTTGTCCTGAAACATCTTCATACTCTGTAACCTCACAGATGCTTTTCCTGCCCTGATCTTTTGTTCCCATTCATAATCGGTGACTTGATGAATATTTTACTTTTCATGAAGGTGTTTATAAAAGAGAAAATCTTGCTTATCTCAATAACATTCTCGATTACGAAACAGTTTCTTCTATCAGATACTGCTATGCTGATGTGGCTGTTTTGGTTTCTTAACACTACTGCTACAACTGCAAATACTTTTTACATGCATCTTGAAATATGGATTCTAAAGTCCTCATACAACTCCTATACACAACCACAGATGTGCATATTGTCAATGTGTGCAAAGGCCATAGACACTGGTTAGCAAGTCTTATTCTCCGTGTCTTTTGGTCTAGAATGATTCTGTGCAGCACTGCATTTATGTCCCATGCTACATTTAGTGTGACCAATACTTGAGGAATATTTCTAGATGTGTGTGTGTGTGTGTGTGTGTGTGTGTGTATACTGCTGTTTATTTTATTATGACACTGAAATGAGGACCCCCCCCCCCTGTTAAAAGCTCATTTGATTTCAGGCAGCTCACTCATCAGAGGGAAGCAGTCCTTTCTCATGTCACTTGATTGAGTTTATTAACTTTATGTATATTTTCATATGGTGTTTTGCTTGGACATTGTGATGTAAATAAATTCAGGTCATAGAGATTAATGTGTGTGTGTGTGTATGCGCTTAACAAAGTTATTTGCATTGTGAATTAAAATGGTCTATTCATTAAAAATGTTAGGAAGATATCTGGGGATAAATCTTGATTGTATATTAGAGAAGTCATAAATATTGATTTCCTGATATCTGAATATGAGTGTGGTGTTTATTCAAAATATTTGTTCATGCTGTTTCCACATTGCAGCCACACATTAATAATGACATCTATCTTTATGAGGGGGAAACTGACATTATGTGTGCAAAAAGAAAAACATGCATGAGAGCAACCCCTGCATTATACTTAATATCTATAAACATGTAATGTTTTCATCAGATTTCCTCCTTGACTTCTTGCTGCTCCACCATCTTTGCTTTGCTCGCTCTCAAACGTTTGCTGCGTCCAATCCAGAGGGAAGCCCTACCTCCATGCTGCCTTTATTAAACATCGTAATTTTGACTTCCAACGTCCAAAGTAACGACAAAGTAGAGTGATGAGTCAAAATGTTTGTAAACCTATGTATTCCTATCTGTATTTAGAGAAAAATTAGAAAACGAATATAAATTATATATTAATGAAAATATATATTGTTTGATATGTATATTTTATAATATGTTTGAGAAAACGTTTTTCTTTTGAAAATTGCATCACACGTTTTAATAATTTTTTGATATTTTCTTTCTTTATTAGTAAGAGAACAAACAAACAAAAGGCAATAACAAAAAAACCGAGATATTTGTTGATGTTATGGGTTTTAACAGCCTTTTGTGTTATTAGATTTATAGATCAGGTTTTATATTGTTCAATATAATTAAAGAAAATAACAAAACTATGATTTGTATAACTAAATTTACATTTGTGTTTTTTTTTTAATTGCCAATAGGTTTCAACATTTTAAAATAAAACTATGTATCTTCTTTTATTTTTAACAACATATCCTCCCATGATGAAGTGTTTGAAAACATCTTAGCAGAATCTTTTTGTGGTTTCTTTTCCTGGTTTCACAACAGTATTATTACAGAAACATTCTGGAAACGGACAATGACCGTGAGATGAAAAAAAACGAATAACGAGGTTAGGGCCGGTCCCTGAACGCAGCGCGGTGGGAGCGGGCGGTAGCTGCTCGTCGCTCGGGATCAACCCACCTCGCTGCGGCGCTGCCCGGGTACACTGGCGCCTCGCTGCCCCCTCCGACACACACCACTGACACGGTTTTAGCGGAAAATACACAGCACAGCCCCGCAGCCATGGCGTCCGAGGTGAAGGTGGAACCGGCGGACAGCGAACAGGACGAAGAGGAGGACGTGTACGAGGTGGAGCGGATCATTGACATGCGGCTGGAGGAGGTAGGAGTTACAGGCTAACGGCTAACGTAGCCTCCCGGTCAGTTGGGCAGACATGGCCGCTCTCACGCTCCAGCACGACACAGCCCGACGGTGTCCACACACTGTCCTCCATCAGAAGACACGTTGATAACTCGACCCAAACGCATTTCGATGCATGTACTCCCCAGGATGTCGTTTATTCATCAGCCCCTTTTGTTGTGTTAGCAGCTCGTCCATGTTTAGCACCGTTTTCCTGGTGTTGATGTCGGCTCCTGTCTCTCCTGCTGAGGCCAAGGACGGACGCTCTGCAAGCTTGCAAATATCACCCAGCTCTCGTTATTGTCCGCTAGCGCAGTGACTAAATCCCGGGGACGATGTTAGCATCATTTCTGCTTTAAAAGCAGCTGAAGGGGAAACAATGTGAATTTACTAACGCATGCTAATGTAGCCGCAGTATTTGAAGCTGCACGGATTCCACACCTGAGCTGTTTGGTTTCCTCGATTTTCTGTGCATGTGCAGAGAATTGTCATATTTCATAAAGCAATTTAAAGTTATGTTGCTTGCATGTTTTATTGGTTATTAGTACCGAGAGCATGTGTTTGCTACAACGTGGACCTTTCCCATTTGTAGTAGTTTGTAATGTCAGCTTTCATTAGGACTCCCAAACAGGGTTGGTATATATTGCAGTTTTAGTGTATAGTTGTATAAAATATTCAATTATTGTCGTGCCTTTCAGAATTTTTTTTTTAAATGTAATTTTACTCTATTAGTCCCATAATGAAATAAAAGTTTCAATATTACAGCAGCACGAGTCAAAAATAGGCATCAGTAAGTAAAGATAAGTGTAAGGATAATAATACTTAGGTGTAAGGAATATAAAACTAATATATACAGTGAAAAATATGTACAGTGAATGGATTGCACATGAACCATTGTATTGCACAGACAGAGTTAAAGCCCATAATGGGTGCATTCTAAACAAGGACAATGCACAAAATCATTAATCTCAAGATGAGAAGAGATGATTTAACCATCAGCTAATTTCCATCTGCAGTCCTTGGGCAGGTACACACTAAATCTAAAACACACCAAATACTAAAGCGGTTATTTACATACAACACAGACAAATCTACGAGTACACTTCAACATATACCAGCTCATTCAGTAGACTTGAGATATATATTGGTGTTGTACACGTGGTGTGGTTGTTTCTGATTGACTTCCAGTAATAACCATTATTTCTTCACTTGTTTTGTTTTTAAAGTCACAAGAGCAGTGTCCCACTTTCACACTTAAACATTAACTAGACTCTCGTGAAGGGATGTTTGTGTGAGTGGGTTGATGGAGGGGGTTGTTTTTCTTCGACAGCCAAGTTAAATTTTTACTCACTCTGTCTACATCAAGTGAGCAAATTAAAGAAGTTTTTTTTTTTTCCAAAGCTTTTTCAATCAAGTTAATTTAGAAGAATAGATGTAAAGAAGGGGGAGTTGCGCTGGAGAAACATGTGTATGACAAAGATAAAAGGGTTGCGTTTTCACTGCAACATTTGAAATGCAAAAAACACCACTCAGAGTTGTCTAATGTGGTATTCAACAGAATTTTATTGATCTCACTGTTAAATTAATCTTCTCCCACAGCAAGCTATTTCAAGACTGAAACATTTACCTTTGCTAAAAACAATATCTCCAGCTTCAGAGCAACTGTCACTGCATATTCAAAGTAGCATCACTCAACAAATAAAAAAAATAAAAAAGTTTAGACAAGTTACACCAGTAATGAATTACAAAGCAACCCTAGTGAGTCATTACCACTTTTTGGCCCTCACAGTATCTGTGAAGAAAATCTGAGGACAATGGAAGTGAGCTTTGTCTACTGCCAGCTCTCTAGCTAGATGCACTCAATCAAACAGTGTTTGTATGTTGGTGCATTGTAGCAAATATAAAAAAACTGACTAATATAATTCATGCAATCAGTAATGCCCAGAAAAATGTCCACCGTTCCCGATTCTACAATTACAAATTTGATCTAGTCTGTCAGCCATGTCTGCATATGTAACCACAATCTGGAAATGTATCCATCGTACCATCATACCTGAACTCCATGCTGTATCTTTTGTGTCTGTTTTCAGGGTGAAGTGCTCTACAGAGTCCGCTGGAAGAATTACTGCTCCGACGATGACACTTGGGAGCCAGAGGCTCATTTAGAGGACTGTCGAGAAGTCCTCTTAGCCTATAAGAAGGCCACGGTAGAAGCTAAGGCCAAGAAAGAAGCAGAAGCCAAGAAGAGCGTGGTAAGTCTAAGTGACATTCAGGTGTGTATATTAAGAATACTACGGACACTGTTTTCCAGTTCTCCCTCAGTTTTAAGAGGGAGATTTCATCTAAATGTCTTTTTATTTATTTAATCTTCATTTGCCTTAAGGAACTCTGCAAAAACACTTGGGCGCAGCACCTCAGCCTAACTATGGCAGGAAAAACTCGAAACAATACTATTGTAATTGTAGAACATTTACTGCATACACTTTTTAAATCTTACTCATTACCTGGTATTTTGATCACAGTTGTATAAATTGATTAACTCCACAATACAGAAGCTAAAAAGTTGTGCTCCAAGATGATAATTCATTCTGTATATATCTGCATTGGACCAAAATATTTACTTAGCTGAATTAAGTATTCCCCAGCCCCCAAAATATTTTGCTGTTTTTAAACAAATAATACTATTTGTCATTTAGTCAGTGTCTCTTTGCATAGCAATAAGATTGATCATTCATATTGTCCTTTTGAAATTAGAAACTTCCTTCAAAGAGCGACGTGTTTGATGCAGACTCAGAGAGTGACAGCGACAAAGACCGCCCGGTTCAGATGCCCATCAAGAAGAAGAAAAAGAAAAAGATCCGGGAAGAAGATGAATTGCCTATGAAAGACAAAAAGAAGAAGAAAGACAAACGAAAGGATGAGGTGAGGCCTCTGCCTGCTCCAGAGACAGAGGAAGAAGAAGAAGAGGCAGAGAGGGCCCCTACTCCAACTTCACCTTCCAAGGAGAAAAGGGCTGATTCAAAAAAGCGTCTGCTTGACTCTGAAGAGGATGACGATGAGCTTGTCCCCTCCAAAAAACACAAGAAGGAAAAGGGAAAAGACGGAGTAAAGCACAAGAAAGAAAAAGTAGAGGAGGGGAAGAAAAAGAAAGCGAAGAAGGATCGAAAGATTGAAACCTCTGACGAGGAGGCAGCTGCTCCTCTGGAAGATGACCTGAGTGATGGCCCATCAGAGTCCCAACTGGACGACAATACATCAAGAGAGAATGTAACGAAGTCGGCTGAAAAGTTACGTTTGGACGACAAGTCGAAACTGAAGAAGGGAAAGTGGGAAGTAAAGCTTCAGGGCATAAAGGACCTTGTCCATGACAAAAAGAGCAAAAAGCCAGACGGCGTTCTGAAAGAGAGCAGCCTCCAAAAACTGAAGGGCCTCACCTCAAAAAGCAAGGAGGACAATGCCCCACACTCCGACTCAAGTGATAGCTCCACCCTGCATAAGAAAGTGAAAACCAAAGGGCAGGAGAGCACGTCTGCGACACTTAAAGCCCAGTCTTCCTCCACATCGTCGTCGTCCTCATCTTCTGTTTCATTAGCCGCCAGCACCAAGGTCAAGGAGGACGATGTGGCTAAAGAGGAGTTGTTGGTACAGAAGGACCCCACAGGCTCCACTAACCTGTTTGAGAAGTTCCTGTTAAACTGTGAGGCCAAGGATCGTGCCCCTCGCCGGCAGCCATCTCATCAGCCTCCTGTAGAGAAGAACAGTGTCAAACTAACAAAGGTACAGTATTAGTAGTATGGATGTTTTTCATGAATATCTCTGAGTTGTTAACAGTAACCGGATGCTCCTCATTTGACTTTTTAGCTGTAGTTGGAGATTTACATGCACAAACATGCTTTTTAGTTCATTCAGTTTATATTGTTTATAAAATACATAAAACATTTAAACCTTATTACAACCTATCAATCGTCATTTTGTTGTCTAAGATATGGGGTTGTGTACAGAACCTGCAAACGGCGCTGAGCTGCTCTGATAAACAGTGATCAGCAGCGTACTAACAAGCTTCTACATCTTTTCACAAAACCACCTTTTTTTACTAGACCTAAAACTAATGACTACATAGTGTAGCTCTGTAAGGTTTACAACACCCGTCACTACCAGTTTATAGTTAATAAGCTGTAATAATTGTCCTAAGCTAGGATTTTATGATTATGTTAGACTAAAGACTACAACTAGCTTCAGAATAAAACACATGCAAGAAGCGTCAAAGTATCAGTAGTAACTGAACTCACGTTACCTTACTGCTGAAAACGGACAGAGTGGCACATGGAAATTTACAAAATGTGGGTTGATGACATCTGGCAGATCCCCAAGGTCACAGTAAACTGCATCACTAGTCTAAATTTATAAAGAACGTATGCAAATAATCAAAATAAGGTTGTAATGACATTTTTACTGTATCATAACAGTCTCAGAAAAAAACAATGTCCTACTCAGTGGACGTCCTCTGAACTGCTACAGTTATGATGTGAACTGAAAATATTTTTACATTTCTGTGTTAGCCATACATTTTTTTTTTTTATATCAACATTGGCCATCACTAACTGCTCTTTTATTTTTCTGTTTCAAATGAGTTAATAATCAATCATTGTCGAGCTGCGTGCAGCGCATGGATTGGTTCCAGAATAACCATGACATGATTCAAGTTGTGAACCTCTCTGGGAAAAAAACAAGTTGGTCACAATGCTGTTCTTTTTTCTTCTTTGTCAACATTAGCTACTAGGAAAACTGGAGAAGATCACCAAGCCAAGCAAAGAGTCTCCAGCTCAGAAACCAGATGCTGAGAAGACAGAGAGGACTAAGCAATCAGATGGTATGCACAACACTCATAGGGGGAAAAAACCTTTAAAAATCATAAGTTATGGATGTTGGTCATAGTCGCATCAATCCAAACTGACTGCTGTTAATGTAACACCAGGTGAGAAAAAGGCAAATACATAAATGCAAGAGGTAAAACCAGGAGGAAAAAGTTAAGATGTATTTACACTTTTAGCCTGTACTGCAGTTAGCCCTAACATTTAGAGTTGATGTTAGTGATGTTTTATCATAGTTATAAAAGATTATATTCAGTCTCCCATATTAAGTACTATTTCATAACAAGCTGTCTATACACTTCTGTATTTTGACAGAGAAGTGTAAAATCAGTCACGTTTGTTTAAATGTTTAATGGATCTTCAATTTAAGCCATTATGATTGTGTAATGTTAAGATGTGGAGTCATTAAAAATGATTAGAGGCATGTGAAATTAAGCTAGTAGTATGGATCTTTTTTGTTGTATAACTACCTAATAAACATGGCAGATAAGTAACCGGTTATAACTACCTGGAATATGGAATGACAATCTGGGAAAATAAAAGAGGCTAATGTCGTCTATAGGTTTGATTGTCAGCTTTGCTCTTTATGTGACATCCATAACAATATATGATGACTCGTCTACTCCCCTTTAGGGTCCAAACCAAGCCAGAGTTATGGCTTCAACCTGGACAGCGATGAGAGGGAAGGAGAAGAAAGTACTGCAAAGCCGAGGATAGGGGAGGATTCTCGGGAGCGGAAGGATAGGCCAGAGGAGCCACAACGGCCTAGTTGGGAAAGGAGATCTTCAACAGATGAGAAGAGGAAGAGGAGAGAGGACAGTGAGCCGAGACGCCTCGTGACTGATGACCATAAGGACTCCCAGGAGCCGCCAGAAGGTGCTGAAAAATATGTTGCATAGTCTGGTGCCCACTGAGCACATGCTGAACGTAAACACTACCCCAATAGGTCCAACTTTGTTTCATGAGTAATTATACGGTTACCTCCTCACTGTCAATTTTTGACCTTCATAATATGTAACTTTTACATTGCACATAAAAAATTACGTGTGCAAAATGTTCAGAGAGAGTAGGAGGTGAAGGAGATTCATTACACAGGGTTCCAGACTGTAGACTAAGAAAGCATCTCTCTGCATTGTGTGTGATGTACAGACAAGGGCCAAGCCACACTAAGTCTTGGAATGGACCTCAATCTGGACTGGATGACTCTGGATGACTTCCAGAAACATCTAAATGGAGAGGATGAGATCCTGTCAGGTCCACCATTAACACCCAGTAAGTGTTTCCATATCATCTGTGACAATAAGTTGTCTGCCATCTTGTAGCTCAACTTCATATTTGGATAAATATGTTATGTTTTGGCCCTTGGTGCTAAACTATACAAAGTAATGTATAGAAGAATAGTGAGCATGAGTGAAGGGGGCAGCGCTGTGCATCTCACAACACTCACCATAGCGGGGCATTTTAAATATTAAGCAATATTGTCATGACATTTGTGTATATATGTAACTGGAAAATTTTGGCTATAAGCCCTTGACAGCATTTTTACCTGGGCAAAACACAATTCCAACACCAAGCAACTTAAACGGCATTTGGTAAAACATAGAAAATACATGCACACTATGCATGCCCACAAAGCTAGCCCCGACAGTCATGCTACTTCATGCTATATATATAAATACATACAGCATATGTCTTATTACACAGCGACTAAACCTCACTGATCCAGCAGCCAACTACTCCCACAGCCGAAGAAGAGCAAAAATAAAGTTGACTTTTGCCAAATACATAAATTATGTCTTATAATCTTCAATGTCTTTGTGTCACTTAGAAATGAGGCCCGACAATTTCAGCCCATTTTTAGTTTTTGGGTTAAGACACCCATTTACTACAGGAAGTGCCAGGTCCCTCTATGCCTTACGTCAACAAAGAACTGCTTCCTACAGAGGCACAACACAGATTAAAATGCAAAGTGTATACAGTTATTTAAAGCTTTTTCCAATATGTTTTTTGGTTTGGTTTTATTTAATTGGGGTCAAACTTAGTTAGAAATCTCAAATGGTGCCAAAGTGCCCAATCTGGACATTCTGAGTAAATTTGTCTCTTCTAAAACCTCTAACTTTGCTCAAGGTTTTGGCCTCCAACTGCTTGATTACATATGGGATATTCGGTCTAAAAGTCAAAACGTTTGTTAGGCAGAAATTAAATCTTTAATTTAGCTTATGTTGTGATCCATCTTCCTTTACCTAACATTGTGAACACACAAACGTGACTTGCGCACATGAGTCCCAGTCATGCTGCCACAGAGCGCTGGTGGCCTGTTAATTATAGGTCCAGACGACAGGCTATGGTCCAGACCCAATATTCTGGACATTTTTGGAGTTCATGTCTTAAAAACAGCTAATGCTAACAGCTGCATTAGCACTATGTTGTCATTAAAACTAAACAATACTGTACATACATTGTCTGCATGTGAGAATTGATGTCCTGTTTTGAAAGTTGTTATCCTGCGGACCTGCATAGATGGGAGCAGGGTATTGTTTTCACCCCTATCTGTGTGATGATAGCATACTGTGCACATGTTCAGAGGGCATTATAAAAATATAAAATGTTAGCATTGCCTGATTGTGGAATATATAATCACATTACAAGCTTTTCTTTAATGTTGTGTCCAAAATATGCCCACACTCTTTAATTGTTTGTTTTGGTATTATAAAAGGAACATTTTAAATGCGTTTTTTATTGTATCTTAAATATGTTTTAATTGCAAGATCACTAATGTGTACTTTCATTTAAAGTACTTAAACTTTGTTTGGCTCTGCTTTGTTCTTATCAGGTGAGCTGCGGGATGCTGTGAAATGTGGAGATTACATGGCTGTGAAATTGGCACTTAATTCCAAGGAGGACTACAATCTAGACCAAGAGGTATGTACCCTTGTAATGTCAACATTTTTTGTTTTAGTAAATTTTAGTAAATTTTTTTTTTTTATTTAACTTAATTTTTATCCTATATTTTATTTAGTTTAATGTTTATTTTTAATTGACCTGTAACTCTAGGCCTTGTAACCCTCCATTTCCAAGACAAAAATAAATTTTGCAGCTTGCACCTTGGTTGCCCCAAAGTGTATGTGTGGGAGTAGTTGTGTGAATGGCTTTGAACAAAGGGATTTATTTTTCTTTCTTTTATGGTTAAGCAGTATAACATGATGCTGTGTTTACAAAGGTTTAACAAGTGTCTGACCAGGTCCTCTGCATCACTAATACAAAACTGACACTGCGTTAAAAATTCACTTAATTTTCCAGATGGAGAAGCAACAAAGAGTCTTAAAAAAACAAAACTCTACTGTTTTTGTCTCATAAAGCATATTTTAGCTATTTCAAGCAAAGTTGCTTGAAGATAAAAAAAATTGTTGACACACATACATAATCTTTTTTTTTAATTATTTTTACTTTATAATTTTGGGACTTCAGAAAGTCTTTTCAGAACCCTTCCAACAAAATTGCAAGGTAACATTTGGACATTTAGCTCATGGGCAACATAACAAAGCTGTAATAACTCAAGCACGTGCATTCAAAGGATCTTTATCCATACATCATTTGTAAATGAAAAGGGTTTTTTCCACAACTGTGCACCAAGGAATCTGTTTCCTCAAGATCTACACTGAGACTTTCCTGTGTCATATCTGCCAATAATTCATCACCTCAAGATTTTTTTCACATCTCCAAAGAACAATCGCTTTTGCAACAAACCCAGGTAAGAGTATAACCTTAAATTCCTTTTACTAGTATTATAGATATAAATATATATCAGTTCAGCAGTTTTGTTATTGTGTAATTGTTTTACAAGGAAGAAATTGAAGTACAGCTATTGTTTGTTTTTTGTGTTATGAAGCAGAATCAACTTTCCCGCAAAAAGTAGATACTTAGTATGCGTTAAAGGACAATTAAGCTCATATGAGATCTTACTGAATTTCTCTGTTGTCCTATGCATTAAGTTATGTTTAGTTTTTATTCCGTCAAACATATTCCCATGGGATATACCTTATCAATACAATGTTGATGGGGCTGATTGAATACATTTAGTTATATACCATAATTGTAGTTTTGATGACTTTAAACAGTGAGTGAGCCATCTTTGTGTTAACTGGCATTGTTTATATCAATGTTGATAGTCTGACAAATTCAGTCACATGTGGGTCAAACTACAAAATGAAACCCTCGGCTGTTGTCTCACTAGTATGCTTTGCATGCCAGCCACTGTGCCACCATTGTTCTGATGTTTAAAATGGCTCTGTAATGTAGTTTGATTTTACATTGGTAGCTTGTACACTGTCAATATTTCAAATGTATTAAAATGTGTGCACATTAGAGACGTTGTCATTGTCTTGTCTTGCAGTGAACAAACCAATGGAAGAGGACATTGAAAATATGAAGTACCAGGACAAGATGAACCCCTTCAAGCAGGTACATACTGAATATGCTTTAGAACATATATCCTCATCATAATCATAGTACCTAATTTGTGCCTTGCAGCATGCACCAGCAGCTATTATATTTAGTATGTTTTTGTCTTTTATCTTACCACCTAAGAATAGATTTTATAAAAACGTTGATATTATGTTAATGGTTGAACACCATTAATGGGTTTCCCATGTTTTGTATCAGTCTCCGGCCTGATCCTGGACTCTTTCTTTTCAGCCACATTGAAGATGTTGTGCTAAATCACCAGTTTAATAGATTTTACTGTAAAATTATTGCTATGCTAAGCATATTCTTGTATATATATATATAACGTCCAAAGTAACATTACTTGTTTTATTGCAAACCATGAATGTAGGTCTAGTGTCAGTGCATATTCTGTTCCCTCCATGTAGCATTTCATCCAACACCCCATGACTACATTTACTTGGTTAGACATTTACAATGTCAAAACACTGCTTGATCCAATAAAGCCATTAACTGTTCTCGAATGGGTCACATGTGGTTTTTGTACTGGAGATTTGTGAGGTATCAGGGCTTTTTTTCCCTTTTGTCTGCGTTTGGCTAAAAAGTGATGTGTGGCCATCACGTTGACTTTTGTTTGAATGAGCCTGGATCTTGGTGGGGCATTTCCAAGGTGTTTATACGTGAAACAGCTGTTGAAAAGTGTGCAAGGGATTTTGACAAGGCAACGCCAAAAAATATTTTCTTGACTTATCACCACCTTAAAAAATTACTTCCAAACTAAATTTTAGTTTTTGTTTCCCTCCCCACTTTTATTTTCCAATGAATGTGTGTTTTAAGTTCACTTTATCAAATTATTCATAGGGTCTGATTTGGTGATGAGTCTTACATATACTTGTTCTTTTACAGGCATGTACAATTGGTGAGAAGAGGTCATTTGAAGGAGAGAGGAGCTTGATTGAAGAGAGAAGTACGAATGATGCTCTTAGGTTGACTGCTAACCTTGACAGTGCAAGAAATGAAGAGGGTTCTCCAAGCATTAAAGAGAACATACTACAAGTTTTGGATTGTCCAAAAGATGTCGAAGAAATGTTATGCAGCCCAGCCTTTACAAACACAGAGCAAGTGACAATGAGGGAACATGAAAACATCCTAAAAGGTGGGAACGATATAACTGAGTTCAAAAATAATGATTGTGATTCAATCATTGAGCAGAAAAGTGACGTAAAGAAAGACCAGAGGCAAGCAGAAGAAGATGAGATGTTTGATGACACGAAAGGTGGTTCATCAAATGAAATGAGTTTGGATGCGGTATGGATGCTGACAAGGGATGATGAAAAAACAGTAATAAAGGACATAGCTGACAAACAATGGTCCCCTCAGGAAGCAAATGACTCAAATGATGAGGCAGAGGATGTGGTGGCAGGTCAGTCCGATTGTACAGATCAAGCTCAATCTGAGATGGACACAAAGGAGATTGTAAAAAGGCGATCACGGCGCTGTGGGAAAACTTGGGAGAAGAAAGAACCAACACGATCAAGTCTAAGGACCTGTAAGAAAGTGCTTGGAGCAACACCTTGCACTGTAGAGGAGAAAAAAGAGCCATCGAAGAAGCATTTCTGTTTATATTGCAAAATGGCTTACACCCAACTCGCAAAGCATTTGGAGAAGAAGCATGCTGAGGAAACAGATGTTGCCCACGCAATACACTTTCCCAAAGGTTCCAAAGTGAGGCAGACTTTGCTTGACCAAATTCGCAATAAAGGAGATTATGAGCATAATTGCCATGTTGTCAAAAGTGGCGAAGGGGAAATCTTGTCCAAGAAACAGGTGAAAAATCCCACCATATCTGTTCGTGACTTCCTGCCCTGCCAGCACTGCTTTGCTTTTTACCGCAAAACTGATTTATGGAGACATGAGCGGTCATGTAAGGCCAGAAAAGGAGATCAGAAATCCTCTGACAGGACAAATAAAGTCACCAGTACTGCCCCTCAGCTGCTTCCAATGTCAGAGTTCTTAATTGGAGGCTGCGAGGAAATCATCCATATCATGCATCAAGATGACATCTCAAGGCATATAAGAAATGACCCACTTATTTGTAAATATGGCAATGCATTGTCTGTTAAGTATGAACATGACAAGTCTCAGTTTGCGTATATTGCACAAAAGATGAGGGAACTGGGTAGATTTGTGCTAGCTGTAAATGAGCTTGACAACAGTGTGAGGTATTTGCATGAATTATGTCTACCATCCAAATTCGCATTGGCAGTTGAAGGGGCCAAAAGAGCTAGTGGTTTTGATCCCAGTTCCAGTAAGTTCAAAACGGTCTCCCTTGTATCAAAAATCGGCTACTCTTTGAAAAGAGCTGCAGAAATAGCTTTTGGGGAAAGTCGCATGACAGAGGACAGTGACACTGAAAGTGAAGTGAAAAAGTTCATACAGCTTCTTGATACAAAATGGAGTGAGTGTTTTTCTCGCAAAGCTCTTGCATTGTCTTTAAAACAAGACGTGAAAAAAGTTGAAGTGGACAAATCAACTGTGACAGAAGATTTAATGAAACTACATAGGTTTATCGCTGGGGAGGAAGATGAAGCCAGGGAGGAGCTGAAAGAAAGTCCTTCTATGTCAACATGGAAAAAGCTCAGTGAGGCCACTCTGGCAGATGTTTGTCTGTTCAACAGAGGAAGGGTAGGGAATATTGGTAGAATGCTTTTGCAAACTTACACTTGCAAAAAGAGTACTGGAACATTTCTGCCCTCTGCTGATCAGATAAGGAAAAGCACAAAATTGGAGTTGGACCTAGGTGCCTTTTTTACAAGGTTGGAACTAGAAGGTCAGTATGGAAGAAACATGCTGGTTCTGTTAACAGAAAGGATGGTTTTGTCAATTGACTTGCTCATTGAAAATCGACACCAAGCAGGTGTGTCAAAAACAAATCCATACCTGTTTGCCAGGACTGAAGGTCCGTCCTTCATCAGAGGATTGGACTGTTTTCGGAGGGCTGCGGTGGAATGTGGAGTTAGAAACCCAGAGGCACTTCTGTCCTCATCATTAAGAGAGCAAATTGCCAGCTGCTGGCAGCTAATGAGCCTGAATGAACATGAATTGGACCAAGTTGCCAAGCTGGTGGGAAAGAGCAGCGAGGAGTGTTACATGCTCTCAAGAAATGCATTGCAGCTGGAGGAAGTGAGCAAACAACTGCTCAAGATGGATCGCACACTGCCATCCACAAGTCCACCTACCACTACAAGAGATGGTGAGTGATGTTTGCTTTTCTGCTTTGTGTCCTTTGATACCAAAAGTTGTTTTGTATATAGTCTTGTTCTTGTTCTCAGACTTAAAACTGAGTCAAAGTCCTCAGATGACATTTTCTCATTCATCATGCAATAATAGATGATCAAACAATTTTTTGTTTCATCCCAGTTCATTCTTGATAGTTTTTACGTTTTCCACATTCCACAAGAAAGAATTGTCAAGCTATGTAGTTAACATAGTTCTGTAATTTTAAGTTAAGAAACTATGGCATTATTAATTGAATCAGGATCTTCTATCTCTAATACAACCATGGCTCTTTGCATTTAGGAACCTCATCAAAGCCAGCTTTAAAGAGAAGACCTTGGAGCGAGGAGGAGCAAGCTGCAGTGAAGCGATACTTAAGTGATTTTATCACAACAATGAAGGTTCCAGGCAAAAAACAATGCAATGCTTGCATAGCTGCTGAACCAGATCTTCGTGGAAGATCTTGGACAGACGTCAAAAACTATGTACACAACACACTACAGACAGTCCGCAGGAGAAATAACCAGCAGAAGTCTGAAGGGAACGTTAACATTTTGAATCCAAAGAGTCCTAAAGCTGGAGGCCAAACCACAAAGAACGATTTGGAAGATGCAAATGTTGTCTGTACAATGACAACAGTGCACCCAGATCACTTGACAGGAAGTTCAGACTATTGTATGACGATGGCTCCACCAATAAACTTGAGAGAATCATCCACACCATTCCCCCAAGAGATGATTTCAACTTATGCATCCTTTAGTTCCACTACTACAAACATGGTCCATACAAGTCAATCGTTGATGTCAACCTTCACACCATTGAATGCTACTGATACACAAGTAGTTCCCACATTTACGCCACTCAACACTACAAATGTACTTATCTCTCCTGCATACACTTCAGAGAACAACCACATTCTTCCACTATCTTCATATACACAGAATGCAGCAATTTTGCAACCCTCTTCTGTGTACTCCATACATGACACTACAAGTTCAGCAATGATTCCTACTTTTAGTCCGCTAAATGCTCCAAGTACCTCAATGGTCCCTACGTTCACATCATTAAATACCTCAAGCCCACCTATGATTCCTGTTTATTCCCCACTCGATGACAGTAGTCCTATTGTTTCTTCCTTCACACCTCTGAACCATTCAGGTACACCATCTTACCCCACAGACCCACCTAGGGCCCCTACAACTGCACAGGTTGTACCAACAATTCTTGGACACACTGTTCTCGATACAGCACCAGTGGTACAGGAAGGTGCACCCATGTCTACTACAGTAAGACAAACCAATACTGGTGAGAAACCTCAAAAGAGAAACAAGAGGTTGTGGAGCGAGGAGGAACAGGCAGCAGTGAGGCGTCAGTTTGGAGACTTCTGTAAACTGGTCAAAGTGCCAGGCAAAAAGGATTGCGATGCATGTTTAGCTGCTGAACCTGCCTTGAACAGCAGGACATGGAGGGAAGTTAAATATTTTGTACATAACTCAATTCAGTCGATGAAAAGAAGAGGGCATGCTGTTGCCTCCAAGCAAAGTGGAGGACAAGAACCAGAGACTCATAATTTGAACGCAGATTGGGATGGTCCTGTTTATCTGTCCCTGTAACTTTTTGTAACGGACATGCTACAAAACAATTGGTGATCTGTGACACTTTGGAGTTATACGAGCACTGTGGCTTTAACCTCATATGGGGCTTAACATTTGAGCAGATGTGGATTGTTGTAAAAAAAATGTCATGTCAGTGAACCTCGAACCTTTCCAGACTGTCCTGCCATTCTTTAAACCACACCTTTGGAAAAAGAACAAGATTTTGGTGGACTGTTGCATGAATATACACTAAATGGGTGGAATTAAGGACATTTGTATCGTACCTTTGGCTCAGAAAAAAAGCTAATATTATTGTTTGATATGTTCAGATTGCCTATACATATGTAACACAGTCAATTATATAACGGTGTCAATTTGTCAGTTCATCACAGGTTATCATTAGGACGTGTTCTAATTTAGAGATTGGATCATTTAGTGAATGGTAATCTAATTTTGCCAGGATTTGCAACCTGCCGCCTGTACAAGTAGCCACTGTTGCACCTGATCACACATTTCAAACGATGATAATCATGAAAACAGTGACAGCAACCAGGGCCTTTCTCACCCTGCACTGAGCAAAGCTGGTCTCAGTGAGTACACTCCCAGAGGAATTTCTACCCTTGTTTACTTTAAAACTTAACATACACATCAATCTCTCTGCCCTCACTAAGTAGAATTTGGGTGAATTACGATGATCAAAACCTACCAGCACAGTTTTGCAGCCAATCCCTCCAAAACCATAGATGTGTGTTGACTTGCTTTCCTGAATGCCTGATCCAAGTGTACTATATTCTTGCTTTAGCCAGTAGCCTATATTGTAGATGGCCCCTGATAGCCTGCAGCAGTAATGACATACTTTCCTTGTGGATGTTAGTGAATTAGGAGCTCAGTGTTTATACCTCGCACTTAAATATTACAGTTTTCTGAGGATCCTGTTGATAAATGTTTCCATTTTTATTTTTTGTTCATGTTTATTAGATTATAAGCTACAAATAAGTTTGGTTTTATTTTTGTATTGCTATACAGTAACTGTATAGAACATGTTAGTACTTATTGATGTTTGATGTACTCTAATTTAAGATAATACACTACATTGGTCTATTTTGTTTTACATTCTTTTAATCTTTTATTATTTGTATGTTTGTGACATTAATATCCAGTTGCCATGATCAGATTGCCTTATTTTGATTATTTGCTGGATTACACTTTTTGTATTAATGTTGATTGCATCTAGCACACAATATCAATAATTGTTTTAAGGGTTAAAAAATGCGAACCACCATATTTGGTAAACTTGCATTTAAAGATTGTTTTTACAGAAGTGAAGCAGCATTACAATTCCAAAATTTAAGAATGAAAACTAGATAAAAATGAAAATGTTATTTTGTTATTGCAAAAGTTAAATCACATTTTCAGATAAAAAAAATGTTTGATATAAATTGGTCAAATCACACATGCGACAGAACAGAAGGTAACTAAATTCATATTTTACTAGTTTTTTATCTTAAACTAAAAAAGCAGTTTAATAATTCAAAACAAACTGCACAATTAATTTTATGTGGAACTTAGATTATATATTATACCTTACAAACCTTGTTGAAGGTTAAAAACAAAATATAGCAGAGGTACAACCTGCATTTACTAAAAGTAGATGGGTGCTTTGTTTTAGTCTCCTTTCAGTTTCCAAAATTGGCCATTGCAGTGTTATTTTCAAGCAGAGCTGTTGTTCAGTTAGGCCAGTTGACTTTGTAGTTTCTTTTGTTAGGACACAAAAAAGGAATATTCATCTTAGTGATCAAAATGAGCAGGCAGCACTGCTGCCATTTGTCAAGGACGAAGGTTTTTGTGTTATCCTCAGTAGCAGCTATAGAGTAAACAATGTCCACACTTTTCATGCTAAATGCATTAATGCAGACACTGGTCAGTGAACTGATCACCAATGGCAAACAGGTTTTTCCTGTGTCATGACAGGAATATATCAGTATTGCAGATTATACATCACTTAAAGTTGCAGTCCAGATACATTTGTGTTTGGAAAATGATTCTGTTGAAGGTCACCAGTGCTGTTTGATGTTGCAAAGCAAGGTTTTGCTTTTCTTTTATAGCAGATATCTTCTTTTTTTTTTATTACTGTTGTATACAGAGTGCGTATTACTCTTCATCCTGCTGTAACTATGTTGCCTCAGTTAATCCTTCTTATCAAGTATTGTAAGGAACTTCTGCTTGGACAATAAAATGTTCCTTGGCTTAAAATTTCAAGTTTTTCATATGAAAGAGACAATTTGATCTCATTCCCCAGACTTTTTGGAATATGAAAGCATAAGTTTAGTAGATTTTATTTGCAAATATAGTATTGATTTGACTAAAGAGTCTGCCGTGTTGCTAGCAGCTCTCAGAATGTGGTTAAAAATACAAATGACTGCAGGCCAGCATTGCATGTTTAGCATGTATGTTCAGCATTTTAGTTTTGCTATTTATTAAAATCAATATGTGGCACTCACTGTTGATACTTAGCAAGCTGCCACAAATAAATCAACATATGGAAAATACTGAAAAGTTCCAATGTATTTTTGGGTCATTGTAAAATTGTAGTAGGCCAGAGGACATTAGACATCAGTCCCTCAATGTGGCCAAGGACACATGCTGTGACACTGCTCAAATGATGTGGCCACATGCATCCCAGATCACTTCTTACAGCTGTCCACTTGTGATCAGATCACCCAAGATGGATGTTAATGTCGGATCTGTGATAAACTGACCACCTGTCCGAGCTGTGCCTTCCTCTGGCCTGATTTCAGCATTTTTTGGTACCAGTCCCCCTCAACCCTGCAGAGGATTATTTAGATAATTGGTTGGATGCAAAATACAAAACAATCGGAATAGCACTTATGTTGGGGGCAATCCTCCACAGACCTGGAATTTTGTGCACAGTTCATTAACACCCTTTATGCACCTTTAGTATCTCCAGCACATTGTGTCACACGTGTTCCAGCATAGGAACTAATGGAAAAATACTGAAATACATTAAATTCAGCATTTGTCCAGAATCCTTAACTCGTCCAGAAGCTGATTAACTAAAGACGGAATACATTTGTAGAAGAGTATTTACAGCCTTCTACCTTGTTACTGATGGACTTTGCAAAACCCTAGAACCTGCATTATTGTGAATAAATTTGTTTCTTCAGCCTCGTGCAAGAAAACTGCTCAGCAGGGTGTTGTAGCTTTAAAGATGCTCTAGTTGATACATACAAAATAACATGTACATTTTGTTGGCCGTTGTAGAAGGAAAGTCTCATCACAAAGTTAACACTGAGGCCTCTGTCTGAGAACCAGATGTCAGTGTGATCACAGAAAAGCTTCACTATGTCTTCTGATGCCCAAAAAGAATTAAATAACCCTTTTGATTACATTTTTAATGTTAATTTTCAGGGATTCCTTCTCCAACAATCCACAGCAGCAAAATGAGAAGCTGACCATGTTATCGCCTTCATCTGTGACACTGGAGCTTTTCATTTGTGTGTTTGTCCACAGGACGTCAGTGGTATGTCCCTGAGCATGCTGGCAGCAGCGGGGGGGCAGGACGACATCCTCAGGTTGCTGATAAAGAAGGGGGTGAGGGTGAACGGACGACAGAAGAACGGCACTACAGCCCTAATGCACGCTGCTGAAAAGGTAAGTTGAGAAGAGAGGGGGGTCCTCACCTGTACTGTAGTTTTTGTACAATACATTTCACCTAGAATTCCCACAGACGTCATGAATAAAACCAAATCTATCAACAAATAAAACATGTGAGATGTTTAACATTAATTTATGGCTAGTGTATAGTAGAATAGTCTAAATTGAATCACGGGCACAAATTATGCTTCTCCTTAATTAAGCTAAATTTATATTAATATGTGTAAGAATTTATATTTCTTTTAAATGTGAAGACTAATAAGAATGTTGTGTAAATATTCCTTTAGAATCAAAGACAGTTTTACCGCACTACAAGTAAAGCTGTGTATTGCTCTGCACTTGGAAAAGGACAAATTTTAATGGATTAAAACTATTTAATCTAAAACACAGTGATGTTGGGAATCTCCTGAATCAAGTATTGGATCAAGTTTGTATTAACCACCTATTTTCTGTGGGGGGTTCTCACACCTTTAATTTTGTGTCCGTCCTTTGTCAGAATTTCCTGACCACTGTTGCTATCCTGCTGGAGGCCGGCTCCTACGTCAACGCACAGACACTCGGCGGTGAGACGGCGCTGATGAAGGTAATGTATCTGACCATGTATCTGAAACTGAACACTCGGTGGGATCTGGACATGAGACACAGGTTGAGTTGCTAAAGATTTCCTGTCACTTCACTTCAGGCATGTAAAAGAGGGAACGCTGACGTAGTGCGCCTCCTGCTGGAGTACGGAGCTGACTGCAACATCCTGTCCAAACACAAGAACACGGCCATGTACTTCGCCAAGCTCAGCAACAACCTGATGGTGTGCGACCTCATCAAGGATCACATCGGCATGTGAGTGCTTCCCACAGCTTTGTGTGTGTTTGTATGTTCGGGTGTCTGTGCATGTGATGGAGAGCAGACAGCTATAGAAACTGTCTACTTCCACCAAGGCCCAACAGTACTCAAATTCAATTAAATTGCCAATATAAGTCCCGTAAATATACCATATATTGTTGTGTTTTTGTTCATCTATCATCCTGTGATTATTGTGCATGACTCTTTTTTTATCCTCTGTCCTTCTCTGTGTCAGATTGTCCAGTGTGGCGGAGGACTCCATCCGAGCGTACTTTGAGTCTCGCCTGGTGCTGCTGGAGCCAGTCTTCCCTCTGGCCTGCCACAGGCTTTGCGAGGGGCCAGACTTTTCCTTGGAGTTTGGCTTCAAGTCGCAGCCACAACCAGAGGGTAAAACACAAACATCATCAGCTCTGTGAACAGCTGGATGTGTTTCTTAAATACACAATAGCAGTGTGTCTACAGGACTTGGCAAAAGTTTTAAAAAGCATTGAATTCACTTCTCTCAGAAACACGGCCTTACAGAAGTTTTTCGATAGTTTTACATTTCATTTGAAAATAATTTCCCTTGCCTGCTGTAGACAGTAATCTTTGCTGCGTCTTTTTATAAATGGGCTACTGGGAAGTGAGCTAGGAATCTCATCTTCTCAATGACATGTTATAGAGTTGACTTAAATCAATTTGTTATTTTTAATTGCTTTATCTACTCTTCATTGACCTGCAATTTGTTAAGGTGAGGTTATATTACTACAAGTTATTGTTATTTTTATATAGTTCGTTCTGTCATTCTGAATAAGGGGTTTGAAAAAACATCTGTGTGGTCTTAGAAAGTCGGTGTGTGTTGAAAAAGAGAGAAAGACTTTTATACTTTCACCTTTTCTTCTGTCACAAAACCCTTGTTCCCTTGCTCCCAATCCAGGTTCGGGAATCCTCCTCTTCATCTTCCACGCTAACTTCCTGAACGAGATCACAGCCAGGCTCTGCGGACCCTGCAGCGTTCACGCCGTGGTGCTAAACGACAAGTTCCAGCTGCCCATCTTCATGGTTGGTTTTTAAAACCCAAAGTGCTGTTCGATTACAAGAAAAACTAAATTCACAAAGCGGTTCATCTCAAAGAATAAAAAAACAAGGTTGAGAAAATGAAAAATTATGATAGAATTCAAACCTCATTTAACTTTTCACAGTGGTTATTTCTTCAGTGGTAGATATCCAATGTATTCAAATTCAAAAAGCATTGCCTCATACATTAGCTTGTCTCCGAAAAAGAGTTTGCCATTCCTGCATAGGGTCCATGTTACTTTCAACACTACTTAAGCCAGTAAATTTGATCATCAGAGGTTTTACTCATTTGTGCAAATGTGTGCTGTTGTTTTCTTTCTGCACGACCATTACGCATATACCTCCACCAAGGAGATCACCATATCTAGCAATGTGGGGGGAAAAGCCTGTTTATCCAGATCCCTTCCAAAGTTGAATGACTTCTTCCATGTCTCACCCCTCCATAACATTTCATGGAAATAGGCTGAGTGTGTTTTGTATAATGTGTAATGATTCACAGGATTTGCTGTGAGAGATTTAATTTTCAGGATAAATTCTCATTATGCTGATTTTTTTTTTTTAATCATCTTCAAACATTCAGGATAGTCACTTCATCTATTCCTTCAGTCCGGTCCCAGGGATCAACAGACTCTTCATTCGACTTGCAGAAGCACCGGCAGCCAAGGTAGCTCACACACACACACACACACACACACACACACACACACACACACACACACACACACACACACACACACACACACACACACACACACACACACACACACACACACACACACACAGGTACTGTGCACACTCTAGCTCCAATTGATGTCATCAGCGTAAGATGGAGACGTTCATATTGTGGATATTTTGGCCTTGTTTCTGGATAGTGGGAAGAAGTGGAGACACATCTTTATTTACAGTCTATGCTCCCCAGTTTTTAGGTTTACCTCACACCAAAATATCAAACTTACAATTTTCTGTTGCAGAAAAAAACCCAGAATTTGTATAATTCAGTTGTGGATTGTAATGAATCAGTTGTGGATTCTTTTAACAACGTGCTAACAGTCTTATTTTCCTGATGTTCTTTTTTCTTCAGGTCAAACTCCTCATTAGTGCGTACAGAGTCCAGCTGCAGTGATGGCTAACACAGTGAAACACATGCACCTTCACACGCACCTTCTCTCACACACACACACACACAGACACACACACAGCAGGAGCTACAGCTGAAATGCTCTGCCAGACTCACGGTCTTTTAGGAAAGGAGGAGTTTGTGGGACCTTCGTCACGATGCAGTGAAATTTAAAGCCGCCTCTCGTCTTGACGTCAGTGCAACTTCTCAAAGACTGAAGCTCATTGATGACATTTGAATCCTGTCCAGACAGCACAAATCTAAGAATGTGGCGAGGTGAAGGATTCATCAAGGAGACCGTCCATTTGTTGGTGCTGCGCTGTTTTGGTGTGGAAGGAGGCAGCCGGGACCTTCATCCTCTCTCACTTTGGCGATTGAATCCCTCCTGGGTTGTGCCTTTTTACCCTGAGTTCCACCTTCTGTCAGCTCGGATACGATACATGTGTGTTTGTAGACCTTACTTGTGTGTAGAATAAGATTTTTGCATTGAAGCAAACAAAGAGGGGCTTTCCCATCACGTTTTTTTTTTTTTTTTCAAATTTTTCTTGAACCCAGCTGGTGCTTTCCTACTCATAATGGTCTTCAGTGCATTAATCAAAGACTGTATGTAAGGATGTATGAATGACGGCTCCAAAAAGGTGAAACCAAAACATCTTGATTGCCCCCTTGTGACTGGCTGCGGTATAGACTCTGGTTCTAAATGACATCCCTGTAAGATGGCTGCATTCGAATCCAGGATGTTTTGGCTTCATTTCTGGATATTGGGAGGAAGTGGAAATGTGTCGTCCATCTTTATTTACAGTCTTTGGTATTGACTTGTCTTTAAAGTGTTGCCCACCTCCCAAGGATTTTTTTCGTGTCATGGTCAAAAAGTCGTTCAAAACTTCTCAACTCTCTCCTGAAGCTATGATGTGAAGTGGATGTCAGATCTGACAGCAAATGGGGAGGTAAATTTAAAGAAATAACAAATTTGTCCTTAACTGTCAGGTACATCACTTCAGAAGAGAGGTCTGAGAATGGAGTTCTGACACGGACTCAACTCACCTGAGGCGCAGACACGACATGTGGGCATACTTGCGTTGAGTCTAATTTCCATATTTTTGTTTACAGCACCAGAATGAAGCAATCCTCAAGAAATATGTTGAATTTTAATGAGTGAAGAAAATTATTTTTGTCTTCCCTTTAGCTGTTTATATTTCCTGGTCTGTACATACTCGCATATATAAATATATACATTCTTTTATAAAGCGTCATGTGATGACTGCTGATGTTTTTCTGCTTTTTGCCACTTTAGTTGTGGGTTAAGTTATTTAGCCTGTACAGTAAAAAGCTCTGATGTTAACTTGATAAGGACTAAAACTTCTCTGCGTAGAGCGACCGCCCTGCTTGTGAATTTGGGGGATTTACAAATTCAAATTCTTCTCAGTCACGCACTGACTCTTATTCTTTTACGGACACTTTACAAAGATTGTCAGTGCTGGACTTCCCCATCTTTTTCTTCTGGATTTGAAAAGTCTTGTTGATATTAAAGACGGCCCTGATTTTAACTGTGAAGTTGCCCATTGGCTCGGCTTAAGCCGGCAAAATGTTTTATACAGCACTGGTGAAATGATTGTGTTCTTTTTCTCTTCTCTCCTGATTGATGGGGGTTTTCCATGTTGCCTTAATATCCAGTTTTCACATAGTTTTCTTTTCTTTTAAAAGCTAAAAAAGGACGGACGACAGAACTGAGCCGTACTATTTTTGCCGGTGAACAACATAAGCAACAGAATCAATGGCATGAATTTAAATCTGACTGGTTATTTTAAAATGAACATTTCAACAACTGATTCAGTGACAACACACAATGCTGAGGCTGCATTAAAATACGATAATGGATATCTGTTCTTCTGAAGCAGCTACAGACTACAGACCTGTTCAGAATATCTTATTAAAACAGGAGCATGTTTACATTCAGCTCTTCAAACAGTTGCTTTAAGAAATCCTCAGTCCTTAACTTAATAGATGTAATTTATCTGTCACTTGCTGATCACAGGATACTCCTTTCAGTCGCGTCTCCAAAGAGCTGCTCGCCTCTTGTTTTCCTGGTGTCATGGCTCTCCGACCTTGTGGAGCAGTCATAGGCGAGCGGACGCAACAGAAATCATGCCCAGCGACAACTTCCCTCGTGCTGTTTTACTGTAACAATGCTTTTATTTTCACTTCTATCATCCCTGGCCTTACAATTTTGACTTAGCCCACTTATCATCACCCTGCCTCATCCATGTGAGCAGATGGGACATGGGCCAAACAAAGAAATCTGAGTACACGTCATATAGAATTTTCTCAGATCTAATCTCACTGATGTATGTTTAAGTGCAAATTTTTCATTTGATGCTATAAAACGTGGCAAAACATGACTGGCAGCTGAGACTGAGTCGCGATTGGTCGAGCGTGTGCTTCGGCGGGACCTTGATTTCCAAGGGGTGACAAGATGAATGTGAGGGGTCATGAGATGATTAATGTGAGAGAAATAAATCAAAAACTAAAGCTCTGATACACAAATGTGTATTAATGTGTTTTTTTCACTAATGTTGGATTTTTGTGGATTATTAATCATTTGCTGTCCTCTCTGGACCTGAGTCCCAAACAGGCCTCTCATGTGGTTTTAAATGAAACCATGTGAGAGGTTTGGAGGAGAAGTATATGTCTTGGGTGAAAACAACTCACATATCTGAAACATGACAAGAGGCTTAGACCTAAAAAACAGATCAGGTCAGAAGAGTTGGAAAATCTATAAAATGTATTATATTTTATAATCTTACCACATGTTTTTATGTAAAATGCTAACTACATCCAGCTGATGTAAATGTTTGGCTGTAAAAAGCAGTGTTTCCATCTGAATTAAATAAAGTCACACACTACGTATATACTCAGGTAAAGTGAACAAGTCACTCAGACTTGTACTTAAACACAGAACTCGAGTTATCACTTAAAAACAAGTCAGGTTTTTAGTAAACAAAGTTGTGTTGATGTCAAATTTGCCAAACAGTCAGATGAATGAGGGAGAGAAATACTTACACCACATTCTATGCTGTAATGAATGACTTTATTCATAATTAATTAAACATTTAACTAATAGACAAAAACACCCTGTGGGTCCAGATTGTGGAAGATCATCCTCCAGCGTGTGTGTGTGTGTGTGTGCAAAATAACTCAGCAACACAAGATTTTCACTGAATTCCTCTGGAGGGTATGTCCACATGATTTACTTTTGGAGCCGCTGTGTTGAAGGCTGAGGTCGACTAAAAGATGGTGTGTTCCTAAGACGTCTCCCCGTGGCGACTGTAGCAGTCTAAAGTGCATCATACGATCACCGATGTCATGAAGGAGTCAGAAAATGACATCATCCCTAGCATTCTTTTGGACTATAGACACAACCTCAAGCTTCTATAGATCAATCATTTGGTTGGAATGACGTCATTGTGATGTCATTATAAAAGTGTTGCAATGCATTAACATTTGCAACCAATAAGATTAGAGACAGCTGATATGGATTAACCTAATCATTAATACCACATGACATAATTATGAAATTACATTAACACAATATAAACTATAAAAGTGTTAGCGTTGTCAGATTGTGGTGTATATTGTGTGTGTGTGTGTCCCTCTGATGCTTTATTATAGACTTTGAGTGTTTGTTGATGTGTGTGCATTAAAACAGAACTGTTCATTAAATGAGCTGTTTTTTATTATATATATAGTTTTTATAGTAGACCAGTAATAAGTGCTCAGGGTCTTACACTTTCTAACAAGTCATCAGGTTCAGTGTTATGAGTGTTTGTATGAGTTTCAGGACTCTGGATTCCTGATGAGCCTTTAACTAAAGTCAGATCTTCACCTCCACTCATAAATGTAAATGAATTCAACGTTATACAATCCATGAAGTCTGCTGGTGAGAATGTTAATAAGCAGCATCTATCTATCTATCTATCTATCTATCTATTCATCCATCCATCCATCTCTATCTATCTATCTATCTATCTATCTATCTATTCATCCATCCATCTCTATCTATCTATCTATCTATTCATCCATCCATCCATCCATCTCTATCTATCTATCTATCTATCTATCCTTCTGTCTATCTATCTATCTATCCATCTATCTATTTATCTATCTATCCATCTATCTGTCGGTCTGTCTGTCTATTATTCTTTCTTTATATCTATCTTTTTATCTATTTATCCATCCATCATCTATCTATCTATCTATCTATTCATCCATCGATCCTTCGGTCTATCTATCATTCTTTCTTTCTATCTATCTTTTGTGCTGGTGAGAATGTTAATAAGCAGCATCTATCTATCCTTCTGTCTATCTATTCATCCATCCATCCATCTCTATCTATCTATCTTTCTATTCATCCATCTCTATCTATCTATTTATCCATCCATCATCTATCTATCTATCTATCTATCTATTCATCCATCGATCCTTCGGTCTATCTATCATTCTTTCTTTCTTTCTATCTATCTTTTGTGCTGGTGAGAATGTTAATAAGCAGCATCTATCTATCCTTCTGTCTATCTATTCATCCATCCATCCATCTCTATCTATCTATCTTTCTATTCATCCATCTCTATCTATCTATTTATCCATCATCCTATCTATCTATCTATCTATCTATTTATCTATCTTTCTATCTTTCTATGTACTGTATCCATCCATCTATCCACAATCAACCCAAATGTTGTATTGTATTTTCTTATAATTGATCTATAATCTTTACTCTTTAAATGGTGAATTGGGCTTTTGTAAAGTGTTGCGCTGGTAAAATAAAATCACATATGGATGGGAGATGTCCCATATGAAGGAGGATAAAGTAGGTTAGTAATTAAGAGGCTTCATATGGTCTGATTTGGAACCAGCACCAGTTAAACTGCAGCACGAACCCGGATGTGCTGATGGAGGAACCACAGATGGATGTTGGTTTGAGTCTCTCTCTCCATCAGCTGATACAACGTGACATATGAACGCACCTGATCCGCCATGTTGATGACGTCAGCCCCAGCTCATTTAGACACACACACACACACGCCCCTCCAGATTTCCTCCTCGTGACTCACATCTGGACCCACTCACACTTTAATCTTATATAAACTTGTATGATCTTGACACGTATCACAGTTCATGTGTGCTCCGTGTTGCTCTGACATGTGATTATTGGTTATTTCCTGCGGTCGCTCGGTTCCTCGTCGTGACGTCTGGATGACATTAACAAGAGTCGAGCACGTGAACCCTCTCAACCCGGATCCCGGCTCCTGATTGGACCCGAGCTGTGCAACAGCAGCGCGGCCCGAGTTTGCGCCTCGACGCCGGAACCGAACCCGATCCACGTGCGTCGTTTTCCCGCGGAACCGGAGTCGGTCCACTCGGGGGACGGGATGAGGATCAGCTTTAATGGAGCGTTTTAATCAGCCGAGGCCATGAAGCCGCTGATTGATGCTCCTGCGCATGCGCCACTAAAACAGACACGGAAAGAAATTAACAAGTAGGAATGGAGGCCTGCAGAGAGCATAAGAAATGAGAGAGCTCTCACTCTTACTCTGGTTTTGGTTCCATTAATTGTGAGCCTGTTTGCACGAGGGCCTTGGTGGAGTCGGTCTGCACAGTGATGTCATTTTGTGGTTAATTGTTGTGTTCATTTATGTGGTTGTGTTGCATCTGTTTCTCATAGTGTTGCATTAGTTTGTGGCCACTTTGTGTCATAAAGGGATAGTTTACTGAAAAATAAAAATTCACTCATTATCTCATTACATTACATTACATGTCATTTAGCTGACGCTTTTATCCAAAGCGACTTACAATTAGCATCCATTAGGGGCCATCTCCTCACCACTATGCCGATGGAGGGGTGGGTGAAGTGTTTGAGTCCACAAAACACTTTAGGAGTATCAGGGGTAAACAGCGTTGTGGCCAAATCCAATACAATTGAAGTAACTGGTGACTCTGATATCCTCTTCTGGAGCCGTGTTCACGTTTGCATTCACACACTGCACACCAGCTCTCGGCCAACGGGGTGCGCAGTAGCATCGCTACTTCCGATAGCAAGACATTAAGGCAAAAAACTTGGTGTAAATGATGCAGTTTCATGTTTCAAGCTTTTTCTGTTGTTTTATTACGTTTGAAGAATCGGTCCCCAGTTACTTCAATTGTATTGGATTTGGCTCCAACGCTGTTTACCCCTGAAACTCCAAAGTGTTTTATTGACTAACAGTTCACCTGTCCCTCCATCGACAGAGTGGTGAGTATAATGAGTGGATTTCATTTTTTGGTGAACTATCCCTTTTAAAGTCCTTATTTAAGGGGCCATTATTGAAGAAACAGCCAATTGAGAGGCCGCCTGAACAGAAACTGATGACTTGTTTGTATTTTCAGCTCTTGAAGCAAAATATAGACTTTTCAGCCCTTAACCTTCCTGTATGGGTTTCCAGATTTGTCTACACATTTACAGATATGAATACGCTTTCAAATCTGAAAAGATATTTGAAGATATTTTCTTTGCACATTTTCAAATCCGTACACACACACACACAGATTCTGAATACTTATTTGCAGATTTTTTTGGAGCACATTCACAAACCTCTTTACACACAGATGGATTGAGACTCACATTTGTCAATAGTTTTGCTACAACAATGGCCCCTAGTTATTTCATATCTTTTGTTATCCGTCTGTGTCTTTTTAAGTCAATTTGTGTGGTTTTGGTTTGTTTAATTTGCATAGTTCATTTTTTGCCTCTTTGTGGTCACTCGATGTATCTATAGTGATTTTGTGTCCTTTTGTTTATACATTATGTTTCCTCTTAGCCATTTATATTGTCTTTGTAGTTGTCTATAGGTTTCGGGGTCCATTTCTTAACATTTTGACTTTACTCTCAATATGAAAAATGAAAAAAAGGTATTCTTAAACATTTCATCTATTTTTGTACCTTTGGATTATATTCTCGATATGCAGATTTAATAGTATATATTTCGTAAATAATAATATATTTTTTTGGCAATATGCAAATTTAAAAAAAGTATATATCCGTTTCTTAGATTTCTCAACATTTAGACTCTTCCAAATATGCTAAATTCTAAAAATATATATTTATTCTCAACATGTTGTCTATTTATACTATACTAATATTGAATCTATACTTTGCACAAACCAGTCTCCAGTGTTAACTTACAATGTATTGCACAATCCCTGCCCGGGTGCCTTTATATATTAATACTTGCACAAACACACCACAGCGAATTCCTTGTATGTGTAAACCTGCTTGGCAAGATTCCTCAATATGTCGACTTCAATCTGAATATGCAAGATTTAAAGATATACTTATATTTACTCAACATTTTATTTATTCCCAACATTTTGACTTCAGTCTCAATATGTAAATTAAAAAAAAATGTTTATTCTCCAAATTTCGTTTATTTCTCAATATTTCTACTTTATTCTCAAACATGCAAATAAAAAATAACATGTTTACGCAAGTCTCAAAATGCATAATGAAAAAATATATTCCTTCCCTTGTTTCTTGTTCTCCTCCCTGACTCTAGTACTCATCTATACTAATACTACTCCTTGACTGTATTTCTGGTGTCGCAGACTTCTGTGTGTTGGTATATTCTGAGCGGAGTGAGTCCTCCTCCGCGCGGACGATCTGTGGACGGAGAGTGGAAAGTAGTGCGCACGCGCTCGGCGGGATTAACGTGCGGGTAGAAAAGTGGCGCTGCTGCTGTGGCGCTCAGCTCCGGTAAGAGAAACTCTGCTCCACACTCGCACCTCACTGACACTAACTTTAGGGAACTTGTGCCGAGGCGACCGGCAGAAGCCCAGCGCCTCGCCCCGGGGGGTCACACCGGGGCGAGGGGCCGCGTCCAGGCTCCATGAAGCGGGGACAGGAGACAGATGTGTGCGCTGGGCTCCGGAGCTGCTGCCGCCTCTAGTCTCCAGTATTGTTACGGAGCCCTAATGGCGGACACCAGGCAGTGCTGTTCTCCGCTGGGGAAGGAAGGAAGGGGGGGAGTTAAATTGGGTGGCGGTTGAATGCTGGGATTGTACCCGGCTTTGGATCACGTTCACCACCGGGAGACTCGCATGCACACCCCGGTGCTGGGCTCCGGTTGCCCCCCGTTGTTTACCCCCGCATGACTCTAATGTACACAGTTCATGTGATACGCAGGGCGCCCCCAGCGGCGGCCGGGTGTACCTGCCCCTGATTGCGCCAGGGTGGACTCCGTGCGTGCGGTGCAACTTTCCAATTAAAACCCCGGCGTCACAGGTATCATACGAACCGGGGTTTTTAGCTCGGACCGCGGGGCAAGTGTGGTGGATCAGCCGCCTGTGTGGTTAGAGGAAATACCCCGGAGGAGCTGTGGGGGTGTTGGTGGTTGTTAAAGCCCCATGCAGCCAGGGGCTGTGTTGGTGTCACTGTGTGAATCCAGGCTATTTTTATATAGCGAATAAGTTGAGATGATTTTTTTTTAGTTGGTGTTTTGACAATGGCGCAGTCTGTGTCTGCTCTCCTCCCCTCGATCCGCCGCTAATCCAATCGCCGTTTGCGCCAGGAGGAGCAGGGGTGGGAACGGAGCGCAGCGGAACGGAACACCCTGGACCACGTTTCTCCTGGACCGTAACTCGGGAGCCAACCGACCGAGCGACCCCCTCATTTACCCGGGTTATTTATGGAAGAGCTGCGCAGCTCAGGTAGTGCTGGTTCTGTTTACTGCTCCTTGTTAAAGTTTTTGGATCGGCGCCGCAGAGCCAAGTTTTGGGGAATATTGCAGCCGGGGAAGAGGGGAGGAGCTCGGATCAGGGTCGAGGCAAAGCCCCCCCCAGCGGTAACCGTGTGCCTGGCCCGGATCTGGCGCTGTGGTGGTGGTCCTCGCCGTGGAGCTCAGCTTCTAGTCGGGGTTGACAATCAAGGGCACGGCCGGGGGGACACCAGCCGGCCCTGGAAGCTTGGTACAGTCCGCCCTTGTGTGCCGATTTTCTAACCTTATTCCAGATCAGCAGATCAGCAGCTGCATGGAGCTCAGAACAGTCAGGCTTTACATGCAGCTGCCAGGTAACCGGACTGTGTGCTAGCCCCTCAGCTGGTTTGGGGGGGAAGATGCTCCCGTGGCTGCGCATTACGCACCACCCCACAGTGACATAAGCCTTATATAATGTCCTCATGCGTTTCATTTGAATTTGCTAGACATTAAATTATGAAACGGCTGCATATCTCCACCTTGTGGGAAAATATGTCAGTTGACCTCCTGCGCCTGCTGATGGTGTTGGCTAGGTGGAGGAGGATCACCCATGTAGAGGTGATGGTCTGCTGGGGGGTTTGTTGCATGGGGGCAGGCTCACCCATCTCCTCCTCCACCTGGTTTTGACGTTGGGAGCCAGGTTGCATGTCAGAGCTCATTAATACTGGATTCTCATTTCCCCCTCTCATCCACGTGAATGCAGCTTGGCTCACAGCTCTGCAATGCAGTCTGAACCGAGTCTAGACCAGAGCCTCGCTTTGCACTGAGATTCCCTCCTGTCAGGCCCCGAAAAACTGATGCATCTTTATTTTGCAGCAGCATGGCTTGGCTTTGGGGAGGTGTTGCACATGGAGAAGGGTGCCTTTAGGTTTCCTCCATGTATTTTGACAGCAGTTGACCACACAGTCACAGGCAGATGTGTTATAACCCTAGCACATGTGCTTTCCAGATATATCTTCTCAAATAAAACTTTGGAGTCCGATTTTACACACACACACACACAGATGGATTTGAAATCCAATCATGTTTTTAAACAGCAGAGAACATCTTATTGATCTTGAATGCCCTGCTGTTTAGGTTGTTGCTTCCTGTCATGTGACCACTGTGAGCAATTTCTTCCTCTTCCAGCTTCAGCGTTTTACAGTCAAGTCCATGTTAACAGTCCGAAAGCAAACTATTCACAGCTCTGGTTCACTGCCCAGCCTGACTGCATGCAGCAGTTGTGGTGTAGTGTTATATTCAGTGTTTTTATTTAAAAATACAGACCTGGAGTAACAAAGTGACATTTCCTTATGATTTAACTGCTACATTTCTTAACAAAACACATTTAATTTAACTTTAATAGAAAGGTCAAATAATGACAAACATCTATTTTAGCCTCACGTGGTCTTAATCTACTTCAGCTACTTGAGAGCAGAAATACAATTCTTCAGTCAATTCACAGAAAACTAATCTGCATTTCACGTTTTACTATTTTTAGCAAATAGTGAAAACCCCCAATACTTCCATATATCATGATTTCCTGCTTTACCTTATCTTACAGTGTTCAGCTGAATATCTCTAATTTGGTTTTAGAGGCACGTTTGGTTCTCAGTAGTGATGCAGCCTTTCTAGTCGTCCCCAACAATGGTGTTATTGTAGTTTAGTATGCACTTTACAAAAGAGGTTGAGTTTAACACAAAAATTAGACAATGTTATTCTGAATGTATGGGCCTGCTCCAAGTGTCTTATTGCTGTTTACCCAACCTGCTGTGAATACAAGTGTTAATGTTTTAAGTTTGATTTCTGGTGAGTCCATCAGACATGTTCCTATAACTTAATATTTGCATTTGAGGGTTAAGTGTGTTATTAATGAGCAAATATCCTATTAAATGTTAAAGGTTTTCCAGTCCGTGTCACCACTGCATTTTATACAGTTACATAGTTGTTGTCAGCAGATGTGCTTCTGAACATAAAGACTTTCTGGAACTGACCAAACCAAAAGCTGACATTGAAAGCGTGGCCATATTTGTAAATCTCCTTTTAAATATTTATTTTTATCACTATTTAAACAATTCATATTTATGGATTTTGGCCTCTTTTTGTTAGTTTTTTATAAAAGAAGGTGTTGGGTAATATTTTTTAGTTTGTTACTCAAAGACTTGCTTTAATTTTTTTTTTTAAGTAGGCCTCAAGCAAAGTCATCCCAGGTAGTCTGCTTTTTTAAATGCATAAAGCAAACTAATGGAAAATAAATATCGTTTTAAAGTGTTGGAGTTAAAGATAGCTGTGAGTCTTTATTTCTTAAAATACTTATTGTGAGAAAAGATCTCTGGACATAGAAAGACGTGTCCCAGTTTGTGACCACGTGATGTTTCAGTGAGCCCTGTGGGGAGGTGAGACTCACCTGATGTGGACAGAACTTCAGCTCAGACTGACTGGATTTAAAGGGGCTTTATGAAGGTTTTTGCTATTGGTACTAGATCAAAATTTACAATAACGATATATCAGCCAATGTATGTAAAACTGAGTCGTTATCAAACCCTTATGACAAAGTAATGTAATTGAGGCTTGATATTTTACAGTTAAACCATGAACTTTAGTATAACTATATATAAAAAGAAAACAAATGCAACCAAAAAACAAAAATTTATGTTAAAATAAACATAAATAGAAATATTTTCTGCATTGTTTATTCTGTAAAATATAAACACTGATACTAATATCTGTGAAAGGCTTTTATTGGCCAATTGGTGATCTGATCTAATTGCAACATAGCTAACATTAACAGTTATCAGTCTAACAGAAACATGCATGTTCAGCATCAAACTTCATATCTTTACTCTGGTTGTGGAAAGCAACGCCAATGTTAACCCTTGTTCTGCTTCTGTATTCGTCACTCTTTTTCCGTTTATGAAGCTAGCATGCTATTCCCGGCCGGGCCAGGTCAGTCTCCAAACATGCCCTGTAGAGGTACTGCTGCACACAGAGAACATACAGTATTTCAACCTCTCGACTTGTCAAGGGAACAATGGCTGATGCTCTTAGCAAGCAACCTTCACCACCACCTGCTCCCAACAAGAAACCATGTTCGGCCGCAGAGAAAACTTACACAATGCACCTTTTTAAATCGGGAAAGTCTAAACTCGCTTACCAAAAGGCCACCTATGTGAAATGAAGTAAAAATATACCAAACCACAGAATGTCATGAAGCCAACGTGTGGGGAAAACTGCAGTTGTAAAATATGAAAACCTGCACTTGTTCTCGCGAAGGCCTATCTGCCCGCCCTCCCCCCCCCCCCCCCCCAGGTATGACCACAGGGCCATGATTTTTAATCGGTGCACCCCACAGTGCTGGGGCCAAAATGGCCGCCACAGTGTTGTCATGGCAGTACCCTGGATTCCTCTGTGGTAGGGACTGTGTTGTAGCTCTAAAGGCTGAATTCAGGTGCTTTCAGGCTTTTCCTGTTCTGGGTGAAGAGCATAGAGCTGCAAAGATCATTCTCTGCACAGGAGTGTGTCTGTGGGTTTGTACCTGTTTCTCTGTATGTGTTTGTGTTTCTGTGCTGCAGCTGTCAGCATAATGTGATGTGTGGCTCACAGTATCACTTGCATGAAAAGGAGATTTTGACTCAACATAGAAAGTGCAGATATCCCCAGAACTGCTTTAAGAAATGTTTGATCATTAATCTGGCACCAAATCATTATCAAATTTATTTTATTTCCAGTTTTTTTGATAGATGATGATAGAAATGCAATACAGAAGACCACATTTGGTAACTCTACTATATTTAAAGGCGTAAAGAGGTATAAAAGTCTAAAATGTAGTTTACAAAGGTCTTAGATAATGTATATAGCTTGATGAAGACTGTAATTTCAATTATATCTAATGTGGATTAATATAGTTTTTTCTCTTAACATGCTTTTTGCAAAATATTGTTCCAGACCCCAGACCCCATATCTGATATTCATATGTGGACCTGAAATATATAATTTTACTTATTACTTTTTACTCGTTTATCCTGCCCCCATCCATCTATTTTCTGCAGCTTATATATATATATATATATATATTTATTTAAATAATAAAGGCTGAAAAGGCTAGATAATTATAAGTGTATATATTCTTTATCATATAGGGTGATATCTGAATGGTTAAAATACTGTGTTGGCCAACTCATCAGCACCCAGATGTTAAGCACATTGACGTCCCTGTGGTAGTAGTGGGCCTCACCGTCTCCACAGCAACCAAGGTGTAGCTTCACTGGTTGCCGGGGACAACAAGAGAGAAGCTGTGTGGAGCGTCACACGTGTCGGGAGGGAGCTGGTTGGTTGGGTGGGGTGAGGGGGCATTTGTGAAAGACAGCAGGTAAGAGGAGGAGTCGAGCGCAGGGTAGTTGGGTAAGCAGGTGCAGGGAACAGAAAGAGAGGAGGATGTGACGGAGAGATGTAAAGAGGAGGAGGAGCACAGTTGCCCCCGTTGCTGGGCAGGCACGTAGCAGCTCTTGGGAGGCAGCCATAGCGACGTCGCCTCTACTGTTGCATCTGCTGAGCTTTAGCTGCCCCCTTTCATGCCGTTTTCCTGGGGTAATTGCAATCAGAAAGAAGGGCTTGACTGTGGAGCTCAAAGCCCTTCACCATCCCTCCACACTGGAGCTGCAATGATTAGCCCATCGAAAGAAAAAATATGTAATTAATTATTTAAGTCATTTCCAAGCAGAAATAGCACAAAGAAATGCATCTGAGTGAGCTGTGGTAATCTTAAACAGGCATTTTATAGATTATCTGACATCCTATAGAACAAATGATAGGATCGAGAAAATAAATTATAGACGAATCACTAAACAAAATCAAATCTATAGGGATTAGCTGATTGATCGATTTGCTTGTTCCTGTTTCTCCAGTACAAGGATTTTCAAAATGTCTCTATTTTATAACTCATGAATTGAATATCCTTTGGTTTTAGACTGTTAAACAAAACTAGATGTTATCTTGCTCTCTGGAAAATGGGATTTTGTCACATTTTACAGAGCAAGCATTTTGTTGATTAATCGAGAGAATAATCAGATCAGTCAATGACGAAACAAAACCTCAATTGTCTATTATGGTATGTCTATGAGATCAAATGTTAAGGTTTCAGAGCTGATTTGGCTGTCATTCTCTCAACAATTATTCTCAACTTTTTGAGGACCTAACAAATCGTTACAAAGGTTAAAGATAAAGGTAATTCAATTTATTTTCTTCATCATACGATATTAAAAGGAATATTAAAATAAAGGCTAGGTAGTTGGGTTTTAGACTATTCGTTGGTTAACCCTAACCCTAAAATGTCAGAACAATCATTAAGTCTTATTATTTAATAAGTTAACCCTGAATAAACAATTGATTTATTATTTGAGAGAACAACTAGTAGACTAATCAATGTCATGTCATTTTTCCAAGCAAAAATAAGCAATTAAAATGACAATAAACTGGATTTATTTGGTTTTGGACTGATGGTCAAATATAATAAAACAAGCAACCTTGAATAAATCTTCTTGATTTTGGGAAGAAGAAAAAAAAAAAGCACCTGCATCACAGCAAATTGATTCTGATAGAAGCTCAATTATGAACTTGTTTTAAGCACAATGGATATCAAATAGAGAGGAGAAGTAGGAAGACTAAAATCTGCTTCTTGTCCTGTCATTTTTCTCTCTTGGTAGCACGTGTGACTATTGTACGTTTCCTTAAACACATGACGTTTGAATGGACCTCTATGGATTACATCACCACCCCAGAATCACTGAAGCTTTCATTGTAAGCAGAGCATCAAGACAAATCAGAGTTTTAGCTTCATTTGAGAGGAAACAAGTTGTAGTTTGAAATTAAAGGCTCATATCTGGGAAGTGCTTGGTTAATAATTAGACAAATGTTTTAAACGGTCAGTCACCTGAAACCATGGGCCAATAAATTCCCAGAGGTTAGATTATGGGTGAAATGACCATCAAACATGAGAAAATAATCCAGTGATGGTCATACAGTGATGCTGAGGTGGTAGCTATAACAATGGCAGAGTTTTCACCAAGCTGTGTGGGGGAAGTTGTCTCTGGGGATACCTGAGCTACCTGTACAGCTGTAAGACCTCATAAAACCAATCACTGGTGCAGGCTTCACCTAATTGTCTCCTAACTGCCTTTTGTTTGCGTTGCCAGGTGGTTGCCTTAGCAATGGACGGGGAGTCAGAGCCAAACCCTGCCATCGCAGAAGAGGCAGGGGAGCAGGTGGAGCCCATGGATGCCACTCCCTCCCACGAGCAACAAACCACACCCCCTTCAGAGGAGGCTGGGGAGGCAGTTTCCATGGTAACAGAAGATGAAACCACAAAGGAAGGCGGCACAGAGGACAATGATGATGATGTGGTTCTGGTGGAGCAGGAGGAGCAGGAGGAGCAGGAGGAGGAGGAGGAGGAGGAGGAGGATGAGGACGCTCCCCAGCCTTCTGCCACAAGCCTTTCCCAAGACACGCCCAGCTCAGACGGCCTCGAGCCAACTGACGATGTGGCATCTGTAGACATGTCCACTGCAGCGATGCCTTCCAAGACCCCCAGTCCTCCTGCGTCTTCCAACGCATCCACAGTGGAATCACTTTCAAAACCTCCAACCACAGCAGCAGAGCCCATTGTCATTGATGATGAGGAGGACTCTGAACAGAAAGAAACTTCCTCCTCCTCACCAGCGCCTCCTGAAGTCACCTCCATATCCGACTCGCCTGGTGCACTCAGCAGCACCGAGCCAGATTCAGAGATCAGGATCGCCAGTGTCACCACGCTGGGCTCCAGTAGCCAGAAAGGAGAGTCTGCAGAAAATTCTCCACCACATCCAGCAGACGTCCAGGCAGACATGAACCTGATGATAACCTCGGTGACATCACTGCAGGGAGGAGTGGCAGCTGTCACAGCGGTGAGGATCAACAGAACAGATTTTATCTTATCATGTTGCTGTCTTCTGTTTTACAGTCACCTCTACTCTGTCAAACTGTGTTGAATGAAAAGTTGGTCATTTCAGGCAGAAACGTGTGAGATGTCTTCTGCTGGTGAAACCAAGTCTTTTCTTTGGCTCAGCATATCTTAGTAATGATGTTGCACTACAATATTTATTTATCTAGAATGCACTGGCAGCTCCTTTAGTTGGATGAGGTTGGATTCAGTGCACGTTTTGCACACTTGTCTTTCCTTCGTCATCACTTTGTTTTCTAATGTTTTGTCACTAAGGTGAAAACCTAACCTAAACAACTTGTGTGTCCAGGCAGGTGAAGGCCAGGTGGAGGAAAATGGCCTGCAGATAAGCAACGCCTTCAGCCTGAATCCCGACACCCCATCTGGCCGACCAACAGCCTCCTTCAACCCTGGGCGGGGCTCGGGCCCCATGGGCCAGCTGGTACAGAATGGAGACACTGGGACACACAACAGAGCAGGTGATGAATTTATTACAGGTTCAATAGAGGTAAAATGTTATATTAGTGATGGAAATTAAGTATCACCTCTGGCCTACTTCTGTTATACAGTGTGCAGCTTAGAAGAACTTCACAAAATGTTTATGCTGCGTTTTGTTTGTAGGAACCTGCATGGTGCTTCTATTGATACTGTGTCCCTCTATCTCTCACTGTTCCCCTCCTGATTGTGTTAATGTAAAATCTTTGTTGTTCTGTTGCAAAGCTTCATTTTGTGAGATTGCTGTTAAGCTCTGTCCTTCATTTACCTCCTCTTTCTTAATTGTGGGTCTTGCACAGGTCCAGTTTTGCAAACCGGCACTTGCCTGCACCCAGAAAGCTTGGTTCTGCATCCAATCCATTACCCCAACTATGTCTAAATCCAGTTCACATATTGTTAAAAAACAGTTTCATATTTTAATACTTATCCAGATATCTTGCAGGACCGACCCTCTGGGCCATTTTACATAATGTACTGCCCCGTTCAGATGTGTTGAACTCTTGCTTGGTAAATTCCTACTTGTTGATGTAATGTAACTGACACAATGATAACCCATTTTGCCCTATTCATGTGTCCACATATAGTCCACAAGTAGTGTGACTATCAATAAGCTGCATTCTCAGTTATGGATTGATGGCTAATTCAGCTTGATAATAAATATCTCCTGTGTTTGAAGCAATAATGAGTTCAAGAGTTCAATACGCTTGAGGAAAATAGGACAACATCTTGTAAAATCCTGTCTTCAGAACACAATGGGTCTCTGTAAAACTTGTTCCTGCCAACTTCTCCCGTGTCATACTTGTTTTTAACTATAACACTGTGAGTTGTGGGTAATTGCCTCAAGCACATGCTGTAGCATTGCAGACCTTAGAGCTTAAACACTTTCCAAGTGGACCGTCAGCCACTTTCAGTCATGAGCCCTCATAGACTTACAGGCTTTGAAAGTCTGTTATTTGAAAAAGTGGGTCATTGGGACCGAGCCTGAGACAGTTTCATGTCCCTGTCTCGCTCTGCACGGGCTCCAGATGGTGCTGTTGACTCTGGTGGTGCTCTTCACACAAACTGGATGTGTCACAGTTTCATGTCTGCAGTCAAGTCACTGCTTCAGAATCATGTATTTAGTTGCATTACATCTTCTGAAAAACGCAAACACGGATTTAGTTTTGAGATGCAACACAAGTGTGAAGCTGTGTGACTTGTGACAAGATGCATTGGGCGTGTTTACATTAACTATGATGCCAATTCCTGGTTCTCAGTTGTCCCAGGATTGTAAAACAGTTGTAAAAATTGATAATTTATCATCTGATTGGTTTAAATGCTTTGTTCTGGGTCACCCCGACAGCCCAGAGGTTAAGACACACACCTGGTTAGATTCCACATGTCTCTCCCTTAGTTTTCCATCTTCTTCTCTACCATCATATGTCCAATGAAAGCCAGAAATGCCAAATATATAATCTTTGCAGGGAAGGTAGACATGTCCAGACTTCTGAAGTAAAGGAAGTCATGGTTTTTAAATAATTACTCAGAAAAACCATGACCTGTGGGATGCAGACAGCTGTTAACTTAGTTCCTTTCCCCTCCCTGCAGATTCATGGATCTCTCAATCTGCTTCAGTCCCCCGCAACCAAAAACAGACCGGGGTGGACTCTCCGTCACCAGCCACCTCACTACCCAAACCTCCAGGCCAGTCTTCCTCATCAACTTCATCCTCAGGCTCCCAGCCACAGCCCAGGACGGTCAAGGTGAGCCACTCTGTTCATCCAGGTCCCTTGTTAGATACATTGAGTGTAGTGCATTTATATGACAAACAAACTAGAAGTTTGGACCATGCAGCTTTTGTATCTATTACTTAAACATATATAGCAAGTTGCGGCAATCATATTTGTTAAACCTGCTTCATTGAAAGTGTGTGAGCAGTGAAGTATTCCCCAGAACAAACTATGAGACATCAGTGGAGCAGATTCAAAAGTGATGCTGCTGAACAGTGGTAGCTCCGTAATTAAGCTACAACTCAAATCACACAGTTTTACTTGACCAACATGTACCTGCAGGGCTGTTGCAGAAGGATTCTACTGGCAGCTAATGGAGTTATGTCATCTCATTGCCGTTTTAAAACTCTTGTGTCTGTTGTGTTTGTTTATGCCAGGTGACCTGTGCTAACTGTAAAAAGCCTCTGAAGAAAGGCCAAACGGCTTACCAACGAAAAGGCTCCACTCACCTGTTCTGCTCCACCACCTGTCTCTCTGCCTTCTCACACAAACCTGCCCCCAAGAAGAGCTGCACTATGTGCAAAAAGTGAGTTTTTACTTAATAAGCTGTACTATTTATTAATTAAACTTTTATATCTTTGCTGGTGCCAAACACAATATTTCAACACAAGCACAGCAATTTATTTTTTGTTTACTTACTGATGTACATTTTCTCTTGATGCTAATCTGTCTGGACTCTGATGTTTTTTCTGTTTTTCAGGGACATCACAAATATGAAGGGTACCATCGTGGCCCAGGTTGACTCCAGCGAGTCTTTCCAGGAGTTCTGCAGCACAGGCTGCCTAGGCGCATACGAGAACAAGCAAAACCCGCCCAAATCGGGCCTGAAAACCAAATGTACTGTCTGCGGGCAACTCACAGAGGTCAGTCTGTCTGACACACATAACAACACATACCCCTCTCTCGACCATTTACCACATTCTTAACCAAAGCCATGTATTTGCCTCTCTACACATGACGAATTGAACAGCGCGTAGGATTGAGGGGTATTAATAGTACTGTATCCTCTGAATATGCAGTATATTAAGCTACATCCACATAAATATGTTTTAGATTTAAATACGCATCATGCATCTTTTACTACATCCTTACAACTCTGTAGTTTTGAAGCCCCTACAGCAGAACCTTTTTAGTTAAAAAACACTAGGACTTCATTTAAGTCTGGGCAGGCAATAACAGAGACTTTTGGAAATGACGACACAGACACCTGCATTCACTTCCTGATTGGTTCAGTCATCCATTGTTAAACGCAAAGAGTTGCTAACACCTACTTTTAGTTCCACCTCATTATAAGTACAATCAAAGAAATCATTGATCTTACTCCTCTCTTTCTGTTCCCTGCACCCATTTTCAGTCAGCCAGTGTCCATGGCCACCAAGAATAGTTGTCTCAGAAACTGGAGAGTAGTCCCTGCCACCTCACAATGAAGGATTGTGGTTGTGTTGAATTCATTTCTTACATAACTCAGGAGATGCTCCAGTGTTTAAACCATCAAAAAAATACAGGAACCATTCAGTTACTGTGGCAGGACGAGATTTTTATTTATGGTATTTTCTGGCTCATTATTTCATCGCTAACAAGCACTACTGTCACCTAGCAACCACAGCTATCTGCATTTGTGGCTTCATGTAAATCAGGTGCATTATTTATTCCTTCGCCTTGATTTCGTTTTCATTTCAAAGAACATATTTTACATATATGGTATATAGCATATAAACATAGTACACTTACTGTATGTATGCACAAGTATTACTTTTCTTTCCTGTTGATTCCTAAAGCCTTTTTTGTCTTGAATTTTTGGCCTGTTTTGCTTCTTTGTGCTGAGCTGTCATCTTTGCCAGGTGTCTGCGTTTAGTCCAGTTACGCGGTGCATCCCAGTTTTCATCATATTTGGGACATAATGTTTATATGGAACATTGAGAAATCTGGTTATTCATATCCCCGTAGTCATGATAAATACAAGAATCCCTGTTAGCTATAACTGTGTGTCGTTCACGCCGACGTCTTTTTACGTTAAAATGAGGCCACTAGGGGGCTCAGCTCTGTTAAATGTCAACATCGTGTTACGGATTTGGCCGTTCCACCTTATTGCCAGCAATGGAAGACAAGAGCGACAGCAAATATTAAAACATGTCTTCCTTTTTGGCCAGTGTCGTGCTGTCACCACCACCGCAAAGAACCAGGGCGCAGTGGATGAAGCCACACCTGCTCAGGTAGTCAGCAGTGGTCAGAAACCAGGATAAGATGTATACAGGCACCAATATCCTGACGGAGTACACCAGCAAGTAAAATTGGGTTTTACAAAACCGGAATAAGGATACTGAAGTTCGGGATATGATACTTCAAACACCCAGTAGTATGGGATTGTATAGCATGTAAACACAGTCATAGATGTGTGGTGAAGGGAAATGGCGAGTGAGTTTCTCAGTGGTGTTGTGTGTATTCATGCTCAGATAAAATGTATTTATTAACTTTTTTAATTAGTCTGTTGAGTACATGCAAGAGGCATTTTCAGTCACTGCTAGATTTCCATTAAAATGTTTTTTCCTACTAAGCTAGAACTCCACTTAAATTAAGTGAAACACAGTGTGATAGTTAAGTATGTGGCTCTCAGGTAGAGAAGCAGTGTGCCATTGAAAAAGCAGCTAAATGAAGATGAGTTAATCGGGCCCCTGGTGCCCCCTTTGTGTTTTTCTCTGTCTACAGATCCGGCACGAGGTTAGCTTTAAGACTGTGACCCACAAGATCTGCAGCGACGCGTGTTTCAACGTTTACCGCAGGGCCAACGGGTTGATCATGAACTGCTGCGAGCAATGTGGCGACTACCTGCCCACCCGAGCATCAGCCAACCACTTTCTGCTGGTCGATGGCCAACAGAAACGATTCTGCTGTCACACCTGCATCAGGGAGTTCAAGCAGGTACTGTCGCCTCAACCACACAATGCATGTGTGTAAAATTACCCTGATTGGAGCATGAATGATCAATACCTTAATGTCATTCATCCATATACGTTTAAATTTGTAGCTCTGCTCTTATGTTTATGTCAAAGTTGCTTTTGTATGTAGCTGTGATGACCCCGCCTCCTCGTCACAGCCAGGAAACTGACCCCACAACAGCTCAAATAACATCATTAATCTGGCCTTGTTACTAAGCCCTGAGAAGCATTTAAAATATGTAAAAAAAAAGTGGGCATGCTAATAATAGGAAATAAATATCAAAGTGAGACAACAAATGGTCCTTGAAAGAAGGTTGAACCAGGGCTCAGTTTATCTACAGAATATGCACAGAAATAAATAATGGAATGAATTAATAAAATATAAAAGCAAATGCAGATGAAAGAAACATTCAGTTCAATAATTAGTGAACATGAATGTGAATTTATGACACACAACTGCCCACAACTTTTGGTCAGCATTTTATTTGTATCCTGCCAATTGTCAAATTTTGGGGATGTTTGTACTTCCTTGCAATATTTATTTGCATGTCTGGTTCCACTTTGTGAGTTGGCTGTTTTTCTTTTTAATTAAAGATGATGGCTGATGGGGTCACAGTGGTAGATGGACGAGGTGTTTGCATGTAGGCTTCAATTTAAATCAGTGCTCAGCTCACCTCTAGATCTCCTTTCAAACCACTACTTATTTTATACAGTTTTTGCTGGATATGTTGCAGCTATGTTTTGTTGCTGAGAAATATTAACCAGAAATTAAAGGTTGCAATAGTTCTTGTTGCTTGGTAACGGCAGCTTATTGGACATTTCACTAATGAATGGAGGAAACTACTGGGGTCTGTCTCATTTCAGTGGTGTTCAGAGAAAATGGTTCCCAGACAGTGATGTTTTCCCCCTCTGTCCCTCAGGCCCACAGTAAACTTGCGAGCTGTGCGAGTTGCAAAACGCTGATAAAGACGGGCGAGGTGCTCCACAGCCTCGGAGCAACTGGCACCATGTGCTCCTTCTGCTCCGTCAACTGCATGAACAAGGGCAAACTGACGTCGACCTCCTTCATCAGTGAGTCACAAGAGTTAATAGACTATGAAACTGAAAATATCTGAACCACAACCTTTCCAAGTTCAGGGTTCATGATTCTTTTTTTAGTTAAGCGGTTTGTTCTTGTCTCATTATTAGAATATTCATCCCGGCAAACCAAAGAGCCTTACTAACTGTTAAATTCACAAGTAGGAGAAATAGTTATTTATCAGTAAAATAAAAACAAAGAAATATTTTATTTTATGTGAGTTTTAATGTCAAATGTCTGTATGTGCAGATACAGAACCCTCATGTCACTTCTGTAAGAGGAATTCATTACCGCAGTACCAGGCCACGCTGCCAGAGGGAAACATCCTCAACTTCTGCAGCTCACAATGTGTCACCAAGTTCCAGGTGGGGGCGCTAGTGTCTAGATGACACAATTGATGACATTTTAAAATAGAGATTAATTGGTCTCACTGGTGGGCATCACATCCCACTGGTGCTGTTAGTATTGTTGAATGAATAAACACCATCGTTGCTGCTAAAATAAGCATACAGGCATAATAAGAATGTCATATATTAATTAGTTCAGGTAAATGGATCAAAATAGATTCCAAACTGGTGCTCCTTTGAAAATGTGTGTCCCAATTTTTCTTCAGATCAATAATGACATAAAGTGTAATTATAGCAGAGAGGAATAATTGTCAATGTTGCTAAAATAAAACCCATTTGACGCTTCCTCATGAAAACAGCAGCTCACATCACAAACGTAAACCACTACAGGTTCCCTCAGTGGAGTCCATGACCTGATTAGCATCTTAGCACCATGTTGCATAAATCTACATATTAACGAGAAATCTGATTCTTTTCATATAATAACAGCAAATAATATCATGTGTTAAGCTAGTGTGTGTGCATTAAGATATAAGTGTTTATTGGCTTCATTAATTAGCTCAATATATCAATTATAAAGATAATTCAGGATCATTAGACATGTTGGCTGCAAGTCAACAAGTCAAAAAATTTGAATTTTCTCCATGTGTTTTTCCTTTGGTAATTGCAGAATGCTACTCTTCAAACAGCCACAAACGGACAGACGCCACTCTCCACTACAAACAACACAGTCCAGCTGAAATGTAACTACTGTCGAGGAGCGTTCAGTTTGAAACCTGAAATTCTGGACTGGGAGGTGAGACCCATTTTTGTTTGATTTTAATGAAGACACACAGGCACCCAGTCAAGGTCTTTTTTTTTCCAGAAATGGTGTAAAGTGACAATAAAACTGTGATACATCTACTTTGAGCCGAAAGAATTAGATCAAAGGGACATTTATTTGGAGTCATTTTCTAAGCAAAACTTAAAATGTCCACTTGGGCTATGGGACATTTTTTTGTTTGTTTTTACTATCTTCTGATTTATTATAAGACCAAGTGAGTAATCAGTTTAGATGAAAATATTTAGTTGTCTACCTTGATATGAGACAGGACTCTCATTCAGGCAGTGTGTAGAGGTTTGTTGGACTGAGGAAAAGTTATAGAGAAATCGATTTATTTCATCCACAGTAGCACCTTGTACTTTTCAAAACTCCCATGCTTGCAAACTGAGAATACCTCTAATGTGTCTGTCTTCAGGATAGAGTCTTCCAGTTTTGTAGTAAGACGTGTTGTGAGGACTACAAGAAGCTCCACTGCATTGTGACGTTTTGCGAGTACTGCCAAGAGGAGAAGACGCTACACGAGACGGTCAACTTTTCCGGGGTCAAGAGACCTTTCTGCAGTGAAGGTACTTATCTGATCTAATCTGTCCTCTATTCTCCTGTAGGACACTTGATAAATCTCAGATAGTTTTTTTTAAATGTAGTTTTATGTTTTCAAACAGGCTGATCATATACCGTGGGGTTTCCCATGTTTTTAACAGGTCTTCAATGCCTTTTATATCTATTTAACCATTTTGTTGCCATATCTTTTAGATTTTATATATCTTCTTATATCTAGGATTTGTAGTTGTCACGTTGTTTCCAGGGGACACATTTATTCCTTTTGTTCTATCTGTTTCACTTTCCAGGTTGTAAACTCTTATACAAGCAGGACTTTATCAAGCGTTTGGGTCTGAAGTGTGTCAGCTGTAACCACTGCAGCCAGCTGTGTAAGAGAGCTCTGACCCGGCAGCTCGGTGGCATGACTCGGGACTTCTGCAGCGAGGCGTGTGCCAAGAAGTTCCACGACTGGTACCACAAGGTCTGCTCATGCTCGCTGTATCATAATAATTTTTTATCATGCAAAGTCAAATAAATAATTACTATTTTGTGAATTTTTGTCCATTAGGCGGCACGGTGTGATTGCTGTAAGGTGCAGGGTAACCTGACAGAGTCTGTGATGTGGAGATCAGAAATGAAGCAGTTCTGTGACCAGGAGTGTCTGTTGAAGTTCTACTGCCAACAGAACGATCCCATCATGGTCACACAGAAAGGACCTGAGAACTCCCGCCTAGGTACTAAGTGTGTGTGAGCAGGTCTGTGTGTGTTAGTGTGCGTCTTTCTACGTATTACCCTCCTGAGCATTTGCTTAATGGTCCTTGTATATTTTTCAAAGATTAAGTATTAAGGAATTATTATTATCTGGAGCATAGTGAGTATAAAATGATGCTTGCCTGCTAACGTTACTTGTTCGCCATGTTCATATCTGGTGTTAACATGCATCTTGGGTGTTCATATCACACGTGGACATACGTACGTCAGTTCACACCTAACCTTAGATTGTGTTTTTACATGCACACTGATGTTAATACCAGATTGGAATGAAGCTTTTGTGTCACTCAAATTTCTTCACTAGGCAGAGAAGTGATGAATTAAATTGTTCTCTTCCCAGGGACTGAAGCGCAAGGGGCCAAACCTGGGGTAAGTAAGAATGTGGAAAAGGTGTCACTACCATACAGATTGTTTTGAAATATTTTTGTTTGCAAGTGTCTATTCGCTCTAAACTGTTTCCTACCATATAACCATTTTGTCAACCAAATACAATCTTTTCATTCATTTTGATTGTACACTGAGGTTTTTTGTTTTTAATTTTATTTATAGTTACAGATCCTTTTGTAAGAACCGTATGTTTTTTCTTTTCCGTCTTGCAGCATGTGAACCAGGGCACTGTAGCGTACGCTGGTGGAGGTTTGATGAGAGATGTCAAGAACAAGGCAGTGCTCTGCAAACCGCTCACCTTGACCAAGGCCACCTACTGCAAGCCACACATGCAGAGCAAACTTCTACAGACAGGTAAAGCTACAAATTGAAACATTTTGATTTATCTGGAGAGAAACATAGAATATGCTTAGAGGGAAATAACATGATTTTGACACATCATTCAAGCATTCGAGAGGCCTAAAGTTAGTCTCATTAAAGTAAAAGAGAATAATAGTTCCAGTGATTTGAGTGAATAGTTACAGCTCAACAAGGCTGTGATACTGAAAATTCCTGCTTTTTGCCCTTGAAAATCATCACTTCATGACCCATTGATACATGTGCTGAGTTGCATATATGATTCTGCATATCCACAGATGTAGACGATGGTGTGAAGAGGGAGTATGTTCCTGTACCCATACCTGTGCCTGTCTTCATCCCCATGCCCATGAATATGTATTCCCAGATCACTCCCTGTCCAATCTCTCTGCCTATTCCGGTAAGACTTTACATCTCGTGTGGATTGTCCATACTAAAAGGCCAAAGGGCCGAATACTATGGTGTAAAAATTCTGGTAGCTTGCTATTTGAAAATTTCAGTCGTCTGATTATTAAGCTATGTCCTGCCCGATCCAGGTTCCTGTGCCTGTGTTCCTGCCCACCACCCTGCAGGGGGCAGAACAGATCATCCAGACCATCCGTGATCTAAAAAGCAAGTTGGCCTCTGACTCTCTGGAGGCCGAATTGATTTCCCTGGCGAATATGATCGCAGAGGAGCAGAAGCCAGGTACGCTCGAGAGAGAGTTGAATGTCTGAGTTAAAATGTACTGAATTAAATGCAGGGGCATTATCTAGTGACATGCATGTTTTTGTAAAATGCTGAAAAGAGTCAGACATTAAAAGAAGAAGAACATGTGGATAAAGGTCATGGTTTTGTGCTTTTACTGAATATATTTTCTGACTGAAGGTTCATATTGTAATTCAAAATATAACAATTCAGTCAGTCAATTATAGCAGATTATTTGGAAACTGTAAAAACATCAGATACATACAAATGCTTCTTATGTACTTAATAACTTATATATTAATTACTTGTGTAGACATCCAGATACTATTGGTTTTATCAGCAAAGGTTAATAGATAATTGTTACTGAAACTTATGCATCCAACCAGATGCAAAAAGGAGTGAAAAGAAATTAGTTTGTGAAGTTCAAAGCATCTGAAAACACTTCAGCTAATAACAATGTCCTGGTGTCCTGCAGCAAATGATGAGAGTGAGCAGCCACCTGGCTCGGTTTCAGATGTGAAGCCGGTAAAACTAAAGAGGGAGTCTGAAGGGGAGGACGCCTCCGGTAGCAGCTCAGAGAAAGAGGAAGACAAAGAAGCAGCAGCAGCAGCAGAGGAGGAAGAAGAAGAGGAGGAGGAAGAAGAAGAAGAAGAGGAGGAGGAAGAGAAGTATGAGCCAGACCTGGACCTGGAGGCAGACTTCCCTCAAGGTAAACACCTCTGTATATCTATACCCATCAGTGCTCAGTCAGGAACAATCTGTGTCATCGTGTGAAAGGCATGTAGTAACAAGACATCGTGTCACAGTTTTTTGGTGTTAACAAAAGTTTGAATACCAAGTAAAAGAAATGCTCATGACTTCAAATCAGTCACTTTAGCCATAAATGTTAAAATTGGATTTGGATATTCTGCGGAGTTTGACTTTCACACATATGAAGAATACGGCAGAAGATTGTCGGGGATAGACACGTTCACAACAGGGAAATATCCGGAACATTCAGGCAAAGGGTGGCACAAGGAGATCATGCAGGAGGGAGGAAATGATGTAAAAATTGTTCTGCAGAAATCACATTGTCTTCCATGGCTTCGCTTTTGCCATACAGACATGTTTGTATTCTTCCAGTTTCCGTCACGTGTTAGAAACATGTCTTCAACATGTCAACTTGCTCGCTGTGAATTTTCACGACATTTTCCTGCTGTATACTCACATGGGCTTACTCTGACATTTTGCGGACCTTTTTACTAGGAGGCCCGCTGGAAAAGTTCTTGAAAATGTTTTTAGCAATTAACTCAGACATTTGTGTTCTCACGTACAGCCCCTTAGGACAATTTCAGGAAAATGTCCGGACTGTCTGAAAGCAGCTTTTGTCTCCATCACTCTCTATCTGTCCATCTGTCATTCTCATTCTTATGTAACAACATCTGACTGCATGGGTTTAATGGATCAGTTCAGTAATTGAGATTAAAATTCTTCCCACTGGTTATTTCTGGACCTACTGTCATCACCTCTGTCAAATCAGAGGCCTTTAGATGTGGCGTACTGTAAAGGAGAGAGTGTGAAGTCATTAACAGGAATATGTCAGTTTTTATTTTTATTCTTTGTAACTTTTTCCACTGACCTGTCACTCGCTTGACCTTACTGAACCAGGATCATATGGAGACCCACTGTGGGTTGAAGCAATGATATTATGGCCTTTCTTGTCAGCAAAGGCAAACCCTGACAGACTCTGTCACAATATCACAGTTTATATTTTCACTTTATATAAAATAATACAACAGATGCCGTTTCTTGTCTTAGCCTCAGACCCTGTTCCGGTCTTCGAGGGAATGGACGACGACATGGGATTCTCTCTACCTCCAGTCCTAGCAGAAGAGAAGGAGGAGTCGGAAGAGTCGGCCCCTCGACCCCTGCCCATGAGACTAGTATGCACACACACAAACACGCGACATGTCAGATGTTTTTGGCCAATTCAAGTTTACTGTGTAGTAACTGGTGTGTTTGTGTTACAGGGGAACAAGAGGCGTGCGGTGGAGGAGTGCTCAGATTCAGCCTCGTCCTCTTCTTCCAATCCAGCGGGCAGACGCTCAGGGGGACGATTGCTGCCACTCAAAGCTCGTTATGGCATCAACGCCTGGAAGCGCTGGGCACTGTCTGGTTCTCACCAATCAGATGACACCAAAGTAAAAGATGGATCCAAACCAGGTGAGCTACCCCCGATCATTAATGTATGTGACTCCATTTGAATTTGAAAACACGTAGGACAAGTTTGCTAACAGCGTTCGTGCCCCTTCTTCTCTGTTGTAGCTCGGTCAAAAAGTAACCTGTTGTCGCTGAGTTCGGAGGAGCTGAACGGGGCGCTGTCCCGGTTTGTCAGGGAGGTCTGCCGGTCCAATGGGGAGCGCTACTCTCCAGACAGTATCCTCTACCTCTGTCTGGGGATCCAGCAGGTTGGTATTATAGACCCTGATAAGATTATTATTATTATTATTATTATTATTATTATAAACTTTATACAACATAGTTCTTGTCTTTTTCATGTTTGAATATCATAAAACAATTATATTATATAATAACTATATAATAAAATAATACGCTACTAAAATAATTAATGTAACATTGCAATATTAATTAAAAATAAAATCAGGCAACACATGAAGGTAATAAAACGTTATAGGATCAAGGAATTTTTAAGAAGTCATTTATAAGATTTAAAAAACATCTACACTTCTCAAAGTATCACAAATTAACAATGGAAGCTTAAATTATATTATAGCTAAACAAATATAAATTGAAGCGAATAGGTTTTTGACTTTCTCTCCGTTTTATTGAAATTCCATCTGCAGCCACTTGGAGGTAGGAACTAAGTTTAGAGGGAGTGGTTCCCGTAGGGAAGACATTAGTGGTGCACACTTCCTTCTCATCCCCCTTTCTCTCACATGGGAGCAGCATGGCTTCACAGTGGAGCTCAGGATTCTCTAAAATCCTCTGGATTGGGATTTTTCTGACAGAAAAATGTAAGAATGATTTAAATGTTTGTGTAGAAACAACAAGATGTAAAGATTTGATTGGTTTATTTGAGTTTTAATCACATTTTGTGACGTAAAACACTTGAATAGGTTTTTTCTAGGCCTGCTGGGAAGTTCCTTTCAATAGTCGTGTCCTGTGATTTTAACACTTTGCTGTTCACATCCTGAAAACAGTGATGATCATTTAAATATGAGGACGCTAAAGTTTTTTGTTTCAGAGCAACCACAATTATTTGACCTTTACTTAAATGTGAGTGTTGTTTTTTACTTTTTGCAGCACCTTCATGCCAAAGGCCGGACGGATGACCTGTTCAGTGATGTGTGCTACCAGCAGTTTGGAGAGGATCTGAACAAAGTGCTGAAGGACTGGCAGCCCAGCGTGCTTCCAGATGGTGAGAGGAGTATATCTCTGTTCACTCGTTGTCCAATAGCTAAAGACTTCTTTTTTTTTTAGGTTTTAAGAATTCGTTAAAAATTTGACCACAATTTAAAATTCCCACAAAATCAATAAATAATTCCTAATAAGAAGAAACTAGTAAAGGAATAAAATATCCAGTGAAATTGTATTTCCAAGTAGAGGATTTCGAGAGGATAATTGGAAGGAAAATCCTCCATCTGAATATATGTGGTCTTTGGCGCCAGCTGGTGGCACAGCACTGTTAATAAAGCTAGTGTCGCTTCTTATTCTGAGCAGTGTCCAGTGATTATAACTCTTCTGCTGTTCACATCCTGATTTACCGTGATTGCACTGAAAAGACTTATGAGGACACTGCATCAACACAAACAAGGTGCGGCCATCTTGGATGTTTACAAAGAAAGGCACTGAATTACTGGATATTTACAAGAAAGGTCCACACAACTTGGTACTAAATATAAAGGACTTGGAGAAAGTGACAAATGGTTTACAAAAGACATCAATATCCATCTGTTTTCTAGAAAGTCGAGCAAAAATTTATATTCTGATTGAAAATAAAATTTGCCTCAGTGAGTCGCTTCACTTTAAATGTCCAGTTTTCTGAAATTGGAACGGTCTGTGAAATATTCTTGCATTCAGTGAATTTTATTCATTAATCATCTCCTCAGTTTGATATAAATATGTGAGAACTTCAGGTAAGCATCAAATTCAGCGAGTAGGAAGCGTATGTTTATTTAATTAATATTTACTGATATATGCCAAGCCACTCCAAAATATTCAGTTATGAAGAATCTGAGTTGCAGAATTTTTGTTGGTGTTTCAAGAGAAATATATTATTTTGAGTTTAACTATTTTTAGTTAACCTACTTCCTTATGTTTTCTTTCGAACATAAACAAACATATGCTTAATAACTGCAGCAACTAACATTTTCTTAATTTCTGTTAGAATTGTATCTATTATAGATAATTATGAGGTAAATTCTATACGTAATAGAGTCTCCAGAAACATGTCCTGACACTGACATCTTGAATAATGAGCTCCAGTTTGGTTCCTAGAATAGATTTTTATGTCTTGGCTAATTTTCCTCAGGCTCTCTGTGGGGTAGAGTGGAGGAGCAGAGCCTGTGGAGCAGTCGGCAGCTCGGGGAGCAGAGTCCGGCCGCTCTGCTGCGTTCGCTGGTTTACCTGAACACCAAATACTTCGGCCTGCGCACCGTGGAGCAGCATCTCCGCCTCTCCTTCGCCAACGTCTACGGCCCTGACACTGTCCATCCGGTCACAAAGGAGACAAATGTCTGCATCCGCGTGCCTTCCATCTCTCAGGATCACCACGGTGAGGCCGGCAACATTCAGTGTCATCCAGCTTTGATCTTCTTATATTGTGTCAATAAATGTAGTTGAATCATTTCTTTATACAAATCATAAATGTTTATTTATTTATTTTGTTCTTTAGTACAAACGGAGTCAAGGAAGAGGAAGCGGAAATTGGAGGAGGGCGATCAGGACGACGACTCGGGAGGCTCCACTGTTCGCTGCCCGGTTAAGAAGCACGAGTGTCACCTGTACGACCTCTACAGATCAAAGTGGTGGGTTTAAGATCTTCTGGATCAACTGACTTCTTTAGTAAAATACACTTAATACAATACATCACCACATCCATGAAATCCTAATAAAACATTTTCTATATAGGTCCTGTGATTATAACTCATTGCTGTTCACATCCTGAACCACAGTGTTGATGTTTTGAAGATGAGGACTTAACATAAAACAATGTGTCATAAGTTTTACTGACTTATTTAAGAGGAAATTCAGAAAAATGTATTCACTCTCTTTCTGACCGTTCTGTCCAATCCTTTTGTTTTTTCCATCCTCTTCTTTCTCTCATTCTTCTTTTAACCATGTTTACTTTCTCCCTTCTATTCATTCAATCCCTTTTGTTGTTCATATCTGATTTTAACCCCTCTTCCTTATTTCCCCCATTTTGTCATTTTTCTTGATTATTCTTGTTAATGTCTGTCTTTCTCTTTCCCTTTTATCCTACTTTTCTCTTTCTTTTCCATCTGTGTTTCCCTTCTCCTCCCTTCAGCCCGACGTTGTTGCGGGAGCGTCTAGACATCTTTTACGTTCAGCCGGATCCGGCCTGCAGCTCCGACGACCCGCTGTGCTTCTCCTCCATGCCGCTGGAGCGACGTATCCTGGAGAGCCTCCTCACCAGAGTCCTCCTGGTCAGGGACATTTACACAGACAAACAACGACTAGAGGAAGAAGACGAGGGGGAGGAGGAGGAGGAAGACGACAGGGCTCAAGCTGCTGGGGGGGTGTAGCAGTCACTTTGGACATCTGTTAGTCGAGCCTGAACAGTCAGTAGCAGAGGTGGAGGAGGAAAAGGAGATTAACTAGTAGCTTGTGTACGCTCCTCCTTGCTGAATTGCTGTTTCCTCCGGGTGAGGGATGTTTGCAAAAAGGAAGCCTGAACAGGTAGAGGATGATGACAGTGGTGGTGATGATCAACTCGTCGTTCTGCTGATTGAGTTACAAACAGGATGAGAAAGTAATGAAGCTAAACAACACAATTATCTCTCCAGTCATTAAACAGAGGAGGAGGAACAGGCAGAGATACCCTGATGTAAGGATCTAGTTTGGAGGAGGAAGTGATGAAGGTGGTGGAGCTGTAATCTGTTCTGCTCAAACTGAGTTAAATCAGGTATAAAACTTGAGTGTTAACGGTTATCACCATGATATTTTGGGGGGGGTGGTCCTGTTGTGCATTGCCATCAATTCTGATCATGTAGCTTGTTTTAGTACTCAAACAAACAGCGTACAGATATTTGAGCTTTCAATAATGCAGAATCATGCTTTAACAAAGTTCATCAGGAGGAGGAGACGACAAGGGACAGGAAGCCATGGAGTTATTTCCTCTTCCTTTACAGCTGTTTTGTCCTCCTCGCCGTCGCTCCGTGGATGAAAAGGAGCAAGCGGAGCACATGAGGTCTAGAATAACTTACAAAGTGAATCAAAAAGGAAGGGAGAAGGCTGAGGAAAGGGTCAGACGCGACAACCAGCGGAGGAGGTCAAAGTTTCAATGTCACAGTTGGTAGGTAGAACTTCCATCTTAATTCCAGTCACATACATGTTCATGTTGTGAAAAATGGAACCGCCACGGGTAAAATGATTTTCTCTGGCCACCGTCAACCAGTGTTCCCAACTTAACCACTGATTGTGTTTGACAGAATGTGTCACTTTATATCGCAAATGTTTATTTGAATGAATGATTAAACTCTAAATAACATCTTTGACAACACAAGTGATGTAACAATGAGCTTTTGTCCACTGCTTCCTCACTTTTTTTGATATTTGAACATTTCTACCATTACATGGAAGCAGTGGTGTAGCTTTGGTGGTTTAATAGAGTTTTATAAAAGCTGTGCACACCCTCACAACTGTTACTTTTGGCACCTGTCCCATCTGATAACATGGAGGAGGCAGGGTTTATCGACGCTAGATGGCAAACGAGATGCTTTGGCTTCACTTTTAGGGAGCAGCCATGGGAGATGACACGGAAGCCCAGGTAAAATAAACCAAATCACTGGTGTGGGTTTCTAGGGTCTAGGGTGGTGGTCTGTACCTTAATCAGGCTTAAGTAATAAGTGCATCATGAAAATCTGCAGTTTGACTTTTCTTAAACACGTCTCAAACCCATCTTCCTCCCGGTCCTCCGTATCACACATCTCCATTATTCTGGGCTGCTTTCATTCCTCCTCGTCATCCCACTCCTTGCTGCTCTTCCTCTTGTCAGTTCTGCTCTCAGGCGAAACAGTTTCACCACAGAGGACGATCCCAGGCCAGAAAGACAGACGACTACACCTCAAGTCGTCTCTTACTGGGTCTGACTCGCCGTGGTAACCTACCAACATGCTGCGTTTCTTTATTAGGACACTAGGGGAACCTTCACTCATGCCATGTAGCATTACGTGCGTACTAAGCCCAGATTGGGTTGTTTTGAAGTGTAAATATCTTCTGAAACAAGACGGTTATTTCAGATCGACACAGACTGACAAACACACCCACTGAAACCTTCAGCTTAAACCCTTTTTTTTATAAAGACTGAATATTTATTTCCCTTTTATTAGTTTGACTGCATCATCTGGGGATTTAGGATTTTTTCATAGGTGCCATTTTCTTTCGACAGTCATTCATTGAAAATCCGCTGCAACATCGCCTCTCTCGTCCATTAAAGGGTTTCTGTGCAGCAACCTGCTAAACATGAAGGATGTTGATTATTCAGAGCTCAACAGACTGTTTTTCGGACTTTCCTTTCTGCTTCTGTCCCCGTGTTTGTAGTTTCTTGGTATTTATGAGTTGTTTGCACTAAATATTGATTTAGTTTAAATACCCAGAAGTTGTTAATTGCTACAGGACTACAAGGCAAGGCTTGTATCAGAATAAAGGATTGGTTTTAAATTAAATTTTAGTTTTTTCCATGGACTAAACTGTATCATTTTTCCTTTTTATACACGTCCCCTTTTTTACTTTTCGTTTTTTATTTGAATTGTCTTTCAATAAATTGGAGAAAGTGTCATTGAGTTAAAATCAAGTCAATATTAATTGAGGGAATTTGTTTTCTACTTCTATTAAACCAGGAGAACAGCAACAGTTTTACACCTTTTACAAATGTGTGCTTCCACAACCAGTGCTCAGAATATTAGGAACACCCTCCACAGTCACATCGTTTAAAAGTTTTATTTTACCCAAAGAGCAGCTGTTCTGTTATTTTGTGCATTTAATGGTCTGGAACAGCAGCGTGTCATTAAAGGAACATGTGCAAACAGTGGATTTAATGGGAGAAGATTAAACAAACTTTTACACTTGACTGTGGAAGTTAATGAAACTGACCCTGAATCCGAAGATCCCTTTGATTTAAAATAGCCGTTATTTTTTTCCCCTGCTGGACTCCGAGGCAGCGACCAAACCTGCCACAGGTTTGGACCTAAACATTAGCTGCTGTGGCTGGCTTCAATGCCTAATGTGAATGTGCCTATCTGTAAATACTGAAAGTGAGTGATTGTGACTTGAGTCTGATGCTATGTGTGTGGGCTGATCTGCTGATACGGTCATGTTAAATAAATGATTTCATTTTCTAACCAGACTCCTTTTTTATTTTCCTGTAGTGAAGCCAGTAACATGTACGTATAAGGGTTGGTTCACCGCATAACATTTTCAGCTGAGAAGTTTCATTTCATGTAATTTTGAGATGAAAATCGTGCTCAACTCTGTATAAGAAATGTTTCCAAAGCTGTTTAAAAAAGTAGCGACGTCATCTTTAGCCTGTCCATCTGTGAAATGATGAACATGATTCATTTTCATTCAACTTTATTATAATAGAAACCCTGAGTATATAGTGATTTATATCTGTTAACATACATTTTCTAAACAGAATTATTCATATTTTAGTAGTTTACAGACTTCATGACAAAATATGCAAAATATTTGACATGTAAATACAATGCTGTTATTTTTGAACACACAAATAAAACAATATTTGTATGACCTTGAACTGTCCTTTAAAAACAGCAGAGACTAAATACAAATATGTACATATTCATGAGTGGCTGTCTTTATTTCAGCTGAGTTTGTGCTGAATAAAATGACACCATGCATGTGTGATAAGAACAAGACACAAATTACCTAAACTCAACCTGGACTCCTGAAGGTTAAGGAGACAGTATTTGATAGTTATATTTATAATATATCAAAATGGCCTGTGTGCTTGGGCTCAGTGAGGAAAGGAATAAGAAGAACATTTGAAAGTGTAAATTCCCCAAACAGCTGTAGCAAAGAAAATTCATATTACACATTTTAACACCACGCCCAAAACATCTGTATCTGTAACGGGACTCCTGAGGGTCTCATTCTGAAACTACTGGCTTTAATCTGCTGCTGGTCTCTTCTGGTTTCAGGCTTCCACCACATTTTGTAACCTGGCTGCAGGGAGTCACTCCAGCTCCTTGAACCTATGGTTCAGACATGAGAGCTCTGAAGTGAGGTCCAACACTGTCCAGACTCCTTCCTGTTCATTCCAAAGGTGATGGATGGTTGAGGTCAGGGCTCTGTGCAGCTCCGGTCACTGTCTTCCACATCAAACCACTGACGGGGGTGTCACTGTTGTGCAGGAGGAGAAACAGGAAAGGGACAAACACAAAAACACTCACCTCAAAGCACACAATCGTCTAAAATGTCAATGCAGGCAGGGAACTAATGAGTTTTAATCCAAACAACAACCTTAACCCTAAGTATGCATACAGATGTGTCCAAAATACTTAGAATGTAACTGTCCCACATTATCTAATTCTTTACCTAATATCTCGCACACTTCCACTCAACAACTTTGTAATTCATTATAATGTAAAAACCTCAGTTATAGTGTCCAGATTGAAATCATTACGGCGTGATAACGTTGGCACAGCACTGGGGCCTCTTCACTGTGTTCATGACCTTCTTTATCTCTGTCATGTCCATTTTTACAAGGTGTCAGGCGGACATGACACCCAGGCAGTGAGCGTTATCTGGAATATGACAGGCAGCAGGGCAGGAGGAGGCGTGGCCTGTCGACACCGTGGGGTCAGTGCAGGAGCCGGAGAGACCGAGTGGTTCTCTCAGTATCTGCAGGGTCACGGGGGGCGTTTGGAATATTCCTAAAGGTCTCAACAACAAAATATTGATACAAATATTTCACATTCACTGGAAATGATCCCATTATTGCCAGGACAAATGTGGTTTCGATATATCAGTTAAGAGCAGGACTGGGATAACTAATATCTACACTTTTTGTAGATGATGTTATGTCATGTAAGGGAGAGAAATATGGGTTGCACTTTATACTACTGCCAAACATTTCTAACCTAATTTAGTTATAGGAATGATATACTAATAAAATGGTGACTGGTCCTGGTACTTAAGTATATAGTGGAATAAATGAAGCCTCTGGGGAAGTACTGTGAACCTGCAGGGTTCAGTAGTAGAAACACCGCTGACGTTTTGGAGGGAAAGGAAGTTGGAGAAGAGTCACACACTTTACCACAGCCTGGATACCGGGTTCTTACTGTGGAATGTAAAATAAACTTTGATGTTTCTAATATTAACACATATTCTTGGAGAAATGTTACAGGCAACGCCCCAGCCACATTACAGGGATTTATTTGTGTAAAGTATTTAGTTATATTCAAGAAGTGGGTTTCTTATAAAATGTCCTTGCTCGCAGGTGGATCCAGCGCTGCAGCAGCTCATAACAGACACGCTGGAGTTAAAAGCAAACTAACCTCTGGGGTCAATCTAAATCTAACTCTATACTCCATAGGAAACTGGCACACAAGTGGAAAAACAATGAAGAGCAAGAAAATAATGTTTGAAAATGGGCCACTGGGGCTAAAAACATCACCTTAACCCTGCAAAGATATCCTGTGAAAGAGATTTACAAGACAAACAATGATCTGGTCACATTTATGGTTCAGTTGCTCGACTGTAACTGTGATTCATTCTGAAATTTAGACTTGGTTTTCCTATTTCTTGCTACAAATCTCATTAACCAATGAAAATAAACATAATCAGTCGTTTACTTCGTTCGGCGCCAAGCCCATTGTTTCCTACTGAGGGTAAATCTTTTAAAACGTATTTTTTATTTTTTAAAGATAACCACCTGAAAGAGGGATCCCTCAGTCTTCCTCAGTTTTATCCCCATTTTTACATTAACTTTAGGTGGCTTTGGTTTTCCACTTCTTACTTGACGGCTTTGTAAAGATGGAGGGTAAAAAGCACATTTGTTGGATTCTTTTTAGAGGAGGATCAATAGATATGTTGGTGCTTTAGTGAGTATTTCTGGCCGTAGAACAGTGTGTGTGGGACTGACTCAAAATAAACAGCATCATGTGTTCATGGCAATGAAGGAACATGTCAACCAGGGCAACAGTGGTGGTTGCTGGTGTGATTCTAACCGTATTTGGGGAAATAACGGACAGAAGCATATTTGATTACAAAGACTTGTCAATAAGGCTATTTGAAGGGATTTGTTGATACTAAGAAAAATACAGAATAATCCCCAGACTGATCCTGTGATGAATCGAGACATTTCACTGAAGACGAAACACAGGTGGGACCAGACCCGAGGCTGAATCTGCCTTCGTCTACTGAGTGAGAAAGAGCACTGTCCCCTCTCTTCCAATGGAGGGTGCCACACGCTCGCTGTGCACCCCTGAGGCAGAGTCTCCCTGTGCCCCTGCTTTATCGGCACCACCATCACCAGCACCAGACATGTTGTTTAACTGGGCCGCCCGTCATGAGCCGCGGGACGAGCCTCTGCTTTGTGGAGCTCCCGTGTCGGACTGGAGGTTCTCGCCTGTAGCCGGGGGGCTGACGCGAGGCGGCCTCCAATAAGCCTGTGCACAGCCCCCCCCCCCCCCCCCAGCCTCGCCCTCTCACCCTCCACAACATAGGAGAAGAAGCAAAGCTTGAAAAAAATCAAACCTTTCTGAGGGCTTTAAGGAGAAAGGAGAAAAACATTCCCCCCATTTTCACCTCACTCCGTTTCTCTTGGGAGAGGGAGAGGGAGGGGGAGGGGGGGGGGGGGGTGAGGTACAAAACGCGGTGACAAAACCCCAATTTTTTGAAGAGGCAAGCTTTTTTCTTTCTGTGCTATCTGTCAGAGTTGGCCAGACTCCAGTAACTTGTCCCATTGATCTAAAGCTAAAACGGCCCCGTGCACCCAACACAACCAGCCCCTGCGAGGGAGCGGGCGGGTGTAAAAACATTTTTTCACCCTCGTGGTTTTTTTTTTGTTTGGGCTCAATCCCCAGCTCTTTCAGGGTACATAAAGAAAGCGCTGTGGTCAGCAGGGTCATGTGGGCAAGGCCCGCGGGGCAGACTATAGGTGGCGATTAGGGCCTCTAATGTGCAATGAATCCTCTTCGAATCACATGATATGTACTAATGTCGCCATTTAATGATAAAACAACAGCGACAGGGAGGGAAGAGCCGCTCTCTCTCTCTCTCTCTCTCTCTCTCTCTCTCTCTCTCTCTCTCTCTCTCTGTGTGTGTGTGTGTGAATGCGCTGTACAGCTGCACGAGGACAAGAGGGCAGGAATGGATGACAACTGCATTTCTCAGGTTGTGTGCGTCAACACGCGGCGCAGGACCGGCTGAAGGACGGGGAAGAGTTTGGCTGGGACAGTGTGGATTCATATGCACACGCACACGCACACACAGATTTTTCTCAAAAAATGTCCTTGCTTTCATTTATCTTGGATGTTTTTGCTCACATGCTGCTGCAAAGGGTAAAATGATGAAGTGATAGCCCAGTCCAAATTTAGGTAGACATAGGATAGGAATAGTGTAACAACTGTACATCCCCCCCCACACACACACACAGACACACACAGACACACACAGAACAGTGTAACCTTGGCTCTGACGGCTGGTGCAGGGGAGTGGGGGGCTTGGATTAGGTTAAATTTAGGATGGCCTGACCCTATTTGGTGAGAGCCATAGTGAAGCAGTGAGTGGTTCCAACCTCTTCTTTTTCCAAAACACCCACTGACTGACACATTATGTAGTTGAACACACACACACACACACACACACACACACACACACACACACACACACACACACCCTTAAAAGCCAGGTTGACCCTCCTCCTTACTATGACGCCAGCGACCCTCTTCTTCTTCAAATTGTATCTCATCAGCAATATTGATATTAAATAGTTTATTTTACATATAAATCATTTCAAACAATTACATACAGATAATTTACTGTTTTCTAATACTTATGTTGATTTTATGTGAAAAATCTCTGAGAAAAATCTTTCAAAACTGCATTGTGTATAATTAAAAAAGTCGTATATAAGAGTGGGATAAGTGTTTAGACATATCCTCAGATTGATGTTTGTTTCAAGGTTCAAGGTTAAAAGCTGCATCTGTTCCTGAGGAGACTGCGATGAGGACGAGGAGATGATGAGCACCAGGAAGACGTCAGAGATGGCGGCGAGGCGGCGAGGAGGGACGTGATGTGAGTGACGGGCAGGACACGTGACGTTTACCTCACACCAGAACAGAACACGTCTGGTTGAGCTTCATGACAGATGGGTGCACATGTAACATATTCAAGTGTCATTACATAAATTTACCATTGTTAATAATCAACAAGTGGCTTGATCTTACTAAGTCAGTAAGATAATAAAAGGATTTATTTTATTTATTCTGTAGTCGTGTAGAAAGGACAGTACCCCCCACTCCCCAGGTCAAAGGTCAGTTTGTGAAAGTGCACACAGGAAATTTATTTTAGAATAAATACACATAAAATTACTAGTATTACAATTTCTTTATGAATGTGAATAAAAAGTCCCATAAGGGGACCCTTTATTTTAATATTTATTTTATATGAGTGACCTCTGGAGGGACAATGATCGACTGATTTATTAGTTTTATTTTTGTTTATTAGTTTTATTCTTGTTTCGGGAATGTTTGATTTTCATTTATTTATACTATTTTTATTTTTGTATCGGTCATTTACTGCTTTATCTCTTATGTGGCCCTGCACTTTGTAATATTGTTATGAAAAGATGTATAAATAAAATGTATTATATTATTGTTATGATGGAGGAAACATTTTCTACCTTTATTTATTTCAAGTGGATTTTGTTAGGGTTCACCCTTGTGATGAACGGACCCTGATACCCAGCCAGGTGCATTGTGGGCACTGCGTCTATACCCTAGGCTGAGCTGTAGGTGTCCCCGCAGAGCTGACCTCTCCTCACATACTCTCATCATACCCCCCCCCCCTCTCTATGCACATGTATTCAAAACAAGTCGCCCCCCTTGACCGCACACTGTACAAGTGCCGCAACGTTACATCATGTGTAGTATTTTCCTACTGCTACATTAACAATAGAGTGAGGTGCATAGAGCGGAAAAACACAAGCTGCTCAGAAACGCAAAAACAGCAACCAAAAAACTTCACTCTCCTTAAAAGTCTAATAAAGAAATAAAGTTGTTTGACCTCTGACCTTTCCAAAAATGCATGAGTCATTGTTGCACTTCATCTTCCTCTGTTTGGAGAACAATTTCATCATGATATGTAAACTTTGCCAGCTGTTGTTTCGTTGCCGTTTCTTTTTTACCTTCTCATTTTGTTATTTAATAAAATTATTGTTTTAGGCCTGACAGAAGTTTTTGTTTGCCTGTAGCAGTCAGGCCTGTACTATTAGAACATATGACTTAAGGTAACTTGGTCGTTGCAGATTTAGATGATTAGTTATTATAAAACTGAAAATGAATAGCAATGTATTAGTTTTATAATTTATTATTATCAATATGTTACAATATTCAAAGTAAAATGATCCTAATTATCAGCTTAAACATTACAGGGATACTTTAATTACACAGTAATTGTGATCGATTTATTCAATATGAATCATTTTTAAATAGGCCATCCTCCGTATCCTCCATTTAAGTTTATTTTGAAGGTAATATTTATCTACTTGGACTTACAATGCATTTTCACTTGTATTTGTACACTCTGGTATTTCTGCTGTTATTTTAGTTCTTCTTCCACATCTGCGGTTGAATCTCAGACTTCCAGCAGCGTAGACACCATCATGCAGGATAAATCGTTTCCAGAAATTTGGACAAAACAAATTGCCACGGCACTGGACTCGGATGAAAGTAAAAACCACATCTCTAAAAATACAAAATCAAGGTATTGCTTCATCAGCAAGTGTTCAATAACTCATATTCCTTTCTGCATTCTTTTTATTAAATAACTTTTGAGTTTGCATGAATTAATCTTTTTAAAGAAGCATCATAAGTTTAACAGTCTGGTATCACTATCAAAAACAAAACCTTTCCATGAGGCAGCGGTCAGGCCTTCCAGAAACAAATTCATCACACTCCTGAAATACATAAAGAGGGCCAGAGGTATTTGTGCTGTGGGCTGAGTGTGAATTTGTTAGGTGATTAAAAGCTAAATATAGACTCCTGTCTGCTCCGAGCTGCAGACTGGTGACTCAGGGGCAGACCTTCTCTTTCTCTGGTCGCTCTTCCACCACAGGGACAAGTGGGGTTTGACAGGAGACCCAGGAACCAAAATGCATATAAAACACCACTGACGACACGATTAGGACCTTGGGACTTGGTGTTACACTCTGTTAAATTTATACTTGTTTGTTAAGTTTATGTGCAGTGATTCAATCATTTACAGAGATGCACACAATGTAAATATATATATGCCGTCTGGTAGTGATGGGTCTTCACCACTTCACCACAATGACCACACCAGCACGACGCTTTCTATGACACCAGCATGTTGCTCGTCCATAGAGTCAAGTTCAGATGAGCAGGATTAAATGGAAAAAAATGTTTTACCATCAAAAGAAAATGAATCAAGTAAATGAAAATTATTCCAACAGTAAAAATCTGCCTCTGCTTGTTGTTTAACTTCATAGGATTGTGAAATTTAATTATGATAGTAAACAAACTTAAAATAATCACTTGCAGGAGAAATATTTATATATATTTTTTTAAGTCAAAGCAGTAGTACAAATAAGTAAAAAGTCCTGCATTGAAAATGTTATTAAAGTAAGTATAAAGTAAGTATGTACATATATACGTGTGTGTGTGTGTATAAATATAAACATACTTAAAATCAAATTTTACTTTTAATATGTTGATTTTTTCAGTAATATTAAATTCTACAGGTCCTATGGTCATTAGTGACGTGTAGCTCTAATTACTCCTTGGATCCTGTATTCATTATGTATCATTATTAATATCATTATTATTAATGGAACAATTAAGAACATTTGATATATTTAGTTGTTTCTTTGTTAAATAGGTTAGGTAAAGAGTTATTGTGGATATTTCTCTGTAAATCAATGAGCATATCTGTCTCAGAACATTATCTAAACTTATTGTACAAAGTATTTTGACTAAAAACAGGAAAAATGTGAATTGAAGAGATGCTTAATGCTTTTATGGATAGAAATGTTTCCTGAAAAGCATTGAGGTGTGTTTGGCTCTGCAGTGGAAACATGGCTCCTGACTGAGTGACGGCTCCAGGCCTCCAGTCGGTCGTGCCAACAGTTTAACTATCACCCATCACTCCTCAGCCACTGGACCCAAGAGCTCAGCACTCATGTACGGAGCTCTGTTTGAAGACTCGGTGCCAGATGTCCTGTGCAAAGTCATCCTGGCAAAACGTGTCTGCAGTTTTAAAGTCTCACTGTTCCTGCAAATATTTGAAAATGCAATGATGTACACTAGACTGTAACATTAGCAGCTTTTACACTGATACTGTTTCTTATAATGTCATTGGTCTCTCTATAGGCAAACCTATTCACAGTCTATTAAAGGGACTGCAATTATTAAAATTTTGATATGTTATTACTTGTTTAATTTCAACCGTAGACTCCAGAAATGAAGCCAAATTATCCCGGATGCAAACGCTGCCATCTTTTGCCCATGATGTCATTTGTAGCCAGAGTCTGTGCAGTCGTGATCATGGACTGGAGTTACGGTATCAAGGTTCCGCCGATACACTCACATAACCAATCACGAATCAGTCTCAGCTGTCAATCTTGACGTTTCACTTTATTTTTATAGCATCAAATATCTAATTAAAACCAAACTTATCAGAAACCTGAACATTTGAACCAACATCAGTGTGATGAGAACGACCTAAAATGACCGAAAGCATCTTTCAGAAAAATGTATTTGATGTGTACTGTGATTTTGTTTTTGTTCTGTCCATGTCCCATCCACTAACATGGAGGAGGCTGGATTTATTACCTGTACTGCTGCCTGCTTAATGGTAATACATTACTTTACAATATCTGTTAATATTTGATTAATTAGATAAAGCCTAAATTACCTTATTGTAGGTGTGTTGAATGGTGTATTTTTCTACTATACAGTGCATCCGGAAAGTTTTCGTACCCGTTCAAGTTTTCCACATTTTGATATGTTCCAGACTCATCTTAAAATGTATTCAATTCATTCTTTTCCTCATAAATCTACACACAATACTCCACAATGACAAAGCAACATTTTTACATAGGTATTCAGACCCTTCACTTAGTACTTGGTTAAAGCACCTTTGGCAGCAATGACAGCCTCAAGCTTGGCACACCTTTATTTTGGAAGTTTCTCCCATTCTTCTTGGCAGAATCGTTCAAGATCAACCAGGTTGGATGGGGAGCGTCCATGCACAGCCATTTTCCGGTCTCTCCAGAGATGCTCTATTGGGTTCAGGTCTGGACTCTGGCTGGGCCACTCCAGGACTTTCACATAGTTTTCCTGAAGCCACTCCTTGGTTTTCTTGGCGGTATGCTTCGAGTCGTTGTCTTGTTGAAATGTAAACCTTCGCCCCAGCCTGAGATCCAGAGCACTCTGGAAAAGGTTTTCACTCAGGATTGCATCCATATTTCCCTCTATCCTGACTAGTCTCCCAGTCCCTGTCGCAGAAAAGCATCCCCACAGCATGATGCGGCCACCATTATGTTTGACTGTAGGTATGGTATTAATGAGGCGACTCTCAGTGCCCGGATTCCTCCACACACGCCTTTGGGAATTGTGGCCAAAAAGTTAAATTTTTGTTTCATCAGACCAGAGGATTTTGCTTCTTGTGGTCTGAGAGTCATTTAGGTGCTTTTAGGCAAACCCCCAGCAGACTGCCATGTGCCTTTTAGTAAGGAATGGCTTCAGTCTGGCCACTCTACCATAAAGGCCTGATTGGTGGAGTGCTGCACTGATGGTTGTCCTTCTGTAAGATTCTCCCATCTGCACAAAGGAACTCTGGATGTCCTTCATAGTGAGCATTGGGTTCTTGGTTACCCGTCTGACCAAGGCCCTTCGTCCCCGATTACTCAGTTTGGCTGGGCGTCCAGATCTAGGAAGACTGTTGGTTGTTCCAAATGTCTTCCATTTGAGAATGATGGAGGCTACCGTGCTCTTGGGCACTTTCAATGCTGCAGAAATGTTGTTGTACCCTTCCCCAGATCTGTGTCTTCACACAATTCTGTCTTGCAGGTCTACAGACAATTCTCTTGACCTCATGGCTTGGCTTTCACTCTGACATATACCATCGACTGTGAGACCTTATATAGACAGGTGTGTGCCTTTCAAAATTATGTCCAATGAATTCAATTAGGATAGGAGGACTCCAATCAAGATGTAGAAGCATCTAAAGGACCATTGATAGAAGTAGGATGCACCAGAGCTCAGTTGCAAGTGTCATAACAAAGGGTCTGAATACTTATGTAAATTGGATATTTCACTCACTAAACAGTTTTTGCTTCATCATTGTGGAGTATTGTGTGTAGATTTATGTAAATCTTCTCATGTAACGTTCTAAAATCATTTTTAAAAGTGTGCATTTCTTTATAAAATGGCCCAAAATGGCCCAGTTTCCTTATTTTCTATTTGCTTGTGTGTTTTTTATCTGTTGCTTTGTTGAAACCCACTGTGCTCAAAGTGAGCGGAAACCGATCAGCTGTTGACTTCACCCCCCCTCCATCGTGTATCGCACTGTGTTGTAAATTGTCCCTGAGCTTCTGTGACTGTGCAGACCTGAGTTTGTGATCGATGTTTGTGAGACTGACGCGCTCGTCTGATTTTAATTATTCCTGGATGTGGTTATGAAGTGGGTTTGGCTCAGTGGCACATTCTGACATTGTCTGTAGGAATGCAGAGTGAGGCTGTGTGCCGAGAGGTCAGAGGTCAAAGAGTCTGCAAAGAGAGTGATGCCACAGAGACTCTGAGGCTCAGCTGGTGCTGATGTTTAACTGCTGGATGTTTGATGTCTCCTAACTTTCTCCAGATTACTTTCATTATGGAGAAAGACAGGTTTTCTGGGGCAAATAATAATCTGATAGAATTAAGCCCAGCCATTTATTTATCTATATGATAACTATATGACTTACCAATTATTTAGACAGCTTCTCTCTGATCAGCTGACCAAAATAATCTCATGTTCTAAACCAACAACTTGTATCTTAGATCCCATTCCTACAAAATTACTTAAAGAAATTCTGCCCCTAATTAATAGTACGTTACTGAACACAATCAATCTGTCATTATCATCAGGATATGTACCACAGTCCTTTAAAATAGCTGTAATCAAACCCCTTCTCAAAAAACCCACCCTAGACCCGAAGGTTTTAGCCAACTACAGACCGATATCCAACCTCCCCTTCCTGTCTAAAATCCTTGAAAAAGTTGTAGCCAATCAGCTGTGCGAGTTTCTCCAGGAAAGTAATGTCTATGAAGACTTTCAGTCGGGGTTTAGAGCTAATCACAGCACGGAGACAGCCTTGGCAAAAGTCACTAATGACCTTCTAATAGCTTAACAGTTTATTAGCATTAAAGGAACCGCCCTAAACTGGTATAAATCCTATTTTTCAGATCGATTCCAATTCATGCAAATTAATGATGAGTCATCTGTGCGCACCAAAGTTAACCACGGTGTTCCACAGGGCTCTGTGCTCGGCCCAATTTTATTCTCATTATATATGCTTCCACTAGGAAACATTATCAGGACACACTCTGTAAATTTCCACTGCTATGCGGATGACACCCAGTTATACTTGTCAATAAAACCTGAACAATGTAATCAATTAACTAAACTCCAAGCATGTCTCAAGGACATAAAAACCTGGATGACCAGCAATTTTCTCTTATTAAACTCAGATAAAACAGAGGTTCTAATACTTGGCCCTAAACACCTTAGAGATACATTATCTAATGATATAGCTGCGCTAGACGACATTGCCCTTGCTTCCAATGAAACAGTCAGGAACTTGGGAGTGATCTTCGATCCTGATTTGTCCTTTAATTCTCACTTAAAACAAATTTCTAGGACCGCCTTCTTCCACTTGCGTAATTTCTCAAAAATCAGACATGTCCTTTCTCAAAAAGATGCAGAAAAACTAGTCCACGCCTTTGTTACATCCAGACTTGATTATTGTAATTCCTTATTATCAGGCAACAGCAGTAAGTCGTTAAAGACTCTGCAGCTTGTCCAAAATGCTGCAGCACGTGTCCTGACAAGAACAAAGAAAAGAGACCACATTTCTCCTGTATTAGCTTCACTACACTGGCTTCCGGTTAAATCTAGAATAGAATTTAAAATTCTCCTCCTCACCTTCAAGGCCCTTAACAATATGGCACCATTATACCTCAAAGAGCTGATAGTACCTTATCACCCCACTAGAGCACTGCGCTCCCAGAATTCAGGCTTACTTGTCGTCCCTAAAGTCTCTAAAGGTAGAGTAGGAGCCAGAGCTTTCAGCTATCAAGCTCCTCTCCTAATGAATCATCTCCCACTTTCAGTTCAGGAGGCAGACACCATCTGTACGTTTAAGAGTAGGCTTAAAACCTTCCTTTATGATAAGGCTTATAGTTAGAGCTGGTCCAGGCTTGTCTTAGACCTGCTCTTAGTTATGCTGCTATAGGTCTAGAAGGTCGGGGGACACATGACACTCAGAGCTTCTCTTTCCAGCTTCTCCTTCCTCTTCTCAATCGTTATCACATCAAAGAAATTAGTATCTCATCAATACATGTTACTGACTTGACTTCTTCCCCGGAGTCCCTTTGCCTTATCGTCAGGAAATAAAATGACCAGTAAATATCGTCAATCTGATGGAGCCTGAAGGAGAAATCCTAAAATTATCTATCTATATCTAGTTATGTCAAATTAAAACACATAGTTGATCTCTGTATGTCTGTACCATGAAGAGAGGAGGTGATGGATTAACCCTTTGAGTGATAATGAGTTGATCTTTTAAACTTATCCTGAGACCAACCAGTTAAGTTAGGAGGCAGATTTTTTTCTCTTTCTTTTACTAGGTTTTAAGACTAATAAATAATTTAGGTTCTTAGACAACTTCCTTTTTTCTTATAAGAACTAGACACTCGCGTAGGATTGTTTGGCCTTGGTGGAGATTTTCCTAGATATTATTTGTAAAAATATCAATCATAGTTTTTCTTGATGATTTAAAAGTTTTGTTCATTTTCTTAATCTCTCATCTTGTTAATGTTTACGTGTTTATTAAGTTGCTTTTTGTTGAAAAGTAAAAACGGAAATGTTTTTTTGTTCAGATCAAAGTTCAGGATTCATGTCTCACGTCTCTATTTCTGTGACTCTAAGTTTTAACTCTACAGATCTGCACTGAAGTGTTTGAATCTGTGACTTTTATTCGCTGCTGAAAGCAAAAGCACGGACAACCCATATGGTACAAAAAATTTATTTAGTAACAGTTTTGTAAACATTTGAGGTAAATGAACATTTACATCAACTTGTTCTTACAAAAGAATCATTCATACACAAGGCACTTCTCTTGTTTAAGACAGCTTTGAAAACAGGCTGCTGCTGCTGCTGCTGCTGCTGTTCTGAGCATCGTGAGATGTTTCCTACTCCCTGACGAGCCAGAGAAATCATGCTCTGCATGAAACTTAAAGAGGAGAGAGTTCCGAGGAGGCGGGGGGGGGGGGGGAACGACGACATCCTGTCAGGGCCTCATACAGGGGGGGTGAGGGAGGGCCACAGCTACCCAGCTAACACGGTCTCAGCAGTGGAGTCGTCCGATGTGACGTCCCGACCAGAGAACAAACTGAGTGAACAAAGAAAACACCCCGACTGCTTTTTCTCTCTCTCGCTGCTGTTTTGTTGTTTTATTCTTTAAATCTTCAAACTCGTCCGAGCTCGAGATAAATAACAGTTCTTTTTTAAAACACTGTCTTTTCTGTGAAGAGCCGATGCGTGTTTTTATTTTTAAGACATTTTCTTTCCTTTTAGGATCATAGTGATTGTTTGACGTCACTCTCTCTCTCTCTCTCTCTCTCTCTCTCTCTCTCTCTCTCTCACTCTCTCTCGCTCTCTCTCACTCTCTCTCACTCTCTCTCTCTCTCTCTCTCTCTCTCTCTCACTCTCTCTCGCTCTCCTCTCTCTCTCACTCTCACTCTCTCTCTCTCTCTCTCTCTCTCTCTCTCCTCACTCTCTCTCTCTCTCTCTCTCTCTCACTCTCTCTCTCTCTCTCTCTCTTTATCTCTCTCTCTCTCTCCCTCTATTTCTACCAATATTAGCATCGTAGAACAGCAATTTTCTTTCCTTTTCCTAAATGTGCAAATCTTTATCAACTACCAAAATGTAAACTTTAGGAATCAAAAAAATAAAATAAAAACAACAAAGATTTCTTTTTCTGTTTTTTTGTCATTTTAAACAAGAAACATGGATTTGGAAAAGGCTGCGTTCAGCTACACGTTGTGTCGCTGTATATTCTCCTCTCTGTGTTCCTGTTTGCACTTAAAGTCGTAAGAAACAGTGTGAAACATTGTGGGTACAGATACACCGTAGAGTACCATCCTTTTTATACCCCCCCTGAAAATTGAATTAAATTCAACAAAAATAAAAAACAGCTGGTACCACTACATTGCTCTTTCTCCAGTGTATTAACCTGCACACGAACTGCTGAAAAACGACTGTTTCATTAAGGTACTTTAATTTATCCTGTTGTTAAGTCCCGATGTGTCCGATGCAGATGTAGCTGAATTCACATGCAGTGAATTATTGTCGTAAAGGTTTAAAAGAAAAGAGTAATTTAAAAGTGAGTGCCTGGGATGTGAATGAACCAAACAGCACAGTGACACGACAGAGACAAGACGACTGTGAGTGCTGATTTAAAGTTTTTTTTTCTAAAGGTTTCTAAGAATCAAGATGAACACAACAAAGTAGAAGCCTGTCGACTGCACCGCGGCGTCTCAATACTCACAACACCAGTCGCTTTGTCGTCTTTTATTTTTTAATCGCAGCTGTTTCGCAATCACAAACTGACTACTACAGTTGTGCAATTTATGAGTAAAATTCAATTCAGTGTTTAAAAAAATATCACTTTTCAGAATAAAACCCGATGAAGAGGCACGTGAAGTGTGTCGTGAACGTTTTGATCGCAATTTAGACTCATATCCCGTCAACAACCTTACTTATCTTACTTCATAATGTGGACTCTAGGAAGATTCTTTTTACTTCCATCGTCTCTGGGTGAAACCAAACTAGCCGACTTCGGCGTGTCGAGTCGGTGAGTTGCAGGACTACAGATGCTGCCATGCACAGCTACAAAAAACGCAATTCATCCCGGAGGATTCAAATTAAAAACAAAAACAGGTGATTGCAAGTGCTGCAGCTTAAAGGTCAAACACTGTCTGGCCACACATCGACTAACTGAACAACACCAGCTACTTGTGCTTCCTCCTGATTAAATGAAATGGAAATATATTCAGGCGTCGTTTGGACAAATTATCCTTTTCAGTCGGAATCATTCGTCCTTCAGGCTCAACGAAGAAGAAGAAAAAGTAGAGAAACACCATGAAATCTTCCTCCTCAAACCAAACATGATGCTAAGTCCATTTTGATGCATAACATGACAGCGTCCTCGGCTTGAATGGAGCCTTCCGACTCACTGCATCTTCACAGTTTGTGTGCATAGATGAACGCCGTTCAAAAACATAAACCTTTCCTCGACAACTCTGCAACTCACCGACTGCACGAAATCAACAGCTGCTGTTTCACATTTACCTCAACGATTTTTTAGCTTTTCTTCTTTCCTGTCTCTTGTCGCCTCGCCTTCTTTTGCTGTTTGTTTTGTGTATTTTTTTTTTCTTTTTCTTTTCTTATGCATGTGTGTGATTGTTGTGTTTTTGTCTGAGAATCTTTGTATTTCGGCTGCGGTCGAGGGATGAGGGCTGTTGGTCAGGGAGGGTTCAGAGACATGAAAGTGGAAGAAGAGATTCAAACAGCCAGGTCGCTCGGCCTGGCCCTGATGCTGCTGCTCTTGCTGGCCCGACTGAGCCGCCGAGGGTCTGTACTGACCCTTACTGGAGGCTCGTGCATCTCCACCGTGGTGATGGTGATGTGGCCTTCCTCCTGCTCGCTCTTCCCCCCGCCCCAGCTGCCTGCGGTAGAGGTGGCGCCTGGGCTGCTGCTGCTGCTGGAGGCGGCAGTGGCGGTTGTGTTGGTGATGTTGGTGTTACTGGTGGTGTTGCTGGTGGGAAGGAGAAGCGCAGCATCGACGGGCGGCTGCTGCTGCTCATTGTCGGTGCTGGTGGAGGAAGAGGGGGATGGGGAAGGGGAGGTGGCCTTCATCTCCCGAGTCTGCTGCTCGGTGGCCAGATTGGCCCAGTTCTGCTGCGTGGCCAGCCTATGGTTGTTGTTGTTGCTGATGTAGTAATGGGAAGATGGCGAGGGCTGGCGGAGGGACTCCTTTTGCTGGAGGTCATCCATCTTGAACTCTGCTGCCGAGGGTACAGCTGTCGGCCCTATGGGTGGCAGGAACGCCCCGCTGCCCGCCGTAACATCTGTGTAGTTGGGAGGGTAGCTGTGGCTGGATGGGGCAGTTCTGGAGCCCGAGGCCAAACACTCAGGCTCCGCTATGTTGACGCAGCGCAGCGACCCGCGGTCAGGGGCAAACTCGTTTGTCATGCCCTGTTTTACTTTCTTCCATCCAAGGTGATAGATCTCTAACAAATTCAGCAAAAGAGACACGCAAGCCACCACAAGCATAAATATAATGAAAATAGTCTTTTCAGTGGGCCTCGATATGAAGCAGTCGACGGTGTTGGGGCAGGGCCAACGTGCACACTTGTACAGGGGCCTCAGCTGGAAGCCATAGAGGAAATACTGGCCCAAAATGAATCCCACTTCAAACAGGGTCTTGAAAATAATGTTGAACACATAAGTACGCAGCAGTGCGCCTCTGATGCGGATTTTGCCGTGTTCATCCCTGATTGGCGGCTTTTCCTTCTTGCCGCCGCCTCCTCCTCCTCCTCCAGCATCTCCACCATTTCTATAAAGGAGTTCTTTCTCCTCTTGGAACCTGTTCGCTTTGCGCAGCTCCTCCTCCTTCTCTTTCCGCTTCTCCTCCATGCGGACTATGTGCAGCACGTGGCCCAGGTAGATGAGGGTCGGCGTGGACACGAAGATGATCTGCAGCACCCAGAAGCGGATGTGCGAAATTGGGAAGGCCTCGTCGTAACAGACGTTCTCGCAACCGGGCTGCTGGGTGTTGCAGGTGAAGTCGGACTGCTCGTCGCCCCAGACCTCTTCAGCCGCGGCCCCCAGCACCAGGATTCTGAAGATGAAGAGGACAGTCAGCCAGACTTTGCCGATAACCGTTGAGTGCTCCTGAGCGTTCTCCAACAGCCGCCCCAGAAAGCTCCAGTCGCCCATGCTTCAAGATTTTCTAGCCTATGGAGAAAGTACAGGCTGGAGTGGACGAAGAAGGAGGGAATGTCAGAAACAGAGAGAAGAAACAGTCAGAGAGAGGTGAAGAAAGTTGTATGAAACGAGTATTAGGTGTGGCCTTACCCAAAGGTTAAACACCCTACACACACGAACACACGAGACGACAAAAGGACATGGATGAGAGTGGACATGTCGACCACGACTCCACATATTTGTCTTTTTCATAAAACGCTGGGCAGAACACGGCCTTTTACAGAAAAACTGCCACGTCGACGTTGGATATCAAAAACAAATCAATTCACAAGCATTCGCTTCAAACACAGACGCTTTTCAGCAGCTGGTGTGTAAACCACCTGTTTAACCCTGGTTCACTGTCCCTCTCTCTCTCTCTCTCTCTCTCTCTCTCTCTCTCTCTCTCTCTCTCTCTCTCTCTCTCTCTCTCTCTCTCTCTCTCTCTCAATGTCAGGCCTATCTCGCTCTCTCACCTGCTCGCTCCACTGCCCAGCAGGCATGTGCTGAGATCAACATTATAATGTTCGAAAACAGCATTTAGGAGAGATGGGGCTCTGGTGTGGCATACACACATGTGCACGGACACACACGCACATACACACACAGACAAATACCGGCATTCACACGTGCACACATCCTTTCTTCCCTCTCTCCGTTCCACTGTAACGCTAAAACCACACACATCTCTATTTGTTACTGTAATTACAAAAGATAATTGATCATGATAATAGTAATATATTTATGAATTGACAAATTCTGATGAGACTTGCGAGTTAAACATTTTAAAATGTGTAGATTTAGACAGATTACATTATTTTCATTATCAATTCATCTTAGAGGCTTTTTTCTTTGATTTATCGAAATATTTAACATCAGGCACACGCTGATGTCTTCAAACAGCTTGTTTTGTTCAACCAATAATATCAACTCTATATATTTATTCAAAAAATGAGATAAATATAAGATAACATATTCTCACATTTTAAAACCTGAAACCAGAGGATGTTTAGCAAAGTTTTTACCATAAACTCACACTATTCATGCAACAAATCACCAACACACAGAAGAAGAAAGAGAGGAGAAACTTACTAAAATATTCTTGTATTAAAGGTAATAAATCCATCGACTAGGGTTCACAATATGTATAACACCTGGAAGAGAAAGACGTTAAAGTCAAATGGTTATTCATTCAATTTCAGTATTATTTCAAATGAAGAAACAGTGAGAGTTTAATATTTTAAACTAAAATGCCTCCAGATGTCACGATAAAAACATTTTCTATAACTTAATAAAACTGAATACCATTATGAATGACCTATTAAATCCATAAGAGTGTGTTTTCCAACTACAGTTTGCATTTGAAATATCTGATATAAATGCAGAGATGTGTAAATATTGGGGAGATGAACTCAAAAATTAAACCCAGGGAGTCAGAACTATTTGATTTTATCTTCAGAGTCAATAACTGAATACATTTCTCTGGGGTTCTCAGGTATTTGAGGCATTTATGTCGCATGTTGGTGAATGTAACAGACAGAGCCAGGTTCAAATACAAAGCCATAGCTGCAGGTTCACAATACAGAGTGTGCCAGAGTCCCCAGACTCCCTTTAACGCGCCAGGAGCTTTGTCAGGCTTTTGTCTCCCTCGTTAATTTACCTTATAACAGGCCCTGCTGCGTTTACTTGCTCTTTCTCCACTCCCACATAACATGCACAGCAGTGTTCATCTGTCATACCTTCAGACCGGAGATGTCATACTTAAACACGAAAAGCAAATCCTTGTGCCATCACCGGTGCCATCATCAGAGCGCGTAGACCTCCTGTGGCTGCAACGACCCCCTGTCTCTCTGCCTCCCTGATCCCAAACCCCCGCAACCTGTCGCCTCTCTGACAACTCCTCAAACTCTTTTTCTAAAAGCTGCCACACAAACTCAGTCGTGCACACTCTTCTCCAGGCGTGTGGTCAGGTCTGCTCCGTCCCAGGCCCGTTCAACGTGCGCAAAAGTTCTCCCTTGTTGTTGTCAGTGTTTGGAGGCGGCTTGGAGTCGGAGATGGGGCTCGGTCAAACGGAGCTGCCTCCCGTTTCCAGCCATGTCTGGACTGTCACATTGTGTGACCATGCATGAGTGAATCCACAGAGTCATCAGCCTGTCCGGAGTCACACCACGCCCCTGCCAACCTCCCCAAAACCCACTCCAGCGTGTGCGTAAAGGTTGTCGCAAAATGTGCCATCAGAAAACTTTGCTCTAAAATCTATCCGAAGTAAAAACAAAAAAGTCCTGAAAAGTTTTCCTAAAGTTGTTAAACTCCAGTAAGAGTAAACTTACAATTATAAAATATTAAAAGTTTTAGGTGAAAACTAATGTTCAATGAGCATAAGGTGACAATAAATGTGATGCTTTAGATTCACTGTCCAAATATAACATAACTTTAAACCTGATGTTTGGTGTGTAAAAAGAGCAGATTGATGAATAAATAAAAAGTAATAAAAGCATGTTATTATTAATATTGGATATCAAAAATGAAAAATGAATAAAAGAAAGACAAAAACATTCCCTGTTAGTTCCACCCAGTGGGAGGCTGCAGGCAGACATAGCATCATATGAGGTGAAGTGACACAAAACAATGAACCACACAGTTTCTGGTTTTACTGATTTATGACCAAAAAAACAGTCTCAAAGAGCAAAATGACTTCAAGGATCAAAGTGCAAGTGTAAAAAAAACCCATCTTAGGTACAAAACACAATCACAGACATTTCATTTCCTTCTCACTTATAGGAAGCTGTTAAAAAGCAGAATATCTCAGAGTGTGGAAGAGAAAAATGTTCAGAACGTCTCAGGAGGATCGAGCTCGTCCCTGATTTTTGATTTGTGACGGAGGACAAAGACTTTTGTCACTTTGTGGTTCCTCACATCGAGAGGCCGAGCGGTGATTGGTGTTGTGGCTAAAAAAAGGCACATCCTGAAAGCTGATACAGGCAGTCAGGTCACACACAGACACACACAGACACACACACACACACACACACACACACACACACACACACACACACACACACACACACACACACATGAAGCAGTTGTTGAAGTTTTCTGCTTAACATGATAATCCTGCTTTTTCAATTAAACTCAGCAGGTAACAGCAAATTCAGTTCTTTGCAAGCATTTCACATTTATGCAACTTCTGACGGAAGCATGACAACATCATGTGCACCCTAAACATTTACAATTCTCATGTTCGTACCAAACGACATGTAAGTGTTAAAATACGCAACATATTCTCAGTGTTTAGTTTTTTTCCTCTCAAGAAAAACTTCAATTTCAAACACTTTCAGTTCAAGTAAAAAGACTTTGTGATTTGATCGAACAGCAAAGAGCCTCACATCTATCATTAAACCACTGTGGAGTTTTAGATAAGATTCAACATTGTTACATAAATTCTTCTTCAGTGTAATTGTACCCTGTGCAGCACAGCCCTCAGTAGTTATGAACACACGCAAATAAAAAAAAACTAAATCATTAAAAGAAAGTCATTTAACAAATGTCAAACTTGATTTTGTGCTTGATTTTGATTTAACAGCATAAACTCAGCTTTTTTTTTTAAATCAAGAACTGTAAAACATGTACTTAACATTTAAAATTAAATGTCTGTTAAACTACACACTGAAAATCATCACAAATTTTGCTTCATTTGTCATTAACTTCATTTTTCTTCTGTAACACTTAAACAGTAGGATTCCCACTGTCACCAGCAGATGTCAGTGTGGACTCATTCTGCTCTGGTTTGGTACAGTACGGCACATGCAAGCAAACCTCAGTGTGAACGGTAAACGGAGACGAGGACAAGGACGCGTACGACAGGAATAGAAAATCTACGCTTGTTGGGTTGATCTGTGACTTTTTTTATGCCAGGAAGGAACGAGAGACATGGGACCTCCTGCGTAAAATTTAAGGCCATGTGGGGGAATAAAGAGCAAATCAGAATAAATACAGAGACTGATGTAGAAATCCCAACAAAACAGATTTCTGTTAAATGTCCTTGTCTCAATACCAAACAATATGCACAAACGAATGATGCATTGTGGGTACAGTTTATGGGTTTCTCGTCTTTCGCTCAAGTCCACTCTGATGGCTGCTCTTCAACACGCGGTCTTGTTGCTGGATGAATCTGTGCATGTGGACAGCAGCATCTCATTCTTCTTATTCAGCGCATTGTCCCGCTTCACGCCATCCGTGAAACGCTTCTTATTAGACCTGGCTGAGCACCTCATGAGCGCCTTGCCGATGAGGTAGCCCAGCTCAGCCACGTTCAGGATCATGCAGATGGATGACGAGGCCACCATGAAGATGGTGAAGATGGTCTTCTCTGTCGGCCGGGAGATGAAGCAGTCCACCTTGTTGGGACAGGGCCACTGCTCACACTTCACCAGCCGCGGCATCTGGAAGCCGTCGTAGACGAAGTAGAGTGCGTACATGAAGCCGCCCTCAAAGATGAGCCTGAAGAACAAGCTGCAGGTGTAGGTCCACCACAGTGGGCCTGTGATCGGCAGACGCCTCTTCTTCAGCATCTCCAGGTCACTGTCAGTCGTCTTCTCTGTGCCGTTGGAGGCCAGCATGCTCCTCTTATCCCCACGCTTCCTGTAGGCCACGTGCATGGCCACCAGCAGAGCCGGCGTGGAGACGAAGATCAGCTGCAGGCACCACAGGCGGATGTGTGACACAGGAAAGAAGTGGTCGTAGCAGACATTTTTGCAGCCCGGCTGCTGCGTGTTGCACGTGAAGTCAGACTGCTCGTCCCCCCAGACACTCTCAGCAGCCAGGACCAGAATAGTTATGCGGAAGATGAAGAGGACAGAAAGCCAAATCTTTCCAAGACTGGTGGAGTGTTTGTTGACGCCGCCCAGCTGGGCGTAAAGCACCCCCCAACTCATTGTGGCGAAGAGGACTCTGAAGGGTCAGACGACCTGGGGAGGGCATGAATTCAGAAGAATGTTAAAAGCCTGGAAAACTAAAATTCAGCGAGTCACAAACAGAAGTGCTAACTGCCTGAAATGGTGTGTGCAGCTGTTCCATTGTTCCTTGGATGGACACACAGGATTCCCCCCCCCACATTCTTTAAAATAGTGAAATACAGCCCCTTCAAGTGTGTTTGTTGTTTTTTTTGGAATGAGGAATATACAAAAACTATGAAACAACAACTAAAACTACAATTTCCACCAATCTATGTGGAGGGATGAGGCCTGGGCCTGAGAGGAAACCACTACATTAAGGTACAGATCCAGGTTAATGTTTTTTTTTTCTTCAACTATTTTTTTCAAGAGAAACTAGAGTAGACCTCAGTAGAGCTCACACCTCCACCAAGGCCCAACGGTCCCCTTATGAAACCACATTTAAATTCGCTGGATCCAAAATATTGATTTGGATTTGTGTAATAACACAAAAATAACACTGCTTATTAACACAGATTAAAACGTAAACTCATCGTAATAAATTTGGATTACTGGGTTTATGATTGTCCCACAACGAGGCTGAAACTGACTTTGATTTTAGGTTTTGTATTATGTCATCTGTTGTCTTGAATTAAAATGAGATCTTATTAATTCGCTTTTTGTCTTGGATGTTTTGTTTTGTTCATTTTCATCTTCCCAAAGCACTTTGTTACATCTGTCCTTTTTTAAACCCTCACAGGAGTCTTTTTGTGTTCTGCTTTTTGGCACGGTTTATTCTGAGCAGAATAAAAAGATGCTGACAACAGTGGAAAAGGGACGATGTCCCATTTTAACTGTCAGAGGAGATGTAGCCCCCATCCCCCCAAAAATCTGTGCACGCCACTGCCTGTAACTATGCTCTAAAGAATCCAACATGACTTCACCACTTTAACACTTGTGTGATTATTATCACTCACCGCCTGTTATTAGCACCATCCTCACTTTTGGGTTAAATGGGTTAAATTATAATCTATAATCTGTCTCCGCTCTGTTTGGTAACATATGTGCTTCATGGCAGTGACATCATAAATAAACAGAAGTGAGAAAACAGAAGAATTGAGAAGTGAGGATGAGAACGGAAATAAAATTCTTCAAATACATTCCAAATATTTCCTCTCCTCTTCAGTCTTTTGCTTTTCTTAAGAACAAAGATTATAATAAGACATATTAACACTGACAGTGAGAATATTTGTTGTAGCATGTTTAAAGGCAGTTTGGCGCTTTTAGATCTGAATCAATAAATCTGATTTTAGGAATGTAGTATTTTCTGTTTCTGTTGACTTGAAGTTGTTTTTTTTTCCTTTAGTTTTTGCGACACAGACACAAATGATGATAAACTGTCGAATCTGAAAGTTACTAAATGAAAATACGTGTTATCATCAGTAATAATAAAAGGATCTCGTGGAGTTAATGCATGTGAGGAGAGCACATCATGAACTCACCTGTCTGTAGTTTATAATTAAATAAAAAGTCAGTAGTTGTCCATGGAGGTAAAAGTCCTGAGTCCCTCGCGCTGCTTCAGAATCAAACCTCAGCTCGTGCTCCACTCGTCTTAAAGCGCGAGACACCTGTAACCTCAGGGGGGAGGGGCCAGAGCAGCCAAGGGGCGGGGCCAGCAAAAAACTACAATGGATGAAACGTTCCTACGACCAAAGTGATTGAAGTCGGTTTCTCCATGTTTAGACTTGGATTGAGGATCAAAACACAGATTTCACTGTTTTTATTGAGCTTTATAACAAAAATGTCAGCATTGTTAATCGTCATGGAGAGGCCCTTCTACCAATGATCAAATCACATTTATCTGCACAGCCCATATTCAGCAAATACTATTTGCCTCACAGGGCTTAACAAGGTGCGACACGCCTTTAACCCTCGTCAGGAGTAATAATAATTTTATTTCACAGCACCATTTAAAACAGCCATTACAAATTACTGACCTCTGACTGACCCACTCCCATCAACCAGAGCTGAAATGTTAATGTCATAACAGAAAATCAATTGGTAGCAATTCTGAAACTGATTATTGCTTTAAGTTTTTAAAAAACATCTACTTGTTTCTATTTTCTGTTGCTTTTCAGACTCAATATTTCTCTCCAAGTAGTTGAAGTAATCAGTGCTTGATTTTATTTATATAATAAATATCACATCATTAAGCTTTAAAAATATATCAAAGTATATGAAGATGGCATTTGTTTGCCATTGTAAATTATTTTTTATTGTATATTAAATGGTTAAGTAATCTTTATTATAGGCTTTTACTTAATACACAAATTTCCGACCTCTGTACTCTACAGGACGTATATATTTCTTGCTAAATATTGTATTTTTGTTGTTATCAGTTCAACTCGACACAATTCCCAGATGCAGGCGATCATGTGACGGTCGCTCCGGCCTGGTATCTCTGTGAAATGAAATCTGCAACAGTAGAAATGTCCCAGCGAGCGGCGAACAATCAGTTACTCTCAGTTACTCTCCTGACATGTCTCCATTCTTTGTTTCCTGGGATTCAGGAGTTTATCTGTAATGAAACACATCGTTGATTTGTTCTGCTGATGGGAACAGAGACCAACACAGAACTCAGCACAATATCATAATTTTATTTTCCTTCATCCGAAGGATAACTGAGAATTAAAACACAATGTGTTAAGTGAATAAAATCACATTGTTTGATTCCATTTGAAAACTTAACAAAACATCCTCCTGTCTTGAGGGTGGAGATCGACACAAAAAGAAAAATGTTCTGGACATTTTGAGAAATAAAGGTGGAAATTGAATTGCTGCTGCATAGTTCTTCACAGTTGTTTTTATGTTCATAAAAAGGCACTTAAATCAAACAGGTTTTCAGAATCACTTCAAAAATGCAATGATATAATTCTCATTGTCATATATAAAATATGTTAGTGCCTGTGATTCCCTTTTACACCATCATGGAACAAGTTCTGTTCCTGTTCAATGTTTAACGATGTGCTGCAATTAATGAGCTTTATTTCTATGTAAAATCTCACAAAAATCATACATTTAAAATCAAAATCAAGTATAGTCGAATTGTGAAAAAATATGGACAGCATTTTTTTCTCGGTCAGCAGTCATGATCATTGACGTTCCAGAGTTTGGGCCCTGGATGTATTTCAGTGGTCCTTCTTCAGCTTCGCCAGACCCATGAGGAGCTGGTCCCTCCTCTCCTTCCTGGCCGACAGGCTCTCCTGGTCACCGGGAATCAGCTCACACATCTCCTGTAGATGACACAATACACCAAAATTGAATGCGTTCTTCTGAGGCTCCATCCCTCCACCAAGTTGGGTGGATATCCAACTTTTTTAATTTATTTTTCTTTGTCCTGCTGACAAATAAACGAACAAACAGACACGTGCAAACATCACCTTGTTGCCTGAGGTAAAAATATAACATAGCCATAAAAAAAATGGAACAATACACTTATTTTCCACCAGTTTTGAGCTGGAAAATTCCACCAACTAGAACATGACTTAAGCTCTGGTTCTTCTGGAGGAAAATATTTCCTCAACAGGTTCCTGTCCCCTGGAGAAAGTTCCTGTAATAAAATCGCACCTTGTGTTGCGTCCTCATGATGAAGTTTATTGTTGGCATCGGCACTTTTCACATACCACAGCACTTAAAACTAATTGTCAACGCCCTCGCTATATACGGGCCTTTCAAAACTCATAAAACTCAATTATAAAGCAATTTAGGAACAATGGCATGATAAGAAAAAGTACAGTAAAACGACAGATGTCCGATCTTTACAAATCCTTGATTGATTGTTCCATTTGAACTTTAATTTGAGATAAAGAAAAGCTTGCTCGTTGACAGACAGCAGAGAACGTATAGCTGCTGAAATCTCTTGCAACGTTTACAAATCCCCTCTGTTTTTTAAATCTTTTGTATCTGCCAGTTTTCATGATTCTCGTAATTCTTTTCACTGACTCTTTGTTGTGTTGCTTTTATTTCTTAACTCTTGGAATGTGAGCTTGAAAAAGAGACTGGGAATCTCAGGCTACATCCATAACACAGCGTTTTCAAAATAAAACGATTTCTCTCTGTGTTCTGGCTTCGGATCAGTTTTAATAAAATGCACAATTTAACTGCACTACAGCTGTTAGCAAAGACAACGGGGTCAGCAACATAAGGGATTATCCACGTTGTGTTCTACACTAATAGCTGAGGCAGATTGTTTTCTTCCAGAAAGGGGTCATGTGATTGGAGCCTGAAGAATCAGCGGAAGTATCCTCACGACCAAAAAGACCCAGTCAGCAACTGGTTGAGCGTCTCTATGTAAATATTGATCTATTTCTGCAAAATGAAAAATGCAGACCCAGCAGTGTTTCCAAACTTCTATGTTTTCATACTCATGCCTCAAAGACACTTTTCGCTTTAATAAAGATTAAATAGAAAAGTAAACTGTGTGCGTGTCTGCCTGCCTGCCTGAAAATACCTTTAAACCCTCAGCTAATCAAAGTTAATGTAGTGGAATTGTTTTTGTTCTTGCACGTACAACTGAACCTAATGTGTGTAAATGAATTAAAGGTGAATGTGAATCAGGACGTGGCTGCTTTGGTGAACATTCAAAGACCAAATGAGAATATGGCTGCTTTACGACAAACAAATCCAAACTCAGGAACTTCGAAAACAAGAGCGTCTTCTATTGTCCTCTCAAGTGCTTCACTAAACTATTTATTGTTTCTTCACATGATGACATTTAAACAGCCTGTGAGAGCATGTGATGAGACAACGCCTACATTAAGGAAGTCATGCATTTCAGTCACGCAGAACTTAAGACACAATCAGTTAACGTTCGCTTCATCTGACTCAATCGGTAGTGAGAAATCATACATATGGCAACATTGACGTCACACTCACATGATTGATTCTCTTAGAGCCCTCGCCCTGGAAGTCTGGTACAGGCCCGAAGGAGGTCAGGACCCTCGCTATTCCCTCGCCGTAGCGTTTCATGTAGTCTTCCAAACCTGTGGGAGGACAGCTGATCAGAGGGGGACGGCTGCTACAGTATTAAATCCTGCAAGAGAGTTTCTGGCTCTTAATGTGAAAAAACAGGAAAACATCGAGAGCAAAATATCCCAATTGAAAAAGTTTTTTCAGTTTTCTTCAATGTCGTAGGAAGTGTTTTGATATGATCTCAACATGTGATATGGCGATGAAGTGGCCAATCAGCCTTGGCGGAGGTGTGTGCCCCTCTGTGTTAACTTTTAATTTAAAATAACAAAAGGTCGCTTCAAGAATATTAATGGCATTCAGAGATGAGTGAATCCGTGTGAGGTTTTGCAGGTAAAGGCTGAGACACATGCAGATGTTGTACAGAGACGATCAGCTTCTCTTATAGCTATTTACATAGAACATCTAGTGAGTGTTTCCTGCTTTGAACCCACCTCCTGACGCAAACTGGTTCAACAAATGACACCCAGGGCTGTAAAAACATTTTAGAAGGGATGCACATTATGTCCTCTGCAAGCCTCTGTAACCTACATATATGACGTCTGTCTATAACACTCTTTTGTGTGAAGAACACCTGCACAATTACTGTATAAAAAATACTACTTTATTTATATATACAAGCAGCCTTAACCTGATTTTATGGCTGCATGATTCAGCACTAGACTGCACAAGTTTTTTCCGGCTGACATCCCTCACAGAAATCTATTCATCACACATGTAATGTCGTCTGTTTCCCTGCATCTGATTATTCTTGGATCGTTATCAGTCTCTTAAATGTGTTGATGCCACAGAAACCCACTGAGGAAAATGTCAAGATGTGTTCAAGAACTTAAATTTATGTTGCTGAGTGACGTCCTTGGTGAGAGTGCCTCATAAATAACTGTCACTTAGTTTAACTTTCCTTGCAGTTATACTCTCAATTATTCTAAATAATTATGCTTGAATGATTTACTCGTAAAGTAGACAGCAGGTATTTTGAATGTGCACTGATTTATGTGTTACCCTGATCAACTGGTTCATTACCTTTGCCAAGGAGGTTATGTTTTCACCCCGGTTTGTTTGTCAGCAGGATTTACGCAAAAGGATGGGACATGGGTCAAGAAAGAACCCATTCAATTTAGCCATGGATTCGGACAAATGGGCAGATCTAGGAATATTTTCATCCCATTCTTTCATAGATTTCTCAGGAAAATATGTGCAACTTGCTGCGGATCCAAATAAAAATCTGGATCTAGCGAATTTAAATGAGGTTTCGTAGTGGGGTAGGATTTTTTCAGCCGCTGTACGATAACAAATCAGGCTAAAAACCTGTAACTGCAGCTAATGTGTAGCCAAGATAACGTGGATTCAGTAGAGAATCAATATTAATATGTATCTTCAATAGTTTTAGAGCCATGTTCATTCAAACATGACGGATTAGGTGCAGGATTTAAGGGGACTGTTGGGCCTGGGCAGAGGAATGCGCTCTCCTGAATGCTGTTCTCTGACTCTGGGTTTCTTCTACTCGAACTCTACAAGAACAACTTTTATTGTCATGTTAAGGCAGAAAACAAAAGTTAAACCAAAAGTCTGGAAAAAAGTGTTTGTCCCACTGCTGCTCGACTTGTTTCTGCTTTTAAAAATCACTTTATAATGCTACATGTAGCAACTTCATACAAACACAATTCAACCAAATGTGTGTGACTGTGGCCCCTAATTCAGATGTAAAAAAATAACAGGTCGCAGCTAATGAGGCAGCCATTATAACTAATGATTGGACAGAACGTATCATAAAGAGGGGCAGCGTCATGGTTTCTTGACATTCCCCTGATAAGGTGAGCAGAAGATCTCTGAAGTAATAAAAAAAGCCAAAGTGAAGCAACGGAGAGACGAGAACAAACCTCTTCGCAACGGCTCTTTAATTACGGCAGGTCAGGGGGTGACCGTTTCAAATAGTTCTGTCACACTCACATGAAGTTTCACACTGCAAATTCAAATGTGTGACACACGTACACGTTGTTCAGTCAAACAGACACATCTGAGAAATATTGCAAATGGTCTTTTGATCGCTACAATAGTTCTTAATCTTTTAGATGAAACCTGGTGGGAAACGCTATGTTTATATGACACAGCGGTGCAGTGAATACCATCTACCTTCATGTCTCTGTTTTTTATTTTCCAGTGACATACATGACTGGTATTTAAAGTTGTGCAGTGGATGATTTGACCCCACCACAGCAACTCTTGAATATTTAAAGACTTCTGCAGGGTGGTAGAGGGTGACAATGAGAGGAGAGTTACAGTTTTGAGAGGTTAAAACTGAAACTGACTTCTTTTTCTTAATTTAACTTCCTGGCCACTGCACAAATCAATGACTTAATCTATATGATTTAATGTGAAATCAAATTGAGAGAATAGTCAATGTTAAGTAATCTTATCATTATAATGTATATATAATAATTATACTGTATGTATCAATATAGTGGCAGTGGTAAGCACTGACGCCTCACAACAATAAGTTTCTGGTTTCAGCCGGTAAGGGTCTTTCTCCTGTTGGTTTTCTCCAGGCACTCCTGTCTAGCTTTTCAATGAATAGTCCCCCTATGTTTCTACTCCAGTTTAACTTGTGCATACAACACTCCTCTGTTGCCCAGCATCCATGCAATGGAAAAATGTAATTACATAATATAATAGTTAACAATATAATACTGAGAACACAGCTAGTCGACCCCAACTGGTTGAGGCAGATTATTTCTCCACAGGTGCCAAGTGTTTGCTTGTTGGGGGAACTGTTGGGTTTCTCTATTAATTTGTAGGCTCTCAACCTTACTATGTGAAGAGCCTTGAAATGATGCATGTTGGATTTACTATTACTATACAAATACAATTGAAAAGAAGTGGATCACACTGTTGGACTGCCTTTTCAATCTTGTGACGGACGAAGCTACAAACATTTCAGAGTCTCTCTCCAGGTTTTCAGTGGACTGCTCCTTTAAAGGATAATGCTCTCCTGTACAGGTACGAGGTTTACAGGAGCCAAGTTGTTTGGGCAGAGTAGAAAAAGAGACAGAGACAGAGCCTGAGTGCTCCGGTATCTGATTGGAACGATACAAGGACGGGAAGTCGCTACAGGATTGGGTCTTAGCAATCTTTAGAGAACACGATCATACTACTGTTTCCTAAGCAGCAGAAAAAAGAATGAGTCGAGAGCTTCAGCGCTGTCACTACAGGTAGAGTTGGCGTCTGGTTTGAAGGCCTCGATGTGGGCTTTGTGAGTTTTGGATTACTGGTGTGAGGGAATGCATTCATCGCTACCCATCAAAAGACGGCTTTGTTCGGCCACAGCGACCTTTTTCTGTGTGTGTACACAGTCCTGGCTGCTCTCTGGGTTTCACACTACCCTTTGATATTCTGCATCTCCCTGAAGTTTCACTCTCAGCCTCTCTCTGGCACCCACAGGGGCGTCACAGTATGGTACAGTACATGCATGTTGTGCCGAGACATGTGAGCTGTGTCACCGTGTGTGATTTTCTCACAGTGTGTTATACTACAGAGGACAGTCTGTGATTGTGCAGCGGTGGTTCGTTTATCTGAGAAAGTACAAAAAGTCAATATCATAACATTGTAAAGCCTTTTATATGATTGTCTTGTTCCTTTGGTTGTAGACAGCTCACATCCCATTTCTTATTTTACATTTAATTCAGTGGATCAAGGTGCAAAATGAATTTTAACTTAATCAATTTATTTATTAATTTCTGCCAAGGACATTATGTTTTCATCACAGTTTGTTTGATTGTTTGCAGGATTACACAAAAACTACCGAACATATTTCCACAAAACAAAGAACCCACTACATATTGGCACAGATCTGGACAAAGGGGCAGAACCAGGATTTGTTTCATGTTCTTTAACATTGTAAAATAGATTTTCTTTTTTTTACATTTTAACCACACTCCCAGGGAAGAATTCACAGATCTTGATGAGAAAAATCTGGCATATTTAGGGGACTGATAGATAGCTGATTTAAATGTATATTATGTGTCATCTATGTAAATGTATTTATCTAAACTTATTGGATGTAATTTTTTGACTTAATTGTGAGGTCAGGATGATGTCATTCCAACCATATGAGCTAAAATTTGTTTTTGATTCCATATAAACTTTATGTTTCATCTATAATCCTACAGGATGCAAGAAACCTTGAAAAATATTTATTTTTGATCCATGCATGACGTCATTTTTTGACTTGTGCTTTTAACACCATATTTCTGTTGACCTTGATCAGATCCAAAAGTAAAATCATCTGGAGAAACTGAACTTCATGTGTAAAATTGGTGAGCTCTGCATTCTGCCATTGAACGTGGTTCCTTCACTATTGTTGCCCGTCGTCTCTTTTTCTTTCCAAACACTCAAACAAAGTCAAATTGGATGGAATCGGGGGCTTGAGGAGGAACGCTGGATGGTGACCCTCTGTTTATGTGAGCGAAAAGGTTCAGAGAGGGAACATTACCTTCAGGTGCATTGAGGTGCATCGTTTCCATGGGACCAATGAAGGCGTAACGCATTCCTAAACCCTCTGACATCACCAGGTCGATGTCCTTGACTGAGATAACGCCATCCTGATAGGATAAGGGGGGGAAAAAGAGTTCAGACACTAGAGCCCATTTCATTGACTTCATTGAGTTGAACAGCTCAACTCTGAGAATTACTACCCTGTGCTCATATGCCTCCCCGAACCAGAGCTATTTCAGTCTACATGTTTTTTTCCCCCCTGACACATATGAGGTCATCGTGATCTTTGACCCTTGAACACTGAAATTGAATCAATTAATCTTTGAGTCCAAGTTACAACTTTACAAAATGTGAAGAAATTCCCTTGAGGCAGACTGGAGACATCATGTTCAAGAGGCCAAAAAGCTGTTTTGTAAGGCCACTGACCTTGACCTTTGACCCCCAAGGATTCTCTAGAGGAGTTAAGAGCAAAAAAAGGTTTTGTAAGGCCCCAGTGAATTTGACCTTTGACCTCCAAATTCTTATCTCGTCATCTTTTAGTCCACCTGAATGTTTGTGCAAGATGTAATGAAATTCCCTATGGGTGTTCCTGAAGCATGAAGAAATTCTCACTTGGTGTTTCTGAGATGATGCGTTCACAAGACCAAAAACATCTTTTGTAAGGTCACACTGAACTTGACCTTATACCTCTGACCACCAAATTCTATTCAGTTCATTTTTGAGTCCAATTGAACGTTTACACCAAATTTGACAAAATTCCCTCAAGGCATTCTTGAGATATCGAGTTCACAACAAGGGGAGGGTCGGCCTATTGTATGGACATACACTCCAAAAACATATTGCCTCTGGCCACTGACTGTCGCCGGCGATGAGGCATGAAAACAAAAATAATTTAGCTTTATTTGTAGCTAAAAATGTATTTAGTCTGAGCCTGTGAGACCATATTTTCACTGGCAGATCAACAAAGTCCTGGCTTTTAACCCACTGGGATTTTGAACCAACTAAATTCCCTTTGATCACATCGGACTACTCCCAACATATAATGTTTCCCCAATCAGCCAATTCTGTGTCCTCAGGATTATGTGGGCAGTGCAGGGAGGAGAGGGGCTGAGGATAGAGAGATGGATGGAAGTGGAGACAGAGGGAGTGGTTCAAGTATCTTTGGGTTAGAGATGCCTGTTGGCTTGACCACGCAGGAAATCAAAGCTCCGATACAGATACAGAGAGTAGGGTTAGCAAAGAGGAGAGGGACAGGGTCGTCTTTGTTTGGGTCCCACGTCCAACAACGGGCCTGTTATCTGAGCCAAGCGGGACGGTGGGTGGGGTCTTTTCTCCGCTGTAATCACTGGGGCCAGCAAGCTGCTTTCTCAGCCACTCTGCTTTCCAACACTGGCCCCGACTCAAGGGTCATTTCAGTGAGTGTATTTTCGGAGGGGTGAGGGAGGGTCCCGGTTATGTATTGTTATGACACCACAGGCCTTGATGATCACAGCTAAACCTCAGGTCATTACCTATGGCGGAGATGTTTTCACCCCAGTCTGTGTGTTTGTTCGTTTGTATGTTTGTTAGTTAGCAATACAACTCAAAAACGGATTACCACAAAACTTGGTGTGGATTTGGATCAGGGGTCGGGTCCAGGATTTTTTTTCCCCGCTTTCTTTAACATTGCACAATTTCCTAAAGAATAATTCATGGATCTTGATGAAAAAAATAATGAGGCATGTTTAGGGGACTGATATCTATGAATGTTTAAAATTTGGTGTAGGGGAGTGTTGGTCCTTGGCCGAGGTATGTGCTCTACTGAATGCCATTCTAGTTACTGATGTTTGAGTGGGAGGGAAAACTGCTCAGTCACTCATAACTGAATTAGCCGTCTTAAAAAGGTGCACAGTACCTCGCAAACGCTTTATACACAATGCGGTAAAGAGCTTTATTAGTGCCAAGGAAATAGTTTTAAACTCTTCATGATTCCTTTATAGAAGTTGAGATACAATCGTAACAGCATAAACATTGAAAACCATTATTGATGTTCATATCAAAACAATTTGCTGTTCATCAACATTACAAATTGGTAAATTAAAGTTAATAACAACTCCTCTGATTGCGGCCAAACCATTAAATAAATAGAATTCTTTCTATTGTTGCACCTCATTATCAATAATGATTCAAATGACAGCCGTTCCTCAGGTGTGTCACACATGAGGAAAGTCTTTCCGATATCTTCACAGCCCTTCTGAGATAACACAAAGGTAAAACTGGAGGAAATGTAATCCACATTGAAAAGTGATGCTATGGTGATGTCCCCAAACAGCTTTTTCCAAAGAGTTACATGTACTTGAGAAGAGGTTTTAAGACTCACACTGGCAGGACCATTAAGGTTTGAGAGTGAATCAATAGGGACTGGGGAAAGCTTCTGGTCAGGTGAGTGATCACATGTTAAGTGTTCCTGGTGGGAATGTAACGCTGAACTGGACATTGATGTTTTCCAGAGACGATGGTACATACCACATCGTTAGGATGCCAGCAGTTATTATCATCTGGTCCTTTAATTTACCGAGCAGGATCTCCATAATTGTCCTCTGTGACCAATCATAATGTTTAAAAACAATGAAGTTGCTCGACAGACCAGTTGCTAAAATTATCTAGGATGATAATAATCAGGCATCTAAGAATTTCTACGTTGATCCAGAATAAACTAGATTCTCTGCATTAGTTCAGGGTAAAAAATTGCATGCAAAATCTGAAAAATTGATTTACAATCAGTGTTGGTAGATTTGCTCATATTGTTTGACTAACTATGTAAGTAACGGTACCACAGAGTAGAAATACCAATATATTCAAGTAAAAGTATAAAAGTATGAAGAATGGACAATTTCAAAATAATGTTTGTATTATATTAAATTACATTATATTATAAAAAATATAGATCATATATTTTTTTGTTGACAAATGACACTGACACAGATGACAAAGTGAATACAGGCAGTACAAAGGATAAAATGATAATAGCAATAGGATAACAGGAGAACAGTATAAAGTTGTAATATACAATATTACTTCATGCATTGGTGTGTCGCCTCTTCCCATCACATCAGACTTTGTTTGTACTGCAATATAAATTTGGTCCAGTGTGTTCTGAGAAGTGACATCTACACTGTAAATCACTTCGTTTTAGTCACATGGTGCGACAGCCGGTTACGGCTCAGGTCAGCTGGTTTATCGAGGTTCTCTGTTCTTGGCGAAGCGGCAATGAAGATTCACAGTTCATCTCCATCTCCGGTGGGGACCAACATAGGATTCCCTGTGTGTTATGAATAATCCTTTCTCCTCAAACACATTCCACTCAACTTAGACAGTCACCGTGACTTAATTAGAGCCAGGCCCACACAGTGAGTTTTGACAGCTGTGACTGACTGACGTTCCAGATTTACCTGCTGATCAACTGTGACGAAAGGAACTCACAGAGCGATCGTTCCTGTACGACAGGTTTGCCTTTGTTTTTTAAATTGCGCTAATGGCAGAAGATTTGTTGACCTTCTTTTAAACCTAATTCATCACGTACCAGTGATTTCTAAATTGAAACTGCCTCCTATTGTTAGATTTCTCTGAAGGTTTACACGTTTCAATTTAAAAAGAAATAAGTGAAAACTTTCTCATTTACAAACTGGTTGGTTATTCTCACACACACAGGGACATTCATGGGTTGGGCAGGTTGAACGATCTCCCACGGTAAGAACCGACGTCACAACCAACCAGCAACCTCTTCAGCTAGCTGCCGCTGCTCAGCATGAGCTGCATCATCCTGGTTTAAATGTCTATGATGCAGTAAGAATGTTTAGGCACCAGTTTGCACATGAGGAACATTTTTATTAAATTCCTAAATGTAACAGGACTTTATGTCATTCATTTTGCTGTTTGCGGTTTTGCTACAGGTCTAAATCTGTGCGGCAAAATTAGTGAAGTTCATAATTTGTCTATAACTGTTTGAGATTGTCATTATAATAATATGCTTTAGTTTCAAATTTTTTGTTTAGTTTTTTAATTTATCAAAGCAAGAAAAATAAATATGATAGAAGTTAAACGTAATTTTCTATACACCCCATATACAATTATCACCTTTTAAAATGTACAATATTATTGCTCAATATCATATACTATTTACACACCTAATTTTGTGCAATATTACTTTTATCATTTCATGTACAACATCGCTTCCAGTAGGCCTCTTCACATGTAAACTATTATATTAAATCATGTGCAATATTACATTTCATTTGTGTAATATTACATTCATTAACATTTGCAAGGTTACTTTTATTATTTCATGTAGCAAATGACTTCCATTATTATTGTGGAGAGTATTATATGAATAACATTCAATATTAGTTATTTATTACTTTAGATTATAGTTTATTCTATAACATTTATATAACTTCTATGAATAGCATTGCTATACATTTAGGCACATTCTTTTTTATTTTAACTTTGGAGCAATATCTCGCACAAGACTTTCCTTCAGGATTTATAAAGTTCTATCTTATTTGTGTTGCTTGACTTGAATGAAGCTGCAGTGGATGCTGGGTTTGAATCGTCATGCTAAATAGATCAGACTTAATGAGCCCTTAGTTAAAAATAGGAATAATGAACAGTTTCTTCCACTGTGCATTATTTTGAAACAGACAAGTTATATGTGATTTATCATCATACACAAAACTTTGTGTAACTTGTTATCCTGTGATTTTATTGTTGCCTCTATTCTTGGTTGTTGTATTTATTTTGTGATGGATGTGTAACAGCCTCTCATTTTTGTTTCTATTTCACTGTTAACAGTCCAAGGATGTCCCCAGTGTTCACGCTCAACAGAGCTCACACATGAGTGCACCATGCTCTCTGGAATGTCATGTCGATACGAGTCTTTGCTTCCACAGGCCAGTGTGAAGACATAAATATCTCATGGGAGATGCATGGATACAGTCAGGAGGGAGAGGAACACAGTAATCTCTGCCTCATTTTCTTGCAGTGCACTTTAATTCGCAGAAGCTAAAACCTGGTGACATGTTTGTCCCGTTGTTGACTGAACCAAAAAGTGCTTTCACCTGACTGCAGGCCCACTTGACTCATCAATGCACTGAGACGTTCCTCTTGAGACAAAGAATCCAGAGTCGTTTGAGGAGAGAGAAAAAATTACAAAACAAACTAAAACAGTCCGAAAAGTGAAAAGCCCAAGTCTCTTAAAGCAAGTCATCCCACGGTTTCTGCCCGTATGACTGATGCCATTTATATGTGAGTGCCAGATATATAACAACTAAAATAGTTTCATATTTCTGTTTCAATTCCATGAAAAAAAACGCTCACACACTGTTTTCACTGGGTTGTAACAAATAGGAAAAATAAAACAGATTTGAAACCTAGAATAGTTGATCAAGAAAGAAAAATCTGCTGTCTGTTAATGAACCACCTCTCTGTTTTCAATAATACACGTGACTAAATAAAAGAACTTTTATACATCTCCTCTCCTCGCTGTGCCCGAAGAACGCTGTCAAGATATTCAACTCAAAGCCATGTATGTCATGGTGGAGCTGGAGGGAAGACCATAAGCTCACCGAAGTCGGCAGGATTTATCTTCTGAGAAGCATGAACGGTAACATCAAACTTCATGCCAATCCATCGAATGGAATTTTAGATATTTCAGTTTGGATAAAAGTGAAATTGATATCCATTGAGAAAAGAAAAGACCATATAATCAACACTTCTCTCAACAAATTCGAAGCTAATGAAGTCTATCAACAATATGATTTATTGCAATGATTATTATCCTGGACTGTATAATATCTTTTCATGTATTCATATGATCTATAAATGAACTGTGACACAGACCAAGAAAGACAGTAACTGCTGGTTGGGGTCCAATCCTCAGCTGTGTGAGTTCATGTGTCATTTGCTGCACGTCTGTGAATATATGAATTTCACAGAGACTTGAATTCCACAGGCTCCTGCACAAACCCATTAGGGCTTGTGTGTCATTTTCAAACTAGTCTTTCAGTTCATTTGATTTTCACAGAGAGATGACTGAGCACTTGGAGAAGTCTTAAAGATGCAAAAGTTACCCTGAGGATACCGTAACGGAGCTAATCCGGTGGAACGGCCTGTTCTGACAGTTTGCGTACATTCCTCTAGTCAACACTTAAATGTCAAGCACTGGAATCAGCCTCCTTAGTTCTAAACATGTCAATGTGTTAGATCTCCTCAGAAAACAGGTCACTTTTCATACCACGGTTGTGCTGCTTCCATCATTTGATTCTACTGCAGACAATGTCATGGGATTAAGGAAACAGAAGGCAATCTGATAGATCACATGGATTGTTTAATTTCGATTATGAAGAATAGACTGATTATGTCGAGGAGGAAAATCGAAATCTATCAGAAAGTTGTTGAACATAAATACATCGATAACGTGACATGTTTTAATAGATTGTTGAGCAGTGCTCGTGATGACCTGAGATATGGGTTCAACGTGTCATTTTAGCAGCAACTAAGAAAGTAAATGATGTATGATATTTTCAAATTCACACATAACCCGTTATCAATATCCTCAACGCTATGTTTTAAAGCAACTTGTATTTATCTTAATCAATCAATCAAATTGTATTTGTATAGCCCATATACACAAATCACAATTTGTCTCATAGGGCTTAACAAGGTGTGTCATCCTCTGCCCTTAACCCTCAACAAGAGTTAGAACAACAGCTTGATTAAAGTGAGTTTGATGGTTGAGTGAGTGTGAACATGGAGAATGTCTCCTCTCTCATTCCCACTCCTCACCCGGAATGTCTCTTCTATGTAACTTTAGTGTGAGAAGTGTGGAACTGACTGAGGGTCACAGCTTCATCTGTCAGAACCAGGTCCAGCCAGTTGAAGAGTTAAAAAGACTCAGAGGTCATTAAAAACCAGCGTTTATATCCAATATTCAGCAGGAAACTTTTAAAATAAAAAGAATTCTAAACAGAGTTTGGTGGATTTGATACAGCTGCATCCTCTGGTTCAGGAAGCCGGGGATCATGAGTAATATCCACTGTTCAGTTGTGTTTCAGTTTAGTGAGTGGGACGACACAGTCAGAGCTCCACTCAACATATTGATAGACTTTGGTTTTTCTTGACATGAAACCCAACAGAATTAATGACCATGTGTGTCTGCAGAGAGCACTGTCGCTCAGTAAGAGTTACATAGTGTTGCTTTAATGCTACAAACACTTCACCAATAGACTCCAATCTATTTTTCTTCATGACAAGGTTGAAACTGAGGGTGACAACTGTTAGCAACTCAGTCTACACAAACAACACAGATAGCATCAAGGCGCAGTACGTGTTAACAAGAAATTTGAAATATACAACAAGGGAATTGAGCTGTCAGTACACACCTCATCGGTGGTGACTCAATCATTCAGGGATTAACCCGTTTTCAATAATGGACAGAAATGAGGGATAGTCTGAGGAGAGACAGTGACGCACTTCTGCATTGTCGAGAATCATAACGTGTTTCCAACTGCTTGAAAAGATTTGACATGGACCAATCCTACTGCTGGTGTACTTTAAACATCCTTCTCTTGTTGGAGCAGCAAATGACTACAGGATAAACGACTAAAAGACAATTAACTACTTCGATGAGGTCAATGGACCAACCTTCTGTTGCCACACCAACTATGTGGCTTCACACCCACACAGTTGGTTTGTGCCACCCCTCCAGGTCAGGAACCGTTTGTTTTGTTTGGCTTTTTAAAGTGTGAAGTAGCTTTGTTGCTTCTGCTGTTATCTTACCTCGAGTGTATCTTTTATATATCTATGTGTATGAGGGGGTCACTTGGTCGTTGCCCATCTGGTACAGTTACACAGTGTAGCTCAGAAGTACAGTAACGACACTGACAAGGACACAAAGTGCTCGCTGGGCTGTGAAAGGGCCGCTCTTTGTTACACGTCTCTGACAGAGAAAAGAGATGGAATAAAGAGGTGCAGAGAGAGAGAGAGAGAGAGAGAGAGAGAGAGAGAGAGAGAGAGAGAGACTGATCTGAGTTCCTGTGGAGCGAGGGATTGAGTTTGTTCTAACATATTGTTGCGATTCATCAGGGTCACGTCAGGGTTATTTTCTCAAAATGCACAAAAAACTGGACAGGTGACCACAAAACTTGGTGGAAGGATGTGGTATGGGTCAGGAAAGAACCAATTCAAGTTTGGTGCGGATCTGGATCATGGGGTGGATGTAGGACATTTTTTCCCCCCTTATTTTAATATTGTGATATAGGAGGTTTCTTTTAACATTTTCATTGATTCCTCAGATATCAGAGTGTGTGGAATTTGGTGCAGATCCAAACTAAAAATCTGGATCTAGTTAATTTAACTGTGGTTTCATAAGGGGACTGTATGAGCTCTCTGAAGGCCAGTCTAGGTTTGTACGTTTTTTTGTGGCATAATTTGTGTATTTGCAACAAAATAATTTATTTTCCTGTTCATGGCAATACAACTTGGATATTCTACAGTGATTTGGTCCATTTGACCTTGAACATTTGCTTTACAGATTTTCAGACCATTTGAAAAGGAGCAAAAAAGAAAGAGAGAAGCAAAAGAATTGAAGTAACAGACAAAAAGGAAGAAATTATAAAAATATTTACCATAAAAGTTTGTGAATCTTCTACAGAAATACAGTTTTATTATTTAAATTTGTTTACAATTTTAATAAGAGCAGGTTATGAATGCCATAATGCCATTTGACATGACTTTCCCTTTAACTTCCTCAGAATTTCTACAGTAAAATCTTCTGAAACTTTACATACAGACAGTGAGGGTCAGGATGAACAAGAGGGAGGTTCTTTGTCACGTCTTAACAATGAAATTAAGTTGAGATAATACTGATGTTTATAGAGTTTAATGCCTGAATCACAATGAAATGAGTCTTTATTTGAGTTCAGCTCAGGATAAAAATGGTCATCATCATTCTGACCATTCTTCCTATGAATGATGTTATAATGGTTCCTGTCATCAGAGGCTAAAGCTCATTTACTCTCATTCTGTTCCTTTTTGGAAGGAGACCACAGAGACTTTGGCAGAGGTGAGCGGACAAGAGGTTTCCTCTTTTCTGCCTCTTTTACAAAACCATCAGTGGCACAAAGCCTCGCTGAGACTCACTGAGACTGAGCAGCTCTTGTTCAGAGATAACTAGAATTACAGCACTGGGGTTGTCTGCCTCCTCAACCAGTGCAGTTTCTACATACTTTTTTCCCCCATATAAAAGGTCATTGTAACCTTTTCCTTTGAGAACTGAAACACAGTAACATGAGTTCATTGTGACCTTGACCTTTGACCTTTGACCTTTAGGCACCAAAATAATCACTTCACTTGAGTCCAAGTGAATAATTGTAACAAATTTGAAAAAAATCCTTTCAAGGCATATCTTGAGATATCGTGTTCACGGGAATAGGACGGACAGACGGACGGACGGACAACCCGAAAACCTCCAGCCTCCGGCCACTGGCTGTTGCCGGCACGGAGGCATAAACTAAAACACATGTTGCTCATCTAACCATCAAGACTCAACAACAACATAATGACACACCTAAATGTTTTTCTTTGGTTGGAGTCTTATTTCTTACCGTGTAGTTATGACGCACAGCAATTATCAAAACATTAAAAGTGTTCTGAGGAGTTGGTGGATGATCCACATTGAAGTTAGCATTTAGCCTCTTTTAGGCAACTTAATTACCCCAAATCGCACAATTTGAGAGAATGTGGGTTAAAAAAATGATTTACTATTTCATGTCTATTTATAAAATTTGTTATGTTCCAGTTAATGCGACTTAAAATGTTCTAATGTAACATTAGCTATGGCCAGGGCTACAAGTGGCTCTCAGCTATTACTCCAGCTGAGGGTCCTGTGGCAGAACTGTGGTTTTGCTTGAGCTTCATTTCATAATAACTCTGTTTTTTATGAAATTTTATCATTTCTAAGGCAAATTATTGTTGGTAAATTAGATGTCAAATTAGATTAGATTTTGGTCCCATTTAAATTTAGACCAAATATTTGGGTGTTGTAATGCAGTATAATTAAAATCTTAGCACTGATGTGTTGTTCTTTTCATATAAAATAACAAGACAAAATGTCCAAAAGGAAAAAAACTGATAAAAAAGTGGAATAAAGTGCCTGAGTGGCCACTGAGACACTGACCTGGACCAGCCTCCAGGACTCTGCGATGATGGCCGCCTGGACTCTGTTGAGGGCGAAGCCATCGATCTCTCTCCTCAGGCAAACGGGTACTTGGCCGACCTGGATGAGAGAAATCAGTCACACCAGGAATTGCTGGTTTGAGAAAAAGTCATTACATTATTCAAATCATTGCCTGTGTTGTGAATAAATTAAAAAAGTTTGCCTACATTTAAATTTTACCTGAATATTCTGTTGGTTTTATATTTATTCATTTGACAGATGTTTTCTTACAGCTGTTATAAATTGTCCTGTAAGATTATTTAAAAGGCTTGTGCTTTTATTTTGAAAGACTAATGCTATCAGGAGAAAAAGGACAGAGTACGAATGAAAACAGTAAAAAAAACTGTATCAGTTATTTTCAACACAAAGAAAAATGTGTTTGTTTAGCAGCTGGCTAACATGAGCACACAAGGCCAGTTGGTATTTTACCTGATGTTATGTACATACAGGAAAATGCTTTTTCAAAAGGTTAAATAAATGCAGTGTTATTACAGTGGCAATAAAATATTCGACAAAGCATGATTTTCAGTGTTTTTAATGCTGTACATAAAAAGTGTGTATTCAAGTATTTTATAATAAATTTAAATATGCTCATCAATCAACGCTCGAGGTTGTTATTCATTAATTAGAGCAGCTAAAAGGGGTATTTTGTAATTGGTACATACACTCACTGAACTGTTTACTTAGACAGGGTAGGGCCTCTCTTGGCTTCTGTGGCTTCTATAGATTCCACAACATACTGGAAACTTTCCTTTGAGGTTGTGGTTTGTGTTGACAGCCTCACATCACATCTGCAGATTTATTAGGTATCTGCTGCTTATGACCTGCTCTACCACATCCCACAGGTGCTCATCTCTGATCTAGTGACTGGAGGACAGGTAAGTGCTCTGAACTCATTGTTGTGCTAAGGAGGTCACTTGGAGACGACTTGTGTGCATGGAATGCACGTGATCTGCATTGATACTTAAAATGGAGAGTGATGCTCATATCAGAATTGATTGGTATTAAAAGGTCCAAGTGAGCATTTGACACATCATTACACCATCAACACCAGCCTGGACCATTTACTCAAGGCAGGCTGGGTCCATGAGTTCATGCAGTTGATACAAAATTCTGACCCCAACATCTGCAGCGTCGGCTGAAATCCACAAGCCCAGTTATTGTTGTCATTTTTCTGAGGAAAAACTTAAGTACAAAGCTGTGTACATGTGTACAGGTATTCCTGATAAAGTGCTTGGTTAGGGTGGATATTTCTTCTTCTTAGCCAGGGTTTTTGCATTTTTAAGACCATACTGAATAAAATTCAAGATTTATGTCTTGTACGACAGATATGAAGGAATATCGGAGTCCCCGAATTGGTGGAAGTAGTGTTTAATGAATGTTAAGACCTACCTAAATGTATTTAAGACTTTTTAAGGCCCCGGGAAAACCCTGTTAGGTCTTACTGGGTGTTCATGGGGCGTTCGCTGTCTGTTTAAGGAGCTACAATTTACCAACAAAGCTTCTGAGAACCAACTGAAGAATTAGACCATCATTTAGCCAATGATGCTATAAGTGCACCGGGGATATGACCTGACATGCTTCTCTCCTGGAAGCCAATGGTTTCCTGTAATTTTAGCAAGTTGAAATCCATCTTGTTCACATTTGTGGGAATTGAGAACTTCCTGGATTAAATAATCCTTCAGTGAACTATGTGCTGGCATTATTTTTGTGTGTGTTTTAATACAGTTGCACTAAGAAGTGATTACAGAATTTAGAGACCTGTGACTACGCTGTGTGATATAAAATCAAACTGACAAAAACAAATTGGTTAAAGGGTTTGCAAAATAAGAGCTGTCTGTGTTAGGACCTTTTTAATCCCTTTACATGCACGTATGGTTCTGCTTTCTCATTTCCTTGATGCAACAGTCGTTTTTTTAAATTTACACAACACCCAGGGATTGTGAAATGTATGATGCTTACCTTGGTCATCACAGCATGGGTGGTGTCCATAACAGTTGCTGCCGTCTCTGGGTGAGGTACCAGCTCCACCAGTTTGACATAGTAGGGTGGGTTTACCTTGGATCACAGGACAATAACACATCATACAATGGAAACTCAGCAAGGTTTCTTCTTCTAGTTTTCCGTAGAAAGAAATTCCTAAAAGTAAAAGTAATAGTGCAATATAAAGATTTAAAAACAGGAGACTGGTAAAGATTTGTTTTTAGTTATGTAACAAAGCCGATTGGGGTGAGGAGAGTCAGTGACAGTCACGCTTTATTTCAAACTTGGCAATGAACACTTTCCAGTGAAATTCTATCGGCTATTGGACATGACAAGAAGTATTTAAGCTAGTGGACTGAAATTCTTTTGGCAATAAATCATAATGGAAAAACAATGAGTGTGTTAACATGTGCATTAGTCTCCCAGACACAAGTATTTTCTTGGTTTTTGATCGTATTTGGGATTTGATGTTAACATAGAACATGAGAAATCGACATGATCATAACAGTATCCAGGTTTCTGTTCATCTTAGTGCATCAGTTGTGTCGTGATTTCTGAGCATCTCAGGAACTGTGTTCAATAAGAGCAAAAATGGGCAGAGACCAGGATGAGGTGTTTGCGAAACAAACCCAGGATTCTCCAAAAACCTGATCATAACATGGATACTGGTGCACATTCTGAGTGAAAGGTTAGCAGGTGTTTATGGCTCAAAGGCTCCAAATGTCATGGTGGGCAGCAGATGTGCTTCATCACCTGCAATCTCACTTGTGGAGTAATAAATGAAAAGAAACCTCAAATAGAATGGCTTCCACTAGGTATTTTATCCATGTATGATAAGGGCAGAGTATGTGTAAATACATGATTAGGGAAATAACTAAACTAGCTTCCACAGTTTGGAATCAGTTTACACGACCTGCTGGTACCAGGACCTTAGTGGCACTAACCGGGTGGGAGACGAGGCAGCGACTCTTGTTGTGGACTGTAGAGAAGACGCTGCTTGGCACCAGACAGGAGGTGGAGCTGCTCAGGATGACTTCTTTTCCCACAAGACGCTCTATGTCCTGGAAGACGCTCTGCTTAACCTCAAGCTGCTCAAACACACACTCCTGAAAAACACACACACACACACACACACACACACACACACACACACACACACACACACACACACACACACACACACACACACACACACACACACACACACACACACACACACACACACACACACACACACACACACACACACACACACACACACACACACACACACACAGATACAGTAAGTGACAGAAAATGGGCTGTGAAGTCTTTGAAAGACAAACTATCTTTTGGATAAAAACAAACCAACAACATTTTTTAAATAGGCAGTAAATATAATACTTCAATCGAAAACCGCAACCCACACTAGCGTGCTCTTCATAAACAATAAATCTGTATTTTCATAGAGCAATGTGACATTTTTGACCTACTCATTTACCTTTGCACAAATTGTCGTCAAACTGTCTGGGATAAGTCATTACCGAAAATATGAAAAAACTGAGTCATCAAAGCAATGAATTAACACTAAAAATGTTGTTTCTTGGTATAAGCGTCAAAGTACTACTCCACATAGCTTCTGAAAATATTCTGTTTATTCTTAAATTATCTGTTTAGGTCTGACGTTGTCTGATGATGTATAATGCTGGTAAGTGTATAGACAATATTTTATCTCAGAAAAATAAAGTCCACGCTCTGGCACCACTTTCTAAGCTTGATCCAACTGGACGAAATTTCCAGAGACTTCTAAGTCTGTGTGACTGTGTTCTAAATATCTGAGGTGAGTAAGGAAAGGCTGGTGCTGTCAAACTTTCTTCAGCAGGACAACACAGCAAAGAAAAAGATTATTAGTAAGTGTCACACCATTTGCAAGGGCTTCTAACAACCCACTCTGTCACATGTGTTAAATACCACATTCTTCCCATTTTAAACAAAATACAACCACAATTTTTATTATCCACCTCAGGCTGAGCTGTGACTGAGTGGAGAGTTAAAATAGCATTTCATCATTACCACAAAAACTGGCTGAGCAAGCAGCATACCTGAAGACAGCATGCATGATGATGTGATGCTGCGCTCATTAGAGCACAGCAAGGTTTCTGTTCTAACAACAAATCCGTTCGAATCAGACATTCTATCCTTCGATCAAGTGAATCTTCTGTCTATGATCTATATTTTTAAAGTCAGCTTTTATTGCATAACTCACTTTAGCAATGTCATTAATGGTAAAATGTGTGTGGTGTTGTTAACACAGTCTATTATCTAATGGTACAGTTGCTCTGCAGCGAGTATGAGAGCTCACAACACGAGTCAATGTGATGTTCTGTAACCACCTGCACTTTCTCTAGCTGATCAATGACAGGGTGAAACTTGCATCACATCGAGTCATTCTATCAGGAAATGCTGATCTCATTATCTGAGTATAAAAACAATAATCTACCTGCTTTTCCCTGTGTCTAATGAATCCTCTATTGTTCATTGTTAGTGTGAACTCAGTACAAGACATTGATTTATTCTGACCCTACCCGTCTCTGTGCTGTAGAGATGAAGAGCACCATTGTCTGATTCACCCGAGTCAAGCAAGACACTTTCTTGGCTTAAAAAGTTAACTCACTATTTTGTTTCAAGTGGCAGCGTAACACATGACTAAGTAAGTGCGCAGGTGTTGGTTTTGTGTTTGTACTCTTAAAGCGACAAAGGCAAGATGAGTGATTTGGTGTTAAAACGTCATGTACTGATTTCAACAGGAGGGCAACACTTGTTTTGACAACCGCTCTCAACCTTTTGTCCGGTCAAACCTTTGTTAGTTTAACAGACGGCTCATTACTGTTCAGAGTTTAGTAAGAAAAAGTTTAGATTTTTAGGTAAAATAAACATATGAACAACATATTTATAGCATATTTATCATATTTAACAATAAAGAAGAAAGGTTTTATTACACTAGCCTGAGAAAAATGCATTTTAATGATGATGATGATGATTAAGTAGGTGCAGTTAAAAATCATATTCACTAGGATAAACAGCTGCTTTGTATCATAAATAACATTCTGTTTTTTTTACTGTAAATCATTTCCAATACATTGGAGCTTTAAATGTTGCACATACAATCCACAACAGTCCACACTGATAAAACATTCACTTAACTTTGAAACTGATATTTTTGCTATTACCCACAGTAAGTTTGATCAAATAAAGATAAAGGAAAAAGAGGAAATAAGGCCTTAATTTGTTTTAACTTTAATGTAAACACTAGAAATTATTATTAAGTGAGCGGGCTCAACCACATATAATGAACGCGTAACCATATCTGAGCAAGTGTCACTTTACAAAATACCGAAACTCATCTGTGAATTGTATGTTACACAAAAGTAAATCAGTCTCTGTGGTGTCAAACAATATATGACACGAATGACCTGATGATGTTGCGCCCCCTTGAGGATAATCAGTGTAATTTTGAAAAGACCACAATGTGCTCCACTAAGATAATTGTAATCACGCCAAGTTTTAGTTATTGTGCATGACTTAATATATATGATGCATGATGAATGAATACAAAAACAATGTAATGATTTATATGCATTTGTCACATTACAGTGGGCAGAGACACAATGTCCCTAGGTTTTGACAAAGTTTGACAACATATGGAAAACATGTCAAATATGTGAAATTCCCTTGGATTTAAAGACGTGGGGACAAGCAGACAGAATGACATGTACTGGTGCTGGGAGTAGTCTGCTGTGTTACCTGGACAAAGAAGGCTCCCTCCAGGGCCTGAGCCAGGTCATCGTAGCTGCTGAGCAGAGCGAGCTGCTGCGCGGCACTCAGCTCTCCTCTGAGCATATGAGCTTCCTCCAGCTCCTGCAGCTGCTTCCTGAGCCAACAGAGTGAAAGAGGCAGCTAACACTCAGCCATACACTTTCTGAACATGAATCGGGATGTTTTGTCATTACCTAAATTATGTTTTTGGGGGAAATATTTGAAGGTGCAACTGGTTCTATCAGTAACAGCTGCCACTTTTTTTTTTAGCAAATATTGTATCAGATGAGTAACAAACATACCTTAAAATAATGTAACCTATATATTTCCCACAGTGTTTTACACGTTTCATAGAGACAGGACGTTGGATTAGAGACATTCTAGTACAATGACACCCTCTACTGTCCACAAGGTCAACAGAATCTACAAGGGGCTGAGAGATGAAGCCGATTGCTGATTTATATTATATATAAAAGGTCAATTTAATGAAATCCTGGTGTAAAATGTGTGTCTTAAACTTCTTTTTACTTACACTACTTTCCAATGTAAGGCTTAAACAAAAATTCCTTTGTCATTCCACAGTAATGTTTAACCAGCGCTGACTTTGCTGGAAGACAGTTTAAGCCTGAGCATGTGTTTGTTCGTGTGCTCCTATAGTAAGAGGAAGCCACTGAGCATGCAGTGGCCATGTGTCCTCTCTTCCGAAGGGAAGAACAGGTTCGATTTTGACCCTCAAGAGTCATGGGAGAATTAAGGCTACTTTACACATGAAGTTAATGCTCCCTAAGTGACTCTCGCCCTCTCCTCCGCTCTCCCTGCTTTGCTTACATACACAACTCTCTGCCTCAAGTCCTTACTGTTCAGTTGCCTTTTAATGAGATGCTCAGAGAAATTATCCTTTCTGTCGTACAGATAAACAACCATATGTCTGCATGTCATTGTTGCTAGAACTTGAGCTGTGACTCAGCCCACTAGGTTTTTGTAGCCTCAAGACAAAAGGTGTTTTTAGCTGACCTGGCTTAACTGACCTGAATCAAGCACAGTAAAGGTGTTAGAGAATCTAAAATCTTGCAAGTTGATTTGAGGTGTCTCCTATCAGTTTAAACACCCAAACCCATTGGCTAAAAAGCCATACAAATGTAATTCCCTCGTAATGTGAGAACATAGAAACATTTAGCAATATCTGGTCCACTTTCGATTCAATTTAAAAACTACACGAGCTCCTGTGACAGGCCTATCTTGTTAATTTATCTGCATCATATGTATCCCCCTGTTTATACATATAAAAATAATGTACAAAAAAAAAAGAAACACACAAAGTACTGCTTGACCTATTGGAGTATGGACTCATTTACATTATAAGTTTCTTCTGTGAAGTCAAGTGTTTTGAGTTTATAACAGGACCATGACAACAAGAGGAAATAGGAAACTTAGTTGGAAAAGTGGATTGAATATTACATTAATTAAAACTATACTATCGTTTTTATATTATGCTGAACAAAGAGTGCAGTGTTGTGCACAGCGGCCGACCTGATCTCTGCGATGGCGTTAACAGCCTGTCCTGGCTGGTTGTCATAGATCTTCACGCTGTAGCCTCCGCTGGCAAACACCATAGCCCAGGAGCGACCAATCAGCCCACTGAAACAGAGACACACAATCACACACAGAAATTTAGGACATTCACTTTTCATTGAAAACTGTGTAATGGCACAGAAATCCCATAGAGCAATCTGGGCAACCATTTCCCAGCCATTCAAGGCAGGTGAGAGGTCAAATGCACAGTAAAGGCCTCGCATCTTGTCTGGGCTCATTACTGACAGTGAGTCAGTAACATGCTGTAACATGCTGCTCAAACATGCTGATCCCAGGTTCCTTCTTGAGAATAATGTATGTTAATTTAACTAAATGAGGAGCAAACATCAGTCTGGGATGTTTTGTATTTGCTTTTCAGGGTTGATGGGAGGTCACTTCAGAGGACTCCAAAGTTTAGTTGAAGAAATAATGAACAGGGAAAAGACAGCCGGTTAAAATGAAGGCCTACATATAAACTACAATTATCGAGGCAACTCCATGAAGTGCTTTGGGGTTTGCCAGGCTTATAATTACAAATGAGTGAGAGCTTACACATATTGGGCACAGCAGACTTGAGATCTAAGCACACATACAGAATAGTACAGCATGAAACTGTACAATGCATTCACTAAACTTCAACTACGTGCAGAATCACACATGTTACACCACAATTTGCAAAAGCAGAGATGACAGCAAGTCGAAAACTATCCACAACTAGCATAATACATGGGAGTAAATATTAGCATTAAGGAAACAAACAACGTGTCCTGACCATAGAGTACCATAGATAAAAAGGTCTTGACTCACCTGCCGATGACGGTGATACTCTTCATGTCGGACTGGCTCATTTCTCGGGTATTATGAGTTCAGTTTCGACCTCTGATCACTAACTTTGCAGAAAAAGCTGATTTTCTATTAAACCTGTAGCACCGCCCCTCTGGAGTCACGCTGCTAAATACTACGGCAACCAAGGAGGTACAAAAACAAGTGGTACACTAATATATATATATATATATATTCCTCGCTGCATTAAAACCTGAAATCAATTCGTTCTTTGTATTTTTCATTAAGTTATTTTCTTAGTTTAAGATTCAATTCGAGTCAAACTCCGATTGTAACAGAAGCAGGGCTTGTGGGCTCGAGCTTGTATCCTGGCAACGGCAGAAATCAGCTCGAGCCAATCAAATTACCGCCAGGCGATGATGAACGCGTGACTACCCAATCAGAAGCTTGGAAAACCAATTGTCCCACCCATGCCGCTGGGAATTGTGGGATTGATCCGCTGAAACGACAACAAACTGACTTTTTGCTGCTGCTCGGCGATGCTTAGTGTTTTACTTCCACATTTATAGACTTCTCCTCCCCGCACCTCTCAGGAGGAGAAGAGGAGACATGGAAAACGTGCATCTGGCTCTGGAGGAGGAGGACCTCTACTCCGGGTACAACGACTACAATCCAACATTTGACTCCGAGGTAAGTTAGCAACTAATGCTACATGATGGAGCCCAACTACTATTAATGTTCAATAACTAGAAACTACGCGGAATTATTTGACATAACCTTTTTGCTTTTGAAGTTCTATCACTGCATTGGTTGTTTATTGTGTGTGTGAAGAATACAGATTTGTTGTTATTAGCTAATTACTACTGATTTTAAAAGGAGTTGGAGAATGATGCAGGCTTCCAGCAAGCAGTGAGGACCAGTCATGGAAGAAGACCCCCGGTAAGTGCAGTCCTCTTCTGCCTGTGTGTGTTGGTACTGAGCTCGAGGTTTTGATGGAGCCCAAAGCCTGGACCTGATGCGGCAAAACTGAATGTTGAGGTCCTGGTTCAGTGTAAGATGTGAATTGTGGTTGGGTTAGGATTAGAGTTAAGATGGGTTCGGGATGGATTGGTCATGGTTAAGTTTAAGGTTTGGTTAGGCCGTCCAGTTAGTTATTTAATTGACACAAACAGATAAAACATTTGGGTCAAAAACAATATAAACATTATTGAAAAAAGATCATTCTTTCAGCGATAGACTGATTCACCCCAAGTGTCTGAAGGAGAGGTGTTGCAGGTCACGCCTTCCTGCTGCAGAAAGACTGTACAACCAACTACACACACACACATTATGGACTTAAACTCTGAATTACCTCTCTTAACTGTGCAATATTCATTCTGTCTGTGCAACACAATGGTTCAGGTGCAATCCATTCGCTGTACGTATTCTGAAACTGCACATATTTTCTTGTTTTTACACCGTATATATTCGTTTTTATTCTGTTCATATTTTTCTATACATATTTTAGATTTTCTTACACTTACGTATTATCCTTACACTTAAATATTGCATGTTACTTAAGTGTTACTTAGATAATATAAAAAGTATGAATGGAAGTCAATGCAGTTTTCTAACAGGGATAGCTGTGCATACTTGTGTGTGTAAATGATATCCTAATTGCAGTCTTTTGTTCATACTCATGTATAAATATAAATACCACGTCTTTGGTTTGCCAGATGACTGCCAAATTTCCCGGCACCGCCATTGGAGCTCGGCCTTTAGGGACTTCATTTGGAGTAAGTACAGCGAGATACAGTGACATTTAACAATGAAAATGTTTTTGTCTCATATTTGCACAATAAAAGATATTGTCAAGTAAACATGGCTCAATTATTTTGTTTCTTTAAGTCTCGGATCCCTATGACATCTTCAATGGGCAGACCTGTGACTGGAGCTGTGCAGGTGAGAGGGATTTAGTGCTTCTAAGCTCCCATATTCTCCATTTTTAATTATAGGCTTTACGGATACCTTTGCAAAGTTTTTGGGGAAATATCACATATTTAATCAAAGCTCACCAACCATCTCATATAATGTGACAGGACGGAGCCGCCCGACCAATGACTGCTGTAAGAGCCGCAGGTTACACCTCCTCCCTGACCCGTGGTGAGTGAGATTCTTTTACTCAGTGTACTTAGCTGGAGTGTCATTTATTGATTTATTCCACTATTTGGAAACCTAAGGATTTTTCCTCTGTGCGTTAATATCAATTATCTATTAAATGATCTATGAAAACAAACTGTAGCTGTCTAATAATGTTTTCGTTTTTTTAGGCTCAACTTTTGACCCTCTGGGACAGTCCAGAGGCCCCGCCCCTTCACTAGAAGCCAAGAATGAGGATACGTGAGTTGAACTTTTCAACATTTCTTTGAAAAATATCCCTGCATCATCCAAAGTCTGCATTTTGTCATTAGCAGTGTGCAATGGAGAGACTTTTGTAAAAGTGTTTAAAGGTGTTGTATAGAATCTTGATGTTAGGTATAATTGCAATTTAAAAAACTACAAACAATCAATCTAAGATACAACTACTACATTTGTATGGTTATAAAGCTTCATGCTTTCAAGCTACATTATCCCACATTGCATATCTGTGCCTGTGATCTTTTAGGCCTGAGGAGAAGATCAAGATCCTGGAGAAGAAAGTGAATGACTTGATAGAAGAGAGCTGCATGGCACAGAGCATTGGAGCCTTACAACTGGTCAGACTCTGTTCAACAATAACGTAGTGTTAAATAATATTGGCAGTTTGGATTTGGATGATGCAATGAATAGTGACAAGTGTCAACCCCAGCCAACAGGTCTGAGTATCAGGTGGAAGACAATCATCAGAGGCCGTTCTATCAAATTCAGGACTGTTCAGGCAGCTTTCCGTTATTAGACCTAAAAAGGTGGATGAGTAAAATCCCTAAAGTCTGAGTTTGTAATCGAGTTTGTAATCGTTTATAATCAAAACACTTTTTAAAAGTTATTTGTCAGCGTCAGTAGATGAACAGTACTTATCAGCCAAGTACCAAGGTATTTTTCATTTTGGATACAGATGTTGGCATCACTTCTTACGTATGTTTGAGTTTTTATGTGTGCATGTTTCTCTGTGGACTGACTGTGTGTGTGTGTGTGTGTGTGTGTGATGTGATTCTTCAGTCTCTTGAAAAAGCCAAGGAGGCAGGGAGGAAGGAGAGAGCACTGGTGAGACAGAGGGAACAGACTGGAAATGCTGACCACATCAATTTAGACCTCACCTACTCGGTAAGTTTGGCGGTTGTATGTCACTGGTTGTTCTAATGTCTGGAAATGAAAAGCTGGAGCATTTCATTCCTGTAATCTAATATTATATGCATAACAATTTAAGGAGTATCTTTAACCCACTTATACTTATATCTTTCATATTGGAAATAGGTCTTATATTTACATTGTTGAAACCTGCAGAAACCCTGAGCCGTCTGTGTTTGAAATTATTTGACTTCAAAATATTTAAAACTTCTCTCATTACCAGGTTTTGCTCAACCTTGCCAACCAGTATGAGAACAATGAAATGTACCCCGAGGCCCTAAACAGCTACCAGGTCATTGTGAAGAACAAGATGTTCAATAATGCAGGTAAGCAGACTTGTCACCTTCACACGGATGACAGATGTGTTTTAAACTACGGCTGCTCTCGTGAATGCACCACAGCAGATGTGCCAGAAATTCTTATGTTTAATATGCCAGTAAAACCACAGAGGATGTTCCTTACTATTCTGGTGAGACTAGTCTGTTAGCAACATCCGTCAAATCTGAAATAGTTTAAATAAAAAGTGCACAAGAACATCTTGCTGTATAAAATATTGTTTTATAAACTGTTGCACATGGATAGGAATAAGAAAAACAAAAAAGAAAAGATTGGTAACTAACAAACATCTATTATTAGGTTAGGGAACAAAGATTCAAACCACTGTAACTTTTAGTGTTTTATGATAAATGTAAACATGACTGAAACTGTTTGGCCCTCCAGCTTGTGTGTGCACTAAAAGATACAAACCACTGTAATTTTTAGTATTTTATGATAAATGTGAACATGACTGAAACCGTTTGGCCCTCCAGCTTTTGTGTGCACTATCAATGGTGGAAATAACCCTAGACACTCTGGTACATGCTGCTTTATATTAGTCGTGCTAGTTTTCCCTCACACGGCATCTATGCTGTTCCTCCAGGCCGACTAAAGGTCAACATGGCCAACATCTACTTCAAACAGAAAAACTACCCCAAAGCCATCAAGTTCTACAGAATGGCGCTGGATCAGATCTCCAACGCTCACAAAGAAATGAGGATCAAGATCATGCAGAACATCGGCGTGGTCTTTGTTCGCATGGGTCAGTACTCGGATGCCATTACATCGTTCGAACACATCATGAGCGAGAGCCCCAACATTAAGACGGGCTTCAACCTCATCCTGTGCTACTACGCCATCGGTGACAGGGAGAGGATGAAGAAGGCCTTTCAGAAGCTCATTTCGGTCCCTCTGGGCATCGATGATGACGACAAATACATCCCATCTAATGTGCGTAACAGTAAGATATGTATACTTAAAACAAATGCAAATGTATTTAGTCTTTTCATAATGAATTGTATTGTCCCTAAGCCCTTCCAACATAGTTGCTATGTGACTAAAAATGCAGATTGTAGGGATTGACCAGGAATAACAATATGTTAATTCGAAAATTACTGTCCTTCTTTTGTTGGTCACTACAGATCTTATAGAGAATACATTTACTTACAATCAAGTGTTGGTGATCATTGAACATGATGCTCAAGGTCTGAAATCAAATCTTGTCCTGTTCACTCTTTCAGGATGACACCAGTTCCAATATGGTCATCGAGGCCATTAAGAATGACAAGCTTCACCAGATGGAGAGAGATCTGTAAGAAAGATTTACGCAACAACATTTCTCTTCTATAATCATTGCCTTGGCTTTATCAAACCACTGACATAAAAATACTGGCTCTTTGTCTTCCTGAGCAAAACTACCAGTATTGTTACATAATATACTGTCAATTTAATGTGTTTTTGTACCTTTGGCTTCCTGAATTCGGTTTATTTCCTCTTGCCTTGAATAGAAAAGTCCTGGCTGAGAAATACATCATGACTGCAGCCAAACTCATCGCTCCGACTATTGAGACCTCCTTTGCCACTGGATTTGACTGGTTGGTCACTGTTTTTTCTTACAGTGTTAATACTAGAGGGTATACATTGTAATTGGACTCAAGCTCATTGACATCGCTTTAACATATTAAAAAAATTGTGGTTTGGTGATATATAAGTGGGATAAGAGATAGGTGACAACATTAACAGGAATTATCTCCATGAATTAGTGTTCACTAAACCAGGCTTTAAATTGGCATGGATTTCCACCCAGTTTTGTAACTGAATGAAAATGTGAACAAAAATAACTACAGGTCTATATTTTTAAGATTTCGTGTGCACACTTTTGAACCACCAGAAGGAACAGAATGGAACAGAGCAGTTTTTAAGATGATGCTTCAAATCTCAGAGCAAAGTTTGAAAACAGCAGATTTGCCTCTCGCTCAGGTGCTACTGAGAATGAGGAGCCAGCAAACGTGTTTAATATTTTTGATTGGGTAGTTTTCAGCGGCTGATTGCTGCTGCTGCAGTAAATGTGTATGAGGGAGGCGATAAACTGTTAAAAGAGGAGAGGAGCAGGTTTCCTCACTGCTTAGGAGGATTTTATTCCTATGACACGTCTTTGGTAGGAATTGAGAAAAGCTGGTTGTTCACCTGCCAGTGTATCTCATAGATGAGATAAACTTAATCAGCCATATTGTTTGCAAACAAAATCTAAATGCATCTTGGAGAGCAGTGTTTATGCACCTCACTTATAGGTCAGATTTAGATAAATAACCATTGTAACACTGGCAGGTGAAGGAGACTTCTGTGCAGATCAGATCAGGAGACCAGGGTGGAGGTAAGAAATCTTTACTCACAAGCGTTTTGGTCTTGTTCAAAAGTTCAGATCTGAGTAATTCACTCAAATCAAAAACAGGCAAGGAACAGGCCAAAATCTGATCTCATACTCGAGAAGGAACCACGAGGAAGAATTGGAGAGAGCATGTGGTGACAATCTGGCACTGCGGAATGTACAAGACAGAGAATATAAGGGGTTTACAGGCAGGACCACAGGGGCAGGCTAATCGGGTGCAGGTGACAGTAAAGTGACCAGGAACTGAAATGAAAGGAAATGTTAGTGACCAGACAAAATAAAACAGGAAATGCACACATGAAAAAACTAACTTGACATAACAAATTTTACTTGATATTTGCAGCAAGCATCAGATGATCTGACAGGATATATAAAGTGATACACTGAGCATGTTTGGTATGTTGTGTTTTCAGGTGTGTGGACATGGTGAAAAGTTCTCAGTACGTCGAGCTAGCCAACGATCTTGAGATCAACAAAGCCATCACCTATCTCAGGCAGAAGGACTTCAACCAGGTGAGTTTTATTATTTTCAGCAGCATAAAGGGCAATACCACTCAATTTTGGCATCTCCCGTCTTTGGTTTGTGGTGAGAGGGAAGATGAACCAGGAACTTCACCCACCACTCCACAATATTTTAACTCCAAATGGAGTTGTAGGACTGAATAGAGCATATAAAAAGTGGCTGTCTTATAAGGTTGAATCAAGTTAGATCTTGCTAATATTTGCCATTTGTGTAATAGATGATATATTTGAGAAAATGCAGATTTTATAACAGAATTACCAAATGTAATGCAGTTACAGGGAGTGAGTTTTTAAACAAAATATTTGCTGTATCTATGTTTTTTATTCTCACTGTTGCTGAGCTACTTTTAAAGTTACTGTCTCTATCAGAGTAGCAGTTACATCTATACATTCATTCATTGAGTGGTATTTCCCTGTGAGCATATTTGCCATGTTGATGGTCTGGTCTTTGTTGTCCTTTCACTGCATATTTAGTTTTTTCCATCTTATTATTATTTATTCTTTTACAACATTGTGGTTCTGAGCAGTTATTGGTCAGCTCTGTTTGTGTGTATGACAGTTTTCTACTGCTGAGGCTGTTTCTGCAGCATCAGACCCTAAATCTCCACTGCTCACTACCTCCATTCTCTCTTGCTTTTGTCTTGTTTCCTTCCCATCTGCATGCCTAAGGTTGAGGTATGTGTGCCTTCTGTTTCCATGTTTGATTGTGTTGTTTTTTTTGTTGACATGCCACTACCAAAGCATGCCTTCTACAAATAACAGCACTGCCAGGAGACGTTGAAGAAGCAGCTATTGCTTTAAAACCCCACAGATCAGTGAGGAGAATCTGGGGGCCGAAAGGAAATTCTAACCAAAAATAAACCAGTGAGCTCTCATGTAACTGCAGCTGTGCCTCTGGAGCTGTTAATATAAGAGATGACACTGAGCAGCTCCAATATCTCCACTCACAGTATTATAACTACAGTATGGTCAACTATCTTGTAATCCCAGACTTTACACCCTCTGCATGTGTGTGGTGCTTTTTGGCTTGTCGAGCGACAGTGATGGTGGTGGTGGTAGTTGTGGTGTAAGCTGCAGCATCAGTGCAGCTTTAGCTTCTGTTTACACTCTAATACTGGTGGACACTCTCCCTAGTAGGTTTACATTGGCTCAACGTAAATGTGAATGTGAAGTAATTTCTGGAAGAAATGATGATCGCTACATATGTCAAAATCCGCTGCACAATTTCAGTGGGTGTATTTTTAAATTTTTTAATAATTTAATTATTAATATCCAAAATTCAATTCCTAAAGTAATATTGTTTGAATTGACTTTTGCCAAAATCATTCATACAATGTTCAACTAGTTTTCCAGTGGATATATAATTTATTGAGTTTTTTTTATTAAATAAAGTGTAAACAACATTAGTTTGGATGTGTGTTACATACTGGGGAGTAGTACAGTATTATAGTAATAAACTAGAGAAAAGCCAGTGTCAAATGTGTATTAATTAGCTTTTTAAAATATTTTATCAGGCAGTTGAAACCCTGAAAACATTTGAGAAGAAGGACAGCAGAGTGAAGAGCGCTGCAGCCACCAACCTTTCTTTCCTTCACTTCCTGGTAAGACTCCTCGATGTTTTTAATTTTAAACTGGACCATCTAGTTCTAAAGACGGTTGAGTTGCAGCCTCTATTCTCAGTCCCAAGCTGGTACCAGTAGATGCTTCCCTCTGACCTTTAACCCTCCAACAGGAGAAGGAATATGAGCAGGCTGAGCGCTACGCTGACCTCGCCATGACCGCCGATCGCTACAATCCAGCAGCACTAATCAACAAGGGCAACACCCTGTTCGTCAAACAGGACTATGAGAAGGCTGCAGAGTTCTACAAAGAAGCGCTGAGGAACGACTCCTCCTGCACCGAGGCCCTCTACAACCTGGGTAACACCTGCTTTTAGCACATAGGGGTTCATTCATTCTTGACCACCACGGACACTAACGACTATTCATTTGAAAGTAGGAGGAAGTTGTTAAAGGGTTGTTAAACCTAAGTTGTGATCATGATACTGACATTTCATCAGCTTTTAAGTTGATGTTTTGAACTTGTTTGCAAACAGAGGTTTATTTACACATCCAGCAGCTCTGAGCAACACATTTTGATTTGCGTTGGCCACCTCACGGACGTAATATTCGCTGATTTTAGCTTAGTTGTTGGTCTTCACTAATTCAGTATTACATCTGTGAGTAAACCAAAACATTGAAGTTGTTGCCCGCACAGTTCAACAATGAGTTGAACATTTCTACAAAGAGCTGCATATTCAGCTGATAATTCTGTCAGTTCATCACAGTGACGTCTTTCACATCGACACATTATTTTCACACTTTTTTCTGATCCATTTTTATTATAAAAATATGAATTATAGCTGCTTTAAATTGTCTATAGTCACCGTAGACTTAAAGTTGATGGTTTTCTTCCCCTTCCACTTGTACCAGGTCTATCCTACAAAAAACTGAATCGCCTGGAGGAGGCTCTGGACTGCTTCCTGAAGCTCCATGCCATTCTGAGGAACAGTGCCCAGGTCATGTACCAGCTGGCTCATCTGTATCCTACTGATAACAAGTGATTGGGAATGTGCTTGATCTCTGTGTTATAAAGTGTAACTGCTTCAGACAGTTGGACCTCAGAGGTTGTTTTTTCATTCTGGGATTCAAACTCAGTCCCCATATCAGCATCTCTTGGTCCTTGACTCACTGGGTCTCAGCTATGAGCTTCTGGAGGATTCCCAACAGGCCATCGAGTGGTTGATGCAGGTCATCAGTGTAACTCCCACAGACCCACAGGCACTGGCCAAGCTGGGGGAGCTGCACGATGGCGAGGGGGACAAGTCCCAGGCCTTTCAGTACTACTATGATGTACGAGAATTAGAACTGAATGTTTCTCTGGACTTATTGATGAACACACATTTATATCAGTGCTCTGATGTTGTTGGATTGTGTTGCTGTCAAGTCTTTCAGATACTTCCCCTCCAACATCGATGTGATTGAGTGGCTCGGGGCGTATTACATCGAGACTCAGTTTTGTGAAAAAGCCATTCAGTACTTTGAAAGAGCCACACTCATTCAGTAAGTAACAGAATTGACTTTACTTTAGAAGATAATACAAACCAAATAGATCTTTGTAAAAGTGGATTTTTCATTTGAGCAAAAAGAACAGATTATTTGATTCTATTTGCCTCCCAGCTGAATTCAGAATTGACTTTTTACAATCCCCTTTTAATGAATAAAACCTTTTCAGTGCAGGATTGTGTATTTCTGCTGTGTTTCCACAGACCAACCCAGGTGAAGTGGCAGCTAATGGTGGCAAGCTGCTACAGAAGAAGTGGTAAGAATAATATTTTATGTAACTGAATATTCTCTACCAGTTTGATACTGAAAACCTGACCATAAGCCTGTCCTCCTCCCTGAGTGCTAGCTGAGAACTACAATGAATTTAGCTCTTTTTCTTTTTTCCTTTACAGGAAACTACCAGAAAGCTCTGGAAACATATAAAGACATCCACCACAAGTTTCCAGAAAATGTGGAATGTAATTCATCTCGTTTGTTTCACACTTTTCATCTGAGCTCTGGAAAAATAAACATTACATAATCCACCGATCAGAGCGTGAAGAAAATATAAACCTCTTCTGTATGTTTGTGTTCAGGTCTGCGTTTCCTGGTGAGGCTGTGCACGGACATGGGACTGAATGAAGTTCAAGAATACGCCACCAAGCTGAAGAAGGTGGAGAAGATGAAGGAGATGAGAGAACAGGTACATCTCTTCTGGCCTTTCTTGCAAAGAAGCATATTTTCTGCCCATTTTTATCACCACCTGAGGTTGTCAGATAGGTATTCACCCTGTCCACAGTTTATAAAAGCTTCTTACAGCTGTGTTTCTTGGGGAAATATATCACACAGGAAGCTATGCATTTTACATTTCAATTAAACAGAAGAAGTTAAAAGGAACTTCTGTAACTGACATCACTGAGCAGATGAGAAGAACTGCAGAAATGCACTGACAAAACGTTATCACAAAAGATTCAGAGAACAGCCCTTAGTGTTTAATCAACAGTAGATTTGTTGCTTTGGAGAAAAAACGCAACATTGAAACCTAATGAACGGAAACAGAGATTAAAAATATCCTGGATTACTATTTAAGCGTCCAGATGCTTCAAAATATAAAACTCATTAATTATCAAATGTGTAACTTGACGTCATTTAGATTTACTCATTCAAACTAACCTTATATAATCAGCCGTGTGTTATGGTAAAACGTTGAATTACATTGTACATCTGAATATGAACATAATGCAGCTTCATAAATGACCAGCTTGTTCTGCAGTTCAGCAGACGTGTTAGTCTTTCCCTCTTGTCTTGGCATCCTGTCGCCTTTTCCTGGACAAGATCTCGCTGATTGAAGTCATAGACTTGTCCTTTTGCCATGAAGTTACTACAGCTTCAGAAATGCACGAAAAAAAAGGCAGTTTTTTTTCTCCTGTTGATTTTTCCTCGAATCAAAATGTTGAGAGGAGGGCAGCCACTTCACAGCTGTTTAACACCTAGTGGACACGAACGCTGGGTCATTAGCTGTTGTGTTAGAGAAATCAAACACAACAAGCCCAACAGTCCCTCTTAATTCAATCAAGTTTTACCAAATTGCACACACTTACAGACATCAGTCCCATTTAAGATCAATAAATTATTCTTTGAGAAATCTGTAAAAATCTGTAAAAATGTCGTCACAATGTTTATTGAGTTTTATTTTTTTGCTGGATCTGCCCCAAGAAAGACAAAAACAAACAAAGAAACAGACGGGGGTGAAAACATTACGTCCTGGGTGGAGGAACTATCATCAGACGTTTACGGTCTGATGCTGCGTGCTGTTGTTTGTGATGTTCTACAGATAATTTTATAATATTTTGTTACATCTTTTGTTTCTTTTATGATTATCATTATTTTTATTATTATTATTATTATTATTTAGGATTTTCACTCCATTCAGCTCAAAGCTGAAAAAATATCTCCCCCAAAAAGCCCCAAATTTCAACTAATTTCAATTATTTCAGCATTGCATCCTTATCTTGAAGGAAGGTTTAACTAATATCTGTGGTGGCTGTAGGATTTATAACTCCACATCAAAAATAAATGACTGCTGTGATCCACAAAACTGGAGCAGCTCTGGGGTCAGTCGAGTTTGGAAGAAGACAGAGTAACAGAACCTTGTGCCGTGGTCCTGTGGAGATTTTCATCAGGGCCAGGAACAGATGAGAAGGACAATCAAAACCAGCTGCTCTTAAATCAGCCCAGAGACGCTGCTGGATCCGAGTCATGTTTCTACAGAGAGACAGACGGAGCCAGAGGGTTGACTCAATAATCCCAGACATCTCCAAACTGAGTGACAGCGAAACACAACCGATCCTGCTAATGGGACTGCATAGTTTATGAAATGATGAATGAGAGAATGATTTGAAGAAAGATATGAGTAATATTAAATCACAGTTCTCATGCTAAGTGTGTTCTTTTTTTTCATGGTATTCCCCCTGTCACATTTTGTTTTGTCTCCAACTTTACTTATAACTAATCATTGCTGTGGATCGACTCCACAGTCTAGGTTATTCCACACAAACTGGAAATTTAAGACTTGCCTATATGACATTTATATGAACCTCTTAATACTTAGCTGTCAATTTCCATAATGTTTTTATGTGAATGTTTATACTTAGAACTTTAGTTTTAAATAAATAGTTTTCATGCCAATAGAAATGGCTAAATCTATGAGAGACAAAAGCAGAGACAAATGAAGAGAGAGGCAAACAGCCACATAGGCTGAGCAATGGGGGGAAAAATGTGACATCAGAAGAGTGCAAATGATTTAAAAACTAATAAAAGCAAAGACTCATTGTTATTTCTCTCCTCCTGCAGAGAGTGAAGTCGGGCAGAGAGGGAAGCGCCAGAGGTCGGAGAGAAGGCAGAGAGGGCAGCGGTGGGAGTGCCGGTAAGTCCGTCACCATAAGATTTATAAGATTCCTACTGTAGAAACATATCATCCAATATTCTGATCCCTGGTTTCCACATTATGTATGGTTTGTAGACCTGTGACAGTACTAATCTTTACATGAGATTAACATGGGAGAAGCCAGACGTCTGTAGTAACCTTGAACATTAACCATTTAACAATGAGTGTGTATATTGATAGTATAGGTAGAGCTCTGTTCTGAACGCCAGTATTCAGTGTAGAACAGTTTGAAATACAATAAAATATATTGGGAAAGTCTTTATTGTCACTGTCCTAGAGAAACCACTACAATGAAATTAGAGATGCTACTTCTGAAACTGTAAAAATTTATAAAAAACTAGTTTAAAATCCAACAAAAGACATAACCAATAAATACAAGAAGTAAATACTTTAAAATAGAGGAATAACAAACAGTTAATTGATTTAAATTATAATTGAACCAAATTTAGGCTTTTCTTTTATTCTAAAAAAGTCCTCAACGTAAGGTATTGAAAACATATTGTTTTGGCATCTGTACTGAGGGTAGGTATGATATCAGCTATCATATTGAAACATGCCTCAGTCAAAAGAAATAAGATTAAGGTTCTTTATTTATTCAGGGTGATGTTAATTTTAATTAGAGCTGATAATCAATACTTTTCTGCCTTGTTAGTGTTTTTAAGTTCATATATTTTATACGTCATCGCTTCTGTCTCTCTTCCATCTGTCGCTCACTCATGCTGCTCATCATTAGGCCCCTCCACATCTGTCCTCACCTCTCCTAAGAAGGCCAGAGTTATGGGTATACCTCTGTACATCACCCTGACCCCTATGTTTTAGATATGTAGATAGATAGATATGTACTCTATTGATCCCAAATTGGGAAATTATTTTGTTACAGCAGCGTCACAAGGGCATTGCACATTGAGAGAGTAGCGATAAAACAGATTGGAAGAATTAAGAATTAAAATAGCTCAAACATTTACATGCCTCCTCCCACTATCCAGAAATGAAGCCAAAATATCCCAGCTAAGAATTTTGCACATTTGATGCCAGAGTCTGCGCAGTAACAATCAGGGGGTGTGGCCATGGTATCGAAGACCTGCAGATACGCTCGTTTGACCAATCGAGAGTCGGGCTCAGCTGTCAATCATGATGTCTCAGCCCATTTTTACAGCATCAGAAAACTAATTAAAACCAAACTTACTGGAAAATGAACACTTAGACAATCATCAGTGTGATATGAACTTGTCCCATCTGCTAACATGAAGGTGGGCTTTATGACGTGTACTGCAGGCAGCCACCAGAGGGCGATAGAGATGACTTTGCTTCGCTTTCGGCAAGCTTTCATGTCGTCCATCTTTGTATCCAGCCTGAGATCCGTAATGATGACAGCGATGTGGTAGTTTAGACGTTTTAGGAGCCCTGACGACACAGAGGTCACAGCAGACACCTGAGAAGACTAACACACACACACACACACACACACACACACACACACACACACACACACACACACACACACACACACACACACACACACACACACACACACACACACACACACACACACACAGTTTTCACTCCTTCACTACAGATCCACAACAAACACAGACACACACTCTGGATTGGCTCTGACACTGGAACGCTGGCTCCTCAGCAACTTTTAAATGAAATCCAGACAAACTACGGCGCTGCCAAAAACCAGGCCCAGCTTTAATCTGTTGTGCAGCTCCATGTCTGTAGTGTCCTGTAATGTGGTGAAACATATATCTATAAATCAGACACCTGTTAATGTTCATGCCGCTCCATCCTGCCAACACTCCCATTATTCCCCAGTGTCGTTATAAATTAAGTTAGATTAGAAAACCTCAAACCCGTGTGTTTTTAATGCCTGACACTTCTGCAGTGCCAGAGATGTAACTGGATCTGTTCAAACGAACTGTTCCTGGTGGTTTTCCAACACAACCTTATATGTTTAATCGTCTCAAAATTGGTTACAACAGAAGTTGTTTAACTAAACCCCAAACTCTTCTCTTACTTTCTTACGCACATCAGAGGACGTCAAAGCAGGTGAGAGGGGGAAAGTTTTGAGATATGAATTGAACTCTCATTGCACATGTCATACTTGTTTCCTCTTTCTGTGCTGTTTATTTCCTTTTCTCTATCCGTTTACATTTTTCCAATCCAACTCTTTAATCTTTCTTTTTGTTTCTCTCTCTGGCTCTTCCGATCTCCATCTGTATTCTCACTGTGCTTCGTCTTTGCTGCGCAGTTGCTCAGTCTGAGTCTAAACAACTCAGTCCACTGTTGGACTCAGGGAAAGGTATGTGAGATTATTACTCAGAAACGATAAAGTGAAACCTGCTGGATGATAAATATGCTCCTCTAGCCAACTGTTCATTAAAGATGTAGACAGGGGGAACTCAAACACCAGAGCTCAATAATTTCATCCCAGTAATTTTCCAACATCTGAGATAAATTTAGAACTTATTAAACTGCTCAAGAAAGACACTGAGAATTTGTATTTTATCTTGACTGGGTCTTTGAACGTGAAGTGTTTAGTTTATTCAGTTAGAAATTGATCTTCACCTCTTTGGCCCTGCTGTGCAGAACAAATCGAACTTCGGTTGAGTATTTGTGTAATCCGCTAACGATCGCAGACAGAAACATAACCTTCCTGGCAGAGGTAATACATTTTAAAAATAAAAGTAAATGTGGCTGAACTGCTCTCAAACCACATCAGGTCCTACAGTCTGTGGCTTCTGTGTTTTAGGTGTGCCAGCTTACAATAGAATAACATGTTAAGACTCAAAAAGAGAATAATAATAAGGGACAATTTAAAAACATATCTCAAAACACCTTCCTTTGCTTTATACCAGTAATATAATAAGAAAATATACTGCATGTGCACAGTGGTACTGGGAGAGAAATCATCATCTGTTTACGACTTAAAACCATCTCAGTTCCAAACAGACACTTTCAGTTTCCCTGAGGTAAACGCACAAGATAAGAAACCTGACTATAGAGTTATGGTCAAAACTCAAGAGGCGGGTTCAGAAATCTTCTGACAGGCAGCTGTGATGTCGGACTGCGGTCGGAGTTTGCACTAAATGCTCCCACAGAGGAGGAGGGAGGGAGGGATCGCACAAACCTCTTTCAGATTTCTGAGAAAACCTCGAGTGCACCTGAGAGTTTTCCCTATTTTCTGTCAAGTCTGCATATTCGCAGCACTGTACATTGTGTGTGTGTGTGTGTGTGTGTGTGTGTGTGTGTGTGTGTGTGTGTGAGTGTGTGTGTGTATCCTGGTTTTCTCACACATCCAAACCTGCGTCATTTCTAGATGTGAATCTGGGAAAAGCCACAGAGCAAGAGAAAGGTGTGTCCCTTTTATTGTATTTTCCGGGATCATATTCTCGCTGTTCAAATAAATACATTTCTTAACTCTAGGGTTGCACCCATGTTTGGTTTTTGAAGACTATATTTGACCCATTCTTAGCTCACGTAATCTTTCGAGGGTTTTTCCGTATAATTTGGGATAGGAAAGTGAGTTTGAAAAGCCAGAAAGTTGACTCACTGATACTGATCAACACCCCTATCGAACCCTCACAGAAATATGTAGGCTACTCTCGCTGTAGAGGCATAAAAAACACACTCATTTCAGCTTTAATCATGGAAACTCTTACACAAGATTCACTTTAGGTCTGGCTTTCGACCTGTCGTGTCATCCCTGTTTTCCGTGTCTCCCAGTTGTGCATCATAAAAAAATAGAAATGCAGCTGAGACCGTACAGGGAAGAAGAAAAATACATTTTCCAGCAGAGGTTTGAGTTTGCCAGCAGTTTGCGAGGCCTCGTGTGAGATGTTCAAGAACGTGTGCGAAGGTGGAACATCGGGCCGCCTCCCTCTCTTTCCTGTTTTTCCGCTTTCTGTCATTGCACCAGTCCGTCTCCTTGGCTACCTGGCAGCCAGATGTGGGCTGCTGCTGCTGTCTGTAATCACGTCTGTCCTTCAGAATCACTGCAGCACTTTGTCAGTGTGTCATCTGAGCCTGGAACATAAACACATTCATTACATCTCCTGAAGAGTACCAGCTCTGTGTCTAAGATGATTTGGACCCGAGCTGGTGCTGGCACTCAGCGTCTTGCTAAAGGGCACTTCAGATTGTTACAGGGATTGAACCAGGTGCATTGTGGTGTTATCTACACATTTTTTGAATGTTTTATCCATCAGTTGAGGCAGATGTATAATGTAAATATGTCTTTATAGGAGAAGTTACAGTATAATTGTTGACTAGCACTTAAAATATCCTGCTTACCTCTATATTATAGTTTATAGCATTTATCAAGTGTCCTTATATATTGCTAATTAATGCTAATATAAAATAGACCATTAGAGTCGAGCCTCTGCTCTTTCGTGTCGATTGGGGCCAGTTGAGGTAGTTGGGGCATGTTTTCAGGAAGAACCCTGGGCGCCTTCCACACCAAACTGGGTGGACATCGTGGGGTAGACACAGAATTCACTGGTGGGATTTAATATCCCATCTGGTCTGGGAACGCCTCGGGAACTCCCAGGAAAAGGTGGGAAGCGTAGTTTGGGAGAGGGATGTCTGGAACACTCTGTTTAGACTGCTGCAAACACGAGCTGACCTTGGATAAGTGATGGGTGGATGGATGGATGGATGGATGGATGGATGGATGGATGGATGGATGGATGGATGGATGGTTTTCTTGTGAAACTGATTTGTAGCATATTTAATATTACAATAGGAAATGATCTATCACCTACAATAAGCAAATCCCCTTCACCCATTCACTGCTTCCTCTATAATGGACACAGCGGATACATACTCAAGAGTCAGACTCAAATAAAATGGCAGTCATTGGAAAATCATTTAACCCATGTCAACTTTTATATATTTTAAGGTGATAAAAAATATTCAGCTTATAAGACAAAGAAGCAAATACACAAATACAATTCTCACATCTCCGTCATGTTGACTTTTCAGAAAGTGTAGTTTCAGTTTGACCTCTGTTTGACTTTATCCCGGCGGTTTTGAGATTGTTAAGGTTGTCGTGGACGTTTCTTAATATCTGACACAGAGACATAAACACAGTCAGAGAACCTTTGAAAATATAGAAATGTTTGACAGCACATATTGGTCATACTGGGATCTGTTACTGGATGAATCCTGATTACTTAGTTTTCAGCGTAATAGTTTAAAAATGCGTAAATGTTAAGATATGAGTGTATAAAAAGTCAAAAGCACATGTCTACACAATACATCTACATAAAGTGGTTTATGATTGAGGCATATTTAAACACCTTTAACCGTGTCAGACCAACTTCATCAGATTATGACTGATTTGCTAAATTCAAGTGTGTGTTCGGTGTGTGTGTGTGTGTGCGTTTGTGTTTTGTGCAGACAGCAGCCACAGTAGCAACAGCACTAAGGGAGAGCGGCTGAGCGCCAGGATGAGGTCACTTCCTGCCTCCAACGAGCCCTACGAGGCCAACAGCCCAAAAGAACTGGGTGAGGAAAACCTATTTTCTCTAAGTCTCGCTCTTCACCTCTGAAATCCGTGACTTTGACTTTTATCTTTGAAGCATTTATGTTCTTTGGCTTCCTGGATGATGTGAGAAAACACGTAGAAACTGAAGTGTTAGTACAAACACTACGATTGACTGTTAACAGGAAATGGGGCCATAATGAGTAAATCTTCTGCTGCTGTCGTGTGTAGATGCGTCCTACGTGGATCCACTGGGGCCTCAGATGGAGAGGCCGAAGACGGGGGCCAAGAAGCGAGTGGAGGATGACGACTTCGCGGATGAAGAGCTGGGAGACGACCTGCTGCCCGAGTAGCGTCATAATATATTTTACATTTTCAACTTTTACATGGTAAACACTTTACTTTTCACAGTTATGGTCCAAATGAATGTTTACATCAGCAGTGCAGAAGTCTGATGTCTTCACCTCTGTCACATTTGGAAAGGTAAATATTTATACATGTGTATTTAGCGGAGGAATACTTATACTTATAATGTATATAGACTTATATACATGGACTGATTGCAAAATGTTCTTCAGGAAGCTGCTCAGTATTTTCCACAGCTTTGTTGTTGTTTTGTCCTCCAGCACAATGGAACTGACATTTAACAACAACAGTGACGCTTAACTTAAATTTGAACCTGTTTACATGAATTATGTTGAGATATTCTTGGACGTCTTGTTCCAGCCCAGGAGTGAATGTGTTGCGCAGTTTACTCAGCGTGGATTTGAACTTCTGCCCAAAAAGCGATAAGGATGAAATGTTGCATCTTTATCCTCACGTCACCTTTTCTCCTTTTAAACCCAGTGCTGGAGCCAAACAATGAAAGACATGACATATGTTTCTGACTGTATGTTTCCATGTGTGACCCTGGGAACCTTCTGGAGAATCCATCAGCACATCACATTCACCAGACTCATGTAATAAATCCATTACAGGCCCACTGTTGTAATTTGTACCAAAAATGTTTATTTGTAGTATAATATTTATATTTTCTTGTTTGTTCATTCATTTTTTGTTAAGTATACGATTAAAAGAGACAATATTTATCTAACATTTAACCATGTGGGTGAGTTTTTAAAAAAACAGAAAGTAAAATGTTTTTTGTTTCTCGTCTTATCAACCACTCAAAGTGCATTACTGTCCAATTCACATCCACCTATTTACCCACATTCATACTTTTCTCTCACATGTCATTAACTCGCTGATGGCACAGACATCAGGGGCGGTTCAGTATCTTTCTGGAGAAACCAGGGATAGAACCAACAACTTCCTGGTCACAGCTGCTTCCCTAAAAGATTTTATGACAAACCCCATCATTAATCAATCTTAATGACATACATTCATAGTACATGACATACTGACAAGGGGATGAACTAAAAGAGATGTGAGTTTGAGCTTTTTGAAAGTGTATTGTGTCTGTCTGTGCTTGTGGACACTTGACATAAGAGGCTGGACAAAAGTGGATCCAGTGGATGTCGGGGGGGTTAGAGGACTGTGGAGCGGCGCCAGGATCCAGCAGCAGAGCGCACACAGCCAACAAACCCCCGGACCTCCCGGCAGCAGCTGCTCTCATGGAGGCTGGACTCGTTTATCACCGCAGATAAAGGTTGAAGACAGAGCTTTATCTTTGAGTTGGACTCAGAGTTGTCCCGGATGGTGGATCGCGCTGTCTTCTGCGCGCACTGACGCCTCCATCGGATTTTACGCACACGTCGCTGCAGAAAAGCAACAGGGAAACCCTCCCGATGGCCTGTTCTCGTCATACCCAGAAAGCAGCAAGTGTGAAACTACCAGCGCGGTAATATTTTCGGTTTCTAAGGTAATTATTCCTCCTAGCGACGCTCTGGTGCCGACATGTTCCCCTGGCGGTGCGCCCGTGCCTCGATTTCCGCGCCAGGACTGTGGACTGTTCGCTTACCGCTGGTTTCACACGTCTCCCTGGATTATAACAGAGGACACTGACCTCGCTCTTCGATACAGCTCACTTGTGTTTGGGGACTCGTCGTCTTTTAGGAGAGACGAGCAGAAACCTTCCTCTGTGGGGTTTGGCACCAAAAAGCGCACAGCGATGGCGCGTCCGCTCCGCGTCCTGCTGCTGCTGCTGCTGCACTTGTCGGTGCTGCAGCTGTGCCGGGCGGCAGCGGCGGGTCGGGTGCGGAAGAAGGCCTCCAGGACCCGGACCTGCACGGACCTGCCAGAGGAGATCCTGGAGCAGATGTTCGGGCGGCTCTCGGTGGGAGTGATGAGCGCCTTCCATCACGCGCTGCAGCTGGAGCCGCAGGACAAACTGAACCGGACCTGCCCGAGCACCGCGCGACCGTCCCCGGCCGAGAGCAAGACCCGCCTCCCGGTCAACCTGCTCAGCATCTCCCCCTGGGCCTACAGGTGAGAGCCGCTGGGACAGGGAGCTGAAGGGAGCTGAAGTCAATGCAATACAAATAAAGTTATTATTATGATGATATGATATTATGATGTTTTCTATCATGTGCTGCCAATGCAAGTCAATGATTTATCTCAGTTGCAATTTACACTGTGATTAAACAATTTAATGATTTGAGACTATATTAGTTTGAGAGAAAGTTTATATCTAACAATATATAAATTATAATAATAAACTTTATTGATAAAACTCAGATACAAATGGCTTTAGGCTAAAAGATAAAAAATGAAGAGTTGAAAGCAAACGATAAGAAACAATAAAGAGCAGTTTGAAGCTCAGACATTAGGGAAGAAATATAAGAGTGAAAATGTTCGAAAATCAAAGTGTGTCTTTGCCTTTAAAAGATTTAAAAGAGGATTAGAGGCCAGATGGATTTTTGTCAACGTTAGACAACATAAGGTCATAAATATAAGAACAAGAATCCTGAGAAGAGACATTTTAAAAAGGAAAAGGAGTCAGATCTCCTCACAGACATTGTTCCAAAGAGTGGGGGCCTGAACAGAAAAGGCCTTTGGAGGAACTTTATTATGTTGATATGAGCTTGTCCTGTAATTAAGGCATTTATTAGTGTAGCAGCAGCTTAAGCAAAAACAAAAGATAATGTAATTTGTGTTTGCAGGCTCTCGTACGACCCCACCAGGTACCCCCGCTACATCCCTGAGGCCTACTGCCTGTGTAAGGGCTGCCTGATGGGAGAGGAGAGCCACCAGTTCCGCAGCACCCCGGTCTACGCTCCCACCGTCATCCTGAGGAGAACGGGCTCCTGTGTCGGAGGCCGCCACTCCTACACCGAGATCTATGTCTCTGTGGCCGTGGGCTGCACCTGTGTGCCGCTGCTGCAGAAAGAGAGGGACGCACACAGCAGCAACCAGAGCCTGGAGAGAGCAGGGCCTAAAGCCAGGAGGCCGCTCATGTCTGCAGGGAAGAAAGTGTGAAGAAAGCAGCTTCTGCACCACATCCACATCTGTGTGTTTCCTTTATCTTCCACTGTCACTACAAACCAGAATTACAGCCAACCAGAGCAATTTCAGTCTACAAACGTTTTTCTTGCATCTTGCTCATCAGTTCATCTTTGAGTCAGTCTGCAGATATAATGTTCAAGAGGCCAAAAACATGTTTTGTGAGGTCACTGTGACCTTCAATCACCAAAATCGAATCAATTCATCTTTGACTCCGTTTGTACCAAATGAGAAATTCCCTTGAGCTGTTTCTGAGATGTTGCGTTCACAAGACCAAAATGTGTTTTAACCTTCGACCACTGAATTCGAATCAGTTCATCCATGAGTCAAACTGGATGTCTGTACCCAATTCGAATACAATCCCTCAAGGCGTTCTTGAGATATCGCGTTCACAAGAATGGGGCGAACGGACAGACATCCAGAAAACATAAAACCTCTGACCCACTGGCTGTCGCCGGCGTGGAGACATCAAAATATAAATGTAATAAATAAATGTAATGATTTTACCTGCTTCCCTAAACTTTCTTATTCGGATGATATAAGGTTTGATTTACTTCTCCTCATCCTTGATAAAACTCCTCAAATGTTTTCACATCAGAAAAGAATAAACTTTATTTCATCCACTTTCCTTCTCGACTTGATTTGGACCCAAACTTGCCTGGACTTAAGAAGATGTGTTTTGACGACAGTTGTACAAAGACACAGCAAACTGAATCTGCACCTGATGGTCTGACTGAAGAGAAGAATCCAGGAAAGACTGAGATACAGAAACATGTTTCACCTCTGCTGTGAAGCTGTGCACAGGCTTCTGTGTTGGTTTTCTCAGGTTTCCAGAAATTCATCAGATTCCTGCACCACAAACAAAGTGATCATCATTTCGCTCCGTTGTGTTTGGGTGGAGGCAGAAACCTCAGAGTCCGAATTTTCAAACCTTCGGCCCATTTAACCAAAACTATCTGCAGGACGAGAAACCATGATCAATAAATGAGAATGTGTTTATTTGTACTTTAGGTGGATTGACCCTTTAAGAATGAAACACATGTTAACCTGTGGAATAAAACCGGTCTGTATTATCAGTGTCCTGATCACCGCTGCCACCTACTGGTGTAAAAACACTTTTCAGTCACACTTAAATCATTTAAGTCATTTAAACTAATATTTAAATAAATGTGTCATTTCAAAATAAAACACAATCCAGTGATTTTAGTGAAACTAAACATCTGTTGCTGATAAACTGATTTAATTTGATGAGAAAAGAAAAGTAAAGAGTGGATTTCACTGAGAAACATTTTATCATTATAATAAAATGTGATTATCTCCAAATATTTCATATTTTTATGATTATATAACAGGATGGAACTACTAGTGGAAAAACCTTGTCCGGAATCCATTCAATACATGTTCAATAACATCATATTTGCTGTACTTTGGTTTATGATGGTGTTGGAAAAATATCCAACGTAAAAACACAAAAAATGTGTCTGAAAACTCTAATTTACTTGTTTCTACTCTTTGAAAAGTATTTTTTTGTTATTTCTATTGAGAATGTTTTTTGTGCGACTTTTCAAGGATCATTAATCAGTTGAGCAGTTGTTGGTGTTGTTTGCAGAGAGAAGAGAGTCAAAGCTACAACAAACATTTAATACTCCTTTGTTTCTCATTTGTATTTTCAGGAAACAAGAACTGGTTCAATTTTTTAATTAACGGCAGTTAATTATTTGAACCAAACATGATTTCACACAAGGTATCACAGGTGGATACAAGTTATTTTACAGGTTGTTTTCCACACATGATTATTTACCTTTTTATTTATTCATAAAATAACATTAAAATAAATTAGTTTTCAGGGTCCAAGTTGACATCTTCAATTTGCTGTTTTTCTTGAAACAGCGTCTGAAAGATATTTAATGTGAAAAAATATAAAACAGATAAAAGCAGCAAAACCTCGAAATAAGTTAACAATACAGGACATTACTAACCTAAACTAATGTCCAGTCATTTTCCATGTAAGTCAGTGGACTTTTTTACATTTTGAAGCAAGACACGTTCTTTCCTCACGAATCAAAGTTATAACTGTGAGCTTAAACCACAGTTGTAAAGTATCTGTGTGAGGTCCTCAGGAAGCAGCAGTCAACACTCAGATCACTGATCAGCTGGAGCTTCAGCTGCTCAGCAGGACAGACGGATAGTTGACGAAGCAGCGGAACTCATTGGACAAGTTTCTGTTGTGCTGCGGCAGGAAGCTGCACTTGTTTACACCCAGAAGCTCTTTGGCCAGATTCTCCATCATGGCTCCTGCACAACAGAAGAAAAATCAGGTGTTAAAAGCTGCTCATGTTACAGGAAGTGAAGCGTCGTTAATTAGTGTTTAACATGAAGGGCGTTAGTTTAAAGGTTCACTGTGTAGAATTTAGTGACATCTAGTGGTGAAGTTGCGTGTTGCAGCTGAACACCCCTCACCTCACCCTCCCCTTCCAAACATGAAAGAGAACCTGTGGTAGCTTCAGTTGTCATAAAAACTCAAAAGGTGTTTAGTTTGTCCAGTCTGGGCTACTGTAAAAAACATGGCGGCCTCCGTAGAGAGGACCCGCTCCTGATGTAAACATAAAGTATTTCAATATAAAGGCCAATTCTAGGGTAAAGACAACCACAATTGGTACAACTCAGATGAAACACACTAGTGAAAATATCACTAGGATTATTTAATATTCAATATCTGCAGATAAACTCATTTCACTTAAATATTACACACTGAACCTTTAAAGTGAAGATTGTTAGTTTAAAGCTCATACGTGCAGAACTGGAAAAAAGACAAGAGAAACACAGGCCGGGGTTTTGTGACGTTCTTCCTCTCACCTGTGCACAGCAGCACTTTGCCTTTACTCAGGTACTTGATGGTTTTGGCCACTTTGCTCAGACACTCCTCGGACAGGTACGGGGGGTCGGCCAGGACCACGTCGAAGCTCTGAGGAGCCACGCTGGCCGGCAAAGACAGCGGCTGCTTGTAGTCGTAGAAGATGAAGTCGTCTCCGTAGGTGGCGAAGCGGCGGTCGTACTCCAAAACGACAGCGGCCACCCGGTCTGAGCCGTCCACCACGCCCTGCTTCAGCTTCTGGTACACACTGGGCGCGCTCACACACACGACCCTAAACACAGAGTGGGACACTTCCAACCAGAGCTGGGAGAAGTTCTAGAGCTTTCAAAACTGGAGATCTATCAGTTGGACGATAACAATCATATGACATTAGTCAGACTGGGATCAGCGTTAGTTTGCTGTTACAAAACTTTTTAAATGTCTTTACTCAAATTCTATATATTAAGTTGTACTTATTTTTATTTTATATTAAAGTTTATCATTAAATTGTAAAGTATCCCCTCAATTACATTTATTTATGTGATGGTTAAGGTCAGTGTGTGTGTGTGTGTGTTTACCTGCCTCCCTCTCCTGCTTCTCGTACGACCTCCTCAGCTAATAGAGTCGCTGTTTCTTCAGTGTACCAGAACTGACTCATCCGCTGGTGGACACACACACACACACACACACACACACACACACACACACACACACACACACACACACACACACACACACACACACACACACACACACACACGACTTGTTTTGTATACTGTCTCAGACCGATAATAATAATAATAAGAAGAAGACACCTAATAAACCTCCTTGAAGGACAAACAGCAGGATACATCATCCATACATTGATAAATTGAAGTACAAGTATAATCTTGTTTTAATAGAATATGATCAATTAAAACATAGATAATATAAAACATCAAACTTCACAACGACTTTTTCGTTGTGAAGTTAATATAACCTCTCACACACACACACACGTGTTCAGTGGGAGAGTAGTTGGTTCGTGTGTGAGCTCACCCAGTCCTCCTCCACCTCCCCCACACTGAACTGCTCTGACAGACACTTGATATAATCCGTTCTGGACTCCTTGTAAAACTCCTGCAGGGCCGCCAGAGAGTCAGCTGACAGGGCGGGGGGGCCATCTTCATCACTGTCAGTCATGGCTGAGGAGGAGGAAGAAGAAGAGGAGGAGGCTGAGGAGGATGAAGAGGAGGAGATCAGCTGTGCTTCAGGGATGAAGAAGGAATGATCACTGATCACGTTTGACTGATTCATAAGGAAACTAACTGAGTCACGTGTCCTCGTGTCGTCATTAACATGTAAAAACAATCATTCAAAATATTTTACTCGAGTAAAAACACAAAAGTCTGAGCATCAAAATAACTACATATACAATTCCTCCTGATGCTGAATAGTGACACATTTATCCTGATATATAGTACTTTAATTACTGATGCGTTCACGTGCACATGTACATCGTAGTAATCTGAGCTACTTTCAAACTACGAACAGCTGTTTAGTTTGCGAACGACGCTTTGAAGCTAAAGTGGACAAACCGATTCAGAGCCTCTGACGGGACCACGTGAGGAGTCGCAGGAGGATGACGTCACGGCAGAAAGTATGGCCGCCGCGGAGGGACAAAAACCTTAAACGTGAAATAAATGTGAAATAAAACATTTATCTCCTTCAACCTGATTTCACATATCTTAGTTATAACAATTATGATCTATAGTATTCATGTACTGTCTTTTATTTCTACTATTACAGTGCTTGCCTTTCCATTAATAAGTTTGTTGTGATCTTTATTTTGTATATAATTTGCATCTGATTCATCTTCAGATTTATCTGGGGTTAGGGTTAGATATCTAGATCCTTTACAAATTAATTTACAGTTCATCACGTTCAAATTTTAGCTAGTGTAAAAAAACATAATAAACTATTATGAAAGGAAAACAAAACTGAAACACATCAAATTGACAATTGTTAAAACAATGTCACTATTTTTCTTTACTGAGTTTTTTCTCTTTTTTTCTTTACAGTACTTAAAACCTGGACTCTGATGAACGGAATAGAAAATTATTTAAATGACTTAAACAGTGACTTGAGAAAAAAAAAAGGCAGAAATAAATAAGTTTAAAAAACACGAAAAATTCGTGGCCAAGACCCTACAGTCCCATTCAATTCGATGGAGCCAAACTTCACACACTCGATGTCAGTCCCTTAAACGTGTCGGTGTTTTTCATCAAGAGCCATAAATCTGAAAATGAGGAACGACCTCCCTCGCAATGTTAGACAAAGTTACACATTTAATTCCAGCATTCTCGCCAATATGCACTAAAACTTAATGTGTTCTTTCCTGAAACAGACTGCGTCCTCCCACAAAGTTTAGTGGAAATCTGTCCAGTAGTTTTTGTGTTATCTTGCTAACAAACAAAAAGACGGGGTGAAATAACACTCTTGGTGGATGTAATTAATATTTGTAAAAATGCAGATGTTACAGAGTGTAACTGTACTTATTAAATTGTCTTTTTGGGCTAGTTGCTCAGTGCAGGATGTGGCTACAAAAACTTCTGAAGCTTTAAAAAAAAAAAAATCATATTATTAACAATTTATTTATTTATTATTAAAGTAGATAAAAGACATTACAAACAGACACGACACATGTTAAAGGAAAATGCAGAGGCAGGAACATTTTATACAATAAGTTTATGTACACTTTTACACTTCATTAACAAAACAGCCATTCTACAACAACCAGGATTGGAACGAGGAGGAATCTGTGTCCAACATGATGCTCTGAGTGGCTCTGCTCCTTTTTATTTGGTTTCTTATTGCTGTCCTTAAACAGTCTCTGCTTCAATCCAGTGTGTGCTGAAGAGTGATACGGTGGATGTGCTGCTGTAGGAAAAAAACTTGACCACTGAAATGAATCTGCTAAACTCTAGAGGCTCCATCCGTCTCGCGGGCCTTCGTCTGTCCGGAGGGAGGGAGGGAGGAGGGGCTGCAACCTAATTCTACGATCCAAAATATCAAACTGCAAAAAGGTCAAACAGAGACGGTCGCTCCCTCTTTAGATGAATTCATACAATGTCGAACTCGTACAACTTTTCCAGCCGTCTGCTGGCATATAAAAACATCTCGGTCCGTTTTTCTTTTCCGTCTTTGAACGAAAATTTCTTGTGGTTTCTGGTCTGAAAACATATTATATATATATATATATATATATATATGTATATGTATATATATGTACATCCTTTAGTCAAATGCAAATATGATTTTGGTTTTCTGTAATCGCCAACAAACGCACGCCCTCCTGTGCTCCGTGGTTCAGTGAGCCCAGGCTGGGCCATACCTTTGTTGTCATGGCAACACTTATTGTGTGTGTGTCTGTTGTGTGCACGTGTGTGTGTGTGTTTTTGTGTGTGTGTGTATGTATGTGCGCGCATCCACTGTGTTTTTTTTAGCGAATGACAAGCCCAGCTGACATTTGTTGTCAGTTGACATGTGACATGATCCACACACACACACACGCAGAACAATCAACAAAACAAAGGCACTCTGGGAAGGATTGGGGCGAAGTGTGTGTGTGTGTATGCATATGTGTGTGTGTGTGTGTGTGTTTGGTAAAGTGGGAACTGTTTAAATGAAGTGGGTCCACAAAGCCCCTCTACCTTCATCTACGAAACCTCACACTGGAAAAATCTTCTTCACTTTTCAATAACAGCAAACTGTTTGACCCTTGATGAGACTGTGTGTGTGTGTGTGTGTGTGTGTGTGTGTGTGTGTGTGTGTGTGTGTGTGTGTGTATTCTGTAGACCTCCAGGCACATGAGGAGGTGTGGGGGGGTGGGGGTGGACCCTGTCAACATCAGCCTCTGCTCTGTCTCTCGTGGTCATGATGCTCAGCGCTCTGTCGCTTCAGACCAACAGGGCGTGATCCTCCGACTGAGTCTGTCTGCTCTGCAGTTTGTCTCTATGGTAACCACATCATCATCATCATCATCATCAAATCTGTCAATCATGCTGGTGGGGGTGGTGCAAGACAGGATGGTGGCTGTGGGGTGAAAATAAAAAAAGGAATCCAAGGAGGTGAAAACCCGGTCGACATTCAGGCATGAGATGGATTCCCCAGCAGGCGCAGAGACAACAAGGTCCTCAGAGCTGTCTCTTTTACCCATAGTTCATAGGGATGAAAGGGGGCGCGAGGGGGGAGGTTTGCTTTTCAAAAATGACGATTCGAGGCAGAGGCGGTTTCCAGTGGTTATTTGACGCAGAGCAGGCCGCCAACGTTGGCCACAAACTCCTCCAGGCTCTTAAGGAAGGCAACCTTCTGCTTTCGGTCCATGGTGGGCGGCGTGCTGCTCGCCGTCAGCGTGTTGAAGGCGTCGGCCAGCCGCTGGTAGATGACGGCATCTCTTTGAGAGGAGAGCAGCGTCTCCACCAGCTCCAAGTACTCCGCCTGACGGAGGAGAGCAACAATACATCAGATCAGGGTCAAAGAAAAGACTGGAGATTTAGTGAGCGGACAAAAACTTTCGATTTAATTTCATTGACTGATAAGTAACAAGAACTTGAAAACCAATGATGTCTGAGGAAACAGTGTTGTCACTGTAATCTTTACTATTTGGGATTAAAATAATCTTATGATCACAAACAATGTGATCATGAATATCTTTGCTAAATCACCTCATTATAAATGACCTAGTTCAGCCTTTTTGTGCTAACATTTCTTGCTAGTTATTGCTGATGTACACAAATATGATTTAACCTTACTGGTTTAGCTAAAGTTAAAATTTCAATTTATCAAAAGTGTTTAGTAACTGACACATTTATCCTTTATTGAGATAAAGGATAAATGTGTCGTTAGTTATTATATTCATTGTTGATTTATTTGGTGATTATTTTCTCATCCATCGATTTCTCATCCATTAGCTCATTTAAAAAAAATTTAAGATATTTAGCCTATTCTTTTTTATTAGAAAAAGTAAAGTGACAAATCCTCACAACTAAGAAGCTGATATTTTAGTTGTGTTTTTGTTTAGTATCGTTTTAAATTTCGGAATAAAAATGTATAACTATATAAAATATTCTTAATTTTCTGCATTTGAATCTGTTTTCACTACAACGGAGAAAAAGCTGGATTTTATGTGGAAAGAAAGAGGATAAAAAAATGAAACTAAAAGAATTGGACATTTATCTGCAGGCTGTGTATATATGGGATGATCTTGAATTATACATCTACTCAGATACTCAATATAATTAATGGAATGTCAGAGTGGAGCTGTGCTTGTGCCGATCAGGCACCAGAGGGCGCCTGGTGTTACTTTCACAAAACTTTCTTCTTCTGGTGTTTTGAGCACCTCAGGCTTCACTTTTTGTTGTTGTTTAATATTCACACTTAACACTTGAATGTCGGAGGCAGAATTCTCAACAGACAACAACAATCAGCACCAATAACAAACAACTCAAATGTACTAACATATCTGCAGAAAGAATTTACCAACAACAACATGACGGTGGGTTTCAGTCCGAGTTAATTCTATATTTGACCACTTTATAAATGAGACCCCTGCTTAAGGAAACTGCACATTGCTGAACAGACCACGGTAAAGAAACTGTTCAATCATCTTAAAAGCTTTAAGTTACTCTACAGGAGCCAACAAATCGAACAGACACCAATTATCTTTCTACAAACAGAAAAGCTTGTTTCATGTTTATTTCTTATTTCATCATCCACAGATTAAAATCACTGGAGTATCCTGAAAGTTCATTAGTTAGTCACTCACCTGGTGCAGGCACACGAGTGTGTAAAGAGCTTCTCCTGCCGCCACCGTCATCTCTGTGTTGTGCTTTTGCAAAACCAGCATGTCAAACACCAACTGAAGAAAACAAAGTTCAATTAATTGATTTTACAGTTCAACAGCCCGTTACCTGCTGCAATTCTAGCTTTTTAAAACAGCTCAACATTTTGGCAAATGTGTTTTTTGCTTCCTGAGAGCTTTTCTTGTTCAACAAATATGAAGCCACAGTCAGAAAATTAGCTGTCAACACAAAAATAATCCACGTACCAGCACCTTTAAATGAAAAAATAGAGCATTTGTTTGATGCAAATAAAAACCAGTATAAAACTGACATGTTGGAAAGAAAAGTGTACGATAAGAGGTCAGGTATCTGATACTTTAAGAAGAGAGCACATCAGTGAATTTTTTTTGTCCTTTCTGAAGTTATTTAGATTTATTTGTTTAAACTTAATTGACGGACGGACGGACAGACAGACAGACAGACAGATGGACGGACGTGTGGTTACCTTAAGGAAGTGACGGGTGGCAATGAAGAGAGGCGTGTCCTTCTCCTGGTTTTTGGCACACTGTTCAGCCAGAGGAGACAAAGCCTCCAAACACAGCTGACTGATTTCTGAACTCATCCTGAAGAGCAACATTAAGGAGAAGAAACTACAAAACTAAAAATGTTATCATTTGAGAAGTTCTGAAGCTTCACCAGGCGTCTTGTTGACTCCAGATTAGAGCAGGAGACCAATGGGAACACGAGCGACCAGTGTAAAATAACATTGTTGTAAATTAATATCAGGATGTGATTCTCTTCTTTGCTGTAAAACCACTTTGAGATTTGGAGCAATAAAAATGTCTTAATATCTTGATCCAATATGAAAAGAGGCTTCTTGGACTCTTCATGAGTTAATGCTGCAACAGTATCTGACTTTCAGTGGAAACCTAAACAATATTTTTAAAATAGCTAACTTCACTTCAAATATGATACATATTGGAAATTGGAGAAGGATAAGTGCGAGTCTGGAAAAGCATTATGAATTTCTGAGGCTTATTATCCCGTCATGAATATTGAATAACAACTGGAGCACAGATCGTTAAAGGATACGCAGTCATTCCGAGCTCCAGCGAGAACATGAGGCTCTTGAAGAGGTCTTCAGGCAGCTGTGGAATCTTTTCTGGGAAGATCTCACAGATGAAGGTGATGAGCTTGTAATACTGGTTACACAGAGACGGGAACTGCAAAACAACAAGGAGGACTCAGTTAAACACACGGAGGAAATGTCAAACCTTGGGTTAAAGGAAATCCATGTTGTGTAGTTTTACCTTGAGCAGGTCCTGAGACATGAGCGGAAGAACAATGTTGACGCCGTAAAGAACCACATCTGCTGCCGATACCGTGCGGCTGGAGGCTGGTGTTCCCTGGTCTTGGTTCCGAAACACCTCGTCTAAAAGAACAGCAAAAAAGTTCAATCTCAAGTGAATGAAAACCCCCCAAAATCATCTACTCCCGTTGATAGAAGACAGAAAACATTGAGATGACCCACCTGTGTCGCTGAAGTCAATGAACTCTTTGGACAGCAGGTTGGTGAGCAGCTCCATGATGAGCAGCAGGTCCTGATACTGGTCCTCCTCTGCCGCGGCATCGTTTCGTTTCCGACTCTGGTTATTTTTGGAGTAGACTTGCAGTAACGTCAGACACGCCTCGTACAGCTTCATGGACTTGGTCTGAGCGAGGAGAGGAGGACACGTAGCGTCACAGATTATGTCTCGCACAGTTTAATGAACCTAAAACTTAAAGATCTACATTAAATATCGCTTATTACAAAACCTTTATTTGAACCTAAATAAATACAATTTAAATAAATGCTGAAATTGTTAAACTATTGCTAATTTACACATCCAGCAGCTACAGAGAAACAGCATCAATCATCTGCAGTCATGCATAAAGTTGATGAATATAATAAACTGTCAAATATCAAAGCAGCAGAGGGAAATCAAGTACCACACACACATCCTGCACTCAGGCTACAACAATAAAGCATGTTTTCATTCAAACACCGCTGCCTAGTTAAAGTCTTAGATTTCCAGTCTACAGTTTATAATACAAACTTCTGTCGTCTGTAAACTCAGCTGAAAATATTCAAATTAGGTCACTTGAGTCATTTTTAGGGTGGAACGGTGGTGCAGTGGTTAGCACTGTCATTTAACAGGCTCTGGGTTTGAACCTGACGGCCACCCAGGGGTCTTTCTGCGTGGAGTTTGCATGTTTTCCCCTCGTGTGTTTTTTTTTTATCTGGTTACTGTGTGTGTGTGCGTGGACGTACATTAATGATGCTTCACTCACCTCTCCCAGGTAGCAGATCTGCTTGTGAGCCACTTCCACAAAAACCTCAATAATGAGGTTGATTGTCTCGGGCGTGTTGCTGTAAACCTGCACAAGAGAAGTCTCATTAGTAATTTTAGTCGTGTAAACATAGTTCTAGTTTTGTTTCTCGTCTTTTGCGTTTTACACTTCATGTTGAATCAGTTCAGTCTTTGTGAATTGATTTAACTGGCGTTACGCTGGTACGCTGAGTTAGCGCTGTTCTCTGAACTACACAGGAACAATAACGTTCCTTTTCACAGACTTGGATTCATCCTCGCGCGCTGCTCTTACCTCCATGAGGCCGATGCAGCTGGACAGGAAGTCCATGAGGAAGGAGAAGAGCGAGGCAACGTTGTCGATCTGCGTCGCCTCTGCGATGCCGCACAGCGCCTCTAACGTGGCGACGATTTCCTGTTTGACGGCTTCTTCCTGGCTGATCTGAGCGAAGTTCTCCTGGTTAATGAGGTTGAGGAAACGCTGCTGAAGAGGGTGAAGCACCTGGATGGAGAGATACCGGGAGGTCATCGGTTAATTTAGGAATTAATGAATCAAATGTTAGGAAGGTGAGATCAGAAGGGACAGACTGTATAGCATCAATCAGTTATTTATGCCCCACACATTTTGAATGCAAAAATTCAAGTAATTTCATATCTTTTAAAAGGTTGGGTTGTTTTTCTTTGTTGATCCAAGATCAAACCAAATGGCAATTGGAAGATTGAATATAAGGGGTTTAGTTTTTATTCAGAGATGATTCATGTATGATGTGTCTTTTTCATTTATCTTATTTTGCAGCTTATTAACTAATATAATTAAATTAAGACTATTTTCTGTTTTCAATTACTGTGCTCTAATAAGATCTTCTTTTAAAATTAAAAAGATAAAAATCTTTTTTGAGAAAATAGAATTACCGCACTGAGGTTGTATGCCTCCTCCAACAAAAACATCTTTCATGAGGCCACCAGGACCTATGACCACCCAAATCTTAACAGTTCATCTCGAGTCCAAGCTGGTACCAAATTTGAAGAAATTCCTTCAAAGCCTTCTACAGATATTGTGTTAACAACATGGGAAAGACCTGAAAACATAACACCTCTGGTCTTGGAGGAATACAAATAAAAACTATACTTTGGCACACCATTTTAAAGCAGTGTTCCTGAGTATTTATTTTTAATAAGTGGCCTTTTATTGTTTGATAGGAACAGTTAAAAAAAAAAAGGAAAAGTTCATGTCAATGAGTATCTTGTGTATTTGGTCAGTTCTGGGTGCATGTAAGAGAAAGAGCAGTGAAATAAAGATGTAACAAAGGGGCGTCTGACTTCTCCACCTCCTCCTCCGACAGAGTCGAGCTGAGCAGAGCAGCTGTATGATTCAACAGCTGCTGTCTAACTCATACAACCCCCCCATAATTGGTCTGGAGTCATTGTGGCTTTGCACCACCATTTACTACTGTCCGCCTATTAAAACAGAGGCCAGTGGGATCAGGACGAGGATCATGTTATACACACGAGAGAAAGACGGGACGGGGGAATATTAATGAACGTATCCATCACTCGTAATCCGTGTGTCTGACAGTGAGTCTGTGGGGATCTGCAGCTCTGAACTGGACTTACTCACCTTAGTGTCTTTTAAAGTCAGACATCATAACTCTGGTGAAAGTATTCTTTGTGTTTTCATTATATTTGGTACCAGTTCACCAGGTGAAGATACGTGTTATGGCTGCAGGACATTTCCCATTCACTAAAAGTAAGTAAGACACAAAGAAAAACAGTACTTGATTGATCGATTCAGCTCTTATTATTTACCTCAGCCCAGTATTGCTGTTTGGTGTCAGAATCCATGTGAGCAAAGCCTCCGAGGACCAGCGCCTTCATCAGTGTCCTCTGCACAGAGCTGGACAGCAGGTGGAGGGGCGGACTGCGACTGGCAAACTGCTTCGCCAGGTTCCACCAGCTCTCACACTGCACCACAATGTTCGCCCTAATGACAGAGAGATATTTGGCTTAATAACATAAAAACACATTCAAGTAGATGGAACCACATGATTTTAGCATTTCTTTCCTTCACAACTATTGTTTGTCCTCACCTCTCCCTCTTCTCCACCAGCGTCACCAGCAGCTCCACGGTGTCATTGGCCAGCTCAGCCTCTGCGCTCCACACCGACAGATTGTTGATCACCTTCTCCAGAAGATATCCCACAATCCACTGGGCCCCTTCTGTATCTGCACCGAATGCTGTGCTCAGGGGGACACTGATCTGAGGAGAGAGAGGGAGAGGGGAAAAGGGGAGACATGTGAGAGACACATCCGGTTTATTGCTTTTATGAGGTAAAGAATATACCATGGTTGACGTTTGCCCTGAGAAGCCTGAGTGACCAGGTGTCTGGGTCACATATAGGGGGCTAGGGGGCAACAGTGGGTCAGGAAGCTTCATACCTGCTCATATAGTTTCTCATCCACCAGCAGGTACGTCTTGGCCCAGCGTCGGAGGAACCACATGATGTCTTTTCCCATCTGTGGACTCAGCAGCTCCGTCAGGCTCGCTCTGGTCGCCCTAGATTCAACCTCTGACGTCCGCAGCACCGCTGACAGTAACCTGAGACAGAAGAATATAACAGTGAGAGGAGCTGGATTTAGCCACATAGCCAGAAGAGAGGTTGTGATAATAAACTGACATTTCTTCTCATAGGGTGACTGCTGGTTGAAAATTTGTTTTCAGAGTCGTACATCTGAGGTCCTGGAGAAGTAATCGTTCAATAATTTGTATTGATCAACAACTCCTACCACCCTGCAGACACATTGTCATTTTGAGCTGTGGTGCAGCAGAGAAGCAGCTTCAATGTGCAGCTCAACCTGGCATCTGATCTTTTCCCTGTGTATGGACTTAAATGGCAGTTAGTTGGGTGGCTGCTGCAACAAACAATTATTTTTTATTACTGATTAATATCCTCCTTTTTTTTTTTTCATTATATTTATCCTGGACCCAAAACAAAATCCTAGAGCCTAAGGGGCTAGAGAAGGCCATGTAGTCAGGCAAGTTAGCATGAATGAGCAGGTGCTCGTCATTTAGGTTACTTTAATAAATATTATTATTATATAATAGTATTATTGATTTTACAATGTTGTTTGTGGGCTGTTTTGTATTTGTTTTGCTGTTGAATTATGTTGTTTTGTGCTGAATCCTGTCTATTTTATTTTGAGCTTGACATATTGTAAAGGACCATCTAGGAAGGGGAATCGCAAATTAGCCTCGCCTATAAATGATGTGGAATCTGGCATCGGGTCATGTCTTCCACTGACAAGCCAAATGTGTGTTCTGGTCCTTCATGTGCCGCGAAAACAGATCCGACCCACTGAGGACTCTACAAGACCTCTGAAGTTGCCCTGTGGTATCTGGAACCAACATGCCACCGTTTTACATTCAAGTCCTGTAAGCGGAGGTGGAGCTGCTGCAATGTTTCAACACGTTGTCCCCCAATACACCGTCTCTGGTTCATGGTTTGTCCCTCCTCAGACTTGTGTCGGTTCGTACCGACCACTTAAAGCACCTGGCGAGTCTCGTTTTGGAGATGCTCTGACCCAGTGTCTTGTCAATACACAAAAAAAAGGGCATGAGAACACAGGGAATGTTTGGACGAGAAGGTCAAAGGAAGAAATTTAGACCGAAACGGACTAGATGATACAAACCACGTCATAACAAGACAAAGGGCACATCAGAGAGACACTAAGACATACATCATGATGCAAAGATTAAAGAGTAAAGCTCAATTTATAGTGTATGTGTCTGCAAGAGATGAATCATCTGCTCATGCATTTTTGGCTCGTCCGATGATGTCCAAGGAAAACTAAGTACCTGCTGACAAACGTGTCATCGTGTCTGACGTGTCCAATTTTAGACTGTGTTAGCACCTTCAGCAGGCAGATTACATCCAAGTTTGAACATTAAACTAACAAGTTCACCGCTTGATAAAATATCATTAAAGATGGATAAAGATACAAATCTCAATGAAAAAAGGGGGTAAAAAGAATAAAGAAAAATACCCATGCAAGGATTTAAGACAACAGTTATGTCATGATAATCAGCAGTCTCTTTAATATTTGTGTCCATTTCTACGATATCTGGAGAGCCACACCATGTTTTTTTATGGTATGTTGATGATTTATGTACAGGATTCATTAAATGATTTGAAATCTGGAGAAACTTCAGCTGTGAGCTCAAGAGAAAATGAAGAGGAGTTGGTCCAAAACAAAGATGCCTAGTTGGTTGTGCGATGACACTTTGGCTTTATTCAAAACAACAGAGTTGCACTGCAAGAACGAGTCTCTTACGCACATGTGTAATTAATATATGATAGTAACAAATTCTATTTTAAATTAATAAAGTCATTCACCCTACAACAAATGAATCAAAGTGTAATAGAAAGTCATCACTTTGCTGCCCACCCACGCACCCCCCCCCCCCCCCCAGACATACACTATATAAAGGGACAGAGATACAGAGGGCTTAAAGCAGCTTATGGTTCCGCCCCCCTCAGTGCACAGTTTCACATTGTTTGCAGAAAACAAAACCACGTTGACATTTACGGAGCTGGGGTCGCTCGCTCGCTATCAGGGAACCTGATGCCATCATCCGCTCATCTCCGCAATCCTCTGTCAATGCTGTCATCCCCTTTACACACACACAACCACACGCACACACAACTGAACAATCTACAAAAAAAACATGCTCAATGACCTTCAACAGACAATATCACTGGCTGCTGTGACTGTCTATTGTCGTCACTGATTATCCACGCACGCACACACGCACACAAACACACGCACGCACACACACCATTTAAACAAACAAGCATCATGTGCATCTGCCAACAGCTCTGAACCGCACAAGGTTTTCTGACACCACAGCCACATTCTGTCGGGATCTCACAATTAGCTGTTGTTAAAAAACAAACCATCTCCGATAACAGGAACTACAGACAAGCTTTCCTTCCCAAGGTCCATTTCATTATCTGCTGGTGTATTTTTAGGGCCATCATTTTGTTCTGATGTTCAACAACCACACAGACCGAAATCTATTGTGTGAGACACTGATTTCTGAAGCCACCACAGCAGGAAGAGACCACATAGCCAGAAGAGAGGTTGTGATAATAAACTGACATTTCTTCTCATAGGGTGACTGCTGGTTGAAAATTTGTTTTCAGAGTCGTACATCTGAGGTCCTGGAGAAGTAATCGTTCAATAATTTGTATTGATCAACAACTCCTACCACCCTGCAGACACATTGTCATTTTGAGCTGTGGTGCAGCAGAGAAGCAGCTTCAATGTGCAGCTCAACCTGGCATCTGATCTTTTCCCTGTGTATGGACTTAAATGGCAGTTAGTTGGGTGGCTGCTGCAACAAACAATTATTTTTTATTACTGATTAATATCCTCCTTTTTTTTTTTTCATTATATTTATCCTGGACCCAAAACAAAATCCTAGAGCCTAAGGGGCTAGAGAAAGTCAAGTGTATTACAACTCATCCTGAGACCAGAGTTTAACTGGCTGAACATTCACATGGTGCCTGAGTGTGAATGTGAAGGGACTAACACACCTTCAGTTTTATGGGACAATAACTGACAATACTAGGAAGAGCAAGCAGCCTCGGACAGGGACTATTCTGGGACAGTTTTACGGGAAGTCTGACTGGTTTAGTGAAATGAAGTGTCACAACATCCAAGGACTTGTAATAAAAAGAAGAGCCATCACATAGAATACAACAATCTATCTGCCTGCAGTTTGTCAGCCTTTGACACAACAGAGACGGTGCTCAGTCCAACATTCGTCTCACCTGATGACGGAGTCTGTGCGGTTGCAGCCTGGTATGGATGTAGCCTTCTCCCCCGGCGAGCCCAGGATCTGCAGCGTTGTGTTGATGTCGACCTCTGTTGAGTGTTTGATGGAGAACTCCATCACCTCTGAGGGGATCAACGGAGTTTCACCTTGAGGGTCGTCTGCTAACAGATACCCTGCAGAGTGCACAGACAGATACAGACACCATGTTTTATTGCATGTTCCCTTCCGTTGGCAACTGAGCAACTTAATGTTCCCTCAGTTTAAGTGTTTTTCTCAACTATATACCCTAAAAATTATGCACAAAAAAAAAAATATATAAAGATTTCAGCTGTAAAGGTGTCTCCTGATGGCAGAATGTTCCTCCCAGTTGAAGTGGTAAATCAGTGGAGAGAAATCAACAGTGCTGCTTTAACAATGCTGATTCAGACAATATTTAATTAACGCAAAGTCACTGAACCGGGTGGAGTTCAGTTCTTCTGTCTTGTTCACAAATAAACTCAGTTAGGTGGAATAAGCTGCACTGGAAAAGTCATTTACAAACTCTATAAACAGCCATAGTCTAGTGTATTAAAATTTCACAAGGCATTTCATTAACTACGACTGTATGATGGTTCCACGTCAAGTTTAAATACATGTGTTGAGGGGAAAATAGAGGAAAAGAGTGTACAATTATTCACTTTTTAAAAATTGTAGATGGCTATTACTGACACAAAGTTGCTTATTCTGTAAATGTGTTATATGCGTACATACTAAAAAATATGTATTTTTAATATATACATTTAAAATATTCTGTACTTAACAGCCTAAACACAAGATGCCACTTATATCATAAATGTCAAATCTAATCTATGCGTCAGGCGTGATGAAATAAACCACTAATGAACAGAACAATTCTGAGTGAGCAGATTGGAACGTAATAAGAAAAGAAACATTACTGAGGAAATAATTATGTCTTCCTCGAAAACGAATATCTTCACACAACATTCCAGGAAATTTGCTGCGAGATCAGATAAACCCAAAAGACAAACAAAAACAATGTTTTGTCCTGACGCTGACCTGAGACCAGTATGATCCAGTGGATGTCCTCGTAGAGGTCGTCCAGGTATTTGCGGTCCATTGATCCAGGGTCAGACGTCGCCATGAGGTGCTGCTGTGTCCTCTGGAGTTGACCGTGAAGCCGTGTCACCCGGTCCTCCAACAGGCTGCAAGGCGTCAACACAAAAAAAGTCAATGACAACTCCATAGACTAAGATCAAGAATTTAATAAAGAGTTGTATATGAAGCACCTCATAAGGTGTTAAACATTTACTTTGTTAGCAGGGGGATACAGTGGTCAGCAGCTACACGTCCCAGCATGCCGATGCTGGACAGCTGGTCTGAGAACAGCTCCCTGTCATCTTCCTGCAGCTCATTGATCTCCTCCTCATCATGAGACGATAGGCCATTCACTGACTGAGGGTGGGGGGGTTGGGGGGGTTATGAATTGCAAAGAGAAGAGAAAAAGTTAGTCAACCAGTCATGAGGATAGAGAATAAACGCAGCTATGTTGATACTGATGTGAAATTCTGAAAACACAACTAACTGCAAAAATAAAGAACACAAATCCGCTAAAAGACTGGAGCAGATTCAGGATCATACAGACCTCTCTTCTCTCCTTAAACTTTTGTACTTCTCACAGCAAATACAGTTTGTACAATTAAGAAATGTAGGAAACATAGTTGTAAAAGCATAAACTTTTATCTAGAGAGTCGCACCAGGTTGCGTGTGCCGTCAGGAGCAGCCAGGTGACACTGGATATACGAGTTGAAGACCTGGATCGCCGGCTGCACGAAGCAACCGCGAGGAAAATGCTCCTCGTCCTGGACGAGCGTGAGCCAGGACTCCAGCAGCTTGTCGTAGGCCTCCATGTAAACCATGTCGTCCTTATCCAGCTGAGGGAAGAAAGAGCGAGCACACGGACGTCAGCAATACAATGTCAACCTTTTCTTTAGTAGACTTTTCACAGGTTTGGGTGATGTAATGTTTAGAGGCCTAGGATTTAACCAATATTTATCTGATTAGAAAACCTGCCGATATAGACGATTATCTATCTATCTATCTATATATATATATCTCATTTAGCTATAATACATATAAATAAATATGAAAATAAATTATAAACAATACTCCCATTATGATTTCCCAAATACCAAAGTGCCGCTTTCAAATGTCTTGTCATCTAATCATCAACAGTTGCTGATTACTTTTCTAACCCTAACCCTTTTTTGTTGTGTATTTTAACCATTTGTTTTCTTATTGTGCAGCACTTTGTGTCTACAAATAAAGTTATTTTCTTTGTATATATCAAAAGCAATATCTCAGATCTGGTTCCACATTGAGGATGATCCGGGGGTTATTACTCACCACCTCCTCCAGGGCGGCGCTGCGTCCAAACGAGCAGGTGAGCAGAGTGAGGCAGTTGATGAAGGAGGTGAAGAGATCGCTGGGCAGTGCTGTTAAAATACTTCTAGGGAACATGGTGATGAGATTGGAGATGATATTGGAGATGCCCACTGCCTCCGAGTCCTCGATCTCAATCCTGGGAATGCAGATAATAAAACGAGATCTAAAGATAAGATCTAAAAGATCATACAAAGTGCTAGTGATGCTTTTAGGGAGAAAAAATTAAAACACAGTGATGACGTGAGGTTTAAATCCTTCTGCCACTGGCATTTAAATTCAGCTGTAAAAATCTATTTCACTCTCGAGAAAAAAAGGTTGAGAATATTCAAACTCCCTCTTTTCCATTTTTAGTCCAAACCCGTGCTCTGGCCTGAGAAAGGATTTTTTCCACTCTCCCGGGTGAGGCAGAGGCTAAACCAGGGTCACTTTCCAGTTTACGCGCTGGTGACTGCGGCTTGGACACGGGCATGAAAATTGATCCTTAACCAAAACTCGTGGGCAACTTGACCCCTGAACGCTTTTCCACAGCTGCATCTGAGGTTATATTTATGGTATTTCTGCCTCATAGTGCAACACACACACTAAGACACGGGAGAATGAATGACTGTTATTATACTTCTGATCTTAAAGTGACTTATCAAATCGTTCCATGAAAAATGAAGTGACAGATTAGAACACGCCAAAAATTCATTTTCGTCTTTCTACATTTTAAAACCAGACATGAAAGTGACTTGTAATCTGAATTCAACATCATCTGGACAAATCTAACCACAGAGCCTGACAATCAATGTGAAGAGACAGTGAAGAGCCACAGGAAGAAGTGAGGTAGCCATGTTTAAAAAATAATTACAGGCTCACAGTTAAAACAGAGCACTTTGTCAGGTATCAAATTCTGGTTAACAAGGATCAGTTCCCTATAGCTGGAGTTTGCCTCAAACATATGGAGAACGGAGCAGGATATTGTCTGGGTCAGACGTGTACAAAAACAAGAATATTGACATGAAACATGGCCAGGTGCATTGCTATTTTGAAGCAGCAGAAAGTGACCAACAGAAACCTGGTCTGAAGGCAGTGGCCCAGAATTTCACTGTTATTTTAAATGAGCATTACCAAGATAGAAACATGCACCTAAACCCAAAAGACAGCTGTATAAAATTAAGACACTTGGTTCAAACCCTTTGAACCATGCTTCCAGTGCAGCGACCATTCTTGTTCTGCCGTAACAAATGTGGATTTGGACATGGCCGAAATGCACTTGGTTGATGCCCTTTAGATTATTTGCGAGAGTTAAGATACATGAGTTTTTTCTCCCCACAGTCACCAAAGTGCTTGCTCATTGTAGGAACTGTTGGGTTTCTCTATAACTTGTCTCACTTCAGATTTATATTTTTCTTTATAACACATTTTTAGCCTAGGTAGTTTAAACTTAGTGATACTGATATTTAAGGTTAAAAAATATGTGATGATAATATTAAGCACATAAAAACAAATATTTAGGATGCCCAAATTTAGTTTTTAATTTGAAAAAGACCCCAAAAACTGTTTTCAGACAGTAAATACTGATACATACAATCTTCAACTTGACATATATAAAGTCTGTTCACTCAGCCAATGCATTTCCTGCCAGCCAGTCACAGCGTCTGCCTCAAAAGATTTTCTGCATTTTTGCTTATCTAATAAATCGTCTTTAACCTCAACAGAAACCAACATCTTCTCTCTCATTTTTGTCTTTTTCTTAAGTAGCCTCTGCTGCACTAAAATAGTACAAATCATAATCCTGACTTTGTATTCGAACTGACACACCTCTCCACAGTCAGAGAGCGAGGAACGCTGTGAGAGAGGCCTCGCTAACCCCTATCAGATGGAGTTAAATTGTGAGCAGAACTGTTCAATCACTGTAGATCGGCTATCCCTCTCCGCATGGTTTTCCGATGAGGCAATTGGAAAAAAGTTCCAAGAATAGGTGATTACAGGCAGAGCAGGAGCGGAGGGAAGAGAGAGGGAGTGAGAGGCATGAGAGAAAAGAGAGTGAGAGAAAGAGAGACCCCTACTCGCTGAATCACGTGGTCCAGCAGCAAGCTGGTGTGCACGCTGAAATGTGTCTCAGTTATTTATACATGTGTGGCCCCTTAATTCAGATCAGAAACACGCCGACTACACACACACCCACTTAAGAACATAAACTACTTCTACTGGCACTAGATAATCATCTGTCTCTCATATTCACACACATACACTTCCCATGAACACTATTTCTGACTGATATCTAAACAGACAGCTCTTTTCTTCCAAAGGACTTTTAACAGTAATAAAGGACAGTATAAACGTGTCTGTAGCATTGAATGTCAGGTCAGACATTTGCTCCTGTTAATTGATTATTTGCTCCATCAGCTTCTGATATAAATCATGATTGAGCTATTTTGAAAACGTCATCAACATCTTACTTTATATATAAATATAAAGTAAGATGTTGATGACGTTTTCAGGAACTTTTCCTGCCCCCTAGTAAACTGTCCGGAAAATGCCGGAGTTAGCCCATGTGAGAATATAGCAGGAAAATGTCCAGTGATTTTGATGACCTTTCTAACATACAACGAATGTGAAACTGGAAGAATAGAAATATCTGAGGATGAAAAAGAGCAGCCATACATATAAATGAAGAAGTTATCTATTTGTAAAGACGACAAGAATTAATTAACACGTCATGTCCTGTCTCGTTCATGCTCCACCCCTCGTCTGAATGTCCCAGACATTTTCCTGTTGTTGTGAACAAACCGGACGGACACAATCTCCTGCTGTCTTCTTCGTATGTCAAAGACAAACTCTGGAAAATGACCCAATCTTGCGGACATCTTCTGGAGTTCATGTCTTAAAGTGGATTTACAGAACTGTCACCAGTTAATATGGTGAAGTTGTAAACAAATCAATAATTTGGAGTCATGTTTATGTTCATTTCTTTTGGCTCCGATTTGGGTCTCTCAATGAAACATCTGGCTTTTTAGCTGCCAAATACCCCACCCTGTTCACCATCGAATCGCTTACAGTGTCTGTACGCTGTCTGGTGCTGAGCAGGTGTTGTGCACTAGGTTTTAAGGAAAGAAACATCTGCAGCAGCTGAAAATGACACTTTGAGCGCAGATAGAGTGAACAAAAACTTTAAAAGGTGCGAGCAGAAAGCTTAACAACGAGTGGAAATTCACTTTAAGAACTGGAGAGCTGAGAGGTGCTGCAGATTCAGGGGATTATTACCTGTAGGGTTCATCATTATGAGCTGCACATCAAAAAAATATCAGATATGGCGCTTTAAATGAAAGAAAGTTATTAATTCTCACAGTAATAAAAGTAATTTATTGTCGAGTTTATTACTAGGGGGAAAACAAAATGACCAAGGATATATCTTGAAATAAAAATTGAAATCGCTTTGACATTGGTACAAAAAGTCAGCATTAGTGTCGACACCCAGCCCTTATTAAAAAAAACTATAAATTCAGTAGAGTGCCCACACTGAGGGGCAGTTTAAAAAGATGCTCTAAGGAGGACAGAGAGGTTGCAGAGAAGTTGGGTCATTTAATGGTTTAGGGGCCACTGTGGCAAATCATTTATACAGGTGGAAAATCCATGACAGGTTTTTATGGCTGAGCAATACAAATTGAAAATGTATATGAAGAGCAACTGGACGTCAGGGGAGGATGATAAAATAAGACTAATGTGTTCTGCTCTTGTTAAAGGACTTGCAGCTGCACTTTGAATTAACTCTTCAGCCCTGAAACCTTTTTTTAAAACTGTAACAGAAAGTGAAATCATTCTTTATTTGTTTTCTGAGTTTCTGACGGAGGGTTACTTTTAGTTTGCATGACACCAGTTTCTCATTTACTTCCATTGTTAGGCTGAGGGGCTTTATCCTCACTGAGCTGGAAAATAATGATGACATGATCAGGCTGCCAGAATCTTTAAGAATGACAGGGATATATAACAATAGAAGTTAGGAAAAAGTCAGATTTTGGTATATTTGTCACTTAGATTGTTGAGAGTTATGTGTTTATAAATAATCTCAAAACACTTCTCAGTGGCTACATTACATCTAAATATTAGCATCTTTAGTTGTGGATGAGAAGTTTCGTTTTTATAGCGGTTACTCTGTAAAAAAGAAAAGTCTAATTAGGAATCAGGCTTGAATTAATAAAAGGGGAATAATTAAAAAGCAGATGCAAGGTTGAAATCTAAGGTCTATCCAGCCGGGGTGATTGCTTAATGAGAGCATTAAGCATGAACCTGATGTTGTTGGAGAATTTTGAATTGACTGCAACTACGATTTAAAATACCATGTTTGTGAAGAGCTGTGGTAGCATACTCTGATCACATGCAGCATATGTGTGAAGTTATAATAAAAACTGCATAAAAAAAAATCCATTAAGAGCTTGAATGATCTGAAACATTTAAAAGAAAGAACCAGATAATTATTACATAGAAACATCTGTATGATCAATCAATCTGCAATGGTTTCATTTATTGATTTATCCTTCTATCAATTTTTTCAATCAAAAAAACTCAAACTCTCAGCTGCTTCAATGTGAGCATCAACGATTTCTCGTTTTTATATCATAATAAACTGAGTATGTCTGAGATTTGGGCTGATATTGTTTGAAGATGTAATCTTGGGATTTAGAAAGGAGTTATTGGTATTCATAACAATTTACTGACATTTTATGGACCAAAAAATGATTGATTAGGTAAATAATCTGTGTACTAGGGTGAACAATTGGGGGGAAATGCTTTATTCTACTGCACTTAGGCGTTATTTTTCCATTCACATATTTTAAGCAGGTGTGTGACACAAACAGTTGTCTCTTTCAGTCTAATATACAGCCTCTGTCTTAACCTCTGGGTAACTGCCGCCTCACCCTGCTGCTAAAAACAGAGCAGTAATCTCTCTTAATGCATCCACCTGAAGACCAAAACACTCTCTGAATTCCCTGCACCACACAATCGATAGCCTCCAAACAGCTGCCCGTGAGACCCGCCATGCACACGATCACAAGCTCCATCTCTTCTGACAACAAGGCGACACAGGAATCAGAGGACGACAAAACCCCATGGCCTCTTCAAATGTAATGCCAGTAAAAGTATGTCAGTTATAAATATCACACTGTATTATATAAATACAATGGATCCCATTTGGAGTCACAGGGAGCTCTGTTAGACTGTTATCTATCTATCTAATGTCATGCACTGCGGTAACTTTGGTCCTTGAAACAGTATCAGATCATTTCTGCTGGACATGGGGTTACTTCTGATTGGAAGCTCTGATTGCTCTGATTACACACACACTGCACAAAGTGATGGTGAACAGCTATCATAAAAAGCCTGAAAAAGTGTGAAGGAAAATTGGCTTTGAGGTGAACATTAGGGATGAAAACCCTTGCTCTGCTTAGAACCCGGGTTCAGTTCTGCTTAGTAAAGGGATTTCAACAAAATAAATTGAGCTGAACACTGGAGTACACACAATTTATTCCAGTGGAAACCTATTGGCGTTCCATGCATTTGCTGCTTTATGAGTAATGTTGATGCTGTAATGCCGAAACAACGGCATGAGCTCACTTTTTTTTTGTCAACAAGCCTGAATTTGCACACGTCCCCTTTTAAAATATCTCCAGATAAAAAAAAACATTTAGATCAGAGCCTCATATCTTTGACTTTGACACAGCGTACAAGTTGAAGAGAGCTCTGACACAAGTCCACATTTCAACCTGTATTCATGTTATATTTGAATCTGTACTTTTTTTCTTTCAACTTCACAAGGAAATCTGGGGAATATATAGAATTTAAAAGAGACAATTATTGAAATGTATTAAAATTAGACAAATCACTTTTTTAATGAAAACAATTGCTCAGATTTTACATGCCATTTTCAAGGGTTTTTGGGCCATTACTGCGTTCTGTAAAATGTGCTTTTCATTATTATTTAATTTCTAACTTATTTACAATAATTTGGGTGGTTTTTCACTTTGCGTCTTTTGAGTTGACTCTTGAATCTATTTATATATATATTTTTACTTTGGTCTAACTTAAATTTGCTCTTAAAAAATACATTATGTTTATTATACTACTTAACTGACTATATGTCAAATATGAATATTTTGTAAATCAAATTCAATTCCGCTATTAATATGTATCACAATATAATAAATAGTAAATAATCAGGAAAATCAAATGGCTTTTACAGCAAATCTTGCTCAAATTGATGCAAAAATATGTAATAAAAAAATCTAATATAGCTGCAAAGGAGTTATGCTCAATTATTTGCAATATTGTATTGTCAAAAAAACCCAGAGATGATACCAAAATATAGCTAGTTACAAAAAAATATGTGAAAGCTGACATATCCAAGATTTTAAAGATACAAGATTGAAGATTTCATTAAATTCTGCAGAGCTGTGAGCTGTAACTGAGAAACAATCCACATTAGTTTCATCATCAGCTCCGTACCAGATCAGATAAGGAATACTAAACAATTGTAGAACTTGTACCCTTAACAACACTAAAATACGTTTGCCAGTGTTTTCAATGGTTGCTAGTGTTTTAAAAAAAATCTGTGGTTAAATTTCAGTTTCTGTGAGATGCATTATTTGATCCAATTTCACATGAATTTGGGAAATAAGTTTCTGGTTAACTCCATTAGTTACAGAACTGGAAGACAAAATATTCCCCCAAAAGCCACTTTCCCATCGTGTCTGCAGACGCTCAAATCACAGGCCATTAAGAACACAGACTCAACATTCAATCACTTCCTGTAAATAAAGCAGAGATGGCAAAGCATGAGTCACAATCCTGCTGACGTTGGCCTCCATCACTTGTTTAGTCTTGGAATTTCACTAACATGACATCCTTGAGATACTGGAGGGAGATTTAACACCTCAGACTGTCTCCAAGGGTAAGGTCACATCAACGATACTTACTGCTCCTGCAACACATGCAGTTAAAACGGACAGCTGAGGTTTTAAAAGAAGCATTAAATATGGACTATATTGTTGCAGTGTATGTTACGCAATCCTCGTCTGAGCTATCTCAAAGATTTGAGATGATTTTTAACTCCTCTGCTTCTCCTTATGTGCCATTGCTATAGATGTGAGGCAAATCAATAAAGGAAAAGGACTTAAGCATACATTAATCTCAATTTAGTGCTTTGGATTCACATGATTTTTACATCTTGAGTCTTTTTTCATTTTTCAATAAATCCCTGCACAATAAGAATAATTTAGCAAAGAAAAGACTAATTTCATTGAGTGTAGAAGCCGTGTAATAGCCCCTTCAGCTCTTGAGGTGACACTTTATATTGGCTTTTATAAAATCTTATGATAATTATAATAATGTAAGTGCACAAGTCAACAAAATGTATAGATAAATGTTAGACTCTTCCAGCACAGTGACACCTACCCGTTGATCATGCTCAGCAGGCCCTCCACCAGGTGAGCCAGGTAGGAGACCTGGGCGCTCTCGTCTGGGAAGATGGGCCCGTGCATGGAGGCCAGCTGGGCCAGGCACTGCAGCGAGTCCTGCGCCATGTCCGAGTCCTCCCGAGTCTTCCTGTGCACCTGAGGATGAGAGTGGAGGAAATAGTTTTCATTTTGTTTAGTTTTTACAAATTACTAAAGAGGAATCTTAATCAAGTAAAGGTCAGAAGTCCACAAGAAAGCAGGAGGTACTTTGGATATCTGAACATTGGTGGAAATGAGCGCACTGGGAAAAATAACAGACAGTCTAAAAATATGTGGAAACCCCTGCACTCTGTCACTTTTAACAGCCGACTGAAAAAGCACAGATGGTTTCAGTTTTGTCTTCGTGCCCACCTGCATCATGAAGAGAGACAACAAGGATGGAAAAAGAAAAAAAAAGTCAGGGCTTTCTTCAATTCTCCACATTTCTGTTTTAATAAGGAGGGAATGCTCCACAGAGTAATGTGGTTGGAGTGAGTCTCTCAAACCACCTGCACGACTGCAAAGCATCTCACTGACATCCTCACCCTGGGACTTGAATAAAATACAACAGTAGGACCAAAGAACTCCTGAAATACGAATATAAAAACATTCAGCTGTGAAAATGCTTACATCAACTGAAAAGAAATTACAGGGCTGAGGTTAAAGAGAGGATTTGTTTATAGATTAAAGGAGAATAAGCACAAACATCAAGCGAGGTGCTTTTTAAAAATGGTGACAGCTTTGGCGTATGTGGTCTGACAAGACCTCTATTATGGTTCCGCAGGGAGGTCAGGATTACCAGCAGAGCAACAACCTATTCCGCTAACGACACTTGGGAGCGCTCGACAATAAGGTTGTTTAAAACCGTCTCCTCTACTCCCTTGTGTCTGTTTGTAATAAATGTATATATATTAAAGGCTGCTTGTTGTTGCAAATGTTAGTTGGGGTACAATATTGTGTGTAGGATTCAATTTAGTATTTTGAGCTTTTAAAGATGTGTGCACTGTGCATTGCTGATTTTTAGAATATAATTTAGTGTTTACGTTTAAACTTTTGGACAATTGAAAATGTATTGAATTATTTGAAATGAATCACATTAACATTTCCATTGTTTTCTCTGACCTCATGAAAACACTGCAGGTGAAGGCAGGTCGGGGCAATGCCAAAGCAACAGGCGGCAAAATATAACTAACCATAAAACCATCACAGCCAATCAGGAGCCAGAAAAAAACGCATTAGCAGTTCTGGTTACAAGCCGAAAAACTGAACTTTTCTCTGTCTACATGAGAACACTCAGAGTTCCTGCAGGTTTCAACTAGTGACATTTAAAATTATAATGAGTGAAATTTAAAACCATGTCAAGCACGACAGATACGAAGAAGTAATGCGAAGTAGCCGAGTAGAGAACAACACAGGAAACACCACGTTATCTCTCAGACTAAATGCAGAGACAGTATCAGATGATCAGTTATCTGTTTGACGTTGGTCTTTTTAAGTTTTATCACAGCGTACTAATTTCTATATCGTTGAACCACTGATATAGATTATAAACTTGGCATGCAGGCAAAACATTTCTGTTGAAAAATGAAACTTATTTTAAAGTGCGACAGAAGAACCACTTAAATGAGCATCAACGTAATTGAGGCCTAAAAATTCAGATTATTAACCTCTTAGACTTTTCTTGGACCTTTTAATTCCCCACAGACACTCAACAATGAAAATGACATTTCTGAAAATCAAATTATTTTGTTTTTGAAAAGCTCAGTTTTCAGTGACACTGCATGTGGGTGAAAGCTCGTAGAGAAACCAGTATTTGAAAAAAATAACCACGCACATGTGGACAGAGCCCAAAGTCTTTGCATATCTGTAGTAACCAATAGTTACCACAAAGAATATTTTCCTTATCATAAGTGACCAACCTGTGCTCTTTTTAACACGTAAATGCTCACAATAATATACTTAGGAGTTCTCATTTATTTTATACACCATGTATGATGCAATTTAATGATGGGCAATTATTTATTATGAATATACTCACTTTATATCAACAGTTTTGTTAGTAATTCTAATTCTTCTTATAACAATTACTGGAAATAATACCGATGGTGTTTGCAGACTGTGTTGACTGTACACACATTCTCTGTCGCACCAGTATCAGTTGCAGTTTATATAATTTTTACATCTCCCGACCGCAACCACATACAAAAACAGTCATGGCAAGAAGGAAAACATATTCAAGAGCATTGCAAATCAAATTTAAGACTTTTAAAAATCTTTCAAAGGTCCTTAATTTGAGGAGAAACAAGGACTCAGGTCATATCCACTAAATACGTTATGGGAGGAGAATTTAAACTGCAAATATTAATGTTTTTATTCATACAAATTTTTTCTCTGTGAAAATTTTATTCAAGTGCAGTATAATTTTTTTAAACTTTAAAACAGAAAAGTAGACCAAGAATGAAAAGGTGAACCTGCCTCATCCTCTTGTCACTGCATTTAAAAAACATCAGCTGATGCCCGGCAGGCTTAATACTCACTGGTGTATAACCCACGACCCCAACAAGCTGAGGCGCAGCAAAATGGCGTGATGATTTTCAACACGTCTATCTTCAGACACTGTGACCCTGGTCTCAAACAAACAGTCGCTCAGCTCGTCTGAGCCCACAGACCACCTCAATCAAAGACTTGGCTGGAGGAGATCTGTTCGACTCGGTCTCATCTCAGTTAAAAGCCGCTGTTGGGTTGTGCGATTGTGAGGTTTGTCCGTGCTGAGCTGTCACACTCCAGCAAGAGAACAGGCATCATTGTCTCCGATTGTGCACAGAGAGAGAGAGACACACACACACACACACACACACAGAGTAAGGTAGTAGCAGTAATAGCAGTGCGAGTCATCACAGCCCTGCAGCAACATGTGTTTCCACTGATGGTTACTATGTGGACGTCTGGAGCTCATCTGCCTTCCTCCTCTGAGCTGCGGCTCTCCCCTCAGCCAGTCCGGAGTCTTTCGCTCTTTCTTCGTCTCCTCCCGTCTCTTTTATTGTCATCCTCTTAGATCCAGAGTAAGTGCTTCTTCTCCTCGTACTATGCCAGCACACAGCCCCATCGCTGAAGCAATCCAACTTTCAACCTCCCTCTCCCTTCTCCTCCTCCTCTTCCTCTCAAATCTTCTCACTTCCTCCCTCCCCAAATTCTTTCTTGCAGCCCTTATCCCCTCCTCTTCCTCCTCTCTCCCCTCTCTGCTCTCCAGCTGGGGTGTCTGTGCTGGTCGTAAGCCACACTGCTGGGAAGAAATCTCAGATGCTAACGTAACGTAGCCACCATAGTCCTTGCTGCTGCTGCTGCCCTCTTCCTGAGCGTGAAGTCATCCTCTGGAAGAGCTCAGAGAGAGGACGGGGGAGGTAGAAGGGGCGGGAGAGGGGGGAGGCGAGTGAGCAAGCGAGAGAAAAAGGAGAGAGGGAGGGGTGGGGAAGACAGCGCAAGGCCAAAGGATTGAACAGCGCGGGGTCTGAAAAAGCAGCTGCACCAGCAAATGATCCGTGCAATTCCAGTAATGTCAGTCGCCTTGAGTCTGACTATAGTTAGAGATACACATGTATGTATGTGTGTGTGTGTGTGTGTGTGTGTGTGTGTGTGTGTGTGTGTGTGTGTGGGGGGAGTGGGGCTGATGCAAGGAGAGAAAACAAGGTAGAACAATATGAGACATTTTGGGAATGCAGATCAGATGGCAGTAGATTTTACACACTGATTAATATGTGGATTTAGTATCAGTGAAGAATCTTTACACCATTGTCACTGATGCTAATTCGGTTTTTATTATGTTTGCTGTGCTAGCTTACGTAAAAAAGCCAGACCAATGTGGATTTTTGGGGACCGATGCTGATAACGATATATACCACCGCTTGCCCAATGTCAAAAAAAAGTTTCTTGCTACGAAACAAAACTGGATGTCAGTGTTAGAGTTACTTACATTAAAAAAATCTACCATCTGTAAATCATTCAACAGGCATCAATGGCACGACACCATGGGGGAAACCATTGTTTGCCTCAAGTTTAATCTCCACACTCCAACACTACAGGGGAATATGTTTTGTGGACTGATAAGACTGAGGTTGCATTGTTTGGGAGGAACAACCTCCAGTAAATATGGCATAAAAAGGGGAATGCATACCAACATGAAGACATCATCACAACTGTGAAGTATGTTGGAGGGAGCCTCAGGATTTAAAGCTGCATTGCCCTGAAAGCATCACATCATCGATAGGGAAATGAATTTCCAAGTTTATCAAGGGATCTTAGAGGAAATTCATCAGCATGGCTTATGACCAGTTGGAGCCTGACCCCAACAATCAAGTGTGATGTGTTTATAAATATACAACAGAATGAATCATTGATTCTGGATTCAGATTCAATAAAATTGTCTCAAACCCCAGCATAACTGCACACATTTTGTCAGAAGTATTGGGATTCGACACCAAAGCCTATTACAGAGAGCAAGTATAGCTAAAGAGAAAAGAAAAGGCAAAAGGTAATGAGGGAGACAAACATCAAAGAGGAGGAGAGAACATGAGGGAGAATGCAAGGTAGAGAGTGACAGAGTGTAGGAAAGGAGGAAGGAGGAGGAGATGAGAGTGAGCCAGAGGAAGAGATGGAAAGAAAGAGGAGGGGAGTGGGAGAAAGAGTGAGGCAGGGAGAATGAGGAATGATATTTATAGAAGGAGACAAAGCCTGGTGTCTGTTACCTCGGGGGGCTCAGGGGCTCATCTTTCCGTTTTTTCAAAATCAACACTGTGCTTCCAACTTATTGTCTTCTGCTCGCTCTTTTCTTCGTTCACTCTCTCCTCTCTCGCTCTCTGCCTCTCAGATTGTGTTACTGTCTGCCCGCAGGCGCCTGCTGCAGCCTCATCAGTCTCTGTACTCTACACTGATTCAGTTTACTCGGAAAACACAAATACGCTTCAGCTTATATCCCGTTGTGTGTAATTTTATAGGACATCAATATACAGTACATTACAATATAGTACGTTTGAAATTAAATTGAGAAGCCATTCATGGGTAAAATTACGATGGATTAACGATCGGACGAAATTAAATATAAAACTTGAAAGTTTTACAATATACAACATTAACTCTGGACTCACACATATGCTCATTCACTTTGAATGGAGTGACATCATGTTTTGCCGAACTGCATTGTGGTTCTATTGTTGCCGTCGTTACTTGCACTGCATTAGGTTGAGATAAGCTAAAATGTTCACGTAGCAACAGAAACACCAGCTTATCACCTCACGTCAATGTGAAACCGGAGGCAAAGGCGACGCACCATCCATCTTTTTATACAGTCTACATGTAAAACTAAAAAATTTAAAAATGTTCACAATACATATCCTGAATAAATCAATTCCTATGGCTTTTTATTGCTTGAAAAATGTATTCAAACAATAAGCTGATCATTAAAATAATAACTTCTGATCAAATCACCTCTGTCAATTAAAGTCTCCATAAATATAGCAGTGAAAACGACTTTGTATTTGTGTGCGCTTATATCAAAGGATGAGTGAGTACAATGTGTGTGAATACTTGTATAACACATGTCCCACGTGGTAGTCTGTGTATGCACGTGTGTTTCTGTAGTGTGCGTGTACGTGTCCATTTGATACGTTGAAATAAACCAGATGCGTCGGACATTGTGTATGGTTTGTGTTTGCATGCGGGTACACACTCAATCACAATCTGATGCTGCTCTCTAATCACTCAGAGTCAAACTGAAATTAAAAACCCAGAGAAACAAACAAACTGAAACAAGACAGCTGACGCCAAAATTATAGATGCCTCAGTTTGTGTGAGCTTTTGTGCACTCTCCTTTTCTTCTTCTTTTTTCAAATGGGGGGGGGGGGGGGGGGGTGCGCACAGTGATCACAAGCTGTTAAAATCGACAAAAACTGAGTGGGTTATTTTGAAGGAGGCCCACAATCAACAGGGTCTTCTTCCTTTTCAATCTCCCATGGTCCATTTATCCTGGAAGCTCTCTCGCTCTCCAGAAAATTGCCTCCACGTTTCACTCTCTCTCCAAATTGTATTTCTCTGTTCCATCTTGTTTCATTGTCTCCCCCATTAAATTATACACACAGCTCTATTCCTTGGTCCATTTCCTCCTTGCTCTCTCTTCCACTCCACTCGAGTCTCCAAACAGCTTTTTCTTTATTTTATGTTCTTCCCCTCATTGCTCCCTCCATCCTCAATGACCCCCCATCCCTGAGTCTGAGGGGCTGTCACCAGCTGAAGTGGAAAAGAGACGAGTGCTCTTCTCTAAAAACTTTATCAGAATCACTTGATGCTTCAGGAACAAAATAACTACTACATGCTGTATAATTATTGAGCTGATTTCCTAAATACGGGTTTATCCTGTAGGTCGGAGGGGAAATTGTGACCTCAGGCCCTGCTGGGACAGACAGGTGTCAACAATGATCTGGCTCCAGTGTAATCTCATTAGTTTGTTAACTCATTGCTATTATTGTCAAAGAAATGGCAGACTGACTTAATCAGCTTTTGTACGCCAATCATGTCTGAGATTTAAACTCCTGTCATCCGGATGGTTCCAGGATAACAGACTTAGTTCTCACAGACCATTTGAAAATTAACCACTTCCTCTCATGCCCACCCGTCTCTTTTTACCACATTGTCCCACTTTTTATTAGCAGAAGACGTCGGCCAAGATGTTAACTCACATGAATGTTCCAAACATTTATCATGTTGTTGTGAACGAGTCTGAATCGCCTGCTGCGTTCTTCATATGTGAGAGGCAAAGTCTGAAAAGTGTTTGGACCCAATTTTCTGGACAATTCCCAGGGCTCATGTCTAAAAATTTAGTCTTTCATTTTTTCATTTATGAATTTTTCTCCAATCCCGCAGATCACTTGAAGCACCAGGATATTTTTAGCCTGTCCTGCACACTCAGCATGCGAAACCACAGATTTTCGACGATGTTCAGATCTGAGGACTGTGAGGGCCGTCCCCAAAGCTTCAGAATGTGTCTCTTGAAGCGGTTCATGGAGGATTTTAAAAGGTCTGCTTTGAATCACTGTCTTGTGATGTGAAGTCAGCCTTATCAGTTTTCATTTTCTTGACTGACTGCATCCAGAACTGACTGATATTTAGTGGATCCCACAAGTCCCCATTTTTGTACAATGTACCCCCATGCCCCAATTACTGTTATATATTTTTTAAGGATGACAAAATAATCCAAACAGTACACTGACATTTCGTTTCATTTTTCATTAGAGTCCAACCAAGTTTTTCACATATCATTGTTATATAAAAACTACCTCTTCTGTAAAATGAGTCTCTCTTATCACCATAGAAACCTGACTGACAGCAGCCTCCTGTTTGCAAACAACACTGATGGGTGAGGGAGCACTGGAGCCAGTTCATCGGAGACTGACAGACACCCTCCCACAGAGGGACGGAGACTCCCCCAGAGCCCCTCCGCAGGGTGACGGGTGTGTGTGATGGGTGGGTTTATTGTGGTTGTTAACAGGGGCCCCTAATCCTGGGGCCGGGCTCTAATCCCGCCACTGGTCTGCTGTATACTGTGACCCTGATGGCGCGTGTCTCTGAGCACTCCCTCAACACACATAGATGCCCCTGACAGCCTTTTACCCCTCACAGCTGAGGACACGCAGCAGCTGAGACAGCAGACAACCATGTTTAATACAACAAACACAAAACGCACACATTCTTGACTTTCTATAGTTGTGAGGACACTCAGTGACATAACGCATTCCTGGCCGAGCCCATTATGGACAAACGTAATTCTAACTGAAGCCCTAAAACCAAATCTTGACAACAGACAGTAAGATGGACGACATGACAGCTCCCCAAAAAGAAGTCAAAGTGTCTCAATCGCCACCTGATGGTTGGATGGAGGATAGGTCATAAATCCTGCCTCCTCCATGTTAGCAGATGGGCCATGGGCCAAACCAATAACTAAATACATTTTTGTCAAATGTCATTTTAGGTAGTTCATATCTCACTAATGTATATTCAAGTGTTCATGTGTCGAGTTTGGTTTTAATTATTTATTTGATAACTAAAACAAGGTGAAACTTCAACGTTGACAGCTGAGACTGACTCCTTATTGGTCGAGCCCATATGCCCTGGATGGGTTCGTATCCCGGGTATTTTGTCTTCATTTCTGTATAATGGGAGGAAGTGGAGACGTGTCGTCCATCTTTATATACATCTTTGACTGTCAAACAGCCCATTGAAGTTACGAGGACTGGCAAAATTGTCCTCACAGCTATAGAAAGACAAGTTAACACACTAACAAACACATGCACAACATACAAGCAGAGCAAGCAGACAGGTACAAAAATACACAAGCTCTAACTGACAGTCCCACAGAGACAGAAATGCACTAACACACAGAAATGCACACAACACAACCAGGGGGATGCTGTAAAACACACACCCAAACCCCCCCCCCCCCCCCCCCCCCCCCCCCCCCCCTACACACACACAGACAGCTGACAGCGTCACAGGAGCCTTACAATAAACAGTTGAGCTACTAGAAATACCAGAGTGCGAGATGAGACTGAAAGCCTGAAAACTGAAACCAACACAAAACACATTGTGCAGATTCCAGCAGCAAAGAGAACCAGCCGAAAAATGACAAACATTTTTATTCAAGCCCGACTGCGACGAAAGGCCGATCAAATCCTTGATTGGAGCCTGTGTGCCTGCTATATTAAATCTCTGATTACACTCGCTGCTCAGAGCCAATTGCAGTTATTTGTATTTGCTTTGAGAATTGACAATCAGGACAATCAGACTGAAAACTTTTTTCAGCTGCATGATAAAAGGGTTTAGACAGACAGTGAAGGGTGATTATCAAGAAAACTACAATCAAGCATCTGCAGATTAGACAAAGGAGAATTATTGTTTGTTTTTCTTTTATACAAACAGTAAATTAGGTCCTGAGCCAACTTAATGCAAAGTATGTAAACGGTCAAAATGGCATTAACTGAAAAGAGAAAAACATTTAGATATGGTGAGTGTACATAAGTGTTTTTACTCCGTATTTGTTTCATTTTCACTTTAAACAAGAGGCACACAAGGCAAATAAAAGCCACCATGTCAAAGAGCAACAGAGAAACTCACAGATTTAGATGCTGTTTTTCTGTCCGCAAAGCTGAAGGACAAATGCTTCTGAATTTGATGAATGGAAACTTGAGAGGAAATAATTTTCCACCGAGAAATGTCTCGATCTTTTAGACGCATTACAGATGGAGCCGAGTTGCAAACAGTCAGCTTTCAACCGACAAGTCCGGGGGGCACGTTTAACCAATGTGTTCACATCTAAACTCTCAAGAAATGTTTTACATTTCATGAGAATGTTTTTCATAGAAAAATAATATCAAATTTAAGTCGAGTTTCATTTTTAAATTATCTTACACTATTTTAAACTTCTCAGAGCCTCTTTCATCTGTGTATAATCCAAACACAAAATATACAATATTACTGAAGGTGTACTTCACTTATTTTACATCTGTAAAAAATATGAGCACTAAATAGAACCCTATTATTGATCACTACGTCCTGATAAAACTCCTGAATGTGCAATAACAAATACAACCCTGATTAACTTCTGCAAACATCAGAAAACGGTGCTGCTGACAGCAAACCTATCAATGTCATGCAAAGCACTTTCCTGGATTATTCATCTGTAAATCTGCATCAGAGTCATTCAGAGGACCTGTCACAAGATGTTCTCTGTGCTATGTTAGGTCTCACAAATATTACAGGTACAAATGGTGCTCAGGAAGCAGTATTTGGCAATGAAGATGTGTGATTAAGCTGCAGTGGAGCAGAATTTAGTAGCGGGCGTGTTGGAGCGCTGACTTGCAGAGACGACTTCAAACGTGCCAGAAAACACAAACGGATGGGTCACCTCATACTGTATCTTCTGTTTATTGTTGCACTTGAACGCACCATAACATCACAGGCAATGGAAAATACCTCTGACACGTTTGCTCAATGCATTTTCATCACACAAAGGAAGATAAAGATATATAAATTGTGCTTTGTTTGTGACACAACAAAAAGCAAAACCAATGTGAAAATTTGGAAGAATTTGGCTCAGATTTGGTTAGTAAAACAGTGAGCATGCAGCAAGTGCAAGTGTGAGCAGGTCAAAGATAGGTCGATGCTTGTGGCAGGTAAAGGCTAAAAGGAGGATGTAGTGTATGGTGAAAGGCACACTGGTGGATCAGCATCATGCGATGAGCATGCCAGAGAAGTTTGGATGACGCTGAATGGAAGAAGAGCTGACCCGTTTGTTCCACACTTCCCCTCCACACCATTTGCTTAGCCAGCGTGGGCAGTCTCTTAAAACACACAAGTCACTGCACAAAAATACACATTGACTTCACCCGGCGGTCCACTGAACAGTAACACAATAACACGACCCTACTGCAAAGCACCCATAAATCTACTTAATGGTGCATTGAAGAAACCCACATAAGTAGTGAAAACGTGAGATGTGCCAAACGACGAGGTCAAGTGGGATTTCTTTCCCCGACATGAAAAGACAAACTGTCTCTCTCTGTTGATCATAAATAAACCACCAGCTAGAGGTCAGGAGAAAAACCAAAGATGAGGAGAGGGTAAAGGAGGACACAAGAAAACTCTAATGGGAATACATGAGACAGAAATAGTTTGACTTTAGACAGAAAACCTCAAAAGTGACCTCCCTGACAGAAAGATATGGATGGATGGAAAACGGAAGAAGATAAAGACAGATGTGAAGATAAACGGACAACAGTGAACTATAAAATAGCAGAGAGCAAAGAATCTGCAGGTTTTGTTGCAAGTTAATTTAACGTTTTTCCTTTTTCAAAGTGCGGTATAAAATAAAACCTATAACCAATTTCATCAGTGACACAAACACAAAAAATGTAAAACCGCTGTGGCCTACAAGATTACAAAAAAAAAAAAAAAAACTCATACTACAGAGCTCACAACTTAAAAACTAAAAGATTAAATTCAGACTTCCTCCAGGGCTGCAAAATACCCAGAGAAACAGAAACACATGAACAATGGAAGGGATACTCACGGTGAAGAAGAGGTCCATGACACGGGTGTCCAGCAGCGCTTCCCTCCAGGACTCCCCAGGCTTCAGCGTGACGTTCTGCGTGGCCTCAAACATCGCGATGTAGTGGCGCCCCAGTGACCCTCCGCCAGTTAAGGCTAACAACAGCATGTAGTAAAGGAGGAGGAGGAAGAGGAGAAGGAGGAGGAGTGCCACAAACAAAACACCAGCTCCTGTCACTACGCTCCTTCTCAATGGGTGTTTTGGTGTTTGGTTTCTTGTTAGTGGCAGTAGACACTTGTAAGTCACTTGTTAACTAACCCTCCCTCTCATTAACCCTGTCAGCTCTCACCATCTCCTCTGTGGTTGGCTTTGTTGTCTTGTCCTCTCTTCCTTCTCTTTCTCCCTCGTCAGCTCTTCTCTCACCACCGTTTTCCTCCACTTCCTTCTTTCTCACCTTCTTGTCCACTTCTCTCCTTTCACTCTTTAATCCAACTCTATTTTTTCCTGTAATTGACTCTCTGCCACCCTCTTCCCTTCTTGTGTCCTCTTGCTCACCTCTCTTCCCACCAGAGCTTCCTCCTCTTGCACTCAGATTTCTCTTCTCTGCTTCCTCAAGATCTTAAAACACACGGATCAGTCTCTCTCTCACTCCCTGCAGTCAATCGAGACTCTGCCCCTCTGTCCGCTCCTCTACAAGACGTGCTTGAGACTCCTTACTGCTCTAAAACACTCCCTCCAACTCATCGGCCAATCACCTTGTCTGTCCTCCTGAGGGCTTTCCAAGACCAAGGCAAGGCTCTTTTTTTGTCTCCCACGACAAACAATCCTCACACTATCAACACTCTTTCCCTCTTGACAGTTTCCAATGTCTTTTTCTTCTTTTTCTAACAAGAAGCTGTCTCTTCTTCCCCATGTAACACACTTTCTCCTGATTTACAATTTCATCTACACCCACTTCACAACCCACAAACTGCAATTAAATCTTAATTGCTTGTAAAATGTCCCAATTCTTCTTTCTCCCAAACACGTCTTTCTAAATTCACACCCCCACAACACACACACACAGTCTCATTTAAGCGCTCTCTTCGCCCACAACAAGCTTTTTTACAAACCCACAACACACACTTTCTCCCTACACACCCAAAACCCTTCATGTCTTTATTCTAGACTCCTAAACACACCCAGAACATGCGTTTTCCTTAGCTCATCAAAAACAATCCTCCCAAATTAGACTTTTCTTGCACTTCACCCTCACAAACACAATTTCTTCAATCAAAGCATCTGACAAAGCCACAACACTCTCTGCAAACATCCATTGTATTTGTCATATTTGTTAACCACCATCATACGTTTTTACTTTCTCCCAAAAACATACAATCTTTCTCTCCTTATTTGGAAGACTTCCAAATAAATGTACCTAATAGATCAACACAGCATGTCGATTGGGCTTTTCTCCTCCTCTAGAGAGACTTTTTTTGCTGTAGTTTGTTTGTAGAAAATACAGAAAAACTAAATCTTACCTCACAAAAGAACAACCAATTCAACATTTTTTTATCTTAATCTCTCCAATATTTCATCCATCACAAGACTGAAAAAAACTAAATCCATATTGTCCATTATTTAAGATATTTGATTGAGGACAATATATTTAACTACAACTAGCTACTAATTAACACTAATAATCTGAACTTGTGTTGCTTTAATGGCACCCTGCACGTTTGCTTGTAAAAAATAATGAAAAATAAAAGACAGTCTTCCTCTCATTTTCCATCACCCACACAATCACGTAAAACACACACACACAAACATATAAACTCACACACACACACACACACACACACACACACGACCATATCAGTGCCCTGCAGCTCAATGACAGCAGGAGGAAACTTTCAGAGGAATGTTCGATCAAAGCCAAACAGCGGCACAGGCCTACGAGGTCACGCATTCCTCTGACACCAGCCCACAGTCACTCCCAGTGCACACACCCCACCACGACACACCACAACACACTTTTCGGTACAAAAGTTGGCACCTGTCTGAGGGTCTGAGCGACTGTGTGTGTGTGTGCATGTGTGTGTCTGTCCAATGCTTGGCTTTAAGGCTTCTTTAAAAATAGTCGTGGTGGAGCACAGGACCTCTAACTGAACTTTTCCAAAAGGAAAGAATAAGAAAAGGATCTGGGAAAAATAAGAGTAAGAGCGACAATATGACTGAGTAAGTTCATGTGTAGTTGTTTTGGTTTGTCAGGTTTAACAATTCATTTCTGATTATAAAAGAACCAGATTTTTCTTTTTTTTTTCTTTGTCTGAATAACTTCCTCATTCAGTTCCCTTTACATTTACCTGGTCCATGAATTGTATTTGTCTAGTGGAAGTTTTCACAAAACTTAATTGAAATGAAAACAGTTTGGCTTATACATTTTATCTCTTGTCTAATTTAAAACATAATCATCACAGATAGGGGGGAAAATAGAGGAGCTAGTTCGTATTTGGTTCTACAAACATGGAACTGACAAAGTCCTGCAACCTGCAGACGGTGGTCGTCTCCTCGGGTAAGGACCACCATGGTGACAGAGGCCATACAACCGCTCCTAAAGATCATATGACTGAGACAAAACTCACAAGAGACCTCAGGAATGATAACTACACAGCTTCTTCAACTACTTTACACAGCTGGACAGAGATGTAAAAAGGCTCTGACAGCTTGTGACAGAAAAAAAAAAGGACGTTTCAGGAACATAAATTCCAAATTATTCAAGAGAATAATTTAGGAACCACATCTAAATACTTTAAACTGATAATTTAGTAAATTAATATTAATTTCTTGATCAACTGATTTAGAAAAAGTCTGAAAATAGTGAAAAGAATCCAACACAACTTCACAAAGAAACAAACTTCCAACAGTCAGAAACCACAACAATACTCACTTTACGCTCAATCAGAAAATGGCCAAAACCAAATTACAAAATAATCTAAATTTTTCATGAAAGATACTGTAACGACTTCAGGAAACAAACTAAAAAGACAGAGAGAGGCTGGTTTACTTCAATTGACCCGCCGAGATACGTATTTAGCCGAAAAATTATTTAAAAAGGGATCAACACACCCAAATTCTAATCAATAATCACAGCGACCATAAGATGTGGCGGTGAATGAAAAACACTGACTCACTCATCCTCTCTCCACTGCAACACACAGGTGAACTGGTGCTTATTTCAATTATAAGTTAACTTAATCAATCAACATGGTCACACAGAATAACAGCAGCAAAACATAGCTAACCTTTTATTATTAATACAATTATTAATACACAATTAATTAATTGTGGAGGAAATATACATTTGCTGGGTTTCTGTGGTAACAGCACTTATTCACTATTTCTGTGTGTTACTAAGACAAAGAAATTGGGGTTGCCTTTTTAATTTTTAAACACTTGCACTGTCTTTGAAACAACTCACATGAACTGAAACTCCAACTGACAGTTGAAAAAATGTCTGACAGTCCCTTCAATCATGTCCAACCTCACATTTAGGGAAAAGACCTAGTTTAAGAGCTGACGAGTAAATTTAGAGGCTCAACTACACTCATTCTCGTCAAAAAAGAAGAACTGTGTATGTGTGTGTGTCTGTGTGTGTGTGAAGTGCACATGCCTCCAGGGTGACTAATGTAGGCAGAGTGACTCGGACATGTGGGCTGTGGTTTGTTGGGTTTTTAAAAGACATCACCTGCCACGATCTCAACCCTTCCAACAGCCTCAAGAATAACTAATGTGACATGTCGATTTTCCACTGGAAAGATAAGACGCACCGACAGATTAACACACACACACACAACCAATGTAAACCACTGACCACGAGATTTTAAATCAAACACAAGTGAACAAATTCTCACACCCTGAGTTCTCACTTATAGTCGCCAAATTTGCAGACACATAAACACACGCTGTCAAATCTTAAATAATGTCAACCACAAGTCAAACGCCTGTAAAACTGCTGATGTAAGACTTGTCTGATCCGCCTGTCACTCTGGCTGAGAAACATTAAGTTGAATTTTCCTCTTTTTGAATCCAGTTATGAGATTGCACCAAAGGAAGAAGACTGTTTTCAGCACCACATCTTCAGTGACAGACACTTGAGAATTCTGGTATTTATAGTTTTGCGTGTGACCTTTAGCCCAGGTAGTGTGCACAGCTCTCAACTTCCAAGCATGACGAAGGGAATATAGTCGTCATAAAAACCCCGCCATTCTTCCCATCATGGGTTGTATTTCAGTGAGTGTTGCTGTGCATGACCTTACCACATGGCTACAAAAAAGCATATGCAGGCTGAGCCTTTTTTCTGGACGTAAAAGAGAAGATGAAATATGTGGATTAGAAAAAACAAACCACAAAATGTCTCAAGGACAGAATTTGGATCATGTTTAATTGATTTGATAATTTTGTTGCTACAAGGTAACAAAAGTTAACTAAATGAATTCCTGGTCAGTAACTTCACAGATCAGATAATATATGGTTATATCAATGACTGTAAATAAAGCTGGACAACGCCTCTCCACTTCGAACCACTGTACAAAAATGATGCCAAAATATCCTGGATACGAGAGCTGCCATCTTGTGCCTTTGACATCATTTGTGTTGAGCAGAGGTCTGAGCAGTAGCGATCGAGCTTTGAGCTTTGAGCCACGGTATTGTGGTCAGTCAGTCAGTCTCAGCTGTCAGTCATGACATTTCATCCTGTTTGTATAGCAGTGGGATTAATCCTCTGGGGATCATGAATGTCTGAACCAAACATCCTGGTAATCTATCAAATATCCATGAAATCTTGAAAAACAAAGCGTTGGACCAACAGTAATACCAGAGTGTTTGCTGGTAAGATTCCTCAACTGGTATATATTTGAAATAATTGTTGACTTGTTTCAAATTCAAATACATTATTAGTTTCTTCTTGATATTATTCTGGCCAAATGTTGGTTTCCTATCAATTCACTGTGGGAGATTTTTGAAACGTGTAGCCCATCTCAGTGAACAGTTCCCAACACTTTCCTAACAATTTGCAGACAACGTTCAAAACACCTCACAGATTAATCTCAAAGTATCTTCATGACCACCTTAAATAGCCAACAATCAGTTTCAGTAATCTGAACATTTTGCAGGCCTGAACGACCTTCATGCTCAAGGATGGTGGATTAGCGATCTTCTCCTGTATCCTTTATTCATTATGGTTGATCCTCGCAGAGGATGGACCCACTGCACGGGGGAGAGTGGCTGCGCGTCTGCCAGCCGCCGTGCAAAGAGGGCAGCACTATGCTAAGGCGTGTGGTAGGGTTTAAGTGATATATCCTGCATTAAGTCTCCCCCCGCAGCCGCACCATGTGAAATAACAGTCCAGGAATACCTCCTCCACCACCCCCTCCTCATTTTCTGTCCTGTTTCCTTCTACTGTTTGGCCTCCATCTGTTTAGACAGCAGCTGTCATTAATCTTCACTCTACCCAATCAAACCAATAATGTATACACAATGCATGTTCACTGGCAAGTTTATTGTCTATTCATTGTCTATTTATAAGTGAGGATTTGAAATAAAGACATAAAAAATACATGTTTTTGTGTGATGCCTTCACATAAGATAACCAGTGAAACTTGAGCTTTGTTTGTGTCTTTATTGCTAAGTGCTCATTGTGTTAAGTTCTACATTTTTCTTTGCTGTATTAAAATAAAATCAATGTTAAGGATTATCTGTCAGATGATAGACAAGAACGTGTCATGAAGGAACTTCAGCTCAGAAGTTACATGCATCAGCCGAATGTCCATCAGCATTTTAGCCATCTGTATATACACTCCTGCCTTTGTTTAGACAGCAGTAGTTGAGGATTCTCTGCACAGGTCAGGGCCAAGGCAAACATCCAGCATCAGCTTACACACTCCTAATCCTAACCTTAACCTGAGGGGGCAAAATGCCCATAAATTGACCTCTGAACAGCTAATGAGAATCCTGAGCCAGGCCAAGGCTAGTGTTGGACTGACTGCCGTCTTTTCAGCACAAGAATAACCCCCACTGAGGCGGCAGGGGGTTACGGTAGCTTATAGATGTTAATGCTGCTTTTATTGCGCCTCAATAAATATAAGAAAAAAGTAGAGGTTTGTATATTCACAGGACAAGTCAAGTAAGGGGCATCCATATTAATACAATTTCAATTTAGTGTTTCTAAACCTAAAACTAGAATGGCACTCAGTCAAGCACATACCTCCAACCAAGCCTCAATAGTTCCCTTAAATTAAATGAAGCTGCACCAAATTGCACACACTTAAAGATACCAGTCCCCGAAATGTGCCAGATTCAAGATCCAAGAATTATCCCCTAGGAAACCTGTGAAAATGTCAAGAAACACCCTATCACACAAGGTTAAAGAAAATTAAAGATTTGCACCAAAATTCGTGTTGAGTCCTGACTGATCAGAATCAGGAAGTGATTGACGTCTCAATTTTTGCCCAAGTTTTCAAACTCAAATGGGGCCAGCAGTGTTTCCAAACTTCATACACGTAGCAACAGTGATGCGTTTTAAAACTAGAATGTAGTGTGGATGTAGCCTGAGGAAAATAGTTGGAAGAGGCATGCAGGGAACGCCATTCTAATTTAAAACAACTTGAGTTATTAAGAGCCAATACACCATGAAATCTACACATTCCTCTCCAGTGAAGAAAAGAACAGATGGGAGAAAGCAAAATGAAAAATTGCTTTAGAACAAAGCTCCACTGGCTATTATAGCAACACAAGTGGCAGCGATGAACATACCAAAGACAAATAAACATACAAGTGGCTAAAGGACATTGTTTAGTGCAGGAACGCTGGGGCAGTGGGGACGAGGGTGATCTATCTGTCAGCTCGGACCGCCATTTACAGCACCTGACTGCCGCTGCAGCCTCGAGTCCCGACCACGACCCTGGCTAGAGTCAAGCCAGGTGTGGAGTGACACGGTGTTGTACAGACGCCCGGGGAGCGTGCCTCCACCAGATGACACCAAAGCCTAAGGGCCCAGCTTCAGACGGCGGTGAGGACAGATAACACACATGCCGCCCAGTTTGTCTGAGGGAGGGAGGCTTTTTAAAAAGAGCTGGTTGAAGAGTGTGTGTGTGCCCATGAGGGTGAAAGGCAGCCGCTGTCAGCCACGCAATTAAGGAGAGGCCCCTTGATACCCATCCTGGCATACGCTTGCATCGCAGCACACGGGCGTGTTGTGACACTTGCCGACAGGCGGCCACACTCATTCTGGCGTCCCAGTGGCCTTCATCAATCTGCTCTCCTTTTCAACAACAGCACACACACTTCTACGCTTCACGCACGCAGAATTTCAAGGGGAACGCCACTTGATTCGAAAATTTATATGCTATTTTTATGGCCTAAGAAAGTCCTTTGAACATTTGTGACAACTCAGCAGCAAGAAACCAGATAACTAATGTACAGCTCTATTCCAAGCAACTAGTAGCACAGGGATGGGCTCATTTTATTTATAATTCATCTTTGCCGCACATTCTTTTAAACTCACTTAATGAGATCTTTAGGTTGCAGGTGGCAACAACTGAAAAATTCGTAATAATACTACTTAAATGTGAGAAATATACTGAGTAGAACCGAAATTATTTATTGGTTATAAAAATGAAAATCAGCCGATATGATAACATCTTAGGAATCAATGCTAATTAAAAATATATATAGATTGGTATCTTTTACTAATAAAAGATACTTATACTGGTATTGTATTCTCCTTTATATCAGGCCCCAAAAATCCATATTGGTGGGGCTCCAATACTGAGGTATAGTAAATTGATGGTAAAGTGATATAGGGAATTCAACTGAAAAGCCATCTATAGATGTGAATAACTCTGTCCATAATGGTCTAAAACTCCCTGTGATATCAAAGGGAACACTGTCTAGGTCCAGTGAAGTGGTATATTTGTACATTCTCTATCATCTATGTTCAACGCAAAAATAACCTTTTAATACCACTAATAAATGAATTAAATGTTTATAACATTGTGTGATTGAATATCACTTTCCAGCCCAAAGCATCCTGCTTCAACCTCAACTCAAACCATTCCATAGATGTACAGTAACCTCTGGGATGGCTTCATAAACACGCACACCCAACACTCAAACAAAATTAAACTGTTGTCTAAAAATTGCCTGTGCACAAACTAAACACACACTGTGTGTAAATGTGCATCTTTGAGAGCACACACACATATTGAACTGAGCGCGCCAGGCATACCAAGGGGAGCCTCAACAAGCCAAGGCGGGGGTGGTGTGCTGCTGGAATGATATGGGGATGGACGCACAGACACCTCTTTGAAAGTGATACATGGCCCTGGGTGGCAGCAAGCGCCACTACAGATCCGCTCAGACAGGCAGAGAGGATGCCAGGCTGGTTGGGATTTAGGCCATAATGAGCCTGGATACACATAACACACACATAACTCACACACACAGTGCCCAAGTTCGCTCAACAATGCGGCCAACTGCAAAGATAATATAGATGCAAGCACAAGAGATAAACTACAAAGCAACCAGACGGACAGATATACATTCCTGGGTATCACATATTTTCAATATGTGATCCCCCCCTCCAACAGCAGTGTATATTCACACATATAAGATTCTTATAAGTGATAAAAAACAAATTCCTAAAATGAGGAGGCCCTTGAGCATTTTCTAACCCTTACAAGATCACCTTCATTTAACCTGAACCTTTAATCTAAATACTAAAAGGTGTGTGTAGCAATGTCATGGTGTCAGATGCCTCAATCGAAATAATGACGAAAATTACAAACATTAGACCACTGGGGTAGTCAAGTTTAAAGTTATTTGTCATTGCCCAATTAGGCTGTGAAATTACCCTCTTCTTCAGACACAGATATTCATATACAACACATGAAATGGCAAGCCATGATAAAAATGTGAGTAACAGGAAACTGACCTGTTAAGAAATCTTAAAATTTATGATCCTGACCTTTGTAATGTGTAAAAAAAATCCTGGTCAGCCACTGACATAGAAAGGATATGATTGGGCGGCAGGAAATTCCAGCTGAGGACCTGGTTGGCCAGAGCCAGGTAACGCTGGAAGACAGACGACATCTGGGCGTTGAGGTTTTCTCTGCGGCTGAACTCCTGCAGCACCTCCATGGTCAACATGAAGATCTGACGCAGGCTTTCCTCCTGGAAGCGAGGAAGTAATGGAGGGGGAAAAGAAGAGAAATATGAATGAATCCAGGAAATAAAGAATAATGAACTAAAGAAAAAGCAATTATCCTTTCTGTAAAAACTGTATTGATTCGAAGAATATGAGATGAGGTGGAGAACCCACCTGGAACACTCGCTTGCAGCTGCCGTGAAACTCCATGCTGAGGCCGATGCTGCTGGTTTTACTGGAGCTGGAGAACTCGCTGAGCAGAGCCGTCAGGATAGAGCAGGCCAGAGTTTGCTGCAGCAGAGAAGGTTGTATGATCGCAGAAAAATTTACTCAGATCAAAAGAGCAAGTATCATCAGTAAATACAGGGAGGAGCATGAGTGGAAAAACTAAATGTGTCTGTGTTAAAACTGTGTTAGTTTAAGATGCCTTTAGGTACCGATTAATCCCTTATTTATTTTTTCAAATGTCATAAAATGTCAAAAATCCGGTAGGACGATTTATTCGAGCAGCAAATCCTCACATTTGTGAAGTTAAAACCAGCATATATTTGACATTTTGGCCTGATAAATCTCTCAACGACTAATTGATTGTTTTTCTTTCACTTGGACTAATCAAGAAACCCCCAAGAGCCGTGGACACTGTCCATCACGCTTGCTTTTTCAACACAAGGTTTCAGTCCTCAGACCATCAGCAGGAAAAAAACAAACAGACAAAGTCAGATTTGGACCAAAATATTATTTCTGAAGTTAGAGCTGTGTCACTAATGGTGTGCAGAGACATTTTTGATACTATGACTAATCCACTCATAGTTTTTGCACTTCTTCCTTTTAACATCAGTCAAATGCAACCAAATGAAGAAACATGGAACTCATATATGAGTGTGTGAATTTTGGTGCAGGTTGATTGAATGTAAGGGGACGGCTGGGCCTTGGCAGAGGTTTATGTGCTCTACTGAGTGTCATTCTAGTTGTAAATTAATTGATTGTGACTGAGGGATGGTGAATCTGGTTTTGTGCATCATAATTAAAATTTAAATTAAACTTTCAGCACTGTCAGCTCTCCATGGCACAGTTGACATTTTCTGGTTTGTGGTTTAGGTCATGTAACAAATGAAATACTGCCACCTACTGGCTTACAAGGGGACAACCAGTTGGTTGTATAATATAGAGCAGCACTGAGACAATTAAAAGGTAATGCTAGTATACTACTACAAACTGGAAAAAAATATTTTGCCTTTTTGTAGAAAGGATCTATTGTCTTAATTATTGAAATAGTTCTTTGTGACTTGCACCAAAACACCAAAAAGATGTAATCATGAAAATGCCCATGATCTAAACACAAAATTGATTTGAGTGCATGAGCAAAGAAAACAGGCGCTCAACATTATACTTTCTTCTAACCACAGGAACACGCCTGGAGCTTCTATCCCAGCTCAGCCTTTGTGCCACTTTTTATCTTCAGACCGAGCTCTCTGTAATCTGAGCCAGATCCCAGGCAGAAAGAAAAATGTAACCGGGGTACAAATGTCGTCCATCAAGGCAAAACATAAAATAAATATGATCAAAGACAGTTTTGTTAGGAGGCATTCATTTAACTCTACGAATCAGTCGGAAAAAGATTCCACAAGCTCTCGAATACATCTTGAATTTTATTCTGGGTAACTGCTGACCTGTTACTGAACAGGTCTAAAAAGAGATGAAATAGTTTGTTTTGTATGTAAAACTAAATTTACTGACAGATCTCAGCACATCTCTATATTTTCATCACATTTCATACACCTCAGACTAAACTTACATGTGAAAGAGCAGCAATCACTGACAACAGACAGCATTATTACTGCATAAGATCATTTATGGGTTGTAAAATTGAGAATAGTTTTCATATAGTAGAAAAGTTAAACAAAGGGACAATTAAATTCATCTCTTTCAAATTTCCCTTTACAGCCAATGTCCCATTTTGAAAAAAGCTGCTTATTAATCATTAATCATCTTGCTCACCACTGTGGGGTTCCCGCTGCTTATGAGCTGTCCGACCTCGAGAAAGATGCTTTTGCAGTTGATGGATTTGTCAAGAGAGCCTCTCTTCACGATGACCGCCACAGCCAAAAGGATCTGCTCACGGACATACTTCTGCACACTGAAGGAAAAAGGGAGATGATCAGTCACAGAGAAATGACAGTGGATGTAACAGAGAATCATCCCAGGCCACTGCAGAGACTGTGAAAAGTAAACTGAAAGAGGCGTTCAGTGTCTGACGGTGAGATCACAGCTGCAGCTTGTTTTCTTCTTTTCTGTATCACAAGAAAAACTTGACTTTATTGCATTTTTGTTAAATCCTTTTAGTTTGTTGAAGAAAGTTTTGGTAACTTGTCAATGCATTAGGTCAGGAACTTTGGTTATAGTGTCTGTAACCTGTACTTCACATATCAAATTAACCTGTGCTCTTCTACACTTAATCTGGTAAATGCTCATATTTTTATCAGGAGTTTAGAATGTGCATTTATGTTTACATCTTACGTAAAGAATTATATATATATTCTTAATGCAATTTCTAGATATTTGTGTTATTTATTATTAAGTGTATGGTTAAGCTGTAAAATATCAAGCGTCAATTAAGCCTTAAAGATTTTTTTGTATGAAGAACTGCAGGGTGTATGTTGGCATTGCTCGAGTCATACTGCACAAAAATGGTTAGATTATTTGAAATTTAGAATATATATATATATATAAAAGTTGCTTTTCATTGGAGATAAAATGTAGGGCAACTTGTTAGTCACTGAAACCTAATTTCAAATGGCATCAATATTATCTGCACAAACAAATTAACTACTGCTCATAACTGGCTCGGAGTGATCCACCCAGATTTAGATGTTCAACATTGAGCTTATTCATGTAGTCAGCTTATTTAAAACATCTGTGGGATTTGAAAGGTTTGTTGGTGAATATTAACGGCTGTTGGATGACTTCAGTTTTCTGCGATTTATGTAACACGCGATGGGGTTGTTTGATGTTCTTGCGAATCTTACCACTCAACAGTAAGTTCATAGCTACAATGTGTTTCTTACTTGGGTCTCTGTAAGACGTAGGTGAGGAGGAATGTCCGCAGCGACTCGATGCTGGTCTTCTCCAGCAGGATCCACTCCCGCACAACAGCCTCCATGATGGCTGTGGCTGCCTGGAACAGCACATAGTCGACCTTACTGGTCTCTGGAAAGGGAGAGAAGATACATATAAGAGACAAGAGAATAAGGAGACTTTTAAAAGTCATGGGTGGGACACAATAACTACTGTGCACTCAGAGGCAATAAGAGCTAAATGCAAAATCATATGAAATAGATCTGATCCTAAAAGAAGCTATTTCAAAACTGGTTTGTCTAAAAAGACAAATGTTGATGTTAAATATAAGATATTTTGCTCCATAGCTCCTTTCTGATGGAAGCTAAAGGTCAAACTCACTGATCAAATGAAAGTTTCTGAGTCAGTATGGGGGTCCATGACATAAAAAATGTTTGTGTTATATCCAAACATCAGAGCAGAAGGTTTGTGATCATATCATCAGTGGCTGAAGTCCAGACTGGATCAACACACGCATTCCTCCCTTTAAACAATATCTGCAGATGTTGATTAAAAGGGCAACACACAGAGGGACCTACAGCTCTTGAAAGTACAAACTCAAAAAAAGGATGTTTGTTCAGCCAGTGGGTCAGGGCACATTTTAAAGATATGAAATGATCTCAAGTCATTAGTTACCTAAGATGTGCTTGCAGATGGCAAAAGGAGATTTGGACTTCCTGAAGGAGAGGAACACGTGTTCCGCATGTTGCCTCTGTTCTGTGCTGACCATGGACGGCGGTGCCTGCAAAAGACAAACAAGTTAGATCCAACAGTGCGTTATGAAAGGACTATTACTATCCTACACCGTGATATTAATATTGTGGTCGTACAAAATCAGGCAATCCGTAAGCACAGCTCCGAATGTGCGCAATACACATGTATACACAAGAACACACTCTTTTATTGAGGGGCATCACCATAGTACAGCTCAGGAAAGTCACATTCCAGGCCTGATTGTTGTATTAGCAACTTTGTAGTTAGTAGAAGGTAGCAGAAGAAAAAAAGAGCCATTCATCTGAGGACAACCCCTCTACCCATACATACATCTGTCATGTTATGATGGCAAACACACATCGAGTGTTGAATCACCTTCTCAATGACATGCAACATTAAAGCTGCACTAATGACTTGTTGTGTGTAATGTAAAAAGTGTTCTGAACGGTCATGTGAGGTAGTTAACAGGACTGCCTCTGAAGAATGTATTTCTTATCATAACTTAACCATAGTTGTTATTGCTTCCAAAGCTGGATGTCTGATCTAACCGTGGAAAAGAATGTGTAGATATAACTGCAATGTCTGAGGTTGGACTGAATCAGGAGTCAGGACCCTTTGGTGTCCGTCTCTATGTGTTACTACTGTTTATCAAATGAACACAACTATCAATATAAAAAAATAAACAGGTTCTGCGTCTGACTTTCTGGGGTGTCAAAGTGACCAAGACGTATAAATATAATCAGGACCCTTTGCTGTGAGTAATTCAGCTCCATCTTTCCTGTCCGTCTATACTACTATTTTTGCAATACATCGTCCAACGAAAGGCAAAAAAAATTAAAGAAAGTATTGCCCACAGCAATAACACAGTACAACTCCTCATCTCTGTCAAAAGGTGAAGTCTCACAACCCTGACGTATAGTTTCTGCTGTCCACACCAAAGCGCTCTGCTTACTCCTGCAATAACTGTGAATTTGCACATCTCATATTCATATTTTAGTCCTATTCCTACCTACCTAATTACATTGTGTTTAACAACTACTGTGAATTTGCAGACTTCTCTCTTATTCATAGTTTGTCATCTCTTGTATTTAGTCTCTTGTTTATAGGCTTATTCTTCTATTATATTAAATACTTTACTGCGTATTCTAGAGATTTTTCATGTGGCCGAGCATCAATATAACAGCAGTGAATTATCACATGCTAAAATCAACCTGAAACAGATATAACAACAGCACGTTCATGTCCAACTGATTTAGACTTTACATCAATTAAGGATACCAAACATACGTTGCTATTCTATACACTAAAATATAAATCATAATGGTTTAAACAGGGAGTTAGAAGTGATAACCTTTAATTCAGAAGACCCCTGATGTCACACTTTGATTGCATGAGTTACACCCATTTATCATCATAATACAATCAAACTAAATAAAAGGTTTCTACTTTTAAAGGTACTGAGTAAAATTCTACTTTCTGGGGTATCCAAGAGGCCGAGGGGTAAAAACATAAAAAATATAACGGCAACATGTGCGGTTTGACTGAATCAGGACCATTTGTTGTGAGTAATGCCCAAAAATATATAAAACGATAAAGTCAAAATGCCATTTCTGAGATTAAGAGAATGAAAAATATTATAAAGAAAGAATCAAGCAGTGTATCCTGAAAAGTTCCCATGGGGCCTGAGATAAGTAATCAATCTGAAACAGATATAAAGACAGACTGACAACCACAGCACTGACTTAGACTTTATAAACAAGTCAGGAGACGTGCATTCAACTCATCAACACACTTATGTGTATCAGTAACAAGACCTAATGTTTTAAACAGGGATAAACCTGGATTCAAATGACATCTGTTGACTCACATGTGAAGGTAAAGCTCTTGTGTGGCTGCAATGAAGCATTAAATAATAATAACCAGGCTCCTCTTTCATTCTAAGAGAGATCTGACTGCACATGCACCAATTTACCAAATTCATCATTTGATTGCATGTGTTACAACTGTTTATCAACTGAATGCAACTATCAATGGGACAAAATAAAAAGGGTTATGTTCTCATTTCAATTGTACTGATTCAAATTCAACACTCTGGTTGTTTTTACTGAACATCTTCCAACTAAAAGGAGAAAAGTGGCAAACAAAGGTTAAAAACAGATGAGGTAAGAAAGATCCATGTGATATTAGGTTTCAGAATTAAACACACAGTTGATCCTGAGGTTTTCCATGTGGCCGAGCATCAATATACATCAGCAGCAGTGAATTAACACATGCTCAAATCAACCTGAAGCAGCACTGACTTAGACTAGGATAACCAGGAGCCATGCATTAAACTAATGTGTAGAGGTAACAAGACATAAACAGTGGTAACGTTTGATCGAAATGACACCTGCTGACTCACATGTGAAGGTGAAGCTGCTGTGATGTTCACACGTGAGCATCTCGTGTAACAAACGAGTTTAAACCTGCTCATTTCGCAGGTTTAAACTGTGCAACAAGCAGCTGAACGGCAGGGTTCGAATCCCAGATCATGGCAAAGCAAAATGGCAGAAAGCAAGAGGAGGCTGTAGCTAGCTCCTGTCTGCAGCACACACACACACGGGGCTCGTGCCACATGGTTTAGCTCCTGTAGCTGCTCCCTTCGTGGAGGCTGGTGGACGAGGGACAACCGGGCTGGAGGAGGAAGCGGACACATGGTAGAAACTGGGGGGTTTTCAGGGGGATGAAGCTAAAGCTGAAGCCCAGGATGCTTCCACTGTGAGCGGGGAAACTTCATGTGACACCTGAATGAGCCGAAGTTTCTGGAAACGTGAGCCCGGTTATAAAGTGTCTAAACGCGGGGTCACCCCATCAGGTGGAGGGTTAAGAGAGGAAAATGGTGGAGGAGGGAAAAAATGAGGGATTTTTCCTTTTTTTAAGGAATAATAGGAGTTTGGTGGATTTCCCCCCCCCCCTCCGCACCACATCGTTTCTCCGGTTGATAAAAAAGACAAGTGAACACATTTAACAACAAGCGGCTCCGGACTTAACCCGGGATAAAGTTAGCACACATGTAGCTCCTCCACCGAGGCCTCACACTAACCAGCGGTTCCTCACCATTAAAACTTTGGCAGCGCTTTCCAGCTGTGTGATCACTTCTGGTGCACCGACCGCCGCCATCATCGTCCCTCTCCAATGACGCGCCATGCGCTCTGCATTGTGGGAGTGCAGCGCTGGTACCCGGGCAGAGGAAGGGGGGGGGGGGGTGGGGGGATCGATCCCGTCATCCTCAGCGCGGAGGCGGCGGGTCCTGCAGCCGTGCTCCCCCCCCCTGGAGAGACTCTGTCCTGAGCCAGGGGCGGGTATAGACAATATTGGATGGGGGGGGGGACTGGGACACAGATTTAGAGAAGGGTGGCCTATTTAAATACGACCACAAAGTTTCGGTGCCATATTGAAGCAAAAAATACAATCTGAGCATCTTACAAGCACCTTAAGAAAGTTTAATACAAAAAAATTAAGGGAACACTAGTAACGGCTTGTTAATACGGTGCGCTGCACCCCCCCCAAAAAAAAAGATCCTGGGAAAAAAGAGCCTATATAGGCATGTTAATCACAATTTAATGAGATAATAATAGTTTAGTGGAACAATGTGCCCGGTAGACCTTAAGCGCCTGTGTAATTAAAGGGATAGTTCACAGAAAAATGAAGTCACTCCTTATCTACACCACCACTATGAGGATGGAGGGGTAGGTGAAGTGTTTCGAGTCCACAGAACCCTTCTGGAGTCTCAAGTGTAAACAGTGTTGCAGCCAAATCCAATACAATTTAAGTAAATGGCGATAGTGTGTAATTTGCCTTGGTCTGATGCAGTTTGTGAAGGAGCCAAGTGGTTACAATGATATTTAAATATTTTTTTGTAACTGTTCAAAAATAATTCCGAATTTTTTTTTTTTTTTTTGTGTTACTTTTGGTGCTCTTATTGTGTATTTTAACAGAAAATGCCTCCATACTCCTCGTGCGGTGTCTTCCAAGTGTCCGTAAACCCCAGACCTTCAAATTCAACTCGAAAGGGTTTTACATTTACATCATGTTTTGAGCCTAAATGTCCTCTGATATCCTCCTGCCTGGAGCCAATATATCATGCAAACTAAGTTGTAATTTAATGAGGAAAAAAGTCATAATTTTACAATAATAAAATTGTAATATTTTGAGAAAGTTGTAATATTAAGAGAATAAAGTCAGAATTGAGAAGGAAGTCATTAGATTAGAAGTATAAAGTTGTTATATTATGAGAAAAAGTCAAGAATACAAGTCTGTATCTAAAGAGAGTAAAATTGTACTACTACGAGAATAAAGTTTTAATTTAATGAGAATAGTTGCAATATTACAAGAATAAAGTTTTAATTTACTGAGAAAAAAAAGTTATATTTCTGGGGGAAAGTAGCATGAAGAGCTTGTGGATGTTCCACTCTTCTTCTCAACTGATTTTTTACTCATGAGTCCAATTTTATTAGATAAAAAAATAATCAATATGGGATATAACTCAAGCAATGACATTCCCTAACATAACATTTTAAAAATGGTAAAGCTTCTTTGTCACCCTCTGTTCACACGTCAAATATAATGAAATAAAGCCAGAGTCCACATTGGTTAATTTAATTTATACATACATTTTACACACAAGGACTGTGAAAGCATTTTTACAAATTCTCAGTTCATACATAAATGTAAAAAAAAGAGATAGCTGTCCACATTACATCATCTATAATACTGTGTAGACATGGATGTTTGAACATTAGCACAAAGGGGGGAAAAAAGATACAAAAAATATGTATATCTGTATAAATATAAATTCAAGAGTAACAGAATTGTATCATACATTAAGAAGCATCAAAAATGAGCAGAGGCTCCTTAGAGTAAAAATACAAAATGAAAAAGATACACAAGTGAAGAAATCAAGTCAGTTGAAGATTGTCAGTCATCACTCTTTAACCTTAAAAAAACACATCCAGGAAACACCTCACACACTTTGTGGCACTCACACACACTCTGCACAGAGTCGTTATAAAGCTATTTGTTCATGCAGCAGTCTGTCCTGGTCAACGAGAGGTTTAGAGATGTGGAAGGACGTCTGGACCGGATCACAGAAACAACTGGATGGGGAAGAGTGAGAGAGCAACGTCTGCCTGCTTTAACAGTCACAGTCATGGTGCCCACGAGCAAGGCACCTCATCCATCGGTGATGGATCTGCAGAAGACTGTGGCTCAGGTCAGCAGCTCACAGGAAACACTGGCTGTGTTTACAGACACTTTCACGTTTGAAAAATTCTTTCAGGTCTATGAAATTAAATCCAAACAGTCCACTACAAATAAAACCATCCTGAAACAGAGTCACTGTAAACACCATTTTAATGGTGTTATCATGTCACCCAAGGAAAAAAAGCCACTTTCAGATAGGTCGTTTCAGTCTTTGATCGCAGTAGCTTTAATTTATTGCTTTGTCCACTTTTCCTCAACCTTAGCATCCTCGAATTATCCACCAAGGAAGTTTTGTTTTCACCCCCGTCTGCTGGTTTGTTTTCAGCAGAATTACGCAAAACTCCTGAACAAATGTCCACAAAACCTGGTGGAACGATAGGACACGGGCCAAGAAAAAACATCAAATTTTAGCGCAGATCTGAAAAAGGGACGGATCCAGGATTTTTTTTTTTCAGCAAATTCTGTAACATTTTGAGATAGGGAATTATTTTGACATTCTCACCAATTTCCCAGGGCACAATTTAGGAAACTTGATGAAATATTTTGTATATATTTTATATATATTTCTTTAAATCGAATTATAAATTTGGCCATATTTTGAGGGCTTATATCCGATTGTGTGCAATTTGGTGTACTGTTTGATAACAATTAAGGGGATTGTTGGCAGATGTATGAGCTCTACTGAGAGCCATTCTAGCTCTACTTGAGGTAAATTGCTGACCAGAATAACAACAATAATGTTTGTGCATGTAAACAAAGCCAGTGAGAACGTGGAACAGAATTTGCTCTGTCAGTTTCCCCACATCAACAGTAATAACAGATGTCTGTGAAGAAGAGATCGTAGAGAAGGAAATCTTTTAAAGATTGTGCTGCTCACTTTAGAACACAAGGCACATTTACATAAAAAAGCTGAACGTTCAATACATTGTCAAGCAAAATAATAATAATAAAAAAATCATCTGTAACAAATCTTATCCACACATTTTTCATCATTCAACCAGTTCTGAATCTGATAATCACTGGACAAGTTTTGACTTCTTTAGCGTTTCCCATCATTGAGTCAAATCCACAATACTGTTGGAACGGCTGGGTATTAATGAAGCGCACAGCTCAGTTCAAAGAGAGCGGTCACCGTTTACTGATTGTCAATAAGCATGAAGGTGTAGGATGACGCGTCATCTGCTGAGTGATACAGAACGATTCTGTAGTACGATTCTGTAGTAAATGTACAGAGTTTAAAATCACTCAAACTTTGTGGTCATTTCGGATAAATAAAGAAAATGTACCAAACACCAACTCTTAACTGAAGTTTAACCGTTTGTTCGTAAAATAGAGAAAGCAATTCATTCTTATTTTACAATTACATTTCCTAAAGCCGACCTGCCTCGCTCCTCCTCTAACTTCTATCGTCTCTTTCTGAACCGTGAAACCTTTTCCACGCTCCTCTCTCCTGCGTTCAGGACCAGCCCGGCCGCAGGAGGCAAAGCGAGCAAAGGTTCTGCAAACACTGATCATCGTCGTCGCCTGCTGTCACTGGGCGCGACACACACTCCAACATTCAATTAGAAAAGGCACATAGCTCGGTACTTTCAAAACCCACGCACACACGGCAACTGAGCCAACACTTCTTTTGAAAGGAAATAACAGGTACACATGTTATAGCAATTATAATAATAATGTAAATAATATTAACCACATTAATAAGCAGCATGATGTAACTGAAAAGGAAAATATATATAAACCAATATATTTGTACATTTCAGTACTAAAAGCTCAACAAAAAAAAAAAGATAGTAAGTGTTTAGAAAACTATATATAATGTATTTTTTTTGTATTGCACATAGTCAAACTATCACATGTTTGGCTGTTGTAAGAACGCGTCGCTTTGTGTTGTTGTGACTGCCTCCAGAGATCCGATAAGGCTGGTTAAGTTAAAATGCAACAGTGGGGCTGATCTTTCAGAAATAGCTGTAAAAGTGTACATCTTGGTCAATGTGAGTGTATGTGTGTGTTTGTACTTCTCAGTCAGAGACCTGAGCTGATGTTTCAGGCCTTTGTGAATCAGTCTTTCAAACAAAGCATGAGAAACTGTTGTGCTAACGCGTGAAAGAATCTGTCCCCCTCAATAAACAAGATGGATCATATGAACAAAAATGTATTTTTCATCTGATTTACAAGCAGAAATGAACTGCATGTGAGGCTGAGATTGAAATTTCTGGTTTAAATAAGTGGTTCAGTCTTGGATCAGACTGGAAATGAAATCTGGCTGTAGAGCCCAAAGCAAACTCTACAGACTCTCTTTGCATCTGTGTAGGTTGTGGATTTTTTTCTGGAGGTAACGTTTGAAATGGTCAGTCCAGACAGAGAGTCAGTAACAGGAAGTATTTCACAATAAGGAGGATATTTGTAACAGCATCCTCTGAGGGAAGGAGTATCTGGCTCCATCTACAGGACAAAACATTAACGACAGTTGGCACAAAATGAGGCAGCTGTGGATGTAGAGGACAGAACGACCAAAAACTATTTTGTTTGGTTTCTTTCTATTTTCTTTTTAAAGGAGACATATTCTGCTCATACTCAGTTTGACCATTCTAAAGAGTGTCACTTTCCTCAGACTGTCCAGCTCCTCTCTCAGCCTCTGTCTCAAACACTTAGTTTTAGTTACTGTCCCTTTCAGGCCTCCCTCCTAAAAAAGCCCAGTCTGATTGGGCAGCTGACCCACTCTGTTGTGATTGGTCAACTATTTCCAGAACGCGTAGGAAATGTTGGCCTTCGCTCTCTCTGTGCCCGGCTTTGTTAGGGGGCATGTCAGACTAGCTGTTAGGCATGCATTATGCAAATGTGGGGCATTGTGATGTCACAATGGTGCAGAAGTATCAGCCGGACATCTGATGAGGCGTTTAAGGACCTTCCGGAGCAGTGTTCTCTGTGGGGGAGAGGAGCTCCCTTTACTGCAGACTTTGGGCTTTTTGGCTTTGCAGCACTTTTACATACAACACACTACAGGAAAGAAACACTGAAAAAAGCATCATATGTCTCCTTTAAATTTCATGTCACAAAGGTAGAAATTTAAGAGAAAAGGCACAGAAATATTTAAAAAATAGAAAATTCAATGTCGAATTCTCTTTCACGCCAAAAACAACTTTTCTCTGTTGGTGAAATTCAGGAGAATTTGTTTGTCTATCTGGTCTAAGACGACTTCTGAGACAAGAGGCACTTTCATCCTTTGTGACCCGAACACGACCTGTACTGAATAAGTGTGGGTGCGTGCACGCATGCATTTTGTAGCTTATTTTGCAGCAGCTGTGAAAGAGGTGTGTCGCTAGTCCCCACCCCACCCGAATCCCCCCCTTCCCCCGTGCACGATCAACAAGTAAACTAGTTCCACTCTTCACATTGCCGTAAAAAGCAGCTCAGGTAGAACAGGAAGTAACTTCCCGTGTCAGACAATCACCGTCGAGGTGTTTCGATCGTCCGTAAGACCAAGGGTGGAAGGAATGGGAGAAGAAACTGCTGGAAGAACCAGAAGCAGTCCTCTAACTAGAACCATTGGATCCAGACATCCTTACGTTCCCATGGATCTCAGTGCAACCTGAACAGTCTGAGTCTTGCTCTGCAAACCGCATACGCTTCACCCTTGATGCAGTCAGTAACGTGCTGAATGTTGTCTCTTGGTCCCGGATCAGGGGAGTCTTGTATTTGAAGTCAGGGTAGAGGCACTATAGATTCCACAAGGTGGCGATGTTCCCGCTCCCTCAAGTTAACAATCACACATGCCAGATATGCATAAACACACAGAGACACATAAACAGAAGAAGAGCGGTGGAGGGCGGGAGGGTCACGAGCTGAATGATGAACGTTAGTAAGAGTTCAGTCTGCAGCTCTACACGTACACTGGCTCACATCCCTCTCCCTGCTCTTCTCCATCCTCTTCATCTTCTTCTTCGTCATCCAACTCCTCCTCGTCTTGTTCCGCCTCCTCCCCCATGCCACTGGCTCCGGTGATGCTCAACGGCATCTCGCTGGCCTCAAGCGGCTTGGGGTAGCGGAAAGGGCAGCCGTTGTCATCAAAGAACCTGCGGAAGGTGAATTCGTAGAAGGCGTGCTCTGGGTGCTTCCCATGCGGGGAGAAGAGTATGTCCAAAGCTCGGGTGCTGTCCCCGCTGTCACTCCATGCCCCGGGGCCGCCCTCCTCCTCCACAGGGTCAAAGTTGGACGTGTCCATTGGGTGGGCGATCTTGGGCCGGTAGGGGGCCGGCTGCTGCCGTAGATTGCTGGAGAAGTCCATCTGGGTGAAGAAGGGGTGGGACTTGATTTCGCCGGCTCCATTGGCGCCCAGTCGATCCTCTGCGGAGCAGCAGAGGCGAGCGATTATGTCGACAGACTCTGGGCTGAGTTTGACCTGTGCAGGCACCTGCAGCGTGCTCTCCCAGTTAATGACCTGTGGAAGGGAGAGACATGAGGTTACTATAGCTACACCCATGTCAGATGCAGGTTTATATAACCAGTATTTTGGATTGACACCCCCACTTTTGACTTGAGATTGACAGTTTGCCTGCTGCACCTGAACTGACACCAGGCTGACATTCACTCATCCGCTGGTCAATGATTTTTATTGCAAATCAAAGCTGGGGATATTTGTCTTCTTCACTGACCTTAATCTGGGTCTCGGTGGGTGTGGAAGCCAGGAAGGGCGGCTGTCCCACCAGCATCTCAAACAGGATAACGCCGACGCTCCACCAGTCACACAGCTGGGTGTAACCTGCACACAAGGCACGAACATGTATCTATAAGTTCTCTCACTTTACATACACACAGCACAATCAGCTATTATAAGTATCTGTACAGACACATACTGTGATTTCAGCACATTCATTTGAAATCAAACACTAACCGAGGGTGTTCACACATTGATGCTGGATCAACACTGTAGAAGCCTTTTTATACCCAATTCTATAGTTTTGGAACAGTAGGGCTACATTTTCTACTGTGTTTACTTAAATTTAGTTATTGTTTTATGCTAAAAATATTTACAGACTACTGCATATGCAAAAATTAAGTATTGTATATGCAAGGGTAATATTTTTTACATGATCCCTCATAATAGTAAACGTTGAATTGCCCTAATCCAAGAATAAAGTTTTCTCTAACCCTGAAGATAAAGTTTGAAACTAATATAAAAGTTTAAAATATAAACATATATTTGGATATACATACGATATACAATCTTAAAATCAGCAATAGACAAATGCAAAGACTGAAACTAATTTGTATTTGGTTCATGAATCGGTTTATTTTGAATTCTTCAGCCTCTGGTCCATTTTTAGACGAGTTGTCACATGTCCTCCACGTGAATGTGACTCAAAGCAGTAGCACGTAAACCCTTAAATCTGGATCAAATTTGGTTAAATAATCACAAGATAAAAAGTTTTTTCAGTTGTCAGATACATATTTGTATTATTATTATTTCAGTCACTGTCTCCATTAAGTATCCGTCTTATTGTCACCCACCTTTGCGCAGCAGCACCTCGGGTGCTATGTAGTTAGGTGTTCCCACCAGGGAGTGAGCCAGGCAGCGCTGGTGCTGCCGGTTGGCGCGCTGCTCGAGTGTCATCAGCCGATCACCACAGCGACAGTTGGACACGTCGTCCCAGAAGTCACTGGGCTCCATGCTGTCCTGTCTGATGTGACTTCCTGAAGACAGAAGACGAGGAACAATGTCATTAAACTCCACACACAGAAAATACGCAGGCTTCTTTCTTCTACCTCATCATGCTGTACGCTTGTGATGACATCTTTATGTTTCGTTAAATGCAGTGAAAACAACATGAAGACGTGCGGTGACGCCAGAGAAAATAGTTCCAATAACTTGCGGAGGGTTGAGAAATATTTTGTTCATGTTTCTATATTTAGAAAACCTTTGGATCAATATTTTTTATGCAAATTTGGCGAAAAAACATGTTCGATTTTTGTATTTGACAAACCAATTTAAAATATCAAATATAATATTGTGGAGGTGAGGGGGCTGGGAGAGCACCTTCACCACAGCCGATTGATCCTCACGTTTAAAAGGCAGCGACTGAGCTGCCTTGGAGGGACACAGAGGACGGACACTGAGAAGAGACACTCACACAGGGGAGACTGAGCTCAAAAGCTGAAGAAGTTTAAGTTGAGGTTCATTTATGTTTGCTCACGTTGTGTTGAAAGATTAATAAAAGATGCTGCAAAGCAACAGAAGCGTCTCTGGCTGTGTGTGGGAGAGCCCCGTGGCATGGTCAACTGCCACAAATATATACCATAATACTACTTTATTTCCTGGTGCTTTTGTGGCTTTTGTGTGGATGTGCATAATACAATATTTAAGTCATTTAGCATGAACATCATAAGCATAATAATTAAGTTTCTCACCTTTCTGGTAGTACTTGGAGTTGTGTGTCCAGCGGAAGCCAGTGCACAGGCCGAAGTCTGTCAGCTTGATGTGTCCGTCCAGGTCGATGAGGATGTTGTCGGGCTTGATGTCGCGGTGGATGAAGCCCATCTTGTGGACACTCTCGATGGCCAGCGTCAACTCCGCCACGTAGAAGCGTGCAAGAGGTTCGGGGAAGACGCCCATCCGGATGAGCAGGCTCATCATGTCTCCTCCGGGGATGTAGTCCATGACGAAGTACAGGCTGTCACGGTCCTGGAAGGAGTAGTAGAGACGCACCACCCACTCGTTGTCTGCCTCCGCTAAGATGTCCCGCTCCGCTTTCACATGAGCCACCTGCATTAGAGGAAGTACTTTGAATTATATATGTAACAACTTGTTACCAGCAGTTTGCAATAACTTAAATTATATTCAAAGGCACATTACTAGTGGAAAAATTCAGTCTGTACGAAAATGAACAATTTAATCACCTGGTTGCGGTTGAGGACGTCTTTCTTGCGAAGGGTTTTCATGGCATAAAGGGCACACGTGTCCACTTTACGCGTCAGACACACTTCACCAAAGGCGCCGATGCCCAGCGTCTTGATTTTGACAAACATGGACTTGTCCATTTTGGCTCGGCGTAGCCTGTTGTAGTTGGACTCTTTCTGGTTCAGCATCTTCCTCATCTGTTCCTGCTCCGCTTCCGACAGTCCGGCCTGGACAAAGATGGCGGAAATTAATTTCATATTTATGATTAGTAATGTCCTCGGAATGCAGCATGAGCCCAACCCAGCACACCCTGACCTTTGTGGTCGGATTTAACCCGTTGTGTTATTGGACTGTCTGGGTCTGGCTGTGGTATTTTGTCTCCTCTAAAGAATGTCTTTCAGTCACTTTGAAGTAGGTCAGAGGGGCAGAGGGCAAAGTCATGATTTAAGACAAGCTCATGGAAACACTAATGTGAACTCACTGACTCCTGACACCAAGACAAAGGTTTTGTTGTCCAAAAAGTCCGGAGGGAGAAGTTTCTGGGCGGCAGCGTCTTGGACATCACTGCTCCAAACAACACAATCTTTCTCATCTCAATTGCTATAAGTTGCTCAAGAGCTCAAGCTCTTTTCCACTGGGTTTTAAGTCTTTTAACTACATATGGCTTTTTCACTACTTCTGATCATTTTCCAATTAGTTTCTGTATTGATTCTCAACCTGAAGAGAGCGAGCTATTTCATTTCCTTTCAAAATAAACTTCCAGAGTCTCAATGCTTGCTTAAAAAAAACAGTCACAGTGAATAATGTCCTGCCATTATTAATTTTTCTGTAATTTAGTTCAGGATGTTCACTTAAGTGTGAACTTGGCTGTTTTCTGAAATAAAAATATGTTGCTGCTCGCAAAATAGCTGCTACTTTTAAAATCTAAATAGGCCACATTTTCTACTATAACAGATCTGAAGCATGTTGTAAACCTCTTTAAGTCGATTTTTATATTTTACAGAAGCCTGGATTTTAACAAAATAGCCTGAACACCTATGGAATCTTTGAGAAAACTGTCTGCATTTTGTCATCAATGGGCTAAAACAAGCAAATCCACTGGCGTGCTCCATTAATTAGTGTCTAAAGATGAATTTCAGTGAATCCAAGAGTTAAGGTTATTTAAGGAGCTCCATAAAATGGTGAAAGTGATGTAAATTGTAAGTCATATATTGCAGCATCCCACAGCAATCTTTTCATCTTTTAATATCTAAATTCTTTCTGGCATTCAGAAAATTAACTATACTATTATGTGCTTTCATGTGACACAAAACATTTTCACTTATAACTATGAGGCTTTCACTTTTACCTGTGTGTGATTCAGGTTATTCAGCATTCTGACTTAGTAACATCAAGGAGTTAATGAGCAGCTGTAAAATATAGTTTTACCTTTGACATCTCTTGTTCCAGTTGAAGCCTGCGGTTAAGTTTCTGCTGGTGGGTCTTCATCACGTTCTCTATGTGCTGCTCCATGTAGAACTTGAATGCGAAAGGTGAGTAGGTCTTGATGCGCGACTCCCTCTTCTCCTCGTCACGGCCGTTCTTCCTCACTGGAACAGGTGACGTCTGGATCTGTTTCTTGTCTTTCACAGGTTTTTCTCCCTTGCCCATCTTCGTCTTCTCTTTCACCTGCTGGCTCTCTTCTCCCTTTCCACTCCCTCCGCTGCCGTTGTGTGTGCTTCTGGCTGCAGGGTTGCTGTGGTCCTGAGCTCCGCACATGGCTCCATCCAGGGCCCCTGGTTCGCCAGCTGTGCCAGACATGAGCAGACTTTTGGGGTAAGGTGGTGGTGGGCAGCGTTGCTCCTGAGCAGGCTCAAGTGGGTAAGTCTCCTCCGGCATGTAGGCCAGAGAATCTGCTGCATCCTGGCCCTGAGCCGTCATCCAGCCTGGGTGACACGGCCCCACCGCTGTCTTGGGCTCTGGCCTCATCACACGGATGCTCTTGACGGGCTGTTGAATAGGTGGGGATGTTACAGCCGTGATGGTGTTTGGTGGGCCCAAGGAGGAGTCTTGTTTTCCAGCTGCAGGAGGTGCAGCCATCGCAGGCCGGACAACGTTGGGTCCTGCAGAGCGACTGTTGAAAGAGTTGGTTCTACTGGGGACGCGCACCTCCCCCCTGAATGGGCCCTGGGGCTGGGGTTGCCTGGCTGGAGGGGCCCCTTCGGGGCCTGGGGGCCCTGCCCAGTGGTGCTCATACAGGTCCAGGTTGAGGCTGGCTCTGGACGGTGTCATCAAGCTCTGCGGCAGATCTGAGAAGTCAGGGCCCATGGCTGCCACTCCACCTGGAGACCGGGACATCATGTGGACTTGGTGGGAGGTGGGGCTTGCCTGTCGGGGGTGGGAATGAGGAGGCAAGTACAGGTTAGCGGGGTACCCTCCCCCTCCTCCTCCTCCATTTTGACCCATGACCCCTTTCCCCTGCATGTTGACGTAGTTGTCTTGGGGTGCCATGGGGGGCGGTGCCATCTTGTTCTGGAAGGAGGGGGTCCTCTTAACGCCATAGCTTGCAGGCTCCATCATGTGAGGCCTGGCATGACCGTAGTCATAGTGTGGACCTGGAACAGGGCCACCTGGTGGCTGTGGCTGGAGTTGCAGAGGTTGACCAGGAACATTGTAGCTCATCATGGGACAGTGCTGCTCCATACTCCCAGGGTAGCCTTTCTGCTGGCCCCCTGGAGGGTACATGGTGTTGGCTGGGTTGTTTTGGGAGGCCATCACTGGTGGATAGGTGCCCATACTGGGAGGCCTACCCATCGGGTTTCCCATGGCAGAGCCCTGTGCTGCACCAGGTTGGGGCATCATGTAGTTCATCACAGGGGGGGCGCTCATGTAGGGTCTGGGCATCTCACCCTCAGGGCCATATCCCCCTGCCCCCTCATACATGGGAGCCCCCATCTGATGGTATGGAGGCATCACAGCTGCTTCTCCTGAAGCCTCCATCGCAGGCCGGTGGTCCATAGCGTTTGGCATGCCGGCTTTTCCTGTAAGGAAAAGAAATACCACTCATAAAACAGAAACTGCATCTTAACTGTGTGGTTAAAAGTCGATTATAAGCACATACAGCGAGTATATGTAATTAAGAGGATGTATTTGTACCTGGTGAAGTCTGCTTGATGACACGGACGATGAGCTCAGTGCGAGGGTCAAGGTAACCCATTTTGCTGATGTACTCTAAGGCCGCTTCGATGTTCCTGCTTCCTGTTTGCTTCAATGCCCGCACTGCCATCTCCTGCAAAGCACACACATACAAATAAAGAAAATTTGAGAAACCTATTGACACCTTACTTAAATACTTTCTCCATTATCCACACTTTTTTTCTCAAGTAAAGACACAATTTTCATGTAAAATGTCGTCTACACACAGCCAGCTGCACAAGATTTTGTATGACTAAATAAATAAATTAAACATTGGGACATCAGTTGGGGAACAATATGATTGGTGACTACTGGGAAAACCCAGAAATTGAAAGACATTTAAACACACAAGAAAGACCATTGGAAAATCTTGCTTGAGTATCTGCAATAATCACACAAAAATACATAACCAAAAACCATCACATGTATGCTTGCAACACACGTACACAAAATGAGCTGAATCTGCTTAGAATGTGTCCAACCCAAATTTAAAAACAAACTTTCAAAACCACTGTGGTGCTCAAGCACCTGCATCCTCCAAACATGGGGTCACGTACCAGCGACTTCCTGTGTCACAACACACAAAAATATACCACCACAAATGAGGGCAAATGACAAATGGAAATGGGTAAAACGAGTGAAGGGAAAAGGGGCACACGCAGTGTGTTTTTATCACGGTTTGTTTTGTGGTAAACATGTGATTTCAAAATCAAAACACACCCAAAAAGTTAACCATGACAAATGGAAATGGTAAAGTTAGGGAAGAACGAGTTTCTTAACTGCATTCAAAGAAAACTCTGAGCCAGTGTAACTATTATGAAGCCACGTGATTGTCAGTAATGGGTGCAATTATTTCATGTGAATGATTCAGTGGCTGCAGCCTGTCAGCAGGGTGTGGTCCTGTGTGCACCTCAGACCGGCTTTATTAGAAATCAGTACACTTATACCTTTTAGGGACAATACTGGAGTTTCTGTTTTACTTAATTTAACACTAAGTGCATCAACTTTATATATATAGCCACCATATTTCAAAATATACTGAAATACATTTTTGCTTCTGCTCATTTGAGTATCATTCAAGAATCAACAGTCTCAAAAACCTACTTGCAGATACAGTGAATCACATTTCATCTTTGCTTTCAGTCACAGTTACATTGTGTTACAGTTCCATCTAATGTAATCCAGAAATCTCTGTATGTGGCTCGCATATCTTGTGTTCATCTAACTGGCTTCACACTTGTCATGTGTATTATTAAGGGCCCAAGGAAGTGCGGTTTTGAACTTGGTGCGATCACATGATTTGTTCAATATGAATAAACTGATCTGAATGATCAGCTGACCAGTAAGACAACAGCAACGACAATTGATTCTCCAGTTCAGGGTTTTACGTACAGAGTCAAGCTTCACTGAACTTAAAACAGGTGAACAGCTCTTTGTGCAGCTACAGGTTTCTGAGTCCTGCAGTCAGTCTATATTTACTACAGGTCACATTTACAGTTTCACAAAGAACCCTGCAACCAGCATCACCACAGGCCAAGTAAGAGTTAACACAGGGATATTGTGAAAAGCATCTAGGGAAAGAAGCCTGCTGCATTAAAAAGATTCCTGTTCGGCCGCCAACTCTGAAATCTTGGATACAGGACCCAGCCACCCAAGTTATTAATGTTGACCTGGCCTCGATATTAAAAACTCTCAAGTGTTTTATTTGCATTAAAGTTAACTGTGTGTGGCCATAACTTCTCTTGAGGATCTTCTCATCAAGTCGATGGCATCCTCCTCATACATTCTGTATTTTATTTGCCATTTGGCTTGTCTCCCTCCCTCTCGTTCGCTCGTACCCACAGGTGGGGCATCTGGATCTCATCCCATGCCTGGCGATTTGCGCTCCCAACAGGTGGGTCACTGTAAAAAGCCCCCTGGTATGTAGGTCACCTATGTGAAAAATGTTGCGGCCCCTAAAAATGTGAAGGAGTAAACATGCAGAGCATTCCTTTCCTGTTTATGGCCCTTTTAGTAATGCCAATCATTCCTTTGGTCCATGTTAATTTGAAAAGGGGGAGATTTTAGAAGCTTTTCAACTCGAGATTCAAGGGATAAAATAAATTCAGTTCGACTCCAAACAAGGTTATTTCCACTGTGTTTTAAGGCTAAAAGTCCACCAGAAGTGGCTAAGCTAACAGACAATCGCATTTCCGACGGTCCCTGAATGCACCTTGTTGAAAGATATCAGCAGACATTTAGGCTTAAAACACGATGTAAATGACCTCGTTTCGAGCTTCCAGACACTCGTATGACTCCACAGGAGCAGTATGGAGGCATGTTATGCTTTTATTCTTCTTAAAGTTGCAGTGTGTAGAATTTAGTGACATAAAGTGGTGAAGTGTCATGTTGCAGCTGAACACCCCTCACCTCCTCCTCCCCTTCCAAACATGAGAGAACCTGTGGTAACCTTCAGTTTTCATAAAAACTCAAAAAGGTGTTTAGTTTGTCCAGTCTGGGCTACTACAGGAAACATGGCGGCCTCCATACAGAGGACCCCCCCCGATGTAAATATAAAGTATTTAAATATAAAGTGCCCATTCTAGGGTAAATAAAACAACAATCATACAATTTAGATGAAACACACTTGTGAAAACATCACTAGGATTATTTTTATATAAAATTTCTGTCAATAGATCCCTTTCACCTAAATCGTACAAACTGGACCTTTAAGATAGGATTCTGCTCTGAGACTCCAGAAGTGTTCTGTGGACTCAAACACGTCACCCACCCATCCATCGGCAGAGTGGATAATAAGTGAATTTTCATTTTTGGATGAACTACCCCTTTAAGACACAGTGAGCAATTGTATTTCTGATTTATAGTTTTAAATGTTTGGCTTTATATCAGGTTAATAGAAAACACGGACAAACTAAAGCCTAGGGGACAGTTTCATAGACTTAAATGATAACAAAGCGTCTTTTGGCTGCAGCAGTGCTACAGAATATAAATAGGTCATTGTAGTGAGAGAGCATAGATAGCTGCCTACTGTGTTGCACAAGGACGGGCTGCCAGTGTTTTATACAGTATATGGCGGTTTATATTATAATTTCATCATGTTCATTATTATAAGTTTATGTGTTTGTTTGTCTACATTTCTTCCTATGGGGTTGGATTTATGCATTTTTATTTATTATAGATTTAACAGGGAGAATCTATTTCAATAATACTTTTTACAAGAATTCCTGTCTTTATTGCAGAGTGAAACAAACTTTTATAACATCCCCTTGCCTGCAAATAAAATATTCTCCAGGTGATGCCATCAAACTACATTAATTTACAGTTTTCTTTACACGAGGTAACAAGTAAACAAACAGGACACCGAGGTGGAAAGATAAGCAACTCAGAATATGTCGTCCCTTCTCCACAGAGCGACCCACACCTAGATGAGGAAATCCCCTTGTTTGGCATATGACCTCACTGCAGAGACATTTATACTCAGACCTCTGCCCAGACGGCCGGACAGAGCCAGAAAAGGCGCCCCTGCTGGCCACAAGGAGGGACAGCAGCAACAAATTGAGGGCTTGAGACTTTTACAGATGACATTAAGTGCATGTCATTATTCATGGAGTCACAGCGGGAGTTGAACCACAAACTGTGACAGTGTTAAATTCTTGCTTTACAGCTCAGCCCCAGGCAAATCACATGTTTTTTTTATTTTTGATGAGAAAAGTAGTAAAACTAAAAAATTTTAACTAATGATTTCTTTGGATTACCAACTTTTTACACATGCTATAATTTGTCCATATGTAAAGTCCATGAACTAAAAAGAAGTGGTGCCTTTTTACTTAAAGAGACTCATTTTTAATGTCTATTTGCTGCAGATGTTGTATTTACTTCTTTTCATTTAAAAAAAAATCTACAAAATGAAACCAAGCCTTTTCTGCTGCTGCCCCAAAGCTCTGGAACAGTCTCCCTTTCTGCATTAGGACCCACTATTGATAATCTAAAATATAATTTTAAGTTATACCTATTTAATCGTCCTTTTTAATTCAGCTCAAGTCTCATTAGTCTTTTAATACCCATCATTTTTATTTTTTTTTACTTTATGTCTTTTTAACATGTCTTCTATACCTTTTACTGTGTTTTTCTTTTTACAGATTAATTTTTTCTTTTTCATGCATGATTAAATGAATAAAAACATCCGGATACCCATATACTGTATATCAAAAAGATATTGGTAGTGATTGCGAAGATGTCGTTCTCAAAACCGTGAGACATATTTTACAGTTTAACCATAAACTCTATTTTTAATTGGACTACAAAACAAAGAGAAAACACAAATACAACTAAATATGTAGAGCTTTTTTGGGGAAGAGCTGTGCTGAGCTCTTCCCCAAAAAGTACTACATAAAGACCATTAAACACCTGCAGTGCATTCAGACTGCGGCTGCCAGACTTCTAACAAGAACCAGGAGAAGTGAGCACATTATTCCCACTCTTAAATCTTTACAATGGCTTCAAGATTATTTTAGAAGTTTTTAAAAGGTCTGCTGCGAGTTTATAAATCAGTCAGCGGCCTGGCTCAGCACTCAGATAAAAGAGCCTGGGGGTCAGAAGCAATATGGTAAAACTATAATTTAGCTACTAGGCAGAATACAGATGGAAGAAACTCTCCAATGCTCTTCCTAGTGCTACAACTTAAAACTTAAATTTTCTCTGGTGCAACTTATTACTGCACTGCAATAGTGTTGTTGTTGCATTGTTTTTCTTGCATCTATTCTAACTCATTTGTCAACCCCTGCCCCATCACCCAGAAAAGATAAACGGTAGAAAATGGATTGGATAGAGGGGTGTTTTGTTATATAATTCTTTGCCTTATTCAAAACACTTTGAACTTTGTTGACTATGTTTGATAGATGTAACGCAAATTAACCTGTGTAATATCATATGTAAAGGAAATACCTGTTTGGAAGCTGGTTAAAAAATACCTTGATGACAACCCTTGGTTTTTCTTTAGTAAAGAAAAAGCAGAGAATGATAATGTCATCAACAAAAATATATTATTTTTGTCCTTGGAGTGTCAGGAAATGCAAGAACAGTTCAGGAGAGAGGTTTTATCCCATGCGGCCATTTTGTGTCCCTTCCTCCTGCGGTTTCCCGGACTGACTGGCCGCTTTTATTCATCAGGCGGAAACTAAATCAAACATAAATGGTTTAAAAGTAGAAGCGCACAGAAACTGTGGGCACAGTCAGCTCTGAAAGCCAGGAAATACCAAGGCCACACACTTTCTATGGCTTCTGTTGTGTGTGCATGTGTGTGTGTGTAGTGTCCATCTACATAGGTGTATATACACACTAAAGCATACAGCTTGCACATGCCTGCTTTTGTCCCCTCACATTGCATATACATGTCCATGCACATAAATAACTGTACGCCCCTGAGACTGACACACACACACACACACACACACACACACACACACACACACCTGTTTATACTCTGTTTCCTGTGTGTACGAGGATGTGTGTGTCTGTTGCATTCCTGTGTAGCGAGCAGAGAGAGAGCTGGCTGCCAGAGCCGCCCTGTAATGTCACATTATGTCCCCCTTTCTCTCACTCTCTCTCTCTCTCGTGCTTATCACATAAATCCCTTTTTCCTATAATGACTAATTGGATTTAACTGCGAAAATGAATGCAGAATGACCAAACCATATATGGTTTACATTGCTAAGTATTTCTGCCTGTAGTAGATAAAGAAAAGCTTAAAGAATACAAGAGGTAGATGGGGGACGACAAATGGTCCTCAGCCAAATGTCCAATCAGTTAGTTAATTTTTAGTTGACATACAAAAAAATTATTTAGCAACCATTTTATCCACTTATTGCTCAATATTTTTTGTAAATGGAAAAATGCAATAGGTTGTACGCGTTGTAGCTTCTCATATGTCATTATCTGAGACATTTTTTTCTTTTGCCATTCATTATGGTAAAGTGCATTATTTGTGTTTTATTTTATGACTATTGGCTGAAAAACAAGCTGTAGGAAAACGTAAGCGATCGCGTCCAAAAGATGAAAACTCAAAACCTTTTAGACGCGTGAATGTGTTTCGCTCGGATTTACACATGAAAAATGTAGAGACATCAGATACTTTTTTTTAATACCGTATTTTACAGACAATAGTGCAGATTTTGCTCCACCCACACTTCCCTTTGTTGTGTTGTTAAATGAGGAGCAGGAGGATTTGATGTCTAAATGATCAAATTAATACTTACTATGATATTGCTCTGCTAGCCGCTATTATCTATTACTCATCCAAATCACGTCTGACGGGATACATTTAAGCAACTGAAAGTAAATCTCAGTGTTTTACAGTAAGAGTAGAAATGCATTTGATGTAAAAAATACTCAAAAACATAACTAACCAAGAGATAAATGAACAGTCAAACACTTTAAATACTATTTGTTATATACATTTTCTTCCATCTTGGTTAGAGTGCCTGACAAAAAAATCCCTGTGTCGAACACCAACTATGTAAAAGACAGAAATAAGAGCAGAGATATTTTTTTATCTCATCTTTGACAGAATAGCCTGTAGTGAGGATAAATATTTGGTTTAAAACTTAACCGCAGATATCTAAGCTGACATTGAACAGTTCAGAGACAGTTATTTTATATTTATACGTTATGTTTGTTGTTCCCCTTTTTGATTGTGCATGTGTTTGCATTCATGCGTGCATGTGCAGAGGCGGGCCCAGTGACCCCGGCTGTCATGGCGACAGATGTTCCTTGCTCACATTCCTCAGACCAGGAAGCAAGAATTCAAGCTATTTGCAATCTGGATAGTCTCTCTCCCCCTCTCTCCCTCCCTGTCGAAAATATCCAGGCCACATTTTCACTCTTGTCATAATGGTTGCGGGCTGCGAGCCGCCGACTTATCCAAAACACATAATCAACACACATACACACACACACACACACACACACACACACACACACACACACACACACACACACACACACACACACACACACACACACACACACACACACACACACACACACACCTCTCTTGTGATGGTCAACAACATTATCCTCCGAACTTGACCAAACCAGAAACACATTCCCTTCAAATCAAAGCCACATGGAGGACGTTCAGGAGCCGAGCGCAGCTGGACGTACGGAGCGAGAGGGACGCATCGTTTCCACACAGAGATCCATTGAAACCTGCGCCATCTTCCTCCATTCCTCTTCCTCAACCATGGCAGGGACGCACAAAAAAAGTACGCATAACTAGGTTTCACCATATTGACAAATCATTTCAGTGCGAGGCGAGGGACGCCAACATTCATCCACTGCTTCCACGTTACGTTCAGTTGACCTCATTGTTGCATGAACACAGTTTTTGCTTGATCACACGCCGAAGGTTTTAATATGCTCATCGTGCTATAGATTCTTTCGCTGCCGCAGTTTGTCCTGCACATACAGCAGGAGGCCTGCTGGGATTGCCGCTGACCGCTCCCCTCCTTTCCCTTCACTTCCTTTCGCTCTCTGTCATCTTGGTGCGTGGCATGCAACTACGCCCCCCACCCTCACTCCCCCTCCAAAGCATTTCCTCCTTAAAAAAAGAAAAAGAAACAGTGATTATGTAACGAGCCACACTGCACACTGTAAGTTTCAGACGGAAAAGACGGGAAAGACGAAGAGGAGGAGGAGGCGGAAGAAGCAGCTTGTTGATAAAAAAAAATAAAAAATACTGTGTGACCTCGAAGGACGTAGAAGCTGATGTACATCTGACATTGTTGCTCTGGATTGGTTTGAAAAAGATACAAAAATATAGATTCAGCTCAGTGGCCTGAAACAGTCAAAGGTGAATTATTGGTATTCACAAACATTAGTACAGTCAAGTGTGTGTACATTGTGGGGGCGAAAGTTTAAAAGTGCAAATGTCAGACATTTTGGTCTCATCACTTGTTGCTACCATTATCTCTTTGAAAAAAAGTATGTCAACGAAGCCCAATGAATCCTGGGAAAGGTCGACCCAAGAAGGATCCAACTATTGGCGCAAGGGACACATTTGAAGGGGCCTTTGAAATAGAACAACCGTGTCACGACACTGTGACACAATCCATCTTCAAACACAGCTTTCTAGCAAACATTGGACTCGATTATAACGAGGCATTCACTAGTTACTGAAATCTTATGCACAAAACTAATAAATTATTATTACAACTGTTCGTTGTTGATCAGTCGACCTTCGTCAGTCAAGACATCAAACCAGGTCAAGACCCAACAATGTGCATGATATTCAGGTTTTAAAATCTCTTTCAACCGTCTGATATTAAATATTTAACCAAAAATGTAATCTGCGTATAAAAGAAAATAGTAGAGTGTGACCTGGACCAACCATCCATTGACCACGTCCCTTTTCCTGTTGGTATTTAACAGCCTTGTGAACAAACTCTGGTCTATGCTCTTTATTTTGGTCTAATATGCTTTGAATGTGGAAACTGCCTCAAGCTAAAATAAGTGTTGGTTTCTTCATTGTTCACATTTTTATTATTGGATTTACTTCAGTTATGATTTATTACTAATTAAGTGTAATGAATCAGTCAAACTAAATAATTCAACTTGTGCATTCCTCACGAGAATTGAACCAAGACACACACAGACCTGCAGAGACACACAGGGACAAAGACTGGGACAGACAGAGCTTGGGAGGCGACGGGTTGGGTGGCGACTCGTCTGCAGCAGGAGGAACTGTTCCACCCTGCTGCCATTGAATGTTCACTTCCTGTTTGTATTGACTGGGCCCATATTGGTCTGGTACATTCACAAAAGGTGGCAGCAATGGAAGTGAACCAGCTGAGGAAATTGCTGCCTCTGTAAACCGCGAGCCTGACTGCCTCGCGACTGGTCGAGCGCGTGTTTCGGCGGGACTTCAAAACCATAGCTCCACGCCAGGATCAATACAGAGGAAACTCGGGCTCCAAGTAAAGTTGTTTGTGCAAGATTCATCCTCCTGTTTGCAAGATTTAGCAAACAGGAGGAAGTGGAGACAGGTCTAAACATCTTTGTTTACAGTCTATGATCGAGAATGATTACAGTCTCATTTTAGAGACAGTAGAAAACATTTGGATAATTTGTTAAAAGATTAACTGTGTGAATAAAATCTGTGTCAACAGTTACACAACACACTGAACAAAGAAGCGCTTTTAAGAACAACTGTGAACAGACACAGAGCAGAAAATTGGCTGAAGTTACGCATTTCGACCCTGTTTTTAAACCCAAACTCGCACAAACTGGAATCTCTCACGCAGATTTAAAGTACCCGAGCAGGTCAATCTACAACAGCTTCTTAATCACCACCACTTTACAAGCTAAAATACTAATGGCCGTAATATGAGCCAATATGTAAGGACATTTTTCACTGTTGTCAGACTAGATTAAAGTAAAACAAAAATACTGATCCATCAATTAGCTGTTGCAGCCCATACTATATTTTAGCATTTTATGAGAAAATAACGTGGTAAACAAACAAAACAACAAATTCAGATTGGTAACAGTGAATATAACAGTGTGCAGTGTAGACAACAGTTAGATGGCAGTTCAATGAAAATGGAATACATCATGGCTCAAGCTTAAAAGCTTTTTGTTCCAAGGTCGCAAGTCTCTGGGAGGCTGAAAAGTTTGTGTACTCTGCTCTGATGAACTACAAGTCAAGTGAAAGACAGGGAATCAAGATGCAGAGTTAAGGTCCTGCGATCAGCAAACACCCGGCCAACAGCGGGTCTTTGGCTGCGATAAGTTTAAAATCGATGTTGCCTCATAACTTCCCTGCAGCGGGGAGGTTTCTTCGCAGTGCTGTGCATGGGCTTGAGTGAAGCAGTCTTCACAGGCCGAGCTCCATCACAGGGCCTGTCCTCCAGACCTTTAACCACTGATGTACCAAAACTCAACTGGACCAGTTGCACCTAACACCTTCCTCATCTTCTCCATGTAGAGACATAACATTAAGTGTGATAATGTTGCCGAAGCAAAACATACAGACTTGCTCATTCATTTCACAGGATAAACTATGTGGTCATAGTGTTAAAAAAAAAAGCTTTGAATGGACTTTCTGGTTATATTTTGTCTTCTAACAGAACATCATAGCAATAAATCAACTACAACTCAAACCTTGGTGTTGATGTGAAAGTCCACTAAGTGTCATCCCTGATGCAACAGCAACGTGCAACATCCAACAGCACTATTTCACACGTATACTTTGCAGATGAGCTCTGAATTTGTGAGATGAATAAATCTGCTCTAAACATTTGGAGATGCAGTGTTGTGGTGTGTTTGCATTCCTCAACTCGGACGGTTAAGAAATCCACACGATATTTCAACATATCAACGCTCAGGCCTGTGTTATGTAATGGCAGCGCTGTACACTTGGCGAGGACGTCGTGTATTGTATTGCATCCATGAGCGTATGGCTCTCTTTCTTTTTCTGCTGCTTTCATTAAGAATTCCTGACTGAAGGAGGCAGAGTGACTTTGCATGTCTGAGAGTAACAGGGCAACAAATCCATACACTGCATTCAGACACAGCACATCCCATCTCTTTCTGCTTCTTGTATCATACATCAAAGCAATGAAAAGAAATTCAAGCAAAAACAGTAACTTTATCAGTTATGATTCCTGTTTGGTTTTCATACATGGTGCAGTTAAACGTCATTGAATCAACACTGACAGAAAAACATATATATAAATAATCTAAAATGAGAGTTTATGAAGTTGGTTGAGGTGTTTGAGAACTTTTAATCAACCAGGTTAGGGTTAGGGGGTTCTATCTATTCCATTCGTGTTTCTGTCCAATTATTACCTCCGCCAAGGATCTAATGTTTTCATCCCTGTCCGTTTGTTTGTCAGCAGGATTACCCGAACATCACAGGACATATTACTATGGATCTCGAAAGAACCCACCAAATTTTGGTGCAGACCCAGGGACTCTTTTTCACTTTCTTTATCATTGTGAGATAAGACATTATTAGACATTTTCACCAATCTTCCAGATACTAATGAATGGACCTTGATGAAATTTCTTTAGAGGATTGATATCCGAGTGAGAGTATTCGGGTTGAATTTAAGGGGACTGCTGGGCCTTTGTGGAGGTTTGAGCTCTACAGAATAGTTTTTTTTTTTTTTGTTAAATAGAGATACAGAATTCTTCAGTAAAAGCAGCTTCATCTTTTTAGGTATTTTCTATTATATTTATTTTTTCATACATTGTTAATTATTGACAATATATTAAAACAATCTCAACTGCTTCATGTGATTACAGTTGTAAAATAAATGTTTAATTAGAGTATATGAAGTTGTTTGTGGCCAACTGAGGTATTGAGAATGTTTATTCAACTAAGTTGAGACATTTGTTCATCTTAACAAGGACACTCTCATCCATTTAAATTTGAATCCAAGTATGGTTGATTTTAAACATTATTGATGAAATATCCAATTAGGAAATTTTTTTTTGCCGCTGATCTTTGGGAAAATTCTGATAATCTAACATTACATGACAGCAGTCTATGGTGGTGATATAAACCATTATCTGCAAGAAACCAATACAACGATGATCTTAAGGTAACGGTTACCTTGGTTAAAGAACTAACTGAAGCACATCCTCATGCCCAGGACAAGAACACACAAACCAAACACATACGGTAAATGCACAACACATTCTCTTCCTCTCTCTGGCTCACCTGGTCACAGCCGGCGTTCACCAGGTCTTGCAGCATCTGCCGGTTCACCTCCCCAGCGCCTGCAGGGTGCCCCGACCCCGAGGATGGACCCGACTCATTGGCGAAGGGCATGAGCGACTTGCGGATTTCCCGCAGGGCATTCTGGTAGTTGTTAAACTTCTGCGGGGGTCGGAGCTGCTGCTGCCGGCTTGCTGTGTCCTTTCCGCTCTTGCAGTCGGCCCCTCGGCCGCCGTCGGCCCGGGAGCTGCCCCCATGCAGGGCCTGGCTCACCAGCTTGGCCGGCTGCTTCAGACCCTCCTTGATCTCCTGAAGCCTCTGGCGCGTGTTGCCCACGTACGGGGCGGCCGGGAAAGTCTTTGGCCTCATGGCCTCAGTGCCCGAGGACAGGCACCTACTCTAAAAGGGAAACACACACGCACATGCACTCACACAAATTGACACTCACTCCCCTGCACCCTCCGAAGGATCCCTTTCAAGCTGGCTGACCTAAATAGATAAAGAGTGTCCCGCAGCAGATCTGGGAGTCCCTGTGTGTGTCCCTTTATTTGTTTGCGTCTCTCTTTGTGTTTCTGATTCCTGCCGATGCTGGTGGGGTGGCTGAGGCTGATGTGGGGATACTACAAACATTCCATGGTGCGGCTCTCAAGGTTCAGGTTCCAGCTTATTCCAGGAAATGCAGCCGGTCACGAGGGCACTGCGGAGCCAAACCATGATGCTGCCAATCTGCGCCTGTGGAGGAAGGGACACAGTTTGAGCATAAAGAGTGTGGTCAAGTAAAGTGTTGGTGCTTTTCTGAGATTCTAAAATTAAAGCCAACACTGGTCTGTTTACATCGTGAGCACAGGAACGTTAAAAGTGCTTTTCAGTGAACAGAGCTTTAATACCTCATCCATGTTGTACGTTGAACAGCTGTCAGTGCATTGGAGGAGGGAAAGGATTGACAGTACTAACATGTAGAGCCCAACTTATTTATCATTTATAATAAACTTTATGGTTAAACAGTAACATAACAAGCCTCAACGACATTTCTCTGTTGGTTGTATTTACGTTGTCTTTTTATTTCTAGTTATCTATAATAAAGTCTATAGTTTAACAGTAAAATATCAAGCCTCAGTTACATTTCTTTTTCATAAGAGTATGATAACGACATCTTAGGAATCAATGCCAATATATTGCTAAACATTTTTTTCAATCCCTGATATCGGTATCGGCCCCCCAAAAATCCTGTAACAATATCTAAATTCTATGGAAACATCATCTTTCGCCACTTTTATGCAAACAACCATTAAAGATTACTGGCAAACTACAGGATTTGATTAATTAAAATGATTTTTTGACATATTGATAAGTTGTTTGGGCCTTTACATGTTAGAAAATAGCAAAAACAAATCACCGTCTCCGAGAGCCCAAGGGGATGTCATGTCTAAACAATCCCAAAAATATTTTTTGCTATAGTTTGAAAAATAAATGTTGGGCTTGAAGAATAACCCAAAACCACCACATTTCTTAATAAATCAGTTCATCATTTCAGCTCTGCAGGTTTGCGGTGGCATTGTCTTCCAAATGAGTAAAAGTAAACGCATCACATCAGAGGTGGCTGACATGATCAGCTGTTATCTGGTATTTGAAACGAGGAAGGTCTATTCCAGCCTGATATCATGATTATAATACTGTCAGTGATGTCTCAAACATGGCTCCAGTTAGTCTGGTATAACCTGGATGTCAGATTCAGTATCAGTGGTGCAGAAGCAGCATTGGTGAATACCAAATGCATTATACAGGAATGTAAGGGGTCATAAAATGCCACCTGAACCCCACCGCCCCTCCTCTGCATCACATCTATGCATAGTTCTGGTTGCACAAGTCAGGCCCGGTCACTGCATACCTCTGCTACGTGGTCATCAGTAAACACCCCTGTGAGAGCGCAGCGCTGCATCGTGGGGTCAAAACAAGTCAGGAGCCCTTCCTGCTGCAACCTCAGCCCCCCCCCCAAACCGCCGCTCTGCCTGCGATGCTCCCCTGTGATGCTCCCCTGTGATCAGACATTTAACACCATCTGACAGTCTTATCTGGAGGAACATACTCAGCATTCTGGCACAGCAGCGTTACTCCTCCGGGGCAGATGGGATGACGTGCGGAACAAATGCACATGTTCCTGTCAGACGCCGTACGTGACGATCGACAATGCAACAGTGGGATGTACGGTGTTTGGAAGGAGTGAGACAAGGGAAGATGTGGAGCAATGGATTGAGGATAACAGGCACATAATCTGCAAGAAATGCAGAAAAGTGACACATATTGAATCGAAACCTCGTGCTGGTACCAGTGTTTGGCTGCTGAAAGCTTATATTCTGTATCTGCAACATTTCCCATTTTTAAACTTAAAAATGACAGATTCGGTGCTTGTGTATGAATCAATAAGTCTCTGAAAAATTGTATTCTCCAATGACACAATTCTCTTAGGAGTAACAGCCGCAGGTTGAAAACCAGACTATTGCTTTATTCCTATTACCACAGAAAGGAATTCTGTCAGTGGACTGTTACGACAGATCTGCACAGAGCTGAGGAGGGGATGCATCCAAAGTTCAAATCCGTTGAACTTTGACCTGAGCTGTGCTGACCATTGTCACAGCTCGAGTCAAGCAAGGGATGAAAACTGAATTAGCCTACATGCGTTTCTGAATTCCCAGAACACAACAATAACAAACTGACCTTGGATCAGACCAAAGGATGGAGATATTACTGCTTGGTGAAATACCAGCTGGCAGACCAACTGACTTAATATCTGAAATATAGCCGTCCTGCTAAGAACATGAACATTGTAGATAGTAAATACAGGAGGTAAATTCAGTGCGTCATACAGGCAACAAACAGCACAGGACCCTTGTTCTTCTACTGTAAAGTAAAAACACCATTAGAGCCTGCAGTTAGATAAATAGCTTGGTGGGACTGTACTTGGGAATGCAATGCTTTGAGCTAAATTCAAATATATTGTACAGTGTTGTCTTTTCTGCAGATGTAAACAAGCTATATGGCAAACTGGTTCAAAGGTTGTGTTGTTCATGGAGACTGTAAACTAATAACGTAACATCAACATGCTCACATGGTAACATACCTATGATGTTCGGTATGTTTTTCATTTGCTAATAAATTTATATAATTTGCAGTTACCAAAAACAATCCCTACACCTACAGATTTTTATTTGCTTTATTTATCTGACAGCTGAATGACAAAGATTTGAAGCCAGAGCACTTTGTTGTTTACTGAAATACAAGGTCAACAGAAAATGATTTTGTAAATCCAGGCGTCTGGAGGTAAACATCATTTAAAACTGCTAACATAAAGCAGAAGGTAAATCCTGTTTCAACTCCACACTATAACTACAACAATTAAGGGTTTAAGACTTGCTGCAAGTGTTTAAGACTTGCTGATTCAAACATCTGATCGACTTCTTCATAGCAACAGCGCTGAGGATCATAGATATTGTAGTATTTATGCAACAGACCAATCTGACTAAATGAGTTCTCAGATACCAAGTTGAAACACCGCTCAGAAATAAAAGAAAAAGTTCTAAAGAAAACCACCACATGAAGATTTTGGTGTTGTTCAATGACAAAGAGTGGAAAATAGCATATTGAAATGAAAATGAATTTGATGATTTTATGTGATTTACATATATTTATATTCTGTATCATAGATATGAAGAAATATGTTAAGATGCAGAAGATCGCTGGGATCCCACCAGAGAACTGCTGAACTTCACCCCCCCCCCATCTCCATCCCTTTGGGACATTTCTCAGAATGTCACAGCGCTCCCTGTTTGCACAGATAAAACTCTGTACAGACGAAAACATGTTGGTTTTTTTATATTGGTGGGAGACGGAGAAGGGCGGGGACAAGCTGCATAAATGATGCCCCATCTCTGGGATCTCTTGCCTCCATTCCTGCAATGCTTCAGGCGCCATGTCTGACCAACGAGCATGCCATTCCACAAGTAACTACAAGTATACTCATACCATCGATGAATCATGGGACAGACTATGCTGACCAAAATAAACCGAAGGAAAAACAAAGATCTATGGATGATTGCTGTCTGGAAAAGAGTCGTAGGAGGATGTTTGAGTACAACCTGAATAATTTAACAGAAAATAAATGTGAGTAAATAAAACACGAGTTCACAGATTCAAATTCGACCCTTTCTGACCGTCTGCAGCTCAGATGAAATCTAACCTGTGTTATAGATTTGAGAATGGATGATTCTATGAAAATATGTACACAGAGGAAAAATAACAAAACCTAAAAGTCAACTAAGGCTACAGGTTTGAAAAGACAGCTAAGAGGAGTAAATCATTATCTATATAGAACCTTTCAAATCAAAAGTTATAAAGAGCTTCACATTAAAAGCGTGACCGTGTAAAGTAAACAGAAATGGAAACAACAAAAACTATATATATATAAAAAATTAGGGTGTAAAAATTGAATCTGGTAGAGGTAAACTATTCCATCTTAAAGCTTCACTGTGTAGAATTTTGTGACATCTAGTGGTGAAGTGTCATGTTGCAGCTGAACACCCCTCAACTCACCCACCCCTTCCAAACATGAAAGAGAACCTGTGGTAGCCTTCAGTGTTCATAAAAACTCAAAAGGTGTTTAGTTTGTCCAGTCTGGGCTACTGTAAAAAACATGGCGGCCTCCGTAGAGAGGACCCGCTCCCGATGTACATATAAAGTATTTAAATATAAAAGGCCCATTCTAACAATTTGTACAATTTGGGTGAAACGCTAGTGAAAACATCACTAGGGTTATTTTATATTCAATTTCTGCCAGTAGATCCCTTTCACCTAAATCTTATACACTGAACCTTTAAGCTGAGTTGTCCAATTATTATTTTCTATATGGACAAAGCTAAATTTGGATATGTACTCGGTATATATGGCACATATAGAGTCTGAGGAGTTTTATATTGCTATTGAGACATGGGTAAAGCTATTTATTTGAGGAATGTTTCAATACAAGCATCGGAAATACTGAAAATGCCGGATCAAGAGATTACAAGTACGTAAATCTATGAACTGATCCAATAGACTTTAAAATAGCTATATTAGTTTTTAACCTGAGCCAGGCCTTACAACAATCACTTTAATAAAAGGATTAGTAGCAAACAGCTTTTAAAATATATGATAAAAAAAGTTATTTTTCTAAATGATCTGCTTTTGGATCGGTACTCGTATCGACCAATACGTAAAGTCCAGGAATCGGAAGAAACAGTATCAGAACATCTCTAATCTTAAATCGAGCTTGTATTTCAAGTTTGTATATCGACAGAGCCCAGTTCAGATATGTCCTCAGGAGCGCCACCATGTTGGGCCTGATACCTTTTATATTAGATGCCATTTAGACGAGGGTAGAGCTAGCGGCACGGTCTGCTCCATCTAACACATAACTTTCATTTGTCCATGTTTATACAGACAAAGAGAAAGCTTGAGGAAAAAGCATCTGAAGTTCAGAGAGAAAGACGACTGTCACTGCAAAGCAGAAAGCTGCAGTGGTGTGTAAACCCCCCTGGGAAGATTAGTTTAGCACTGCTGTTAGTGGTGTGACTGATTTTTCTACACTGGACGAATTGCAAACAGTTTCTCCTTATGTGTCCCTAGATTATTTAAAAAGCAGGATTGTAGAAAACCCTGGAATCTGAGCTCAAGTGAAGAGAAATTCAACTTGGACGTCTGAAACATCCCTTCTGCATACTTCTACACACCCACAGAGTTCATCCATCTTCAACAACAGACACACTCGCATGAAAAATCAGCCCAGGCCTCGGCCTCAGCCAGAGTTTACATCATCTCGTTCCCAGATTTCACCTTCAGCTCTTTCCATTATCTTTACAACCAGTTTGTAGCTATGTTTTGTTGCAGAGCTGGGATCTGGCTACCTGCTGGTGCACAATAAATTCCCACACCTTAAAATGGCCACGGCCAACATCTGCCAGCATCTGTTCCGTTTGTAGTCCAGTGGGTGATTTCTCACCGCAGTCATCCCTGCGATTTTTCCCTGACAGATGCCTCTGCACCGCCTGACAGAATTAGATCCAGCTGTGGCTCAATACCTAATGACGCACTGTTGCACCACCAGCACAACCTCAGTAGAATAGGTCTTATTGTTACAAAAAGTGACTTTTCACCCATGGGAAATAAACTGGCAAGTGTCTTGGGTGCTATTATCTACTTTGCATAACTCAGGCCTGCTGCTCAGCAATCAGAGGAGTGGAGCATGTGTGTCAGGCAGAAAGAGAGAGTGTTCAAACGTCGTAGTATTAGCAGCACACCTGAAAGGAACACATGGTTGCATCAGTGCCAAACTATGCAGGAGTGGAGTGAAAATAGCACATTCAACGATAAATTCTGCATACAGCTCTGTGATATGGCCAAAGGGTTATCAGGAGGCCCGTTTCCTATCAGCTAATAGTGATCATAAGCAGGATAAATGTGTCATTATCATTTCCGTCAAGTATAAATACTGACTTTAGCTCCTGAGGGACGGTTGTGGTTTTGAATTCTCCTTCAAGAGAATGACAAATAACATGTTAAACAAATCTGAGGTTGAACATTAAAACCAATTATGTGTTATACCTCATGATTTATGATGATTGTTTGATCGCTCACTCGTACATCTGCATGATCAACCCCCTTTATGTCCCCCAGCATGTTATAATGATAGATAGAACATCCTTGTGGGTTAAACTGTTGACATTTTAAACACATGTCACAGAGAGAACACACACACTTATCCCTAACCTTAACCAATTAACTCTAACCTTAACCTAACCACAATTCACATCTGACCTCTGACCTTAACCAGGAGCTCAGAAATTATGTTTTGCCTCATTAGGACCAAGCGTTGGTCCCCATGAGGTCCACTGGTCCTGACTAGATGAGTGTTTATACTGGAAAAGGTCCTAAAACACTGGGATAGCTCCTAATCACATTAGCTATCAACTTATAGGGCCATAAAATGAGAACACCTGAAAGAACGTGGCAGTTGTAGCATAAATTAAATTACTTCAAATTATCACGTTGATGTTTTTCAAGCCACCAGACTCACCCACGCATGTTATAATGATAAATAAAACACGATCCAATAGTTTCAGGATTAAATGGGAGACACAGAGCGAAAGTTTAACTAAAAGACTGAAATAATCACATACACGCTCATGTATATAAAATGGGATAACCCCTGGATCCCCGTGGATGGCCCTAAAAATGGGGAACCATGCGAGTACTTGAAATGATCACTGGGGAATAATATTTTTTAGGGGCCACACGACTAAAGGAAAGAACATTTCCAATAGTTTGCGGGTTCATTTGAAGACATTTTCCCAACGCACGTCAAAAAGACACGGAGTGAAAGTTCAATAAAGCACTGAAATGACCACAGGATGTTCTGACAGACGCACACACACACACGCACACGCACACACACACGCACACGCACACACACACACCTGCATAACAGCGTCGCTCCTGGATATATATATATTGTTGTCTACTTAAAATGGTCCCATGCAAACATCTGGCAATTTCAGAATAACTGCAATTACTTGAGAATATCGCCATAATGTTTTTCAGATAAGATAAGATAATCCTTCATAAGTCCCACAATGGGGAAATTTGCAATATTACACCAGCAAGAGTCAAAAATAGGCATCAGTAAGTAATAAGTATAAGTGTAAGGAATATAAAAGCTATAGAAAAATATGAATGAGATAAAAAAACTAATATGTACAGTGTAAAAACAAGGATTGCACACGAACCATTGTATTGCACACTTAAGAGTTTTTCTTTATGCCACCAGACTCATGATATTTCACCCAACTTGTAAAATGATGAATAAAATATGATCCAATAGTTTAAATTGGAGCCTTTTTAAAGACAGAAACACTGAAATCCTTCCCAGCTCTGTGCATGGGCCCTGGACCTGGGGGCCCCCATGCAAGAACCTCAACATATCTGCAACAACTTTTCAGCAGGAGATCGTGTTTTCCTGTTTCTTCTTGTGTTTATTAGCTCAATTCAACATCTGTGCCAGGGCTTTAGAACCGTTACAAAATGGTGTCTGTGTAGTTTGTGCTGAAGGGGCCTTGGACATGAGAGGAAATCCCTGTTTGAACGTCCTGTGGCCTTCGACACAGAGAGAGGGGGCCACAGCAGAGACCCTCCTCCCCCCCCCCACTCACCCCTAAACCCTGCACAAACAACCAGAACACACGCTCAACTTTTCCTGTGAACTTCACCCCGACTCGGAGGAACTTTTTCCTCCAGCACAGTCACCGAGTCGTGCAGATAGAGCCCCAGCACCACTCCCCTCCAGCAGACTCACCATGTGAGAAGAAGAAGCCTCGATGTCTCCAGGTCCGTGGAGCGACTCCCCGCAGACTGACGCCTTTTAAAACCCACAAGGAAAAAAAGTTCCGTGTCCCCGGAGCGAGGAGCCGAGAGCGGGCCGCGGGGAATCAGAGGAGGCGGACGGGCTGAGTGGATGTGATGAAAGCAGCCTCCATTTTCTCCACACTCTCAGAAATCAGCACAAAGTTGGACACTCGCTGCATTGTTAACATTCCTCAGGTCACGTGACGCACCGACGCACGTCAGCGCGGAGCCAAAGATCGTCCGCGACAGACAGGATGTGCTCCAGCTGTGTGTTCCTCCTCCTTTTTCTTTTAATTTTTACTTCTTTTAACTTCCTGTACTTTACATGTTTGGCTTTTTACACCATGTTTAGATTTATTGACTAACATTTGAATTTTTACATTATAAAATAATCAGTATTCACCTTAAAGGGATAGTTCACCCAAAAATGAATAATTTACAACTTTACTCACATTAAATTCCGACTTTATTATTGTATTATGACGTTTTCTTATATTACAACTTTATTCTCCTAATCTAGTGACCCCCCCTCTTAATTCTGATTTATTCTCTTTATATTACAACTTTCTCCAAATATTACAATTTTACTGTATTATAATTTTGACATTTTCCCTCATTAAATTACAACTTAATTCTCATAATATAAGTAAATGTAAATCTGTTTCGCTCAGATTTAACAAGAGCAGATCCAGATAATGGAAAAAAAAAAAATAAAACCAAATCTTCAGACTGTGCATCAATGATGGACAAATCCAAAACATATATTAGACCACTACATGCAGAGTTTGTATGAGACTGTAGGATCTTTGAAATTATTCTGATAGTTTGCAAGACATTGGAAAATATGTTGAAAAACCAGAGTGTGGCGGCTTCCCAGAGGCTGAAATATTAAACAGAGTGGGAGCTCCTGCTTTTTCCTCCACTCTGACCGCACATATTCTAGGCGGAGCTTCCTCCAGAGCATTTCTGTCTTTGATAGATGAAAAAAAACCTTCAGTACATTACTCAGTCAATTCTCTCTGGCTTTGGGAGGAATCTATACTAATGAGCCAAAGGTCATGAATCACTGCGAAGGCAAATAAAGATCTATACTCTGTTATCATAAATCAAACACGAGGACCAGAGACGGGAGAGCACGAGCACACACACACACACACACACACACACAGAGAGAGAGAAAAAGACTCATCCTGCATTTCCCAAAACTTTATTTTAATCAGTCACTGAGGAACTAATGAAGAAAAGGTGGAGACATTAAACATGGAAGCACATGCACCCATAACAATAAAGGTAAACAGTAACAGTAGAGGTGTTGTGGAGATGCACAATGACAACTTAAAGAACATAAGACATCAACCAGTTTGTCACTGAACACATTTCACACATTTCAACTAATAGGTTTTGTTCATTTTACGAGTCAATTTGCTATTTGCTGTCAAATGCAAAGCAAAAAAGAACATTTGCTCTTCCAGCTAAAAGTTCAACCAACATCATGTTTATGAAAGGTATTATTAACGATTCCTAAAAGGGGAATTCTGGTATTTTTCAATCTGGTTCCATATGTTTATAATTATATAAAATGTTTGGAATTAGTAGAGTGGATCTGCAACTGTGACAGTTCAAGAAAATAATTTGCATTTTTGTGTCAATAAAAAGCTTAGCATTTTTATCCTGGGTCTGTATTGATGAAAAACATGAACTTATAGAGGATATTTCGTTGTCCCATATGATAAAATTGCTGTCAGTGCTGCAACTGCTGTTGGAAGCGATCTACTGGACTGAAGTCTTTGGGAGTACCATGCATTTACGCACCCATTCTTTTAATACACATGGCGCTGAGGTTGAAAAAGACCAGATTTCCCCTTTAACACTGGTGTTCCCTGATGCCAACCCTCGACAAGATGCTTTCAGAGGGGGCAACAGTAATAAATACAAGAAAATCCAAGGAAAAAAAGACAGCACAGTACCTATAACTATGTCTTAGTACCAATTTCAAAACTATTACTCTAAGTGTAGCAGCAACTCTCCTGTGTTCATCTTTTAACCAACAAGCATTCAAGTTTGCACATTAAATTGTGGCGAGTCAAAGATTTGTCTTTGAGAGGAAGCATTTCTGTTCGTCCGAAAAGCAAATTTATTAAAGGAAATATTTACTTTTCAATTTTAAGGATTGCTAATTGATTTCATTTTTTGCTTTGTTTGGAGTAAATGGAAGACTTAACGCAAGCAGTGACGACCCTCAGCAGAGCGCATAACTCCGCCAAGACCCTTCAATTCAAGCAAGCTTCACCAGCCAAGCTTCACACAGCCATAGATATTAGTCCCTTAAATATGTTGGATTTATTTTCGTCAAGATGCATTCATTATTTTCTGGATGAGAATGTCTATCTCAGTGTTAAGTGTCTGCCCCCTGATCCAGATCTGCAACAAAATTGAATGAGTTCTTCCATCAAGTTTAATGGAAATCCCTTCAGTTGTTTGTGTTATGTTGCTTAAAAACAAATACATGGACAGGGGTGAAAACATAACCTCCTTGGTGAATGTAATAAAAGACATCACAGCTGGAGAAAAAATCAGTTTCAGTTTGATGTGGAACCTCAAGGAATGGAAACAGAACACATGAAAAACACAACCAGTCACATACACGAATATGCAGGGGCCTGAGAACAGAGGGCACGATCCACTTTGGGGTACCACAACATGCCTATGAACCGGACATCTTTTAAAGCCGTGCACCAGAACTGACACAGTTTTGTCTTTGTCGCTGGATCAAGCTTCTCAATGTGCGAAAAACCTTCTCTGATTAAATACAGGCGCTGAGCCAAAGCACAAGAACCACTGTTGAAATGTACAATCCATCCATTTGACATCATTTGGTGTTTGTACATATTAAATGGTACAAGGGGGAGTAACGTACAACCAAATAGAAATTGGACATTTATCACTGTACACACACAGATCTGAGTGAGCGGTGATAAAGGATGATTTACCCTTCAGTGCTGAGTGTGTACGCACATTTAGCTTCGTAATCAAAGCAGAAAAACAGTCTAAAGCATATTATAGGATGCAGAAATAAAGATCTGTAGAGAAGGCTGATTTGTAACAGCGGCTTTACAAACTAAGGCAGCGGCAACGCAGGACAACAGAAGACACGTTTCAACGAACGTGGTTTCTTCACACAGGTTACACTGAAGTTATTTTTTTCTGTGAATCAAAACATATTTTTCATTTCAAATGAGAACACTAAAGCCCATATAGGAGCCAAGATAGACAAACTGTTTAAAAACAGCATTCCAGTGGCTGGTAACCAGTCTTGAAAACAGCCTCCAGCTTTGTACTCTTCTCAGTGGTATGTAGTCATGGTTCAGCGCGGTTACAATCGATTAGAGCCGAACACATTGAACAAAGCCGATGATGAGAATTAATCGGTCACAAATTAAAACGTACATTCTCAGAGTTCCGAGGCCGACGCGCTCAGCCGAACAACCTCATCAACAACACTTGCGCTGTCTCATCCCAGAACGAACACTGGTCGCCTTCGGGAAATCTTTCCTTTCATAACCCTATTTGCTCCAATTACTTGTAATGATGATTTGACGCTGTGTGACTGTGGAGAATTGCAGAAGCACGTAAAAGAATGGATCTTATTCTCAGTACACAAGCGCTTGCCTGTGAGTTTGTCCCGCTCTATGTGACAATAAAACAAAGTATATAAATTTCAAATTAATCTGGAAACATCAGGAACAACAACTTCACTGCAATGTTGTTTTTTATCTGAAACTTTGTATTCAATGGTTTAGATTTTGGAGAAACATTGTTTGAATATTTAAAAGTAAACAAGCAGAAATGTTGTTAAACACTCGATGGTGTGGTAAATATAATTTTTAATTACACATCAAAGGTCCCAGTGGCAGAAAATAAATGGACAACGCATCTCGTCTATTGATGCCACGGAATTGAAGTCCCACCGATACACGTGCTCAACTAATCATGAGACATTTCAGCAGTCAATCTTTATGTTTCCCAAGTTTTTATATAATCATAAGTAATTAAAACCAAACGTACCTGAACAAATCTGTGTGATAGAACTACCTCATACAACGTCTTTGAGAAAGACTTATTTGACGTCTACTTTAACTTTTTTGTTTGGTACATGTCCCATCTGCTAACATGGAGAAGGCAGTTTATAACATGTACGGCAGCCAGCCCCCAGGGGGCACTTTAAGACCGCTGTCATGTCCATCTTTATAAACCGTCAATGTTTCCAACATAGACTTATATAAAGATGGACATGACAGCTCCCCAAAAGTGAAGCAAAAGTGTCTTGATGGCCCCCTGGTGGCTGACTGCATTATAGGCCATGTAGCACACATCCATGTGCTGGATATTTTAGGAGGAAGTAGAGATACGTCATCCATCTTTTTATACAGTGTATCAGTCCAGCACATAAATCAACACCAGACTTATCATCCCATGGTGAGTGTATTCTTGTGTTAAAACTCTAGCTAACAAGCGTGTGAAAATGCCAGATTATGGTATACAAAATGGTGTATTTCCAGTATTTCATCCCAACCATAATTAACCATAACGTGGGTGTCCTTGCAAGATGAACAAGCAGCAGAAATGTTCATCTCAGAGCTGCATTGGAGCTGAAATTGCACTTCTGTGCATGCTATTCTTTTTCATCTAACCTGTTCTGGGCTGCATCTCTTTGTATTGTGTCCTGCAAAGGGAGAAAATAATCAGTGAAGTCAGCTGCTGTAGCATTTGCTGGGAGTGACAAGAACTTGCACTCTTGCATGGCACAGGACAGCACCACCCACACTGCAGTTTATATACTGTACCTCAGTATTTAAAAATGGCTGAGGTTGACTTTAAAAGATGAATCTTAGTCATACAGGGCTAATTCAGGGTCTAAAAAAATAACTTGCTTTGCAAGTCTGCAATTCTTTGTCAGTTGAGTTGCATAACCCCATGGTATCACATCTTAAGCTGCTTTCAGACATGCACTGAGCTCCGCAGTTCCTCCATACCTTCTCTGGAGGAGGTGCATGTGTGAACGCAAAAGTCAGAGTGAGACGCTCCACAGTTTCTAAAGACTCCCTCCACCTGGCCTCCTAGTAGTAGGTCCGTAGAAATCCAGGAGAAGTCGATGATGATGCTTTTGACGCAGACAGACAGACGCAAAAATAAAAAAACAAATATCTCTCTGTGAAATAGCGGTGACACACACGTCCTGCCTGTGTCTGCTGCACCCGGCTGCTCCACCTCTCGCCTGAATAATGCGGAGAATTTGATGCAGTTGTGAATGCATCTGTGCAGAAAACCTCCCTCTGTGTTGTGCATGTGTGAAAGGAAAACTGCGGGTAAACTCCGTAGCCAATTCTCCGGATTTCACCAGCAGGTCATGTCTGAAAACGGCTTCAGTAATGTGGTTTCTGGATTTGGGAGAAGCTCCCGTTTCCAAGTATAACCTGCCCAAGGTAACAGTGAGTCACACACACTCTCTAAGCGAGAATTAAAGTGGATTAGTGTAAATTCACTTTCTGTAGTTATCCTGTAGTATTGACACAGGGATGAAGTGTGAGAACATGAAATAAGGTCCAAAGCAGTAAAGGGATTTTAAGTGCCTGACCAGCAGTAAGGATCACTAGGTGTTTCTGTACGAATCACTCTAGTGGAGCAGCAGAGATGCACAGGTTGTTTAAGGCACAAGCAACTTGCACAATCTTATCAAAGGTTGACAGGTTCGACGTGCGCTCGGAGGCCGTGGTGAAGGGGCTCTCGACGGGGCCGGTGAGCATGGCGTATCTCCGCTTCACCATGGAGATAACCCTCTCCACATGCCTCGGCACACTCACCATCTCAGAGGAAGAATCTGCAAGCTGTGAGCCCTCCGAGCTCCCACAAGTCTCTCCTTGGTAGCTGCAAGCAATTTTAAACAAGGCTCCTCGTGCAGCCACAGAATCTGCAATGTCAAGATTGCGACTCGCCAACACGATGTCGCCTGGGAGCAGTTTGCAGAGAAACCCACAACCCTCCGCCAGAGTCTTGTCACTGACGTTTCCCAGCACACCCCTGGACACAAAAGTGACGACTCCTTGCGGAGCCACACCAATCAGGTACTTTAACACGTTATGACTTGTCCCTGCACCCTGAGAGGTAGCCGCCGCCCTCTGCTGCTGCTGATGCTGCTGCTGGTTGCCCCGGGAAACCGGCTCCTCAAAAGGCACGGTGAAACAGTCTATGATAACAGCACAGTCAGGGTGGGAGGTGCGCAGAGCTGCCGGCAGATTCTTTCGGAGCTCGGCTCTGGAGGGCCAGAAGACGGCTGTTGGCACCAGAGTGGAGGACATGATGTTGACCATCTGGTGCACTGTTCTGGTTACTATGCCGACTTTCACGCCAAAGCGGTACGCCAGGTCCTGGTTGCGGAGGTCCAGGCGGAGCCGCATCAGTGTGAGCAGCAGCTGCTGGAACTTGGAGAGCCGGACGTTCTTCATCCCGTCCATGTGCGGAGCCAGCAGCCACATTACAGTCTCTAAGACAAAGTAGTTGGGTAAACCCGTGTAAAACTTTACTTTCTCTGCATCGTTCCTCAAGAAATTCTCAGACAGAGACATTTTCTCCACAGACTCCCTGAGGGCCTGGTTTTCCTTCTTCAGGGCTTTCAGGATGTCTTCGAAGTTCACCGCCGCATCGAACTTTCCTTTCTTACTGTCACTCACAGATTCATCATCATCCTCATCGTCAGTGCTGAGGGAGGAGGACGCACTTTCCTCCACGATGGCCTCCTGCTCCTTCTCCTCGGGATGCTCCTCCTGGAGCCGCTCACCCACCGCAGCGCTGCCCTGACCCTGCAGGAACAACAAGGCGTTGGCCGCCTCCACACGGTCCTCCTGCTTGTCCAGGATCTCCAAGGCACCCGGCTCCTTCATCTCTGGGGATAAGGGAGCTGTGGTGAACACAGAGGGAACATAATCTGGCGAACGTGGATTCTTCACCTGTTTACCTGCATGTGGAAACACTGGGGGTGAAAAATCTGAAAAATATAGCATAATGTAAGTATCCATTTCTGGCACTTTCCCCAGTACTACTTCAGGCAGTAGTTTGAGGATTAATTATGATGGGCATGCAGCCATGTTTTTACCTGCCTAAGCTGGTACATTGTCCCACACGTAAAGTGCCAGGAGCAGTTTGATAACAGCAACAGTTTTGTATGGTTAGATATAGGATCTGTCTAATCTTCCCTGGGGGAAAATTAAAGTAAAGTTATAGCTGCCGTTATGAACAGTTATGAGACATATGTATGATTTTAAACTAAACGAAACAATATATTGATGAAAAATACAAAAGTGACATTGAGCAAATTATTACAAGACCAAGATATCACACAGACTTTCTCCGAAATAGTGCATGTACAGAATAAATACATGTTGAAGAAAACAAGAGAATAAAAATACAATAACACAGAATAAGAAAGATAATAAATAAACTAAGAATAATAAGAGACAGAAAACGCACAGTATATATAAATAGATATATATCTATATATATACACAGTATTGGTACTTTATATACGGTTAGTACCTTTATATACAGTCTTGGTACTTTATATACAGTCTATGGTTGGTACATTTTATACAGTCTACGGTTGGTACTTTGTATACAGTCCATGTTTGGTACCTTTATATACAGTCCACTGTTGGTACTTTAATAAAAAAATTTAGGTTGGTACTTTATATACAGTCAATGTTTGGTACTTTATATTCAGTCTATGTTTTAGTACCTGAGATGAAGTGAGTACTACACAGTCTGCTGCCGTCGTTAGGGATCCAGCCCTCCCGGTTCACAGCTTCGATCCACCGCTGCTTCCTGTCGGGGTCCCGCGGGAAGCGGTAGAAGGAGAGGCCGGTGCCCGGGGTCCTCCTGTTCCTGCAGCCGGTCACCACACACGTGTGAACCATCGTCTGGAGCGCGGAGCAGGAGAGGAGGTGAGCGGGGCCCGCTCAGTGGCCGTTTGACTCCCAAAATGGCGGAAGACAAGAGGAGGGCACAAAAGGAAAGAAAAAAAAAAAAGACACCACATGGTAGGGACGTCATTGATGCTCGTTTGCTTCCAACGATCTGATTGGACCGTTTGGGGTGACGTCAGTTGACTCTTTACTCACGCGTCGACACTGATGCGGTTTTAAATGTTTAGAAAAATAAATGTAAATATGGTGGAAAAGTGAAAGGTGGTTGAAAGAAGTAAAACAAATAGGAATAAAGTACGAAAAGTCGCATATAGAGAAAATTATTTATTTTTTCTAGCCGTCAAATGTATTTTAGATTAATAACTAACCAGTGGGGGTTCTAGCCTGTGTGGACCCCCGGGTGAACCCAAATCAATGCCACATTCCATTAAAAACCTCGGAATGACCTCCCACCCCAATATTCCGAGTGGTAATCAATGCCAGTGAGCCATTGTGAGCACAAAACTGGTCATAATAACGCATTAGGCGGCATTTCACACATGCTAAAGTGGTAAAACGCCCACAGACAGAAATTGGACAGTACTATGTGTACGACACATTTAATGACAGCGGTGCTAATAAACAGTAAAAACTACAGCTTTCACTGCTGTTGATATATGGAGGGGCCATCTTGGATTTCGAAGTCCGGGTTTGTGAGGTTCCTCTGACCTCCCGAGTCGAAATTCCGACCAGTTGTAACTTCCGACTTCCGAGGTTTAATGGAACGCGGCATAATAAAAACCATAATTACTTAAAAGAAGAAGACAAAAGGAGGGGGACATAAGGAAAGAAATACAAAATGGTAGCTTTATCATTAACGGCTGTTTGCATTCAACGATGTGATTGGAGCATCTGGGTTAACTTAAACGGTGAGGTCATGCAGTTATACAACGAATGTTAAATGTTAGCAAATAAATGTTAACATGGTGTAAATAGCCAAACAAGTAAAGTGCAGGTACTTAAGACAAGTAAAAAATTAAAAAAGGGTAAACTTCGAAAATGAAATGTGATGTCCTTAATGGTCCTTTACATTTCAACAATCTAATTGGACCGTTTCTGGTGACATCACTTTGTTTTAGTGGTTTTAACGGTTAGTTAACATAATATTTTGTGAGGTTCCGAGGTTTTGACAATATTTACATTTACAAGACTACATTTCTTCTGGCACTTTGTATATTGTATAACAGGTTATCCTATTTTGGCCTAATTCATTAATGCTGTAGACTAGAGTTCAGCTGCACTTATACTGAGTAAATACTTCTATCACCTTTTATTCAGAACTTTAACTAAAACTTTTAAATATGCTACACGAGCCTCTGGAGAACACATTTCCAAACAATGTTCAGAAATGTTAGGATTTATTATATACAAGTCAATTTATATTCAGATCAATAAACTCACATTAGTGCAAATTGAGAAAACCAGAAACCGGCAGCTACAACTTGTATGAGCAGCGTTTTGTGAGTTGAGATAAAACTAGATTTCAGTTTCAAGCAGCAGTTAGGTATTTGCGCTCAGTTTGTACACGGCGTTGTTCTTGGCTCCCCCCACTTGCTGCAGCCTCTTGAGCTCGGTGAGACACAGGACGAACACGGGCGTCTTGGTCCCTACGTTGGTAATCCTCTTCAGCTCCTCCAAATTCAGTTCCGTCTTTTCTCCTGCAGAGGGCAGGGCAGCACAGAACAGGAAACGGTGAGAAGTGGTTAGAACTGTAAAAGTGCTATCAATGAGTCTTATTTTTTTCCTCCAGTACTTATGAAACCAACATATTTGGGCTCTATTGGTGGTTGTCTGGTTTAGTTTGTGTTCACTATTTTGCAAATATTTTGGGCACCGTACCTAATTACCTGTATGATAGTATTATGACCACTCATGTGCATCAAGGTGTTTTCTTACTGTTGACCGACACACCAGCTCTTATTTCTGCCCTGCTGCGTCAGAACCTTTCTCAGTTTCTACAACATCAGGTTCAACGTCTCACTCTCACATCCAACTTGTCTCCTTCATGTATCCAATAACAGATTAATCTAGGTTTAGTCTGGAAGGGGTGATGATGTAGTTTTCTAAATCTTTTACAACTCGAAGAGGATATTTAGACAAAACGTTGATATATTTGCTTTAATCATAAAAGGGCAATGACTGTGGCACAGACCTGGAAACTCTGCTGTGAACTTGTTGATGTTGTGGACGACCTGGTTGAGGTTGGACAGCGTCATCTGCCTCATGTAGCGTGGTAAACTCTGGAACTCGCTCTCTGACACCGCAGACAGACTCGGAGCACTGGAGAGAGGACGCATTACTATGAAAATTTTGATTTGTAGACTGCATGCCTGGATTATATCAGGAAATGAAGCAACAAGATGGAAGGAAATACACATGAATCGTAGTTAGAAATAAACAGAACAGAAAGCGAATCACCTCAAAACTCCCCAAAACTAGAAAAATATTCAACATAAAACTCAATATCTTTGAATCTACTACATTTGAGTCGGGAGAATCTATAAAAAGTACTTTTCAGAGCAGTTTTACCTGTTTTTATGTTTTTGTGTCCTGACATTTGGTTGCACAACTGCCACTTCTGTCTTTTTCAACTGACTCTGGGACACAAGCTACAGAACAGAAATCATAAGAGAAAAATGAACAAAATAAGCATATGAGAGGTGAGTTGAATTTTACATCTTATATATAAATATGATTTTGATATTCTGAGCAATATGTCAATCATATCTAACGTCTGTTCAGGCAGGTATGACATAAAACCAAAGCTTCCTTTGGACAAAGAAATCACTCTACATGGAAAATAGATTTTTGAATGTTTTAGGTATAAATGATCGATAGGAATTAAAATTGTGTGATATTCATGGCGGAAGAAGCATTCAGAGATTTTACTTCAGTAAACGTACACACAATAACAATAACAAGAACTAACTAACTGATTGATGTAGCAGTAGACCAGCAACCCCCTCTAGTTCTGTGAGGTAAAATGACATGATGGCTAAACAACAAGCTTTGCAGGAATCCGACACTTAAAATAACAATCTAAGCATGTCAAAAGGAAAAAACTAGCACTTAAGTAGACATATTTTGAAGAGGATAAATGCCCAGTTGGGCCAGGTAAAGATTATTGTCCTTATCAGTCATTTACACCCAAAAACAGGGAAAATAAGGCCCTGGTTATCATGTCACTATCGGAAATACACAATGTCTTCAGTTAATCAGCTAAGACAAAGCTACAGGTATGGTCTCCTCAGTTGTGAGAAGTTTCATTAATGGGAAAACACAACTTACTTTACAGATGTCCTGTGTTACAGAGCTGAGGTCGGGCATCTCGGGGGTGCTGGGCTCTTGGTAGTCCCTCCTGATGCGAGGTGTCCCCAAGCTGAACTCCTGGGTGGGTTCGTCCAGCTCCAGGCTGTTAACAGCAAGCTCCTCCGTCACCTGTTCATGCACACCAGTCTTCCTTGGGATTTTCGCACTTCTCTGGGAGGTAGAGACGAGACAGGTTAAAAAAACGGCATGTACACATTAAACAGAGGTTCAAATTCAACTTTGTGGATTTGATCAATTTGCTATTTGGCTAAAAATCATTTGGTCGTACATTTTGTAGAGATTTCCCCAAACAAGACTCCAGGTTGGGCATCTCTGGCATTTGCTTGTCCTCCTCACCCATGATGGATATTTCTGGCACATTGTACTCCCACATGCGTTTGGAGCCGGTTGCTGTGCTATGAGTTGGCGTCAAAGGTTTGGAGCTGTGGCCGTCATCATCAGTTTGCATGCTGATAGGCTCTGGCTGCTTTGCGCTCTGCGAACACGTGCAAGAGGCACAAACTCTGAGTTGAAAGTTTTCAGCCAGTCTGGATGAGCAAATTAACTAATTAAAAATATTACACACAAACACTTCATACCTTTTTTGTGCTCACAAGTCGGCTCAAGTATGGTGTTTGAAAAGCGGGGACCTCAGGGGTGGTACACAGGGGTCCCAGACGAGTGGGGGATTCTGGGTCACCCCTGCCTGACGCTGCTGGGGAGCAGTTTGCTGTTGGTTTGTTTGTCTTTTTGATTTTGAACCCCTGGGTGCAAAACACAGGCAGTTCTGGGGACTCCAAGTTTTCTGCTGATGGCAAGAGCAATGTCATATGAGGGGGAACAGCAAACATGTTTCATTTCAGTGCTTTTCACGCATGGAGGATTGTGAAGTTTTTATAAGTAGCATTATAAGTAGCATTATAAAAAAAAAGCATCTTAGCATTGCTATGTCATCATCAGTAATACTCTTAGGTGACATTTTAGAATATTATTTAATGAATGTCAAAATTCAATGAGATAGACTTTAATTCATTTATTTCGAAAAATACATGTTAATATTTCTCAATGTAAAACACATTTTGGTACCAGATCTAATTTTTTATTGGCTCTAGAGTTAGAAAATTACAAATGTTAAATAGGTATTGTTCTGGAAGTGTTTAGAAAAGGTATGAGAAAAATCAGAGAAATATAGTAGAAGAACAGAAAATAAATCCCTTCACGGGAAAAAACAGAGGTAAAGGTCAGTTAAGGATTGTCATCAAAATAGTTTCATACCTTTAGTCTGTAAACTCTCCTTTAGAGATTCCAAGGGTGGTACAGGTTTGTCTTGTGATGATCTGTTAAAGCAGAGGACTTGTATAAAGTAGGAATAAGCAGTGATTATGGACTCCTGAGAGACCTCTGACAGTACTGCTGCAAATCATGCATGTTCCCAGCAGAGGTCAATAAAGATCACATACTGGACATATTTTGTTATGCTCCTAATACTCATCCTTTACCTTTGAGGCTTGTCGATGTTCTTCTGGATCAGATTCATAGTGAAGTCGTTGTACAGACACATTGTGTGCTCGGAGATGCCAAAGTTGTGCATCTGAGGACTCTGAAGCTCGGTGTCATCCATCCGCAGGGCACGCTTGGGTGTTATAGGCATGGGTGGTGGCGTGGGCGTGCTCAGTGAAGGGTGAGTGAGTCTTATCTCAGGCATGGGGGGCACTTCAGAGCACCACTCTCTCCCAGCCAGACCTCTCTTCAGCAGAATCTCAGACAGACCAAAGTCAGAGAGCTGCGGGGTTCGCATCACGTCAGTGAAGGGCGGTGGCCCCATTGTCCGAGATGATGAGGCCTGATCATCTCCAGCCTCCTCCTGGCTTCCCTCTTCTTCTTCTGCTGACTTAGTTTCACTTTCATCTGCTAATTCTTCAGTATCTGAGTCCTGGTGGTTGTCTTCTGTGTAAGAAAAGGTCACAATAATAACACAGTTTGAGTGCAGCTGGTTAAAAATAGAATGTCCAAGTGAGAGTCTCCTGGGTTTCTCTGACCAGCCTCCTAGTAAAACGATCCTGGAGAATGTCAGAATACGCCCATGTGAGAATACAGCAGGATTCACCTCGAGGGAGTGGGTGTGTTGATGACATTTCTAACACGCGACAGACACAAAAACCTTTTCTTTATGAAAGGCAAACTCCAGAGAAAGTCTGGACCAAATTGTGCAGTCATCCGCCGGCTGGTGACTTACTGGTTCGTCTCTGGGCATCTCTGGGAGCCTCGTAGCCGTAGTTTTCCCAGTGTTCCTTCAGAGTCTGGATGTCCTGACTGACCCTCTGCTCCATCACTCTGCAGGCCTTGATGAAGCTGCTCACCTCATTCTCCTGCGCTTTATGTTGAGTCATCTGATCCTGGACCTGCCCCTGCATGAGGACAGACCAGAGGTATTCGTCACAAAACTGACACATTATAAAAATGGTGTGTTGGAAGCAGGCCGGATGTAACATTAAAAAACTTTTATATGTAGAAATTTCATATTATACTTAATGAGGAAAAGTGTTAATCCGTCGCAGATAATGTTCTTTTCTTATTTGCTGCCACTTAGCGCTGCAGCTAAAAATGTATTTCCCTAATAATCTACTGTTAATTAATCAATCAATATTACTTTTATGAAATTACATTATTCACAGAGAGGCCTTAGTCAAATTACCAGTGATGACAGGCAATCACAAATCCAGGAGTAATTCGTTTATGAGTAAACACACTCATAGACAAATTATTATAAGGGATATTTCCCAAAGTGGGACGAATAAAGGAATATCTGATCTCATTTAAGTCAGGACCTTTTGGTTAATTCTGCAGGTAGCTAGAGAACCAGTTAATTATACTATAACGTCTACTTTGACAAAAATGTTTAATTCTACTAACTGCCATCAAATTCATGTCATAAAAAAAGAAGCCAATAGAAGGCAAGAAATAGGAACTTTTACTTATGTTCTGTAATGTAGTACAATTTGTAGATACTTTTAGTTTACGTAATTGCTTACATTTTTCAGTACTTTATACAAAAATTCCACTAGAAAGAAGCATTGAACTTCTTCTCTGATAAGATATGATTACTAGTTACTTTAACATGGAAGATTTGACATTACAAAAACATATGAGTGTATAAAAAATCTATTGTTAAAGATTAATAATAGATTTTGATTGAAGCCAAATATAAGGATAAATAACTGAAGCTATGCAAACTTGTGCATTAGAATAACAGAGCCTGTAAAACTATGGTACAGCAGATGTAAGTGTATAATGTAAGAATAAAACCTAAAATACAAGACTAGAGATATAAAATATATAAATTCAAATAAAGATAAACATAGTGGCAGTCTGGCAGCCTAGTCACATGGTTAATCACTCACTATATATGTATACACTCATGTATTCTTACTTTTAGTGAAGTTATGAGTACTTATTTAACAAAGCTGACGACAGGAGTACTTGTAATACAGTTTACTGTAGTATTTGTGGGTGTTGAGATTATTGAACAGACTTTGGTTTGGACAGTTTCTACCTTCAGGTTCCCGACGTCGCCGTTCAGTTCGTGGTATGCTCGCATCGCCTTCGCGGTGGTTTCTGGAAAGAGAAGGAGGTGGTGTGGACATATTGAAGTTTACTGAAGTATTTAAACACACTTTAAAGGAGCTGGACGCCATCTCTCACCGCTGTCAACCTCGCTTTTCTCGCGGTTATCGAAAGACTCCTGGAGTTTGGTGGTTTCTGACTCCAGAGTCACCGCCAGCTTCCGGAGTCTGGAGAAGAACCTCTCCGTCGGCTCCATGGTCGCACACGAGTCTGAACGTTAACTAATAAACTCGATTACACAGAAATAATCGTTTGTTTACATCTATTCTAACTTGGAGAATTGTTTCGTTTTTGGCGCCTCAGCTTTTTCCGGCTTCAGTGTCTTCTTCCTCTCTCCGGCAGACTAGGCACTATTTACCACATTGCTGCCTCCCACCGGTAGGGAAACATCACTGCAGTTTAGGCCCTCAAAATTGTTGTCTTGTGATATAAATTTGTAGTTTTAAGGTAATTCACATCTCCCCAGTTTGCCTAATGCTATAAATAATTCCTTTCTTTCTTTGGCATAGAGTTTGCAATGCATCAAAACCTGCTGCACAGACTCCAGGACTCCACAGTAGTCACAATAATATGTGTACAGAATAGTACTGCATGCATAAGCACACATAATTACCAGCTCTGTGTTTCCCCACAAGCACCAACCCACTTGTCAGTCCACAATGCCCAAGCCTTAGCCGTGACAATTTGATATCATCCATTTGAGTCATGGTTATTTTACTGTCAGGTTGAACTGATGCTTGGAAGTTATATAGCTTTTTTTCCTCTGCTGTCTCCATCCCACTCTCGCTGCCATATCTGATTGAGCCTCTCACTGATACTACGACACTCCATCCTTCCAAATGGCACTTGCACATCTATTGTATTTCTGCCCAAACTTGTCCTCGCTGCCTTATCCGCCACCTCATTTCCCTCAACACCAACATGTGCTGGCACCCCTCCCTGCCTCTCCAATTTAGAGACCTTCATTAAGATCTATCCGGCCCAGCTCTGCCTCCCTCTCCCCTCACCAATGCCACTAGGGCAGATAATGAATCTGTGCACAGGACAACTTTATTCCAGCCTCCATCTTCCACCCACTGCAGCCCCCACAATAAAGCAACTAATTCTGCAGAGAATATTGAAATCCCATGTGGCAGATTTGCACATGGAGGATGTATGAACCAAATCCCACTCTGCTGCTTTCTGGATCCCTTGAACCATCAGTGTAAATGTTTATATAGTTATTCCATCTAATTCTTAAGATGTCGTCTACATGTGCTGCCAGATATCTTTTTTCACCTTTCTGCAATAATTATTTAATTGAATAATAATCATAATAATCATGATTATGATTATTATTCAATAAAAAAATTATTGCAGAAAGGTGAACAAAGATATCTGGCAGCACATGTAGTTATCATTATCAATACTATTCAAATATTGTTATTGGATTTTTTTCTAACCCCGTAGGAGACTGGCCATCACAAAAAGAATGTTAATTAAAAAGAAAAAAAGAATGAAGCAGAAACAAAACAAATCCATGTTGAAATAGAGAGACATAAGATAATCAGTTACAGTCACATTTATTTTTGTGTGTACACTATTATAATAATCCAGAATTGGTTTCCCTATATTTACAGAATGTATCAAAAGAGCCTATAAAGTGGTACATCTGAGCTTCCCCACAAGAGACTGAATGATGGAGTGATAAATGTACCTCTAAATATTTGAAAGAGTCAGGCTCTATATAAATTTACACCTATCATGCATCATTTCCCTCTTTTACCATCAAGTTCAGAGAGAACAGTAGGTGTGTAGATCTCTTATCAGATACACTAAGTGTATAAATACTGATCAAACTGTGAAGGTCAGTACAAACCTGAACGCAGCACGACTGAGGTGAGAGACACGAAGAGAACGCAACTGGTACTAATTTACACACTTATATAACTCATCAGGAAGGTGAATTTAATGGTGTAATATTTCTCTATAGCTAATTTGTTGGAACAAAGCTCCAGAGCCATGGCGATGTTTGGGAAGGTTTTGGAGCCTGTGGGCTACATGCAAACTGTGAGGTGAGTTACCTTCTCTATATATATGTGACATAAACTTCTTAGTGAGTCCTTTTGATCGAAAACTGGGAGAGAACATTCCATTTTCCACATCCTGTTTAGAAAGCAATGTTTTCCAATGCATTTCCAACCTATATGGTGATCTGTCATTGCTCATATCACACAAGTCAATCGGGAGTGTGTGTGTGTGTGTGTGTGTGTGTGTGTGTGTGTGTGTGTGTGTGTGTGTGTGTGTGTGTGTGTGTGTGTGTGTGTGTGTGTGTGTGTGTGTGTGTGCGCGTGTGGCTCAGGGTCCTCGTTCAGGGCATCTGCTCCTACCTGGGCGGCAGTGCCTCAGCAGAGGAGATGGATCTGGCCAAGAAGAACCTGGACCACATCGATCAGGAGCTGGGGGTGTCGGGTCATGGCCTGCTGGACGACCAGGAGGTCCACCGGCTGGAGGACGACCTGGCGGTGGTCTACTACCAGCTGGGTACAGCGGTGAGGAGCCTGTCCCTGAATCTCATACATGCAGTTAGACTGAGTAAACAGATATATGAATATTACTGTGGAGGGAGAGTATCTGCTTCTCAGTGTTTTATTGTGAAGGTTAAGAGAATGTGAAACAGTCACACCTAAAAGTTAAATCACACACAGTGCTGTGAAAGTTAAAAATTACATGCAAATGATAAATCAGATTATTCAATGATTATTTTGATTATTGACTGATTGTATTACAGATACATTTAAAAATTACACCCTCATTAATGTGAAAATGTCTGTTCCTCAGCCCTGAGGAATTTCTTATTTTCTGACATTTTACACAACAAACCATAACTTGATTAAAAAATTACAGTTTTCTGTATTTATTTAAAAAGACAGAAAGACCGATTGCAGTGTATATTTCTGACAGTGTGAAAGAAAGCCCATGGGAATGGTAGGGATTCAGGGTTCTTCTCAAGGACAAATCAAATCAAATTATTTCCCATGAAGAAATATTTGAATTTATCTTTTTTAAATAAAAACAACAGAGCTGATGCTGTTAATTGATTTGATTGATGCTGGGATCAGAGGTTTTATTGCCATGTTGACTCGTCCGAGAACAAACTCCAGATCAACTTTCTCACCCGACAGACATTTTTGTAGTTTTCATGAACACCACCAACTCTGCCAATTTTCCTGATTCGTGACTGACTGGCCTCATCATGCAGAGTGCATTATGTAAATATGACCAGATGTATGACCCAAGCATCTGTTTAGTCGTAGCAGCCTTCGCATTAACAGGCTTATGCCTTTTATTTTTCTGTTTTAATTATTTCAAAACAGGAACTATTATCATTTCACTGTGAGTGTTCGACCGGGGTGAGAAATGTGAAAGAAAATGTGACTCTTCATCAGCGAGAAACAGAGAAATATGTGATGAACAAGCTGAAATCCAGAAGAAAAAGTGGCTGTGCAGGACGGAGGATTAATTATTGTTAGAATGTGTGTCTGTCTTTTCAAGGACACTTCAGAGTTGGCATTCATTATTTTCAGTTAGTGTCAGCTCTGAAAACTAACTTATTTATTCTTAGAATCCCTTTCAAAAGCAGGATGTGGGTTTTAGTTTTATCCATTATCCAAACCCATCTATACCACTTATCCTTTGAGGATCATGTTTGGGTTACTGGAACTAATCCCAGCTGACATTGGACAGGTCGCCAGCGTAACACAGGACCAACAAACAGAGAAAAACAACCATTCACACCATCGATCTAGAGTGTCAAATTTGTCTCTGGAGAAAAAGCCAGAGAACCTGAAACACACACACACACACACACACACACACACACACACACACACACACACACACACACACACACACACACACACACACACACACACACACACACACAGAAAGGTAGAAAGGTCACAGCCAAGCTGGAATACAAACCAGCAACCTTCTTGTTGTGAAGCGACAGCTAACCACTGTATGGTGAAGAGTCAAACACAGTCATCAGCAATTGAACCCAAATCTTAACGACTGCCAATGACCTTGTTCTACCTTCTACTTCCACCAAAGGCTTGAGGGGGGAATCAGGGGAGCGGTGTAAGTACAGCGAGTGGATAGTAGACTTGTTTGGATAATAAATGGATTCTTGCAAAAGCCCACTGGACATGAAATGACTTTTGATGTAATTTGTTGTAAGGCAATCAAATATATGCAAAGAAACACAAAATGACCACAAAGAGACATAAGATGAGATGCAAAACGAGGTATAAAACTACTATGACAAGATGCAAAATGACTTAACAAGATGCACAACACAACGACAAAGAGACGTAAAATGACTACAAACACAAAAATGAACACAAAGAGATTGCTCTGATGAGAGGTGCGGGGCCGATGCATGTCTGTCTCCAGCTATTTATTCATATTATATCTTATATCTTTTTAATTGAAGTTTCTGATCCGTCCCCTGCCTCCTCAACCCCTGTATCTCAAGAGAAAACCCTCTTATCTCCTCTTGTTCCAGGTCAGGGCCCAGTCAGATTTCACCAAGAAGGAGACAGAGGTGTTCCTGCAGTACGTACATGACCACCGCCTGGAGAGGCAGCTGACAGCGCTTTACAACCGCCTGATGGGAGTGTCAGCGCTGACCGACCAGCCAACCCTGCTGGAGCAGCTCATACTGACCCGCAAACCCAAACGCTGGGAGCTGAAGGAGTTCTGCGTCAAGGTTGGTGAAGGTGCAGGGGAGGGGGGGGGGGGGAGTGTGTGTGTGTGAGTGTGTGTGTGTGTGTTTACCTCATCTCCCTACAGGCATCGTTAAAGTTTAATTCTGTCCTACCTTACAAGTCATTATACAGAAGCATGCACCCCTGCTTAACTACACCATGAGGAGGCCTGAGGTGACACAGCCATCCAACGCTCTCAAGTACACAAATGAGAGTAGGAATAAAAATGTCTTTAATCTGAGATGCAGTAAAGCTCTCATCTGTTTGTCCCGTGTTAAAGACACCGGACCCAGGAATCAAGTAGCTACTTCAGATGTAATTTTAGGAAAATAATGCAAATCTGCTCAGTTAAAGCATCGAGGAGCATGCACAGCTACAGGATTAAATATTCAGTTCCCAGACCAAAGAGATAAATGTGAGAGAAAAACATCCAGGTCCTGTGGGGAATGAAACAGGCTGCATCTATCTTGTTGGTATGAAAATAAACTGAATATTTAATACTGCGGAGCTGTGACCTTCTAGTGTCTTCTTGTGTGCTGAGTTGGCAACTTCCCTTTTGCTGTTGTAAAAACTAATTCTTTTTCATCCACCAAAAAGGAGATACAACAGAGAACTGTGTAGGCTTTTAACTTCTAAACAGGAATTTTAAGTAGTCTGTGAAACAACATTGCATAACTGGGGTGTAACTAAAAAGGTTTGAGAGCAACACAAGGAAACATTTCTCTGTCTGCACTCACATTGTGCTTACATAAAAAACCCACAAAGAACTGGATGGTTCACTCACTTAAAAAAAAAAGTCACTGTTTGTCCATTAGTCCATCTGTTGTTCTGCTGTGACCCCGAGCAAGACACACACAGAACCAGCAGTCGCTGGCTTGTTTGTTATGTAAAAGCAATTATGCAATTACCTTATAAATATTAGAAGGGCGCACAGCAGACCGCGGACAGTCCCCTTATGACACCACATTTAAATTCACCGGATCCAGATTTTATTTGGATCTGCACAAGATTGCACATACTCATAAATTCTTTTCATCAAGTTTCATGAATTCTTTTCTGAGAAATGAAGGAAGTTTAAAACAGTTAAAAAACAGCCTATGTTGCAACGTTAAAGAAATCTATCCTTTTTATCTTTATTTAGTTTTTTATTTAGTTTATTATTTAGTTTATCCTGTTGAGGGTCCCGTGGGGGGACGTGGCTGCTACTCTCACATTCTAACCTACCGTCAATTCAGCAAACTCCACACAGAAAGAACCAAGAAACCAACTGGGAACCTTCTCGCTGCTAACCACTGCATCACTGTGCTGCCCACATTCATGAATATCGCTCTCCTAAACATGTCTGATTTTATTCATCAGGAGCCCTCAATTATTCTCTGAGACATCAAGAAAAATGTAAAAAAAAACTCACAAAATCTCACAATGTTAAAGAAAGTGATTACAAAATTCCTCAATCTGCCCCTTGGTTCGGATCCGCACCAAATACATCATACCGCATCCTTTCACCACGTTTTGTGGAAATCTGTCCAGTAGTTTTTGTGTAATCTTGCTCACAAACAAAGGGACAGGGGTGAAAACATAACCTCTTTGTCGGAGTTGATAATCATGGGCATGACGTACGTTGGACCAGCATTTAACCCTCATTACACATGATGCAAAGATCACTCTGAGGGCAGCGTAAGGACTATTTACCAAGTGTTTGTTCATTTAAAGCAGCTGTTGTAAGGACTGGGTGTTTTCAGCTTAGAAACTCAAATCAGTCTAGATTCCACTTCAGGGGGCTTTAGTGTGTGAGGCAGCCAGCCTCGCTGGATTAGCCTTAATGCTGCAGCAATTTCTGCTTGAACTCGGTGCTGGAGCAGTGATTTGTTTGTGCAGTGCTCTTTCAAGGACTTGTGTGCACTATGACCTGGTTTGCATAAATGCACGGGGGAAGATAAAAGCAAAGTGCTTCCACTGAGGCGGCAAGTAATTGAAAAATTTGCCCTCACGCTGCCGTCAAAGTGATCCTCAGTGAAACGATCCAATAAACAATACAATGGCACAAACTTTATTCTGCGTAATGAGCTGAGGAATCGACAGGCTCTGAGACCAAGCTGTAGTGACGTCTACAACTGACTGCAGCGATCAAAGTCACACTGCAGAACCTGACCTTGTTAAGCAAAGCAACCACAACTATGTTTCTTTAACCTTGGATCATATCATATATAAACAGGTTGTAGGTGATAAGTTTATGTGTCATGTGGTATTTTCGCTCCTGCTGGCACAAGAACTCTCGTGGTCTTTTCTTTTTTTGGGGGGGAGAAATTCTAAAGTACACTTTAAATAGGATGAATAATACAAAACTAAAATAATATCCACAGTCTCATTCATTTTCATATCCGTAAAGCTTGGTTGCTCTATCTCCACCAAAAATCAGCAGACGCCACCAGGCTCTGTGCTGTTAAGTTAACCTTGGATAACCTTTGGTGGCGCTCTTTCTTTGAAATGAGTTTGGGACATCTGTGAGCTTTATCTAAAGGAGAGCGATCAGTCTCACCAGCCTCTGTTCTGCAGTAAAAATGAGATTTGGAAACACTATTAAGGTCAGTGTAGTAGCCAAAAAATCCCAGATGGCTTGGTGTATTACTAAAGACAATACAGTGTCATAGACAACGTACTACAGCTGTACAAGATATGATTGTAATGCGAACTGGACCTGTTTTCAGCCAAAATTTGCAAATGGGACCACAGCAGAAGAGAACATCCAATTTTCACGAATTAAAATGTGTTAAAATTATGTTCCGGTGTTGTGACTGTCAGGTACAGTCATGTCTCTGCTCCAGAGAAGGGATTATCAAGACCTTAATTCAAAAAATGTCCTAAACAGTAATTTGAAAAATAGCGACTTGATGTGTTTGGCATTGGGGAATCAGGCCAGCAGTGTCTCAACCACAAACAACAAAACACAACATGTTCTGATGACTGTTGAAACTAGAATGGCACTCAGTAGAGCGCATCCCTTCCGCAAGGCCAAACAGTCCCTTTAAATTAAATCAAGCTACTGCAAATTACACACACTCAAGGATATCAGTTCCCTTAATATATCAGATTTTTTTCAACAAGATTCATTAATTATTCTCTGGGAAAGTGGTGAAAATGTCAAAAAGTATTATATCCCAAAATGTTACAGTGAAAAAAAAATCCGGGATCTGCCCCTTTGTCTGGATCCCAGGATCAGTTGAATAGTTTATGCGTAGTACAAACTATCAACCAAACATCAACCGACCAACCGACCAACCGACCAACCAGCCAGCCAGCCAGCCAGCCAGCCAACCAACCAACCAACCATCAACCAAACATCAACCGACCAACCGACCAACCAGCCAGCCAGCCAGCCAGCCAGCCAACCAACCAACCAACCAACCAACCAAACATCAACTGACCAACCGACCAACCAGCCAGCCAGCCAGCCAGCCAGCCAGCCAACCAACCAACCAACCATCAACCAACCAACTATCGACCAACTATCAACCAACCAACCATCCACCAACCCATCATCAACCAACCAACCCACCATCAGCCAACCAACCAACTATCAACCAACCAACCCATCATCAACCAACCAACCCACCATCAACCAACTATCAACCAACCAACTATCAACCAACCAACCAAAAAAACCAACCAACCAACCAACTTAGAACCAACCATCCAACTAAACCACCATCAGCCAACTATCAACCAACCAACCAACCATCAACCAATCAACCCACCATCAACCACCCAACAAACCAACTCTGAACCATCAACCAACTATCAACCAACCAACCAACCATCAACCAATCAACCCACCATCAACCAACCAAACAACCAACCAACCAACAAACCAACTCTGAACCAACCATCAACCAACTATCAACTAACCAACCAACCGACCATCAACCAACTATCAACCAACCATCAACAAACCAACCAAACAACCAAACCACCATAAACCAACTATCAACTAACCAACCAACAGCCATCAACCAACCAACCCACCATCAGCCAACTATCAACCAACCAACCCACCATCAGCCAACTATCAACCAACCAACTATCAACCAACCAACAAACTATCAACCAACCAACCATCAACCAACCAACCCACCATCAATCAACTATCAACCAACCAACCATCAACCAACCAACCCACCATCAATCAACTATCAACCAACCAACCAACTCTGAACCAACCATCAACCAACTATCAACTAACCAACCAACCCACCATCAACCAACTATCAACCAACCAACCAATCATCAACCAACGGACAGGGACAGTATAACAAAAAGTGCAACATAGTGTATCTGTGTGTATTGTTGCCAGTATGTTGTTAACAGTGTGTTTCGAAAATGACTTTTAGTTCAAAACGACCTCTTGAAGAATTTCTGGATGTTCAACACTTTTCAGTAGTATTCATGCATTAAAATAACCCATCTGGTTCTCCCTGTAGGGAAATACACATTTTAAAAACTATTTATGACCACTTTTCTCTTTATTTCAACAGGTAAACTTTGTCCTGGGCACCGGTCTGCTGTGTCTCTTCACGCAGGCTTCTCTGACAGGCAGAGATCAGGCTCTGCTGATGAAGACCTGGTCAGACCGTATGGGCGCCCTCTACAGGAAGATGAAGAACATGGGAGGCCGCTGCCTGGGATACTTCCTGGAGCAGGCGGAAGGGGATATTCGGCTACAGTTAAATGAAGCCGTGCAGAACCGCGCACCACCTGAGGAGGCAGCAACGGGCATCCTGAAGACCCTGGAGAAGAACTACGATTGGCTGCGCTGGGCGGTGATGCTCCACCCCGCTGTGGGACCTCTGGATGACGAGCAGGGCGAGGAGACAGAAGAAGAAAAGGAAGAAGCACCGGTGGAGCAGCCGCCCAACAATTTGCTGTCAGTGACATCTGACGCTCCAATCCCCCACGTGGTGGCGTGCTACCGTGACACGCCGACTTCACTGGACAAGAGTCGTATCCATCAGCTCATCGTGGACCTGGAGTGGAAGATCCCAAACCCACCCCCTGAAGTGTACGCCTCCATCGAGGATGACCCAGGAAGGGCGCGGCGCTACCTGGCGTCCCGCATGCTGAAGAAGCTGCAGGAGGGGCTGGGCTCCGGCGTGGCGGTCCACGTGGTTCCGGGCAGGATGGAGATGAAGTGCAACTTCCCTCAAGCCTCCTACTACCTCTACGAGTACAAACACCGGCTGGCCTCGGGCACCGTGTGCGTGTTTGGATGAAAGGGAAACGGGGAGGAAACGACCTGTTGTTCTCACACAGATGTTTCATAATCATATTAAAGTATCTGCTTTATTTGTGTTGCTTTCACACTGACATTAATTTGTCTTGAGTAATGTTGCTACAAATAAATGTCATTTTAGAGAAAAGAAACAATGACATACATGAGTTTTTACCTTCTTTCAATCACTGAGCCATTGGCTGACGTTAATTAGCTTCTAGGGGCAATGGGCAACATTTTGGGGCTTCTGGATATCCAAGACTCCGACTAGTTTTTAAAATCACAGAAGTCGAACGTTTCTCCACACAAAACACAAACAGCGATACTTTTTGTTGAAGTGTTTTAGGTCCAGATGACATTTTGGCTAAACTCTATATCAACATCTATCTGTATATGAATAAATATAAATTAAAAAGCCTTTCAGTCAATGTGTTCTGCCTCTTTTGCTCTCCACACTGACGGTTCACCTGCTCAAATGTGATTGCTCAAACCAGAAAAAGAAACCAGAAGGCTTCCGGGCCCAAAATCTTGTCCCTCGCCTCCAGATTCTTCATATGCTCAAGAATCTGTTTATATATAACCTTCCTTTAAAGCAAATTTCCAGTTTAGAACAACTTGAGTCTAATCTAATACTGTACAGTCATCCATTAACAGGGTGATAAGTCCAGCGGGAAGACACACAAGAGAACAAATAATCTAAAAGACTACTTGAAAGTAAAACTACAGATTTAAGTTTAAACCTGTGTTTTGTTGAACAGTGATGGATCTTTGAACAACTGGGTAAGAAGTTAATGGATTCATTTACAACCTACGATCATCTGACAGCTTGTGTTTCTTGTTTAAATCTATGTGATCCCAGATCTAAGAAGTTGACTTGGTGAGTCCCATGTTATTGATAGGGATCATGGCCAAAACAAGCAAAAAGCAAACCCCAAGTCATATAAAAACAAAAAGTCTGAATCTTTCTTGTTTTGTCACTAAGATATATATTGACTTTCCAAACATTGCTGTTAGATCGCAACAAGAAAGCAGAGATTAAATGTTTGACCCGTCTTAACTGTTGAGGTCTGAATCATTCCCAGTTCGAGTCAAGGCTCAAGAACTGTCCATCTCCTCGGTAAGTAAATGTCCAATTCATGTCCACATATGGAATCAGTTTTTTGGTCTTACACGAGTCCACCATCAGAGTTGAGCTCAACCATTTGTTCCAAGTCCTTCTTGACATCTGGGAAGCCCTGCAGCGCCTCCCGAAAGTCGTCACAGGACAGAGTGAAGCACTGGCAGTCGGTCAGCGCCTTCATTGTGGCCAGATGTTTGCCTTTGGTCAGCACGCACGTCTCTGTAGAGCGCACACACACACACGCACACACACACACACAGAGGGAACCACAAGAGCGTGGTTAATGAGCGAGTAAACCCTAATGACGGGGATGAGCTCTGACAATTAATCCTAAATTAAATAACCAGACTTAGCTGAGTTGTTTCGGGAAGCCTGCTTAGCTCTAAACGCTGCTGAGGTTTGCTGCCAAAAAGATTATGACTTGTTCCCACTTCAGCCTAAGAATTAAATCAGCCCCACAAATTGGAAAATGTTGATTTATTCACTTTCATTTGCCAATGGGTAAAAAAATAATCTGTCTTGCTCGCCTATGCGAACTTAAACAAACTAATAGAAGTGTTCAGAATGTGTGATAAATGTTGAAAAATCTGACTATATCTACCTAAAATATAATCCAAATATATTGAATTCATCAGTAAATCAAAATATATGTCTTTGAGATAGTACCATATGCCTGCCTCTGATTTTTTCCCCAATGCAATGGAAAACATTTTTTGCGGAGCTCACAGAGTCTTAAAATGACAAGAGCAACATCTTTTCCTAGAAACATGATCCATGTTACTGTAGATAATCCTCACAACCAGCTGTCAGCTGTTTTGGACGATCTCTGGCAGAAAGTAGCTCCAGTGAGAAGTGCTCACGATGACATCTGTGGATTATCCAGAGTGCAACTATGAACTGCTTTTATAAAACAGAAAATTGACGTTTTTTATGGATTTTTCAATGGAGTTTTGAACAATGTCTTCAAGTGAGACAGCAACATATAATGCTAAAGACCCAGCGATATACAAACTTAGTTGGACCCAAACAATTTGATTAACTGGGTTATTAAATTTAGCAATACTGTGCATTAGATATACTGTGCATTATTAGGATCATTATTTCAAGGAAGGCATGTTACTGCTGATTCTTTTATTAAAATGTGCTCTATAGGTGACAGGAAATGAGTGAAGACACTGACATTGTAATAAATGAACGGTATGGGTTTTAACCACAAGGTCAAAATGACACAGGAAAAAACTATTTTCTTAAATTTCCAAAACTTTCAGCACCATATGGAATTTCATTAATGTTCATTGTCCATTGCATTGAGGTGGAGGCAGAACACCCAAATGAGAGACATCTCAAACTCCAACTGCATATTCTTGGTTTCCTGTAATTTGAGTGAACTGATCCTCTATGGCTATGAGAAATAAATACTTTAAATTGATACCCTGAACACACTCATGGTCAAAGGAAGTAGTATCACAGTGATGACTCAGCAAATATCAAATTTAAACAGAGAATATTAAGTATATATTTAAGTACACTGTAAAATTGTGATATTGCTTAATTAAAAACACAAAATGTGAACACAAATGAGCTTATAGTACTTTTTGTTCATTATAATACTTACACAGCATCATGTACTTATTGTTAGTATTGTGTCACATACTTGGCCTGATTTCAGTTTCATTAAGTTTAAAACTTTTGAAATAAGTTGTAAAACACATTCTGATGTTAATACATCTTAAATTAACCATGAATATAATTCCCCAATGTTTCGCAACTTTTTTCTGTCTATCTCTGTCTGGAAATCAATTTCCAAATCAAAGTAAACACTTTGTAGATATTAAAAAAATGGAGAAAATCCCACCCACCTCCAAAAAAGTCTCCATCACACAGTTCCCTATCGTAGGAATCGCTCTCCATGAGGACCTGGCCGTGGTCGATGAAGAACATGCGGTCGCCCGGGACATTCTCTCGGACGATGACGTCTCCCTCCTGGAAGACCTCGTACTCCAGTTTGGGGAGGAGGGCACTGATGAAGTTTTCATCTCTGTTCTGAAACATTGGAGCTTTTCTCAGCAGCCGGCTGCACATCACTGTCAGGATTTGCTGAAAAATCATTAGAAATGATTATCAATTCACAAGAAAGAAAGAAAGAAAAATAAAAAATAAAAAATAAAATAATAAAATAATAATAATAATAATAATAATAATAATAATAATAATAATAATTATTATTATTATTATTATTATTATTATTATTATTATTATTATTATTATTATTATATGAATGACCAGGAAGCAAGAACCAGGCCTGACATTAAGAGTCAGAGGTTAAAAAATAGTGTTGTTGGGGGTTTGATTTAATTCAGTTTGTTCTAACAGATTGTTTCAAACTGCCTCAACTTTCTCCACCACATTGGCAATGTTGTGTTCATTTTTTACTTTGAAATTACTTTTTTATTAGTTTACCTCTTCAGACGTTTGTATGTGGGTGAGGTCTCCAAACCTCTGAGACACACCCACCATGAGAGAACAGACTCATTTCATATGAGCATGGTAAACATGGTAAACACACAGAAGTCCAGAGATGAGCATTTACCTCTTTGAGTGCTGAAGACACCGTGTCCATCACGTCCTTCTGGTCAAACCACTTCCCCCCATAGCGAGCCTGGTAGTAGTTGCTGATGCGGAGCTGCAGTTCAGGCGGTAGCTTCATAAAGGACATGTAGTGCTCCAAGCGACTCATCTGCAGAGAGTCACAAGGTTTCCACTCTGAGTGTCTCAGATACTCAATATTTGCATAGTCATAGTTTTCCAACGGCTCATTCCTACCCTTACAAGGATTATAATACAACTGCATTAATAACGAGAGAAGAAATATCACATGAAAAAAAATAACTAGTCCATTTAATAATTAAGAAAGGCTTGACATTCTTTATTTTAATCCTCCACTTTAAATCCAATAAATCATTGCGATGGTGTATGTAATATTTAGTGAATATCAATTTTTTACACCATCATTTACTCATATGGTCTCTAACATATAACATAATTTAATATATATATAATATAATATCTAAAATGTCCTTGTCTTTTATTTTCCTCTGCCTACTAATATTATTGTTATTTCCAGCTAATCCTGATTTCATCTTACTTTTTAAAATTTTGTATCTCTTTTTCATATGATTTTGTTTTAAATGTGTTGCCTTGTGTCAAGAACTTTGTAATTTGAGTTCTGGGAAGTTCTCCACAATTTTTTTTGTATTAGTCTAAAATAATTTTGACTTTGAATTGGAACCAATTTCTACTCAGTACTACTAGCTGGTGTAATAACTTGTTTAATATGGTGTGTATTTGCTGATGAAGGATAGTAATTGTCACCCATGAGGACCTTGATCTTGTACTCCTTGGCTGCTGGGTCGGTGTTGGCGATCATGGCGGTGGCGTTGGCCACGAGGACGGTGTACATCAGACAGCCGGACACCATGCTGACCATGACGATCCACATTTCAACATAATCTGGGGCCAACACACACACCAGCTCATTTAGTGTTATGTTTGGTGTATTTATATCTGAGAGTGAATGTGATACACATTTACTTCAAATGGTGTTAGTGTTGGATAAAGAAATCAATATCTCTCACTTGTTGGAGCATCCATGGAGCCGTACGAGAGAGCAATCATCTGTGAGAGAGCTCGAAAAACTCCCCATGAGTACTTCACGATCACTGTGGCATTCTGGAAGAAATATTTACATCATTAGTGGTAGTTTCCGTAGAACTGCGGTCTGTACCACAAAGTCTAATTGCTCTCTTGAGGTTTTTACTGTGCTGGTCCTTATCAGTCTGGAAACTCGAAATACAAGTGCACTCATGTGAGAGCGTAACAACATCTTGTAAACCATGAATCCATGTGATATTGATTCAGTGTTGAGTTTTACCATCAGGTTTTCTTTGCGGACCCAGCAGTCAGAGGGGAACTCCTCCAGCATGGGCACAAAGTACTGGATGCAGCCGTTCCAGTGACACAGCAGGAAAATCATCATGAACAAAGACAGGATGCGGAAGAACAGGCGGACCACCTCCAGGTTTGCATTTGACACCTAAAGAGGGGTTGACACGAAACGACACGTGACTTTATGGCACTACGTCCACACAATCCTGGTGGCTCAGATACAGTATGTGCCATTTTACAGCATTATTCACTGTGATTGAACACCCGCTATAAATAAAGACCTTGAAACCAAAGCAAAGACAGGTCATGAATACAAAAGTTAAACCTCCTGTGCAGACCTGACGTCTCTTTCTATGACTTTAACTTGATGTAAAAATGAGGAAAGATTATTCTGGTTTAGGGCGACATGGTGGAACAGTGGTTGGAACCAGTGTCACCTAACAGCAAGAAGAGATGAGTATGAGCATAAAGTGAATCTGGGATCATCTCTCTCTTTACTTTTCTTTAAGCATCTGTTGTTTGAGCAGTTACCTTTGGGCACATGTGATAAGAAAAAGGTGAGAAAACTGTTGAGTAACGGGCCGGCTTTTGTTTCACAGATGACATTGACAGTGGTCAAAGTCAGATTTGTCATCTGATCCAGGCCTGGTAAGATTTCAGCGGGCGGGGAGAAAGGTCGATTGAGTTTCAGGGGGGAGCTCTGAAGAGCGCCAGGCGTTTGAACTTACTTTCTCCACTTCGTTGAAGAACCTGACGAGTCGGGACACTCGGGCGAGTCGGATCAAGCTGAGGATCCGAACAAACATCAGGATCCTCATCATCTTGTTGGTCTTGGACGGGTTGTCATCACTGTTGTAATGCAAGTCCTGGGAAAGTGAAATAAAAAATTCATAGTCACTTTATATGTTTTATTTTATTGATATTATTGTCATCTTTTATATTCATCATATTATAATACTCTCAAGTTCTCAACACATTATTTTATTTACTTTTTCTCAATTATTTACCGTCTGTAAAGCTCTAAGCGCTGCACAAGCTTTTAATTATAAACCACCAACAAATTCATGTAAAATTAAGAGCATGTTGGTTTTGTGCACTGACACACGCTGAAGCACACTGTGGGCTTTTTGCTGCTTCAACAGTTTGATCTCTTCATTACCGCAAACAGCAGAATGTAGCCGATCGGGAAAGCAGCTATGACGTCCGGTATGAACCATGTCCTCAGGTAACTGAGCCGGATCCGCTTGATATCCAGAATAGCTTCCTGTGATAGAGAACAGAGCAGCAGATCGAGCAGATGGATGAAGACGCCGTGCAGCCAGATCAGATGTATAATTTAACACTTGAACTGAACCAATATTTTTGGGCGATTGTCCAACATTAAGGGAGACAGTGATGTCAAATAAGATTAGCGTTCTGCTCAAAGAAGAGAATCTGAATGGATTTGACAACATCATTGAGCTGTTGGGGAAGCTCATGCATGAATATTTCAAACAAGGCATAAACCGACTGAGAATAAATCTGGAGAAACCAGATGCTCGTGAGATCCAGAGTAAACACCACAGATGGGCCAATTTGGGATTGCCAAGATAGAAGTGCGGGAACATATGCAGATGAAAACAAACAGGATGTAGTTGTCTGTATAATACTTAATTGGAAATGTTATACTTCTCATTCAACCATTACAATAATCCCTGTTATAAAATCAAACAGCAGGTGCCAATATCGCCGGTGTCCAGGAGATGAGGGGGCAAGTTTGTTAATCTAGCCTTTCGTGTATTGAGTAGATTACAGATGGGACAGAGATGGATTGTACGTGCTTGTCTGCACGGGGATTATAGTCTCCCAGATTGTGTCTGAAAATAGAGCACATCCACTCTCACCTCGCTGTCCTCTGCTATGATGCCCATGCGGAAATTCAGAGCCACGTCTATCAGGAACAGCGTGTCTGAAAACACGTTAAATCCTTCCCATGCCAGCCCGCTGGTCCCGTCCAGAAAAGCAATCTCCATGGGAATCCCGATCAGGTTCAGAAACGTGATGGCCATCATGCACATGATGTAGTAACTCCTACAGGACCAAAAAAAATCACATGTGACTGGTGAGTGAACCTCAGATCTTGTTTACTATGTGGTTTTGTAGAGTCGCAGTTCATTTGCCAGAGGGACTCATTAGCTGCGGCAGGATGATTTTCTCTGATACTATAACTGCACAACTCCTCAGCCGTGGTTCAATACCAGGCTCAAATAACTCCCTGCTCGCTGATCCTGATTGTTTCATCCCCTCTCTGTTTTCACTCCATCTGATCGCCTTACAGACTGATAATAACAATATGGATAATGCAAAGCCATTCGTCTGTGAAAACACAGTAATTGGATCCATCTGCTTTTTCCTCTTCCAATCCTCAGCTATTATCTTTAAATGCACCTAAAAAAACGTGAATTTCAAGACTTTTAATCATTTAAACTCTCACTTAATTATCTCTGTTATTTCTTATGTTTGATTTCTCTTTATATTTTACACAAATTAATCTATTTTTGTTTTCACATGTGCAATCTTTTCAGAAGTGCAAGTCAAATAATCATAATGAATAATTTTTGACTAATAAGTAAAATTATAAATATGAATAAAGTAGGTGAGTAGGTGATGGGCTGATCATTTTATATTGCTGATAAATCTGCTATTAATTTATAGATTATTGACCAAATCACTTTTTATATATTTGTAATATGATATATCATAAAACACAATTTCCTCACACCCTAAACCATCAAGGTTGTTGTTTTTTATCACTTCACTTTCAAATGTAAAAATATTCTGAAAAAATTCAAATCTGTAAAACCGAGTTGGAACCAGAAAATGTTTGCAATCTTTTGATTTATTACTAAAATCATTCCTAATAAATTTTCTATCAATCAATAATTAATCAATTAAACGACTCATTATTACACTTCCAATACGGATAGAAGATAAGATAACATAGGATAACAGCAAAATACCTGCAGGACCTCACTTCAACAACACAACTTCTAAAAATATGTATGGAGTTTTGGGGTTAGGGTTGGGGTTGGGGTTGGGGTTAGGGTTGGGGTTGAGGTTAGGGTTGGGGTTAGGGTTGGGATTAGGGCTAAGGAACAGGACTAGCCTGAATCAGATATATCAAATACCTCATGAGGCTGAAAGGGTGAATGACAAAGACCCCGCTCTCCAGCTGTCGGAGGCACTCCTTCTCCACGGCCACCTCGCTGCCGTACAAGTACAGCGACTGTCTGTTCAGCTGCGGGAGGAGCAGGGCTCTCCATCCACAGGTGGACATAGTGCATCCCTCTGTGGGACCTTTTAGTTTCTCCATGGCCCGACCTTGGTCCCCTCTGATCAGCCCATCGCACGCTCCATCCTCCCTTATGCGGCAGCTGCGTCTTCCTCTCAGGACGAGTGGAGTCTGACTCGACCAGTTCTGACCTCCCCCCTTGTTCACGGGGTAATTTTCCACCAACGTTCCAAACCTAAGGGCTTATAGAAGCTGTGTGGAGCGAGGCGAGCGGACACCCTCCTTTCATCTGCCTCCCTCACTCCCTCCCTCCCTCTCTCCGTCAGCCTCTCTCTATTTCTGCCCCCACCCAACCCCTACACTTCTTTTCTTTTTCTCCCAGCTCATCAACTATTCAGTGTCTGTGTCTCATCCCCACATAAATCAAGCCATGTCAAGAGGGTAAGGTCCAGCTCACATTAATACTGAAGACAATGACGTGTGTGTGTGTGCCTGTGTGTGCCTGTGTGTGTGTTGAGGGGATCACAATTATAGTCACGTGAGCTCGACATCTGCCAGCATGTGCGGAGGACAAGTTCGGTCGGAGCCGTCTCTACCAGGGATGTAATTAAACACTATACTGTGTTACCTGATGCTGGTGATGCTGTACATATGCTCGCAGCTCGGAGCCAGCTACCGTGCTCTCTGTTTGCATTTTTCACATCAGAAGCAAAAACATGTTTGTGTCTTATCTTTTCGGTTTTCCATGGAGGGCTGGTGGGATTTTGAGGCAGGCGAAGTTTGAACCACAAAATGATGTTACAGGATGTAGCAGCATGTGGGAATTAACTGAGGGGTCAGGCCAGTGGGTGAGGTGAACTGCTGGCAGCTTAGTGCATGAGGTGAGATGTCTGATAATGAGAGGGACAATTTAGGAGATGACTCTGCTCAGAGTATCATGGGACATGAGAAGAGAGGTACAGGAAACAGCAACCGTTTCTCCACTTACAAAGAGGGATTTGTATTGGTAATGAGTTGGACGGATACGTGAAGTGTTATTGGAAAACACATTGTGATGTGATGGACTGTCGAACTGTTTGGGTGCACGCTCCTCTGACGTTCGCTCTGAAATAGGCAACAACCCCTTGTGACCGTGCACAGGAATATCATAACCATTGTAGTTTTTCTTTTAGTTGAGCTTCAAATCCAAATTACAGTTTTCAAATAACATAATAATCTTGTTCTGGAAACTGCAAGTATTTGGTGAAAAGGCAGAACAAGAAACCATCCTTCCTAAGTATAAGGTATTTTGGTGATATAATGTCACACTGCTTAATTGTGATTAAGTATTTTTGCACACTCAATCCATTTTTGCACTTTTCCAGTTTGCACTATTCTCATCCTATCCACTGTGTGCCTTATGACTGCATACTATGTTGTACTGTGTACTATGTTTTGAGTACTTAATATGTTGCATACTGATATGTTTACCCCAGGGCGCAGAGAGAAACATCATTTAAATCCCTCCTATGTCCTGTACAGAATTAACGGTGACTTTCGATCTTGGCTTCTGTCATTACACATATGAAGCAGAAGAGGGTAAGACAACATGATTATCTCAGTGTTTCAAATGCTGCAGAACATAACGCTGCTCAGAGAAAGTAAAATGTTCCTCAGTTATTTTTGCAGAAACTGGACAGAAATGAACTCGGAGCCTTTGTCCCCCTTCGGCTCCCCTTATTAGAGGGTTGATATTTGTCACTCAGTAAAATAACAATAACAGGGTTTAGTCTGACAATTGCTGTCCAGTAAGATAACAGAAATGCCTGAGTTGTTGTATTTTGCTTGGATTAAAAAAAAACATGGGTGTTTGTAATCCATTGACATAATGTGACCTAAATAAATGTTCAGCTTTTCTGGAGCACTGTTTTGTGTGATGGCAATGACATTTTTGCATTTCCATAAAGGGACAAGGCTTATTGGAATATACAGAACATGGGGGATAATTATTATATGTACGCATAGCAAACACCAGTCAAATAAAAACCCTTCTGCGTGTTCTAGAGACTGCTGGAAGCTTTTAGCAGCTGTGAAGAGGAGGTGGCACGTGGTCAGGACCTCGGCTTACACCTCTTCTCCATCAGGGGGCAGATTTCTACATGAAAAAAACAAAACAATGACAGAATTAAGATAAAACTCAGAGTGAATTAAAAGGTATTTGACTCGTATGTTCAGCTCTAGTGCCACACTACATGGATTCTACTCCTGGGGAAAGACTGCAGAGTGTGTTTCACATGGAGGTGCATATATAAATATATATATATATATATATATATATATCACACCATACAGATTAAACCTACAATGTGCTTACTTGCTCATTTATCTAGCACACAGCTGGCCCCCAAACCAGAGTAAGTGACTCAGTGATGCTGCTTACGCACTGCTGTGCTGCGCTGACGTCCTGTGGACCCAGCACACATGTGAAAACACATACACCTTTACCACTGTCGGACAGAACAGGTACATTTTTCATATTAAAATACTCCCACACCACAGAGGTGAGCCCATCGGTAATATATTCTTACAGCTCAGAATATAATATCTGCAACAGAACCTGCTCATGTAGAAAAATAATAGCTTTGTGTATTGGCTGATGTTCATTCTCAACTCATATAATGTTTACAGGATTTTTCATTTATTTTATTATTATTGTCACAGATTGTACAGTGACACATTTTGATATTTTACAAGAAATCACTAGTAAGGTGCTGAAAAAAGTGATAATATACTTTGCTTTAATTATGAATTGAAAGAGTTGACATTTATATAGGTCATGGTAAAGTTGAGGCTGTGTGTGTGTGTGTGTGTGTGTGTGTGTGTGTGTGTGTGTGTGTGTGTGTGTGTGTGTGTGTGTGTGTGTGTGTGTGTGTGGCACTGAATACATGATTCAGAATCACTGGAGCTGATAATTACATATAATTTGATAATGTTATGGTCTGTTTACGATTTTTTATATTTAGTCTTTTCACTCTCGATCTCTCGTCTTTGTCTCTAATTGCTTAATTTAACTGATATTTAAATATGCATTCCTGGTTGTTCATAGTATTATCTTTTAAATATGTTTTACCTTGTGCTTATAATTTATTGTTTTCATCCTGATTTTTAATTTGATGCTGTAACATGGCACATTTCCCTAAGGTGGGACTGATATAGAATTATTATATATTATCAAATTTTTAAATTGATTTGTTTTTATGACAAAAAAAGGGGAATTTAATTGAGTTTACTATTTACAGAAACCTGGGAATATTTACATTTAATAAGCTGTTACCAGAGTATTGTTTGTTTTCTGAGGAAATAATGAAACTATTGTGTATAACAGAGGTCAGTAGGTGCCTGGAAACTAATATTAGTCAGTTAGTAGACACTGAATTAGGATTATTTTCTAAAATCGATGTTTTCCAGCATTTTGTTGTATTTAGAAACGTTATGTCTTAATTAATATCACAAAAATCTAAGTGCACATGAAATTATGCTGTAGTATTTAAATGGGTTGTTTCACCTTTCCTTCAATTGGCCGCTGAGGACAAAGTACTACATTTCCCAGAAGCCTCCGCTGCCGCTGGCGGCACGTGGGATTGTATAAAACGCGGACACGTGCTCTTCTCTTCCTCGTTCATTTTGAAGGTGAAGTATTCCCTGTTCTTCGTCCTCCATCCAAGTAAGTGACAGACCTGAGCTGTAGATTCTCCACCGGGTTGTAATCCACGTTGTTCGTGACGTCATCAGCTCATTGATCCGCTGGGTCTCAGTTAATGGTCGTGAGCACGTTTCTGGGGCTGTGGTGTCGCAGCTCTTTGCTAACTTGCAGAACAGGAAGCTAAAGATGCTAGCTCCACCGGTTCAATGTAAAAATCCTCTGTGTTGATCTGAGTTCATGTTACATCATCATCAGCCTCCTCCACGGTCACTATGTGAATCTAAAGCAACGGCACAGACTGTACCTGTAACATCCCACTGCTGCTACCATTCAAACACAAGTAGTTTACTGTCACATCTCAGAAAGGAAAACATCAAATATTTACTTGGTAGAAGCCAGAACCAACAGAAATTAGTATTTTTTTGTTTAATTTTTTATTATAATGTATATTTGTAGTAATTTGACTTTTTATTACTGCAAATGCTTCAGTCATACTACAACTGCCATTTACTACATCCTGTGGTTTTATTCAACTTCCCATGAAGTAATTTTGCACAATTCTGATTTGCACTACTCCTAGCCACCGTGTGACTCATCACTGCATACTATGTCCTACTGTGTACTATGATTTGAGTACTTAACATGTTGCGTACTTTGTTTACACCGGGTATCAGAAACAGCATTTCAATCCTGTATGTCCTGCACATATGGCAGAATTGACAAAGATGACTTTGACCATATGAAACCATCCTTTTATGAATTAGAGGCAATTAATAATCAAATTGTCTGACAACAATTCTGACCATTGTGTCTTTCAAGTTCTGAATTCAAATGTACTGTTTACAATGTGTAGAGCTTAAACCTGAATTAATTAAAAAGCTAAATTATTCTCCAAACTGTTAATTGACATTATTTGTGGCGGTTAGTGTGATGAGGGGAACTACATGGCATCTCTTGTCATTTTCACCTATGCTTTATTAATCAGTGTCATCTTCTGTGACTTGCGTTGATATAATTAAAATATCTGCATTGAACGACCTTGAGCTTGTTCTCTGGACTTGCACTTGTCCACGAGTGATTCTGAGATGCAAAGTGAAAAATGCACATCTAATGTTTTCTGCTGGATATTCAAATGTCTCTCTTTATGTTAGTCTCCCTCAGCCTGAAGATGTCGACCGTTTCTGCAGCCAGCCTGGAGTCTGCTCATGTGACTGAGGGCACTGAGCAGAAGAAGCCACTGAAACCATGCTGCGCTTGTCCAGAGACAAAGAAAGTCAGGGATGCTTGGTGAGTGTCTGTCGCCTGAGGAACTGAAACATTTTGTCGTTAGAGAATATTTATTCATGCCTTTTTTTTTTTTTTTTTTTTTTCCTGCATAGCATCATTGAAAAGGGAGAGGAAAGCTGCACAGAGCTGATTGAGGCACATAAAGTCTGCATGAGGGCACTTGGATTCAAGATTTAACCTACCCTGACGACTCCATTTTTGTGTGTGTGTGGTGAGTATCATTTAACAATTACAAGCCTTACCTCACAAGGTCACCCTTTGTAGCACTAGCTTGTTTGAAACCAATTTCCTCAGGCTGGGTTGTTGATATCCCTCAGCTGCTCCTGATTCATCCACCATCAAATTCAAACTGGGTTTGTTAATTTAAACATGTTTGTCAGAACCACAATTACACATACTCTTCACACACATTTTCAAATGTTACATTTTATTTGTACATCAGGTAATGTGCCTTGAGTTTTAATTGTCGCTATTGAATCACATTTTTAAACCACTTTGAAATGTGTTCTGACCCAATTGGGGAGAAATCGCTCTTTGATGTCCAGATGTTGTAAAATCAATGTCATTATGCCATAGATGGATAAAATATCAGAGCTGGATGTGAAAACCTGAAAATATTTTTTTCTTCCAGTTATTTGCTTTAATGTACAATAGCTGCCATTTTCCTGTAAATAACCACGTTTCAGGTCTGTCACCCTGTATATTTGCTGTTCAGCTGGTTATTAGTATTCACCAGACTGTTCCTGGCTTCAGTCTCCTTGCTGGGTCAGTTGTGTCTCTTGGCCATTACTGATTTCATCCATTGTTGAGCACCTGCTGCAGTGTCCTACAAGGACATCATGTATCTGGGGGCAAGGAGATGTGGTGTGTGGTGGGCATCACGTCTCCTCTTTTGTTGCCATAGTGCACATGAAACATGCTCATAGCCACACAGCTGAATTCTCGTCTCAGCAGTTGAACCTTCTTTCTCACCTGCTCTTGTAAAATAAACTCTTTAAATCCAGACCTCAGCATTTGATCTGGGTACATTTTTTAATTTATGCATCTGATTGCTGATCATAAAATCCTGACATAATGCTCTTGACTTGTTTGACTCAAAATGTTGAAGGTGAAATACTCATTGTGTACTTTTGTGTTTTGATTTCCCTGCAGTGTGTTGCAGTGTGAGTGGAGGACAACCCTGGCTTTTCCTTCCCCCCCCCGCTTATTTATACCTCGACGAGAGGGGAGCTGTAGAAATGATGGATTTAGACTGTGTGTGGGAATGTTTTTTAATGTGCTCATTTGAGAAATGTGTGAAACCTAAACTGCTGTCTGTGATTAAATAAAAGTTCTATGCAATACATTTTGTCTGTTAAATCTATTTTAGTTTGGATTGAGTGCATTTGAGGGTTGTTGGTGTGTATTCATCTAAAGCTCCTGACGGTAGTGAAGGTCCTTTCTGCCTGTGATCGGTTACTTGCCACAGTTGCTGTCCCTGGTATGCACTTAGGCTTAAAAATAACTCCTGCCCCTGCAAAGTCAATACTTGCCCTATCTGCATTCTTTCTCTACAGTGTGTCGGTGTTACTGAAGTGTGCCGGGCAGCGGACGCATGGCTTGACATTCATTTGCAAACTTGCAAGTGACTAATTGATGTCTGTGTATTTTAAGACTTTGTTTACAGGGACTGACATTGTCACAACTTCGATTAGCAAGTGATCCACCGCTTGCACTTAGTAACAAGTGTATACATGTATCAGACTTTGATTTAAATCGTTTCTTGAGTCTACTACACCAGACTGTTGTGATTGTGTTAAAATGGTCTGCATAGAATTGAGTAGCTAAATTTGTGCCTAAACTCAAGCAGTATTTTGATATATATATATATATATATAAATAAAGCAACTAAATGCGTCCTGTTTGACGCATTAAATTTACAGCAATAATAACTCAAGTGTCCAGATTGTTGCAAAAGATTTATTGTAGAACTTAACAATTACTTTTTAGAAAAATTTTAAAGCTCAATTCATATTTGTTCCAAGGTTATAATTTTCGCTATGGAAAATGTTTCTGCACTCAGATGTCACCAGTTTTACCAGATGGATCTAATGTGAATGTCTGACAGCAAGGTGGATGTTGACTGAGTAACATCTGCTCAGTACAAATTCATTGTCTTAAAGTTTTAATTTGTTTCATACATTCAAAACATGCCCAGTCAGTGTGTATATGAAACTAATATCAGATCTATAATGCAGTGAATATCCAAATAATTCTATCAAAAACTAGAGACTAAGTCACAACATTTGAATTGAATAATTAAATTGTGAGGCTGCACATTCATGAAACACTGGAACTCATCAGGCATAAGATGAGTAAAAACACAACACATAATAAAATGTCTCCCACATCACAAAGAACACAATCTTATTTTCCTCCTAAATATTTGTACCAACTTCGACCTCAGAAACCAGCTGGTTCTTATTTGTTTAAATCAATTTTATATTTAATGTTTTTTGTTCGGACTTTGAACTATTCTTATTACATTCTGTTTATTGCCATGCACCAATAAAACTAAAAGTAAACAAAGCAGAGAACATGTTTCTAATGAACTGATGTGTTCGGAGAGTTCTCGTGACTGAGACATGAAGGCGTTGGTTGCACCGATGGGTGTTTATACCTGAAATCGGACCTGTGCTGTCGTTCCACTCATTTCAGTGCCTCTAAATATTCCCCAGCCGAGCCCCACACTCTGCAGGGAGTCAACTGGACTCATGAACTGAACTGTGCTGCAGCTCTGGAGGAACTTTATCAACAAATGTGTGCGACCATTTGTGAGTCACTTACAGATATTTTTTCTAGTCCCTCTCCTCCCTCGTGTTTCCTGCCCCTCTCTCGCCTTCACTTTCTGTTATGTTAAGTAGCAGGCCTGCTTTCCGTCCACCACTCTTCCCTCCTTGGGTTTCAATTCCAAACATGGTTATCCTTCTAGGGCTCAATCGGCAACCTCCCCCCTCCCGTGTCCCTTCTCTTCCAGCTGTTGGTTCGACGGTGCAGGGCCGGCGGGCGAGAGGCAGAAGAGCGCTGCAAAGAGAGACGACAGGAAGACGCAGAGGGCACAAGACGGAGGGGAGAGAGCAAGGGACACATAATGAGAGGAGAAGAAGAAGAAGAGCCATTCCAGCTGTGTTTCTATCACAAGTAGAGTCGTGAGAACTTCTTCACATTGAAGGTTTTTCCACTGCAACTCCAGGGAGCAAACGTTTGACATTTTCTCGTCGGTATTTTGGATCAAGCTGTGAGTCGAACAGAAACACTGAGTTGGACAAGAAGACTGTTTGAGGAGTTTCAAACATGAGCGCAGACAACTCAACTTTGCTGGACAGTTTGTTGTTCGCCCCTCTGTGCGATGGCTGGACCAACAACACCGAGGGAGCCATCTACCACCTGGGCAACACCATCCTGTTCCTGGGCTACATGGGAGGCAGTGGGGCCTATGGGTGCCTTTTCATCTTTGGCTTCCTGACCCCGGCCTTTGCGTGCCTGACCCTGTGGGGCTGGATGACGATGTGCGGCCTGGATGTCTTCACCTGGAACCTGCTTCTGCTGCTGGCCTGCTTGGCTCAGATCTGCCACCTCCTCCACCGACTGCACCAGGAGGGCATTCGCAGCGAGGAGCTCACCTCCCTCTACCAGGCGGTCTACCTGCCGCTGGGCGTCCCCGTCCAGGTGTTCAAGGAGATAGCGAGAGCGTTTGAGAACAAGGCGGTAGAACTGAAGGCCGGAGAGACGTATGCTGTGGAGGGCAAGACGCCCATCGACCAGCTCTCGTTCCTGCTGTCTGGGAGGTGGGGAGTGTGCATGTGTGTGTACGTCTGTTTCCAGAGAATACAACCAACACACAACGCTAACCAGTGAAAACACATCTCACATTCACGATTACCCTTTAAGTTACAACTTTAGCTTATCAACACAGTCATGGAGCTTCAGTCTTTAGCATTACAGCATGCTGTAATTAGCATTACATTTTATGGGTTTACGTCCACTCTTTGAATGTATGTTCAATGCCTACTTTATTTTAGCTCCGTTTTTGGTCTCTACCATCTGCTGAGGGAAATATCTGGGTCGCTAGTGGCACCTTTTAAGATTGTTGTTATACGATCATACAAATGTTCTATGTGAGGAAAGCTAGTTTTACATATTTTACACAATCATACTTTAATACTTGAGTACTTTCCTCCACTAACAAACATTTCTCTGATGCAGTCTGAGCAAAAACGATCATTTTCAAATTTTCACAATATCTTCGGTATGCATTGCTTTACAGGTGTTTATGATTTTCCGACTTATTATACGTGTTCACATAGTAAGTGGACAATTTAAGACTTTTGAGAGAGGTAGTTTTGACATTTAATTGTTTTGAAAAAAGCATATAGTTGTTGCAGATATTAATGACACTATTATATTACTGCTCAGCAATTTCTACTACAGACATAGTGTAGAATTTATTGATTTAAAGCTAAAGATAACACCAATCTTTTTTTTGAAGAAATCTTCTATTTCAGCCGGCTACTCCAGAGCTGAGTTTCTATTTTTGCCTCAGCTGTTGGCAGCGTGCAGCCGTTACAGGAAATGTATCCTCTTCATCCAAACATCCTCAAAGTAGAGCTGCGTTAGATCTCACAATTCTGGAGCCTACACAAGAGAAATGTTAAACAGAGTATTTTTGTCTGTGACTCACTGGTGTGTCGTCCCCCTGCAGAGTGCCAGCTGGTTAAATGATATCTTTGTACTTAGGACATGGAGAGTGGACGCTGACTGCTCCTCTTACCTTGAATTAAAGGTTGGACACAGTGTCGACTGCTCCGGGTGTGCGAGACACATTTTAAACAACAGACAAAGGAACAATGAGCAGATTTTTTCTGCATTTCTTAAATAGTTGTGTATTAGATGTGCAGCATATGATCTTTTGGTCTGTGCCTGTATTCAGCAGACATACTTTTCAGATTTAAAGATAAGCAACGTTGATATTTAACCAGCTACAGTTTTAATGTGTCATCAAGAGTCTCTTGTTCACATGGCCAAAAGCATGTGGACACACACACGTGATTGTTGGAACATTTCATTCTACGACCATGGGTGTTAATGTTCTACAACTCTGACTGCTTCCATTGGGGTTGAGGTCAGAGCTATGCATGTGCACGCCAGCCAAGTTCTTCCACACAAAACTCAGAAAAATATTTCTTCTCAGACCTTGGCCTAATTTTCTGCTGCGTTTTTCAGATGTAAAAAAATGTCCAGACCAAATTTTCTGGACATTTTCCAGAGTTCATGTCTGAAAACGGCTTTAGACTCACCCTACATCTGCCATATTGTACGTTCATGAAAGAACAACCTTATAGTTTTGGTGTCAAAGATCTACTCTACCTGAGAGGCCTCTGGACTCTATAAGTTTAAAGGCATTTTAAGTCAAAATAAGATTTTTTACCCATAATTTTCATTTTCATTTTCCCTATCACCCTATCCCTTAAATTCAGCTCAAAGCCCTATACAGAACAGGCTACATTCACACACATTCATACACAGATGACATACCGGGGGAAAGTTGGTGTTCAATATCTTGCTGAAGGACACACGTGCGCTGGAGGAGCCGGGGATTGAGCCACCGACACGACACACAGCTGCCCCCAGAGGTCCTGGTGTTACAGGGACATTTTTAGCGTGGGACTCCCCGGTGGAGATCCCTGTCCACGACTGTGTAGCTTCCTTATAGGGTAATCAGACCACAATGCACTGCAGCAACATAGCTGTTAATTGGGTGGGACTGCTGTACAGGCAATCCAATTATATGCTGTTCTAGGTCCAAAAGTTTTCTCTTAATTAACACTGTTGTGAAGAGTGTAAATAAAAACTTCTACATTGTTTTCTCTGCCTCAATATTTCAAGCTAAAATGAACAGGTTCTCAAATCAAAATTTGCCAAAACAGAATACCAGTAATACTATTTAACTACTATTTATTTTTGAAATCCATTCAATTTGTATAATACCCTCTTAAAGTACCAACTGCTTTAACAATGACCTAAGAAAGGACAAAGTCAGGAGGAGAATATTTATTTTGAAAGAATTATTTCCTGGAGGAGACGTCCATCTCTTTGTGCAGATGTCAGGTGATTGATATGAAGCAGATCGTCTGCAGCACTGAAATGACACCAAAGTGAGGATAAAACAAACTTTGACACTTTTGATGTTATCCAATGAAGTCCTGATGTTGCGTGTGCTGGATTATCTCACTCTGCGGAAACTATGTCCTTTTTAAATCAAACTTCCCAGAGAAGGAGGAATGTCTCGATATCCCTGAATTATGATTTCTGTGTGTGGAGAGGCAGAAGAGGAAGTTTGGTATTATCAGTTTATCTGAAAATGCTGAAAAATCCCTGTTTCTCTTTTTAACGCCATGTCTCTGTTTCTCTCTGTCTCTCAGGATCAATGTATCATTGGAGGGCCAGTTCCTGCATTACATCCACCGCCACCAGTTCCTCGACTCTCCGGAGTGGGAGTCTATCAGACCAAACGAGGAGGGAAAGTTCCAGGTACTGCAGAGGCCTCGACTCGCAGAGACGTTAAAGTTGATTACATGTTTTAACTTAAAAAAATCCAAAAATGATAATTCGCTCATTATCTACTCACCCCTATGCTGATGGAGGGGGTGGGTGAAGTGTTTGAGTCCACAGAACACTTCTGGTGTCTCAGGGGTAAACTTTGTCAGAGCAGAATCCAATACAATTGAAGTCAATGGTGAGTCCTTCTTCAGACGTAATGAAACAACAGAAAAAACATAACATTCCTCCATACTGCTCCTGCTTCCGTCGGAATTGCTAAATCCGCTTGCTTAGCCACTTCTGGTGGACTTTTAGATTAATAAATTAGTGTAAATGACCTTGTTTCGAGTCGAATTTGAATGTCGGGGCTTTCGGACACCTGGATGACACCACACGAGCAGTATGGAGGGATGTTGTGTTTTTTCTGTTGTTTTATTACGTCTGAAGATAAGTCACAAATGTCTTTGGATTTGGCTGCTACACTGTTAACCCCTGGAACTCCCAAAGTGTTTTGTGGACTCAAACACTTCACCCAGCCCCCCATCGGCACAGTGGTGAGTAGATAATTAGTGAATTTTCATTTCTGGGTGAACTATCCCTTTAAGTAAATTCAATAAGCGGACGTCTCCAGGCCAGAGCGTGGCACTAAAATGATAAATGAACTGCCACTAATATTGAAGGAGCTGAAAGGAGACACCAGACCTAGACATCAAGTCATCTTTCTTGTCCTTTACGCATCCTGTTGATGCAGAATAATTCAGTTCAAGAAGAAAAAATAACTTGCCATGACATTGGACCTCAAATAGAAAAGGACTGCAACTAGGAGTTAGTTGAATACCAATTTATCTTCGTTTATGTGTTTTTACACTGAAATTAATTCCCTGGGGCGTTTTCTTGTAAACAAAATTCATGTTTACCTATGGTGTTACTCTCCAAAATGCATTGTGTATGTCATTGATGGCTAACAAAATTGTGCGATGATACATTGTATGTCACACAAACATTTCTGAAACTTGCATAATGTCTTTCCTTTTAAAACATTTGTAAAGTTGTCATCTCAAATATTTAAAATCATTGTTTATGTCTAGTTAGCAGTTTATTTCCGGTCCATCTTTTTTGGTGCACTGTTATGTTGTCCTGCACAAACTGTTGATCGGAGAAACCGTCCTTCATTGTCATGTGCACACACAATACAAAATGTGCGCCGACTTGTAAAAACAATACTCAATACTTCTCCTAATGGTCAATACCCTCAAAAGGTACCTTCAAAGTGCTTTTAATTATTATCTAATACAATTAAAACAAATCAAATTGCAATTAAAGTGTGACAAAATGAACAGGATCACTTGTAGTGATGATGCCATTGATAATTATCATCCGAATCTTCAGCACTGTCAGGAGCTTTATTCACTTGTTTACTGGTCTGTATCTTTCTAGAAAAAGCTAGAAAAAGACTGGCTGGTATATGCAGCAAAGAGACAGGAGATGGAGGAGACCAAAAACTGAGCTAGATTAGAGTGATCGATGGATTTACATTCTTCAGGTGGACATGAAGATGATTTCAAATAAATAATAATTCTTCTCTGTGACAAATATCTATATTTTCAAATTACAAAAAGCACATTGACATTCCTACTCCCCAGGTGACTCTGACAGCAGAGGAGGACTCCTGCTACATCTCATGGCGCCGCCGCCACCTCTACATGCTGATCTCAAAGGAACGCTACATCGCCCGCCTCTTCTCTGTCATGCTGGGCTATGACATTGCGGAAAAGCTCTACAACCTCAACAGCAAGCTCTACATCAAGAGCGGCGTGCTGCTGGACATCCGCCTGCCCAGTCTCTACCACGTGCTGGCCCCGTCCTTGCAGGGCAGCGAGGGCGGCAGCTGCAGCGATGGCGGCATCGCTAAGGAGCAACAAGTTGAGCAGCAAGACGAAGACCAAGTGCCGGCCTACGAGAAGTCCGACCCAGCCCAGTCTCAGCCCTTCCAGCCGTACCTGCAGGGACCAAGGAAGCCCTACCTGGATGAACCCCGGCCCTCCCAGCCTGACCGGTATCAGCACCCCTGGGCGTCGGACCCGGAGCTGATCTCTGGTGAGGACTCCACCAGCCTGGTCCTGGAGGACTTTGCTGATGTGGCGGGCTCCTTAATGGATTATGGCAGTGAGAGGGATTATTTGAGGTAGAGGGGCAGGGTGCTGGAGCTAACACACTGGGTCACCACTTAAGCTACATGTAAGTACCTCACCTGGGCGGGGAGTGGTGTGGGGGCGGCGTGTGTGTGCATGGCTTGAAGTGCACAGTTCTTACTAACCCTGGCTTTGTAGTGACACATAGGGCTGGGCCCTATGTGTCCATTTTTTGCAATATCGATTTAATGATGTTGCAGATACAATCGTAGATATGGCGGTATATATTTATTCACAATACATTATTGTTACTCCATTATATTTATTTGACAGCTGTAGCTACCACTTACTTTACAGACTTAAACATTACATGCAGAAAATATCATCTCCATAAAAACATTTAAAATTAATATTAATTAATTAAGCATTAAGATATAAAGTTTATGAAATCCACCTCAACCATCTAAAACATTAAAATACTACACGTTAATGGCCAGTATCAATTAAAATATCTATATTTTGCACATTATACTATATTTTGTGTACAATAATATTTTTTTGCTCTAACTCAAGTATGATTTTAAATGCAGGATTTTTTTACTGTTAAGTTACAACAATAGTTACAATAGTTGTAACATTGTTGGACTATTTTTTTATTTTAATTTTCAAGTAGTCTTGCACCTCTGGATGAAATGTGAACACAATCACACACACAACAGTCAAATCAAGGTTTTAATGTTCATTCTTGACCTTGTAGACAGTAATTGAGAAAATAATCTCAACCCAAAGTTTAATTATTAGCTTGTTCTGGAACTTTTAAATATATCACATGATCTTCATCAGCAAATTCACAATTTCTTTTTTTATAAAAATGTAAATTTGAAGGTGTACAGCGCTGATGATGATCATGTGATTTGATCAGACCTCTAAACATCAAATTTATACAGTAAACTATTAGGATTTTATTAGATTTGCAACTTATAATAAGACAGTTTGTTAAATAATGACATGATATTATGAATGTAGAATGATACTGAATTGTTGTGCTGCTTTATTCTCAGTCGTAAGAGAAGAAATCTTTGCTGTGACATATTATTATAGTCCTTTTGTTTTGTGGCTCTTCTGCTCTTATTTAATTTATATTGTGAGCATCTGATGCTGTGGCTCCTCGGTCTTTAAGCATTTGAAAGTAAAAACAAATTCACTTACAAATGTAAAGGTTTTGGCTGTGTTTGGATTTTGCTGGTTTTTAAGGAACTATACCAAACAATTTCTTGCTGTCGAAATTAAATGGTGTTGGGAATTATTTCCTGTTGGGCTCCTCTGCTTTGGGAAACTTCTGGATTATTATTTTATTTTCCAAACAATATTTTAGGATTAAAATCTTTGTTTGCTCTAATTCAGTCCCTTTACAAGCTGCCCGTCGTGGTTGGTGCAGTAGCAGAGCTAAAAGTGCCCTCTCAGAAAGAAGAGATCTGCTCAGTAAAAACAGTTTAACAGCATATGAGCGCTAAATGTTGCTTTCAGACATCCGACTGAAGGGGGGAGGCAGCGGCATCAGCTGTGTCCTCATCTGAAGAGGATTAGAGCCTGGAAATTCAGGGGATGTCCAAAAAGTTCAGTGCCGCGCTTTTAATCCAGTGTGCTAACCACTTGGCTATCTGTCTGCTTATGTGTTCATCACCCCGCCTCAACCCCACCTGCCTTTCTACCAGCCCTCCAGTCACAGGTGGAGCATCACATTTCATAGCCAGATAGTTGGTTTAATGTCCGGCTCAGGTTGCAGGGCGGCTGTGAGGCCGTAGATCAAATCTATCACAACTTCAGTTCAGACAGAGGAGGCTCAAAACTCAGACCTCATGGCAACTAAATTTTCTCCAATCCGCAAAACGTGAATCCACAACTTTGAACCCTTGGATATTTGTGACAGTCCCTTCATTTCTGTTTGAGCAGCAATATGTAGAAATATGTAGATATAGTGAGATCATAGTTGATATTTTGGTTCTAATTTCTTGTAGGTTTTCAACAAGCTCAGTAAAATGCTGTCATGACAAACACCCATTCAGAAAGTTTCCAAAATCACACACATCTAAACTTGATAAACTCATGGTGCTGGACAGAAGCGATGAAAATTAGAAGACGAGAAATGTCAGCACACCCGGATCAGTAACGTTTCGGAGCACAGGCCTTTCTTCAGACTCCTAATAAATAAATGAAAAATAGTGTATTGTTATATCATTCTTCATAATGAGTACTTTACTTTGGATAGTAATATGATTGAGTTTAAATTTAGGCCTGATTTTTACTTGTAGAAGAGGATTTTTTACTAAAGATCTGAATTTCTTCCAGGAGGTGATAGCGACGGGGATCTACCGCCTCGGTTTCAAAGAGGCAGAGCGCCGCTGGCTCCCACCGACACTCCCAAGCTGTGAGAACAGTCTCTCCTGGAAACACGGATATATGTTACAGTGCAGTCGAATGAATGTGTCACATGTCACTTGTTCTTTCTCCTCCTCCTCCACCTCCTCACGCTCAGTTCACATCTTCAGTCCTGAGTGAGGTCAACATGTGCTCCTCTTTCTCCCTGATGCCAAAATGCAATATTTATATTTTGCAACAATCAATATTTGGAGCATATATGTATCACCTATTAACTTTATAATCAATTTGCCTAAAAATCTTGTCATGATGGCTTTGAAGCAACGTTTAAAGCCAATCTGTTGGCTGTTTTAAATGAACATGCAATTTTTACAATGTACAATTTAAAACCTGAGCGAGTTGATTAAATGTTCACAGAGACAGAACGTTGAACAGGAGGAGATTCTGTATCCAACATTAAAATAAAAATAATAATTAACTGTTAACAATAAGTCAAACCCAAATTTAAATCCCAAGAACACCTTCATCTTTAACTGGCACTGAGACAGGAAAGAGAGACAAACCTTCACTTTGTCAATCACCAGCACATTAAATGTCTGAAAAGTTATTTTAATGTTTTAAAATCTGATTTTATGTTTTTTTCATCTCACTAATATTCGATGTTGGATCTGGGATTGTTTGATTTGGACTCGACTTCACCTGAGTTAAGGACTTTTGATGTTTAATTCACAGAAATTCACTTGTATTTAGAGAATGAATTTAACTGCACAGGTTTAAGTTCACTAGAATAAGAAAACTGTTGGACCAACTTAAAAAATGACCTGAAGTGGTGACACAAAGATGAATCAACACAATTATCAAGTTTAATTCAAAAACGTAATTTATTCGTTTTCCACTAATTGAACTATTCTTTAAAGTTGGTTAACAATTTTAACACATTTTATAGATGTGACAAATTTAGATGTATTTGGTATAAACTGATATGATGTATAAGTGTGTGAAAGAGGAAAATCTCCATCAATTCATTCTCTTGGAAAATATTAAGTTCAGGACGTAGATTTTCTCTGTTACTTTCATGTGTTGTTGTTATTTACCTGAATGCACCATGACTCTTGGTTCAGTAGCAGAAATGAATGCTTTTTAACAGATGATGTACGACCACCTCTCACTTCTACTCTGGCGATATATTGGATGCCTGTAGATGTTGTTTTTTATTTTATATTTTGTAATTAATTGAGAATTTATACACAGATTCACAATGTGAATTGTCTGTTGTTATCTTCCAAAATAGAGAGATGGGACTAAAATGACACAGTCAGTGTTTGTAAAAGGTTTTTCTCATGGGGCCAAGATTTCTCCATAAAGATGTTTGTGTGCAGTGAAGATGTATCGGATTTTCTGTGATTTGAATATTAGATGATATAATTAAAATCTAAATATTAATGCAATACTCAAAAAAGTCACAACACAAGTATTGACCACTCAAAGCGCTTTATAGTACAAATCACATTTACCCATTTACACAATTTGGAACAATTTGGAACAATTTGGGGTTCAGTGTGTTGAGGGCACATTGGAATTTAGAGGAGCTGGGGATCGAACCTTCAATATTCTGGTCCCTACCTCCTGAGGCACAGCCGCCCTGTATCGACTGCTGTGTTTGGTGTCACATTGCCGTCAGAGCCAAAAGCTTGTTTGTATTTTTATGGATTTATGTAACGGTAGCTAAACACTTCTCAAATCTTTGATTACAGTAAACTATCATGAAGATGCTTCCATTTACAGTTTTTTACAGTTTAATTGTGGGAAATAAACATTAAAATATCGACTGGGAAAACCCTAAACAATCGCCACTTCTTTTTCTGTTTATTGCCAGAATCCCTAAATACAACAGAGTCTTGTCGACTGGAGTTCATAAGTTAGACAGATGTTGGGAACAAAACCAGACAACAGGAACAAAGAACACCTCAAGCGAAAGGAATGAACTAAGACGCCATAAACAGAATCAGAAATAAGGATTCAAATCACTTATTTCTCTCAGTCACAGTGTGAAATCAGTGGATGAGGCGAACAACAGTGGGACTAGTTTTCATTTTGAGTGTGTAGTAGAGTAAATCCAGAACAGCGTGTGGTTCTCAGTGTGGTTCCACAGAGATTTAAATCTCATTTTAAACAAGATGGTGTACGTGAGGTCAGGTTGGCCCCGATGGCTGACTTCAGCGTAGATTCATTATTATATATATTTTGTCCACTGTCCTGTTGAGCAGATTTCTCTCTTCCGTCAGTAGGAGTCACAAACCTGCACAAAGTCATGAGACCATGGAAGTCCTCGTCTGACGTTGACGTTGTTCACGCACAACGGATCTTCTCGTCTGAAACACAGACACGTGTAATGTTCATGTTAAACTTTAAGAGGAAAGTAGCTATTAAATGTGGGTTAAGGCAAACTTTGGACAAAACAACTTGAGATTAAACCGTACAAGACCAAAGTGGTTCAGGTGGAGTCTCTAATTTGTCACGATTTTTCTTTTTAACTGTATTTTCAAGATGATTATTTTTCTTAAAAGGCAAATAGAGAAGATGACATGCAACATAGACCCTGGCTAGAATCAAATCAGGGATGTTGCAGGCACGAGGACTTAAGGGATGCCCGGACAGTTATGTGCCAGACGTCTCAGTACAGTTCAAATATCCTGGATGTAACAACTGCCATCTTGTGCTTTTGACGTAATTCGGAGCAAGAGTCTGTGCAGTAGTGATCGTGGCTCGACCAACCAATTGCGGCTTGAGAGAAACAGGCCTGGACGCTGTCGGGATCCCAGTATCTGTGAGTAACTTTACAGAAGGATCAACTTGCCCATGCAGGAGGAGGAAGTGTGAAAGCTTGCACAGTTAAAATATACATGTCTGGTCCTGTATACCTGACAGAGGGGAACTCGGACACACAGACGGACTTGAAGTGGATGTCTCCCTGCCTGTAGAACCGAGAGCCGGTGTTCTTCAGCTGGATGGAGTGGATCTCACACAGAGCCACGGGATGAACCATCACCGTCCGGTACACTGTCGTAGACGTCGGACTGAAACACACGTTCATCTCCATGGGAATAATGTCATCAGACAAACACACACTTTCACATGAGCAATATTCATCACCAGTGGCAGTGTCCAAGGGCTCTGCACTGACAGGGGGCCCCCATATGACCAACATTATTGTTATTGTGGGGCCAGTGTCATATTCTTTTAAAGGATCTAAAACTTCTAGCTTTGCTTCTGGTTATTGCCAATTAAAGTGAATACAACAGACTGACTCCATAAGTGTTGTTGTGTCTTCTTCAACGTGTTTGCTCGAATTTGATTAAATCTAATATTGCAAGAAAAAAAAGTATCCTAACAATGGCTGGAGCTAGAAATAGATTTATTTACTCCGCCGGTAAAGTAAATGAAAAGCAGGTGAAAAAATGTTTTCATGAACTAGAGTGAACCTGTGCACAGCCACTTCCCATCTCTCAGCGTTTCTGGCTCAGTATCTTGCACCTGGCCGGCTCTTTACAGTGGAAATACAGTACCTCGCGTCTGAAAATAGAAGCTGCACACTCACCTCTTCTGTAAAGAAAAATGATTACAGTACGAGCTGCGGGATGAGAAGCGTCTGTCAGAGTCTGTGCTGAACAAAGACAGTCTCTGAGAACGCTGTCACACTGGAATTATTGCTGAGAGATTGGAGTTTACATTATAATGAAGATTATTTCGCATCATTTGCTTTCAAGGCGAGTTTACGCATCAGATTTGTGGCTGTTTGTGTTGATTTCCATCACGTCAACTTAAAGTCACCATCTTTAATTAAATCTCAAAGTGACTCAGTAAACAAAGGAACATCACGTCCTTCATCCGTATTTATTTATAGTTGCTGTAAAAGTCTGGACACAGGATCTCAGCTCGTCCTCTCTCCTTGTAAACAGCATGTACGACAGCAGAGGGTCAAACATGCCGACTTTTTGTGCAAGAGGATCATTTTGCATGGCTGTAACTCACAATTATTTTCATATGCTTTGTTTGGGTTTTGCTTGATCATAACGTTTGGCACTTTTGTTTTAGGAATGACTTCAGATTATTGGTTCTTTAACTGATTGACAAATGGTTCCAGCTATAAAATTTTGATTTTAAACAGAAATCTAAATTTAAAGTACAAAGAAATTGCATTGATTTGTGTAATATGTGTAATCTGGCTACCTTAAGAAAACTGTATCAATCAGTTGCTATTATTTAAAGTTATTAGTCTGGCCTGTAGAACTTCATAAAAAAGTGGAATCAGAGGTGTGGTACGTACAACCTGAGCCTCCGGTCTGTGCCCAGGTTCCCAGTCCTCAGCGTCACTTCCACCTCAGCGCTTTTATCCAGTCGAGAAACTTCCAGCTCCAGCAGGATGTGATGAGCTGAGCACAGGAACAACAACACACATTCTTTACCTTCTTACGTTCCAGCTGTCTAAATGACAACAAACATAAAAACTCTTCTTCTTGACTGTTGGTGTAGGGCCAATTTTGCCTTGGGGCCCCAAAGTCCATTGAAACGCTTGAGGCCAGCCACCCTGTTTTCAGAGCAGTAAATCCACAACTATTATCTCTCACTCTCACACACACACACACACACACTCACTGCAGAAAGGTGGCGAAGAGGTCGTGAGAAGGAACAGCTTCTGCTCTTTGGGGATTGGAGATATGGCTATCCCACTGTTTTCTGATAAACCTGAAACACACACACACACACACACACACATATAAAGTGAATGAGGGTCACACTTGTATGTCACATATAAGAAAGGGCTCCGTGTACGTTAACCGCGTCACAGTATCAGTGTGTGTTGGCGTATCAGGGCCTGAGATGATAAGAAGCTGCCAGTAGCTGCCGTGTGACGAGAGCAGAGCTGCAGCGTGAGTGCAGTTATATCGACTGGTGACACTGAGACTGAAACACGATACGCAGTTTTAACCTCTATTCCTTTATGTGCTGGTGTTTTCGTCATCCTGTCGGTTTCTCCACATCCTGAAGGAAACATCAATTACTTCCACTGCACGTGTGGTGTTTCAGAGAGTTTCATCTCTGGTTGTAATGGAGGAAACAGTTATGGATCGTACGGAGTCAATATCAATCTGTTAAAAAGAAACAAGTTATATCACACTGATGCTACAGTGCAGCTACAGCTACTGTCACTGCTGCCGAGAGGGAAATACGTACCGATATTAAAACGTGGAAGATTTGTTTATTTTGTTTTTGGAATCAAGAAAAAGAGATTTGACTGTTTAAATGCAGTCATACACATTTACAACATGATTAAAATGAAGCTTTGGAAGATTTTGGATTATTTTACACATTTATCTCCTTTGTTGTACTTTTTTTTGTTAGAATAATGTGTAAAACATGTCTGTTTTTCAACTTTCAGGAAAAGAGCTTCAAATCACTATACTTTCATATATACGTTAAGTAAAATTATAGAGAAACAGAGACTATACTTAAATTAATGACAAGAAAAAAAAGGATAAAAGAAAACTACTGGTCAACAGTTTGTCCTCATTTCCTGAAATAACAACTTGGTACCTTGAGATGAATACAATTCTTGGATTGGAAAATCCTGCATAAAGGTCCCCACATTTTTGGGATTTGTACTCTATAGATTTGTCTAAAGAGGGGCAGCTTCAGTGACTTTTTTTGCACCCAGCAACAGTGTATTTGGCTCATATAATAAAAGTTCATAGTAAATATATTGCATTAATAGTAGTTTGACATGAGGTTTCCTCTGTCTCCAATGTCACATAAATATATCATAACTTATAGTGAGTATGTGTGAAACAGTTCATTAAAGTAGAATTTTGGTGCATTATTACCTATAGTTGGACACGTCCCCTTGAAGACATCACAGTTCACACACTGTCCATTCAGGAAGTCCTCATAGTTGGAGCAGGGGATCCCCCTCATAGGGCAGGAGCCATTCAAGGCACTCATGTAGACGTGCAGTGCCCTCATATGGTCACATATCACATAACCGTACACTGGAGAGTAGATGAGAACTGACAACACACACAGAAACTAAGGGAGCCAGATGTTTCCGGAATTATAGATACATCTATGTATTTATAATTGACATTTTAAAAATAATTTTAAAATTATTAAAAATTATGTTAATTATGATTAAAAGTGGCCTGATGAAGCGTAGCTGCTGTTGCTGCAGCATGTGGAACGTACTTGAGGCGAACCTGGAGCGGGCACATCCTGTCTGATCCATCCCTCCGTTCAGGAAGAAGTCCACATGACCCACAGGGATGGAGATGCCAAAATCTGATGCAGAAGAAAACCTCATCATTTCATTTTAAGGTGAAAAAAATTTAATATCATGTGATCTAATACTATAAAGCAGGGTTCTTCAACGTTTTTCAGGCCAAGGACCCCCAAACTGATGGAGAGATGGAGCAGGGACCCCCTACTATATATATTGTATAAAATTGGGTTTTATATTAAATGGGCCTAGTGCCATGTATAAACATAGCTACCCTGTTATTGTGCATTCAATACTAAGCTATTCAAATAATACAGAGGTTCATATATTCATGTTTTTGTTATTGTGTGTCGCTGAATGTGTGCATTGCTGACTGAAAGATAACGTCTTCTGCCTCCATTTATCCGTTCGCTACAATATGTTGGATTTATGCTAATGTGTGTTTAAAGACATTTAAATTCGTGGGAAAAAAATTGGTTGGGAAAAAAATTAAAAATATATAAAAAATTGTCTAGTCAACAAAAGATTTCGCGACCCCCCCTGCAGTACCTCCACGGACCCCCTAGGGGTCGCTGACCCCCTGTTGAAGACCTCTGCTATAAAGAGGTAAAATGTCAGACAACAACATTACGCATTGTGCAGCTCTGGGCTCTATCAGCTTGAAAAGAAATTTAAAGTTGTCTCCTCACAGTCAGAGTCTGTGTGGATGGCATCAACAAACAGAGCATCAGACGGGTCCAACCGATCAAAGGTGTCAGCTCCTTTAAACATGGGTCCAGCAGGATCGAGGCCTGGACAACAAGGAGGGGAAACTCGGTTTGAAAGGAGGAAATTAAAGGATTGAATAGATGAAATTCACAGCCTGCATGAGAAATGATCATTTATGTAACAATATCATTCTTCGGTGCTGTCGGCAGTTCAGAATCTCCTGTGAAGCTTAGTTTGTATTTCAAATGCAACTTTCTGGTATAGAGTTTGTATCTTTAATGACATAAACATATCCAGGTTTATAGTTGTAATTAGTGTTTTTACTTGAAAAAGTTTTCATGCTCTAATGTTCAGAAAACAAATCACTGTCCTCATACTGTCCATCGCTGCAGCTCCTCTTTTCAGCCTCTGTCTGAAACACTTGGTTTTAATGCCTGTCTCTTTGTTAGGGGTCGTGCCAGACTAGGGGATTCTTAACTTTTAGAGCTTTTACATTCACAAAAAAACATAATAATACACGAGAGGAAAGAAAATCTGAGAATAATATGTCTCCTTTAAAATCATTTAAAATGTAAAGTGAAGCTTCTCATTATTTTTATGTCAGAAGCCTCGTTTTTGATATGGATGTTCAGGCTGATCACGTAATAAAGCATCAGTATCTGTAGATGGAGCACAACTACTGGGGTGAAGTCAACAGAGATTTGCTGCAGCATGGCAGCTGCAAGAGAAAGGAAATGAAAACAGAAGAAAATGTGTTGTATCGTGTGTAACTGTTTCACGTCTGCTGTTACTTTGTGTTACTGCAGAAAATGATTCAGGGATGTTTTGCAGTTCTTAGAAGTACTGAACTAGTGTTTTACCGACCACAACTAGAAACCAACTGAAATCTATACATAAATATAGATGTATTTTTGGTATGAGTACACATTTCTTGCAACCACATGTTTGATCTGTAAACATTCCAGAATTCCAGTTGCAGTCCACATCTGTGGCTCCTCTGAGCTGCACATTTAAACTCACACGAGTGCCCGCACTAAACAACCGACATAAACCAGTGAGCAGTGGATTGTGTTGGCTGCTGGGAACGAGTGGCGTGAGCCTCTGATCAAAGTGCCCTCGCCCTCTGAGGAGCGCCGCTAATCTTCCAAGGTCACGCTGCCACAGACGCGAGGCTCAGTCACTTCTGAGCTGTGGAGACCTTCACAGTCTGGACCAGCAGTGTCACAACAGCCGACAGCTTTAATTTTCCTATTCACCAGCAATCATGACGATATTGAAACAAGGCAGGAGCAGTGTAGCAGAACTTTAAATCAGGATTTTTATACATGAACTGTGAGAGATGATCACTCCTCAAAAACACTGATCCGCACTCACCTGTGATTCTTCCTATCTTCCCCTCAAACAGAGTCCCCACAAAACCAGCGACGTGGGCCCCGAGACTGACCCCGATGAAGTGGAAGGACTCCAGCTTGCATCCGTGTTCCTGTTGGACGAGACAAGACAGTCACGCTCTCAAGTGTTTCTGTGGAACTATACTTGATGTTGAGCAACACCTCTTATGATCAGCATCATATTTAAAAGCAATTTGTATCAGAAGGAAGATTTCCGTCAGCAGCACAAGAAGAAGAGGTTGAAACCTGCAGGTTAACTTCACTACTGCCTCTCTGTATCCATCAAAAAGAAGAATACACAGAGTTTATAAACTTTCCCCAGAGATCCATCACTTCTCTGGACACTGGAAAACGTTTCATAGACACACACATTTAATTTGTATAAATAAAAATATACATCTTTTTAAACACAATGTTGAAGTGACAGAAAATGGACTTAGGACACTGGAAGTTCTTCATTTCTTGGGGTCACTGCCCACTTTGCCTCCATGGCTTAGAATATCATTCACTGTTATTATCAGTACTGTGCTAGTAAAGAATCCATCAAAATAGCAGTAAACAATTTAAACATTAAACCTGAAAACTTTCCAGACAACTTGATGTACTTATGGTGTTTGGCCCAGCAAAAACATTAAATACTCAAATATTTATACATATATAAATAATTAATAAACAATTAAATACTTTTGAGTACCTGAATTCTCACATAAATTGAACTAAGCTTTTGTGGGATTTAAACTGTTGTAACTGAAGTCAACATTCAATTTCAATATTATTATCATGAGGTGCAGCAGGAAGAGGAGTGCTTCAAAATAAATGTAAGTCATGTGAGAAACTTCTGAATATCAGCTCATCCTCTGTGGCTTTTGTCTCACCTGCAGCTGGTTGATGAGGACGGAGATCTGCAACGCCACCTCCTTGTAGTTCTGCACCACCAGGTTGTAGGCGAAGGAGGCGCCGTAGACCCAGTCCACCACCAGCACGTTGGCGTCCTGCGCCCTGAGCAGGGCCCGGGCCAGCTCCTTCACCCAGGACGGCTTACTGCCCATGGCTCTGTGAGGGCAGGGGAGGGGATCGGATCATGGGTGGTGGGTTCATGATGAGGTTGACAGGTGGAAAACAAGAATAAAAACAAACCAGATGAGCTGCTATTCAAATTGAACATATCTGAGCTTGTAGGAGGCCTCAATGTGTCTGTAATGGAGCTGCGTGAATGAGATTGTGAATCAGACTACTGGATAACTCCTGGTATTTCCTGGATGGTTCCTGTAAGTTTTGCTACTATGTTCAGATTTTTGACTTTTTGCTTGTTTTGGGATTTTGTGATATTTACCTTTAACTTTTGCATCGCTTGCTGCCTTCCTGTGTTCGACCTCTGGCCGCATTATAACTCGGACTGTTGATTTGAACTTTGAGTTTTGTCTGATTCCCGCATGCAAGTCTCTGTTCTTGCAGTCATGACAAATCTTCCAGCCAAATGTCATAATGTAATTTACCATTTTATAGTTTCAGGCACAGAAACATAAAAACAAAGAATATGTTAAAATGCTGAAAGCAGGATCACGAAACCTAATATAATACACATGTTTATACCAAATGTTAACATGGAGAATATAAACGGAGAATTATTAAACATAAATAGAAATTAACAGATGACTGATTACCTCAACTTTTCAGATCTTAATTTTTTTTTTTTTGCATCTGTCCTGCTCATGACTGTTTTTGTTTGGTTAATTTCTGCAGAATTGTTTGTTGAATTTCTTGATTTTAATGTTTTTAAATGTTGCTCATCTATATTTAGGGGCATATCGGGGATTTCTGTAATTACATACTTAGAGTGTGGATTATATCACTTGACTTGTGTGACTGTGTTTTTTTTTCTATTTGTCGTTTCATGTGTGAGTGATTTACCCTTTTGCCCTCGTGAAGACCTCTTGTCTTTTTCTGACAAACTACACTGTCCAAATATCCCCAGATTTCCTCAAGTATAAACTGAGATGGCCCTTTTTTCTCCAGATGAATTGTATCTCTACTGCTGAAGCTGTAATTAGAAGGCTAGTGATTTCATTCTGTGGGGACTTTCCAAAAATGACTCTCTCACCTTTTGTGAGTTTAGAGCTTGGGTGTCGGGAAAGTTTGACTGAAAATCCCTGGAAAACTAAGATTTACCATTAAATATTAAACAAAAATGTATAAATATTTGACACTCAATGATAGTTAATGATTTAAAACCTGCACATCAAATCTGAATGGGACAGTTCATCTTTAAAACTTTATTGTATTTGTGAAAACACAACAACAAGGGCCATTTAACTCATGTGAATTGCTTGATTGTGCAATGAAATTTTGTGTTGTCACAAATAGAATAAATCTGGAGCTTTTTATCCCTACACACTTTTGGTCAATTTCCAGTTCGGCCTGTAGTAGTTGTAGACCTGGTCTAGAACTGGTCTGCTGTGGCCCAGGTGTTTTCAGGGCCTTTGGGACTCCTCCTCTCACCTGTATCCGTGGACGATGACCTTGGTGGGGCGGGAGGCTTTGAAGTAGGACGGCTGCCTGGTGAGAGACTCCTGGTCGAACGTTTGTGCACAGTCCATGTTTGTCCTGGTCAGCAGCAGGTACTGGACCTGCAGTTTGACCCTCTGCTGCCGGTACCCGTTCCATGTGGTGTTGTTGAGGTCGGCACACTCATCGTCTCCCTGCGCTTCCTCCAAACCTGGTTGATTAGAAGGAAGCGTTTGCCCACGACTGGGTCTGAATGTGGAGTATCGGCATCATTAAATCCCTTTTCTCGCATGATGGAACCAAACAATATAAATAGCCTAGAAGCTTGTATTGTGTATTTGTCATTATGATGTTGTGGGATATGCAAAATCCTTGTGTTTCTTAGTTTTTAGCATTTTTGAGAGTTGTTAGAATTATGTTGAGTTATTAGCATTTTTTAGAGTTGTTAGCATTGCGTTGAGTTGTTAGTGTTACGTTAAGTTGTTGGCAGTTCCACCAATGTCCTTATCTTTTTATAGCCCTTGATTTCGATTTTTGAACCACTTGACTTAACTACCTCGCCATATATAAAATATATACTGTACATAAAGATGGATGACACGACAGCTCCCATAATTTAAACCAACTGGTTGATCGCCCCCTGGTGGTTGGTTGCAGTATATGTCATGAACCTCCATTTTGGGAAATGGACCAAACTAAAAAGTACATAGTCAATAAAATTTTAACTAAGATGGTTTCTGTCATTTTAAGTAGTTGTTATCACACTGATGTAAGTTAAAATTAGCTCCACCCCAACCAAGTGCAACATTGAATTAGTATTATTAACGCTCTAATAATGCAAATTTAACTCATCCAAAGTAGAAAGAAACATTATGGTAAAATAAGGAGGAAGTCACTGACCAACAACTATTCTTATTTATGAAAATATTTATTTCTACTATCACAGTTACTAAATTGTTATTAATATGTATTTAAAACAAACTTTGGAAAATATTATGGCTTCAAAAAGGACCAACCTTTGAATTTGTGTTTATCACTGAAATGATAAATCATCTATATGTGTATGTTTTATTTCTTATTATTGGATCAATGGACCAAAGACTGAATAATCATCATACTGTGTTACAATAAGAAGTCATTCAGTGTGTGAGTAATTACACGACTGACAAAGCTTTGTCTATTCCACTTGAGCATCTTTGAAGCTGTTGCATGAATCAAATTCCTAAAAGAAGTGATGCAGAAGAAAATGTGTCCTTCAATGCGTCCTTCAAATCTCACTTACCCACTACCAGTGATGTGATGTAGACCGTCCAAACACAAAGGAGGACGACTTCCCAGTTCATGTCTGTAGTAACAGGGCGGTGAATGGGGGAGAGAAGAAGCTGCCCGGAGCTTTAGTCTGTGCTTAATGCTGCTGTTCTCCTCAGCCCCAGATTGGTGGCTGGAGAGAATCCAAAGCAGTGTTGTAACTCTGCAGCGACCACACAGCCTCTAACTGGCAAGCAGCAGATGTGAAGCAAGGCAGGAATCCATAATCCCATAAAAGAGTCCAAAAACACAAATGTTTTGAATGATCCTTGTGGCGTCTCCTCGTCTTTGAGCCTGAACCGATCCACAACAAACCTTCCTCTGTGTTTTCACTCAGTCATCCCATCTGTCAGAGATTTAGTTTTTGTTAGACTGCGTTTGTACCGGACCGACAAGGGCTTGAAGCTCTTTGACTGGCGGTGAATACATGAATGACCTCATTGGCGTTCAATGGCTGTTTGTCTAAAAAGCTGGACTCTGGCCTGCACTGTGTGTGTGTGTGTGTGTGTGTGTGTGTGTGTGTGTGTGTGTGTGTGTGTGTGTGTGTGTGTGTGTGTGTGTGTGGGGGTGTGTGTGTGTGTGTGGGTGTGTGTGTGTGTGTGTGTGTGTGTGTGAGTAGAGGTCATCCTGCTGTGTCTAAATGAAATCAATCATCAGCTGATTGATTGTTCCACCATCAATGCTGGTTTATGTAATCACTGCTCTTTGCGAATATATAGAAAAAATACTAATTCCACAGCCCTAAGCATTTAAATAATTTCACTGCAGTTTCTGTACTTAATTATAAGTGTGATATTTCACTCCAGATACAAATACAACTAGTTGTTTTGAAGCAGTCACACAAAAAAATAATCCATTCCCAGGAAAATAGGTCAAGTGATTTGTTTGGCTCAGTGTTAATCATGATTTAGAGCTTAGTTATGTTCCAAACCTCACTAGAAAAAACTAAAACACCCTCAGCTGCAAGAAGTTTGCTGCAAATCTCAAAGAACAATTGATTTTTTTCTCTTTGGAGGCAAAAAGGTCAAGTTCACAAGTGATGCATTTAGTTTTATTATGATATTTGTCAGTTGGGTCTGAGAAAAGGGAAGAAAAGAAGAGAACAATGCGCTGAAAAACAAAAACATACAAGTGCCAAAAAGAAAACCACTGAGCGATGCTGCGACACGTTTCCATCTCAGCTTATTAGTTTGATAATAATCAGCTTCATCTTCCTGTGTGAATGTGAAGTGTTCAACTGTCAGAAAAAACAAATGCATGAATCATGATGGATATTTTCTAGGTCACCAGATTGCAGCTAATTTGAAAGGCATATACATTTATATATGTATTGATATGTATTGATAATCATTATCTGATAATAAAAAATAACATGGAGATAAGACACGTTTTTGAGTTAAATCATTGTGTCATTCATTAGTTATGCAATAATTCAATCAATTCATTATTTACATTGCTGTGTTTTTAAAATGACTACTGCTTATGTTTTCATCTTTTGGTGAAATATCTTTTTTATTAAATGTCCAACCCTGACTCCAAGTGGGAAAAAATACAAAAACAGTTTTCTCAATGACATGGTTGGGATTAACATTACAGCTCAGGTCAGGACATTTATTAAATGAATAAAACTGCACATTCATTAACACATTAATACCCAGGGTCAGGTCTGTGTTTAAGCAAAAAATTACTTTGGTTAAGTTTAGGGAAAGGTTGTGTTTGAAAAAAATCTTATTCAAATAGTCAATTTGAGCTCTTTCTTTGTTAAAACCTTTATATGTGACTAAACATTTGAGGAGAGACAGTTGACCACTTTGAATCATTTAGCTGTAATTCGTTCCCTCTCTTTAGGCAGCTCTGAGGCGAGCCATTCAATGGTGCGTTTGCGTGCTTCCTCCCAGCTGTACTTGGGCTCGTATCCTAGATCCCTCTTGGCTTTCTGATAGGAGAAGGTGAACGGCGTGTTCAACATGGTGAGGAGCTGCCGGTTCAGCGGCAGGGCGACACGTATGAGAGGTCGGATCATCGTGCACAGGATCTCCAAAATGAAACAGAGCGCGTAGAGGAGGTAGAGCGGCAGCCGGAGTTTCTCTTGAATGTTGAAGCCCAGAGGCGCCATCAGGACGTGGTTGAAGTCTGAGTAGCTCACCGGCGGCGTGTCATCAGAAATAAAGAAAAACTTTCCTCCTATCACATTTCTCTTTTGTGGATCTTTGAGGCCGCGAGCTGCTTGGAGATGAGCCACGGCTACGTTTCCCACGTAGACAGGATTCACTCGAGCCTCTGGTAGAGACATTCTCAACAGAACGTCCTCGTTTCGTATCCCGTCGTCCATGTGGCCCAGCAGGAAGCGACACCCTTCGCCAAAGATGTACATAGGTCTGAGGGCACAGGTGGCCAGTCGGCCTCCGTTCTGAAGCACCTCTCCGTGGGCCAGCAGGGTTCTCTGCTCTGCCTCATTTTTGGTCTTGCTGTAGGAAAACCTCAAGGTACTGTCATAAATTGTGTCCTCGCTGCCATTGATTATGGGTTCACCTTTGGGGTTTGGTCCCATCACCTCGATGGAGCTGGTGTAGATTAAGGACACCACGTTCTCCTGAACACAGGCCTCCAGAAGAACCTGCGTTCCTGCAAAGGAAAGAGGCTCTTTAGTTCTGTAGAAGAAAATAATTGACCTTATTTCCTTCTCTATATTTTCTTAATACACCAGGTTCAAGTTCCCTCTCTCTCTGAGTGACTGTAAGTGATAGTTACACTAGTTAGTGTTCGTTATGAATTAAAGTGTCAGCCTCACCTTTGACATTGACGCCATACATTTCACTGTACTCCACTGATCCATTGACGTCGATGATGGAGGCCGTGTGGAAGATGACTGACGCACCTCGACAGGCTTTCCTCACAAAATCACTGTCCCTGATGTCTCCCTCGAACACACTCAGCTGTGTGCTGCCTCTACAATCTTACACAAAGGACATCAACAACACAATAAAAATACTTATACATATATGTGTTCCAAACATAATGATATAATGCATATGCTATCTTAAAAATACATTCAGTTGCTGTCCCATTAAAAAATAAACGTAAACTGCTCCATTTATTTATGAATTATCTTCATATCAACCTCCCCAAAGTGCAATATTCATTCTAAATTATCTGTGCAATCACTTGCTCTGGATGCTTCATTACAGGGTTTGTGACTTCATTTTAGTGCTGTTTCCTGCAAATTCCTTTTGAATACATATATATGTATAAATGTATATAATATGCTATTTCACTATGTTTTCTGTGTTTTCTTTCAAAGCCTTACTTTGTGTGTGTTATCAATTAGGCAGCCACAGACTTTCTGCACATAAAATGTAATTGTACTTGCACAGTGACAATAAAAATCTCTTGAATAGTTTAAAGTAGTCAGCACTTATATAAAACAGCTTTAGAGTTGATTACTGTGGAAAAATTGAGAACGAATTATCAATGATTATCTCCATTAATTAACTTGTCATTGTTCTTGCTGCATATTTTGGCCAAAAACCCTTGAAAACAAGTTTTTTGAATCTCAGTAAAGTTTCTCTAATTATTTTTCAACTGAATATAAAATGCATCATAATACAAAGTGTGGTCATGAACTTTGTGATATTTGCAAATGATCCTCACAGTTTCATGCTGTCAGGTGGAAAAGCTAGTAGATTCAGATTAATACTGTAATATTAACATTGTTTTCATGAGATGGATAAATGAGGAAAAATCTCCTCCTACAGTTTTCATGTGCTGCTTATCTTATAAGAAACTGTAATCTACAGCTATGAAGCTACAAAGATTTAAAAAATTTGAATAAATTGCAGAATGACAGATTTTACCCTCCAGAGTCTGGAAAACTTGAGGTTGTACGTGTTTGTCCAACATCCGAATCTCCGCCATCGTCTCTTCCTCCAGCAGCAGCTTCACCAGCCTCCTTCCCAGGAATCCACAGGCTCCCGTCACCACACACACATCACCTCCCAGAGACATGGCCGGGGTTAAAGAGAAAGAAAATATCTGCCTCTTCCAAAGCTCTTCTCTCTGAGATCTCCTCAAGAGCCTTTTCAGAAAAAAGAGTGTGAAGAAACCGGGATGGACTCTGCTACTTGATGAAGGAATGTGAGCTTCACTGACTGTGGGATGGACCTTTTATATGCTAAGGACAGTTGCTGTTGGAAGACACAATCTTTTATTTTAATGTTAATGCTGCTTTGATTGAGGGGGTGGGCTCAGTGTGGGACACTCACAAAAACAAGACCAGGGTTACTCACTGAAATGAAATGAATGATTTGAGGAAGAGGTCATTTAATATTTCACTTTAAATCTTTTTAATCCCCTTTTGTTATTTGTCAGCTTTAGTGACAAGTTATTTTACAAAATAAAATGTCCTGTGTAAAAAACACATCAAATAAATATGATGTATTTAAAAGATTAAACTTCCCAGTTTTCGAAGTATAATGATTTATTATCATGGGATAAACCGCTTGAGATGATCAATCTTGTTTTCAAGGGGTAGTTAAGTTGACTCCATATTGAGATAAGCTACTTTAAAATTAATAATAATCTGATAATATGAATAACATGTAATAATTTAACTCTGCATCATGGGTCATTATATTTTTGGAAGATTAAGAACTTTTTTGCTGACGATACTTGTAAGTCTGTTTTTTAAGGCTTTTATTTGCAAGTTTCCATGCATAGTTTGTTTTACTTTCAATTTTAGAATCTGGCAACGTCAGGAAAACACCAACAGATATAAAATGCTGGGTCATTGATTTCAACAAAAAGAGGTTTGGAGACTTTTTTATTTTTTGTCAGCTGCTTGCTGTATATACTTTGTATATTTTAAATCTTTGCCTCACAGCAGACAAAACAAGACGCCAGCTTAATAATGTGACTCTACAAGGTCAGACCTGTTTGTTTCTGCTCTGTTCCGAAATCCAGAGGAACAGTTTCACAGTATTACTTTAAAAGAGAAGATGGGTCGATCTAATCTCTGTGTTTTAAATACTTTGCACTCTAGAGGAAACCACAAGGCCAGATCAGCCAAATAAAACAAGACTTGAAGTTTCAAGGTGACGTGTGTCTGCCAGATGGCCAATTCTATTTTCCTGTGCAGTGATTAATTTGATTTGGCCGTGTACATGGTGAGTGTGATGGAAACTGTGAGTAAACAGTTAGAATTACATTTGACTGTGGGCATTTTAACCAAACAACGTAGTATATATTAGATCATGTCTTACATATATTGTATTATAAAAAGAACTACGTGAGCAGATTCAAAATAGCTTTGGGCATCTTTTCTCGAAAAATATCGCTGATTTTGTGATTTTTATTTTGGTTATTCAACACAATCATGCATAGTATGAGTCTACTTTGAATATCACAGCAGCCTGTTGTCTTATCTGGAGGTGAAGGATGCATTTTCAACGGCAGCTTCATCTTCATTCACTTACATCACACATGAAGAAAAAGGCTGTGAATGTGTGTGTTAAGTTGTGAACCCACCTTGCTATTGCATATTACTGCCAGACAGCTCCACACCCAACCACACCCAGGCAATAAAACACTGCATATCAGCATAAATATACAAAACCACATGACAGTAAGTGACTGAGATTTTGGTTCGGCAACATGGTCCAAACCCAAACTGAAAACCAACCGGTTTTACTAGAAAAAACTTTATAATACTTTCAGGTTCCTGCTTGTACTTAAATGTAGGCACAGTGGAAGAAAACAAGACGATGGGGAACAACTCTGTAATCAAGAGGAAATGAGCTCAGCTTTTATTTTGTATTTTCTCCTACACACTGCACGATAAGCTGTGTGGGCTGCAAAATAATATCTTTGATTCCACAGTAAGAACAAGGTTGACGTCACCCACTGGTCTGTGAGCTGAGACCTTGTGTTTGACCTTGTCTCCAGCGTCATCTTGGTTTTTTGAAACCAGAGGTAACCATATTTGGAGGAGCAGGGGAGGACCCTTTAGCTCCGCGAAAAAAAACAGACTTTACGACATTCACACAGTACGTTCAGCAAGATAATCTTCACAAATGAAAACCACTTTTGTGATTTTTGAAAAATAATAATCACTAGAAGTAAAAAGCTAACATTAGCCATCATCGATAAACTTCCAACTTGTCTCCTGCAAAAGCCTTTCCTCTTAGAAACCTAATTTGGACGAGCACACATCAAGGCTGTAATGGTGGAATAGAGTAGATTTGTATTCATGTTCTGTGGGATGATGTTTCATGTCCAGACAACCTCTGTATAGTCTGTATTTACTGATGTTTATTTTGTGGAATAAAACAGGAAAATGTCTTGAGTTTGTGATTCCCACAGAGTTTATATATTAGACGTCTCTAAACCCCATTTGAAAACACTTCAACTTCCGGATTGGGGAACTGAGAAGTGCAAAGATGCAAACTCATTCCTGTGTATCAGGACTCATTCCTGCTGCAGTTTATTCAAGATTCTCTACATGGTTTGTCTCATCTCTTATAACACCCCTGACTTTGACCTACAGTATAAAACAAAGCTACTCCGTGGGTTTGACCTCTCTGTCAGGATGTGTTAATCATGATTTAAAGCTTAGTTGTGTTTAACACCTCAGTACAAAAAATAAAACACCCTCAGCTGCAAGAAGTTTGCTGCAAATCTCAAAGAACAATTTTTTTTTCTCTTTGGAGGCAAAAAGGTCAAGTTCACAAGTGATGCATTTGGTTTTATTATGATATTTGTCAGTTGGGTCTGAGAAAAGGGAAGAAAAGAAGAGAACAATGCGCTGAAAAACAAAAACATACAAGTGCCAAAAAGAAAACCACTGAGCGATGCTGCGACACGTTTCCATCTCAGCTTATTAGTTTGATAATAATCAGCTTCATCTTCCTGTGTGAATGTGAAGTGTTCAACTGTCAGAAAAAACAAATGCATGAATCATGATGGATATTTTCCAGGTCACCAGATTGCAGCTAATTTGAAAGGCATATACATTTATATATGTATTGATATGTATTGATAATCATTATCTGATAATAAAAAATAACATGGAGATAACACACGTTTTTGAGTTAAATCATTGTGTCATTCATTAGTTATGCAATAATTCAAGCAATTCATTATTTACATTGCTGTGTTTTTAAATGACTACTGCTTATGTTTTCATCTTTTGGTGAAATATCTTTTTTATTAAATGTCCAACCCTGACTCCAAGTGGGAAAAAATACAAAAACAGTTTTCTCAATGACATGGTTGGGGCAACATTACATCTCAGGTCAGGACATTTATTAAATGAATAAAGCTGCACATTCATGAACACATTAATATACCCAGGGTCTGGGCTGTGTTTAAGGAACACAATTACTTTGGTTAAGTTTAGGGAAAGGTTGTGTTTGAAAAAAATCTTATTTAAATAGTCAATTTGAGCTCTTTCTTTGTTAAACCACACCTCTTTTAATCATAACCACATATACTGAGTGCAGAAACATAGGTAAAAAAGTTGTAGTCACTACAAATGGATATTGTACTGAAAGACTTTGAATTAGTTATTTGCCACCTGACCAAATATGTACATTACAGCAACATTATGTAACTCTTACTGAGCAACAGCGCCCTCTGCAGACACATAGGGTGATTAATTCTATGTACTTTGAAGCTGCTCCTGTAAGATAAAAAAGTTTAAGAGTGTTGCTTTAACAATAAGTTTGCTGTTGTATATAACAAAAAATTTGAGGAGAGACAGTTGACCACTTTGAATCATTTAGCTGTAATTCGTTCCCTCTCTTTAGGCAGCTCTGAGGCGAGCCATTCAATGGTGCGTTTGCGTGCTTCCTCCCAGCTGTACTTGGGCTCGTATCCTAGATCCCTCTTGGCTTTCTGATAGGAGAAGGTGAACGGCGTGTTCAACATGGTGAGGAGATGCCGGTTCAGCGGCAGGGCGACACGTATGAGAGGTCGGATCATCGTGCACAGGATCTCCAAAATGAAACAGAGCGCGTAGAGGAGGTAGAGCGGCAGCCGGAGTTTCTCTTGAATGTTGAAGCCCAGAGGCGCCATCAGGACGTGGTTGAAGTCTGAGTAGCTCACCGGCGGCGTGTCATCAGAAATAAAGAAAAACTTTCCTCCTATCACATTTCTCTTTTGTGGATCTTTGAGGCCGCGAGCTGCTTGGAGATGAGCCGCGGCTACGTTTCCCACGTAGACAGGATTCACTCGAGCCTCTGCTAGAGACAATCTCAACAGAACGTCTTTGTTTCGTATCCCGTCGTCCATGTTGCCCAGCAGGAAGCGACACCCTTCGCCGAAGATGTACATAGGTCTGAGGGCACAGGTGGCCAGTCGGCCTCCGTTCTGAAGCACCTCTCCGTGGGCCAGCAGGGTTCTCTGCTCTGCCTCATTTTTGGTCTTGCTGTAGGAAAACCTCAAGGTACTGTCATAAATTGTGTCCTCGCTGCCATTGATTATGGGTTCACCTTTGGGGTTTGGTCCCATCACCTCGATGGAGCTGGTGTAGATTAAGGACACCACGTTCTCCTGAACACAGGCCTCCAGAAGAACCTGCGTTCCTGCAAAGGAAAGAGGCTCTTTAGTTCTGTAGAAGAAAATAATTGACCTTATTTCCAAGAAAAGAAAAGTGACCACATTTCTCCTGTATTAGCTTCACTACACTGGCTTCCGGTTAAATCTAGAATAGAATTTAAAATTCTCCTCCTCACCTTCAAGGCCCTTAATAATATGGCACCATTATACCTCAAAGAGCTGATAGTACCTTTTCAACCCACTAGAGCACTGCCCTCCCAGAATTCAGGCTTACTTGTCGTCCCTAAAGTCTCTAAAGGTAGAGTAGGAGCCAGAGCTTTCAGCTATCAAGCTCCTCTCCTGTGGAATCATCTCCCACTTTCAGTTCGGGAGGCAGACACCATCTGTACGTTTAAGAGTAGGCTTAAAACCTTCCTTTACAATAAAGCTTATAGTTAGAGCTGGTCCAGGCTTGTCTTAGACCTGCTCTTAGTTATGCTGCTATAGGTTGAGAATGTCGGGGGACACATGACACACGGAGCTTCTCTTTCCAGCTTCTCCTTCCTCTTCTCAATCGTTATCACATCAAAGAAATTAATATCTCATCAATACATATTACTGACTTCACTTCTTCCCCGGAGTCCCTTTGCCTTATCGTCCGCAGATCCAGATCTGTGGATCGCGTATCAGAGATCGTGATCGTAATGGTGGATCCAGTATGGCGGATTCTGTATCGTGTTGGCATCTGATACTGGTGGTGAACCACGATCAAGGTGGCAGCTGATGGTGGACCCTGATGGCGGCAGTGGACAATGACTGTGGACTATAGTGGCGTCCGATCTTGATGGTGGATCATGATCGTGGTGGCTGCTGACCATGGACTATGATTGCAGCAGGACTGCCTGATATATAGTATTTCTCCTCAGATACTTGACCATTACTGACAATAATCCATCAATTCATTGACCTTCAGTTATGCTTCAAAATGTTTATTCTTATCAATGCTGCAAATACTCTTATCTTGCTGATGTTCTCCTTTACACTTGACATCTATTGCACTTCTGTCCGTCCTGGGAGAGGGATCCCTCACATGTGGCTCTCTCTGAGGTTTCTACGTTCTTTTTACCCTGTTAAAAGTTTTTTTTAGTAGTTTTTCCTTACTCTTGTTGAGGGTTAAGGGCAGAGGATGTACCACCCTGTTAAAGCCCTATGAGACAAATTGTGATTTGTGAATATGGGCTATACAAATAAAATTTGATTGATTGATTGATTTCCTTCACTACATTTTCTTAATACACCAGGTTCAAGTTCCCTCTCTCTCTGAGTGACTGTAAGTGATAGTTACACTAGTTAGTGTTCGTTATGAATTAAAGTGTCAGCCTCACCTTTGACATTGACGCCATACATTTCACTGTACTCCACTGATCCATTGACGTCGATGATGGAGGCCGTGTGGAAGATGACTGACGCACCTCGACAGGCTTTCCTCACAAAATCACTGTCCCTGATGTCTCCCTCGAACACACTCAGCTGTGTGCTGCCTCTACAATCTTACACAAAGGACATCAACAACACAATAAAAATACTTATACATATATGTGTTCCAAACATAATGATATAATGCATATGCTATCTTAAAAATACATTCAGTTGCTGTCCCATTAAAAAATAAATGTAAACTGCTCCATGTATTTATGAATTATCTTCATATCAACCTCCCCAAAGTGCAATATTCATTCTAAATTATCTGTGCAATCACTTGCTCTGGATGCTTCATTACAGGGTTTGTGACTTCATTTTAGTGCTGTTTCCTGCAAATTCCTTTTGAATACATATATATGTATACATTTATATAATATGCTATTTCACTATGTTTTCTGTGTTTTCTTTCAAAGCCTTACTTTGTGTGTGTTATCAATTAGGCAGCCACAGACTTTCTGCACATAAAATGTAATTGTACTTGCACAGTGACAATAAAAATCTCTTGAATAGTTTAAAGTAGTCAGCACTTATATAAAACAGCTTTAGAGTTGATTACTGTGGAAAAATTTGAGAACGAATTATCAATGATTATCTCCATTAATTAACTTAATGGATTATTATTAACTCTAATTATTTTTCAACTGAATATAAAATGCATCATAATACAAAGTGTGGTCATGAACTTTGTGATATTTGCAAATGATCCTCACAGTTTCATGCTGTCAGGTGGAAAAGCTTGTAGATTCAGATTAATACTGTAATATTAACATTGTTTTCATGAGATGGATAAATGAGGAAAAATCTCATCCTACAGTTTTCATATGCTGCTTATCTTATAAGAAACTGTAATCTACAGCTATGAAGCTACAAAGATTTAAAAAATTTGAATAAATTGCAGAATGACAGATTTTACCCTCCAGAGTCTGGAAAACTTGAGGTTGTACGTGTTTGTCCAACATCCGAATCTCCGCCATCGTCTCTTCCTCCAGCAGCAGCTTCACCAGCCTCCTTCCCAGGAATCCACAGGCTCCCGTCACCACACACACATCACCTCCCAGAGACATGGCCGGGGTTAAAGAGAAAGAAAATATCTGCCTCTTCCAAAGCTCTTCTCTCTGAGATCTCCTCAAGAGCCTTTTCAGAAAAAAGAGTGTGAAGAAACCGGGATGGACTCTGCTACTTGATGAAGGAATGTGAGCTTCACTGACTTTGGGATGGACCTTTTATATGCTAAGGACAGTTGCTGTTGGAAGACACAATCTTTTATTTTAATGTTAATGCTGCTTTGATTGAGGGGGTGGGCTCAGTGTGGGACACTCACAAAAACAAGACCAGGGTTACTCACTGAAATGAAATGAATGATTTGAGGAAGAGGTCATTTAATATTTCACTTTAAATCTTTTTAATCCCCTTTTGTTATTTGTCAGCTTTAGTGACAAGTTATTTTACAAAATAAAATGTCCCATGTAAAAAACACATCAAATAAATATGATGTATTTAAAAGATTAAACTTCCCAGTTTTCGAAGTATAACGATTTATTATCATGGGATAAACCGCTTGAGATGATCAATCTTGTTTTCAAGGGGTAGTTAAGTTGACTCCATATTGAGATAAGCTACTTTAAAATTAATAATAATCTGATAATATGAATAACATGTAATAATTTAACTCTGCATCATGGGTCATCATATTTTTGGAAGATTAAGAACTTTTTTGCTGACGATACTTGTAAGTCTGTTTTTTAAGGCTTTTATTTGCAAGTTTTCATGCATAGTTTGTTTTACTTAAAATTTTAGAATCTGGCAACGTCAGGAAAACAAAGCTCTTCTCTCTGAGATCTCCTCAAGAGCCTTTTCAGAAAAAAGAGTGTGAAGAAACCGGGATGGACTCTGCTTCTTGATGAAGGAATGTGAGCTTCACTGACTTTGGGATGGACCTTTTATATGCTAAGGACAGTTGCTGTTGGAAGATAAAATCTTTTATTTTAATGTTAATGCTGCTTTGATTGAGGGTGTGGCCTCAGCGTGGGACACTCAGAAAAACAAGACCAGGGTTACTCACTGAAATGAAATGAATGATTTGATGGAGAGGTCATTTAATATTTCACTTTAAATCTCGAAATAATCCATTACAATTAAAGGTCATGTGTTCAAGACCTTAAGTGGCCATATTAGAGCTGAACCAAACTTAGTTTTAAACTGAAAAATCTTGAATTTAAAGGTAACTCAAAATGCATATTACTGCCAGACAGCTCCACACCCAACCACACCCAAGTGTGGCTTGCACAACTTCTCAAGATACCATGACCTGGATGAAGAATGTGATTATTACTGGAAAATAACGAGCAACATTTTTTTTTACATTTTTATTTCAAAACACTGCATATCAGCATAAATACACAAAACCACATGACAGCAAGTGACTGAGATTTTGTTTTGGCAACATGGTCCAAATCCAAACTGAAAACCAACCTGTTTTACTAGAAATAACGTTATAATACTTTCAGGTTCCTGCTTGTACTTAAATGTAGGCACAGTGGAAGAAAACAAGACGATGGGGAACAACTCTGTAATCAAGAGGAAATGAGCTCAGCTTTTATTTTGTATTTTCTCCTACACACTGCACGATAAGCTGTGTGGGCTGCAAAATAATATCTTTGATTCCACAGTAAGAACAAGGTTGACGTCACCCACTGGTCTGTGAGCTGAGACCGTCTTGGTTTTTTGAAACCAGAGGTAACCATATTTGGAGGAGCAGGGGAGGAACCTGACTGAGAGCTAGGGGAACCCACCAGGATTCATCCATCGGCCTTTAGTCTGTTGCAGACTAAAATAAGCTCTGCGAAAAAACAAATTTATGACATTCACAGAGTACGTTCAGCAAGATAATCTTCACAAATGAAAACCACTTTTGTGATTTTTGAAAAATAATAATCACTAGAAGTAAAAAGCTAACATTAGCCATCATCAATAAACTTCCAACTTGTCTCCTGCAAAAGCCTTTCCTCTTAGAAACCTAATTTGGACGAGCACACATCAAGGCTGTAATGGTGGAATAGAGTAGATTTGTATTCATGTTCTGTGGGATGATGTTTCATGTCCAGACAACCTCTGTATAGTCTGTATTTAACGATGTTTATTTTGTGGAATAAAACAGGAAAATGTCTTGAGTTTGTGATTCCCACAGAGTTTATATATTAGACGTCTCTAAATCCCATTTGAAAACACTTCAACTTCCGGATTGGGGAACTGAGAAGTGCAAAGATGCAAACTCATTCCTGTGTATCAGGACTCATTCCTGCTGCAGTTTATTCAAGATTCTCTACATAGTTTGTCTCATCTCTTATAACACCCCTGACTTTGACCTACAGTATAAAACAAAGTTTCCTTTCATTTACCATAACTGCAGAGAGAAAGAACCACAAGGAGCTGAGTCGGCGAGACGCTGCATGGCTGACAGTGAATGCAAGGAAAGGAAATGTTACTAAAGATGGTGCTTGAAGAAAGATGCAGAGTTTTTGTACTGTACTGCTGTATAAGCCATGCTTGTAGCGGCAGCTTGAGTTTGCAAAACTACACAATTTTTTTCCCAGACTTTTCTTCGATGGTGGTCAGAGTAGAAGAGGGAACACCTCCGCTCTGTGGCCTGTGCTCAGCTCTTCGCTGTAGGCAGCGGACACTCCTGTATCTGAGCCTCGTCCACTGACCCCTCCGGCAGATGAACCGTCATCGTACAGGCCCGAATCCCCCCCAGAGGCTCCAGCACGTTGAACACTCGGTCCCACGTATCCTGCTCTGGATCGTACCGCTGCACGATGTCCACCATGCACCTGCTGTTCCACGAATACCCTCCCACTACGTAGATCTGCCCGTTAAACACAGTCACTCCGACGTCACTCTGGCCCCGAGGCATGGGCGCCACCACCGTCCACTGGTCCGTGTCTGGGCTGTAGTACTCGCAGCCCAGGACGTCGTCGTAGTCACTGCTGCCTCGGAAGTGATTCCCGCCCATGACATAGAGTCTGTCTCCGACGGTGCACATGCAGTGCAGTCCGCGGAGCTCCCTCATGTCGGCACGTCGGCTCCAGGTGTCGGCCACAGCGTCATAGCACCAAAGCTCCTTCTGGAAGGCGTCACGGGTGATTCCACCTGAGGGACAGAGCAGAGGCCAACATACATGATGTTATATATATATTTAATGTAGATCGTGAAAAATATACAATCCTAAATCAAATTGCCTGTAGTTTTGAATTTTTTTTCTTAGTATTTGAATTATTATTTTTGTAAAAAGCATGAGTTGCAAATCAGACACTATACAGTATATGATTTAATACAGGATGTTGTGAGCACATAACGTGTGTGTTGTATTCTAGTAAATAATAAATAAATAAATGTTACCAACTGTAAGGGAAATGTAACATTTTGATCATGCACAATGTAATCATGTTAATTTCCCCTTTGATTGATCATGATTGAATCTTATACAATGTAACCTTGATCATGCTGTATCCTGTACAACTGAATGAATCTTGGCCTGATTGCCTAAACTAAGGCATTGTTGCCTTGATGTCATCAGAAGATCCTGACCTTTGGCTTAGAAACCTCAACCAGGGGAGGAAGGGGCCAAAAGAGAAAGAACAGCTTCCCATCGGGGTGCATATTACAAATAAACCTTTGTCTTGTGAACCATGCTCTGAGCATTAAAGTGTGACAATACTGTCAGAGCTTTGTGTGTCGTTCCTCGTTGTCAGAGTGGGATTGCAGAATTCCCACGACCCCAACACTGTGCAGCAGTATCGATTTCTGGGTTTTAACTTTGTTGAAAAACACCGTGGGAAGCCTCGACCACAGGTCTTTGTGTTTCCTGCTTCTCCGTCCTATGCGTGATACTTATATTTCTGCTCTCACCACAAGAGGCCGGTTTCCTGTCCAATGTTGCTAAGAAACCTGACTCAGATCAGACAACGAGCAGCCGCAGAGGCTGCTGTTAAACAGGAAGTGGTTTCAAATAAGGTTGGCCCTGCAAGTGCTGTATATAATTCATCTTGTCAAGGTGGAACTTTCTCATATTTAGAAAACCGCTGTCAAATCTGCCTGAACAGGTTGAGATGTGAACGGTGATGGACGTGATCTGTATGAATGACAGGGTGTCCACACTTTTGTATCATCTTCCTAAACAATATATATAACGGCACAAGTCAAAGTGGACAATTTATTTCAGATGTTACACAGCTGCTTGATATTAATATTGTAAGTACTCCCAGAGTCGGGGTTTCTATTTCTGTCTGAATTCTCGATCTTGATTTCAGGGTTAGTGAACAGCTCAAGGGTTTTCTGCTTGTGAGATATTGAATTATATATTTTATCAACAATTTAAACTCTTTGTTGAGCATTTTCACATTGACCCAAATGCTGCTTTCCGTAGGTCAGTGCATTTGGCTCGAGGAGTCTAGTTGTACATCTGACAATGGATGACATGTGATGACTGTTTATGAGTCATTTGTCGAAACATCTCAAATGAGTGCGTAGAGTTTCCTGACAAGTCCTGCCCTGAAAGTGCACGACAATGTTGCACAACTGCAAAAGAAAACTAAGAGGAAGTCTGGTTGGATGGTTTGAGAATGCAAAGTATGTGTTGTGTTTCGTTTGACCACAAATACAAGTTCTCTGTTACTCTAAGCAGGACCACGATCTTTCCCCTACCGTAGTTTTTGTTTCCTAAACCTTGACATTTGAGTCACATTTTAAACAGGTGAAGTTTATTTGGTTGGCCAATCACACATTTTCTCCACTGTGTCTTGTCTTTTTTTCTTCTTTCTGTTTTGAAAGTTTTGAATCTGAAGCAACAACCTCTTTAATCTGTATCTATGTTTAATGGTTTTACCTCATTCCTGTTATTTTATCCCATAGCCTTTCACTTTCCAAAAATAAACCATTTATAAAACCATTATTCAAAAGCTTCACTCGACAACTTTATTTAATGTTTATAATACATTTACCAATACTTATGCAGTGATACACGTTTCTGTTGCCATGTTGTGCATTCAATGAGTAATAATGGGCTATACAGAATAATCTATGTTCTTAAAAGTGTTAATAAATGGATCTTGTTCGGGATGTCCTGCAATGTTTCCCATAATCCTACCTCTGCAGAAGGTGGATGTGAAATGATATGACTACAGTGAAAGTGATTTACCTTCACAAGGGAACCCACACATTATTAATGGCTTTTAAGTGATAGAGAACGTATTAGTAAGTTGTTACTAAGCAGTAGTAGAGCCATACATTTCAGATTATCAACACATCATGAATTGTGGTTTATCAGAAAGTGATCCCCAGATTAATTCTATCGACTTTTAATTTGCGTGAAATTCGTTAAGTTAGTGTGAACAACAAACTTTTTTACCTGAGATGTACATGAGGCTGCCGTGAACCGTTCCAGCATGACCGTAGTGAGGCTCGATCATGTTGCTCACAAATGTCCACTCGTTCTTCTTCAGGTTGTAGCACTCCACCGTGTCTGAGCACAGAGACACGACTGGGTCAAAACTTTATTCAAACATGCATTTGAAAAATCCACATTCACAGTATCATTAAGTAGTTTTTCAATTATTTGATCTATTAGCACAATAGTTGAAATGTATCCTTCTTTTCAGTCATTTAAACTGCAATTCGTCATGTATTACATAATATATGAAACAATGATGGAAATGAATCATCAGTGCACAAACTGACAGCAGAGGTAGAAGAAGCATTTGCAGCAGCTCACCGATCTCTCCTGACTCGTTCCTTCCTCCAACTGCTAACAGCTTCCCCTTCAGAGCACTGAGGTGGAAGAACGTCCTCTTCTCGTTGAGTGAAGCAATCTGAAGCCACCTGTCGAAGCGCGGGTCGTAGCGGTACGCGCTGTCGATTGCCGTCTTACCCTTGGTGTCGTATGTGCTCTGGCCTGTGGGGAATAGAAGTTAACGACCTCCAGACGACCCTCAAACACAGGTACTGACCAACAGAGGTTAAATACCCCAAACCTCCCTTTAAGCTGCTTTTAGACATGCAATCAACTACGGAGATCCCCTGGAGTTTCTCTGGAGATGGTGTATGTGTGAATGCATATGTCCGCTGATGTCGATGTGATGTAAACGAAAACACGTGATCTCTGCAAACGTTGTGCATGTGTGTAAGGGAATCTCCGGACGCAATTCTCAAGAGTTGCTCCGCAGGTCATGTCTGAAAACAGTTTTAGTCAGTTAGAATACGTCTTTTCAGAAACACAACGAGTAAGTCCAGTTGCCTAATTACCCTTTTACAACTTCTAAACACAATATGACCATATTTTCCTTTTCTTGCATTTCCAGTGTTTCAATCAGATGTTTTGGTGTCAAACTGTTCCTACCCAAACACCTGAAGTAGTGAACGCTTACTATCTAGGTAATGTGATGTGAGTGTTGTCCTGAAAGTGTCTACGGTTTACAGTACAGTGTAAAGTTGTCGCACTGACCTCCAACAATGAACAGGAAGTCGCCCAGAAGAGCGACACCATGTTGGTAGCGTGGAGCCTCCATGGGTTTAAGGGCCCTCCAGTGGTCACTGTTTTCATCGTACAGCCTCAGCTCGCGGCTCACTACCAGCTGCTGCCTCATCACGCCGCCCAGCGCCAGAATATGCGTGGAGTTTGAGCGTATTTGGGTCCGCTCAGTTTGCAGGGCCGGCTGCATGAACGGCATCATCTGGTAGTTGCTGGCCTCAAGCAGGAGGTTCACGCAGGCCGTTTCAGAGCGCATCATGGAGTCGCCTCCTTCCTCATCGTCCTGTGAGATCTGGATCAGCTCATTGGGGCTCATCAGTGGGAAGCGAATATGATGCATTAAAGCATAGATGGACGAGCGACGTTTGGGGTGGTCGTGGGCCAGCCATCCTCTGGCGATGTTGTAGAGCTCCAGCTCAGGGAAACCTTCCAGCGAGTTGCTGGCCAGAGCGTTGGCCATGCTGGTCTCTGAGAGCTGGAGGTAACGGTCACTCTGCACCATCGCGGAGAGGTTATGACTCACAAACTCACCTGGTTTGAAAGAAAAGAAGAATAATATTAATCTTTCAGTTTATTCCACCATAAGGTTTGTTTCCCCCCCTGTCTGTTGGTTCGATTGTCAGCAGGATTACGCAAAAAATGGATTTACAAAAAAACTTGGTGGAATTATGGGACATGGGTCAAGAAAGAACCCACTAGATTGCTTAATGGATCCGGACAAAGAGATGGATCCAGATGTTTTCCCCACTTTTTTTAACACTTAGAATAATTCATGGATCTTGATTTAAAAAATCAGACATAATTAGTTGATTGATATCTGTGAGTGTGCGTGGAGGTTGTAATGGCAGATTTGCATTTGTGTAATGTTTAATAGAAGAACAGATATGTATTTAGAAGAAGTAGATAACAAATGTGTTTCTGTGACTTACAAAAGTTGCAGAGGGGACTATAAGTGTTTATGGCCCCCACATGTGTGTCTTAGCAAATGCTTCACTGCAGGGGTTACTTAGTGTGTCTGATAGAGATGGGTGAGGGGAACTCTACATTGTATACAGGACTTGAGTCTTTTGATGTTGTAGATCTAGATAGGGGATCTCGGAGACAGATTGTCTCACACCAGAAAGGCACACCAGGGGTCTGAGACGGAGATCTGAGACAGGAACTCTGCCCAACCTGGTCAGACATCAAGAGGCTGATGAATACCTTTTGGCTCCTCGCGGGGAGGGGCTTCTGATTGTATAAGTGAAGTGATTCTCCTATGCTCTGTGCTCATTCTGTACACGTCACACTAGGTGGCTGTGTGGGGTGAGCCCACCTTTTAGGTGTTTTAGTTGAACTTTCCTAGAGACAATGTTATGTGTGTATTATTATACAATAGAGTATGATTATTAAACAGAAACTGCCACCACAAGGTATACACTCTTCTGAGTGTCCTTCTAGTTTGAGTTATTGAAACAAAAAGATTGGTACGATGAATTTCAGTGATCTTACTTTATGTTTTAAATATGGGTCGGTTAAATCGGGTCCATTATATGGACTGTTTCTTCAGATTGGTGAGATTGGAAGAAAAAACTCTTGATACTCAAGTCGTTAAACTGACAATATGACACCTCAGCCACTAAATCAAAACAATTAGAACTCTCTCAATCAAAACAATAACCATGAAAATCTACATTACATAGCAAACAGCAACGAATAATCCTGATCTCTCTCAAGTGACCAATACAAACAGTGGAAGGAAAAAATAGCAGACAGGCGAACTAGCCAGCAGTTTGTTTTTCCTTCATCATACGATATTTGAAGTCATAGCAGAGACGGACATAGCCACATGTAAAGAGGATATGATGCAATTAAAAGCCAACAAAATGAAACGTTCCCTTGAATACAATTGGGGATTCCTCTGTGTTTAAACTGTTTTTTTTTTTGCCATTTTAATGAAGAATCGTTAATTATATTATATCGTTAATATTAATTGCTCCTTCCCCCCATAATACAATTATAATACACCTTGTTCCTTGGTTACCGAGCTTAAAGATAGGTTTCTCTTACCTATATTTAACTTAACGTCCTCCAGAAGCAAGTCAGTGGCGATGCGTTCGATTTCCACACAGTTATCAATCGTGATCTGTGAACAAAAACCCAGAAAATAGTTTACTTTCTTTACTTTCTGCATCACTTTCATATTGGCTGAGTCATGACGTTTTTCATGGTGTACGGTACAGCTAACACAAAGGAAAGGTGTAGGGGAAGGACAGTTTAATGAGCTCTGTCCTTCAGTACCCTCGAATATAATTGATGAGCGCAGAGGCAAAAAAATGTGACATATAACTTTAAAAAAAACTCTCTCACCTCACTGCTCAGAAGCTGATTACAGAATCTCAGCACGGGCATGACCTGCAAGAAGTTTGCAGCCTCCAGGGTGTCCTGGAGATTACTCATGTCCAGGCTGACTTTGGATGTGTAAATGAAGTCTATAATGTTTTTTAAACCCAACAGAGTCACCCCATGCAGTTTGATCTCTTTCATATCCTGCTCCCTCATGCCTCCTGAGCAAAGACAAAAAAAGTACAAAGAGACACGGACAAGGTTAAAGTTATTCTGCTGCATTTCTGGAGATTTGTCCGGTGCAGAAACGGCACCGTCAGCAAGATACAAAGACAAAGCTGACTATAAAAAGTTTGCAGTTGCTCAATCCACAAGAAGTGAATAGTAGAAGTCAAGTAAACAGCGAAAGAATATAATGCAGAAGTGAAGAAAGATGGCCACCACACACTTCCTCTTCTTTTACTACAGTTAGTAAATAAATAAATAGTCAGTGTGAATAAAAAAGTGGAGAAACACGACAAAAGCATAGAAGGAGTGGGTCACTGTAATGGATGTTTATACTGTATGTTGTTGAGCGACGACCACTCACCGGTGAACATGGCCTTGAAATAGTCACTGGATGAAGCCATGATGACTCTGTGGACTGGGAAGGTTTCGTTGCTGTCCCCTGGAACCAGGATGACATCGCAGAGAGTCTTATCTGCCCGAAAATGATCAAAGCCCTGTGCAAGAGAGAAAACAAAACCTGAACATCTCTGAAATATCTAGATATGTAAAATATCTAAATATCTGGAGCTGGTGGCAGAATGTAGGAGGTGTTGGTGGAAGGCCCGCTGCAAGCCCATGGAGCTGGGCTGCAGGGGAGTGGAGCCATGTGGCTGAAATGCACCTTGACGTTGGTTGCCAGCCGCCATTAAACCGAACAAAAGAGAAGAAAAAGAAGAGCCACCAAGAAGATCACCGAAACTGCAGAAAAGGTGTCAAGGTGGCTGTGGATTAAGAAGGGTGATGAATGGTATTGCCTATCAGCCACAACGTCTACCTGCAACACAGCTGCTCCATGGTCAGTGCTGCTGAACACCTTGGACAGCGGCCGAGGAGGAAGCTTGGGCTTGGTTGCTTTGTCCGGGCGTTTAGGCGGCATCTCCACGGGCGGCGAGGGAAGAGCAGGAGCCGGAGCTGGAGCCGGAGCTGGTGGAGGAGGCCTGTCATCTAGAGCACCAAAGATGTGATTAAAGTCATGATACTGCTTTTAAGGCAGGTGCATGGATTGTATAGAGAGTGTAGAAGTAATAACCACAAATTGCCAGTATCAAAGGTAAAAGTTCTCAACAGCAACAGTCTCTGCACTACATTGTTAGATTGATGTTCTTAAAGGTTCAATGTTTCCTGCTGAAATGTTGCATACGTTGTAAATATTTTTACTTATATGAATGTTGTTAGTCTTGTTGAGCACCACTAGAGTAAATGTACCGAGTCCTTAGTCATTTTCGTCATTTGTTCCGTGTTTGCATTGAATACTTTGGATACAGATTTCATCGTGATGTGTAAATTTCTCCTCTGTCTTTTGTCAAATATTAGGTCAAGATAAGTTTATGTATAAAGCACATTTAAATGGATTTATTTGACCAGAGTCGTTTAACCAAAACGTAATAAAAACATAGAGAGACATACTAAGAACAGTTAAAAGCCTGAGAAAACATGTGAAACTTGACTTTAACCATAAATATCTCGATGTAAGGAGAACACTTATTGGAAAAAATGTATTGTAATAATTGAAAAGTGAAGTGGAAGGAGCAGGCGAGCCAGTGACCACGCACCTTGGTGCACAGGTCTCTCAGCTGGAGCCGGGGGTCTCTCCGGCTGAGCTGGAGGTCTCGGTGGATCCCTGGACTGATGCCTGCTCAGACGAGACAGTCTGCGGCTCAGCCTCCCAGGCCCGCTGTCGTCTCCACTTCCCCTGCAGACAAGGAGGAGGAGGAGGAGGAGGAGGAGGAGGAGGAGGAGGAGGAGGAGGTGTATTACTGTGACATTTAACTTCCCCAAAGCAAATAACATATAGAGATTAAGCTGTATTAAAAACTGCTTCATGGATTTGATTTTATTAACCTGCTACATAGAAGCAATTTAATGCAAATGAGAACAAAACAAGATCTATTTTGACAGTTTCATTAACTGTATATTCAGTTTGATTCTAATTTGTATTCTCTCTCTATTTCCTTTCAGGTTGTGTACAAGTTCAACTTTCCTCATCAGAACTGACAGATGTTAACACAGCTGACGAAAGTCCCCCATCTGTTTTTCTTACTGTGTGTGTGTGTGTGTGTGTGTGTGGGTGCGTCTGTGACCTTAAAAAGAAGGAACAAGCAAACGTTTTTTTATTTAAACCACTTCTTTTGAAAGTGCTTCCTGCCAAACTACTAAGTAAAAACAAAGAGAAATACTTAGCAAACAAAACTAAATATTATTTTACTTTACATAAACCAAAACCAATGTTTAAACTGTCAGTTTTCAGAAAAATGGAGATATAGTAATTAAGTATTAATCTGACATTGGAATTAAAGCCAGTTTCACTCAAATTGCCAAAATGTTGTTCTTACCTGCTTTATTCATTGTACATTATTTAAAATGTAACATGAGGAAGTCAAGAATCAAAATGATTTAATATTTTGGCAAAACTGTCTCAAGAGTACCTAAGTAAATCATTAATGAATATAACATTTGTTCCTAATTAGCATTAATCATATGGTGCAATAGTAGATATAAAAAATTACACTGTAGACAAAAGCTAGGACATGATTACAAATATGGAAATCAAACACTTGTATCTTGAACGACTGTGTTTCAAACATAAAGACACATAAACACAAAGCTCCAGTTAGTGATGCATCCAGTGACACCCCGAATTTATCTTCTGTCTTTTAAGGGTGTTGAATAAAAAAAGACAAATACCCCATCTCATTGGGCTCCTGAGGACTGTCGTTCCGCTGGCGAGACTTCCTGAGGACAGAAACAAATTATATATTTATAATATTAGTTTTTTGTCTGGTGCTACAGATGTTTTGTCCCCAGAGGAAGGAGACAATTTGTTTATGTGCAAGTTCATCCATGCAAAAAGCTAAACTATTACATCCCGTGTACGAGGATTCTTTTTTGACACTAAGTTAGTCTGATTTTTCGTAACTTTCCTGTAGTGAATTTATCTTTTTCACAACATGACTCTGATAAATTCTCTGTGATAAACGTGACCTAACTTCTTTGCAGACAGTACAAACTTCACCGACCTTGACTTTAAACCTTCTAGTTCAGTCTTTACCAAAAATCATTTATTGTCACTGCCATTTATTTACTGTGTCTGCTGAGCCCCCCAAAAAATATTTTCCTGTGTATATTTTTATCTGAAACTTCAGTCAGAGACGCTGCAGCTATTCTTTTGTAAATGGCTGCTCACATATACAATGTTGAACTTAACTTAAAGTCTCAAAATATTCCCCACTTGTATATATGTTAATTAAACCAATATGTAATCTGACAAAATAATTTAATTATATATTTGAGGATTTCCATAGATTTTTGCTTCTATTCTATTCTATTGTTGGTCTTTAACAACAGCACGCAAATCTGTGATGACCGTTTGTCATGTGTGTGTAGTTGTAGGGTCTTACTCATTTCAATTTCTAATCTGATAGGTTCAAATATCCTGGAGCACGTAACTGTACCATATGAGAGCATGTTGGTGTCCTCTTTCTAAAATACTTCTTCTACTTTCTTCTGGTTGTTTTGACGTGTAAATGTTGAAATTAGACAATTGTGGTTTTAGAGCCCCACCATAATGGATGTCTTCATGATCTGTCATTTAGAACTATTTAATGTTGGTTATAACATACAATGAGTTTCAGAATCAATGGGTAAATTGTCTAAGGTGTGATTCATAGTTGAGGGGCTCCTCTGCAATTTGTCTTTCAGCGGTACACTTTAAGTTAGCTCTTACATAAAGCACAGTGAAGTAGAGTTACCACATTCTAATTCTTTCTCAACTCATCAGTGTCATAATGAAGAGACACAACAGCTCAGGGTCGTTAATATCATACATTATATTTAACAGAAATAAAATGAGTTATACGTTGCACTCTTTAGGCCAAATGCACCTTCCTGTGCAGCTTTGTAATACTCTATTATCATGAAGTGCAGGCGGCTCACACAGGGCCGTATCCAAACCTACCTGGAAGAAATCCTCCTCAGAAGATTGGACCCGAGGCCCCGCTCCAGCCTGACCGTGGGACCAACCAGAGCTCCGAGAGGAAGAGTTGAGCAGAGAGCGTCTGCTGCACTGCACCCGCTTGGTTGGAGATCTGAGGCGTCTGAGCGAGCATCATCGTGTCTGTAGCTTAACACAGACCTCAGCCACTTCCTGTTCTACTTCTGTGTATCTCCGTCTGCGTCTTTCTGCACCTTGACGCTCAACACCACAGTGTGTCAGATACTGTGGGTGAAATGAGCAGAAAGTTTCACACAGGATTTTTTCAGGTCTTTGATTAAGTGTGTGGAACTATTGTGCTTGATTGTTACATTTCTAATGTTAATTATATATCTTTATCTGGATGAAGCTGAAAACATGAAACATATACTGTGTTTTCTAGATGCTGGTGAGAATCCGGCCTGTTCAAGGTTCAACCACTGATTAGTTTCGTTCTGGATTTTTGGATTCTCGAGTTTTCCCCCTGTTACAGACTTTTGATTTATCTTTGTGTTGGACTCATTATTTAATTCACAGACTTTGTGATATTTGGTTTGCATTTGGTATTCTCCTTGTGTTTGGACTTTGGTTTTCTATATTTGGACTTGTTTTGTATATATATAGCGATGTTCTTTCCTTGTGTTCGTTTTTTGTATTTACTTCTCAGTTGTTTGATAAGATAAGATAAGAAAATATAAGATAATCCTTTATTAATCCCACAATGGGGACATTTTCAATATTACAGCAGCAAGAGTCAGAAATAGGCATCATTAAGTAATAAGTGAAATGCAATAGTTAAGTGTAAGGAGTGTTTTCACTTTGAGTTTATTACCTCTGCCAAATTTAAATGATTGATTGATGTTTTCACCTATTTACATTTGTTTGTTGGTTTGTCCGTTTGTTAGCAAGATTACGCAAAAACAAATCAACCAATTTCCATGAAAGTTTGTGAATGGGTGGGGCGTGACCCAAGGAAGAACCCATTATATTTGGATGCAGATCTGGATCGGGGGGGGGGGGGATCCAAGATTTAATTTCCACTTTTTTTCGGAATTGTGAGATATAGGATGTTTTTTTTGACATTTTTGTTTATTTCTCAGAGAAATGATTTTTGAGTTTTAGATCCATGACTTCTTCACACCTGTCTATGTCTCACCGTGGTCCAGTTACTAAATGCCCTGTTTGACATATCTGCTTTTCCTTCATTTGGGTCCTGCTACTCATAAACCTTACAGAGTATCACTGATTCGATTATATTAGATCCATTGGGGATTTAAAACACAATAGAGCTATTCTCACAATTGCCACAAACTTTTGTAAAGATACTGTAAAGATACTGTAAAGATACTGTGGCCATTTGTGTTTGCATCTCTCGATCAGACTCGTACAACCGAATCCTCCCTGTATGCAACAGAGTAATTGTAATTCTCCTTGAGTGTAAAAGACTTCTGCTACATCTACATGTGTGTTTCCCTGCTTTCGACAAAAACAAATCTTCATTCTCTCAGCAGGTGTTTATTATGGCACAAAACCATCTGGCAGCTTTTCAAACCACAGCGTAAATCCTTATATGTTGTGCTCATTACAATAAAACCCAAAAGAAATTTGTCGTTTTCATGACCAGTGCCTCCATCCCCTCCAAACGCAAACACACTTTCATTATTCACTTGCTAAATCTGCCACTGACGCTCAGCCTCCCCCAGACACTCTCACTTCACTCTGAACACATGTTGGATGTCAGACACAAGACATTTCCAAGTGATGGAAGCTTCCCCAAATGATAAATACACAAGGTTTGAGGTGGACATCTCTCAGTTCATCATACGATTCAGTCTGTGGCTCAACTTCTTCTGGTTTGATTCAGTCCTGTTCGGGGGGCTGCCGTCCTCGTCCACACTGCTGCCCTCTGCTGGCCAGTTACAGTTTGGCGAACTGAATCAGGTTCCTGTTGATTTCAGCGACGTTCCTGCAGCCTGAATCATATGAATATAAACAAAATGACACTGTTGAGATTAAATATTGCTGAATGTGCACAAAATGTATTCACATGGCGACACTCTGCCTGCTTTCAGGGACTTGACGTCTCAAAGGCCCCGTTCCCGTTCACCTCAGGCCAAATGCGTCTCTCTCGTGGGATCTGATTTCATCTCCTTGCACTAGATTTCTATTTGCAGAAAACCGGTTTGCAGAGTCGGCTCCAAATCATTGTTGGCAAGGTTTCACAACCAACCGCGTAAGTACGGATGAGAACGTACTCTCGCTTGCACAGAGAACTTCAGTGGATGTAGACAGCGGCCATACACAGGGGCACTGGATGTCAGACAGAGATGGCAGTGCAGTGCAGTTTCAGTCCGTGCCTAACATGATCTGTGTCGTGTTCTACATATGTGCATCAGAAAATATACTGAATGTTCTCAAATAAAACAAAATGTTATAAAAAATTAAAATAAAAAAACTAGGCCTATTACATTGCTCCCCTCAAAATGTCACTGTAGAAAATTAAATACAATTTTCTTCCACTGATTTTGATTAGTAGTATTCTTTTGCCCGGCAGTTACTGGCCCCCTCAGCTCCCTATTTCCAGAGTACCCACACCACCACCTGATGTGTTGTGAGTTGTTGGATCTCAAATGCATCCACAGTGAGTCCCCTGGGATCACGTGGGGAACGTGTTTTAACGTGTGTTAACACGAGCAGGGCCCGACTCACCCGATAGAGCCATGGACAGACGGAATTCATCATTCAGGATTTGCAGTACCTCCCTCACTCCCTCCTCTCCCTGGAAGATCACACAGGAACCATCATTATTTTAAAATACAAAATATCTTATCATCCATAAAATTATTATGGATCATCCATTGATTTAAGTTTGATTTGATTTATGTGATCTTGACCGAATGGACGTCATTGAGTTTAGACGGTGTTACAGGTCACAAACTGTATTCAGGTCAAGAACAGTTTAAATCACACGAAGGCCTCAGCTTCGACAATATCAGCGACTTTCAAGAATAAACTTAAACGGTGGAGGACGGTGGTTAGTATGTGAAGCTTTTAACAAATCCAAGATCAACATAGTCAGACTTCAGTCAGTAATAATACTATAATGACAAGAAACACTTCAATCTGTAATCAATCAAACGACCCACATACACACAGAGTACCACACACGGTCATATCAGTGCTGCTCTCCTACCTTGTACGCAAGGCCCCACACTGCTGGACGGCCAATGAAAACACACTTGGCGCCCAAGGCTAGTGCTTTCAAAACATCGCTTCCTGTCCTGATGCCTCCGTCCACATAGACCTCGATCCTGCCCTGCACCGTGTCCACTATCTCTGACAGCGCGTCGATCTGTTGGCAGCAGAGGTGGAGACGTAAGGCCAGTGCACTTTATTAAAGAGATGTCGACTGGCTTTCCACTGCACCTCAAGTTTAACTGTGTGTGTTGCCACAGACTGAAAAACATTTCCCTTAAACATTTTGAAGCCAGAACGACAGCAAACAAACTATATAATACTATAATAGTATTACTGCAATAGCACTGTCACAATGAAGGAATAGTTTCACATTCTGAGAAACATTTTGAGGATTGAAACCTCCCTCATGTCTTTGTCCTGAATATAAAGCTATAATAAGTAGATTTCATCAGAGAGAGACTCCAGTTGCAGCAATGTTACTCGCCTTGTGTTTTTAGAGCTAACAGCAGTACAAAAGCCACATGATACAACTGCTCTAGCTGCTATAATACTTCTTATTCTACTGTGTAGGAGCATCACCTCTACGTCTACAGCATCAATCCCCAGGCTGTGATACCCACTAAATAACTTTGGACAGGACAATTCTTAAATATGAAATAAAATGTGATGTGGTCTGTGAGTACCGAGGCCGGTCCTCCGTCCAGCTGTCTCCCTCCGTGGTTTGACACGATGATGCCCTGGACGCCGTGTTCCACGGCCAGCTCCGCGTCCTCCTTGGTCAGGATGCCCTTGATGATAATGGGCAGGCGGGTGATGGACTGCAGCCAGTACACGTCTTTCCAGCTGATAGATGGGTCCAAGGTGTTGGCTGGGATCCCATAATCCTCTGGGCCTGCAGTCTCCTGCTGGTACACAAAGTACAACAACAACTGATTTAAGCATGCAGTCAATATAAAAATGGACCACTGCTGTTTCTTGTGGGGGGGCAGGTCTGATACTACTGGTACATTGAGTTGATCTTTGGTGATATTTCATTTATTGATTAATAACACAAACTGCATTAATAATTTCCTATGCACAAAAACAGAATCCTTAACCAACTTAAATAAATAAATTGAATTGGTAACACACAAAGTAATTAACGCAAACAAGTTATAGTAACTCAATTTTAACTTTAATCTAATATAAAAATGGAATATTTTTTGTGTACTACTAATTACCAGTAACACTGATTTTTATTAAGTTGGTCCAAAAAGTTTATTTTTTCAGTGTATATGCTTTAACTATATAAAATACTACAAAACCTAGCAGTTAAATCATTGCATTGGTGCTCAGTTAATCAATGATTATGTGATATTAATAATTGAATAAAATGTTTTTATCATATGGCAGGAAGACGTCATTTATAACTGTAACATGCAGGTTACAGTTTCTCTTGCACAGTCTCATTAATTACACAGTTCTGATACAGCAACTTTAAATCCCTCAACAGCAGATGTGCAAACCCCAGTGTTACCGTTAGAATTGTCCCCCATAAGCATGGGCAAGTAGGAACCAAAGGCAATGAGAATGTAAATAAGAAACCTAAATACACATATTTACATATAAACTCATCTAATGATATGCAATATGTATAACACTTGTATTTGATAATGAAATTATTAATTATATAATGAGCTTAATTCTAAGATACTAAAGATCTAATACGCAAAAGAAAGTAGTGTAAATATATTTGCAATACAATAAGTTAAAAAAAATGTGTACATAATTAAAAGAATGACCTACAATGAAAAGGAAATCTGGAATTATACATTTGATGACAACATGAAAATATATAAATTGCCATTTCAATATGAATATTTCACTGAATATAAATAAGCGATGTGACTGAAATAGTGATTTACCATGTTCACTCTGATCTTTGACCTTATCTGTTATGTCTGTACATTTTAAATGCAATAATAATAATAATAATAATAATAATAATAATAATAATAATAATAATAATAATAATAATAAAAGTACTGTCACCTGGAAAACTCCATCAAAGTTCTTGACCTTGAGGTGAGGCGGTAGTTTGAACTGGTTGCGGATGTCGTTGCGGCGCTTTCCGGTGTAGGGCACATCGACGGTGAGGACCAGGGCCTTGTATCCCAGCCCCTCGACACGGTGCACTATCTGCTCTGAGAGCTTCCGGTCCCGGTACACGTACAGCTGGAACCAGCGGTATCCGTTCGGTGCTGCTGCCACGATCTCCTCCACCGAGCAGGTGGAGTAGGTGCTGGTGATGTAGCAGGTGTTCAGGGCCTCCGTGGCTGTGTGGAGAAAGATGAGAAGTGATCAATGACTTGATATGTAGATCTAAAAACCCTCTGGGTTCTCTGAGAAGATCCACCAAAGTGCATCTGCAGTGCATTTATTAATCAACTCAATTATTGAAAGCTCAGTTCAGTCTAAGATTAAATGAAGAAAATATGAGGAAAATGATTTTGTGTCCTGTACAACATGTCGGCCTTTATTTCAGTCATATGCTTCCATCTAGTGTTGGCTATGCATGCTACGTTATTACTGGATAATAGTTTTAGATAAACAGAAGCTTGTTAAAAAAACAATCTCATGATCTTTTCCATTTGAGAAAGGGTTTCGTCAAGTTTGGAACAAAAAACTCTAACTCAAACTAAGTTAATTAAGGGCTCCTATATGAAATCTTCCACGTATCGGTTCAATTCAAATGAAGAGACGCTCCTCGCTGACCCACAAACACACAAACACAGTCCTCACCCCGAGCTGTGGCCACCTCTCCCTCATGCCAGGCCAGGCAGTGGAAGGCCGTCGGTGCGATGCCCACTGGAAAACTGATTTCTGTCCCCTGCACGGTGGTCCGTGTGTCGCTCACCGACACGTCCCGTAAGATACGAGGCCTCAGACGGATCCTGGGTGTGGAGAGCAGATGAACATGTGATATTAACATGATGAAGGGGGTGAAGGTTCAGGTAGATGATGGTGTTCACTCGGTTGAAAACTACAATGTGGGGAATATGTAGGAACAGCATCATTTGACCAACTAAAGATCTTTTGACCAACTAAAGATTTATAATTGATTAATGTCCAGATTATTTTGTCGATTAATTGATTAAGTCAATTATTCAAATGCTTTGCTTTGCTTAACGAACACAAACCAAAGATAATTCAGTTCACGCCACTGCAGTCACACAAAATGACCTAACAGCTGAAACCATGGATATCTTTTGGGCCTTTTTTGTCTGATTGATTAGACAACGATATGATTAATTGATTATCAAAATAGCTTCTTATTGATTTCTGTTTTTAAGAGAATAATCTTTTGCAGCTGTAATTTGCATAACATCAATTAAAACCTGATTTTTGTCCCAGTATTGATATAAATGGTATAAATGATCAACTAAGCAGCTGTTTATAGGTAAAATGCTTTTCTGCCTAATCCATCAATTCAATATGAGTACATTTTTTCATACACTGTCCGAATACAAATTGTATTAAATACCAGAAATTAAACAATCAGACTCATTGATCTGAAACATTTGTGGCCTGATAAATGATATAATATGGCTATTTAAATGAAAGCTGCCATGGTATGAGGGCTATATATGTCTCTAATGGTAAGGAAGTTTATATTGTCTCATATGTGTTATGTTATAAAATGGCACATATCTATGAAAATCAATGACTTCATAACATTGTTATGTTTAAAAACTCAAAATATATAATTACGTAAAGTAAAAGTCTATAAAACTGACTCTCTGCCTCATTTTTCTCATTTGGAGAGAAAAAAGTCTTGACCTGTCATGGAACCAAACCAAAATATTGACACAGCATTGCAAAAACATTATCTAATATTATATAAGTCTATATATAAGTCAAAGAAAGTCTATCTATCGAAGGCAAATCCTTATTGTGATGATAACCTGCTGTTTTTCTGAGACACACCATATTTCTTGGAATCAGGAGAAGCTGTGATTCTGTTTTCCCAAACCTTGGACGTAACATCATCTTTCCAGGACACAACCCAACCTTTATTCCTACTGGGAGAAAGAAATTCCAACCTGACGCCAAATGCACCGGCGAATAAATCCTTGGTAACAGGTTTGTTGTAGCAAAAACATGTATGTACACATCATCGCAGAGAGGAAAAGCACAGTCTATAAGTTTTCAGAAAGACATGAGCAAAGCTGAGAGGAATGCACGAGGAGACACGCAAAGGAAAAACATTCTGACAAGATACAAAAATAACTCTGTCCCATTGGTAACAACTTTCAAAACAGATCATTAGTCTTTATAAAGGAACTGGAACAACAACACTGCATAACCTCCGGGGGGAATATAAGTGTTTGTGATTATGAGGAATCACAACCACACGTACAAAACTGTTTAAACTGAAATTAATTACAGCAGATTAAAGTCCACAAAAGCTTTGATTTACGATCTTTTACAAGCTGCGTCCTCGTACGACCAGGAGTTGGAACACAAATCATGTCAACCTCTAGAGGTGAAGTACTTTATTCAGCATGTCAGTACGTGTAAATGAGTTGAGGTGACACTGATGGCACTAAAAATGTCAATAAAAATCCTGTTTACTCTCTGTGCTGTGTGGAGGGGACCCGGCGTGTTCCCATAAATACAAGTATCCAAGTATTAAAAGGGACTGTTGCACTGATGTTGTGTATTTGTGATGAAACTGTAAACTGTACCTTTTATAAGCCAGCAGATTGTCGTCCCTGGTGCAGCATTCGTCTGCTCCGGCTGCGTAATAATCCCAGGTAGCCTTTGAGAGATGCTCCTTGGCATACTCCTCAAAATCTGTCAGGCATACCATTGCCATCTCTGCACAGCGACCCCCCTCTCTGTTGGGGGGGACAGAGATCACAACATCTTCAGTCTCAAGCTTATTAACATTGACAAGAACGAAATTTACAATAAACAAACTATGGCACACAATAGAGCGCATTTCTCTGACAAGGCCCAACAGCCAGCCATTTAAATACACTTTCCAGATTGTTATTGGAGCTGCACCAACTTGTACACACTCACAAATAGCAGTTCCCTAAACATGTCTTTTTTGCATCTAGATCCATGAATCCTTCTCTCAGAAATCAGGGTAAAAAGTCAGAGAAACACCTTATCTTAAGAATAATTCCCGGAAAATGTAATGCCAGGTCATTCGCTGACCTGTACCACATCCTTCCACCAAGTTTCGTGGTAATCCATCTTGTAATTTTTGTGTAATCCTGCTTACTAACAAACCAACACATGGCCAGGGTTGAAAACACAACTCCAACAGTTTCCTTATGAAACCACATTTAACTTCAATAGATCTGGATTTTTTGGGATCTGCATCAAATTGTTCACACTCATAAATATCAGTCCCCTAAATATGCCAGATTTTTTTCATTAGGATCCACTCCGGTCTATGTCACATTCCTGTAAGTTTAATAAAAAAACGTTATGTGTTTTTTTTTTGCCTAATCCTACTAAAAGTCAGACAAACACCATTGAAAACACAACCTCCTCCAAGATACGTTTCACCACATGCACAGGCCGTATAATGATGGTTCACTTAAAATATAGATTTTAATATCCAAAATATCTCTTGATCATATCTATAATGTGTTACACACAGTTCAGGTGCTTTCCTTTATCCCAAACTGTCATCTCTCCTCCAGTGTCAAACAGGATCTGTCACTTTGCATGTGAGACAAGAAGCTACAGGCACCAACAGAAAACACCATCAAGACTTACCCCAACCGATCGATCCGTCATAAACAACGTCCGTCCCTCTCACATGACACATCCTCCACAGACGACTGGAGCTGCGACATCACCCCTCAAACTCAAACACCCCTCAGCAAATGTGGAACCATCACGCGGCCAACAAACTCATCCGTCAAGCCTCAAGCTGAGCAACTTAAATGATTATTTTACTTTTGTCAATGTTGACCTTTAATCAGGTTTAAATCCTTGTGTGTGTGTGAGTCCTTGTGTCGACTGTGTTGCTTTTGTGTCGCACAGAATCAAACTTTCATAGAGCCGCTATAAAAGCCAATGACAGTGAATGTGACCCGAGGGTGACCCCTGCTCTCTTATTGTGTTTCCACAAGCTGGAAATGTGCTGATGGTGACTGCAGCTATAGTGAGGACAAGAGCTGTCTGACACAGTGCAGCGTGGTAATGATGGTACATACAGTAGTGTACGTATGGCCACGCACATTTACACGCTCCGTACACACAATCCTACATGCTAACAAATACAGTACATACAGTAGTGTACGTATGGCCACGCACGTTTACACGCTCCGTACACACAATCCTACATACTAACAAATACAGTAAAAACATTACACGCTTCTTTCACACAATCCTACATGCTAACAAATACAGTACATACAGTAGTGTAAGTATGGCCACGCACATTTACATGCTCCGTACACAAAATCCTACATACTAACAAATGCAGTACATACAGTAATATACGTATGGCCACGCACATTAACACGCTCCGTACACACAATCCTACATACTAACAAATACAGTACATACAGCAGTGTACGTATGGCCACGCACATTTGTTGTGTTTTAGTTGAGTGTACTCACCGATTACAAATGTTCATTCTCAATCAGCAGATTTTCCCTCTTGACTCATAACCTGAGAATAAAACACAGGGAGTTACATCACCACTGCAGACTATACAGATACTCTACTGCTGATACTTCCAGTACTGAGAGTAATACTACAACTTTGACCAATACGACCAGAGCAACTGCTTCTACTGCTAACAGTGCTGATACAACCTCCAGTACTGGTGGTACTACTACTGTAAACATTACACTACAACCATCACAAAACTATATTACAAATAGGAGTACCACTACTGCTAAAGTTAGATGTTGCTACTATCACTTACTATGACACAAATATATTGATAATAATACAAACAATACTTGTGGAGCTTCCTCTAGCTACTGTTAGAGTTTCAGGTTGTAAAATGATAAACACTGTTGTAACCAACACCACCACCACTATTACTACTACTACAACTACAACTACTACTACTACTACTACTACTACTACTACTATATTATATATTTATATAAGTGTTGGATTTTGACACACATTTGTGATAGCCATTGTCTCATATTATATCTGATAAACTAAATAAAAAACAAAGTAATACGTTGTTGAATTTGATTACTACTGCAATTTGTACTTCTATATAATTATAATGTTTTTACCATTGATTGTCTGTTCTGTGTTCGAATCTGTTATTCTTGTATTTATATTTTAAACTTTTTATTTCATTGATGCCCATCTTGACCAGGACTCCTGAGAGAAGAGATGTTGTATCTCAATGGGACCAAATAAAATAAATACATGTCTCCAGCACAAATCCTGTTGTATAAGTTTTCATCTGTGAACACTTGAGGGCAGTGCAACACTGACTGAATCTGAAAGACTGACGTCTGTTCTTAAAGAAACACTCAACATCTGTAACGCAGGTAAACACAAGCTTCAGTTAATGTGTGTGTGTGTGTCTGTGTGTGTCAGTACTGCAGCTACTAAAAACCAATATATGACCTCTGATGTCTGTAGTAAGTAAGTAGTGTAGTAATAATATCTGTGGTAATATTTACTGTAGTAAACAGGACACCGCACTACACACTCCACACTACACACTACACACTCCACACCACTGTAACACTGTAACTGTACCAACCTGCTTTTTTTTCTTTTAATATTTAAACTAGAATGTATTTGATGTGACAAGTGAAATCTTGATTTTACATTTTAGTTTTTTTTCCTATATTTTTTTAACTTAAGAACGACTAATAAGAAGGCCAATGTGAGCTTTAAAAAGTATTAAAAAAATATTTTACATATTTGCAATTATTTGTTCCATTTCATCTTTGTACTTAAACATTTGCAAAACTATACATAGATACAATTTAAGCAATAAAAACGTGTTGTCTCAAATTGCAGTACATTTTTACAATCTCTATTTTTCCACCAGACAACGCAGCTACAAAATCTTTTTTTTCTGACTTTAATATAATTCGTTTATTTACTGTGAGTAAATCGTTTTTTCCAGTGTGGCTGGATGGGTGTGGTGAATGAGAGCTCTGTCCTGTGTCGGCTGTGAAAGGTGACGTTCATTGAATGGCTGCTGAGAGCACATTGTCCAGGTGAGTTTCTAGAATACCTGGTGTTTGGCATTTAGTGTGAAATGCAAAAAGGATAAGATCTCATCGGCTTCTGTTATAGATTATTAGTTCAACATGGGCCTATAGTTAGCCTGGACCTTGTCTCATCACCAGGAAATAAACACAACCTGACACCTTGTTGCTGCCATTAAAATATCTGGAAGAAGAAAAAAACCCGTAGGTGTCTACATTTGGCTGAAAAAGGTCAAATAAGCTGATAAGTAGAATTCAGCAAAGTGTAAATAAAAGTCAGTGAAGGGGATGAAATCATTGTCTTACCTTTAAGTCAGCTGCTTGTCCAGCTTACAGTGCGTGTTGGTTCCCTTCTCATGTGACAGGGTCATGTCAGAGGGCAGCCCCCCCGGCCCACCTGACCCCCCTGTACGACCTTCCCCATCCCCCCCCTCTCACAGAGTGACGCTCCTCCCTCGGTGGCTCGGCACCAGCTATAAGCCGTCACGTCAGCACTCTGAACCCCGGCCTCTCTTTGTGCCAAAAACACACCAAAAGCTGCGGGTCAATGGTTTGTTGTCCCGTCCTCCTTCTGTCTCTACTTCCTCCCACATTTTTCAATCCTCTTCATCCCCGTCCATATTACCAATTTGTCCTTTATTCCTTTCGTTTCTCCCTCATGTGATCTCCCCTTCCTTCCCACCTGAAGGTATTTTATCTGCGTGAGTTTGTCCAAGCGGGTCATATTTGTCAAATGCAAATTAAGTTTTCATCCTGGTTAATAATTAATCCTCACTGCACAAGTAAAACTAAAGTTAACAGCAGTTTAGATTTTTTTGGGCTACTCATTGCCTAATTTTTCCGCAGAGCATTCAGGGCACATTCCGGTACTTTGTATATTAAGTGTTGGAGCAGGAGTTTGCACTCACAGGTCAGGAGTCTAAAACTAATAAAGACTTTATCAAACTCAGATTAGTTTAGCTTGTTTAGTTTATGAGTTTATTTTATACACAATGTATAAACAGTCCATCACATGTAAAGCATCAGACAAAATATAGTCTCCATGTCTGAAAATGTTTCTAAAGGTCAATGGTCACATGACTGATTCGTCTTGATCCATGGTTAACGTTTTGTTTTAAAAATACTGAAGCTTGTGTATTTTCTGATAAACGTGTGAATTTAGCTCCATTTTTCTGCTGCTCTCACTGCGGTTGCGATAGTTATGCAAACTTATTTGAATGTAATTAGAAATTAATTGAAAAGTATTTTTTCCTGAATTTAGTTGCTTAAAGTTGCAGTGTGTAGAATTTAGTGACATAAAGTGGTGAAGTGACATGTTGCAGCTGAACACCCCTCACCTCCTCCTCCCCTTCCAAACATGAGAGAGAACCTGTGGTAGTCTTCAGTTTTCATAAAAAACTCAAAAGGTGTTTAGTTTGTCCAGTCTGGGCTACTACAGGAAACATGGCGGCCTCCATACAGAGGACCCCCCGTGTAAATATAAAGTATTTCAATATAAAGTGCCCATTCTAGGGTAAATATAACAACAATTTGTATAATTTAGATGAAAAACAATCGTGAAAACATCACTAGGATTATTTTAAAATAAATTTCTGTCAACAGATCCCTTTCACCTAAATCTTACACACTGGACCTTTAATCACCTCGGGCTGATGCTCTGGAGACTACGAGCATTTCCTCTCTGCAGATTGACACACATCAGTTTACATGGACACTGATAATCTGACTGTTGAGCTGATTAGGACAATAGAGTAAATCACATATTTTCTGATCATCTAAGCCAGAATAAGGTCAAACTCTACAAAAATCGATAATTGAACCAAGACACGTGGAGTTTTCTTATTATGTAGTAATGAAAACGCAACCTAATGTTTTATTTCGAGACGTCGACGTACAAGAGTTACCAACTGCTTGACGACACATGCCTCGGGTCCGAGTGAAAAGAAGTCATAGCTGTGTGTCATAATCAGATCTGTAACATGTAAACAGGAATATGAATGGAATGTTCTATTAGCAACTCATGGAAACGTCATAATCAGAAATACGTCCTCGTTTCAATGTGGAACCTCCGCCTCCTGTTCACTTCTGATCTGTGCGAGCGAGGAAACGGATCAAACATTTGCTGCCTGTGGAAAAATTGCAGCGTGGCGTCACCTGCAGTTCAACGATATTGGCTTTGCATTTGCAAATGTGGGACCAGGCCCTTATTCCCAATGGGGTCAACAGTTTGAATATCGGTGTCCATGTAAATGTAATCAGTGCTTAAGTGGTGGTGTAAGATCATGAATTCATTTCTAAATCAATCACATATCTGCAAAACAAAGGCAACTGTCAAAGCTCTAATGAATCACACTTTGGAATGATGGTTCCTTATTTCACAGATTGTTTAATGGGTTTTAGTGTTTAATGGCTTTAGTGTCGTCACACCTGGCTGTGAGCGGCTTGCAGCACAATAAGATAAGTGTGAGAAAACCAGTGAATTCATAAACAGTTTAGCAGGGGCTTGGGGCCGCTGGTATCTGATATGTCTGTAATTCACTCGACTATAGCTCCAGTGAATCAGTCCAGATTAAACACAAGAAAATAGTAAAATATAGAGACTTTTTTCGCTCTGTCTCCAAATGTCAGACTTGTCAAACAGACTTGTGGACTTGGACAGGTGTTTTGAGGGCCTTGACATATATAACACAGATGTCCTGAGCTTTGATATCACAAGCTTGTTATGCTAGGGTCCCCATGTAAGTGATGGATAGATGGCGATGTCACAGTGTCTCCGCTCGCCGTGGACGCAACAAAACGCCCTGAGAAGTTGTTCAAGCGTTTTAAAACAGCAGTGGGGTGCAGTGATTCTAAATTAGATTCTCTCGCTCTTATTTCGTTACAGCGTTTGAATTGAATTTTCCCTTTGTAAATGTAATATCTTTGGTAACAAAACCTGGCTTCTTGAGAGACGTCTGTCTTTCTGTGTGTGTGTGTGTCTGAATTCATGGGTTTTATTTTGGCTTTCACACAAAGGGCTGTGAAGGTGGAGCCAAGGGCTAAACCTGACGAGCTGGACCTCCGCGGGGAGGTGTGGGTGTTACCTGGAACCGAAAGGAGGTGCAAATTGTGTTAATCCACAGCTGGCCTGGATGCCTGACACCACAGAGTTAGATCTGGCTCTGGGGCCGCCGTGTTGGATGTGCTGGACGTTCAGCTGAGTGGAAAACCTCTTCCACATGCCGGTCGAGGCTCTACCCTCGGGCTGCAGCCCAGCACGCCGCAGCACATGTGTGTTGAATTGCCAAGGTGTTATCATGCCCTGGCGAGGCTCCGAGCTCCTCCACCTCTGTCTTTCCCTGGTTTATTATCAGACTAAATACAGACAGGGACATGGGTCGCAAATCCACGCAGGCTTTCATTGGACTCTGCAGCGAGGCCCAGTCTGATGGCTGTCCATCATGGAGCTGCAGTTTTTTTGTGGTTATGCTTTTTTTTTTTTTTTTGCAGAAAAAACAGCAAAGGAATGTTAGAAGAAAAGGCGTTAGCTGCTGGGGGCCACACTCAATTTAAAACAGTTCTTAGCAGGTTTTCTCCCACAATAGTTAAAACAAAGGAGCAATAAAACTGCAGAAATGATTAATTAGGTTAAACAGCGACAAACAACAGGTTGAAAGGGGCCAAAGATAAGAGCTGTTTGTTTCAGACCCTGGATTATCTGACTCGAGGGTCTCAGGATAGATGGTGAGTTATTTTGACTGTAAAACCCCACGAGATGTGGTCTGATGTGTGTAAAGATTTGTAAAGAATTAAATCAGATAGAAATCTAAAAAACATGACAATCTTAAATTGAACTAATGTGTATTAAAAATACCAAACGAGAAGCAGTGAGAAACACTACACAGACGGGGGTTTTAATGGCTGATATAAAAATTATGGTTCGTAAAAAAAACTGTTGAATTGTATGAATTGAATGTAGATAAAATAATTACAATTCTGAGGTGGAAAATTTTAAATAGAAACTTTTGAGCTCTTTAAAAATCAGAGGTGAAATTAATTGTTGCGTCTGCGATAACTTAGACAAATAAACCTATTATATTTTAGTATACTTAAGTGGAGACGTAAAATAACATCAAGACATTTGTTGTAATTATCAACTGGCTGTGTGGACTTTGTTCCAAAACCACATTTTTATATACATTTTGTCGTTATTTTATAATTTTACATTCCGATATTTCATAAAATTTTTTTTTAAATAGAACTATAATGTTTCAGTATATAATGTACATACAAGAACTCTAGATATGTTGTACAACTAAAAATCATTAAAAAAATATATAAAAATAAATAAATAAAATCATTAAAACACATGCACATTTATGTCAGTGTGTATGTGTTTCCGTATTTTTTTGATTTTGAGTTATTTTTTTTCTGATGAAAAATACTTTAAATGAAAAGAAAAAAGGCCAAAGACTCTCTGAAGCTACAATCATAAATCCATTCAGGACATTTAATAAACTTTTATGGATGAGTTTCTATTTTCGGAGTGTGTATTTGCAGTTGTGTGTGTCAGTGCTCGGCTCCGAGCACCGAAACGAAGGCAAAGGAGTGAACACATCAGTGGCTGTAAATGTCATGTAGCGGCTGAGTGATGGATGTCCAGAGCATTTGATGTCTGGGAGAGATCTGAGCATAACTCACAGTTTGCAGTCACGCCATATCACACTCTTATGATTCAATCCATGCAGCATCCATGGACGCTTTGCTCACATCTACCGAGGGGCGGTGGTGTTGTGTGAAAGTTGTATTTGTGCTCAATTTGAACGAGGGAGGGGCACATCATGATTTGAGTGAAGGATTCATTCCTCCCTGATGTGTGCTTGAAGCTGCGAAAACTCCACGGTGACGACTGTGAACTCTGTGGGAGCATTGAGACATTAAAACCTTCACTGCACATGAACACCACTTCCTCTACACGTTCCCTTTTTCTGTAGTTTGTTTAAGTTTGGCTTTTCTGTGGTGGGAGTCAGAGTGCTCTCTTCACTCAGGTGTGCAGTGATAGTTTGGAGTCCTGTCCGGTGACGTTACATTAAAGGAACTCGACGTCTTCAAAATGCAAACGCACGTTCCCACGCACACGTCAGAGCAGGAGTCCGTGTTTTCCAGGAAACGGGTTAGTTGGACGTGACATGAGACAGGAAGTAGAATGACTCGTGGAAAACCAGTTGGTGTGATGAGAGGAGACATTTAACTTATTTCAATCAACTTTTATTTCATTTTCAACATGTTTTCTCCGAGCACGACCAGAAACTCAACCCTGACTTTGTTATTTCAGTTGCTTAGATGTGAAGTTTTGGTGATCTCACCCAAAATGTGGCTGCGTTTGAAGACCGTGCAACTAGGCTGTTCCATTTCAAAGGCTCCTCCAAATGCATCCTTCCAGCAACGAAGGCTCCCATGGACAGACCCTCCCCAGCCTAATCTATCCCAGGATTTATTGAACTTTGTTGACAAACTAGTTGTGTCTCAATTCAAGTTTTCGGCCCCCTTGGTTTGGTTGAGCGTGACACTCGAGCACTGGACGTCTCGTCTCACGATAAATCTGATTGGGCTGGGGCGGATCCTACATTAGCCATGCCGCTGTGATGCAATCAATCCTCCGATGCAGCCTCCACAGGATGCAGACCCGGAATTGAGACACTGCGATTGTTTAAAAAAAACTTTCTTGTCATGTCCCACTGCACCTCTGTTGCTATAGGCGACAGCGGTAAGCTGGGGACGCAAAATCCTTTGTAGACCAGACGTCTCATTACGGTTTGGCCTCTGCTGCCCATGACTAGTGGGTCGTCCATGTTCACAAGGCTGCATTTGATGTTTGATGAGGGCGTGAAAAATGATACCTAAATTGAATTTGATGTTGAAGTTGGATTAGCATTTTTGATAATAATGTATTTTCGTGTAAAGACATGTACCAACCGGAACTAAATAAAAAACGCATATGAGAAAACTGCATGGTGTCAGCTTGTACTACATATGTGTGTGTGTGTGTGTGTGTGTGTGTGTGTGTGTGTGTGTGTGTGTGTGTGTGTGTGTGTGTGTGTGTGTGTGTGTGAAGTTATTGTTTGTGGTTTCTTTGTTCATGATTTTTATTCATCAATTGTGATGAATCAGCCAAGTCAAGTGCGAGCTCGGATAAATGATCACTTAATTATTTTGCAGGGAAAAGACACAAACTGACATTCCGACTCATTTTCTGTCAGTCACTGTTCATCATGAGAGGGAGATTAGTTTTGTCGTTAAACGTCCAGAGGAGCAGAGTTTTGACAGGTTTGGAAATCTGTGGCGACAAACGGTGAAAAGTCGAGACAGTTGCCGGATCTTCATTTGTGTTGTTGGAGTTAACTGTCATTTCTAATTGACAATGATTGAAATTGTGTTTTGCTAATCTAACTAATGCACGGTAACATGATAGCCTGAGGGAGGTGTGTGTGTGTGTGGTCTGCGTGTGTGTAACCGTTGAGCAGCTCTACATCATCACTCACTGCTCTATTTGACTGACAGTGATTATGAATGACAAAGAGAAAAAACGATTTTTTCAACTTCTAAGCCGACGGACAACACATCAAACGTTATTAAGATGAAAACTTAAGTGGCTTCGTCATGATCTTATCTCTGGGTTTTCCTCACAAGAACATTCAAGACTTGTTGGTAGTAAAATATCAACACCCAGGGGATAAACTGTAAACGTGCATCTGCCAAACGTCCCAGATGAAGACCAGATCCAGTTGATAAGTGTTGGCTTCAGTTTTAACCATAGAGCCAATTTAATAATGACTTCAAGTGGACAAAGATGGCAAGGTTTTATTTCTGCAGAGAGCTCCTTGTTTTTCCTTCATCAGATACTGTGCTGATGTTTTTCATGAGCAATAAATCTCCCCTTCAGTTATAAAGATCTGTGACTGGTCCTCTCTGCGAGAGTTTGGACTTTATGTCGGGAGATAAAACAAGTAGAGACTAGAGATTAAAAATATATATAAATATGAATAAGTATTGCCATGCTACAGTTTGTATTTAAACTTTCCTTGCTAATGCTTCGCTTGTAAAATATTTTCCTATTTCCCAGTAGAGGTTTGTGGTGACAGGTAACAAGACATGAGCTGTTTTCAAACATAAAAAGATTCCCATTTTCTGGGCATTTTCTAGAGTTTGTCTTCCACATATGAAGAACGCAGCAGGAGACTGAGTGATACAGTGTTTTTATTGAGAATCTGTAGAACAGTTACTAACAATGGAATACAATGGAAATGGAAATTATCTTTAAACCAACGATGAATTCATAACTGCAAATGTAAAATTATAATAATAATAATAATTAACAAATTATTTTATAGCACCTCTCAAAACACAAGCTGCTTTACAAGTTGAAAATGACAAATGGAAGGTGAACAAAAGCAAACAATAATAAACTATTTAAAAGATCAAACAGAGGCACAGATAGAGAAATACAAAATAATAAAGATGTGAAAAGAGTAATAACAAGATAAAACAAAAGACTTAAATTGTTCAAATAGACGACATGAACAGAACTGGGAGAAAGCACAGCTATAAAAATGTGTCTTTTTAAGAGATAATTAAGTTAGCATATTGTGCACAGAACAACATGATGTTAGCAACATGATGCACATGTAACATGGCTGCAACAGATATGTGGGTAATTTGACTGTGGTTGAGCTCAGTCAGGAGGAGATAAGAGGTATTAGACTTTTGCTCTGATTGTGTGTGTGGTTTGTTACTGATGAACCTGTGTGTTAATGCTAAGTCATTTCCTCTCGTACAATATTTTGGGTTTATTTATAATCAAATTTAAGACATTTGATTTAGCCTGTTTCAAAAAATGTGACAAATGTCAAATGTGCACTTACCTGTGAAAACAGAGAACCGAACTTGCCGATAACTTGCCGCGTTTGCAGCGAGTTCACAGATGCAGAGAGGGACTCTTGTCTTTCAGCTGCAGAGACTGTTTGCATGCGTGCTGTTGTCTCTATGTTTCTCTTCGACTTTCAGCGAAACCCTCTGCAGAATAATCACTTGTGTTTTTCCTGAGAGGAAATAATGGATGATAAAAACCAAACACTTTGAAGTTTGTGGGGGTTTCACTTGTGTCATATAACCCGCTTCAAACTTTGTATCCTCACGCCTGGATCTGTGAACCGTTTTACTGGGGTGAATGCTTGAACTTGCCTTGGGGACACAAAGACTTTATGCAAATAAAAAGACACATAAAAAACACATAAAACTCATGGTGTGCAGCTATTCTATTTAATAATGTGTAATAAATACTCCGGAATGATTCTTTCTGATCATTGAAAATCTAGCGAGCTTTGATTTAATGCCTCTCTGAAATAAGAATGCTCTCCAGCCCGCCCTCTCAACCGCTTTCCTTTCTCTTCCCACATTTTCTCATTCATTCCATAGCCTGTTGTCTCAGGACTCTTCATGCGTCCTTGGGGCTCATTTGGAAAACTTCACGTCCAATCAGTCGCTGCGGGAAATGCGAATCCACTGTGACATTTTCTCTAATCAGCTCTCTCCGAGCCTCGCCATCCTGCTCTTGGACATTATGCAAATCACAACGCAATAACCTGGCCAATTAGAATCAAACAGAACCCCGCACTCATCCCCGTGGTCTTTTTTTGGTTCCTTTTCGAGGGGAAGAAGAGGACATCACAGTACACGGGATGAAGCAATGCCGACATTCAAAGTGCTTGTGTGTATCTGGTACGTACGTGCGGACTCGCTGACCTGCACCAGTGCTAGGCTGAAAATTGGATTTTGAATAGGGACGGGCAGGTACGCTCATCTGCAGGTGGACACTTGAAGGCATGTTCCCAAAGCAACATGCACACAAATACAAATAACCCCTACACCAATGGATAAATGCAAAGTTCTTGCTGTTTTTCAGTTTTAAAATGTGCAGCTGCCAGAGATTTAGCTTTGGATACAAAAGTTTTCTAACGTCTATCTCAAAGTGGTCTGGGATTTAACAGTCGAAACCTATTTTTATTTCATATTCTGAAGCAAAAGTCGAAGGAACTGTCCATCATTTAAGGTCTGGTTTGTTTCAGGGGTTTTACAACACTGGGATTGGTTTCGTGATTTTAAATCCAAAGCTTAAGGATACGAGATAAGTGAAAATTTGGACGAACAACGCTTTGGAAAACAGGACTCACAATTACATTCAGGTGAAAAATGATGGAATAATATGCATTGAAGTATTTTATAAGCAAGATTGAACTTTCCCAGGCAGCCCCAACAATGTTTTAAAGCACATTTGGCAGGATGAGGTTTGGTCTCTACTGAAAATGTTTTCCAGTACCAAACTTAGAAGCCATTATTTGCTGATGTTGCTTAAACAAAGACATTTAAGTCATTTTTTTCACAATGTTTACATTTTGAGTTACTGAAAACCTTTGAAACACCGAAACAAATCAATAAAATGGTAAATTCAGTGAGAAATCACCATTTAAACACTAAAATCTGATATGTTTGTTTTGACAAATGCCAAAATTAGCTGATGTTTTTGGCAAATTGTGAAACAGTTTCAACCCCACCGTGTGGTTTGAATTTTATTAAATGAGTTCTCTTTTAATTCTAATTATGTTGTATTATTACTAATACACTGTCCCTTTCCCAACCACTGCCACTTTGGGTGAATAACTTCCAGCAGACTGCAGGGCACGTCTATTAAAAAACCCCAACTCAAGCACTTTAATGCTGTTACTAATTATCTGTGGATGTAAGAGGGAAAAAACTATAAATATTACAGCTGAGAATACGCTCAGTATAATCTATTCCTCGTGGAATCGCACACAACATTACTCAGTTGAGGGGAAAGAGTAAAACAGTTTGGCCAAATCCTCTCCATTACTGAAGTGATGGAGGAGCCACACGCCTCATTTAGGAGAATCAATTAAGGGTTTGTGGAAATTAGTCAAGAATGGTGGAAGCCACAACACAGTGTGCGGGAAATGAGTCTGTAATATAAACACAGATACGTGTCAGGCAGAAAGAGTCGAGGGAGCTTAAGATTTCTAAACTCTACGGTCTGTGTGTGTTTCTGGAGGTTAAACGGCAGAAGGCATTAATCTCCTCGCTGGTCCTCGCCGCTCTAATCTGTCGCAGGACGGACACGCTTGATGAAAATCAGACACCTGATTCGTGTCAGCTGCACTCAAAGAGAGGCCGTCACCATCGCCATCTCTCAGAGTCCAATCAATCCGAAGACAACTGGAGAAGTATATTTAGCTCAAAGAGCCGAGCGGCAAGTAAATATTTTTACTGGATTTTTCCATCTAATGATATGCAGCAGATGTGGAACGAGGCGAGAGGGATGGGAATCACTTCACTGACTGACTGTGTCCCTGCCAATACGAAGGCAGCGAGAGACAATAGCAGACTTTCAAGTTCGCATTAAAGAGGTTAAAGTTTAAATATGTTTTACTGGGATTCCTGTCTGTATGAACCCAAGTTCCTTCATCCTCAAATAACTGGGTTTTACAAGTCAAAGTCCACAGTTGTTTATTTCAAATCTGGGCTTTTGATTTTTTGGTTTGGCAGCAGGAACTAAGGATTTGTTATGGATTATAGTCAGTATGCTAAACTCTCATTTTCCCCCTCTGATGAAAACTGGACAAATTGTGGGCTTTTGGGAAAAGTTTGCATGAGCACACATGTGATTCTATTTGCATGCATGTGTGTGTGTGTGTGTGTGTGTGTGTGTGTCAGTCAAAACAAGGTCTCTGAATCTCCCCTCCGGCCATCACGAAAAGTTGTCAATCACCTCCTCTTTTAATTCCAAAAAGATGAGTGCTCACACGCTAAAGCGACGCCCACCTAGCCACAGGCTCTGCCTCTGAAGCCTGTTGGTTTTCCCCTCGCCCCAAAATATGGAAACAGCATGACGGGCACAAAACGGCTTATCTACCAAATGAAAAGTGGCGCCACATTAGTTTTACACATTTTCAGTTTGATTCAACAAAGCATTAAATCCATAAAAATAGGCTGTATCAGATATCATGTCAAACCATAATCGTAGTGTATTTTTAGTTTGATAGTGTGTGTGTGTGTGTGTGTGTGTGTGTGTGTGTGTGTGTGTGTGTGTGTGTGTGTGTGTGGCAACCCTCGAGGGATGAAGTGAGATGATGGTATTGTGCTGTGACGACTCTGGGGTGTTTCATTTAAGAGTATCCACTATTAGAAACCGTTTAATCCAATACAGAGAGCTGGAATTTGACTTTATTGAAAACATCTAATGCAAAACAGATTCCTACAAATTTTTTGCAGTGATTTGATCAAATCCTCCTGTCGACGTCATTTAAAAATTCTATTACAGGTAAAAACGGGTCTGAAATAAAGTTATTTACATTATTTAACATTGGCATAATGTGATAAAATTTCTGCTTTCAAAACGAGACACAATCTTTCGTTAATATGATTTTCATTTTTTGCAGCATGAGGGAAAACATCCAAACCAGGAATTCGGACTCAGTCTCGCCTATAAACGTTTGCTCCAGCGCCAGAACTACAACTGTGTGGGAACCAGCAGAGAGTGGAGGGCCCACTCTGCCACGTCGACCCCAGATTACAGAATGTGACACATAACATACATTTACTGTCAAATCGTGAATCTAATTATCTTTTCATTTGAATATTTATCATCACCCCAACCTGGGTTTACAACAAACTAGAAAAAGGTGAGATACATCCTCCGTCTTTTACACGCTTCTCTTTAAAAATAAAAAACGAATATCCGACAACAAATCTGAAAAACCAAACCTTACTGACGCGCTCAGATTTAAAGTTTGCCAAATACTTTTCAGGAGGAGATAGAGAGTGAGAACAGGATGGTGCTGACAGATTTATATGCTCAAGAGGGATGTTGTAGACTCCTTCTCTTCCTGCCCGCTCTTATCTTATAGTACCTGTAACGTGGTCTCTTTGGTTTCCTCCTGCCATCTACAGTAGGACGCCCCCACCTGGCCACCTGGTGTCTCCACTGACAGGTGAGGACAAAGACCCTGCAGAGAGCGAGGCTTTGCACGTGGCATCAGGTTTAACAAGCTGTCACCAGGGTTTAGGGGATGGAGGGATGATGGAGACTTTAAATGCATGTGTGTGCGAGTGTACCCGAATGTACTGTAGACGCAAGCATGTGTATGAGGCTATTTGTGTGTGTGTGTGTGTGTGTGTGTGAGGGATGCAGCAGAAACACAGGAGGCGCCTGGACCTGTTTCCAGTTAAAAGCAGAAGCCCCCACAACAAAGGTTCTGGCCGGGGGAGTCGTAACGAGGAGAATATCATTTTTCTTTGGCCTCTGTGATCTGCCATTCTTACGTTTCACTTTCAAAGCTCTGCTCGCTGGCACAAGTCCTCAGCTCCGCATCTCTTGATGGAAAGAAGGAACATTGCCCTCCTCATTCCTCTTCCCTTATTCCAAAAAAACGAGAGAGAGAGAGAGAGAGAAGAGGAAAAAAAGGCCAAATAACCCGTCCTGCTTGGCACGGCTGATAAAAGCTGCACGGTTGTGTTGGGAGGCATATTTCTCTGTCAGTCCGGCTCTGACGAGATCTCGCAGTAATCCTCCGACAGGCTATTTAAGACTTGTGGTTTCCTGGTGAATCCCTCTTCAGGACTTCCCTTCCCTCTGCCCACGGAGAGAAAAAACAGCTCCGTTCCCTGGGAGCACTTACAGGAGATGCCCATGAGCAAGGTGGATCGTGCAGAACTGCTTGTGAGGAAACTGTGGTTGCAATGAGGCGTGTTAACATTTAATGAATTACAAGTGTATGATTGTGAAATAAAACAATACAAGCAGCTCATGCTCAGGGAGATTTTGGCCATGACTCATGTAAAAGAACAACTTCTGTCCCAAGACACCGTCCTGCTTAATAAAAGACATATGAAACACAGAAATGACAGATCTGTCCACAGCCCTGCTCTTCAAAGATGTATGTAAAGTGCTCTCATCAAAACACGAAAATCGTCCAGAAGGATCATTTGAGAACCCTCGCTTTCCACCTTTATATGCAGAATTTCGTTATTCTTCCATTTCCAAATCAACAGTTTGCTGGAAATCGCTCAGTCCCCACTCTGCACTTACAAACTCCCCTTATGCTGCCTTTAAAAAGTATTCACAAATCATCACGACTCGGCCACAATAAAAGCTTTGATCAATGCATCTGTCAACGAGAAAGTCTTCATAATCTGGGTTACATGTTCAAAAAATTGTTTTTATTTGGGCCCAAACAGAAGAAAAATTGTTCCGTTCATTTGGCTTCAGTTTGCCTCTGAGCAAAGCATTTAACCCAACATGGTGCAGCGGTGTGATAGTGTGAGAAAATAACTCTAAAAATACTATTTAAATTTATACAGTGGGTGAAATGACTGTTTATAATGTTGATATTGTAGCAATGAACCAGATGGAGGTCATGTTTTTTTCAGATTGTTTGCAGGATTATGCAAAACTGAACAGAGTTCCACGAAACTTGGTGGAAAGACGGCGTTTGGGCCAAGAATGTGTGACGTCACCCATTAGTCTGTGAGCTGCAGTTTGAAGCCTTGACTTTGGCGCCATCTTGGTTTTTTGAAACCAGAAGTAACCACATTTGGAGGAGCAGGGGGGTGGAGCCCTGACTGAGAGCTGAGGACAAGGCCTACCTACACATGCAACCTGCACCCATTGGATGGTAGTAGCTGTCAATCACATTGTATCCATGCCACAATGCGTACGGTGCTTTATGGTCTATTTGACACTAATTTGGACCATAATTTATCAAATTAACATCATGCATCAACTCCTAAGAACTTTAAGAACTTTTAAAACCAGTGGAGTCACACTCTGCTGGTCATTTGACAGAGTACAATGTCCATTTTTAAACGTGGAAAGAGCACATTACATCTTGGTGTCGATCAGAATAATTGGGACAATATTTTTTTCATTTTCTTTTCTTTTCTTCTTGTTTTTTTACGTAAACCATCAAGACAGATGTAACCAGCAGGTTTTGATGGAAACTTTGAGTCTCTTATTAACTATCAGGCCACCTTGTTGCAGTAAAACACCAGGCAGGCTCTGTAAGTACAGTTGTATGATACATAATGCGTGGGCCATTGAGCTTCTTTTGAATGTTCACGTCTCTCATGTGTTGACCAGATCTGTGAATCTGACTTGATGCCTGCGGCGTGGTGGGGGAGGGGCTCGATATTATTCATTGAGCTGATTATTTATGGACGGAAGGAAAGCGGCTTTGATAGAGCGTCTCTCGAGTGCTCTCAAGATGAAATGTACTCATGTCCCTGACCTCTCGCCGCCTGCCCTCTTCATCTCATCATCTTTGTTTCCCATCAAACAATGTGTATGCGCACGTGTGTGCGAGAACAGAGAGAGCGCCCGAAAAATCGCTGCTCCATTAAAATGTTAAGAGGCTAAAAGTCCCCATTGAACTGCCTCGTAAAATACTTATGGGACAGTCACTTAATTATTATAAGTTCAAGAGGTGTGATGTGGATGCTTGCTCAAAAGGATCAAGGGTGCAGAAAGCACAGAGTGGTTTCATTTTCATTTCAAGTTTACATTTTCTGTCATATGGGAGCTTCCTGTAGGCTATTTCACATCATTGTAATGTTCTGTTGGACAAGGTTTTGATGTGAAGTCTAAGATTTGAAAAAGATTCAGCCATGTGCTGTTGTTATTGTTGAAGTCCTCACATATGTATGCCACAAAGAAGCCAGGCACAGGGCCTGTGTGCCAGGTGTCTGAGTGACGGTTCCTCCTCGACGGGAGCCGGTCCAGCCTCGGAGGCTTCAGGCAGAAGTGCTGTGGCTTTCACGCTGTTTTATCGCTCAAACATGTTCCACATTTTACTGCTCCGCCAATGAGGAGCAAGGTATATAACCACCAAACTGTCCCCTAGAGGAAATGTTTGGAAGTTCTGCTGTAAGTCATTCATTAGAAGATCGTAGAAATATATACAACACATTACTAACACATTTTTAACTTCTGCTCAGAAATGTTGACTTGTAGTGCTCAGCTGGCTAAATGGTGAAACTACAACCTCGGCCTTTGCCACGACGCCTTCTATAAGAAAGGTTGTGCTGTCTAGTAACTGATTATTACCATTGACTGTAGCCTATATAAAGATGGACTGCATGACAGCTACCCCAAAAAGAATGGGGTAGTTGCAGAATAGATAAACTCCGGTAGGTAGTTCTTATCAGACTGAAAGAGACATCATGATTGACATGTGAAATTGACTTGCAATGGTTGGGTAGAACCTCGATATCGCGATATCGCGGCTACACTCCCTTACATCATGATTGACCATCCATCTTTATGTACAGTCATTGATCATTACCTGAAAATGCCTAACACAGAATGTAGCTACTCCATCCATTGACAAGATAGGTATTTGAAAGTTTGGAAAAGCTTGTGAGTAGATGAGCCTTGTGTTAATGTTGCCTTATCAAACTGTAGTGGAGTCAAGTTTCTGTCCACCTAACCATGACCTTTAATTAGTTTACTAATTACTCTCTTGTCATAGACAGAAAAGCTTGAGGGGGGAATTGATTCCGATTTCATATCAGTGCTTTAAGTTCAGAGATCAGAGTCATTCATGTGGATATCGTAGTTTAACAAAATGACTGGATAAGGACCAAAGGGAAAAAAGGAAGGTAATAAAACCTTGAAATTTGACTTATTTAACCTGTAATTAAGAATTTGTTGGGGTATAGTGTAGGTTGCCAGATACAGTTGTTGTATTGGCACCATTGTTCAAACCTGGCAACCCTGAGGCCTCTTGTGGCTTTTAGAATCTGGCAGTTGTTTGCCAAGATAAAGTTCCCTTCTCTTAACTCCAAATTCAACAATACATTATTTTTAGTTTAATCATGAATAGATTTTTCTAACAAGGTAGAGATCAGACCAGACTACAGTTTTTTTTCTCACTCCCTCAAGAAAGCTTACGCTAACAACCTGAGTTAATGCACAGATATAAGATATTATCATTCTGATGTATTAATATCTTCTCACATCACTCTAAGAAAAACAAACACCAGCATATCCCACCATGAACATGGACGTCTGTACAGAATTCTCTGTCTGCCGAGTGAAACAAAATAAAACCAGCTGGTGCTGTGGACTTCAAAATGATGCTCGACGGTTATGTATCATCTCACTTTAAGCTGCATGGTATAACACTGCTGTACACACTTACAGCTGAGTTTATGGTCGAGCCTTGTGATGTTACCCCGGCTTTTTTCTCCACATCATCTCTTTATCCACGTTTGCATCTCAGTTTGAGGTTTTTATAGCAGAGCTCGCAAAAGTGTCAGATGCTGCATCACCGCCCACCTCTCTAAAAAAAAATCACACATCTTGACCTTTTTTCTTCTTCTGCAGTTCTTTTAGCTGCACAGACGTCCCAACATCCATCCATCTGTAGAGCAGGTTGAGATTCAGGGCACTGTGTTACATGAGGAAAATCAATCTGCCTCAGAAGTCTGCTCCACATGTGCAGAAGATGTATTGGGTGGTGTTAATATGTGGGCATGCGTTATGAATAATATTAGGTGAGTGTCGGTGTGTGAGAGAAAGAAATGAAATGATGCAAACTGTAACATGTGCAATCCCTATACACACATATTAACACCTGTTAACCGGTTATTGACCAGAAACTCACTGATATTTCTCCTTAAAGCACAATTATCTCATCAAAACTCATTTGGGTTAAAGGAGACATATGATGCTTTTACAGTTTTTCTTCCCTCCAGTGTGTTATATAGTTTTTTGTGAATGTAAAAGTCCTGCCTCAAGCTACTTAAGACCCATTTGAATTGCATAATGCACGCCTGGCGAGTAGTTTGAAATACCCCCCCGAACAAATAGAGTTAAGGCCGACATTTCCTACACGTGTTAGAAGGGGTTGACCAATCACAACAGAGGGGATCAGCTGGCCAATCAGAGCAGACTGGGCTTTATCAGGAGGAGGGCCTTAAAGAGACAGGATCTGAAACCAAGTGTTTGAGACAGAGGCTGAAAAGAGGAGCTGCAGCGACGGACAGTTCGAGGAAAGTGATGTGTTCTCTGAACATTAGAGCATGTCAACATTTTTAAGTAACAATAATTAAAGCTATGAACTTGAATATGGGCAGAATAAGTCTTTAACAACATTGATACTGAATACATATAACTGGTAATGCAATGATGGATATTTTCAAGTAGAGCATTTTTAACAATGCCATTCATTGCTAATGTCCATATACAATTATATCTTTACATTTTTTTATTTTAATTACATAATTTCCCCTCAAATTGCGCTATAAAGAACATGTTATAACTGTATTTATTATTATTTATTTGATAGTGAGATGATTATGTTTGCATGTTTTCTGAAGTGGCAGCGTTCAACACATTAGGCTGTTACCTCCAAACTGACAGGCTCTCAGTTACTTGGGCATCAAAACAGATGGGCTAAATACAAAGAGAGTCCACTTGTTACTTTATTATTTCCAAAATGACCATAATTTTCTCCTTTTAATTCCAACTTGGCTTTACTGTGTGCACTGTGTTTGATATTAGCATGTCATTACAGAAACTTCTGCACATTGTTTCAAGAACCGCCATCTTTTTTCTCTCTGTCAGCATAAAGGCATCAAATTAACAAGCTCGAGTATAATGCAAACCAGGAGGGAGGTCAATCCCAACTCATTTACGCTGCTAAGGAGGGATAACCACTGTGAGAATTCCTGGTTCCCACCGGTAGGAGAAAAAAAAATCTCGTCCTGGTCACTGAGAGATCAATGCAATTGAAGCTGGCACCTCGCACTCAGAGGGAGCTCCACGGGGAAGGAGGCCCAGCCCCGGGCGGTCCGCTGCCAGCCCAGGTGAGGGATCAGGAGGGAAAGGAGACATGGCAGCTCTACTTCCTCTTGGCTCGGCTGGGGCGGCCAAATTAGAGAGAGAGCAGAGCCTTGCATCATCTGTCATATACTCTTCTCATCTCTCACTCTTTTTGTCTTCTTTATCTCTCCATCTCTTCAATCCTTCGCAGCGGCGCTCCCTCTTCCTCCTGTTCGCCTTCTACAGGATTACAGTGCAGAAATATAATCCAGATGATGGCTAACCACAGATCACTGGAGAGCAGAGGGAGCCTGCCAGAAATCACCATGCCTGATAATCAGTGTGTGTGCGTGTGTGTGTGTGTGTGTGTGTGTGTGTGTGTGTGTGTGTGTGTGAGTGTGTGTGTGTGTGTGTGTGTGTGTGTGTGTGTGTGTGTGTGTGTGTGTGTGTGTGTGTGTGTGTCTTGATTACGCTGCTCTCCACAGATTGGTTTGATGATCATGGAGGAGCTCTGACAGGTCGAACCTCTGCACTGGGTTGCGGAGTCGTGGACTCAGTTTCATTTTTTAAATTTGAATTTTTCCTTTGTTGTTGACATTTTGTACCTATTTGATAGATGTCATAGTGTTCTCCCTTGATTTAAGTTCTTTTCTTATTGTGGTTCTTACTTATCATATTGGTTTTGAAGTGAATTGAAAGTAGAACTGGATTTGTCTGGCGATATTCATTGTTTTATTATAATTATTTTTTTTAATTCTGGAATTTGGTTGAAGATTTGTCACACACACACACAAACACACACACACACACACACACACACACACACACACACACACACACACACACACACACACACACACACACACACACACACACACACACACACACACACACACACACACACACACACACACACACACACACACAGATACAGTATAAAGATGGCAGCGTATAAGTGGTACATGAGTGGGTCTGACATGCAATCAGGCTGAATTACTAAGTGAGAAAAGCAGGCAACTACTCGGGGGCCCCAAACCTCCCGGGGCCCTAAAAGCCAGCAGATTTTTGGGTAATTTGATTACTTGCAAATTTGTCAGGGACTGTGCACAACTAAAGTGCAATATTAACAGATCCCTGCATTATTATACTGTATGGTCAAACTTTTGTCCTAAAATATCCCTACACAATTTTCCAGACGAGACACATGTCGACCGATCACGAGTCAGTGTCAGTTGTCAATCATGACTTTTCACCCCATTTCTATAGCATCAAATAACATATTATATACTAGAAAAATAAACACTTGAATCAGTGTGATAATGAAAATACCTTAAATGACAGAAATCATCTTAGAGGAAAATGTATTTAATGTGTACTTTAACAGGGAGTATGACCTATACTGCAGCCAGTCAGCTGTTTGGGGGGAAAATGCTGTCTCTTTTACTAAATTAAAATATTTTTGAAGATTTTGTCTCCAGCAGGAATCAGTAAGTTTGAGGCCGAGAGCCACAGACAGTTTTAAAACATTTAGAAACAAATGAATGCATTGCTGGTTTTGCCATTTTCATTGGTTAGCTGACAAAAACAGAAATGCAAAATAGCAGCAGCTTGAAGCTTTATAGAAACACGTTCTTCTGTCTTCCTTTCACTCTCTCCTCCTGCCACACAGGGCTTTTAAGAGCTTTCACACAGAGGACACTGCAGGCTCTCCCTCTTCCTCTCCTGCTGCAATATATACGTGTTTTAAAGCCGTAATAAATACTGATCCGGCCTGTTTCCTCTCTCTCTCACTGCACACACAGCAGACGAGCTCCTCTCTGCGGGTCTGGTTTCAATTTCTGGAAAATGAAGAGGTTGTGGGACGGAGAGAGGGAAAAAAAATACTCCCGCCTTGTAAATCCATTATTGTTGAGGATATATCAGAAATCCAGCTTTAATAGCAGTGTTTGTGTAGGATCTGCTCACAATCCCCCACTACATAATCCTACTCGGTGACCAAGGCTTAGCTGCACAAATAAATACGGTAATGGATCCCCTCACATACAGCAAGGAGAGGAGGCAAAGAATGAGGCACACTCCGGCCCAATCTTTTCCAGATGGCACCAATAGATCACATTATTTACATCGGCTGTGTTCGGGTTCCCAAGGCAACGCTGCTCCGTTTTACAATCGTTGGGTTAAATGACCCGAATCCTCTCTGTATTTATTCTTTTCTTATCCCGGGTCTTGATTAGCGCAGAAGATGGACGCTACTGATGCACAGATGTGGTGTCACTCCAAAGCACCTTCTCCAGAGGATAAACCTACCGTCTCCCACCTCGCCCCATATGGGTTTCCTTATGATATTCAATCCTCGAGCTGGGCTTGCATTATGCACTGATCAACGCGCATCGTTTCCATTAATGGTGCTCGCTCCCCTTCGTTCACCCGTGACCTGCGGTGCAGTATTTGGGACTCATTACTCCACGGCTCTCTCGGTGCGGTTATGGGTGGTTTGCTTCGTTCATGACCCTTAATTGTTTCTCCTTGTCTTTTCTGCTCAAAGATGAACAGCTGTGTGGATGACGATGTTTGCTGCAAGATCTCCCCGGCAGGCGGAGACGTCTACACAAGGAAAAAAAAAAATAATGCTTGTACGCCAGTTTCGGTTTGTGAGTTTGTAACATCCTCTTTTCAGCCATTTTGCTATCAAGAGGCCAGGGAACATATACGGCCAAGCTGTGGTGATATAGAAACAGACCAACGCAATGCTTCAGGGACAGCAGGATCTCACACTGAGCAAAAGAGGTCAAAGGACGTACGACAGACAGATACGTTTTCATTGCTGGTAGCAGGGAGGGGGTTCCGCTGAGGATTTCAGCTGCCAGAAGTATCTCTAGCTTGTTAATCAGCTGTGGAGCCTGGATACAGCATCTCTGAAGCCCTGAAAAAAAAAAAACAGCTTGAAGGTTGTTGCCCCTCAGGAGAATCTTCCTGAGCTGTCTTGTAGTCGATTGCGTAGATCGATTGCGTAGATCTCCCTGCGTCTGCCGAACGTCACTGTCTTCTTCATCTGGCCGGGAGTCAACCCTTCTTCAGGCCGTGTCTTTCCATTTCAGTGAGCAGGGAAGAAAAAAAAACAACAAAGAGGTTGGAGGATGTTAAGATCTGGCAGTTCTCCATATAGTCTGGGTTTGCCTAAGTAAAGTTTGTTGCTGCGTTGCTGCCAGTTACACTGTGTGTGTGTGTGTGTTTTGGTTTTAAACACACATAGGATTTGACTGATATGGGTTTGTGAATAGTTATTTTAAATCAACTTATTTGCCAAAATTACCCTTATTTGCAAGCAATCCTCCATATTTTGAAATTTGACGACTCTAAAAATGTAAAAGAAAAATAATAACACCAAAAATACTGTATGGTTCTTCCCCAGAGTTGTCTTCTAATCCAGGTGGATAATTCAGTATTTTTCGGTGCTATATTTATACCAATATTATCCAGTAGAATTGTTAAATGAAAATATAGTTTGCTTTTCTATTGCAGCAGATAACTCAGAAGAGCGTATACCTCTGCCAAGGCCTCTCATTCCCCTTAAATTTAATCAAGCTGCACCAAATTTCACAAACGCTTAGATACCAGATCACTTCATATGCCAGATCTTTTTTTTTCATCAAGTTCCACGAGTTACTGGAAATCTGGGAATATTTGGAAAAAAGCTATTTGTTGAAGAAAGTGAAAAAATTCCTGATCCAGGTCCGCACCTTTAAGTTCTTGATAATCCATTCAGTAGTTTGTGTGTAATCCTGCTGACAAACAACATGTAAATAGACGTTGAACAGATGTTTAAAGACATCTGAGTTTAAAATGACAACCGTCTTGACCAAAAGGTTGCAGCGGTGAAAATGCCTGTTTTTGCAGGTTTAACAAAATGAATAATGAAGAAATCATGTGACAAAGAATTCAGTTCAATTGAAACATTGTAATAAAAAGAAAACAGAGAGCATGAATGAAGCCATCATCAAAAAACCATTTAAGAAGCATGTGCCTCATGTTTGGAAAGACAATATACAGTATTTATTAAAACAAATTAATGACATGAGCACAATAAGCTTTAGTTGGGATAAACATTATTGATCCATGAAGAGGAAAACTGTAGAATGAAGGATAATTAGTTTTCATCATTCAAATATGTAGAGCTCCTCTGGGCTCAGAACACACTCACCATGTTGACTGTTGCCAAATTAACAGATGTGTAGTTTGCAGATACACAAAATCACCGTCCAGCGCACGAGCAAATGTGCATCACTTGCCACCTTGCAGCTGGAACACACACATACAGAGGGATGAGCCAGTGATGAACTGATCCCCCGGTCCGTCACTCCGTCCAAACCACCACTCCCCCCCCCCCCCCCCTCCCCGCTCTCTCCTGGTAAAGGGTACTCTGACTGCATGTGTTAGATTCCTGGCCTCTGACCTGTGCTGTCATTTTTCTCTCACTGCACACATTCCTCTCTTTGTGGCGATAAAAACTCGTAAAACGTTGCCAAGAAGTGGCTGCCCGCAGTCCCCCACTTCCACAAATACCTCAATTAAAAAAACAACAATGAGCAGTTGCTGCACATTGTTTGTTCTGGAGCTGCCTGACAGGAATAAATCTCTCGTCCTTCAGTGACAGATCGCTGCACGATTCAGGCTAATATATGAAGTGACGGCGAGCCGATGTAAGCAGAGGAAGACGAGGAGGAGGAAGCTGGAAATGTAATTATAATTAATGTGGGTGGGAGGCCGGTGAGTACGGACAGTAAGCAGAGGCACGTCAGTCGGCTCCTGGATGGTTGTGGGTGTGAATCCCTTGTTGCTGAGGCAGCTGAATAAACCCAGCAGAGGAACATTATGTTGAAGCAGCTAACTCATTAACCTTTTGAATACTCCTGGTGTTCTTCTGTTTGTTGCAAATGTAAACATTTATGGTCACAGTAGACATTTGTCATGTAACCATTGGTTTTGGTTACATCCTAGAATAGCTGCCGTAAAACAGTCCTCTGAGGGAAAAATGAAAAGGTACGACACTGTAGCTCGGAGTTGAGCATGAAGGCCGGCAGTGGGAATGTCGCTCGGGAGAGAAGAGAGACTGAAATGAGAGGAAGCTCCCGCTGGATGGTCTATAATTTCACAGATGAAGAGCGTCTCTGTGTCACACCATCCCTTCTTAATCATGTATCTGCTCATAAACATGTCTGCTGGGAAGCACTAGTGTCTCCTCTCGTGGCAGCGAGGCATTACTCAGGTCTTTTCATGTCGTCGGATGTTGTTTCCAGATGGAACCAGGAGGAAAATACGCCACACTCAGAAATAACTTCATAATTTGACATCCCTTACAGCTAGTTGGCCCGCCTGAAGTACACACTGAGACGTGTCATTGTACGTAGATGGAGACGGTTATTTCAGATGCAGGATTCAAACCCGCAGTGCAGACAACAACTGATTCTCCAGTTTGGAGGTTTACGTATCACTGGCTGAGCAAATGGCCCGTTTCAAACAAGACTGTTTAAAATGGGTGCTGCACTCGTAGAACAAAATACAGAGAGATTTGAATTTAAATGAATGTGATTCAATGGAACCAATAGATAGATAGATAGATAGATAGATAGATAGATAGATAGATAGATAGATAGATAGATAAATAGATGTACTTTATTGATCCCAAATGCCAAAAAGGAAATAATTGTGTTACAGCAGCACGTCAAGGGCATTGCACATAGAGCGAAGTAGCAATAAAACAGATATGAAGAACTAAACTACTAAAATATATATATATATATATATATATATATATATATATATATATATATACATATATTTTCCATTGAAATGAGTTCTGAGTCTATGACCACAGTTGGTGTCTGTTCCGTTTTGGGCCTCCATACCTCTTTATCAGCGGCTGCTCAGCTCTGCCTGTGCGCGGCTCAGTGTTTGGTGAACCTGATCCTGACTGTGTCTCTTCATGCTCGTTAGTGTGTTTGCTGCTCCAGCAGGACTCAACCCAACATCCATCTGGGACAGATCCCCTCGGCCTGGGCTGCAGCTGGGGAGACACACACAAGCACACAACATACAATATAGACACACCCATTTATTGTTTATATCTGATATCTTTTAACTGAAGCGCCACGATGGGCTGCAGACCTTGTTGCAGCCACCGGGACGGAATGTATCTCCCCTCGGTGACACAGCCGTGGTGGAGGTAAGTGCCCTGCTACTTTATAACTGTGTTGTTGTTCAGGAATCCCACAGGAACCTTAGGGGACCCCATTGCATGTTGGCCTCTGCTACACAGTCAGAAACTCCACATACACTGTTACATACTCTACTTTCCCCCTCACAGACACACACCTACACACTCCAGCAGACAATCAGACGTGGATTCACCATCGCACCCACAGACGAACATGCACGCTGCTGTCATGCTGCGGCTCTGCTGTTTTTTCCGCAGTGATTGTGCAGTTGGGCAGGAGTGCAGATGAAAACGAGCGGGTTCGGCGGAGAGACGGCAGCGGTTCCAGCTGTATGACTTCAGTAAAACAATCCTCCGTCACACACGCTGCAGATCTGACGTGCTGACAGCGGTGATGAGGCCTGGGAACAGATATTACACATCTATTACACATGTGAGCAGATCCATACACACACACACTAAAACACACATATGTGCTATCTGTGTGCCGGGCTCTTCCTCACATGTGCACACACACATGGGTTAACACTGGATACTTTACAGACAGGGATGGCTGAGTTTGGGGGCGAAATGGAAAATGGTTTACTGTGCATACAGCCAGTGTAAATGCATCTGATTAAAAGACTTTCAAGTTTCAACTGCACCAACTAGACATAAGAAACCATGAGAAAAAATTATAAAATATTTCTCAACATGCTTTAGGTGGGTTAACCTAGGTTACAATGATTTCTTGTTTCAAATGTTCCTGTTTTTAAAAGTACATTTCAGTAAATCCACTTATTTTCTGTTAAACTGTAAATTCCCACGCCATTTATTTTTATTGATTCCAAACTAAAACGCTGCTCTGCTGCTCCAAGTTCTTGTTTTGTTTTCTCTCACCACTAATTAATTGCAGTCAGTCCTACTTTGCACATCTTTCATTGAGTGTTAAGCTCCTGTCAATGAAATCACACATTTCCTGCACAGATGTTTCACATTAAAAGTCTTCCAGCTACTTATTACCTTGCATGCCGATATAGCTGTGCAATTGTTTTTCGCCCCTGTCTGTGTGTGTTCGTCCAAAATAACTCAACAGCACATGGACGGATTTTCACCAAACGTGGTTTCATGACATATCATTTAGCTGAGGCTTTTATCCAAAGCGACTTACAATAAGTGCATTCAACCATGAGGGTACAAACCCAGAACAACAAGAATCATGTAAGCCAAACTACAAAGTGCTTAATGTAAGTACAATAAATGAGGGAGCAACAAGCCGGTTGGCAGATACAGAGCGGAGTGGACGGGCTGGGGTGTAAGGTTTGACCATGTCCTGGATGTAGACTGGGCCCAATCCGTTCACAGCACGGTACGCAAGTACTAGGTTCTGGTAACCAGAACCTAGTACTGGTAACCAGTGAAGAGAGTGGAGTAGTGTGAGCCTGGACCAGAACCTGCGCCGCCTTCTGAGTGAGAAGGGGACGTATTCTCCTGATGTTGTGCCTGGAAATGTTGGAGAAGCCAACTCTGGGAATTTCACCAACCTCTCAAGGAGCTGCCGTTTGGCTGGGTTGATGATCTGCTTGCTCGGATTCGGGGCCAGGATCTGTCTCCAGTGAGTTTCATTTCTCAAAGCTGATTGGCTTCCACAAAACATCACATCACGCAAATTTTTCGGGCGAGTTCAAACATTACAAACTCGAGTGAGTGAGGCAAATGATGCGAATTTCTCATCTCCACATGTATTGTGTCGCGTCCTTCTAAGCGCTTGCGTCATCCGGTGTGAGTGATGCGAAATCCGCGTATATTGCGCACCATAAAGCTAAAATCAGAAAATGATTCCCCATCACAAAGAAGTATCTCTGTATCATATAGCACTGCAGATTAGACTTAAAGTTTGTATAGATCGAAACATATTATATGATGGTTGGAATGACTTCACTACGAAGTCAGCTGTATCTGTGCAGAAGCATATGTCAGCTTGAAGCTCACATGGTGTGTGTTACTTGAGTGCACCACATGAAATGAAATCTGTATTATAGTAATAACTGATGGCTCACTGGTGAATGTCCCCTCTGATACTGGGAGGTGTGGGGTTTGACTCCCGGTGAGGTCACAGCAAATCAGGACATGAAGCCTATTTTCTCCACTTTAAGCCCCTCTCAGCTATCCATGGTGTGGGTGTGCAGCTTCAAAACCAGATGAAACCTTAGTGATCGCAGTGGGAAAAAATAGAGCAGAGAGCCTGTCCTATATAACCATCAGCATCCATCCATCTTGTCAGAGCGGCCTTCATCTCCTGCCTGTTACCTCCCTGCAAGCTGCTCTTGATTAAACCGTCAGACGTCAAAAATGTCTCCTCCAGAAGAATCTGAATATCGGAGCCAGTGTTGCACCTACAGCCTCGCAGGTATAATTTTCTCAGATGTGTTCATCTGAAGCCGTTTCCTGAAACAGAATACAGACTGTTTCACATTTGCATGGGGAGCAAATACCACCGACCTCTCGTTCACTCCTTCCTGCTATTAAATGAGAGTAAATTAGGTGTTACAATGTTGTGGCTGTTTTTAGTGCCTGCTGAGAACACACACACACACACACACACACACACACACACACACAAAAGCAAACAATCACACACGCACACAAACGCACATGGACAAACACGCATATTTGTACGTTTATTTAGTGTTCCAGCTCTTAATCCGTCATCAGGTTCAAGGGGAAGTAGGCGATATGAGCAAACACACACACACACACACACACACACACACACACACACACACACACACACACACACACACACACACACACACACACACACACACACACACACACACACACACACTCTAACTGGATAACATAGATCAGGATTTTCTTTGGCCCATGTTGTAAGTCTTTAACGATTAAATCATTTATTGGTTCAGGCTTTCATTTCCCTGTGTTAGCACATATCTGAGGGTGAGGGAGGGCGCACATGTGTGGCCCAGTGTATTTAGTGCAGGTACAAACTGTACACATGCACATGTGTGTTTATTTATCGACTCACACAAGAAGATCTTATTTATGTTGCACAGTTTTGAAAAGTTCTGCGTCTCTCTGTTACAGTTGGTGTTCCAGCTCAGCAGTTATGGAGTGTAAAGGGATGTTTGTAGATTCACAATAAAAATGTGGTTCATTTGTATTTCTAAGAAGTAGATAACAAACTATTAACTTTAAAGCAGCTTTTGCATCTGAAATGACAACTGACATTAGCCGCTTGATACCAGTGCTTTTAGATGGTTGGACCCTTTTCTTGCTGACTTATATGGAAATGTGAAGCCCGGCAAAATAATTTTAGAAATGCATTTAATGGCTTCAGTTTATTCACTCAGCTTAAAAAAAACATATATATATGCAATAAATAAATAAAGATGGCTAGTAAAACATGTTGAAAACGTGAAAGTAATAGAAAAGCAATGTCAGGGTAGCAGGTGGGCTTTGTATTACTGGGCATTATTATAAGGAGGAACTTATGATATTAATTGTCTATAATGGAAAATAAACTTAAAAGCAACACCTACCCTATAATTTATTGGATCATAGTATTTTGAACATGCTGCCTCTGCTGTGGAGGCATTTACTACTGTAGGTAGTGAGATATTTAACAATCTTTCATCAACAACCTTATAACTGTTGTGCTTTTGTTCTTGGAAAGTAAACACACATCCCTATTTTTATTATATTCAAGTAAATTCTACTTAATAAAATGAAATAAAGTAAGTAATTAAACAAATCTGCATGATTCTTTCAGTGTTTGTGTTAATGTATGAATCGAATCAATAACTGGATTTACAAATGATAATGTTTCTGTGTGTATAAGTGAATAGTAACTTTACATGCACAGTTACACAGTGAATCAATGCAGTGTGTGTTTGTTTTTGTGTGTGCTGCACAAGTCCAATGTAAAAAAAGTAACAATACTTCCTCTGTCCTTCTATTTTACAAAAAACTCAAATTAAAAACAGAAACTCAATGACGTTAAATAAAAACATTGAATTAAGAACAAGATCAATCAAAAAAAGATCAAATTCTTTAATGAAAACCGTGTTTGTTCGGATAACTGTTTTGATCGAGGCTTCTGCTTTAAAGTGACACACATTATTCATACTCCACATTAATGAAAAGAAGGAAAATGTGACCAATTCTGGAGGCATCTGACTGTGGGATCACTGCAGTCTGGAGGAATTACACTACAGGGAAAACAAGGGAAAACTGTCGTCCAAATCGAGTTTGTCTGCTAGTTTCTTTGGTGGGCGGCTGCGGGGGAGGGGGGGGGGGGAGATGGAGGGCGAGTTCACATCCAAAGAGACAGTCATTATTTTTCACTTCACAGGGAATAAATGAGCGTTGTCAGGCTGACTAATGACCGGCTCTGCTGCAGTGGAATCAGGAGAGAGCCTCCATCTTTCGACGTCAGTCATTTTCTGATGGACCCTGGCACTGATGGATTGTGGGATCTGGCTCTGATTACACGCTACGCTGGCATCCACTCATCCCCCGATCCCTTTGTTATTTTGGAAATGTGTAATAAACACTCATACAGCAGACATGCATGCATCCACAGAAACACACACACACACACACACACACACACACAGTTGTGTATGTATGCAGATACACACACACATTTCCTCCCGCTCTGTAGTCTTCATCAGTTTTGACACTTCACTGTGGCCTCGGCTCAGTCAGAGGCTTCGTGGTGGAAACCCAATAAAGAGTCTGGTATCCAGAAAAATGCACGGAACGCTCTCAGTTACACTTCCTTCATTGTGCTAAAGAGGCTAATAATGCCATTAAAGTACACTTAATGTTATAAAGTCTTTCTCAGACACGTTTTTTGTGTCTTTACTCGTTACCTCAGGTTTTGGGGAAAGACATCTTCCTCGTGATAGGAAGCAACTAAGCATATGAGAAATGTGGCTGTAATTTTGAGAAACACACAACAGCACTGATGTGAGACAGAAGGGAATTTAAAATGATTGAAAAACACAGTGAATGCATTTATTCTGCACGTTGGTAAAAACAGACACTAAAGTTCACCTGCTGCCTTAAAAACACAATTCAACTCAACTTGGGGGATGGAACACCGACACTGTTTTTAATGCAAATATTCAACTCGCAATTTGTGTGACCTTTTTCTGACTTCATGGTCGAGTCAAGCTTTTTACATTAGAAACAAAAAGACCCACATGTAGAGGTTAGGTTCAGAATTTTGTGTAATAGACAATACAAAACAATTGTTAATCCACTTCCTTCCAGGTTGTGCGACCTCCGGTATCAGTGTCATTGGTATTAATGTCTGATTTTCATACAGAGGCTGAGGAAGTGTCCGTTTGATCTCTTGTAATTCAGTGTTTCACCCTGTGTAACCTCCGACTCTCGTCCTGTCAACGCTACAACAGGCAACGAGACAAGGTGCTGAAAGTGACTGAGGAGACCCCAAGACACCCACCCTGAACCCCCGATCACACACACACACACACACACACACACACACACACACACACACACACACAGACACACACAGACACACACACACACACACACACACATTGCAGCTGATTGACAGCACGCACAGGAAGACCAGGACAAAATGAAAGAATAAAACAATAGAAAATAGTTAATGTGTTTACATGATGAATTGTTGTTTTCAATAAACATAATTTATCTAATTAATTAATGAACAATTGATTAGATAAATTATTTATTGTCACAAAAGGTTTCTATTTGCAGATGCAAGACACTTTATCAAGAGTAATTTTGTGATTAAGATGCATTCATCCACATCTCCTACTTTAGTGGTTCCATTTAAATATAGTTATAGTTAGAATTTATAATGATGTAAATAGAGCATTGCTCATTTTTTAAAATTGTATGTAGATATTAATAGTGTTTTTTCATATGTTTAACTTTTATTAAAGTCAATTATTTTTCACTTTATCTCTTTAATTTTGAAAACACAGGTTACACAAACAATGCACTCAGGAATACAAAATGAGGGCGGGAAATAATGATGCATTATTATCAAGTCTATATATTCAATTAAGGTTCTGATTTATCATAATTTTCCGGGTAATGTAATTGTCGGTTATTTCTCAAATTATCTATAAATAGTAATAATAATACAGTGTAAATTATATATATTGTCCAATCAACAGTCATGAACTAAAAGGTATTTATTTTTTACGATATATAAGTTAAACAACAGTAAATCTTCACATTGAGATGTTGAAACCTGATGATATAAATGTAATATAGAAATCATACATTTTTTAATTTATTAATCAGACTTCTCTGTCATGCAAATAGTTTTGATTAATTTTAATAGGCAGACTAATTTTTTCCACTTGTTGATTCAGCTTCATTCACAGCATGTGTAGTTTTATGCCTCAGAATATTGATATAAATTTGGAAAAACGTTTTTGGAAATTTGGAAATATAAATTTTTTAAGCCAGTTGTGAAACCATTATTAGATGAAATAATTCAGTAGGAATTTCCATCTGTGCCAAAATGCAGAATATTTTACAGCATAGGCCAAAATGCCTAAACCAGCAAGAGATAATAAAATGATCTGTAAAAATAACATTAAAGTAAAAGATATATTATTTTCAATTCTTTCCTGCTATATGATGTTATATCACCCAACCTACATACAGACATGCATACAGACACACTCTGTGCACAGTCACACACACATTAGTAATGAAATCCAGATCCTCCTCGGGGATGAAAACATCGTTTTACACAAAATACTTTGTCCTGAGTGTTTATTATGATTTCTGAGGCTTCCCACTCTGAGAACAGCGGGCCAGTGAAGGGGCAGCGCTGCAGGCTGTGTGCGGTCGGCCCGGCAATTCAATCACTGACACATTCTCTGCTCTGCACTATCACACTTTATTATTATTTCTATCCATTCATCCAAATTCTATCTTTCCATCCATAGACCCATCTGTGTCTCTGTCTGCTCACTTGTCCATGGATAGATATGTTGTTCTGTTTGTCCTGTCTATCTGTCCGTCCCTCTGTCCATCCGTCCATCTGTCCATCCATCCATCTGTCTGTCCATCCATCCATCCGTCCATCCACTTGGGTGGTGTAGTCCTGTGGGCTCGAATGTCAGTGGGGAGATCCTGTCTTTCAGCATCAGGATCCAGAGTCTAGGGAACACACACACACTTACACACACACACTCACACACTCTGACACACACATTTACACATCTTTGGTCCCTCACTCAGCAGCCCATCCACCACCCCCCACCACCCTCCCATCATGCCTTGCCTGGCTGTATTTTGACAGGTGGAGCGTCGGTCGCCACCAGCCGGTCTTTTCCTACCAACATCTCTCCTCAGCTCAGGAGGGCTGCTGCAGGGTGTGTGTGTGTGTGTGTGTGTGTGTGTGTGTGTGTGTGTGTGTGTGTGTGTGTTGGTTAGAAGTTAGAATCACTATGTGTGTGTCTATATTTGCATAATTTGCATTAATGTATACTGCAAATCTTCCTAAAAATCATTTGCATTTATAAGAAATCACAGGTTTTAAATATGAGCAGTCTTAAATGATGAGCGGATGGTAAATGATGGAGAAGAAGAGATAAGAAATGAGGAGGACAGCAAGACGAAAGATGCAGATGTAAGCAACAAAACAGAAAGAGGAGGAGAAAGAGGAGGACAGAGCGAAGGGAGAAGACAATGATGACAATGATGAAGATGAAGGTGAGAATGGAAGGATTGAAGGGTGGAGAAGGAGGAGCAGAGAGTCTGATGAGGATGACAAATGAACGACTGTGACGGTGAAAGGAGAGAGGGTTCGTGATGAAAACACAACGTCTTCACTCATCACCTGGACGGCCTCTCCCTCCTCCCCGGAGGTCAGACTGCTGACTTTCTGTTTCTGCTTCTCAAACTGAGTGACGGACACTTTTTAACACTTGAATTCCCAGTGAAGAAGAAGACGACGCCTGAAATAACCTCAACACATTTACTTCCTTAAAACAGCATAAGGATCAGTGTCGGTGCTGTATAATACAACACAGTGTATGTTATGATTTAGCACGTTAATAAAATTTAATTAAATATACAAATGTTTTAATGTGGATTTAAAGTTGTATAGAGTATAGAATTTTTTGTACTATTTATTAAAATAATAAAATGACGTAAAAAGCATCATATAAATGAACATGACTCAGGGCAAGGCAGTTTTATTTATAAAGCACTGGTCGCACAGGGACATTAATAAACAACACAAAGACAAAATTAAAACATTGTCAGAAACCAAATTTAAGAGTTTTTTTATTGCAACATCCTTTATTTATTTGTGAAGATTTCTGTTTAAAGATACTATTTATAATCCTGTAAATAGTACGTTTCTCGTTTGTTTAATTGTATTTTTACTTTTTACTTTTACCCTTATATGGTTGATGCTCATAGTGTTTTTCTTTTACTTTTTGCATCTGTTTGAAGTAAATTTACTTTCACTTTAAACCCTTTAATTTAGAAAAGACACGTTTCGGAAACAATACACTCAGGATAACAAAATACGGTCTGGAAATAAAAATGCATAAGTTTATATATTCTGATTCATCATAATTCCCCCTGTGATTTATTACTTACTCAGTTGTTTCTTACGATCAATCAAATTGTTTATAAAACGTTACTGTGAGGACAACAGTAATTTTAATATATTGTCCAACCAACAGACCCAATTTTTTACATTTTACATTTACATTGATATAAAACTTACAGTAAATCTTCACATTGAGATGTTATAACCAGATGATATATATATATATAATATAGAAATCATTTATTTTTTAAATGACTTAAATAATCAAAATTGTCAATCATCCAAATATAAGACATTGATTATTTTGTTTTTGTACTTTTACTGTATATCCAATATTCCGTATGTGTACAATCAAATCTCCACGCAGCAAGCATGCAGCTCTTTTTCACACTAGGCCCCTGAGTAGGTTAATACAACCATGACCTTCAGCACACCACCATGTTGTGTACGCTTTAAGTTTTTATTAGTGGTGACCTCAGTAGGAAATTGACAGTATTAGAAATCTTTACCATGCTGACCTCACAGTTGTTGTGTTACCCAGATAATTTATCATGTGACTCAAAACAGCAGAACTTTTATAAAAGGAAGGTGTAGAGAGAAAGGAGAGAGTAGATGAAGCACAGGAGGACCAACGTCTTCAGGGTGGCCAGGAAACAGGAGCTGAAGGCACACACACACACACACACACACACACACACACACACACACACACACACACACACACACACACACACACACACACACACACACACACACACACCCACACACACCCACACACACCCACACACACCCATCTTTGCTCAACCGACCTCATCTCCCATCACCCAGGCGTGAGAGAACACACCAGCTCAGGTCTCTAAAAATCTGACGCACCAAAGAGCCGAGTCCCAGGGCCTCGGGAAATAATAATGAATATGGAATGATAGTCTGTATTTTGTGCTGCAAATGCAACCAGATGCAGAAGGTGGAGGGAAAAAGAATCAGGAGCAGATGTGTGAGAAAAACAAGAGGTCTCGTGTACTGTGAGCAGCCAGCGTGCCCTGCAAACATATTGTAACCTTAGCCAGTGTGAGGAATAATCACTTGTAGTCTGTATATCGCCACTTTGTAATGAGGGGAGGTATGGAGTAGTTCTGCAGCTGCTCCCTGGGAAAGTTCGGTCGCTGAGGAAGCGGCCGAGCTAGACACAACACCGCCCAATTAACATGGAGACCTCTGACAACCAGTGTCTGACACATTTCTGCAGCCTACTGTACATGTGGTGGTGGGATAGCGAGTGATCGCATATCTTCCTCCTCCGTAGGCTCAGATGTACACGTGAGAACTGTGCAGCTGGATGAAAGCAGGAGATCCTGAGCAGTTTACTGGTGGTTTTAAACTTTCAAAAAGATTAACTTAAGCTACCTTCTGCAAGATTCTTGCTTCTTTTCCATTCCGACTCCATTTTATCGGTGCTGAGAAGAATTGATTCTGGCAATTCTGCACAATTCTTAATAGAGAGGACTTGGGCTTTAAGTCACCAGGCAACTGGAATTCAAGACCTATTATCACTGTTAAATCAATTAGGGATCCAGAGTCTGTAGCTGATATTTATCAGTCAAACAACACATTGGTACTTAAAACTTAAACCTGAAACTGTCTGCATGTTTTAATCTCCTCAGACTTTTTGTAGGCAACAAGGAAACATGTGTATTTAGAGCTGGCAGCTGCCAGTTGAACTTGTCAATGAGAAAGCTGTGATGTTCTCTCATCATGTTGTGGAAACCATTTAATGAACAAACAAGAACTAAATCAGTAAGTCTTTGTGATAGGTGATAACCAATCACATCTCTGTCTTGCTTGTTCTGATTCACACACAAACACCTGGTGATGAAAAGTAGCGTCATGAAATAAAAAAAGGTTCGCGAATAAAAAGATGAAAACGATTTTAGCAATTACACGACGTTTATCTTAAAAACAGAAAAAAACGTTCTGATTTATCGTGCCTGTTTGATTCATTCACAAAATCTCCTCATAAAATCTTTGTACCAACATATTGAGAGGGCTGATAAAAGTTTTGACACTTTTTTCCAGATAATGAAGTCATTGACCGCGGACATTTAATCTCTCAGGCTACAAAGAGCCTCTTCGCTCTGACTGAATGTCTGATGGCAGACCTGCAGCTGCAACTGTTCAGGAAAACACTGCAAACTCATCTGTACACGTTTACTGTCTTAGCATTGTTTAAGATTTTTATATTCTCATCTATCAAACAATACTGTGAAATGAAAAGAGAGAAGACAAAAACATGCTTGGATCAACAATGGTGTTCACACCATATATTGATTAGATTTATTGATTATTTTCTCTTAGTTCATGGTTTTCAGTATCTCAATAACCTTTGCACTTTGTCTCAGAGCATTTTCACACTCTGATTTTTAGGTTTTAATGCCATTTTTAGTTTTTCATCTTTTATGTGTTATACCCTTTTAGTGTGTTATCTTTTTAAGCGTTTTCAGGGCAGATGCAATATTCATCTCACTTTTATTCTGCATTATTATTCTGGCTCTTACAGGATATGTCCTTGTGTAATGTTTTTTGTTGTTATTTGATTTGATATCTTTTTACAGATCAGGTTAATTGTGAGTCAATAAATGCTGCCTGTCATCTTCATTTAATTCCACCGCTGGATCGCATTTGTTCCTTTTGTCCTCCCGAAGCCACCGTACCGTGACGTCACAGTAAAGATGGCGCTGCCCGTGCGGACAAACTTCAGAAATGTCTCTAGATTCATCCGGACCCGTTTCTCTTCGGTCAGATCCGTCTGCGCCGGAACCAGGAGCCCGGAGAACCAGGTACGATCTGCGGGTCAAAGTGTTTCATTCACCGAGGGAGTTACAACATCCTGACTGCACGAGCACAGACACACACATTCACAAACACACAAACACACACCCTGGAATATCACTGTATTCGAGTGTTAAACAGTCTCACCCTGTTTACAGCGTTTCACCAGCTTCATATGTTTCTTATTTCTTTCTGTTCCTGTACCCCTGCTCTCTGCACAGTGTGAAGCTCAGAGGAAGGTTTCATTCAAACTCTGGCTGTTGGATCCAGGTCTCACCTTCAGATCACAGGTTCAAAACCTGCAGCAAACATGTTCATGCTCTCTTTCGTTTATTCTAAGAAGACCCACAAACAGCAGTTGTTTCATTTGCAAAAGTTTGGTGCAGATGTGGAAGTAGAGACAACATCTGGAACACTATGAGACATGACTGCACGTCAGTACGGAGACCGTGAGGTACCAAAAGATGATATTTGTTATCTGGTGCTCACAAGTTATTATCTTATCCCTGTGATCATGGACCATAGATCGTGATGCTGGATCGTGGATCAGAGATGTGATCGTGGATCCTGGTTGTTGTTGATCCTGATCGTGGACCTTTTATTACAACTGCTTGATATACAAAATGTCTGCTCACATATTCTACCCTTACTGACAATAACGCCTCGATTCATTTGTCATTGCTGCTCCCTTCATCTCCATCGGACATTTTCTTATGCATAAATACTTTAAACATTGACACACGTTTTCATTATGTCACAAACTGTTTCTACTAATCAATGTTGTAAATACAGTTGTTTTGTTGATGTTCTCAGCTAAACGTGATATCTATAGTACTTGTGTCCATCCTGGGAGAGGGATCCTCTCATGTGGCTCTCTCTGAGTTGTCTTTGGTAGTTTTACTCTTGTTGAGGGTTAAGAACAGAGGATGTCGCACCTTGTTAAGATCTATGGGACAAATTGTGATTTGTGAATATTGGCTATACAATTTGATTGAGTCACATAAGTTGTGCACACAGAGTTAATATCTGCGTAGTAAGGAAATGATTATTTGAAGACTACACTAAGTTACGTTAATATCTTTTAAGAGTTTGTTAATTTCTCAGGTATAATATTTGAAACATAGTCCTTCAGCTGAGCCCGTTTTCAGTCCAGCAAATGATTCCTGACAATCCTGTGTCTCTGTGCAAGAGCAACAAGAATTTCATTGTGTGACATTCCCAGGTGAAAATAAAACTAGATCAGCTGAGTTCTCTCCATCTATGGTACAAACCTGGTGGCTGTGTGCATGAGTGATTAAAACACAAACATCTTCTTAAAATAATGAACTTGTTAATCTTATAGCCGAGCGGACTTGAGGAGCTAGGGATCGAACCTCCGTTCCTCTGGTTAGTGGACAACCCTTTCACCTGAGCCCAACTGTCCAAAACATAGAAAATAAGCAAACCCTCACATTTTAGAAGCTGTAACTGAACACTGCTTCACATCTTTGCTTGAATTGACTGCCCAAGATTGTTATTCTCTTTACCACATATAGTTCATTCTAGAGCTGATGAATCCTATGTCATATATTTGAAAGTAAAAATACTATACATATATACTCAGTATGTGATATGAACTTCTCATTAAATTTGCATTTGTGTTAAAAAACAAGAGGACAATCATGTTCTCTGGTCATTTAAGGACAAATGTGCTGCTCTTGCAGTTTTATTTCTGAATTAGAATAATTCAATCATCCTGCTTCTTGCTGAAATTAGTACTTTTCGAATGAGTCTGTTACTTTCAACTGTAACAGTCTCCTCAACCTGTCACTGTTTTTGTGATACTATTATTTAAACCAAATGTAGGTATATAGAGAATACTTGTGGAATTGCTGCAGGGAGTTTTGGTATCTGCAGCAGCTGCATCTAGTTTGACAGCACACAGTGTTTTCAGAGACTGGAAAGCTCAACAGTCCCTGTCAGGTTTGTTATCAGCCGAGTCAAAGAGTGAAGGTGTTTTTTGTCTTCGGTACAGATTCAAGCAAGCATGGCTACACCCAATCCCCGGGGCAGTTGAATTCTGGGTAATGGAAGGAATCAAAAACTGAAGTTGAATGAAACGAGTCATGTTGAAGTAAAGGGTGTTTCTACGTATAAAACAAGTCATCACATAAATTACATGTCATTGGCGGCGTTGTTATTCCTCATGGAGGATGTTTTTAATGCTTCCTGCTTGACTTTGAGACGTTATTCTGTTTTGGGCTTTTCCCTCTCAGCTCTGAACGACGCACCTTGTTCATCGGCGACTTTCGCAGCTTCCTTTTGCGACTAAAATGTTTCTCCTCGTCTAATTGAGTTTATTTTGTGCTGTTTGTCTTCGTGGTCTGGCACCTGGCACGATATCTGCTGTAGTGCTCCTTGAGTGTGACTTCTACTGTGAATTCAAGAAACGTGCCTCCTATAACTCAGCTGAGGGTTTTTCTTATTATTGCTTGGCTGCCTTGGAGAAGCAAATGGGGTGTTAAGGCAAACAACGAGTCCCCTGGCTCACACAAGAATCACCGGTGTGTTTCAGTGTGACAAAGATCCCAATTACTGAGCTGCAGCTGAAAACCTCACCCATCTGCCCATGTAGCACTGTTGTTGGTTGATGTACGAGCTGTAATACAGTATGTGTGTTCACCGCTGTCCCGTCTGTGTTTTGCTAAGACGTAGTCTCGGGAGAGGCCAGAGAGTTGAGCAACTAGACGGGACGACAGGGTGGAAAGGGGAGGGGGAATCACAGCAGTGCTTCATTACCAGCAATAACATCAGAAATGAAGTGTTGGTTTTCATTTGTTTAAATTTTCTCCAAATGTGGCCGGGCGAGTGCAAACACCGGCACGCTCACAATGCCCCGAGGTGTGATGTGCGTCAAACACGCTTTTGTGCAGGTTTTTTTTTTTTTTGCCCTGGAAAACTGGAAAATGTGTTTTTAAAGAGTCGCTGAACCTTGACGGGCTGAAAGATGAAGTGTGACCTTCTTCACGCTTTGACTTTTGTTTACGAGAGGGCTCCGCCTTTGCCACTTGTGGTTCAAATTTGCTGTTAATATCTACTCATATTCGCAAATGTCGGTGAGATAACCTGCGGTAATTCGATAAAGAGGGAAGAAAGGAAGAGAGGGAAACATGAGCAGATGTAAGGCTTCACGACTGCAGTGAGGTCGGCTGGGGTTTTTTCAGCTGTTTTTCATAAAGAGACAGACGGTGCATAATCATTGTTTCTATGCGTTTTTTAAAAACAGTTTTATACGAACTATTAATGGAAGATATTTAATGTGATATAGTTCAATTTAAAAGTAATGAAGACTTATACTTACTGTGTTCATGTTTGATGTCAATCCTCTTAGAAATTACTTGGAGTCTACATATTTGAAATGGAAGCAAAGTGAGGGTGTGGATTCTGGAAGACATGGGTGTTGAATCTAATCAAATTAAAAATGGTATTTAGTTACATAATTTGAAAATTAGGATCCATTATTTCTTGACCCATCTCTTCAACTTCTCTGTAATATAGAATTTACTGGAGCAACACAAATAATTAACAAGCTACGTGAGCTAGCAACTCAACCTTCGATAATGGGTAAAATAAACAACGACAATAGTAGTAGTTTTTTTATTATAGTAATTATCTAATCATCAGGGGCCCAATGTGTGCTTGACTGAAGTATTTTTTTGCCTTACAGCAGAATCAGTTTTATTGCCAAGAAGGTTTGCATAACAAACATTATAAGAAGAATTGTAATAAAGGAAATTAAGAGAAAGTACTGCAAGAACAAGGAGAAAGATAAAGACAGGGACCAATAGAATAAAATAAGAAATAGAATAAATTGCATACAATGTAAAAAAAATAATATGACAATATCAAAGTAAATGCAATAAGTTACAGATTCTGCAGAAGATGTGCAAGGTATGCAAGTGGTCGATGGTGTGTTCTAATGTAAATGACAATGAGGTGCGAATTGTAAATGTAGTGAAGTCTGTTCTATGTTTTAAGATTTTTTTCTCAATTTGAAATATCTTTATCCTGACATGTCATCATTTGAAAGTATTAACAGATAAAGCTACAACGCTAAAATATAAAATCTTATTTCTTTGGAAAACAAGCAGATATTTGGGAGTAAACGTTTTACTATTGCTCATCATTTCTAAATGGTAGAATCGTTTCATGAATTACTTTAACCTGCGTGGTGAAATTTATCTGTTCCAGTCTTTGGTTAGAGCAGAAATCGGTCTGTGCAGCTCTGCAGCCCCTTCAGCCTCATGTCAGCTGTAAATACTGGGCTCCCTGTCCAGGGGTCCCTCGCCTGTGGTCCTGTTATTGGCTGATATCACTCATGTCAGCCCCGGGCTCCAGGAAAGAGGAAGTGACTTCTAATTTGCCTCTCTGTTCTCCTCAGCTCCAAATTCACTTACTCGGGTGTCAGCTAAAACCATTAGAGCTGCTCCCGCACCACATGGGAGCGGCCGGCGAGAGCGAGGAAACATGGCCTCCCCTTCGAGGATGTTCATTAACTGCCCTATTTATTTTCAACTGTCAGAAAAGCCCGCTAATTCTCAGCAGTCCGCTCTGCGTAATTAGGTCTGTCGTAGTCATTCTCCTGCCAGGGCCCTCACTCAGGCTCTGTGCACATTACCTGCTTCTTAAAAACTATGCCATATGTCAACATATTCCTCTTTTTGAAAATGCATGTAAAGCTAAGTTGAATTACAGAATCGCTCTGTGGACATTTACCCACAGTGGTGCCTGGGGACTCTTAGTCGTTTTACCATGTTTTAGTTTTTGCCTGATCCGTAAGCTTTAAGCCGAGCATCTGACATTTCTAATTAAAACGCACTAAGTATCTGGTGTCAGGGCTTTGAGCTGCACTCAAGTAAATAGCCGCTGCTTTTACAGGAGGGAATGAGCGGACTCTTCAGAGAAGCTGCTGGTGGAGGTTTGCCCTGAGTGTTACCATAATTACATATTGATAAATTTGTGAAGTGTATGTCGGTTATTTTCTGCTGCGTTGTGTTTTTGTGTGTGTGTGTTTCTGATATTATTAGCTCTCCTGTCAGTCACTTGTTTCCTGCCAGTGAAATAAAATGAAACATGCCCCATTGTCAACACAGACGAAGGAGGAAGTGGTTAAAATGAAAGTATTTGAAAATGTGTAAGTAACAAGTAGCTCCGGCATGAATGTGTTTATCCAACAGTGAAAAAAGCTGCAGAGAAAATTAAGCTAGCCTTGACTTTTCCAGCTGCACACAGCTGCTCTACATGTGACATGGACATATATTAGAAAAACTGCATAAGTCTGAACTTGAGCTGAACTTAGTTTTATTCGGTGACACTGGTTTTAAGCAGATTTGGTTCATAACACAACTGTGATCAGACCTGACTTGTACGTTGTTGGTGACAGTCAATGGTTCTTGTGGGACGTGTGATGGAGAACTTTGTTGTAACTGCAGTAATGCTTATTTGCATATTTGTCTGATAAATCCTGTTCAGGTTCACAGTGGTGTCATTAGAATTCTTAAATATTATTGAAGTACATTATTAATGACTGGTTAGCTGTTGACACCGTCCACAAGTCTCTGGAGTGTTTGAGCCCCTAGAAATTAAAGAGTACTTTGGAAGTGTTGCTGACATTTTTGGAAACATTTGGAAATGATGACGTTGTTGCTGAACTTAGCGTCGGGATGGATGTTGGCAATGACTTTCAACTGCAGAAAATATTTAAATGTGTTCAGACTTATTTTAACCAGACCACCTTGTTGGCCAAGCAGGACAGCTTGACCCCAAAAAAATATGATTTTGAGTCCGTCTGCAAAAAAGGCTGATCTGTGGCTGGATGATCTGGCAGAAACACGCTGCTTTGACCAATCAAATACATGCAAGCTTACATTTACTGTAGTTTACTTATTGATATGTCCACTGTGATAGTTAGAGATTGAGTTTTCTGAGTTACAAACTCCTGTCACACAGTATTATAATGACCTTGAAGTGCTTTGGAAACTGTCAATAACAAATGGACCTGAAACTGATATTGTTTTTGATCCTAACACGGCACACTTCCTCAGCAGATAGAGACTTTACACATTGGGTTTGTTACTCAAGATGTTAATAATTATTTTCCTCCGAGTGCTTCAGCTCTAGATTCTGAACTCGACTAATTAGTTAAGTAAGTTTTAACTCCAATAGTTTATAAACCTGTTTCTATTGAGATATTTTATTATGGGCCTTGCTGCCAGATGATGTAAAGTTTGTACTTCTTTGGGTTTAACGTTGCACATTTTACACTTGTGTAATATAATTATATCAACAGGTACTGTAATACTATTATTGGTGCAATATCAGTTGTCAGTGTTTGTCACTTCTCATAAACTAGAGAAGTCGTTAAATGTTTGGTTTCTAATGAGCCAGATTACAGTTTCCTGTCTCGAGTATGTGCTGCTTCTTTTGGTTCTGCCCCCCCCCACACCCCCTCCACCTTCAGACTGTATTGAAGTCTGGATCCGTCAGAAGCTGCAGCCTGTTAGGGCTGGAGTCTGGGGCTGCCTGGTTATTTTTGGAGCTCTGTCGGGCCCTGTCTGCGGGGAGTGCTGTTTTTGAAGGGCCTCCAGTCCCATTAATCAGCCCAGGGACCCCACGGCGCGAGCGGGCCCCGAGCCCCGGCCCGCCACACTGCAGCGTTCTGTTCCTGTACCCCTGCTCTCTGCACAGTGTGAAGCTCAGAGGAACCTCATCAATCTCACCTGTCCCACACGTCAACCGCAGATTTAATCAAACGCTCCTTTTGGGCCTTCGCATCCACCCCCCCCTCCAGGAGGAAAAAAACCCCTACCCAAGTCCTGACTGAACTCAGTCACACTTTTATTCTTATTTATTTATTTAGTTTAGTTTTTATCACATTGCCTTCTCCGTCACATTCTTTTCTCTTTTTCTTCCTGCTTTGTCCACGGCAGCATTCCTGAATTTTCCCGTCTCTGTGTTCTTATGCATTCGTTCCTCTGTTTTTATCCTCCGTGGTCATGCACTTTGTTTCAAGCTGTGGTGTGTTCTCACACTGGTCAAACGCACACACAAACACACACATTTTAGGATAAGGGGGGGTGTTATACAGTAAACCCCATTTCCTATTCGATACCTCACTGAAGTGCGGCTCTGTTGGTCGCCCGCCTTAACAGGTCCCAAAGTGAGAGGAAGACCGAGATGAAGAAAGATATAGAGGAATGGTATGTCATGGTGCATGTCAGCAGGATGCCGGTGTTAATGGGGTGCATGGGGCGCTCAGGACAGAAGAAGAACACTGGATCCTGTGTGTCGGACAGCCTCCATCTGCAGGCCCGTCTCGATGCTCTGCAGCCACTGTCAGATCTGGAGCTCTTGCCCGGGCCACAAAGAGCTGACGGTAATTCACAGCGGGCTAAGCGGTGATGATCCCAGAGGTGGTTTTTGAGACTTGTTGAAATTGGCGCGGTAAAATGGAGGCGACTGTCGGCTCCGCTCATCAGCCCCTCGGTGAGAGAGATGTCAGTGGTCCACTCCAGGACTCCTGGGCTCTGATATGATGTATGAGCCCTGAAAAGCAGCCCAGAACAGATCGTAGAAGAGAAGTCCACTGTTTCGAAAGTCTTGGCTCAACCAAAGCCATGGATGTGATTAATAACATTGAGCAGACTGAGGCTGTAGACTTGGGCTGGATAAGCTGCAACTGTTCAATAATAACAAATGTAATAATAATAATAATGGTGAATCTCAGGTCTCTTTCCCCCCATAAGCAGGCAACACTTTCCACCATTTACTAAAGTAACAGCTGGACGTTTACAGTCCCAATAAGCAAAAACAAGATTCTCCAGTCATGATGTTATTCATCAAATTAAATAAAACATAGGATATGGAATCTAATATGCAATCATTCACAATTTGCAGTAATTTAAATTACACAACTTTAAGTCATATCATCTCCATACCAACTCAGTGTCCATGTTTATATATTTAACTATTTAGTGTGAGCATACTGTATGTTTTGACCGACAAGGTAAAGTATGAAACAATTCAGTACAGTCTCAGTCTTGACTCACTGTTGGAGAAATGCATTGCTTTATGAATCTGTTAAAAAGAATTTTCATGCAATGAGTTTTTTGCCGCCTATATTTGTCATCGCTGCACAATCCTCTGTGAAGATATAGTTTCATTTTATCTTGCTCTCCCTCGAATTACAATACAACATTTTTCCTCTATTACCCACTGTGCAGTTGTTTCCATGGCTCTGGAAAGACGCTGGAGAGAAAAGGGAAATGTTTCCTGGAACTAGACTTACTCTAGAATTGTGGGAAACCTGGTGTCGATCCCTTTTTGTCCTCAAATGAAGTGAATCCGCTCTAATTGCCTGCGGTTTTCCATCTAATGATGCAGTTTGTGTGTAGAACCAGATCGAGTTACTGCTTTTTACTGGACTGTCTGGTTGTTTTCTTTCCACCAGTGTTGTTTCTGATGCAAGCTGTCAAATTCACATGGACAGACACCTTCACAGCTTCAATGATGTTGATGTAGGCAAAGACTACAACACTTGCGGACATATGTCTGTGTTTGCACATGATCTCTACCCCCATGAATAGTACCACACACACTGACATATGAACACTATTCCAGGAAAGGCAGTGAAAGTGTGAAAACCAGGCCTTTTAGTGTACGTAACCTTCTAGCTGTTGCTGTAATGTATTCAACATATGGCAGACGTGGATGAAGAAAGCTTTCGTCACATTAGCGACGATATAGTAGGACAACGCTGTGCCTGTCAGTGTAAAATATGAGGAGAGAACCACCAGAATTTCCCTCCTTGCCTGTGTGTAGAGGCATGCAAACGACAGTGAGGCAAGATATGGAAAGTGTCTTCATCATTAAACTCAAGAGATAGTATTTTTGTTCTTATTGCTTCTATTGAGCTTGACGTTGCTGTTGCACATGTTTTTATCTCAAAAATTGTTCTTCAAATCAGAAACATTATTTATCTTAGCTGTCTTTCAATGTTGTTCTCTGAACTTAATGAACCACTGGGAATATAATATGTATAGCCTGGCATTGCTAGATGAGTTTGCATGTGGGATTGGGTCTGGAACCTCTCCTAACGATCGCTGCTGACCAAAACGCCTCTGGATGCAACGTGGTAGACCCGAAATTAATCAGAGCAACAAAACATGTGATGTAGCAAATCAACGCTGTATGTGCAGTTGTCTATTTTACCTTTCTATAAAAAAACAAATATACAGTCAGATTGTTGTAATATTGTGATAGCGGATTTTACAGACCTCCACCAGCAGCAATCTCTAGGTTAATGAAAACTTCTCAGCAGCGTTGTGTTAAATCTTGCGAACCATTTTAGTTAAATAGTTGTGGCTTTCTTGACCAGGTTTAAGACGGATGGAAATCTGTCTGAACGGCTGGCGCCAGACACATCTGTGACGGCTGATAAACATGGGCTCGCTAATTCGTCTGATTTCCTGGTTAATTGTGGATTTGAGTGAAGTGTCTGGATTAACTGATGGGTTCCATGATTCAGCACAGACATTCATAACTCCCTCAGGATAAACTATAATAACATTTGATCTTAAGCCATCATCAGGTCAAATTTTGAATGTGTCCCATTTGTTTCTGAACAATATAAAACTGATATTCCCATAAGCCTAAACTGTCCTTTTAATTTTAGTGCAAGTTCAAATTTCTGCCTTTTAATTATGCCTGTATGGTTTTAGTTCTCCATTAACATGTTTAAATCTGGTTTCAAATTTGTATTCATCTGAACTCTTTGAAATTCATTTGGTTTATTTTACTCGATGCATCCTACTGACCACAAGGTGTCATTTCACCTTTAAGAATTCACTTGCACAGGTTTAATATAGTCCATGGCAGAAGTAAGCTGGATGATATTTTATTACTGTTGGCTTTGCAGCGCAGTATACATTACAACCATTAATTGCTTTACAACATTTACTGTCTCCACTGTCGTCATGCGCTAGTTGATTTATTTCTTTGTGTAAGCTACTTTCTCCTCCAACAATCATAGAGGCACATCCTTGAAGACACTTTCCTCTAACTAAAGGTAACGTGGAGGTGTCGTGATAGCCCTCGATTGCCCAGTGGCTAGTTAGCTGTGCTGTTGACTCTCATTTAACACTCGATTGGCTCAAATGACACCATTACCATGTCTGCATGGCTAATGGCTTCCCCTGGGGGTTGGTGCAGAAGGGGAACATGCGTTTGGCGTGTCAGCTCGAGGTGAGAACACACATGAGCCAGACCCAGGGCCCCGTCCACACCCAAATCAACCCTGACACTTCTTAAGAGGCTCTCAGCATCAATGGCACTCCAGTGCAATTACCCTGTCGGTAATGACATAAGCACCCAGTTCCTTCCTGCCTCTCTCTCTCTTGCCGAGCAGTGACCAGCTCCCTCAGGCCAGTAGACAGAGACTTTGTGGACCATGCTGGCCTCAGAGCAGTCGTTATTTGATCCCTTAGGGCTGAGAGAGGGAGAAGTTCTGGGCCACGCCGGTGACCGAGCAGCTGTTATCTGATCTCAGACGCTGTGCTGAGCCCGTCCCTCAGTCAGATTGAATGTGATGTAGTTCAGCAAGCTGTCAAGATAACCGATTTCCCAGCAGCGAGCGAAGAGGATATCCTCTGAAAGCGTCAGGTTTTAATGAATAGTTGTGATAACCTTGAAAAGTGCAGCCGGGGAACATATGATCGCCAGTCATCTTTGAGGTGATAACACGGTGATCTCAGGGGTTTTGTGGAGCTTAGGTTTAAAAATGAGCTCCACTGCTGAAATGTCCAGGTGTTGCTGGTTGCAACACATCTCACGTCGAGCTAAAACAAACTTCACCTCAACGCAATCGTATGATCATGACAGTATCAACTTTGACCTTAAGATCTGGACAGGTTGTTGAGTCAGAGAATGTGAGAGAAGTTTAGTTTGAATGGGTTATTGATGGACGAAACTTTGATCATATGCAGTTCATGACAAACAGGAAAACTCGATCTGCTGAAGAGTATCTTGTGATTCAGTAGAAAGCATGTTGCAGTAAGATTATTTTGATACTTTTTGAGGGCCAATTCCGAGGTGGGGTGTAACGCCACTTTTTCCACTTAAAACGATGGATAACAATGGATGATACATTTCCAGAGTTGTTCCACGTCACTGTATTTTTATAATTCTACATGCAACATTTAGAAAACACTTCATCATTGACACCGGTGGCCAATAAGTGAACTGAAGTCATCACTCCGTAGGTTGGCGCAAGCAAGAATCTTTGGCATCACCCAAAGCGGTGATTTGACGTGCACTAGACTGAACATAATTGACTGGGAACGTATTGATAGATGAGAACTTGAATTATATATATATATTTATAAACTATATTTGACACTAAAGACTGTATTTGACTGTCCAGCTCTGGCACAGTACTAAAAGAAGTGTGGAGACCTCACTCTGGCCTTGTGAGACGAAAGTTTGACGAATGTGGAGTTTGTGTTGGAGTCTGTGTTGTACTGAAGGAGCAGATTGTTTGTTGACGTTAGCAGACTCCATTTCTAGGCTAACATAAGGGCTAACATTAGTCATTGAGGCAAGGCACTCGAGCATTAACGTCACATCCTTAGGAATTTTCGCAGAAAATTTGACGCCAGCTCTTTTATAGAAACCGGTCCTCGAGCTCTTATAGGCGGCTGAGAAAGTGCGGGAAGTTTATTTATACATGTGAATTTCTTTATGTGCTCACATATAACATGAAATATGTTGATGTATGCGAATCCTTCAAATTCATGGATGTAATTTATTACTGAGAGCTGGACCTTGTGTTTTTTTCATCATCTTGTTGGTACCTGTGGCCACACCCGTTACAACACATACGAAAGACCCTGGCATTGTTGGCCCCTCTTTTAATTCTGGCGGTTGTTGACCTCATTGTGGACCAAACCCTAGTGAAGCTTCGTTCTCACCCACATATTCCATCTACCCATCGCAACAAAGACATGCATGGTCCCTCATCAACTTCTCATTTGTGAGCTGGCGGGAACTGACTCGTGGTGTTGTTGTGGGATCTCCATGTGTGTTACCCAGGCGCCAAACACTTTGTCTTTCTAACTGCCCAAGGAAAACACAACTTCCAGTCTCCGTCTTTGTGTTTTCTGCCCTGTTAAAGCCCTAATCTACTGTGTAACGGCCATAGATCTTGGATACCATATGTCATTGCGGTTTCGTGTCTCATGACAGGTGCCGCCCTGCTTGCCCTCTAATTGTATCATGTGGTGCCACCACAAGCAGTGGTTAAGACTTCTCTCACAGCAGTGCCAAGTGAAAGCCAAGGTTCAGTTGAGAAGGCCAATGCCAGAAGAAATGAGGCAGTCTGGCCTGGCAAGGTTCTGCAGAAAGAGAAACAGAACATTTGCCCAACGCTACAACTCTACGAGTGATCTCCCTCTCTCTTTTAGAGTCTCAGCTCCAACTCTATTAGATAAGTTTCTTGTTTTAATGTTGGTGACACTGTAGGCTACTATGCTATATTTGACATATTTCTATTCTCCTACCTCCCCCTTTTCCTCTCTTAGTGTCCTTCCTTCCCTGTTGCGGTATTGGAGGCCTTGGAGTTGGTTGGATGTTAAATGTTTTTGTTGGCCCGTGAGGTGATGCATTCTTCGTGCTGGATGTGTATGAGAGAGAACAGAGGTGCTAGCCATGGAGTTAGCATCCCAGTAATACAAGCGTTGACCGCAGCTGGCCCTACAACCTGCCAATACTTTACTACTGACACTTCAGTCTCTGCAGGCTTCTCTCAAGTTGTGACTTTCTCACCTTTTCACCTTGAGTCTCACTCTCCAAAGATGAGTCTCTTGTACCATTACAGGTTTTGAAGGCACAGAAGACGAAAGCCGTTTTCAGACATGACCTGCGGGTTAAAATCTGGAGAATTGGCTACGAACATATTAAACTTACATTGTGCAAATGAAACTACACCTAGCAAATTCTGCTATTTCTCCAGGAGCCTCCAGGAGGTGGGCGTGTATTTTCTGGGATCCAGCCAACCGGGGTGCCCCACCTGGGCAACTACCTGGGTGCCTTGGAGAACTGGGTGGCCCTGCAGAACCAGTATCCGTTGGTGCTCTACAGCATTGTGGACCTGCATGCCATTACCCAGCCTCAGGACCCGAAGCAGCTGAGGAGCAACATACTGGACATGGCAGCCAGTCTGTTGGCATGTGGCATCGACCCAGAGAGGGCCATACTCTTCCAGCAGTCTAAGGTGAGCAGGGGATGGAAGGATGGATGGAGGGATGGATGGTGTAGTAGCTTACTAATAGAAGTACAGAATGCCCTGACCTTGGTAGAGTTAAAAAAAAAAAGAAACATCGACATTAAGTAGGAAATTAGCATAGAATAACAACTGTATGTATCTGTTCATAACATTATCAGGGCATCATTAGACTAGTGTGAAAGTCTGAATGAATGAATTAAGAGTGAACAGTTTATTAGGTACACCAACTAAGTAGCATAAATAATCCTTCATTAAGCCTCAGATGTTCAGTTTTGTTGAAATGTCTGTTATTTAGCTCACATGGCTTCGAATGGGACAATAGGGACACCTGCCAACACAAAAAAAGTGCAGTGCAGTTCAAATTATGATAAATTGAATCAACACCTCTTTAACACAATTTATACAGAAGCTTTACATTCTTCGCGAAGGAACTGTTCGTGTTTATTTCACTTCTGCTGAAGCTGCAGTGTTTATCCACCGACATGCTGGCCAGCTATGATGGCTCCTGATCGTTATCTTAACTGTATGAAAACCCATCACGTTTTGCTTCGGGGAGCTGAGAAGGATAATGACAGATTCAGGGTTCGAAGCAAACAGCTGATTCCACGTTTTAGGTTTAAATTCACTGTGTCGACAGAAAGAGATCACAGCTGTTTGGGGTTTCCCATGATAATGTGAGTGTTTCATTTTCTTACTCACACAGGTTTAAAAGTTGAAGTGTGTGTTTGTGCGTCGGAGAGTGTGTGATAGTTCAGTCCATCTGTGTTTCTCTGCCACCTCCTCCCTGCAAACACACACACACACACATCCAGTCTTATATTTGTTCCCGTTTAGCTTCATGCCACATAACTTGGCAGCGTGGCGACCCTCCTGTCGAACACGCCTGCTCCACATGTAAAAATACGACGGCCGCCCAAAGAAAATATTCGACTTTGATGCACAAAAAAAAAGAGCAGAACTAGCCTCCAGCAGAACTTGGTGGTATCAAAAATGAATTGAATGGAATGAATCCACAGATCCACAAATCCTTTGGGTTTTATAAAAGTATCAGGGAGAAAAGTGGCGTTACTGTGTGGGACCAACTGTTTGCTGATCTCTAAAATCCATTCATAATCTGAAGGAGCTGCTGTGATTGCCGTACGATAACTCACAATGGGTGTAATGCCCATTTGATCCGTAACATTAGCATACCTCTTGTCGCAGTGCATTCTTGCCGTGCACCATGAATGGACGCCTTGTTTTTCCCAAGCCTTTAAATATCAAACTTTTTTTTTTCTCTATTGCACTTCAAATCGTATCCATCCCTTCCTGCGCTGTCATCGACATCTGTCCCATCTCTTGTCTGTGTGCAGCGTGTAATGAATACCGACCCCCTGCATGTTCGCCCCGAAATCCTGCTTTATGTCCATGCTGTCTGGCGCTGACGTCACGCTCCCCAGAATGCTTTTCAAGCAGCAAGAGAAAGAGAGGATGGCAATATAGCCAGTGTCCATAAACTTTAATTTGCTGAAGCAGAGGGCTATTTCCTACACACACACAGTTTATCTCTCTCTCACACACACTAGCATGTTTTTTTCACATCCACCACAGCCTCCATGAAAGCAGATACGTTGGAGCTAATTTACCGCAGCCAGATGCACGGGCTACTCCGCTTTTACGTTCACCTCCTCATTCCTCCACAACATGTTATTATTTGACCACATGCACAACAGTTTTTTTTAATTAACTAATTCAATAAACAAATTGCCAACAAACCTATAAAAGCAGATGGTGCGTAAAAGTTACGGGAAGTTTGAGTTGCGTCCTGCTGAGAGATTTGAAAAGCAGCTGTTTACTGTTGCACACACACACACACACACACACACACACACACACACACTGGGAAACCCTGGTTAAATAAAGGTTCAGTAACATTATGCTGAAACGTGTATTTATGTCTGAACTGCATGGATCAGTGTTTATTAGCTGATATCATACATGTTTCATCGGACGCACGTGAGTTGGTGCACCTGTCTGTGTCAGGAGTGGTGAAGTGAGGTGTAAAAAGGCAGTACTATTCTCTGCCACTTGGAGGCGCTAGGGAGTTACACTCCTCTTTCTCCTTCCCAACCCAGATCTCTCCATCCATGAATCTGTGTTTCATCCCTCTGCTTAATTCCATTTAGAATAAATATTTATCACTCGACTTCTGACTTCTGAAGTTTGGATATGTGATTATTTGTCTGTTGGGTAATTTACCTTCTCTTGATTTTTCAACACGTATGTTCATTCCCTAATCCTCGCCATGTCCTAATACATGATTTTTAAATGCTTGTAAGTTAATTACAATAAGTTAATTTTTTGATTAGAGTAAAATATGAAAGATTCAGAATGAACTAAAGCAGAAGAAATGACCCAGTGAAACCAAGTTATTGCGTCAAGAACAAAGGATTCACTTCAAGATATAATTTGGTATTGCTGTTAGATCTTTAGCTGCAGAGAGATGCATTGTTAACGTGTGTGTGTGTGTGTGTGTGTGTGTGTGTGTGTGTGTGTGTGTGTGTGTGTGTGTGTGTGTGTGTGTGTGTGTGTGTGTGTGTGTGTGTGTGTGTGTGTGTGTGTGTGTGTGTGTGCTTTTGTTTTGAAGCAGAATATAACAGGTCATTTTATTCCTAAAACTCATATTGCATTTGTCTGAATCCTGCAGGTGTCTGAACACGCTGAGCTCTCCTGGATCCTCGGCTGTCTGACCAGCATGCCCCGCCTCCGACACCTGCCGCAGTGGAAGGTAACTCTATATTTCCTGCTGCAAATGCTCACATATGCATGTAAAATATCAAGAATTATGATACAACAGTTGCAGAAACAGCAGTCATTTCTTTAAGTGATTCTGCCCCTGGTAAATAGTGAACTTAAAATTATTATAAGACATTTTTTCTTTGAGTATTCAGTAATATTAATGATTTTATGATTTATGTTATTGACATTTGTAATTATCTGTCTTCGAAAATTTAAGTATTAAAGTAGTAATTAAGTATTAAGTAATAAAGTATTTAAACGTGTGTATATAAACATTGCACGCTGCTGATTTAAGGTACCAAATCATATTTTAACAAGCCTCTAATGACCAATAAAAAGTGGCCTAATAACCAAAACTTTAAAACATAGAACATAGAATTATTGTTTAAAAGAATATAAATATTACTGTTGAAAAGACTATTCTGAAAGACAAAATACAAAGAATCTGTTTCTTTATTTTTATTTGTTCGGCAAATAATTACAGTTGTGTTTTTTAATTTTGTATTAACTGCAATAGATTCCAAATAATAAACATTATTTAAGTAAATTATTTAAGTAAAATCTGATGCCAAATATTATAAATAATCAGCTGTTGTGACATCAAGTTAACCCAAGCTCTCATCATACGTTACTTGTCGGTAAGATCGATTTTGACTTATCGACTCTTCAACTCAGAGTATTAATTTTATAGCTGAACACAATTAAATTATTAAATATTTAAATACAGCTTGAATTTCTGTGAAATTTTATAAATGCTAAATTTGTATCAATTAATGTAAACATTTAGATGATTCCTTTTATATTAAATAACATATATAGGGATCATTATTGAGATTATTATGTTTATTAAATGTTTTATATCCTCATCCTCCCTCACTAGTTTAGTATCATACAGATTTAATTATCACCATGTGTGCATTTAACTTCAGTTTGATCGTCACAAATTACGATTCTTCCTCTTCCCTCTGAATGTCCGGCAGTTACTCAACATCCCTGTTGTCTGTTTGATCGTTTTGTTTCTCATGTTCCACCTGCCACGGTTTTTAGTCTCAATGTTACGTCATTTTCTCCAGCCACATGTTCTACGTGATGGGAGACAGCGGTTCCCTGTTCCCCGTCTCTGTTGCTTCATAGAAAACACCTTTTTGTTTACCCAACAGATGAGTTGATCTCAAACATGGTGGAAAATGTCATGTGAACTCATCCGCACCCCGTTTGTCTGAGAGCCGATGAGTCGTAAAAGTGAAAATGGCTCTTCCAGGGGGCAGAGGAAAGGTCGACGTGACTCAGTCTTTCCCTCTCATTTTTACATGTGTTTAGGTTTTTTTTTTTCCTCCTTTTCATTTCCTTGTTTCGTCCGTCTCAACCTGATTGTCTCCATCGTTTCCTCCAGATGAAGAGCAAACAGAAGAACGAAGGCAGCGTCGGCCTCTTCACGTATCCTGTTCTCCAGGCTGCAGATATTCTCCTTTACAAGTGAGATTCAATTCAATTTTATTTTTATAGCACCAAATCTTAACATTATCTCACGACACTTTATATAGAAGGTGGATACCTTAAAAATTACAGAGAGCACAGATCTCTGTGAGTGTTTTTAAATGAGTTATTACACATGTTTAATGTTGCACGTTGCTCCTCAGATGCTAAAAACAATAATACAAGTAAACACAAGTCAGTGGCTATTTGTCTGCCAATGCCCAAAGGTTCAATGTGCATCATAACGTTGGGCCAAAAAAGTTGCAACGTCTAGCCAAAATAAAAAAGGAGAAATTAGCGTTTTAACCTGGGTGTAACTTTCCAATCACTGCCATTGGGAGACAATTAAAACCTGTGTCATTTCAACCAGAGAGTGAATGCAGATTGTATCCATTCCCATAGCAGACAATAGCCAGATGTTAGTGGCTCAAGATAGAGCATCATCACTTCCAGTATTTTTTTTTTTTTTTTTTTTAAAGATACATCCACTTCCATATATATATATTTCCCATTTCTATATTTTCTCCCTCTGAAAGACGTGTCACAGTTTTCTCCTTGGCCTTACTTTGCCTCTGATGAAGCTGAGAAGAAATACAGTTCATACATCCAGGTTGAAATCATGATTTACAGCCGTTCTCATTGTTGGAACCATCCTGTGCTCGAGAGCTTTCAAAAAGATTAATCTTCGTATTTGAGGGGCAGAGCGATTGCCTGTATTTAATCTCAAAGAGAAGCTGCGGAGATGTCGACTGCATGATTTTAAACTGAAATCTGGATTTAATAAAGTGTGAGTTTATCGTATTTAATAATACAAGTCTAACGTCCATTTAGTTTAATTTACAGCCCTCTATCGATGATGTGTGTTAAACCTTGCCAAGTGTTAGTGTTTTCAACAGCATGTCAGGAGGAAGAGGCACTTTGTCATACAACCTAAAAAATACTCCAATTGTTGAATTGAGTTTTTTCAAATTAAAGTTATCAACTGAATCAACTTCTTGAAGTTACTTTTTTTCTTTGTAGGGTAAATGCCACATATTTTGTGACGATTGTTTTGGTCGTCGTTCACTGACTCAACTGATCAAAACAAGAGACGTGTCTGTTTGTGGCTCTCGACCTTGGCTGGGGCAAAGCTTTATTAGCCAAAGAATATCATTCTATTGACTTCAGTTGAATCTATTCCCACATTTAATGGTGAATTCACTTATAATGAAACTCAGCTCCCCGTGCAGCTACTTTTCTTTTGGTCTGCCTCTGTCCCCATACAAGAAGCATTTCTTGATCATTCCTGGCACACGCAACATAACCAAAAATTCCTCAGCATTATCTTCCACCATCAAGGTTCCCGTTACTATTAATAAACTGTTAAGTGTTTCTTGTGGTTTATCCAGAATAATGGAGACATTGTTTCTGGATAGAAATGTTTTAGTTTACAGTTTTTAAGTGACCAAAAGTTCCTAACTCATCTGGAGCCTTCACATCAACTCCCAGGTTGTAATGACGACTGGGAAATGGTTCATGTGTGTAGCAGAAATGTATTCTGGTAAAAAGCCAACTAAAATCTATAAGTTAACCAAGTCCAAAATTAACTCAGGATAGAATTCTTGTTTTTGACCCATTCATCCACAACAACCTACACTAAATTCTGTTACTCCTTTACGCTACGTCACCTGACATCCTGAAACCGCTTCATTGATTAAAATAAATTTCTAGCAAATGGAAAAACACGACAGTAACGTAACATAACTTGCCAACAGACAAAAATAGTACCTTGAGTTTGGAGTGTGCAGAGAAATTAAATATCATGTGCTCTGTTTCGTCTGGGGTAGTGGTGCACTTCAGCCTCTTGTGGCCAAAACAAGACAAACAACAAACTTCACTTGCCTCCCGGGGCTTTCGCAGGTTATTTTATTCATTTAGTTTTCACAGATGGGGAAAAACAAGTTGCTTTACTTGGGTTCCACCATCTTCCTTTAAAAAAACATTTGTGTAAAATTTTAAATCTGGAAAACAAGTGAAAATGTGCCAGTGGTGCATCAGTAGATTTAGATTTGAGCCCAGTTGGTGGTCGGATCATTGTAACTTAGTGTTTCCTCAGTGAAAATGAATCCTTCAGCCACATATTTCTGAACAATTTACAATTTATCTTCAGCTGTTTCTGTTTGAACCATCAAACAGCCAAAACCTTAATTTCCTGTTATGCAGCAGATAAAACCTCATCTCTAATGCTCTGTGGACTTTATTAAAGAGGAAATTAATGGACTGCTTCCTCCCGAGTGACTGCTGTAAAGTTGTGAAACCATGGCTGAAGACGGCTCCAACAGCGACGCAGAGTGTCTCCAATATGTTGCTCCCGTCTCGCTCCCGTTTTCAGCATGTGCAGTTGTTCAGGAAGCTCACGTTGTTTTCTGTGTTCGTCTCAGGTCCACTCACGTCCCCGTCGGAGAGGATCAGGTCCAGCATTTAGAGCTGGCTCAGGATCTCGCTCGCATCTTCAACAATTGTTACGGAGACGTGTTCCCTGAACCCTGCGCCCTGCTCAGTAAGAACACACATGGTACACACTTATGGTGGCACACACATACACACGTTTCAGATACAAGCCATACAAGTGAAGCTACCAATAATGAGATGGATCTTGCCCAAACATGAGTGGTGCCAGCATTCAGTAGTTTATTTTCATGCACAAGATTTATTCAATGGTTTCATCAGTTTCCTTATTAAAAGACTGGAGAAAACGAATGGCATTGAAAAGGATACTTCCTTACATGTTCTGAGACTTTAGATCTTTGCACTTTTATTTTATTATGTACATTTTAATAAAAAAGAGGGCAAAAGGTGATTTTCTAATATTTTTTTATCATGGAGCTGGGTTTTTAATTGAGCTGTTAAAAAATGGGAAAAATGCTAAATGGCAGCTTAGTTAAAATTCAAATTCATTGTATTTCAGTCCAGACACTAGATGACTTATGTCACTGAAATGCTTTCTATCACCAAACCCTGTTGGAGTTACAGGAAATATCTGGATGATATAGCATCAACTAATGTCGTCCAGCTGGTATAAGAAGAATGCAGCAAACAAAGTAATAAACAGCTATAACTGTGTTTTCAGTATTTTTCAGCTATTTCATATTTGTAAACATGCATGATATTTTCATAGTCTTTATTTTTTTGTCAATTTTATGTTTTTATGAGATATTGACAGTCGCAGAGAGATCTGAGGGAGGAAAAAAAACAGGGAGAGAATCACATGCAACAAAGTTCTGCAGCTGGATTTCAGATGCGGCCACAGTATCGTTCTTTTTCAAACTTATTTCACAGAGTTCATTTTACAGGCTATACTGTAGTTTCAGGATATATATATTTGCTGTCGCCAACATTTGGATTGAGATGAATAGGAACGGCTTCATGTTTTCTGCTTCAGTCACGGGAAGGATATTAAATCGAGGGAACTCTCATCCCCGGCCAATTTCAATACTATTGCAAATTAATTTGTCATTTTTATGACTTTTTCTTTGCCTTAGATGTGTTGATTGTTTTTTCCTCTAACTGACTTTGTATCATTTTGTCTGCAACATTGAACTGTTTCCAGCCAGGTCTCCATCCTCACACAGGCCTATACCAAAGTAAATACAATTTAAAAAGAATACATTTGAAGTAAAGTGACACACCACATGTTACATTAAACGGCACTTGAGGCCTTAACGTGCAATAACATTTTATTATTTTATTTTGAAAAGACACATGCACACTCTCATAGTCGGCCAACATGTTCAGAGAAACCCCCCCCCCCCCCCCTCCCCACCGCCCACTTTCTCCTTGATTATCATCAGCCTCATAACAGCACAAGATGGAGTCAGTGAAGTGTGCAGTGTAGCTTTGATTAAAGAAATATTCTCTTCCTCTTGTATCAAAATAATAACAGTGATAATAGATGGGGATGGGGGGGGGGTCCTCGGGATGACTTCAGGGGCTCAGGTTTGCATGTGTGCTCGCGTGTGTGTGTGAGTGAGTAGACAGGACACCAACAGTATTTGGCTCCAACTGGTGGATCCCTTCTTTATTTGTCATCTTTGGCTCAGCTCAGCTGCCAGTCACCACCTTCCTTTTGAAACCACACCAAAGATTTTCTCTTTAATTTGTCTGAAATAAAGTCGTCTCAGGATGATTAACAACATGTGGACACGATGGATGTGGACTGTTAGTATGAGGGGGGGAAAAGAGCTGCAGATTGTGAGATGGTGGAAGGATGGTGTTCATAAATAAGGACGGGAAGGAAATCTCAGCTCCTGCTCATCACTTCAGGCTCCAGTAAAGAGACTGAACCTCTTCACTCCTCATTTCTCTGATTTGATCATTTAACGTCCTCTGACATTAAAGGGACTCGGATCCACATCTGTGTCACAACACGTTAAACCAGCAGGTCATCCACATCTGGATACATGTCTCATCTGAGTTTAGAGCCTTTACAAGTTCATTGAGAGAGAAAAATCACAAAGAAGGAAACTGATTAAATGTTGCTTCGTTCTTACACCTTCAGCTGTTGAAGCTTTGTGGGCTCTTTTTATTTATCAGGCTAAATCAGGCTGACCTCTGATTGTTTTTTTCTAATTAAATAATCTGAATAAAAAGATTTGAAAACACTTTTAATGACTGGACCTACATTTTATTTATTATTATTATCATGAATATTCTTAAACAAAGGTTCTTGAATTAAACTAATCTTTTTGGAAAACTCCAATTGCATTAACATAAGTTTTGGGGGATTACCAGATATAACTAGTTCTTCACTAGTTTTGTGAGATTTATAAATACAGCAGAAATAGTTTTTCCAATCCGATCACGGGCTTCACTTTGATGTCAGATGTTTTATTTCATATATTTTTATATTGATGATAGTTTTCTACCTTCCTTCCACAGGCTCCACACGAAAGGTCAAGTCCCTCCGCAACCCCTCCGCCAAAATGTCCAAGTCCGACCCCCAAGTGATGGCGACGATCACCATCACAGACTCTCCTGACGACATCGCCCTCAAGCTCCGCCGAGCCGTCACAGACTTCACCTCCGAGGTCACCTTTGACCCAGAGGCACGTCCAGGAGTGTCCAACCTAGTGACGATCCACGCTGCCATGGCGATGATCAGCGTGGAGGAGGCGGTGTCCCAGGCCAGAGGGTTGGACACGGGAGCCTATAAGAATCTGGTTACTGAGGCGGTGATCCAGAGGTTGACGCCCATCAGAGAGGAAATCGAGAGGCTGAAGTCGGACCAGGCTCACCTGGAGGGAGTGCTGGCTCGGGGGAACCACCGGGCGCAGGAACTGGCTGCACCGGTCCTCACAGAGGTCCGGCAGCGAGTGGGATTCTGCTGAGATGCAGCTCGGCTGGAAAATAAAGCCACATTTATACCGCGGGCCCGCTCAGTGCTTAACTGCTGCTGATATAAAATTTTATTCCAATGACTGTTTATATTTCCAGGATAGTCAAGGATGTAACGTATTTATTAGAAAGGGTGTTGAAAGCAAAGGGGAAAAGACTCGACAGCAGACTCCTGTCATGTTTAGACTAAAGACTCATTGGTGGACAAGCTTTTAAAGACTTTGACCTCTGTGTTGGTCTCATTGAAATGAATGAGGAGGCTGTTTCTAATGATGCAGAGGTGTAAACGCATCAAAATGAGAACACGACAATAAGAGCATCTACTATAAGAGACCATAAGACATTGCATCTTATTTATTTGTGACCACACAAACTGTCTGTTTTGTCTTCTTGTCCTCACTCGCTAGCAGTTGCACAGCCAAACTGCAGCACCAGCAAAACTCTGTAACCTACTTTCTTTCAAAGACGCAACATTTACTTATTAAATTACACTGACTTGATTTCATTCTTCGAATACGAGTGGAATTTTGATCACAGGTGTTGAGATCTGATGTTGTAACACTTGTCTGTGGTTCTGTTCGCACCGACAGTTCAGTCAGGTTTGTCTGTCGATGTTGGAAGCAGATTAGATTTAGGAAATCTGAACCCAGATCAGCGGTTTATCAGAAGTGATTTTCAAGGCAGGAGAACTGTGACAATACAAATAAACAGACAAATGTAAGAAAATGCACCAGAACGCATGCAAATACAAAGGTGAGACAGTTAAAAGCTGCTGTGGCTGCAGGATGTTGTTTTCCTCCTGCACTGCAGACCGTATACGAGCTATTAGACGGAGAGAGATGACTCCAGAGGTTCTGTGGTGCAATGAGTGAAATAAATATTAATAACCAGAGTCACATCTTTAAGTTTCTGATACAACACACACTCAAAGTTCCTCCTGTTTGCTGAGCAATTATCCATCTGCTGATTTTCAACTCTGCTGCGGGACATGGTTTCAGCTCCACTGCTTCCAGACCCCGTCATCGCAATCCAGAGGTAAAGAGCTGAACTTGAACACTACGGTGATAAAAGAGCGGATGATCGGGAGTCACCTGGAATTCTGTTTGTTAGGAGGAGGTTGTGTTTTCACCCCTGGTTGGTTGGTTGGTTTGTTTGGATTATGCAAAAAGTACTTTATGGATTTCCAGGAAACTTGGTGAAAGGAATGAACATGGGCCAAGAGAGAAATCGTTAAATTTAGGGGCAGATCCTCACAAAGGGGCAGTTGTGAGATGAGGGCATTTCCCTCACATTTTTTACCAAATTCCCAGGGAATCGTTCATGGATCTTGATGAAAACAAGCCCACGTATTTAGGAGACTGATACTGTGAGTGTGTATTCAGCTCGATTGAATTTAAGGGGACTGTTGAGTCCTTCTGAGTATTTGGGAAAACATTCGTCCAGATATTCATTTGTTTCTTTCTCTCATTTGTCCTCTCACCACTTCATCTTTTCAGTCTTCTCCTCTTCCTCAACCCCAATCATTGTCTCCTTGCAGCTCCTCCCCCTCCTGAAGTTTCTTCCTTGCACAGTTTTAACTCTGCTCTGTGCCACCACATTTTCTCTAATTGAAAATGCATCTCTGTGTTCATGTTATAATCCTGCAGGGACATTCACACAAACACACACGCACACACACACACACACACACACACACACACACATACTGTGGATGTAGACTCTGCTGTGGTTTTTCCATCTCGGTGTTTACCTGGGAACAGAGCGTATCCTCACTCGGTTTATTTCCCTTTGGCCTGTGCAGCTGACAGAATATAAATATAAATATATAGACTACATATACGCAGAGAAGCGGGCTGTAAATCACAGGACCGCAGCATTGTGACAAATACGTGTCTCTGTGTCGAGACAGACACGCAGCAGAGATACCGGTGCGCTGGAACAAGTTGGTCTTAATATGAAAGCGCCACCGCAACTGACCCGTTTTACGCGCAGGAGTAAAAGGTTTAATAGAGAGGTGATAAATTTCACTTTTTAAAGACACCGTGGTAAATGGATGGAAACGGTGTGCATGGAAACAGCTTCAGTTCGGGTGGAGACTAAATAAATACAATTATATGAATAGAATTAAAAATGTTTCTGTGTTTTACTGATCCTGAACTTAGACTGTGTCGCTGAGCAGAGAAGGAAACTGTGAACCCGAAGCCTCTTAACCTTCACACATTATTATTATTGTTAATATTATTATTATACGCAGGGTTCACGTGCACGTGTTGGTCTGACTCTGAAACACAGTGATGGTAATTAATCTGCAAAATTAACATTATCATGGCGGATTTAGGGTTTTTATTGCGCTTTTATACAACGAGATGCAATTAATATAATTTATGGTGAAATCATAGGAAACCTTTGTCTGTGTGTGTGTGCGTGGGTGCGCGTGTGCGTGTGTGTGAGAGAAGGAAAAGGGGACAGGGGATATATGTTTTGGGTTTTTTTTGGTGCAATTTATGGCGATAATATCTTAAATATTGTAAATGTATTTTTTCTTTTCTTCTAGACCCATGGTGTACACACTATAGAGACACAGGCACATCTAAACCAATAATCATAATAATATTACTTGGGCTATAGCTTTTACAAAATTACTAAATGCTTTACACGTTTAAAACAACATTAAAACGGATATAACAAGCAGTTAAACGAATACATGAAATTGAATTAAATTTAATAAGTGACAACCTGTGACATTTTATTAAGTTAGACTCTTTAGATAAATGTTGTTTTTTTTTATCAAAGCATTACATTCTAGTAATTAACCAAAATTAGTGTGGCTGCATTATATCTTTTTTCAATTTCATAATTACATCTTTAAAATATTACTTTCTAATTTGTTGTAATGTTCGATTTCACAAAACAAAAACAAGCGCAATTTGGAAGTTTCATGTTGTATTGACATACAAGTTAACACAAGGTCAAGAGGACGGGCCAGCTCAGCTATAAGAGCAATGTTATAAGAAATATAAGGTAAGAATAAATAGAGAAAAATGAAAGGTATACTGTATATAGGCTACTATGTATGTATAGTAATAAATACAATATTATAGAGTGATAAGTGTATACTATGAGTATATGGACATTATTGGTCATTTGTCAGTAAACGATTATTGTAAACTTATTTTAAGCTTCTATTCCTTTATGGGGCTGATATGGGAGCTTAAACGTATTAAATATAATATATATAATTATTGGGATATGTAAATCAGGAAAATCCTAAAGGATGAGCTAAAGTATCCTCGACTCCACATTACGCATCAGTTCACATGATCACAATATTTATCTTTTTAATTCACTGGGGTCTTCGACTCTGAAGGAAATGATCTCGATGAGACAGAGCGGCCTCTTCATCCTTCATGCGTCCTCTGGTTTATTGGCCACGTGTGAGACTTTAAAGCGTGAACTCTGACCTTATTGTTTGTGGTCATCACGGTCACACACTTTCTCATTAAATGCACAATTTAACACCGGATGCAGCTGAGTTTGGGTTTTTTTTACGCAGCAGCATCAGGTGAATGGAGCGTCTTCACCCTGCAGCCAAAACCCTCCAACCAGGCGTAATCCTCACATCTTCACCCGCAGTTTCTCTCCACACCACTCCTCATGCGCTCAGCCCCGTGCGGGGGTTATCAGTCTCTGGCCCGGGGTAGAAGGAGCCGGGGAGCTGCTGTCTGTCTGTCTGTCTGTCTGTTTGGGTGTTTTACTGCTTTATCCTCCGGGGTCACGCGAGGTTAGACGCTTTCTTTCGCTAATTGAATATTAACGACACGTCTGAGCGTGTCCGCCCACCTTCCACGTGTCTGAGGTCAAAACAACAAACGGGACTTCGGGTTTTTTACCATGTGTTTATGCGTAAAGATGCCAACGAGCCGCCAGTTTACTTTTAAAATGCAAAAAGAAAACCAAACAGGAAATACTGGTGTGTTTACAAGTGCTTAGATGAGAGAGAAATTCAGAAAACGTTAAAACTTGAATTAAATCATGAATTTAAAATGTTCCATGCAGACCTCTGGACACATCTGGTTCAGTGAGGATCAGCCCGTTCAGATGTGGCGCTCGTGTTTTAGTTCGGGATGGCTCAGATGCCACCGGGGCTATAATTTGGATCTCAACAGCAAACAGTTGGTTTTAGTTTTTACTGTGGGTGTTTAACGAGTTTCCCCCCGCAGGGGATTCAACACCACCCCCTCCGACACACGCGCGCACCCAGAATATTTACTTGTTCGCTTTGATATAACTTTAAGCACAAGCCTTTACGCGCAAAAAACAGGAAATGTGTCCAAATAAACGATGCACGGAATACAGTTGCTTTAATTTTAATAAAATATTTGTTCATTTATGTTTCTCTGCTTTTGCTCTCGAGAGTTAGTTTCCATCTCAAACCAAATAGCGTGCACTATTTCCATCGTGTTTGTCCTGCGCGTCAGAAATGTTAAATTGGTCTCTATTCATAAAGCACTTTTCTAGTCTCACTCAAAGCGTAGAAGCTGTTAATGAAAACACAGTTCAATATAATGATATTTAATACTATTTCCACATAGTGACTAAACCATGCCGGTAAAAAAAACCCATGACATTATGTGTCAATCAAATCTGTTTATCCAAAGAATTTCAGTAATTCATTTCATATTTTATATATTTCACACTCATATATAAATATTTATTTTACCGTCCTCTAAGTTCTTGTTTAACATTTATTTCCACCTTTTCCGTAGTTTTCCTTGCGTCATAATCCAGCTCTGCAGTATCATATCCAGATTTGAATGTCGAATGCGCAGCGGTGACCTTTGGAAAGCTGCGTCCCGGAGCCGGAGGTTGTGCAAACAGCCGCTTTCCTCCGGCGGATCTTGAACCTTCATCCTCTGCTCGTCTCCTTTGGTCGCTGACAGAATACGTGACATATTTTTTTTTTTTCTCCAAGGTGGAACGAGATCTGTCTCTTCTCTGCTTTCTGTGTCCTGTGCGTCTTCTGTGTCCTGTGCGTCTTTTCCCGAGCATCAGGCCCGCAGTCTCTATATATGTTTTTAAAAAGCGATTTCTGCTCACTAACACATAATCTATGACGAGTTTGACTAAAAACTGTAACACCATTACGACATGTCTGCGTTATTATTAGTATTGCAATTAATATCATTATTATTATTGTAATTATTAGCTAAATTGTAATATAGACGATTTTAGGCTATTGCAACTATTTTATTTAAATATTCTGTTGTAACAGTTATAACATTTACTCTAATCAAATTCGAATAAGTCTTCCTTGCATTAGACAAACATTTTAAAAATAGTGTTTCTCTCTAATTTGTTATTTACCTAATTAATTAAGAGACAGGTGATTTTAAAGGTTGGTTTGAGCCACGTTTATTTGGATTTGGCAGCGATATGTAAATAAATGAGTCTAATAATTAATAAACTATTAGAATAAACAGGCGATGGGCCTTCTGGGGAAACCCTGAACTTAAAATCTAAAATCATTACATCAGCTCCCGAGTTGTTAGCCTCTAATCTGACCTTAAATCAAACCGGTTCATTGCCCCCCTCAGATCTGCGGATCCAGAGAAACCAGTGACACCATTTCACCCGCTAATCTGCTCTGTTCCTTTGTGTGTCCGAGCGCGCAGCTCTGAGATCAGCCCACCTGTCCCGCTGCAGCTCAGCTGTCGAGCCACACAATGAAGCTGTAATGTGACTGTTCCTGCAGGCCCCAGTAATGGTGGAATCTAAATGACTGTGGGATGTGAGGGGCCTCGCGTTGGCCTCATGGTTCCAGACCTGGTGGATCAGTGAGCTGAGGGACAGGATGAATGAGGTCACTCAAACACACACAGTTTAATTATTTAAATGCTTTGTTTGCAGCTTGATTAGTGTTATAACGAAGAGAAGGGATAATAAACAAAAGTATTTTTCCATAGTCAACATGATGGAGTCTGTCCATTAAGCTGCTTCGGTCCGGATCACGGTTCCTCTCCTAAGACGCGCGTCTCCCTCAGCTGTCATTGGCCGGAACACTTTGTCGAGCTGTCTGTTCTCACTTCTCATTGGACGCGCGGGTTTGACAGGGAGCTGGAGGGCCGCCCTCTGCGCCTGGAGAAAAAAACTCCTCCAGAAGTGAGTATCAATCAGAGAGAAGTTAGGGGGACAGAAAGAGAAAAGAAAGAAGCGGAGTGGAAGGAGCGAGAGACGCTCAAAGCGGCACACCGCATTAAAACGAACCTTTCAACCCTCCCGGACTTGATCTCATGCGCAGCCAGGATGGCACAGTCTGCCGTCAGAAGTTTGATGCGGCTTTTCTAGTCTCAGTTGGATTTACTTTGGACACTTGGTGAGTTTGCGCTGCGCTGTAAACACTGACGTGTGCATTTTTTATAGTTCTGCTTCTCTGCGTTTTGGACGGACGGAGAGGCTTTTTCGCCGCGTCCTCCCCTTCGGGTGGATTTGAGAGAAATGAGTGAGAGGAGGCGATCTGCCGCAGCTCTGAGCTCGAGAGCCCACGCTTTTTCCGTGGAAGCCCTGATCGGCTCCAACAAGAAGAGGAAGCTCCGGGGCTGGGAGGAGAAGGAGCTGGAGTTGTCCATGGAGAGCCTCGCCACGGACGGAGAGGACCCGGCGCACTGTCTGGATATGGACCCGGGTCAGTGCTGCAGACACGCACCACACCGCGCACACGTCCGGATCTCCGTTAGATCACTGCAGCGCAAAGCAAAACCACGAGTCCCGAGTCAAAACATGGCTCCACGTTCACTGGCCCAACCCAAGACATGTAGCTGAAAGCTCCACGGTCTCTGTGTCAGTGTGGAGTCTTTCTTCTTTAAATCAGAGATTCCGCTCTGCTGCACACAGACGAATCAGTTTTACTGCTGTAGGTGTATCTTATAGAGCTGGTGGGTGCAGGCCTGCAGAGAAGGTCAGTCACGTTGGTCTGTTCTGAATAAGACGCACAAACCAAACCATCAAAACAACCTAAAGCGCAGTTTAGGACTTAACTTATGACAAAGAGATAAGATGTGTCACGGAGGGGTTGGCCTGTCCATGTTTTGACTCTGGACTGGTGGATTACACTGATGTCAAAACACTTAATATAATCAAAATAATGAGCCAGGACACAAAGTTGCGTTTCTGTTTGGACGCTGTTTGCTTTCAGTAGAAACGTGGCTGCAGGCCTGGATGGAGGCCTCGGCTTGTTGCACTCACATGAAGTCAGTGGCCCAATGCGCAAAAGAGAGAAAACAAACTGGAGGTAGTTTTTATTAGATCGTCCTCCACAGCAAAACGCTGCATGCTCCTGCGCAAAATTGCAATTACGCAATGGCAGCGTTCGTTTTGCGTCATACAGAGAACCTCCAATAGTTTCCAGGTACTGCAGGAGAGCGCTCCGAGAATTGAGAAGGTATCAGTTGGTTTAACTCTCGATCACTTGGCGAACAAGTGTATTTGGTTTGATTATGTAGTGAAAAATATCATCCGTCATCCAAGGGAAATGAATTATACACTGAACACAGGAACATGCACCAATGTTAAAAAATAATCACACAAAACAATATTTCGGCTTTATGATCAAATAAAAATGAACATGCAGGTAAGAGGTTTCTTTTTAATTAATATTAATAATTAATATAAATGCCGCAAAAGAAAATCCTAATTATGGGAATCAAGATAAAAACCGGTTACATTTTGTATTTTAAAGTTTGTTTCTTGAAACCATAGCACACACGTCAGTTTTGAAAGCGAGACCGTTTTTTTGCAATAACTGCAATTTCTGTGTGAGTAATTCATTTATATAAATGTTTTTCGTGGCTCTTTTGCTTCAATTCAAACGCTCGTTAAATGTTTTAGCAGGAGACCTATTCATTAGACCATTTAGTGTATTAGGCTCATTAAATATAAGTGTAATGAAGTATTCTGTCTATTCGCTGTTCAAACCTAAACAACTCAGATTTTGGTGTTTGAAGATGAACTGGTCAGAGATAAACTTTTAACTTTTGACTTTTAACCTCGAAGCTTCGCTCTGAGCTTCGTTTTCAAACTGACACTTTACAGAGCTGAGATTCTACTTTAGTCCCAAATTAAGAAATAATGTTGCATGGGAATTTAAGGTCATTCAGTCTAAACTGTGTATGAATTAAAATTAAAGCCGCCTTTCTACAAACATCTAGATTAGGTGAAAATGAAAAAACCTCGTGACGCTTGCGGATCCAAACGAGGCCCACTCTTCATTATGAAATACTTGATTTAGCTTGAGATAAACAAATCATGCTTTCTAATATGCAATTCACTGTTAAGGAAATCTGTGTAGAAATATAGAGACATGCAGAAGTGGAGCTTTTCCATGTCTAATGGCTGCCCAGGCAGCTACAGCCCGACAGTGAGTCCCGCTGCCGGCTGAAGCCTGACCTCCGGGGCGCAGCGCCTTTACGCACGGCTCCTCTCCGGTGTGAAACTGCTGCCACTGATTGAAAAGCAAAACATCAAAAAAGACGGAGAAAGAAAAGTAAATCATTACGATGGAAGGTTTTAGGAGAGACGTTTGGTCATAGGAATTCTCATGGGAGGTGTGTTGTAACTGTTGATATTATATCTGTGTTAAACGAGGACGATGAAACTAAACGCCCATTACACGGTTAACAGTGGTAAACAACTTGTTTATGTGCATTTAAAAGGTCATAGATAATCTTCAAAAAAGAAACCTTAGACATCATTAAACGACCATGTGGACATTTTTCTATTTTTATGTCTATGACGAAGAGACGCTTCTCTGTTCGTCTTCTCCCTGCTTTTTGTTCCGGGTAATTTCAGGATGTGTGCCTGAATGGATAACCCAGTTCCAGGCCCTTGCCCCCCACACGGTCGGACTCATTAGCAGGCCTGGTTCCTGGCAGGTTCCGCTGCTCGGGTCCTAAAGCCTCCGCGTTGGCGCGTCGGGCAGCGGTGACCGAGAACAGCGAGTCTCTGTGGTCAGATTATGCGGTTTAGTGGAATCCTTAACGGAGTGATTTTATTTTTACTCAGCCCTGGGCGAGACTGGAAGCTGTCTGGTCGTGTAGAACGTCTATTAGCCTCAAAGACAAGCGAGTGACTGAGAAATGCACAAACTCTGACACAGGCGCACATTTAACAGTTTGCTGAAAAAAAAGGAGTTTTGTCAGACCTCCCAAATACAACGACAACCACATCTCCATAACAGTTACCCTTAAGACGTCAGTTAACAAGTTCAACAACATCAAGTATAACTTAAAATTTAATGCCACGTATCAAAGGCCTGACCCAAACTATGAGCTTTACAAGGTAACAATTTTAACTTTTACGCACAAATTACGCACAGAACAAATCCGCCATAAACATCGAGTTTTTCCCCTGCTAATTAAAATCTATCCAGATTTCTGTCTGTCTAATAATAGCCAACACTAATACCAAATGATCCAAACACCGCTAATTGCGTTCAGCTATTTTCTAATGAGTAATTTCTTCGTGGCTGATAAAAGGGTTGCGTGTATGATTGAAGTGTCCATCAGTGTTGAAACAGGTGCTCTCACGTGTGGATTGGGTTACTCAGTAATTTCATGGTTGGCAGTTTGCTACCATGCTCTTCAGAAATCTGCTGCAACTTCATTTAGTATATCAACATCATAAACATAATTTCAACATAAATACTGTACTTCAATGTAGTAGCCATATCCAGATGTGTTAACCTCACACCTTCAATATGGAAAAATGCACATTCAGGTGCATGTTGCATTTGCTTGAAAGGTGTTATTGAATGTCTGAGGCGCGGAAAACCAAGATGGGATACTACTTCATTTCTGCACCATCAATGAAAATATTGCATATTACATATGAAAATTACTTTATTCAAATTCCAACCTGTCTGGAAACATTTTAACGATTTTCTTTTTAATAAGTTTTGTTAGAACAGTGTCTGTGCAAAATGTTTGGAAAGATGGAAACAAAACCAGGTTTAAGAATTTAATCTTCTTTATTAGAGACCTTTCTACCTAAAAACAATTAACTGCATGTCATACTAATGGTACAGATGATTCCCATAATGACATAGTTATTCCCATATACATGTGTAGCACATAAAACATCTATCTGCAGCACCAATTTCTAGCTCTGCCAGGGCGTAAATAAATACATTACTTCACTGAGCTATCTACGTAAAAATAAATAATTTTTAATGTATAAATCATAATTAAATTAAAATAGTTCCACATTTTATTTCCTTACCAAAGTATTAAACATTTCAAATTCTAAGCTACTTCCCCCTCCTGTAATGTTTGTATCAAATGTATATATGTATCACAGGTATTAGGGAAATATTCAGCTCCTCTGAATGAAGCTGATGTGAGGGACCAATTCAGACCAATTAGCTGCCCACAACGAATGTACTAATTTTAATGAAGTCCTGGTGAGAGCTGATTGGAAGCTCTTAACCACAGGCCCCCTATGTGAGTGTGTGTGTGTGTGTGTGTGTGTGTGTGTGTGTGTGTGTGTGTGTGTGTGTGTGTGTGTGTGTGTGTGTGTGTGTGTGAACCACAGGAGATATCAGGGCGGTCCTTCTGTGAGCTAATTTCTTACCAGTTTTTATTCATTCAGCATAAAAAAACAAGTAAATCTTACATTTGGAAACCCAAACAGAACCATGATATTCATAAGTGATTATTATGATTATTGATATTGATTTGACCTTGATATAAACCCAAAGCTGTGAGTACTGGACTTAATATATGGTTCTATGTTATTAGTTTTTATATTATTTAACAGTTTCATTCTAAGTGTTTGAATTATGGCAATGACGCTTGGTGTTGAACTCCATGAACACCTGTGTGTGTGCGTGTGTGTGTGTGTGTGTGTGTGTGTGTGTGTGTGTGTGTGTGTGTGTGTGTGTGTGTGTGTGTCTGGTGAGTGGGGGAGGACAGGTCCTTCAGCCTGATGACAGGGCGGCCAGGCACAGTCAGCCGCTTTTGCCGTTTCCTCTGAACACCTGCGTTTCACACACCAACATCCAGTAGATATGAGGATTTGCTCAATGTGGCTTTTCAGCCTGTTTCTGTAGTTTTCAGTTCCAATGCCAGAAACATCACATTCATTTAAATGTAGCGTCAAATTTTCTTACGACCACTGTGGAAAAGCAAGATTTAGTTCTCGATAAAACCACATTTTAGCTGAAACCACACTGACATTATTTAATCAGTTGGAGGAGAATGATTTTTAAAGGCCTTAAAAGACGCAATTATTTTCTATTGGTTTGATCAAGCCTCCATTACACAACTGACCTGCTGTAATAAGGTCAGATATAAGCCAGATATTTATACAAATTATGCAACGCTCTGAAGTCTTGGTTGCAACATAAAAACAACACATGTTTTTAATAATATAGAAACTAATTCCCCTAAATAGGTGTACAATATGTGTACATATACTTTGTGTGTGTAGTATGTGAAATATTTGGCAAACTGTCCAGAACAGATCAGTTACCCCTGATCTCCCCACTCATATTAAATATCTTCGTTTGCATGATCTAATCTCTTGGCCCTGAACGAGAACACTGAAGTGTGTGTAGTAATAAGTATTTTTATAGAGAGCGAGGAGGCAGCTGAATGTATAACTGTGTGTGTGGACAGTTGAGATGAGAAGATGTGGGAGAGTAATCCTGTGTGACAGTCCTCTCTGGCTGCAGTGACATTGGAAATCTCTCCCGAGGAGATGATGGAAAGTGTCTCTCCTCTCTACGCCCCTCCACTCCTCTCCTCCCTCTGCTCCTCCTATCTCCATCTCTCCTCTGTGTTTCCAGTGGGGTTGGCTCGGCCTGCGCTCCGGCGGTTTCGCCTGGGAAGCCGTCCAGTCCTCTCAGCAGCTCAGCATTTGCATAATCATATTTGGGTGCCCTTAGTCTGCCAAGTCGACCTCCGCATGTCAGGGTCCTCAATAAATAATAAATGATTAGATTTTCTTTTCCTTTTTTTGGGGGGGGTGGTGTTGGTAGTGGTGGTGGTGGTGTGGAAGACGCAACTGTAAACTGTTACTGAGACAAAACAAGAGTTTGCATACGGTGATTTCATGAGAACTTTATCTGCTGCTCTGAGGTGTTGAGGAATACAGATTTGACATCCAGGCTGGACTTCAAAACCCCAAAGGTTCTTGTTTTATAATTACACCACACATTTATTAAGTGTCTTTTAAAGGTTAAAGTCAAGTTAAATAATTCTTTGTTGAGAAATTCTGCATTTCTCTTTAAGTGGAAGTGGAAGTGGATTGCCGATAGTTGACAGTTTCATTTGACTAAATACCTTGAGATTAGGGAAATATTTGTATGTGATTGACACAATTATGCAAATTTCCTCTGATGCGTTTCTGGTAATCCAAACTCAACATTTTAACTCCATTTCAAAACACAGAGGATTTTGGATGTTGTACTTTCAAGGGTTCCTGTTATTTTCTCCACTCCATCGGGCAGTTTGGGCATCTGCTTTGAAATACAGTGAATTAGTCAAATTAAAAAAGTCTGGGGTCTTGCTGGAGTCTGGGGGTTTAGCCGGATGGAAACTTCTCCTGTAGGTCTGGATGTGTTTCAGGTTTATTAATCTGCTCTACGTTGTAACTGCGTTGATGACTCTGACTGGTCAGTCTGTTAAACTCGCTTCGGAAGGAACTCTTGAGGGGAAACTTCGTTTGCTGAACGTTTCCCATCGGAATCCTTCATTGTGTGGCCCAATTTAAAATTTAATATTCCCTACATCGCATTTCAAACGGCTTTACGCAACATTTATTCTGCTTTTGACATCAACCCAGAACTCCATGACGAGCTGAGCCAACGAGCCAAACTCGGCCGCTTCTGTCCAAGTTGCAGACGGCAGGTGATTTGGAGTCAGTGGAGAGAACCGCTGCGCTCTCCTCCCCTCGCCAAGTTTCCTGCGTAAAACCCCAAAGCGCATTAATCCGACTGTTTCAGTGCCGCATTCTCATCATCTTCCTCATTTCCCCCTCAGACTCGGAGGCGAGTCCCGGCTCGGACGGAGAGGGTCTGGCCGAGAGGACGTCGTGCTCATTTGGCTCACCCGCCGACCTGGCCCCCGGCCCCTGCAGTGACCCGTCGCCCCCGGCCTCCATGGAGGAGATCCAGGTGGAGCTGCAGTGCGCAGACCTGTGGAAGCGCTTCCATGACATCGGCACAGAGATGATCATCACTAAGGCCGGCAGGTAGGACGCCCACGCAAACGCACACCCACACACACACACAAACACAAACACACACACACGCAAAACTGAGATGCTGGAGATGGCGGATTTTACGTGCAGCCCTGCGGTGCCTTATGGTGGAGGCAGACCACTCCAGCTGTGCGTAAAAGGCGATTTAGGAAAAATGTTTTTTATTATTTGGCGAAAATAAACTGCCAACCGTGTTCCTCATTGCATTGTCAGTTCAAATAATTAAAATAATTTCTAATGAGGTAAGTTTGTGACAGCTCAGACTGAAGTCAATCAGACATTCTGCAGATTTAAAAAGTCCGCAGACGCACAGACCCACAAACACACACGCGTAATTTAAAGAAACACACAGCGGTTCTGTTAGACACACACACACACACACACACACACACACACACACACACACACACACACGCACACGCACACGCACACACACACACACACAGCTCTGTCTGGAGGGTGTTAACGTGTTGCACATGCAGGCCGCTCCGCTGTGTTCAGGCCTTCATGACGCTGCAGGTTATTCCTGATGTCGGAGCATGAGCAGCTCTGATTCTAATTAATCTCCCTCTAACATGTTCCGGGTTTTCTCGCCCTCGCTCTCGGGCCAACAGTCAACACCCAGGCCGAGCGCGGGAGCTGACCTGCGGATACACAGGAAGGATCTTTCCCCGCAGTCTGCTCCGCTCCGTGCGCCAGAGGAGCGCCGCGCGTATCCACTAACATCCCCCCCCCCCCCTGTTCACATCAGTGGACAAATCCTCCTTTAAGAAGATATTTGTTATCATTCAGAGTCTTTGAAGCGCTTAATGTTTAAATAACTAAATAAAAGTAGCCGGGGGGGGTGATGATATAAGTATTTACATTTTAAACATCAGCTGTTTGTTTGTAAATACTTCATGGATCAAGGGTTTCTCTTTTATAGTGAGGTGTTGGAACCTCTTCAAGACTGAGCGTATTTTAAAGTGAAGCAGTAATATAATAACTTTTTAATTCATTAGTTTTGGTACTTGATAAATCTGCGTTGTGTTTTTGTTTTGATTGATTTCCTTTATTCATAAAAAAGCCAAAGTCTTTCAGTCTATATAGAGGATTGATTGTAGCCTAAACTATTTGATCTAGTTTAGCAGCAAATATATATTATTAAGAACTTTGTAATTGAGTGTGATTGTATAATCTGGTACTTGAAGGAATGATTGTTTAAGTGGATGAAAAAAATCCATTATAATTTTAAATTAATTGAGCTTATTAGTGGATATAGGATATTTATTAAAATACCAGTGGTAGATGCTTTATCCAGCGTTTTAAACCTAATATTATTTTCTGATGTAGAAATTTTAAAACCAGACTTTTTTTTTCTCTTTCTTCCAAATAAAACCAAAACCTGTTTTTAATATCTGACTTCAGGCTGAATCAACCTTTCTCCCTCTTCTCCATATATGTGTTTAAAACAAAATAAAGAATTAGTTTTAAATTGGTCGATCAGCTCATAAACAGTGAGTTTGCGCTGAAGCAAAGTGTAGGAGGACGCGGACGCGCACGTCTCCGTGTGCAATTCACGGCCCGTTCATAATAAGCTCATAAATCCAGACGAGGAGGGAAGCAAGAAAACAGCCCTCTGTTCTCATTAGGCCGGCCCGGATTTACGAGCTCCAAATCAAAAGGGAAAAATGCAGCTTTTGAAGTGCAAAACGAGGAATTAAGTTGAAATGTCTCACGCTCCATACACACACACACACCGTTATTTAACATAGATGGTCGTGTCTTTATTCCTTTTTTCTTTTCAGTTTGTTGGTTTTCATGAGGTTTGAGCCTCAAACGTTGGTCTGAAGCTTAAAAAACGTTTGGGGCTGGTTTCTGAAAATATCTTATCCATAAATATCAAGTTCTGCTGATTTATATAAAAGCATTTTACGATTTGGACTTGAACACAACAGCAGAGTTATAATCAATTCCTGCCAAGGTCAGAGGTCACAGTGGCATGGAACAAATATTCACTTTATGGAAAATGGAAATTGTTAAAAATGAAAAGAGACTGGAACGATGCCTTGTTTTTTTGGATTTACAAATGATGATGGATTTCAATTGAAGGAGACTTGGATTCAGGGTCATGACGCTTTTGAGATAAACAGGATTTATTTTATAGATTAAAAAATACTGATAATTTGAAGAGCCCACGTCCTCAAAACACTAAACTGTTATGGACCAAAGCTCCAGTTTCAAAATTGCAAACTGACCTTTTTGGATGCAAGTCATCCGTTAGAGGAGTAAATCAGGACATGCAAAAAAATAGAAATGTACCTAAAAATAAAAAAAACTAACAGAGAGGCAACATTTTCTACAATGTTTTAAAACTATTTTCAGCATATTCTCAAAGTATTTTTATCTGAATCATATAAAATATACTTGTCAGTTTTCTGTGTGAATGTAACTAACGTGTTAAAACCACAATCTCACTGGTTTGAGCAGAGAACCTGTCCAGTGGATTCAGTGAAGGAGACACAGATAGTTTTGTCATTTTCAGTTTCATGATGATGTAACAGGCTGTGTGTTTTCATGCTGGATTACATCATTATGAAAATCAGGAGCACTCAGAGATATAAAAAAATGATAAAGACACTTTATGCTGCGTCATGTTTGTTATGTCCTGTTTCATTTAGAGTCATCTGATATAAAAAAAGACAGTTGGAAGTGCTTTAAATTGCACAAACAATCCTTTAGTTTAAATTTGAACACATTTCAATATGTAAATGGTGCAATTTAGGGTTCAGCATCTTGCCCAAGGACACTGTGGCACACGGAATGAAGGAACTGGGGATTCAACCAACAACCTTCTGTTTTGTGGATGACCCGTTCTGCCTCCTGAGTCACAGCCGACAAAAAAAATACACGTAGGATGTGGACATTTGATAAATGTTTTGTTTTCGTAGTTAATTATAATAATCCCAGTTTCAGCTGAAGCTCACCTCAGGTTCCTGTGGCTGCAGAAAACCCACGTGAAATCACAACTTTTATGGAAATGGACTTGTCTGCGTCTCTGAAACACAGTTTGCATGTGTTGTTGCTGGTCGATCAGCAGCTGCTGACACTGACACGGTGTCGGCAGCTGACTGACTTCATCCGTCTGGTTTCAGTGGTAGTGGTGCGTTTTGGGACACTTGTTATTTTCAGAGGTATTTTTAACATTGTCGTCTCTTTAGAAGGAAAGGGGCAGAGACTTCATCCTTACTTCATCGTGTTTTGTTTTGTCCTCATCAGGAGGATGTTTCCTGCCATGAGGGTAAAGATCGCAGGACTGGACCCTCATCAGCAGTATTACATCGCCATGGACATTGTGCCTGTGGACAACAAGAGATACAGGTATCTTCCTCACACACAAATAACATGACTGGAGATGAATGACTGTGGCTTGCAACATATCAGACATCAGATATTAAATCAAATTGTCTAGGCATTCTTTATAGATGGTTCTTTCCATTTACTCGCCTCCCAAATACAAACATGTGTCCCACTGTTTCTTTACCAAACTGCTGTTAAAAACCAAAATGATTTCGTTCCTTTTGGTTTCACTGGGGAATTTAATGTCCTGTGATGGTCTGAAAGCTGTTTCAGATGCTTCTCAGCCACGACAACAATTAAGCTGCGGTGAAAACGCTGAGTAATTGTGTTTTTTTTTTTCTTTGGCACGAAAAAAGTCAAATGTACAGATGCTGCACACCAGCCTGAAATGACAGCTTCGCTCTGAAAATAGCTGCATCCAGCTTCAGAAGTCCTTTTAATAAATACACAGCTGTGCACAATAAGCACAAGCACGGTCATATCTGCATGAGCAAGGTTTAAACTCTATTTTCCTGGCCAAATTTTCAAAATGTCAGACCAACATTTTGACCCAGTTGGATTGTTCTCATCTTTACGCCATTTCTCATGTCAGACCCGTACATAACAAGGATTTGGACCGAGCAAAGATGTCCCAGCTTTTCTTTTCATTGCTCTGATTTCTCATACAACTGCTACGGGGCTGCAGTGTTTTTCTCTCGCAATCCATTGAAAGTAGTTATTCCCATCATTTGCATCCGTGACGTAAAGCGAAAGTGATTAAAGTGTGCATGTGCTGGAGGAGAGCTTGTGTATGATGGATCTCTCTGGATATGCAATAAGACTGATATCCCCGGCCAACGCTCCCAGTGCCTGAAGTTGGAGCCAGAGAGAGAAGATTGAAATGTATTCATCATCCCACAGGCCGAGCCGCAGAGCCAGAGGCTGCCTGCAAATAGGATAACTCTCAGCGTTCAGGTCTAATGACGGATATGACAAAAAAAAACAGGTTGAGATGGAAAGAAAATTTGTGATACTAAAAAGGCTTTGGAGCTGCTGTTGTAGCGGGTGAGTGTAGTAGTTTTATTTGGTTACTTTCATGGCTCAGTATCATCATTCTTCAGGTATTATGGCAGAAATGAGGAAGTATAAGATGCAGATGGTGAAATCATGAGGTTTTCCTGTGTATTTGATGCAGATACAGGCTGTTACTTTGTGTTATGAAGTGATAATTTGGCAAATAACCCAGAGTCTGCCTCATTTCATTCACAACAGTTTGACCAGCTAAGGCTTCTACAAGCTGTTGCTGTTTTTTTTTTGTATCAAAGCTGCCAGTAGATGGATTTCTGAACTGGAATGGATGGTTTAATTTTTGGTTTTACGCGATTTAGACTAAATGACCTCAGAAACAACATTCAGATCAAATGAGATGGTGAAACAGGCTGGTGATATTCTTTGATCCTGCAAAATGAAAACACACAAAAAACAATAATGTGTTGGTCTGAATAAAATCCACATTACTTACTGTAATTTCCCAAGAAGAGCTGGGCACTGTAGGTTATAGCAGACGTTAATCAAACCAAAATAAAATGGATTTGTTAGGGACTATTTTCACCTGTGGATTGATATGTATGTAGTGCATGTATATAAAGCACCAGGACAGTGTATGTGGGTGTGACCAGAATAATTTATTGGCATTCTTTTTACAGCCATAATGAATAATTGAACACAAACATCACACTAACTTCTCTAAAACAATGGATGGAACTGCTTCCCTGAGGTGAGGCATCTGATGTCAGATGGATGTGATGATGATGCTACTATCGGCTGGTTTTCCAGGTTTGGGTCTGTCAGTGTTGAGCGGAAACCTACAGTCTGTGCAAGAGTCTGTTTGAAAACAACTCCTCAGAGCAGCAGGTTGTCACAAATGCAGAGATGCAAACTTCACCACATGTTTGAAAATCCTCAGGATGAATATAGAGTTTATAGACCTGGAGCAGAAGAAGCATGTTGTACCGAGGTTAGAGCTCATTGAGCTGCTTTGCAGTGTTTTATTTTGTGTTGCTACGCAAGAGTGAGTATTTGATTAAAGACGTGAGTGTGCCACACGAATATTCCCTCCATCTGCAAGACAAAATCCTGTCATCTCACAGGGAGTCGGAGAGCCCTTCCTGTCAAATCAGACGAAAAACAGGTTAGGCGGAGAGAAATTGAAGACACAAGTCTGCATAAAAACAAGCGATTAATAAAAACAAAGTGACTTCTGCAGTGTGTGGGTTCGGTTCGGGTTTCCTTCCTCTGTCATTTCATATCGTTGTGCATTAATGTAAAGTTTTCCAGCAGAGCGCAGCAGACGTTCTGCCCTGCCGCCTCACCACGCTCTCCGAACAGCGAACCAAGACATCATGGAGGAGTTTTAGAGGCCATAAGATCTTGTAAAATTAAATAGGATTTTCTTCCTGGCTGGGGAATTTACCACAGGGCTTTGCAAACTGAGCTGGAGGCTGCCGTGGTGTGTCTCACAGTCATGGAGAGTTTGGGCTCTGGAAATCCGGTCTTTATTGGAATCAACTCACTTTACTTGGGCCTCCTGCCCCTCTTTAGGAACGTCTCATTAAATCTCCATATATTACAGTTCTTTCATGTGGACAGTCGCTCGGTTTGCTCTTAGCTCAGGACGCTGAACACACCTTACCTCATTCTTTCAACTGTGCATCAGAGACACACATAAACATATTGTAAATGGATAAAACATACAAGGTGATGTGTTGTTGTGTATCTCTAATCTTTATCCAATAAACTCAGGTCCGTAAAACTGCATCAAAGTAAACGATTAGACATTTAAATCTATCTTCATGGGGACATTTGGTACTTGTAATTCCAAAAACACATAAAAGTAAGCACATGACACACACACACCAGTACATACACAAGCATTAAGGTTGCTCTACATGTGAGGTCAGTCACTGAATTCAACCCGACCCAAAACTAAATCTGATATTTAACCCACATTGTTAAAGTTAAATGAAGTTAATCTAAACCAAAAGCTCATCTTTAATCTAATGTTACTCTCATTTGATGTTGTCATGTTTGTTTCTGGCTCATACACTTGATCCTGATAAGAATAGAAATAAAAGAACACACACATGCACACGTAGACACACACACACACACGCACACACACACACACACACACACACACACACACACACACACACACACACACACACACACACACACACACACACACACACACACCCAATACCCTTACAAAATTAGAAACACGTTCTAAAGGGATAAAACACCCACCAAAGACAGCTGTGGAACTATACTTGTGAGGACAATCATTCAAAACAAACTCTTGTTAACCCTTAACTGACTTTATTCGACCAAAACATAACTCAAATATGAACTGTAACTAAAACTGTAACTAATAAACACAAGGCCAAATATTAAACTGGTCTTTTTAAGTCTTTATTTTCCTATATTTACAAGGGCATTTGGTTTCACGAAAACAATGTAATATAGAAATACACATACACACACACACACACACACACACACACACACACACACACACACACACACACACACACACACACACACACACACACACACAGACACAGACACACACACACTGGTACAAACAGAACCTTAATCTAATTTGGAACTGACCCGGTGAAGATGTGAAGATTTGCAAAATATTGTTGCATTTTGGGTGCTGACACCTGGTTCTCATAAGTATAGAAACAAAAGAACACACACAATCAAATTTAAAACACATAAAAATACCCACAGGCCTCTACGTTGCTATTTCTGGGGACAGCCAATTGATCCCGATGATAATCCTCAATTTTTATCTTAAATTTAAAATCTGGCAAAATATTACTGATGATGTATTTTAGTGAGGACATTTGGTGGCTCTTAAGCAGGATAAAACACACAAAAACACAGAGGCGTCTTTGTTACTATACCCATGAGGACAGTCTTTGCACACAGTCATTACAACTACTCCTGACCTAATCGTAACCCTTTAGCCTAAATGTTATTTTAAACAACGTTACCTAATCTCAACTCTAATCTCTCATTTTATCCAATCTGGTCCTCATAAGTATATAAATAGAAGACACCTGGAGACAGAATTAATAACCCTAACAGGGAATAGCCAGGGGCCTTGTTATATTTTTGAGGACAGTCCAAAAAACATTTTTCTCATTTAACTATATTTGTGAGGACATCTGGTCTTTGAATGTATAGAAAAATATGAGCACACACACACACACATAGGTACCCATTAAAATTAGAAACACATTCAAAGACACAGAAACACACCTACAGGAACTTTTGTCGCCTTCCTACCCCGACACCCTAAAACAACTTGATCCTATCACTCATTCTAACGTTTATCTAATAAACACGTATGTGAGTGTGAAACAGACTCAGTGTGAGAATTGGCAAAATGTCATCGTTTATCTGTCTCTGTGAGGACATTTGGTCTTCATAAGTATGAGAATTCCATCATGGACACGTGTTCACGCAAGCCGACTCTCTTACAAACAGAACACACACACACACACACACACACACACACACACACACACACACACACACACACACACACACACACACACACACACACACACACATTCAGTCAACCCTGAATGGGAATTCAATAGCAATATTCTCTCAGTACAGTAACCTAATATACAGGCTAGGTTTGGCAAGTGTGTAAATGTGTGTTTTTATGTGCATGCCTGCCTGTGTTGGAGTGTGTGTGTGATGAGCTCAGCACACACACCGACACACATAGACACACACACTCGCTGATGGGCTGTTTTCTGTTTGTGGTGTGTTAATGAGGGTTTTTACATGTCAATTGTGTGTTCATCCCGCTAATGGGCGTAATTGTGCGTTTGTGAGAGAAAGACGGAGAATCCGGGGTGTGCGCTGCCGTTCAGTTTTGTCAGCTGTACATTTTGGTGTCGGCTGGGAAGGGAAACCCCCCCCCCCCCCCCTCCCCACCCTACACCCTCACCCCCAACCACACACCCACCTCCTCCCTCCCCCGTCCGTCCAGTAAGGGTGTCACATAAAGTCCAGTCTTTATTGATCGTGCCGGTGCCAGATGGCAGATTTATGGAAGATGAAAGCGGGCGGACTAATCAGATTTCCAGTCCTGTTTGGGGCTAAAGTTTCCTCGTTCCTTAACACTTTCCCTGCTATGCCGAGCGTAACCCCAAACAGGGCTCCAAACAGGAAATTACAGAAATGCCCGGCACCCTTTGTGACTGTATACGTCTGGTGTGTGTGGAGGTGTGTGCTTCGGATTACTGAAACGTGAAGTGATGTTTGTTTTTACTCATTGAAATGTTTATTTGAGGAATGTGTCGTTGTCCGAATGGAGAATTGAATGATAGAAGTTGCCTATATGTCATTAAGAAACACGTTTTGAGGAGCTTCATTCCTGATATTTTCCTGTCTGGCTCATAACTAATGAGTTGATTAATGAGTTGAATCTCACGTCCCATTTTCGGCTGAAGTAGGCAGCTCTTTATAGAAGCTCTAAAAAACACTTGGCACAATCTGATCAGCATGAAGCAGACACAACGTTATCAGGTTAAAAAAGTTATCAGGTTACTGCTGGATATGTATTCACAAGCTGTTTGCTAACAAGTTCTCTGTTTCAACCTAAAATGTCATGAGCGTAGGAGTCCTGTACGACATGTCTCCTAAAATGTAATTTAGTAAATTTGGTTTGGTGTTTTCTTTCGATCCGTCACTGGACCAAGTATCAGGTCAGACTCTACACTGAGCCAAAGTAAAGTCAAACTGAGCTAATGAGTGGAAATTGTGGACATGATTACGTGTCTAATCCTTGGATTTTGGTGGGGCCAGTTGGAACTACTGCAAAAACATTCATGCAAAACACAATGCAACAGAAAGGGACTTGGTGAATAAATCATGGCGTACATGGTGCAATCGACCTGAATCATCAGATCTGTGTGGAGCAATAATGAGACTGTTACAATGCATGAAACCAATAGAGAGTCTGTCTTCGTTGCTGTTGTTGTGATCGACAACGTCACTCGATGAGTCTCAGCCGCTGCTGCTTCGCCTCTTCAACACTGCACTTCATGCAGCCCTTTACAATAAACATACCAAGTGTGCAGCTGATAAGACGAACGATCCTCGAGATGTGTGAGACACATGCAGACACATAGAGGCACCAGCCTGAAGAATTACAGCCCCAGCTGAGCTCCCTAAATTTAACATTTGCACTAAATCCTCCCTGTTAATCCGAAGAGTCTGTAATAATGTAGATTTGTGCATGAATGTAATGTTGAAAACATCCGTTCAGAGCTGACCTGACCTCCAACATGGCCGCCAGCGGGTGTGTTTGCCAACATCCCGCGAAACGCCCCCCGATGCATTTTAAATGTGTGCATGTATTTGTGTTCACTGCGGCAGAAAGAGGCTGAGTATGTATTTTTGTGTGTATTGGAATGTACTTAAATTTTATGTGTGCGTGCGTGCATGCGCGTGTGTGCGTGTGTGTGTGTGTGTGTGTGTGTGTGTGTAATGGGGTGGTGCAGCCCTTTGTGGCAATAACAAAAGGACCAAATGAGAGTTTTGTCCATGTTTCAGCAGTGAGTGATGACTTTGGCAGAGACGCTGCAGATAAAACACTTTGGACTGAGCGCATGGCCAGAACTAAAGGCAAACAGCTGTGCTTCACACTCTCTCTCTCTCTCCCCCTCTCACTCACTACCTCTCTCTCCCCTTCTGTGCTCCTCTCTCTCCTCCCATTCTTCCCCTCTTTTATCCCTCTGTCCTTCGACTGTCTCTCTCTTCATCTTTCTTGCTGATTTTCTTCATCTGACTTCACCGTCTCTGTCTGTGCATTTCTGTCTTTTCTTCTTTTCCTTTTCATTCGCTCCCTGCCCCCAGCCTTTTCCTTTTGTCGTTTGTTTTTTAAATGGTGCATACTACAGCGACTGGTGGTTTCTGGACTTTTTACAAAGGAGGGTAAAAGTCGTTTTCTTTCTTTTTCTTTCTTTCTTTCTCTCTTTCTTTCTTACTTCCTTTTCTCTTTCTTCTCTCTCCCTGCTGTTTAATGGGTGGGACGCCCCATAGTACCCAAACTCACACACAACATCATCAAATATTATGGCTTAGCTAAATTGAAAGTGCACAGCTGAGTGTGTGTGTGCATATGGAATATTTTATGTCGCCGTTGTTAGAAATTTCAAGCACAATGAAGAAACAACAGATGAGGTTTAAAAGTCGGCGCCGTGGCAACATGTTTCCAGTGTTTGGAGTTTGTTTTCCAGCGTAGTGAAAGAAGCAGAGGCGTTCAACCCTGAAGTAACCTCAGAGATTTCAATTAAGGGATTAACGATTATAAATCCTGGAGATTTGATTTAACTTCTTCAGAACAACAACGTGATGTGTGATGCATGAAAACAGAGGAAAACGGAAATTGTAGTTTCAGAATAGTGTTGTGCTCAGTTCTCCTCCAACACGCAGAAAACAATTGAGCCCGATCTTCCTGCACACTGTTCAAGAAGGAACATCCAGTGTTTATATGATATTTGCAGCTCAAACTAAAACGACTCCAACAGTCAAGGTTTAACATGAAATTATCAAGCAAAATCCCAGCTATGGTTTACGGTGAAACATTTTAACTTGAATCTTATCAGGAACAATTTACACAAACTGAAAACTCAATGAAATAGCCATTACAAAAAGTTTTGTTGTTTTAAGATATTACAAATTTGACAACAAAATCGGTACAAAAAGAAACCTGTATGTTTCATAATATAACCGTTTATAATGTGACCACAATATTTATCTTCGCTTTCTGTGTCTGAAAATAATAGCCCAAACTAAAATCTTCTGTGACTGGATGTTTGTGACACCTGCTGTTCCTCCCTCGTCTTGTCTTGCAGGTATGTGTACCACAGCTCGAAGTGGATGGTGGCAGGAAACGCCGACTCCCCGGTGCCTCCGCGGGTCTACATCCACCCAGACTCCCTGGCCTCAGGAGACACCTGGATGAGGCAGGTGGTCAGCTTCGACAAGCTCAAGCTCACCAACAACGAACTGGACGACCAGGGACACGTAAGCAGACAACTCTTCATCTTCACAGCGTCTCTGTCGCTCATTGGTTTTACATGTTGTCACGAAACATCTGCAAATGACTCAAGACGATAGAAACATATTTAGAGCATCCTAGAAAAGACCTGTATATTCATGGGAAATATGTTAATCTCACATGTCAGTTAGGATGTCAGTATTTAAAAATAGTGCTGACTATGGGCTGAAATGCTCAGGCTGTGATTCATTAGTGTGGTCTTTGTGCTTTAAACCTTGTGTCACCCCAGGGTGCTGCAGAAACATGCACACATGGATTGAAGATTTTTCGATGCATTTGCTTAGAAAGGAAAACTGAGGAGGTTCTTTGCGGACATTTTGGCTTCATGACTCACATGAGCTATGAGGCTTGTTCAGAATAGATTTTCTGCAATACACGACTCACACATGTTGAAGATTTGTCCATTCTGATTATTAGCTTTCTAAATTAGCATTTGGAAAGGTATTAGATGTGTTGGAGGGATATGAACTCATGCCCTTGTTTTAATAGGCTGTGTAATGGTCATTTCCTTCATGGGTCTGTCAAGCATTTTCTAATGAAGCGGTTTCGTTATAGGCACCTAATGACTGCATTTGATTTGTAGTTTGCTCCAGCAGCCACAGCACTGAGCTTGAATTTAGGTCCGACCACAATTGGTTTAATTTACTGCCGAGCTTGTTTCCAGTCAGTATCAGAGGTGGGGAGGTAAAGTCGGTCTGTTACTGGACTCGGCTGCTCTGAATGTGAAATGTGGGTTTCCTAGGTGAAATTATTTAAGTGTATTGCAACAAGTTGCTCCACAATTTGTTTGATTTACTGTTTTTCTTTATGTATCATTAGCAAGCAGGCAGCAAGTGAGACCCTGACTTTATAACTCTGTATAGTTATAAACGGAAAAGGGACATGTTCCTTTGATTATTGACTCTGACTGGCCTCTTATAGCTCAAAGCTGCAAGAAAGATGAGAAAATGCTAAAAGGAACATTATAGAATTACCAAATTGTACAATGAGAAACATTTGTGCAGCTGCATTGCTGCAAAGCTCTGATTAAGTTAAAGAATGGATGTAAACATGATCCACATTTAAAGTTATTTTTGTCAGGAGTTAGCTGATATCACGTCAGTGCAAAAAAGAAATAAAATGAATAATACTTGTTAATGTCTGGCAGATGTGTAAAGAAGCAACAAGCGTAAAAAGCCAAGATATGTCTGTCAGCTTGTCTTCATGTTTCTCTGTTCCAGTGAGACCAGGGATTACTTAATGGAGCCTTAAAGAGAACTGCAAAATTTATTTTATCTCAAAAATCCACGATTTTATCACCAAACTCAAACACAACACGTTCCCCAGTGAGAATACACAGCTCAAATGTAACCCTCTGGCGTCACCGGTCACCGGTCACCGGTCACACCGACGTGATCAAATGACATGACTGGTTCAGGACGTCACTGCGTAAACACAGAGCCACATGAAGCGCTGGTTTCAACTTGTAGTTTGGTGTTGGCTTTGGTGTAGCCAGGTAAAACCAGAGATGGTAGGAATTGAATGTAAAAAGACGTGCAAGTAAACGTCTGCAAGATAGGAAGGTGCAGGCGTTGCATTTAATCTCAAATCCGTCTCACAAAATTAACATTATACTTGTGGAAAGTGAATCAGTTAAAGATCATGAAACCCTGAGTGAAATTAAGGCTTAAAACTCAGAGCGTTCTTCTTGCAATCTTACCATGAGGCTTTTTGTAGAAATTAAAAGATTGAATCAATGGCAAATGCACCTCTGTATTAAAAACCAAGTACTTTTATAAACTGATAAAATGCTGGTGCAAACAGGTGACGGAGCGATTAGAAAAGTTTAGTGACGGCACCAGAAGAGAGATGTTTACAGCCCTGTGACAAAATGGCCACGGCCAGTTTGTCGTAGTGAGCTGTGTGGGGCTGTCACAGCTCTGCACATCATCTCTGTGGTGACAAATGAAAAAAACATATGGGCGTTGCTGGGCGAGGATTCACATGCTGTGTTCTCTCTGAGCGAGAGGGAGGTCGTCTCTCCTCTGTTTTTGCTCAGTTTTAGTTCTTTGTTTCCCCGGGGGAGGGTGTTGGAGGCCAAAGGAAATTAATTTTTGAGCTTCCTGTGTGGGAAAACTCTCCACTTCTCGCTCATCCTCCTGCCTCGAGTTGTCATGAATCGTCTGCCTCATCAGAAACAGACACAGCGCTGCATGTCGTGAATCATCAGGCGTCCCAGTGCACAACAGAAGCAGATTCTTACGTGAAAAACAATATTTATTGCGTCTCAGACAGCACATCCTCCTCCAGACTGATACAATGTGCCTCTACTAGTTAGTGATGATGAGATCTGCAGGTTTAACTGCATTTGAACCAAAGAATTTCCAGAAGAAACGACACAATCTTTACTTGTTCAAAATATGCTGATCAAAGCATCTGCAGGAAACAAAACAAAAAACACGAAAATAAACATGGCAGCTGCATGAATTTGTATTTATCTGTATTCTACAGTTCTTGAGTATTTCCATATTATGTGGGGAATTCGCTACAAGCTTTTTAAAAAATCAATTGACTTAACATACAAAATTATCATATAATCACCTCATAAAACATGATTTTGATTATGATTGATCGTATGATTTAATTTGCTGATTTAAAAGAAAAACACTAAGTACTGCAGGGTTTCCAATCATAGAAAATACAAACCAATAAAGCACCATGGCCTATTTCTACTGTGGCGAGCACTAGAAGATCAAAATAAAAATGACATTACAACTGTGTATAAATATCATCGTAGAGAAATAAACAATTATTACAAAAAGTTAAGGTATTAACCATTGAGGGTCGAGTGGGGTCTGGATCCAATCCCAGCGGACTATTATTAATACCACATTCTTAATCACTTTGTAAGTGTCATTATAGCAACTGGTCGGGGTGAAGCTAATTTTAAATACTTTATATCTTGTGTTTTTCATGATCAGATCATATGTAAGTTAAATATATAACTACTTTGACTATAGGGGTCAAGTAGAAGTGAATTACAAAGTGAAGTCAAATGAACATTTCCCCTCTGCAGTGTAGAAGAGTTCACTGTATAATATACTCAAAGTATAAGTATAATAAAACTGAACTCAAAGGCAGTTACTTCACTGACTGTGGTCCAATGTTTATATAATATATATTATTTGCTTCCAGTAAACATTAACTACTTTGACTACAGCGATCAGTGAAGTAAAATGAGAATATTCCCTCGGTAGTGGAGAAGAGTTTGAAGTATAAAACATATTAGGTCATACTAGAAGATATAAAGTATCATAATATATAGTATGTAATATTGCAGCATGTGTTCTTTCTCATGCATCAACAAAAATCAAAGTTGCTCCACCAACCGTCCATAAAACCAGAGTTTTGCTTTCAGGGATTGGATCATAACAACATGACCAAAGTTCACAGCTCAGCGTTCTGGTGTCATCTGTATAAATAGAGGAGATCACACTGTAAGCTAACAGTGCGCATTTGTCCTTGGGACACCCTGCGCCCGGCTGGGTCGGTTCATCGCCGTCCTCTTGGGTTCACGTCGGCCTCATGCTGTCACTCTGGCCTGTCGTCTCTTTCCTGTCTCTCCCCGCTGCTCTATGGGAAAATCTAATAAAACGCTGAAGCAGCCTGGACTGGCCAATAGAGGCTGTTTTTTTCATTGCTTCGATTTTGCTTTGTTGTTCATGATTGATAGCATTGTAATGTGTCACTGCTGTTGCTCAAGATCGCTCAAAACGTGGTGGATACAACACAGGCTGCTTTGAGCACTTGTTTTCAGAGGTTTTTCACATGACAGCAGTGTTATTGTGGCTCCGCTCAAGCTCTGTCGCTGCTGGGGAGCGTCCAAGTGAGAGTCCGCATCGTTCCAGTTTGTAATGAGTAATTTCACAGGGGACACGATGAGTTTAACCACAGGCTGTGATGACTCTCTTTGATTCCTCATCGTTCATGGACTATAAAGTGTTTTTTATCTATGTTTGAAAACTGGAAATCAGCTAAATTTGACGTGAGCTGATTTCCTTGGGAGATACACACGCCATCTGCAGGATGTGTCGGTGTCTCTCCGGTGTGAACGTCCAGATGACTTTCAAAGGGGGATTAAAACAACGTCATTACCGACCGGGAAAAAGAAAACATCGCTTATTTAGCGTAATTGCATTTGAACGCGGACAACTGTCGGCCGAGGTCCTCTGGCCGCTCTCTGGGTTGATGTTGTGAGTTCAGCGCGTTGATGTGCGATCAGATTTGACTTCACCTCACCTCGGGCTGGCCTGGGACTAAAAGCATGACTCCTCTGGGCCGTAAGGCATCTGAGGCAGCGTGTATCAAATGTGAAATCTTTATTGCTAAAACATGACTGCGATTCAGCCTGTACTCGCTTCATGAGAGCAGGCGATGGGGTTTTGCTTGAGCACCAATCGCCATAAACAGACAGAAAATCTGTATCCTCTAAAAATGTGTTTACCTTCACTTGCAGAATGAATCATCATGGTCAAAAGAACATAAAGAGACGAATACATATAAACAGTTTGGCTGGATTTGCAGTCATTTAATGCTTATTGAGAGAACAGCTGCAGGAAAACGCAGCCAGGAGACACTTGTTTCTTATGGGGGACGCGATTTTGCACTTTTTTACTCGAGGAAAAAGACACAGCTCCACCCACATGCTTTGATTGACATGTGATCTGAGCAGAATGTGCCAAAACACTAAAGAAACGAACTCAGCGCAGCTCTAATGAACACAAAGTTCTGCAGATCAGAGCGTGCATCTGTGTGTTACGACTCCGCAGCCCCACTCCTAATGTGCATGTGCGTTTGATGTCGCGTGCGTTAGCCTGAGTGTGTGATTCGAGGTCTGGAACGTTACATGTAGTGTTTCTGATACTCCGAGCTGTTTCCCCCCCTAACGGGCCTGGTTTGAAATGACCCCCTCTGTTGTAGAAGAGAGCGCAGCTCGGGGGTTGTTCGGCTCTGGGGAGGTTTTCTCACTCTCGGATTAATCAAGAGCAGACGGAGGCCCCGAGGCCCCGAGGCGAGGCTGGGGCCGACACCGTCTGACGCCTCGGCTCCTCTGTGAAATAATCCTCGGCCCTCCACCGAGCGTCATCTCAGTGTGAACTCAGTGTCGAGTCGCTCTGATGGGGAATCTGTGGAGCTAATTGATGTTATGAAGGAAGTGCATGTTCTGTGTGTTTGCACTCAGAGAAAATCAAAGGCAGAGAGTTAGAGTTTTGTGTTTTGCCTTGAACTGCAAAGTTCACGAGCTCATAGCGCACATGCTTGCAGAGACACTTTACTTTAGGTGTGAACTACAAGCCAAGATCTTTTCATATTAGAATCTGCACTTTCCATGTTTTCTCTTTCTTTATTTCTATTCAGTTATTTCTTATGGCTGTACATCTTACTACGAGACCCAAATAATAAGAATTGGCCATTATGAGTGTTTCACAGACATATCAGTGTCTGTTTTTATATTTGTCGATATAAATTTTTTTATTTTACCAAATAAACAATACAGAAATGACACATACATTTTAACCCCCCAAATATTTTTTTATTTTCTTGAATCAATTTTTATATATTTGGTTATATTTTCTTTAATTTATAGTTACTTACAAAAAAGTTTATGGTTAAACTGAAAAATATCAAGGGTTTGATTACGACATCTTAGGAATCATCACCAATATATCGTTACCAGAACTTTCTTACTCCCTAATATTGGCATCAGCTCCTAAAAATCTATATCGGTCAGGCTCTACTGACTTCAGGCAAAACAGGCGACTGATCAAATATTCTCAAGTTGGAAGATGTTCAACATAATTTTTGTTCTTTTCCCAAATGTCCTCAAAAAGACACAGCTTCGACTCGCTCATAGATTCAAACAGGGAGATAATAATTTCTGGACTAGTTTTTTTTATTCTTTCTTTCCCTTCAAACTTCAAAGACTTTTCTCTGGGGCTACCCACATGATTGAGCTGAGCCTTCTCAGACACCATCAGTTCTATTAATATTGACAATGGCTGCACTTCACCTTTTTTTCCCTTTTCATCCTTTCAGATCATCCTCCACTCCATGCACAAGTATCAGCCTCGTGTTCACGTCATCAGGAAGGACTTCAGCAGCGAACTCTCTCCAAACAAGCCTGTGCCGAGCGGCGAGGGAGTGAAGACCTTCAGCTTCCCCGAGACCGTCTTCACCACCGTCACTGCCTACCAGAACCAACAGGTCTGCACCTCTGCTTTTATTTACCAACAAGAAAATGAATCATTCATTATTTGCTACACAATTTTGAACCATCCTGCAAATGCCAAAATTAAAGAAAAGTAATCCTTCAAAATCTGCATTTTGTTTTAAAATCACACAACTTTTCCTGCACAGAAATTGAGATTGAATTTCAGGAATAGTTAGTTTTACCAATCACCAGTTTTCTGTGTAAATATGATGCAATTCAGAAATAACTTGACAAGCTAAAGTTAAATAAATTGAGCTCGGGTCAGTTAAACTCTTCTTTTAACTACAGTGGGGAGGGATTATTGAACTCAAAAACTTATTTTATTTTTACTTTCATTTCTGGAACCAACCATTTGTATGATGGAACCAATTACAAATATTACACAATACAATACAGTAATCAAAACAATCTCCTTGTCACGTTCTTCTTGTCTGCAGATCACCAGACTAAAGATCGATCGCAACCCGTTCGCCAAAGGATTTCGGGACTCCGGCAGAAACAGGTACAATATGACAGCATCTGTCACACAATTCGTCCTTATTACAGTCTTTTCCACGCTGCCAGCAAAAGTCGTATCTTTTTTTTTTTTCTGTGTGACTTTTCATATGGAAATGATCCTCTGAAGTTAGCACTTAGCACCATATGCTGTTCTATATAAAAACAGCTGCTTCGTCTGCTGCCAAGAAGGAGTGGGATCTGCAGGACAGAGAGTGATTGGTGGATGTAGCGCTCTCTCTCTTTGTTTCTGTTATTGTCTCATTCATCTGATAAAATGCCCTTTAATTACAATTCTCAAAGAAATTGTGTGTGTGGTATGATTCAACGTGATGAGGGCTCGACATCCTTGATGTCGCTTCACTCCAAACCAGTCTTTATTTTCATTAAAGATATGTCGGAGAAGGAGTAAAAGCAGATCTGTCACAGACGCTATCATCCCGTGGTCTCTGTGTAGCTGCTGCTGACCTTCTATTGATTATTTGATTTTAGAAAGTAAGTCAGAAAATAACGTTAAGTTGGAAAGCAATTAGAAACCAAACAAATGTAAACACATTAAACAAACACTCACATATACACAGTAAAAGGATGAATGTGGTAAAGTGCATAAACACACAGACTGAAGTCCCTGTCACCACAAGTCGTTCGACGGGTGCAGGTGATATGTGCAGTAGATTTAAAGGAGTGAAGGTCATGAGTCCTGCATATGATATTTTATTAATAGTTTTAGAATCAGGGGACAGCTGTGGATTAGGAGGTGGAGATGGTCACCCACTTATCAGAAGGTCGGTGGTTTGACCCTCGGCTCCAGTCCACATGTTAACGTGTTCAAGAACAAGTGCTGTATGAATGGAATCCATTTACCAACTTGTAGTTACAGTTTTGACAATGCACAGCTCAGCTCCAGCATTTCATGTAGCTTCTCACCACTGCTACGCCGCAGCCATCTGAAATATCCACCTTTAATCTGAACTATAAACTGTTTCTTGCCACAAAAGTCCTGTTGAATTTGAGGTTTCACGGTTGAAGATTAGAATCCGTGCATTTTCTGTGTCTACGTCCCAGTAGAGCGGATACGTCCACCAAGGCCGAACAGTTCCCTTGCATTCAATCACGCGGCACCAAATTGCTGGTAGATATCGGTCCTCTAAATATTTCTCCTTTTTTTCTCTTCAAGATCCATTAATTATTATTATTTATGAGAAATTAACGAAAATATCAAAAATGCCCCAGGTCACAATTTCAATGTTTGATCCACATCTGCACCCAAATTGAACTGGTTCTCTCCGGCCCATTCCGTATCCTATGATCTGTCCAGTAGTGTTTGTGTAATGCTCCTTGGTGGAGGCAATGATGAGTTCCTGGATCAGATTTTAGGATATTGTGGATATCAATACGTTTGTGTTGCATCTCCATGACCCCTCTTCTCTTAGAGGTGGGCTGAATATTTTACAGACCCTTTTTTTCTACACAGGAACATAAAACTATTGAATTTTTTTTCAACACATACTTAGGACGTGTTTCAGACTGAAATATACTGTAGTCGTAAAAATGCTGCTGGAACAATGGTTTGAATGTAATTTAGGCTTTTTTAACCGAGACGTCTAGACATCTTTTAAACCTGCAAATCACCAAATCCATGCCTACGAGCTTATTAATGCTCCGTCTGAGGTAATGGCTTTTTATTCCACATTCCCACACACTCGGTGAGTCATGCAACATCACACATTTTAAGACTCCAGCAGGATTCTGTAAGAAATGTTGAGTCTTAGCTCCACTCGTCCTGTCACAACCTTAAATGTCACAAAGACGGAGCACACACACACACACACACACACACACACACACACACACACACACACACACACACACACACACACACACACACACACACACACACACACACACACACACACACACACACGTCTGGTCTGATCCTGTCGTCCGTCACCAGCTGTTGCATGAGTTCTGTTCCTGCTACCAGAGTGAGCACTCCTAATGGTTGCTGACGCTGTAGAGTCCAAACTGGACTGTAATGGTAACTTGATTGTATTTATCTGGCACAGCCGTCTGGGGCAATTTGGGGGGTTCAGCATCTTGCCCAAGGACACTTAGGAATGCAGACTGGAGGAGTATCGAACTACCGAATATCCCTATACCTCTTGAGCCACAGCCGCCCCCCCAAAAACCACGTCACACTCACCGATGCACCTTTTGATTTAATAAGCTAATTATATGAATACATTAGCTTAATTTTTGTCACTAAAAACAAACTCTTGAATTTCCTTCCCTCGAGTTTCCTCCTCACTTCCTCCATACCTTGTTCCTTCCCTCCTTCACCTCTCCCGGTCTCTCTTCTCTCTCGATTCCTCCCTCGTTTTCTCGGTTTCTGAATTATCATATGTAACGTTTGAGGAGGAGAGAGAGGCGGGAGTGCACTGAGCCACCAGACCCCTTCGCACATGAAAGCAAGCCCCCTCATCTGGTCCGCATTATTGGCACGCAGATATTTGAGACATCTTTTTTCATTTTTCAAACAATAGACCGTTTGATTTATGGAGTGGCATTAGAATTTCATTGCAGAAAAAAGGCTACAGATGAAAAGATAAGGAGAATGAGATATTTGTCCGCGGAGAGAGAAAATGAATTTACCCTCACGTATCGCTTGTGATTCCGTCCCTTCAGCCCCGTTGGGATTGATTTTAACTCTGATTCAAGTCAGAGCTTCGGAGAACTTGGAGCGCGGACACTCTGAGATTCTGTCACCTTAAAATCCCTCTGAGTCATTTTGAATTACACGCTTCATGTCTCGAGCTGCGTTTTGGATCTTTGATCGTTCTTGGATGTTGCTGGCGAGCTGCTGACCCTCGATTCTTCATTCTGCTTCTTTTGCAGAATTCTGGTGACGTAGGGTTTGATTGGATAAGGGTGTCTGCTGCTCATGAGAGAAAACCGCAGATAATATAGTTTGTAATTCACTTTTATTAAATGTAACACCAAAGCTGGAAGGTTTTAAGAACTATTTTTTGTAAAGTGTTGCTGATGACATTTTAAATTTGGAAAAACCTCTGGAATTCCAAGGATGAGCGTTTACTATAATAATGACTAAGCTGTATTTATAATGAAAAATATAATTTTGTTTATAGTAGATGAAAACTACACAATGAAAGACATTTGCAATAATCGTAAGAAGAGGAGAAGAAAAAGATAAAAATCACATTTATAACAATTCAAATCTACATTAAAGTGAAGCAGGACCCTCTGTGACTCATCACCATCTCAGTGATGGTTACATGTCAGTGTGAGATGCAGCCAATCAATAAAGTTAATAAAGGATAATCTGATTTGTGATTGGCTGCTGTGTACAGTAGATTGCACATTTGCTTTTTCATTTTACTGAGGAAAGGGGGCGAGTCGCCTCCAGTTCCTGTATCAAATTTATCCTGCGTCTTCTGAAACACACACACACACACACACACACACACACACACACACACACACACACACACACACACACACACACACACACACACACACACACACACACACACACACAGAGACTCTTCAGTGTCTGGCCAGTTTCAAAGCGCGGGTGGGTTTACCAGTTATTTCTTAATGCTGACACAATAAAACCTGATCATATTTTGTAAAAATAAACCTGTGTTAATGGGATAGATAATATAATAATAATCATGTTGGTACCAGTACATATTATAAACGATTATAAACTAACATGAACATGAAGATACTCCCCACAGCTGCTGTCATCGCTGTGTCTCACAGAGCTCAGTTTCTGATTCACATTGCAGTTGCTTCAGAATCAGCTTTCAGAGCTTGGAAATGACACGTTGGTGTATTTAATATCATTTCCAATAATTCTTATTTTTTAGTTGGATAATAAGATTTTCCAAAGTGTCTTTCAGTACAACATGAATTTTGTATCTGTATAATGCACAAAATTATAACATTTAAAGCCTTAATACTGAAATATTTTAAACCAATACTAGAAACCTTTGGATTACAAAAAAAAATATTTGCTCAAATTGAAAGTGGGATTGAGCGACACTTGTTACACAGGATCAGATGTAATGATGGGCATACTGACGAGAATAAGAAAAGGTTAAAGGTCATGGTAACATTTATCAAAAGAAAACCAGAAGTTACAGATTATGAAACAAAACGGGAGTATGAGAACCATATTGAAATATCAAAGTACAAATATCACAAAACAATACATCAACACAAGACTTAAACAACTCTGCACAATAAAGAAAAAGGTATTCATGTTATTTTATTATTTTATTGAAAGTTTTGCTTTAAAAAAACATGGATGATGCTTAATAACCATTAACCCTTGAATATTTTGCAGTAATTTCAGCTCATATACAGAAGTGGAAGGCTGCTGGTGGAAACATATTTAAAGTGGCGTGACATCTTCTGTTATTGCTGCTTATATTAGTATCGGATATGAGCCACATTAACAGTCACAGTTACTTTTCTTTGGTTTATTGGCAGAACCTCACTGTGAATGTGGAAAATTACCAACTAATTCCACATCGAGGGGAAATTAAAAATTAACAGAAAGGGCAAATCTGCTAATTCTCACACTGAGCACCAGCTTGTTTTCCTGACGTTCCTAATAGCTTCTTAATATAGAAGCCTCCCCGGGTCTTATGGTGGTGCAGTGGCTTGTGTCTGGTGATCGGCCTTTATGGCCTAGCAGAGGGATACAGCTCATTTGTTGGATTTTGGTGCCGCAGCAGTGTGTTTGTATGAATGAGTCCAGTGATGGCGAGGGCCGGCCCGATTAGCACGGCACACTAACGAGCTGCCACGGGCTGGGAGTCAGTGGCCCTAAAATAACACGGCGAGCGAGCGGCGACCGGCGCTGGTTTCCCTGGGACGGGGCAGAGTGGCGCGCAGGGAAGTAAATCAAGCAGGAAGGAGAACCGTGTACAGATTCAAGATGAAACGTCACCTAGATTTATGTGCACAGTAAAAGCCTGCTCCTTTTTAATGGCTCCAGTTTCCTCCGAGCAGGACTCCAGTTTCTCCCGCCCCCTCGCTCTCGCTCTCTCTGTTCATTCTGATGCTCTCTCAACCAGTCTGATTCATTTACCTCTGGCCTCTCTCAATATGCCTTTTCTTATTTATCCACATTTATTCTCACTCTATCTGTTACTCAGGTCCAGCTCTCTCCTTATCCAGTTGTGTAACACATGTACACACACACACACACACACACACACCTACACACACACACACACACATAAACACACATGCACGTGTCTCCACGACTTCAGAGGATATTACATTGACTTACGTTCAGTTCCTGAATACTTTAACCATTGCTACGACCGGTCTAACCTTAACCTTAACCTAACCCTTCAACATGTTTTCAACTTAAAATGTAACGATTTATTTCTGGGGACCTGCTTTGTGTCCCCATAATGTGACACTGTAAACACATTTCATTTCCCAACACTACATGAGTAACTATCCCCACACGTTTGTCACATATTTTATGTCTATTGATGTAAAAAAAATAGTTTATTTTTAAAGTGATTGTTCAGAATCAATAACTTACACTCAGTGATATACAATCTATTGTAAATCACTAAAAACAGCTCTGGTATCTTAAATAAAGTTTATTATTTATTATTATTATTATCATGTTTTCTAAATGAGTAAATTGTGTAGTTTAAAAAAATGTATTCTGTCATCTTCATGTATTGACATACATGAAGATGACAGAATATATAAAATTAACCTTTGAATAAAATAATGATATAATATTGTGTCACACCTTGTTGAGTCCTATGAGGCAAATTGTGACTTGTGAATATGGGTTGTATAAATATTTTTTTTTATTAAAATATATAATTACATCACTACTTCTAAGTGTGAAAACAATCTAAACATTATAGATATCATAGGTGTCGACTTTATGGCAGAAGGGTCTGTGGGTCGGGAGATGGAGCGGGTCGTCCACTAGCCAGAGGGTTGGTGGTTCGATCCCCCGGCTTCCGTGAATGATAGAAAAAAGTGTTATAGTAGCACTGTGTGAATGAGTGAGTGTGGCTCATAGAGCTTTGAGTAGTCGATAAGACCAGAGAAGTGTTGTATAGATAATCCAGTTACGTTTCAGTAAAAGCGACTTTAGATCACACATGACTCAATCTAGAGGACGACATCAATGATAGAACATTTTTCATTTTTCGTCTTTGTTGTGATTAATTTGGGAGTAAGTTGGAAAAGATACAACACTGACAATAGAAGCTTAATTGATGAATAAAATCCAGTTGATGAAAATGATAAATCAAACAAAACGGATGTGAGTCTTTGCCTCTTCGAGGACTTGAGGCAGCTGAGGGTCTGAACAGCAACGTCTCTTGCGACATGTTGAGATTTTGGAACATCTTATCATGGCTCCGTCTGCCAGAGGAGCTCAGACGTTAGACAGCTCAGATAAAAGTGGGAGCGCGGCCACGTCAGGCTTAGAAACATGCAATAAAATCTTAAAAATCGATCACCATCCACTCTGAGGCCAATAACGTTAAAGCTTCCCCTCTTCATCTCACTCCCAATCAAACTCTCTCTGACTCTTCTTCTCTGCGTTCATGTCATCTGGTCAACACACACATCCACAGGCCATTATTGTCCCTCTTTCTTTTCCTCTTTTATTTCTGCTGTGGTTGTTTTGTGCTCTGAATCATCCCCCTCTCTCTCTCTCTCTCTCTCTGTCAGGACCGGCCTGGAGGCCATCATGGAGACTTATGCTTTCTGGAGACCTCCTGTGAGGACCCTGACGTTTGAAGACTTCACCAACATGCAGAAACAGCAAGGTGCGACAGAAATAACCCTCCAGTCCTACTCATCTACTTCATATTCTCACTTCCCCTATTGTCTTTGTAGACACGGGTTTTAGAGTAACAACAAAGGACAAACATATTTTCAGTTTCAAGTAAACACCGCTCTCTGTGTCTCCATTTTAATGGACTTTTGATTATTTTATTGTTGAAGCGAGTTGCCAGTTCTCTGGAAAGATTCCTTTGTTTTATTCTGACATTCAGAGTTGATTAATTATTTATTTTATTCTCATTTCCTGACTCTGTAAAGAGGCCTTGAAGTACCTTGAAAGGCACCATATATATCAAAGTTATTATTAATAATATTGTAGATTTTGTGTGAGTTAAGTTAAGTGCTCCCTGTTCAAACACCTGACAGACTTTTCTGACCTTTTCTATCAAACACAACTCATGTGGTGAATCTTCATCCACGAGTTAAAGCTCAGTCTGATCTTAAAACAGAGAAACTAATTCAAACTGAAACCTGGGAGTGAAATTAAACTATTCCTCATTTCATATGTGCTCTGAATCCTCAGACGCCACTTTGACATCTACTCTGGTTACACACACAATGCTCATTGTTGGTGTTGATGCACTTTTATTCTATTCTTTTTTTATCACTTTCTTCAACATTGTGAGATTTTTCAGAATTTAAGGGATTTCCAAAAACAAAATTCATGGATCTTGGTAAAAAAGTCAGACATGTTTAGGGGACTGATGTTTATGGGTGTGTGCAATTTGTTGTATTTAAATGTGGTTTCATAAGAGGGACTGTTTGGGCCCTGGTGGAGATATGTTTAGTTCTAACGTCTTAATTGTTTAATAGTAAAGTTTATTTAATCAAATCTTCAACAAAATGCAATTTTTTAAAAGTTTAGACGACAAGGTCAAGTATATTTTTTCACTAAGAGTCGTGCACAGTGGTAATTTGCACGTCCTTGTTGCATGTGCCGTCCCACCCTGGACCACTCTCTGCGTATTGTCCTTGTTTATCTCAACACTCTCTGCAACAGCCATCATTGTCCTTCATGTGAGCTTGGCCTTATACGTTATTACTCTTGCAGGTTGGCCTGCGCCTCCTGAGCCTTTCACACCTCGACCAGCCCTCGACAGTTAAATACAAATTAACGATTCGTTAAACAAACCCTGCAGCCCCGCGACACACCTCACTTTGTATGACTTCCAGCGTCAGCACACGTCTTAGTCATGGCTTTTATCAAGGCCCTGAAGCACCTCTGCTTCCTCACTGACTTTATCGCAGTCGCCTCTGGAGGTCAGCATGACGTGACACTGCGTATTTTGTCTGAGCAGGCAAACATGTGTTTGTTATCATTAAACTCCTCCAGAGTGATTAGGGTCCGTGCGCCGGTGGTGAACCCTGCGTCACGCTGTAAGGACACTGTGGAGTACGGGCGCTGCGTTTAGTGACCGTGTGTGAGTGCGTTGCTACGCCCTGATGGTCCTGGACCCTTTTCCCTTCAAGTAATCAACTATTCCACTGAAGCACCTTTACCCTTCTAACCAGAGGAAAACATGACATCACCAAACTATCGTCCTCTCTTCCCTCCTCTCTCTTTTTTCCTCATGTATATCTACCTTCCTCCCTTCCCTCGGTGAACCCCCCTCCTCATCTCTCTGAGCAGAGCGGAGCGCTGCGGCAATATTATCGAAGGCATATGGTGCAAAATCAGAACCCCAGCCAAGCGAGTCCTGGATCATTTAGTTATGCCTCCTCATGGTTTCAAACTGAATTTCTCCAACAGCAAGATGAACCTGGGCCAAATTCTCATTAATCGAGAAATATGCAATTGATATCCCACAGCTATCAATTCGCTATGAAAGGGTTGACTTAGTGGAGCCGCTTTGTGCCAACTGGGGATGTGTGTGTGTGTGTGGGGGGGGGGGGGGGGCTCTGTTGACCAGACATGGTCAAAACTGAATCCATATTTCTCTCTGCATACCAGCAGTATATTTTATGATATGGTCCACGATCTCATACCCAGCACAGGTTCAAAGAATCTGAAATCAGTCCAAAGGTATAGGAGTTTGAGAAAGTCCACATGGATCTATAAGGTTATTTATGAAATTGGCGACAGGTGAATTGATAATGTGGCTCTCTGCTTGTTTTATTTATCTGACTCGGTGCATGGAAACAAGGCTGTAGCTGCTTTTAGATATAGGCACTCAACTCCAGATATTCTCCTGAAATTATCCTAAGGGGCTGAATGGCAGAACGCAAATGTCCGACTCAGCTGCTCTTGACTTTCTTCGCAGTTTTTCCTGCCAGGTCCCAAGTATGAACCCCTCAGAATTTCAGAGTGAGGCCATGTGAGAATACAACAATTCCCATAAAGCTAAAAAAATACAAATATTTCAGACAATGAGAATCTAGATATGTTAGTGATAAGGGCGGTGTCGATGCGACGGCTTCATAAGAGACACCTTTATGAAAACTAGATTTCTTGGTTCATTATTTCACCATGTAAGTGTATATTAGAAAACAAAATCTGTAGAACACATTCTTCCTGCACGGCCACATGGTAGAGAGGATGTGGAGGTCTGGAAATGAGAGACGTATACTAACACCTCCCCACAGGGAAATCCTGTTTGTTTCTCGCTCCTCTCCACAGGGAGGTCAGAGGTAGTCGGGTTCGGATTCAAGTCACTTTCCCATCATATCAAATTTTCTTGTAAGAAAAAAGAGAGAGTGGGTGGACATGTGGTGGAATACGGCAGCTAAACACATTTCTTAGCACTTGTATGTAAAATACATAAAGGAAGAGATTACTTGAATTATGATCTCATCGTTAACGTGGAGGACTCTTGCCAACATGGGGAAATGATAGATGCCCCTGTAACTGTTCAAGAAATTAGATTTTTCTTTTACAATTAATGATTTAACTTTATGAAACCTTGAATCTGAATATGAACAATACCCCACATCATGGTATCAGTTGTCAAATCAGGACTACGGACTTAATATTTTGGCTTGAGAATATAGGTTTTATTTGAGAAGTCTAATTTTCTATTGATCGTTTTTGCACTGGTCCTGATTCAAACTTCAAATATTAAACACTCATAGATACTAATCCACTAAATATATGTTTCTCAACAAGATCCATGAATATTTCTCTGGGAAAACTTAGAAAAGGTTGAAAAACACTCTAAAGCTAGTTAAAAACAAATCTTCCTGGATCCGCCCTCTGATTTGGAAATCCTTTCAGATGTTTTTGTGTAATTTTGATTACAAACAAACGACCAGACAGGGATGAAAACACACCTCCTTGGCGTCAGTGGTACAAGTCACTGTATTTCATTCTGTTTGTATTTGTGTGTTTTCCAGGTGGAAGCACAGGAACTTCTCCCACCACCTCCAGCACAGGAACCCCCTCCCCTTCTGGTGCGGCGCACCTCCTGTCCCCCTCCTGCTCCCCTCCCACCTTCCACCTGGCTCCCAACACCTTCAATGTGGGCTGCAGGGAAAGTCAGCTCTGCAACCTGGGCCTGTCTGAGTACCCAGCCTGTGCCCGCAGCAACATGGCGGCCCTGCAAGGCTATGGCGGCCTGGCCGACAGTTCCTACGGACGCCTCCAGGCAGGGGGCGCTGTGGCCTCTGCTCAGCCCTCTGAATCCTTCCTGCCACAGAGGACTTCCTCCTTGATTGCTGCTGGTATGCAAGGTAGCACTCATCCATCCCTGACCGGTGGCAGTGGCGGCAGTGGCTCCGGAGGCAAGATGGACGCCTACGGCGGTCAGCTCGGCTCCTTCCCAGCCTCGCAGCTTCAGTACGTGATGCAAGCCGGAGGCGGCTCGAGCGGCGGCTCATCCTCCTCATCCGGATCCTCCCCATCCTCCGCCCACATGTTCAGCGGGGGCCACCACCACGTGCAGCAGGGCTCCTACAATGCTTTCTCCCTGCACAACCCTTACAACCTGTACGGATACAACTTCCCCACCTCTCCTCGCCTGGCCACCAGCCCGGAGAAGCCTCAAGGAGGTTTGCTCTGCTCCTCCTCGCCTGCCGGGGCCTTCGCTGAGCGCCAGTACCTGTCCAACGGAGGCATGGACACGATGCACATGATTGGCAACCCCGCCGGTGGCCAGCAGGGCAGCGGCTCCTGTGACGGCCGCCAGTATGGCTCCTCCTCTCAGATGTCCATGCACATGGTGTAGAAACCGACATCGAACCTCACAGTCCGCCATGTTTCTAAAGTCTTTCAGGTGAGAAGCAAATCCCTCATCGATGAACCCAGTTTGGCGTCAAAGTCAAACAGGTGTTTCCACATGAAATGTTAACGTACTGAAGTACAACACAAACCTTTCAGAAAAGGATATCATCTCATGTTTTTGTTTTTAAAGACTCCCCGCCACTTACAAAGCAATATAGTGGGAGTCAAAGTATTATTAAATTATCTATGTATTAATAAAGTGAAAAATTGGGAGAGCAACTTAATGCTCTTACAGTTTCTGACGGGAAACCAACAACAAACGGTGTGAGGAGAGAGAGGAGCCCACACGCTCTGCTTCAGGAGGATTATCAGTTGTGAATATGTAGCGGTGCAATAGCAGCAATAGCCTCTTCAAGTGACTCACTCTTGATTTTGGGGACTCAAAGGCCATCGGGTCACGACATCCTGTAACCAAAGAGTCTTCACTGTGATCCAGAAGTTTTTGACTTCACGCAGCACTTGAGTCGTATCGTTTTAGAAATGCCAAAGGGTCAGCGCTGCGTCCGTCATGGTCTGAAGTTTGGGCCGGAATGAAAGGGACAACTGGACGAGATTACAGAGTGACTCACTGCTCTACATATACGCAGGAGCGTGCACGGGGAGGTATCTGTGCGCTGCGGCGGCCCGGGTCGATGTGCCAAACACGCTGAACACAACACATGGACGCAGTAAGTCAAAGAAGTGTAGGTCAAGTCGACAGAGGGATTACGTCTTCATCCTGAAAACTCCCAGCGGCGTGTACACGAGGACTCCACCACATCAACCTGCTCTCCTCATAGACTGGAATGGTTTCACTAGGTTTGAGTGGATTATGTTTTAAAGCATATTATATATAAATAAGATGGCAAATGCAATCAATAACATAAGCTTAAAGGTTGTTGTGTGAAAAGTTGTAAAAGAAGCAATAGCAAAACAGAGTTTTTGTTTTTGGTGTGTTGTAGAGATGTGTATTTAAGTGCTGAGCAGTATAACGATTTTACAGGCCCATCGGTGATAAAATGTGTGAAAAAAAGGGAAATAGCTAAATGATTCTTTTTTGAGGCATTTAAAAAATGTAAATACAGGTGCCAAGCACATAAAAAGCTCAATAAACGTTTTAATTCATGTACATGGCTTTGATTACCAACTGCGTGTGTTCGTGTCTGTCTGTGTGTGTGTGAACTTGTATCTTTGTGAGGACCATTTTCAGCTTAGACTTTGTGTAGTGAGCACATTTTGGACAGTCCTCACTTTCAGGGTTCTTAAAGGGTTGGGACTTGCTTTTATAGGGCCATGCTTAGAGTTAGGTGTAGATTAGAGAATTACTCATGTGGTGGGAACCTCTCTACTTTGTGAGGATTAACAAAATATCCCAAAACATAAAAAAAAAAGAAGAAAATCGACATGACTAGAAGCTTCAGTTAAAGAATGTATTGCCGTAGAGACGTTTCGAGCACAAGGGCCTTCCTCAGAATAAAAGCAAGTCCCCATCATGTTAGTTACAATACAATTACAATAATATTATAGAAATTCAAAATTCATAACATATAAGTCAACGTAACGTTCTCAGGTGCTGTGCAGACACGACTCTCTGTGTGTGTTTGTGTGTCATCATGACAACCTGTCACTCTGGCAGGTGTTTACACGTCTGTGCACAGATCTCCTCACTGCACTGTCATCACAACTGTTCAGGCGTGAGGTCCAAGCACTAGAAGAACGAGGGGTTGGACGTAGGGAAGGAAACATTTACATCTTGGATCCTCATTAGTTACTTCTGAAAACTGTCTATAATGTAAAACTCCTTACTGAGTACTCGGGGGTCAGCATGTCACCATGATGACAGATTTTCTCATCTCCATTAGTAGATTTTCAGAAACCCTGACATTGAAGATTGAAAATTAAGAACATACTGGTTTTATTTGAGTAATTAACTGTGGACACATTTATCCCCAAACTCAGAAGAAACAGGAGTCGCTCATACAAAATAATTTGGAGCGCATAAGCAAAATTATTTATCGTCTTTATTATAGGCAATCAACAAAATAATGTTGCTTTTATGGCTATTTACTAATTAACTTTTGGAAAATGATTCCTTTATAAACACATTTTCCCTTTCGAATAATAGTATGAGATTCTAATGGTTGAAGTTCACGTACCATGAGTCACAGCCTAAAGGCTTCAATACCAACAGCTGACATGATTATTAATCACATGAGAGGTTGCTGCTTATAAAACTCACACATCTGCTCTGCTCCACATCACAGGCCCGGGCTTCAAACGCTGATGCAATGTGTCGATCATAAACCAAACTGGAAGAAATGGACCCAAAAAAACCCACATTTTCTCCCTGCTGGTTCTGTTTATTAAGAGAATGAAGAATGAAGCCAGGGGCACGGCTGTTGTCCTCCACGCACATAAACATGGCACCTGTTTAAAGGGACAGACAAATCCCCCTTGTAATCATTTGAACCTCCCAGAAAAGGAGAAACATGCAGCATTGAGGGTCGTTCCTGCAGCTTTGTGGTTCCCCTCTTGTTACACAGACTCGGGAGGGGACTCAGCCGGGGGCCAATCAGCATCCATTACACGGACGTCTTCTGAGCGGCTCCCCCCCAATCACTTCCTATCATGTGTAGGGCTCCAGCCATGAAATATCATATCTGAACCATCATGAGCAAATGAAGCGGTTGCAGCACCGTGGAGACAACGGCTCGCTATTGGAAACACCTGTTTTTCCAAGCATGACTCCAAATAATGAGCAGGGTGATGCAGCGGAGAGAAGCGCATGATTTCATAATTTGGCTCCGCTCCATCTATCTGGACAATATTATCAATAATTATTCACATTATATGTCTGATACACTCGCTCTCTTGTTCCAGCAGAATCAAAAATAACCCCCCCCCCTCCTCCGTCTTCACCGCAAATTTACTTCAGGGCCTGTTAGATTAGGAGCCGTATTTGTAAAGAGGAGCCACGCACATGGATCCACAGAGCGACTGTATGACATAATGCACATCAGGTCGGTTTTTATACCGTAAACCGTCCATCAGGTCCCTAAGTGGAAAAGAATGGCTGGGTTTGAGTAACAGCCACTCGCTGCCTTTCATCGTCTTTCATTAGAAACAAAATATGCAAACAATCCCATCGACTGATTAATTGCAGAGAGCAGCCGGCTCGCCGCAAAACAAGAAACTGCAACAATGTGCGATACAGGACCGGGTATTTTAACGAGACGCTCTGACAGAGATGAGAGGGATCTGGTGCCTCGTCTGCTGCTCCGGGCCCAGTGTGAGTGACAGCACGCGGACTGGAGGGTATCCCATAATCCCCCACCCCGTTTCAACCATTGATCTTTCTCTCCGAACACATTTTGGACGTTTTTACAGACCCAGAATCACTCTCTGGAGAACTCTTCTGGGTACAAGTCCAGCCCAGGGGGGGGGGGGGGGGGGGGGGGGGGGGGGGGGGGGGGGGTTCAGTGGACACATGCAAAAAAACAAAAGAGGAGAAATATTGTTTTAATTCCTTGGATGTGAGGATCTGGTTTTGATACGACAGTGTGAGCTTGTATGAGACGCTCCAATCAGAAATTCCTGGTAAACTATTGCCCTCTTGTGTTTATTCCTCTCTTATGCTTGAGATTCCTCGGCTCAACTCATCTTCACCATAAATTATTGCTGACAGGAGACGTGGACCCACTTTTCGGAGGTGTTACAGTGCGGCTGACATGTGTAGCCTATTGAAGCACTAAATCACGGCTCTTTCACAAAGGGCTTTCACATACCTTCAACCGCCGTACACCAGTACTTTTCTTTTTTCCCCTCCTTCAAGGAACATCTTGAAACTATTTCCAGACTGATAAAGTCATGATTCAGATGTCAAGCTTAAAAACAGACAGACGCTGGTTATGTGGCCAGTGTTTTGTACTAAAAATGTATCTCTACTGAGTTAATTAGCTCATCCGGTAGAAAACACAACTGTTCCAATTATGAGCTGTGTAAAATATGATGACTCCTAATCATGACTATTATTATTCTGATAAAAGTTGGTTTCAGACACTAGTTTTTCTGATGATCAGTGACTTTCTGACAGATTGACACAACCTCAGTAAATCAGAGTCAAGTTTTGACACGCCTGCCTAATCACATTAAGCACAACGCTATTTAGTGAGTAAATTGTCAAATTGTTTAAAAAAATCACACCTTGGGAATAGAAAGATTCAAGATTAACTTTATTGTCCCACAAAGTGGAACATTTGTCTTGGGCTCTTCACCCATGCTGCAGCCATAAAAACACACATAAACATGTACACATGCACAAATCCACATTATACAATAAACATGATAGTAATTACCCTGAAGATGTGTTGATACATAACATAAGGGCTACTGTACAGTGCATACCTGACCATATTGCAAATACATGTACGTGTACATGTACAAGTACAATGATTCAAATGAATACGGTCAGCAAAAAAGAAAAATCCAATATAAAGTATTTCAATTAGAAATCATCCTCCAGTGCCTGGCTTCATCTGCCGCCATTTAAAAGGTTTATAGACACAGGGATAAATTACTTTTTAAATCTATTCAATCTGCAGTGAGGAACTCTAAACCTCAAAAAGCTCATACTCAGGCAGAATGTGAGATGTGTCATTGACAATCCTCTTGATGGAATCAACATCAAGCAATGATGCTCTGCTCTGCTCTGATGTGGATGAAATACCTGGGTACACCCGACACTGACAGAGACAGGAGAACCTGGTGAGGTTCACTGGTTCAGGAGCTTTAACTGGACCAGCTGCTTCATGACAGATTTCAATGTGGTGTTTACTTTAATGACAGATTTGGCTAAGATAGCGGACGTTAGCATTTCTGATGGTCCCTGAATGCACCTCGTTGGAAGATGTCAGAGGAAATTTAGGCTTTAAAACTTGGTGTAAATTAAGCGGTTTTGAGTCAAATATGAATGTCTTGGCTTCTGGACACTTAGATGACACAGCAGAAGCAGTATGGAGGCATGTTGTGTTTTTTTTCTCTGTTGTTTTTTTAACGTCTGACGATAGTTCACTAATATATTCAGTTGTATTGGATTTGGCTGCTACACTGTGGAATCAAACACTTCACCCCCCCCCCCCATCGGCATAGTGGTGAGTAGATAATGAGTGAATTATCTTTTTTGGGTGAACTATCCCTTTAATCCTAAACTCAAACTTGAAACTATCAAGTTCTGTGTACAACAGCAAAACAAAACTGTGAACCTGAAATAGAATCAAACAAACAGAACTGGGTAAAACGCTCATTTTGGAGACATGGTGAGTATATTACACTCACAGACACACGCAGACACACACATGAAAAGTTGGAGTAAAACACACAAACATCCCCACACTCTCAGAAAAAAAGGCCTGAGCGATGGCATGCAGGTCAACAGGAAACCGTCTAAATGATTTTTCTTCCTCCTCAGGAGGGAAAAGAGATGTTTGAGATAGTTGACCCCCACAGGCAGGTGGTTCTGATAAACCCAGATGGAGAGAGGCCCGTCCCAGGCTGTCCCATGGTTCCGTGCCTGCTGTGTACAAAGACTCCCCACTGGGAAGCCGCTGTGTCTAAATGAGAGAGGTCCGGTAACGTGCAGCACTTTGCAGGCAGTTCCTCAGAGATCCAGCGGATACTGTGACTGACTGGGCAGGTGACCTGGATATTGAGAACCCCGTGGAGGGTTGGTATTAGAGTGTGAGATCCAGAGAGGTGGAGAGGGAGATGGATGTGCAGCGGTAAAGCTAAAATAAGTGGAATTGTGCTTAAACAAAGCTGATTAATTGACAATGGAACATCAAGTTATTCATCAAGCAAAATACTGTATTCATTTGTTAATTTGAACAACTCAAATATCAGAAATTAACCACTTTTCTTTGTTTTGTCTAATTGAAAACAGATTTTCCCAACATCATCATCATCAGAAATGATTACTTGTTTAAAAGTTGTTCGAGTCTCCTGATTGTGGAATGGACACAATCCTTTTATTTCTCCACTTATATAAGGTTTTCTCCTCGTATGTTCCTCACATTATTATATTATTTCAACATTTCAGTTCTGTTTTTGTGTTTTTTCATTTTCAATTAAATTAATTTTGTTGTTTATTTCTGTGAGTAACTGCTGGTTAAATGTCTTTGTGTAAACTGAAAACATCTTTTCTCAGGACGTGTGTCATTCTGTTACAGGAAACTTTATTTATCAGTGCACACCACAGAGTACTGTACATTTTGTGTGTATCCTCTGGTATGAATAAAGTTGTTTTAAAACAAACGCTGAATGTAAGTGCAGTCGGACTTTGTCCTTTCCTAACTCCTTATGTCTACTCCTTCACATGACCTTGTGACGTATTCCATCGGGGTCAAGGAATAGTGGTTAGGAAAGGAGGTTATTTGGACTTTCCGAACGCAGCCGCTGTATAAATGCTGGGAAGCAGAAGAGAATAATGAGTAACAGGTGATGGTAGGCAGGGACGTTTCAGTGATTGGAAATGGAAAACAGACGAGCAGGTGGATCTGGTGACAGACAGAAAATCCGGGGCTGTCTGGTGGGCGGGTGGAGTGAAACTGACGACCAATGACTGGAGCTGAGACAGAAATCAGGACCGACGGCTTGTTTTCTGGCCTCGGACATGATCTGTGTCTGATGACTGCTGGCATTAAAATGTAAGAGCGCCGCATTTCCTGACGTCCACTATTTGTACCAGAGAGTAGATGTCAAATCACGTTCAACACAGACGAGTCCTGCACTTTATTTTTCTGCTCCGTTAAAGCAGAGGTGACATCACACAAAACCACCCAGGTTTTACAAATTAGCAACGGTTACGGACTGTTTTCTTTTTCTTGTACCGATACCCGATGGCTTCAAGTTTCTATACTGTACTTTGAATCTTTAAGTGCACAGAGTATTTAAAGGAACATTGTACATATTTCTTGAGCTACTGCATCTTCAGTGGAAGCAACAATGTGAATACAACTTTGCAATAGAGCATATGTGTTAGAGGTTATGGAGAAAATTATGTTTTCTTATTGGTGCATGTTGTTATCTTAGAATGAGAAGTTTTAAAAGGGCAAATACAAGAGTGCATCATTTGGAAATATGTAAAAAAAAATCCTGCAGTGTGCTATTTGTTGCATGGGTAATATAATTATTTTATTAAGTGAATGAAACATAACCTAACATGTTGTGTATGGGTAGAAGTGTGTTTCTCTGGAGGCGTGAAAGAGAGAGAGAGAGAGAGAGAGAGAGAGAGAGAGAGAGAGAGAGAGAGAGAGAGAGAGAGCACGAGGCCAGCGTTTGTTTGGTGTTCGATTCGGGAGGATCCCTTTTTAAAATCTGTTTAAAAGCACAACTTTGCTAGTGAAGCTGTGGAACGTGTCATTTATCTTTTAGCTCGTTGCATCAAACTAAAGATTTGTTGAATGAGTATTAAACATGTGTTTTGTTCGATTCTTCGTGTTTGGTGGGGGACTGTGACTGGGAGTGATTGATTCAGCCTTTCAGCCAAGTAGCTAGCTTAAGCTTAAAGAAGATGCTTTTAAGTAGATGTTTAGTCCTTTAAACATAAAACAAACATGGCTATCTATAAATGTAGATTCCAGTCACCTGCATGCTTCTGCTGCAAGCTGCTGTCAGACATGCACTGAACTCCAGAGCTCTGTTGGAGTTTCTCAGGAGGGGCTGTATATGTGAATGCAAATATCCGAGTGAGATCTGTATATATCGATAGAGTAGTTATTGTGGATCTTGTGCACTGAGTATCACCGGGGTCACAATCATGTTGTGCCTAATGCATTTATCTTTGCGTTGCATTAGCTACACTGAGAAAGGCTTTTTCCTTGGTGTTTTTTCACAGCAGAGTGACATGATTTATTTCCCCTTTGCACTAAAATGTTAAATGTTCTGAAGAGATTCAGGCCCACATGCTCTGCAGCATTTTTACCCAAAATCTGAACATTTGCTGCAGAAAACTGATGTTATAGACTTTGTACCGGGGTTTTCTTCCTCAGGCCGACAAAGGAAATCTCAAAGTACAAAGTATCATGACAGTATTTGAAAGTCACCTTTTTGTGTGATTTACCGCTGGAGCTCTCTGAACTGTCCCCTGCACTAAGCTCCACTCACCTGGTCCCACGTGCATTTTACATCAATGCTCTGAACTATTTGCCGGCACCGTCTGCGCCGGGATCCGGGTCAGCTCTGACTGAACGAGTACAAAAGAGAACGAGCCAGAGGTGAGTGCCATACATGACGGGCCATCCCATAAAAACAACAATGCTTATAAGCGTGTGCCTGCAGCAGCGGCGTGCCTCGCTTGTCCTTGTCAGGCCCTCAGAGGTCACTCGCAGTTTTCCATTTGCTGCGCTCGTTATTTTCACAGGAAGTTTGTTTTAGCGGTTAATGTTTGAATGATGCAAACAAGCAGGCAGATTTGAAAATGCAGCCCTAATACCCCGGACCGAAATATTCTGAAGAACACATGCGTTCTATAAATCACCTTTTATAATGCTTGTCACATAAAATGTTACTATACGAGTGTGGGCTTGAGAGCATGTCCGCTGTGTTAAAGCTGGCCAGTGCAGCTACACAGCTCCTGCACCCCCCCTGCCATCATCAATCTATCTATGGGGGCCATACATGCCTGCTGGTGCGTGTCTGAATGCGGGTTTGAGCGTGGCAGCTGCGCTCTCCCCTGCACCTCACCTGCACCGGCTGGGCAGAGGCCAGGGACAGATTCGCAGAAATTTCACGGTGACATTTCTGAGGCCTTCAGTGAGCAAAGTGTCTGACTTATTACTCTGATAAAACAACATTCTATTGTGGCCCGGATAACACTATTAAACAACGCTGGGTAATCCCTGGTAACAGGCCTGCTGAAAGCTGAATCACACCCGCGCTCATTCTGCAGCCCGGCCGGGGTCGAATTGCGACGTGTGCGGAGAGGGGGAAAACAGGAAGCCGGGGTCCTCTCTCTTTTCCCTGGTGGAATTTGGAGTGGCTGCACATGTTCAGCAAGTGCATGAAACCCGTGTGTCAAAAGCACACACTGGCCAACTGCTTGAACTCTGCCAAACCCTCTTTTAAGTCCCTGAAATGCACAGCTGGAAGACAAAAGCAGCCTGTGGATGTGTGTGTGTGCTCTGTGAGAGGCTTACTGTGTAAGTTACAAATACAGTAGCCTAGAAGATCATTCACAGAAGTTGTGTGTTTGTGTAAAGTTGGGTAACCTCATTAGTCACTCCATTAGAATACATGTGTGCACTTCATGGATATATAGTTGGCTCGTCATTATTTAAGGACATATTTATTTAAAAAGACGTCAGGGAAATATTAATGTACTCTGTAATGAGACGATAAAGGATAATGAAACAATCCAATATTTAATAAAAGCAATGTTGGCAATAAAACAAAACATATATTGAGATTAATTAAAAGCAAGACAATGAAATACATTTTGAGCAGTTTCTTAAACACATAAATGAGGTTATTTTTCTTTAACTACAGAAAGCTGCTTCACCGTATTTTTTGCAGTTTGCATGTGGCACATCCAGTGAAGCAGCTCAGAGCGACCTCAGCGAAATAGATAAAATGTTGCCTGGACACAAGAGAGATTTAAAATCTATCCTCAGCATTACAGACAGCCAGCGATGCTAACACTGTGATGCTAACACTGACGTGATGTGTGTCCCGTTCTTTTCCTGATTTTGGTTTCGACTCTGGCTGCAGCGTTTTGAACAAGTTTCCAGAAAACACCATCATGCTCATCACTGCTTCCAGAATTTCTTTTTCAGGATGTCTTCATGCTAGACCCATATTTCTGGATTTGGTCGAATAACTTTTATAAGGAAACTTGTTTAAGATGTGAGGTGTTTGAGAGACCAAGGATGTGAATGACTTTTATGTGTTATGGGTTTGGACACAGCTCTTTTGTCACTTGTTCTTTTTCCTGAGCGTTACTCCCTCATGTCGTTCTCGTGCTGCAATTTATCTGCACACGTCTTTTAATATCTGCATGTTAATATCTGTTAATCTATGCACAACATACTCTTCACACACACACACACATCAGGAGTGTGTGAAACAGTTCAGACGTCTCACAACATGTTCAGTTTGTGAACGCCTCCCTCGGCCTAATCCCTCGCACCTGCTCCATAAAGGAATGTAAAGTTAAATTTACAACCACGACTAAAGACCCAGTGGAAAGAAGATTTTAAACCGTGGCTGACGTTGGGACTTCATAACACAGTTGTTTGAATTGCTTTGACAGTTTATTGCAGTAATCTATCTGCCCACTTCAAATGAAGTCTTAATTGCAGGTAGATTTAAAATAAGCTGAAAACTACTGTGAAGACTCAACAAGTGGGTTAAAGGTGGCTGGTTTCTCACCTCACTAATAGTCCCATTACAAATGTTTACTCTTATTCTCATCTGATAAATGATTGGTGAAAGTTGTTTTATTACTATTTGTTTGTGCATGTTTTTAATTTAAATGAATGTTGTATTTCTGTACAATCAGGTCTCTATCTGAAGAAGTTTATAGCTGAATGGGGATTAGTTAAGGTTATAATTATAGGGTCAAAAGTACATAACATAATGGTGCTGCTGGCGCAGTAGGTAGAGTGGGTTCGATTCCCGGGAACCTCCAGTTTGTACTTTGCAAGTGTACTTGCAAGATTCTGAACCACAAATTGCTCCTGTGCCGACAGTTCATGAATGGTGGGAGATAAGTACATGTAGTAGTACAATGTTTTCAACAACGGGTGAATGCAACTTCTACAGTAATGGGCTTGACTGTAAGAGCTCTATAAATACATGACCTATATTCACTATATTTACTCATCCATGTATTTTTTAGATACCACTTTACTTTGCTGTTCCTCTGTCACACACTGTTGTTCTTAAACAGCATCCTAAACAAAGCGGTTGCTATGTGAAACCTTGCTGCTGGTGTGTATAAAGTTTTGTGGTCACAGGTGGGCCATTTTACAAAGTCTTCAAATGTGACTCAGCCAATCAGAGGTGTGGACTGGAGCGACGCTTTATAACGAGCAGCCATGTCTGTTGTCCAGATTGAGACCTCACGCTCACTCCCAGCCCGGACAACAGGTTGTGTTTGGACCACACATCTCTGGCCACAGCTACTCTGCCCCGTCTGACACCTAATCCACTTAAAGCCAATCACAACACCATTACTGTGATCGCCTTCCAGAAAATGACAATGGAGTCTGTGGTGGAGGGAAGCAGATGGCAGGACACGCCCTGAGCTCTGGTCGTGTGCTTGTCCTCGTCCAGCGGCTCTGGACTCAGTTCTGTCCCCCACACTTCACTGTTATGTTCATTAGTCGCAGTCGAGAGTGATATGATCACTGTTTTGGCGAGAGAAGTAAAAAGGTGTTGATGGGTCGGACAAATGAGATTTAGAAAGTGTTTGAGGAAGGTCCCAGGGCACATGCTGCCCTTTGACACTTTAATTTTACCCACATTTCATAAAACAATAGGTTTGTGTGAAGCTGCTTCTACAGGAATTCAAGTGTTTTCACCGAGTCTGTAAAATTATGAACACCCTCCTAACTGTTCAGTTCTCGTTGCTCAACTTGATAGAACAAAGCATTTGTGGTCATTCATATTTATCACCGAGGCTGGAATCTGTCAACGATCTGGTTTCATATTTCATATTCAGGACAATGCAACCATAAACATGAAAGTGAGTTACAGAATGGCTCCATTAAGATCACAGTGAATCATCTAAATATGTGCTGGATTTGTGCTCTTCCTAAAGTGTGTCTGGGGGGGGGGGGGGTGATTATAGACGAGTGTAATCGAGATCGACTGCAGAGATGTAGCTTTTTTTTTAATCTTAAAACAAGTTTGTAGGATTTTTGAAGACATATTGGCTAAAATTTAACATTATATTCATGATTATGTTTTCATTAGTGTTTAATCTTTTTAATTATTTTTCTTCGCTGTGTATGAGCCTCAAATCAACAGAGGGAGCAGGTATATCAGCTATTTTGGATATTTAAGGTAGAGTCCTCAAACGTAGCACAACTTTTCTCAAATGTAAAAGAAACATCAGGTTATTGTTGCAGTACATAAACAATGACATGTTTTGTTGCTCATTAATACCACAGTCTTGCTGCAGTGTTAAATACATGATTAGATTAGATCAGAATTCAAGATAATTGTTTTTGCATTGAAGGCTCACTGATGAGTGAGAACCAATCTGTCAGCTCTGTAAAGACACAACATCTTAACAGCAAAAACCTTTGATGCAGCAATTGATTGAACTAAAGAAAACCAATAGTTTTTTTTTTTCTTTTGATGGACAGATGGAGTTGTACGCTATGAAGACATTTGTGATTTGATAACTAAAATGTTCATTTATCTGAAACTACTGAATAAAAACGTTTTGGTAACAGCTTTCATTAAAGTGAGGACATTCAAAGTTGATATTTTCCACGTTGTCACTCTTGAAGAATGTCTCCATCTAAAAATCCAACCGCAAACGACCACAGAGACGCTTCCCGAAATCACTGAAGGTAAATAAATCCAGCAGCTGCATGTGAAGTCTCAGTGTCTGTTAAGAGGAATGAAAACTGTTTCATACTCAGTCATACATACAGATTTGATGTGTATGTGTGTGTGTGTGTGTCATTGTACATATGGCGAACACACGTTCCCCAGCGTCACATACAGTACAGCATGTTGATTTAATTACACAGGAAGTCGGCCCTGCAACATATTTCTTTTTATTTATGATGTGTTGCGGCCATTTACGTCTAAACTAACTGAGAGGGGGAAACCCAGGGCAACAGTTAGTCAGGAATTCAAACCGCTTGTGACGGGAAAACACTTGCAATTAAAAGAAAAACTATCAAAACAAAAACAACGGCAGGGAGAAGTGAATGATTAGAGGTACGGTGAAGTTGTTTTTATTTACAGGTGCAGTAAAGCCCCATGACGCGTCTTGATGTAAGAGAATAATGCCTTTGACCTATGAGCAGGACATCATGGAGAGCATTGATACACATATTTTTACTATGGCTGCTCAACCACAGGCATAAAAGAAGCTGCGTTTAAATAATTGATTTCTTCATGTTCTTTTGTTACCTCCGCTAAGGAGATTCTCTGTTTGTCAGATTTCTCCTTCTATCTCAGAGCTGAACTAGATAAATGGCTGCATCCAGGAATGTTTTTTTTACTTCCTTTTACATGGAGAGATAGAGCTTGGCCTTGGTGGAGGTATGTGTCCGCTGATGTGTCACATTTTTTATTGCTTGAGTCAGAGTTACGGACACAAAGCCTCTGTTTTCCACAGTTTAATTGAATATTCCTTGTTATTGGAGGTGCAACGGATCCATAAACTCCCGGTTTCGGTTCAGATCATCGTTTTTAGTAATCAGTTGGATCATTTTTCAACAAATGGCTTTCTATGAATTAAAGAACTTAAAGAACAACTGTGAGCTTTGCAGCATTTCAGGTTTTCAATGTTTAAACAAAGTAAAATATTTACAATTTGAAGTGCAATATGAACAATAGTGGATAAAAAATACCCTTTATTATTGTATGCCGCCAGATAACACAGGGTGATGGGTGGCCCTTTATATTGTCATATGGTTTTCTGGTGGCACAATGCCTACATACCATTATGGTTTTGTCCATCACTCTTCCATCATCAGTATATTTACCCGGGACGCCAAAATGATGACATACATGTGACTTAAATGATGCAGGAGGCTTCTCCAATTCTTCTGCTTCTCCCGTAGCCAGTTTTTTTTTAACTGCTTTTAACGCTGCATCTCAAATTTATGCAATATTACTTTAAAAAGTGACAGTGAGCGTAAAACTGTATTTAACACCGATATGTAAACGTTGCTGGAGATTACTTGGGTACAACCAGAACAACTATTTCTTGGAGAGCAGCTTTCTTCATGTGGCAAAGCTTGTGAAACAACCAGTTCACCCACCATCAGTAGAAATCAGGAGACATTCTGTTTATACGTCTATATCAGCAGAACTCAGCCCAGACTTGACAGGTGCCGAAACATCCTGCACGGCCCTGTGTTATAAAACAGTAAAAGGTCTCATCTTTCTTTAGGTCAAGGAACCTTTTTCGTATGGAGGGCCATTAAACCTTGTATAACATCCTTCAAGGCTCTCACAACAAATCCAGTTTAGCTGAATGTTTCCAGCTGTGATGGTGCATGAGTTTGCTCATCCTCACAAATCAGACACATCGGCTTTGTCTTTTAATTACACGAAATAATAGTTTGTCCATTTTTCTTTGGAAGTGTGAGATTGTGCATTTAATTCTGTTTCCTTGACTGTTGCCATGATGCTTCTCAGTGATGACGCAGAAGTGTGTTTCGTTCTCCCTGACCACACAGGCATCCAGCTGAAAGAGACCACCCTGAAGTAACTAGTTAATCTACTATTTTATCTTATTTTCTGTCATTGCAGAAAACATAATCTGTGTCATGAGAATCTTTTAGATTTTTGAGGTTTTGTTGTCATTATAAATTGTCTCTCTGGCTGTACAATGTCTCCAGGCCAGAGGTTCCCTGCCCCTGATTTAATGCAATAGTTTCTGGACGCACTGAGACATGCTCCTTAGTTGTCTGGAGGTCCCAATGTAATTTTATATATTTTTTTTATGAGTGAGTTGCCAGCTTTAGTTAGAGCAGGCACACTAGGAGCTATCCTGTTACCACTGTGTGTGTGTGTGCGTGTGTGTGTGCGTGTGTGTGTGTGTGTGTGTGTGTGTGTGTGTGTGTGTGTGTGTGTGCGTGTGTGTGTGTGTGTGTGTGTGTGTGTGTGTGTGTGTGTGTGTGTGTGTGTGTGTGTGTGTGTGTGTGTGTGTTTGGCGTGGAGAAAGGCGGGTGGTGGGGGCAGGGGGAGCGTTTGTTGAGTGGAAAATGGCCTCTAAAGCTCCTCTACTCACCTTTCGCAGTGACAACATTTAGCACGGTGTGCCGAAACCCCCCCCACCCGCCACCACCCGCTGCCCCTTTCTCACCCACTCACCACCCTCTGCTCTCCCCCCCTCTCATCCACATTTCCTTTTTATCGCTTCACAACCTGTTTTGGGAGTGATAGAAGGATGAAGTGATTTTGCAGTAAATGCCCTTCAACAGATGGTCAGACATGACAGCGGATAGTGGGCGGTGGTGGTGGTGGTGGTGGTGGGGGGGGGTTACAGTCGGGGTCTTGGTCAAGCTCCCACTGCGGCCGAATGTGACAAAATGCAAAGTGGAATTCGCCGGCCCCTCCAGTCCAGAATTGGCGCAGGGAAAGAGCATGTGAGAGGCACGATGGCATGTCCTTCGCGGTCCGGGCGAGTTTGGCTGACAGCTGCGATGTTTATAGGCCAGCTTCGATGACAGTCGGGGGGGCGGCTCGGATCTTTTCAGACAGGAATTAGGTTTGTCATCAGATTCTAAAAACCCCCTGATTTATGACATTTCCACTCCTGTTTTCCCGTCCACCCCTTTGAACCCCACTGACAAACACCCAGCGGGGAGACGATGACATTCAGCAAAATTGTTTGTTTGTTTACTTCTTTACTTTCATCACAAAGGATGGATTTCCAGCCCACACCAACACACACCAGTTAGCTACGTCCACACCACCTCTTTTACCACGTCTGGTAAAATGATAATCAGTCTGGTATTTAGTGCAAATTCATAGAGTAGCCGAGATAAAGTTTCTAATTGTTAGTGAAAATATTTTTTTTTTGATTTACCATCACGACTTAATCTTCAAACTATCCAGCAAAGTCCCTGTGATAATTAGATTATATATAATTAAGTGTCCGGACACAAATAAATCTGTCATATCCCGTCCATACTTCATACAGATTTTTTTTGAGCCTGAAAAGCCCCTGGTGGCTGACTGCAGTATAGGTCATATACCCCGACTCCTCCATGTTAGCAGATGGGACATGGGCTGAGTGTTTATTTTCCTGGTATACTTGATTTTATTAGTTATTTCATGATATAAAAACCGGCTGACACATCATGATTATCAGCTGAGACTGACTCGTGATTGGTTGAGCATGTATAAAGGCAGGACTTCGATACCATGGCTCTATTCCCTGATATATATTGCAGCATTGCTTACTGTGTGTGGTGTCCATCGCCCAACTTAACCCGCCATGATGACTTTTCCTTTTCAATGGCCCCTGATCTCTTAGATCCACCAGACCCCCTCCCACTACCCTGTGTCACCCAATTAAAAGAGATTATCTAAACCTATCATTTACATGGAAACGATGAACAGACTGATTTAGAGATTACACAGTGAGCAACGTCTCGGTTGAGCAGGGAATGAAATGACAAAATATCTCGGCTGACGACCAATCAATAAGATTATACGTGGAACATCTCTTTAATACCAGGAGGGCCGTGTGGTGCAGTTATGTCGGGAGGCGGTTTCAGAGGAGGCAGCCCGCACAGATTATTTTGGGAAGCAGCCTTTCGGAAATAACTGTGAAATTTTTGGTTTCACGATACAAAGTCAGGGCCGGGATCAGAGATAACGATTCTCTCTGTCGTACTTCAGGTCAAATAATCAGCTTGATTTTCTCTCTGATCTTTGTCCAACTCTGTCATTACCTACAATACACGTACTTGTATATATGATATGTATTGTGGTTATTGGCTGGTAATTAACTCAAGCAGCAACTGGTTATTTTGTCTCAGTATTTCAGATGTAGTGCTTTTATGCCTGGACTCCATGTCTGATTTTAAAATACAACTCTGTTTGTAACTTTAAGAACTATTTATTTTTGATTAAACACATTTAGCAAGCAAATACTAGGCTGCAATGTTGAAAAGATGCACATTCACATTTGTAAAAAGCTGACTGGAAACCTGGTTGCTTGCATGGCAGAGATAAATACCCGGGGAGTTCAGGTTTCTTCAATCCCCTACACCAGGATTCTCAGAACCAGGTTTATCGTTTGAGATTCACAACCCAGTGACTAAAGTACATTAATGCATTGTTTTGTTTTTCCACCTCCTTTCAGTCGGGAGTTGTTTTCAGGACACAAGCTCTACTATACCTCAAGCACCAGAAAGCAAACGATAGTGACAAGTCAGTGAAGAAAGTTTTGTTGAAGTTGATGCAGTTTCACTTCTCTTGTATCCAAAGGTTTCCCATATGTGGCAAAAACACAACATCTGAACAAGTCAACACAAACATGTCCGACACGTTTTTTAAGTGTCAGCACTTTGAAAACTTGACTCCAGCGTTTTTCACTCAACCATTGAACAGATTCGTAAACGTCCAGCTGGTTAGAGAGTGAGCCGAGTTTAACATGCAATGATCCTAAAGCAAAATTTGAAAAATAATATCAGAATCTTTGAAGTGAGTCTTTGTAACTTGCTATAATAATTAAACTTGAGTGAATGTTGGATCCTACGTTCATCAGGTAAACAGAAACATGTCTCCAGATGATGTTTAAGTTGCTCTGTGCCTCCTGGGTTTGGTAAAGCTACTTAATCGGGAGGATAGAGCTCCATTGTTGTCCCCGAGGCAATTATTGCAGATTTTTAATGAATTATTTTGACGCTTTCTTCCCCAACTTTTGCATCAGTCCTCTGAAAACAACTTCTGATTAATTTATGTTTCTGTGAAATATAAATAAAGCAGCAGTTTTCTTCAGTGTTTTTGTATTTTGCACTTTTGTAGAGAATCAATGGAAAAAAATGTTTGATGGAGGCAGCAAGGGTCAGATTTGATCCACCAGCGCCACCATTTCCAACTCTTCTTCCCCATCAGTAAAGCCTGGGAAAATTATTACTACTTTCAGTGCTTCTGTATTTCAAAAGGAAATGAAGCTGGGCGGCATTTCCTCACATCTTAAAAAAATGACACCAAGCTATGTGACACTTCCCCTCTCCTTATCATGGGAATTTATAAGCTCTGCTCCGTGCCAGGTGCTCCGACTGGAGAATGCACCCACACGCTCACACGCACATGCACACGCAGGCCTACAAAGAGAAACTTACAGTGAGCGGTATGTCCTTTATATGGATCCTCAAATTAAAACACATGTACAGCCTCGGACAAAAACTTAAACATTGACCCTCTCTCTCTCACAGTGTGTGGACTGCACACGACTATGCACATGTGCAACTTTAGATATTCAATAAGCTTTTATTATAGCTATAAATATTCCCTGTGTCCAAGAGCAGATATATAAATCACAGAGGGCACTGTGGCCTCATGCAGGAGCGGAGCCGTGACAGGATTTGCAGACCTTTGCCCCAGGGGTCACTGATGCTATTCCAAACCCAGTCGAGCTGTTCAACCACTGATGGGAAGAGGAGGAGTGGGAGTCAGACAGGTCCAACACACATGTGAAACATGCATGTCACCAAGCATGTTGGTTCAGATGTGTAAAAATCATCCCATAAAGTAATTTGTAATAAAATGAAATTACTTTTTCTCAAGTTACTGACACTGAGTTAGATACTCGAGGTCAGAGAAAGTGAGCATCAATCTGTCAAAAACTTATCTCCCACCCAAACTTCTGCTGAAAACAACTGTTTGCTGTCGCTGTTGAACATGAGGTTGATAAGATCTGCGAGACTGAAGCATAAAATAATAACAGTAAGAGGCCATATAACCAGAACAATTAGCCAAAATAGGCTAAAAATCTCAGCTGTCCTGCAGAGTTGGATGACAATGTTCTCTTGTAAATAGTGTGACCCCTCAAAATAATTTGATGCATTAATATTTAAATGTGCTTTAATGGCTGTGGCACAGGAGCTAAAGCGACTAACTAGAAGGACGGTGGTTTGATCCACGGCTGCTCCGGTGCGCATGCCGAAATGTCCTTGGGCAAGATGCTAAACCTCAAATTGCCCCATCAAGCGCCGCATATAGTAGCTCTGTATGACTGAGTGTTAATGAGTGAATGTGGCTTGTAGTGTGAACTGCTTTGAGTGGTTAATTAGACTTGAAAACCATCTACTTTAGGCTGATTATTATGGTTGGTGCACATCTCGTCAAATGCATCTATGAGCCTATAATTAAATAGAAAGGATAGTTCATGAACCTGAATAGTCTTGCAATGCAGCTTTAAGTGTCAATATGGTATATATATACCAGAGTTGGTCAACTATGGAAGGATGAGCACGCTACACAGGTTAAGTTTCAGTCTGGAGTCAGATTTGTTTTGAATCTGTATCCTGGCAGAGTGACGGGTGACTACAACTGCTTGTGGGTCCACGTGGAAGAAACACTCAACAAGTCGTCCCTCTACGGTTCAGACCAAAACAAATAAATGTAGCTGTGATCAAATCCCAGTGGATGTTTGGGATGGTCCCGTGTTTGACGGCCGGACACGAGGTCGACGGCTGTGGTTTGTTTTCCCCAAACTCCTGTGTTGCAACAAGATGCCCCGTGCTCCCCTCCTCCATCTGATCTGCTCCTCTCCCACTGATCCATCATCAGGGGACAGTATGTGTCCGTAGCTGAATCTCTGCTCCACAAATAGCCCGGCCAGACAAGCCTCACTTTTTTTGAGCCTCTGCTATCTACAGTAAGTCATGCGTTGCGAGTGGTGGTCTGTGAACACACTCGGCTCGCAGGAGAGCACGCCGACCCCTGGTTCTGCCCCTGCCAACCCCCCACGCCGGGATATTTCAGGCCCACAACCCCCTGTTCTCAACTCGGGTCCGTCCTCTCTCTTTCTCCTATTTCTCCGTGTTCATGTTATCTCTCTCCGCCTCCTCTGTTGTTCCCCCAACTCATTAATCATCTGCCGGCTGGAGGTGTGAAAACAAACACTAACCCCTCCACGACATACGGGACGACTTTCGAGCGGTGGCAACAACTTTGCAACTTTTCCAAAAATATTCCTTCTCCCAGTGGGAGGTTTCAGTCTGCGTTGGATTTGCTCGCTGACAGAACTTAGAACTTAGCAGGGTCTGTCAGTAACCTCAGCCCCTGTCTGACGGAAAGACATCCACACCAACAATTAGAACTTAATAAATCAGTTCCTCATTTTAACACCTTGATTCTCCGCACTGAGGGTGGATGCCCCCGGAGGATGATGTCTTGGTTGGAGATGTCTTTGCTAATTAACCGTTCAGGCGGGCGGGCGGGAGCAGAGAACAGTTTGGCAGAGTGAAAGTTTTAGGATTGTTGGAATGTTAAAGGAAGTTATGTAACATGAACTGTTTTCTGTCATTGAGTCAATTAAACTTAATAAAAATACCAGCTCTCTATAAAAAAATATTTTAGTCCAGACAAACTGTTAATTATTACCTCCATCAATGTGGTTATGTTGTTTGTAAGTTAGCAGGATTACACATAAACTACTAAACTTCCATGGAATTTTGTGGAATGTTTAAACATGGCCCAGGGAGGAACCGATACAAGTTGGGCCTATATCTAGATAAATGGACAGATGAAGAGTGTTGCTCTAGAGCAGTGGTCACCAACCTTTTTGAGCCAAAGATCACTATTTAATTCCAAACGTAAGCCGAGAGCTACCACCCTGATATCTTCCAAACAACCCACTTAGGAGGGTCATGTTTATTATTTTTTGCAATTTCTGTTAAAGGCTGAATGTACGAGCGTAAATATACACAAAGAAAGGCAGTTGTGCAACTTTATCTATTCAATGCACAATATGTAGCTTCTCAGTTCAACAATATGTTCTGCAGAGGAGCTGCTACCTCAGCACAGTGTTTTTACATAGGCTTTGACTTGAATATGGCCACAAATATGACTATTTCCTTGTATAAAAGTAGTCCTGTGTAATACCAGTACTATACAGTATGAAGCCGTGCATCATCTGCTCCTGCAAATATTACACAATAAAAAAACCTTTTTAAAAACAAGGGAATGGATTCCGTCAACAGAAACGCTGGAGTGCTTTTATTTTGAAAAGCTATGTAGAAAGCGTTGCAACCATTTGTTTGTGACATAAATTCATCAGATAAACATTAAAACTCAGGTGAAAGATCATTTTCTCTGTTTATTCTGCTGTGAACCACAATGTTTACACTTCCTGAACCCGTTTCAAAGTAACATCACTCCAGCGTTTCACTTTCTGAATCATTCATTTGTTCTAACGGGGCTTTGGTTGTTATCGACAGACCAGAAGATGTGCATCTTCATACCGTAGAGTCCTGACATTTAGTTTAGTGCATAAACCGACTGGTTTTGAAGGAACTGCAGGAGATAAACCAGTAGCTCCACCGCCAGTAGCAGACACATAGCGCGTGTGAAAAACGGCGTGTGATCTGCGGCGTGACGACAGCCAGTGAGTCCAGAGAGTCTGGGGTTTGACAGTGAAGATTGAGAGATCGACCAGTAGATTGCGATCGACGGGTTGGCGACCACTGCTCCAGAGTACAGATGAACATAAAAATCTAATTTGGTTCTTTTATTTTCTGTCTTCTCCTTCTTCTCTCTCTCCAGTTGGTCTTTCTTTTCCTACTTCTTCATCTTTTTTGTCTCCTTTTTGACCTCCTTGTACGAGTAGGTCTTCAAGGCGAGTTCCTGAAAAGACACAGACAACATAAGTTTTAGCATTTTCTTCTTCAAAGTCTAACCATGAAACAAACCTACAATAATATAATCCATATAATTCAAAACTAAAATAATCTGATGTAACATACCTGAAGCTCAATGTTCTGCTCAGCGGACATCTTCTCCTCTGTCTCCCTGATCTGGTTTTGCAGATCCTCTCTCTGCTGGAAGCTGGCCTCCTGTTCCAAGATGCTGCATCTCAGCTTCTCCTCAGCTTCTCCTCACAGTTCTCCTGCAGAGCTTCAAATTGTACCTTCCAGTTGTTCTCCAGGTGCTGGAGCTGAAGATCAGTGTCGTCTTCATATCTTCCAGCTTCCTCTCTAACTCTTCCTCTCTGGCTCTTGCTGGGTCCACAGAGCTTCCTCCTGTTGACCAAGTCGTCTCTGGCCTGATACAGATGTGAGACAGTAGAGTTCATGTGCTTCTTCAGAGCAGCGTTTTCAGAACATTGTTTTCTGCAGCCTGCTTTTTCAGAGCAGCTTTCTCTGCCACATGCTTCTTTATAACTGTGTTCTCAGCAGCCAGCTTCTTCAGTGCACTGTTTTCTACTACCAGAGTGGTGTTATATGCAGCCAGAGCAGCGTTTTGTGCCGCCTGCTTCTTCAGAGCAGTGTTTTTTCCCCCGCCAGAGCTGCATTCTTAGCATCCAGCTGACTCTATAGAGCTGGAGCTAGAGCTAGAGCAGCATTCTCTGCAGCCTGCCTTTGCAGAGCAGCCTTCTCTGCCGGCTGCTCCTTCATGGCTGCGTTCTCAGCAACCAGCAGCTCTTTTATTTGCAGAGTTTTCTGCAGCCAGAGCAGCGTTTTGTGCCGCCTGCTCCTTCAGAGCAGCCTTGTCTTTAGCCAGAACATCCAGCTGCTTTTTCAGACCAATATTAACTGCAACCAGAGCAACGTTTTCTGCTGCAGAGCTTTTAGTCGCCTCCTCCTTTAGAGCAGCAATCTCAGCAGGGAGCTCCATGTTCTCCCTCTTTGAGTCCAGGAGGGCTCGGCGGGGGGCCTGGAGCATTTTGGTGACACTACACCCGTTATGTCGGGCAGTATCATCAGACTAGATTTGTCCAAGTGACTGAAAAACACAAATATAAATATAACAGGTAGAAACACAGTCCCATCCTAACTTCAGATATATTCAAAGAGGCACAGCCGGATTAATTTTAGCCATTCACACACGTCTGCTTTTAAAGTCTGTAAACCTACTGTAAAGTTAGATGAAAAAATAAAAGACAATTATGTTTTGAAAAGATATAAAACTAAAAGCTGTTTATCCTGAAGTCTCTTGATCCTCTTCATGTTGGACGAACGCCGGTGATCTAGTGTAACAAAGTTGTTGTAAAGTATTTTTGCCGTGAAGTGCTGGTCTACCGTCGTCTGTGGCAGTTTAAGGAAGTTATCAGAGAGTCTCGTGCAGCTGACGACTACTAATGGTCGTACAGAGACTGATTCTGCTGATAAATGTTTATCTTTTTATGTGTGAGTTAATTGGCTTTAATCTATTCAGGAACTATCCAGAGTTATAGATGTGACATCAGGGAAGTGTTGTCTTTGTCAGGTGACCTGGACTGATTATAGAATATTATTTCTCTTTAGAAATATAAACACACATACGCTCATCTGTAGTTGTGAGGGTGCAAGGACAGTTACGTGTGTGTGTGTGTGTGTGTGTGTGTGTGTGTGTGTGGAACACCTGTGCGACAGGCAATCTGTCTCTGTCTAAAGAATGCGACTGTGACCCCTGCATGAAGGTGAGCATGTGTGAGTGTGTGTTTCAGATGCTCAGTTTCTGTTCACAGTTTAGAGGCGGATCTTTAATGCAGCATTGAAACTGAACTGTAACAAAGAAACGAGGCCTGGAGACATAACATTTTATTATCGTATTACTTCCAACAGCTCATTGTAAGTAACTTAATGAAGACGACAATAACTGTTGATAAACACAAACTAGAGGCCAAACATTACAAAGTGAGAGGGAACGAGGTGTATAGCTTACTTGTTTTGAGTAAACTGGGGAGACGGCATGTACCACAACCCACATCCAGCGTTGTTAGGCCATTACAAATCTGGACCATCACATTTGAGGTCATTACTATTGTCTGCAGGTTAGCTAGAATTACATGTTTACTGTCCCTCTCCTGTTGACTGATGCCCATCTTGGCCTCTGCCATCAACACATGCTGACCAACATAATTCGTTTCACAATAATAAAAAAATAGAGCTGACATTAGGGTACTGTATGTTGAAGCTTCGATGCCAGCAGGGCTCCATTAATATTACAATCACATTTCACACACGGACCGACTCTCTTGGCCGACGTGGCCCTCCCATCTAATTTTCTATTAGCTAAAATGTTTGGTTGACTGCTACAACATTAGAAGGTCTGCTGAAACTGAAACCTGGTCCCAGACACCACCTCTCGTTCTCACTTGGTATGCTCTGGATGGTCAAGTGGAACATTCCAGCAGGCTGCATTTCACTCGGTTGGCTCGGATCTGCTTTAATCACTTCAGCGATGGCTGTGCCGCAGAGATAGAGTTACAGTACCAGAGAGAGAGAGAGAGAACTTGGAATTACTTTTCCATCATTGGGCCAAACAAGGTTTCACAGAGTCCGAGAATGTTCACATGCATTTCACTTTTAGATTCCCTTGATTTAAAATAAATGAATTCAGTTCCCAATTAGGTTTAGAAACTAAGACAAACAGAGCCACCAAACTCAATCTCAGAGCCCGTCGGCTACCGACAGACGACAAACGGCCAATATATATCTTTTAACACAAACGTTACTTCTTGGGTGTTTTTGGTTAAGACTTCATTTTGGCTGATCTCAGCTAGGTGCATATGAATAAAGATAAATTAAAAAGCAGATAACTGATTGCTTACCTGCGGGTAGGGGCGGACTGCACATCACGAGCACAGGGATCGTGGTTACAGTTAACATAAAAATACCTGGTTAAGGTCATGGAAAGACCATTGACATGTTGACCCAAACCAAATCGATTTATTGATATTATTTACATGACCATAACATGTATTTCTCAGGAAAACAAACCTTTATAAATACACAGACAATAAATGTATTATCTTTTTTAACAGCTGCTTGTATAAACTGAGCTCCTGCTCCTAAAGTCAAACTTCACGATGACCCTCTTCAGTTTGAGGACAGATCTCATCCATATATAGCGACGCGTACTCTTGCTGCTGTTGAAACCAGTCATGAGTGCATATAATGTAATATTATACAGAGCCGTCTCTCTCCACCACCCCTCCTCCCTCAGCCCCCTCTGTCATAATGGTATGGGCCTGATCGTTTACACCACTCATACTGCGTGTCGCCAGGTCATTACGATTATTTCAGATGGCTACCAATTAGGCAGCTTCTAATTAATCAGCACTTTCCCTGATTCCACATGTCACACTAGTTCGGTCTATCAGCACGGTGGAGCGGGACCAGTGATTTTATAATTGTCAACTAAAGAGCATGTCATCCATCTTTGTTCGTTTTGGACGGCGGCCTAACGGAGCTGGCTGAGCTTCAGAGCTATTCTCTCCACTGCTGCTGCTGTAAACAAGCTATTTCTGATCGAGCACTCATTTTATTTTAGGTTACCTTTGATATTGCACAGCTTTTTTTGTTTTTTTTACTTTTTTATATTGTGTATATACGGTTGTGAATTGGCTCAAATAATAATAATTATAACAATGTATTTCATTTGCATAGCACTTTTAACAATGCTCAAAGAAAATACCATAAAGTAGATAAAAATGAATAACTATAGATATGATATATAACATCATAATCACACATCATGTAACACTGTATGTTGTATTATTAACACGTTGGACTAATCCATTGTTTGATGTTCTTCTTATGTTTAACTTTCCTGCCTGGCATTTAAATAAGTACATATTTAATGATGGTTATACATAACTGGTGTCACTGGGTAAATTTAATTTTTAAATGACTTTAGTACCTTTTGTTTTAAAAGTGCTAATAAAAATGTAGATTATTAATCGCCTATGACTTCGATAGTTAAATTAAAGTTTGAATAGATGGTGTTGTTCGGGTTCGGTATAACACACACGATGGGTGTTTACACCACTTGAGCAACAGCTGCCAAATCAGTCAATGCAAATTTAGATTCTGAGATAATTTTAGCAAACATCTTATGTCATTAATAAAAGTTGCCAGGTCCAAAAAAATAAAAAAATACAGTGGAAGTGTTGAGTTTCAGGGTAAATGATCCATTATTCAAATTCATGACTGAGATGTTCCTAGAACTGAGTTTGCAACATAATCTAGGAATCTAGGTCAGAGGACTGCGTCACAGTTAAAGAGACATTCATGTGCTCTAATGTTGACGGTAATATATTAAGAGTTTGTTACAGAAGCTACAGGACAGAATGTGCATCGTAATACAAGAGTGAATACACCACAGGTTCATTCAAAGTTGAGTAGAGTTAGCAAGAGGTTCCAGATAGAGACGTTTACAAATATGCACTTGGATCATTCATGGCAGGTTTCATATAAAACATGTTTTGCATTGTAAAATATTAGATGAACAATTATGCGATTTTTTAATCAGCTCCGTAACATTTCGATACATTAACATCTTTAAGTTTTACCAAAGCTAAAAATGTTTTAAACCTAAAACGTGGTTCATTACAAATTGTAAAATAAAGACAAGAAGAGTTTAGTTTTCTGTCAAAATGTCAAAATGATTTTATAGATTTTTTGTATAAATCACTAAATTATGGTGCAATACGTAATTATACCTGGAAACACTGGTCTGTTGTGCACTCTGTCTATTTATTTACATGGCATTTGCTGTTTAAAGCTACAAACAGGATGGGATATAGTGTCAAGGTAAATAAAGTGTGATCTGATCGCAGAGCAACTTAACATGATGACGACAGAGAATCGTGCAGCACATTCAAGTATTTATTTTAGCAATAGTGGATCTAATTTCACATCCTGCTGGAATCCCACAAATTGCACTTTGCTTCACACAATGAGCTCGATGCATTAACACATCGCTGCCCGCCTGATCATTATTCTCCTTGCGAATGAAAAGTGTTTGGACGTGCACGAAAGAGAAGAAAGCAGCGTTCGCTTTGATCGCTCCATCAGTGAAAATAGCTCGCTATGCTAATCATTTCAGAGGACACGATGTGAGACCATGCTGACTGATGAATAGTGATGTCTGTAATTATATCCAAATTGATTTATGAGGAGACATTTCCAGAGCGCTTTGGCTGCATGTAAGGTTGCACCTGTTGCGGCCAGATGGAGATATAGATAGACCCCAAGGTACAGTGCATACGTACAATGCACACGCTGTATAAATAGAAAGACTGCATAGTAATACAGCTAGCAGTCGAAATGAAAAGTCCTTTCCTTGAAAGTACGACGACCGATGCATTCACTTGATATTTCATTTGACTGCAAATACCTTTGATTTAGTTACAAAACGACGAATCTGGTTTTAATTCAACTACTTTTCTGAAATGCTAGTTCAGTCATGTGAGCCCCATTTTCTCCATTTTAAGTTAATACCAATAATGGAACAATAAATCTGTTATCCGTGCACATTTACTCCATGTTACAGTTGCAAGTTTCCGTGGAGCAGTAAGGGATCTGGTGAGAGATTAACTGGGCTGACTTGGCGTGTTCCTGGTTGCGGTCATAGTAAAGTTTGTTACTTCAATCGCGGTCAGTTGCATTTTAATACAGCACTGTCGGGGCCCCGTCGCGGGGTCAGTGCAACCTTTCCCGTCAGTGAGTCACTTCTCGGTTTTAGCGGCGAGCAAATTACAGCGGGGGTGGGCTTTTCACATTAAAGACCAATGGAAATCTGAAAGCAGGGAGGGGGAACGAAGCCCGGCATGCGGGTGGGCGGCCGCTGCGTGTTCCAGATATCGTCACATCACATGAAGATTCCTCACCGCACACATCAATCTCTCACCAGGATGACTCACCGTGACCTTGTCTTTTGTTGCTTGAGAATTTGTCGTCCCGGTGGATTTGGGTTTTCTTGAAGAGCAGTGTTCAGACCTATGGAGTTCAGAACCTATTGTGTCTTTTCAGTGCTGTGTTTTCTATCCCTGACCTTTAACCCCTGCTAGACGATTATTTTAGGTAAAAATGCACCTGCTCGAGTTATTGCTGCAAGAAAGATGAACACCACGAATGCACAAACTGAGTATCTAGATTTGTCCAAGAAATGAAGGTTAACTGAAGTTTAATTTGAAACCGTTTTCCACTTCTTTATCACCTGAGATTATGACATTTCCCTCTCCAATTTAAATGATCAATTATGGCGGGTCAAATTTGAACTCCACGCAAAGCAAAGCAAATGTTTTATTCACATTCTCGCGTGCACAGACTGGAAGTGAACAAGAGCCAGAGATTTGCATTGGTGTGACCGTGTGGCCACATTGTAAACCAGCTCCGGGTCCAGTCCCGCAGGATGGTCCGTCCCCCAGGAAGTGTCCTTCAGTATAGAGGTCTTCAGGGGAACTCAAACCATAACCATAACCACAAATGAAACCACGCTGGTCCTGCCAAATATTTGAAAACTGGCACCCACACCCATACAGAAGCGAGAATTGCTGGACCCAAGCCCGAACTCGAGAGCTGGGACCTGGACCTTTGCAAAACTGATAATGTTGGTTTCATCCCAGGCTGGGAGATATAAACCCAATTGGCAGCAGCTTCACAGCTGATTGCATTAACACAAACCTTGTGTCATGTTAAAGGCCTCCTCGATGGACATAATCCATCCAAGTCAAGAGAGTTGATAAAATAAAATAAATAATAAAATACATCCAAATAATAAATACAAACATTATTGGAATTGAAATTTCGACAGATTCATATACTATAAGTCTTCAGAGTTTACGATATCTTTCACTCGGCCAAAACATTCACTTTTGTACATGAAACAACATGTTTATCTCTTTGCTTTACATTGATATTGAAGACCATGAACCATTTTAATCACAGTATTCTATGGTATATAGGTTAAGATACTGTTAATCTAACATTTATATCTCGCTGCAGATTTTTTAGAGCTGCCAGAGTGTTAAGTTACTTAACTCTAGAAGCCCCTCCCTTCTTCACAGTCACACATTTATCCACATTCACACCTGAGATCTGCCCGGTTTGGCCACAGTCCTCCTCTGTTGGCCTCTGAGCCTCTGCGGCTTTATTAATTCCCTCCTTCCCGCTGTTATCCATCAACATTTCTCTGGATTTCAGTGCCTGGACCTTTGGTTCACAAGCCTTCTTCTCTAACCTTTAGGCTGCCGCCGCTGCCCCCGTCTTTTCGATCTCAGCGAGCCTCGGCGTAGGAATGTGAAAGTCAAATAAAAGTGCTGAGGAATCAGAGCGCTGGGTTGTGGGAGGAGGTGTTTAAAAATGTGCCGCACCAAAGTTCACCCTGTTTTGGCCAAAGATACACTGGAGAGATAGCCAGCGCCAGAGATTACATCTTTTTTTAAAGCAAATAAATGGAATTATGATGTTTTTCTTGGACTTCCACAATGTTTAAAAAAGCAGAGAGAGCAGTCCGTTCACACTTAAGGTGATAACTACAGTGGGCCTTTGTGAAGGCCAAGTGTTGGCTCAGGCATGATGGTTTACTTTGGAGGCTAAAATTGAGCTCAACTTTGTGTGCAAAGTTGTCAGGATTTGTACCTTGTTTACAGAACATAACCCGGTTGTGAACTTGTCTGTGTGTGTGTGTGTGTGTGTGTGTGTTGATGCAGAGCGTGAGTTTAGCCTGTGTTTGAACATGTGATTAAAAAATCCTATTATTGAATGGAAGATATTTTTATGAGTAAGAACATGTGTCGGGTGTTTTTTTTAGTTTTCAGAAAAAAACAAGCCCCACGCTGGCAAGACACGGCCTGAATGATGGATGTTTTTCTGAAGCAGAATAGAAAAGAGCACAATTTGATACTATGACAAAATGCTTACTGAGAGTAATTCAGTAGTGTTTCGAGTAGTTGTGTTTATTTAGTCGGCAGACTTAGCCAGTGGGTGACGTCCAACTGTGATCGAAACTGATTCTGGCTGATTTCAAATGCAAAATATGTAACTTCTATGTAACTTCGTTAGGAGGGGCTCTCCATCAAAACAACAACAAAAGACCTAGTGTGACGTCATCATTACGCAGCGTGGGATCATGGGATTTGTTGCTGATGAACATCTACACGATGCGACTCGGGTACAAATCATGTTGACGTTACGCAGCAAAAACGGCAACGAATAATCGGGAGCCATTTTGATTGACCAATACAAACGGTGGAAGGAGAAAACAGCTGATTGGCTAACTGGCTCCCAGAATGTTTTCCTCACTCATACATCGTTTGTCCTGGAACTCAAAGCTCAGACGGATAAAGCCGTTATTATTAAAATTGACCAAATCGTATTTCTATAGCCTGTATAGCCTTTATAGTTTTTAGACATTTGATTGAATTATTGTTCCATATTATATATTTAAGAGAGTATTGAAAATGTTGTCATCACAATAGTTGGGGTGAAGTGGGTCTGTTCACACCTATACATAGATGCTGTCACCACCGCAGGCCTGCTCGTCTGCCCGGGGACGTCGGCCCCTCCCTCACCTCCACTGCTGCTTACAGAAAAGTCTCTGAAAGGAAGTGACAGGTCAATAAAAGCAGAAATATCAGCTCAGTCATTAAACCACGACCGTCGCAGCTTCCAGAACATCCCACAGACACGTTGGCCCGGCTCCTCTCCAAACGTCAATCGTCTTCTTTAGAAAGTTGATCATTTTATGATCCCGCAGATGCTGGACAGACTCGTTCATTGTCAATACGCACCAAAGAAAAAATGTTGTCGTTCAAGTTTTCTTTTTCTTTCTCTGGGATTGTTGTGATTCCGGTGGCTGTGATGCGGATGTGGCAGCTTCCCACATATCACCCTGTCAATGACTGATAACTGAGTGCCCAGACCAACTCACTTCTGTCTCTCAACACCCTAATACGTGGAGGTGTTTACTGACGCGTCTTCACACGTGTATTACAGTAGGTCACACCGCTGTAGCAGCCCACTCTCACAGCACTCTTACTATGAGCACGCACTAACTTTTACTACTGATAAGCTTCAAACGTGTACGCACCCTATTTTATTTTTTCTTTCCTGGAATACCAGGGAAGGTGAAGCACATGCCACCACTCGGGCTGAGGAGTCTGATGCTGCGACAACTCACACACTGCGAGCATTAAACACAAGCATGTTATTATTCAATTCATTTTTATTTATCTCTTTGTAGTTGATGAATCTTCAGAAAATAATAATGCAAACGCAAATCCCTTCTCCTGTGTTGAATTAACGTCACTTGATTTAAAAAAACTAAATCTGTCGAACTAATTTAATTCACTGATACAATTTTATTTCATTGGATATAAGAAAAATACCCTTTTTGCACACACACAAACACACACACACACACACAGACACACACACACACACACACACACACACACACACACACACACACACACACACACACACACACACACACACACATTATCAGCAATAACACATTGGGAACATGATTTAAATAAAATAAAAACAGGCTGTGCCAAACCTGTATGTTATACCCCCAATTATTTAAGCCTAATTTCTTAATTTTAAGTTGTTTTATTTTCACTTCTTATATCAGTTGTAGACTTATCAAGAATTGTACCTGGGAAGCAGTAAAGCTGTAAATGTAAATAAAAAAAATGGAAAACAAACTTTCAGACCTTTGAAATTCTCCTGACAAAGCAAAGTACAAAATCCTCACAGGAGTAATACCTTTTAATAGCCCTACTATATTGTTGCATGAAGGAAAATATCACATACATTATATTTAACTCAAGCTTCAGACATTTCTTCTCATTACAGAAATAAAGGAAGTGCAAAAAACTAAAAGTATTCAGTGGATCCCAAGAAGTCACTTATTGTAAAGCATTAACAAAACCATGCAGTTCTAAATGTTTCAACTGAAACTGGATTATTTCCAATATTGTAAATATTGTTAGGACATTAAAAAGAAAAAACTATAATACAAATTGCATTGTTTTTAATCTGTCACGCATCGGGCAGAGGTTTCAGTTGTTCCAGCGTCCTGCCATTAACTTCAAAAATGTTAAAACCAGTGTGTTGTGGTTCTCCTCGTGTCAGGACACCAGACAAGTCTCCTAGTTATATCAGTCAAGGTTATGTGTTGTTTTGTTGCTGTCTGAACTACATGATGTTCTATTTCAGCGCTCACTTGAAAGACCTCTCTGTCACATTAATCAGCGCTGCGGTGAATACCAGGCAGTGTTTTCCTGTCAATCCAGAGGCCTCTGCCCACAGTGGCAGCGATTAATGTAAAAAAAAAATGCAGCTATATTTGTGGCTGCAATGTTTTGGCAGGACGTCAAATCTAATACTTTTCCCCTGTGCCAACACTCTAGGCACGACGAATCAAGATCCCCACACAAACGCACGATTATAAAGATAGAAACATGCACACACACACATATAGAAAAAATGTGATGTACTGTAAGTGCACACATAGCCAACTGACACGCAAACGAACACACAACAGATGCTGTCTCTTTTTCGGTCAGTGCGGAAAATCAGACGCTCCATCCATCTGCTGATGTTATTCCGAGCAACCAAAGTTCTACTGCTATGGTAAAGATCTCCCCACATGAACTTGTCAGTCAAGCTGCAGCGACTTCATGTTTTTATTGTTTAGGCGTCTCACCCCATCGTCTGGTGCCGTCATTTGAATTTTTGTTCATTCCCACATTGTGGTTTATCGTTGTTTATCCGTTTACAGCGTTCCCCCGCATGCACTCATTAAAGCGACGCCGTGTGTCACAGCTGAGTGAATTAAAGCGAAGAGGAAGAGCTTTATGTTCTCAAGACCAAAAAAAGGTCAAGCAACATTTCGGAGTTTCCGAATGAGAAATGACTTTGGTTTTCAAATATAAGGGGAGATTATAGCTTTGCGTCTCCCTTGGGTGCTGGAGAACAGTGTCGCTGCACTAAATCGATCAAAATGTGCATGTTGCAAAAACTGAAAAGGTGCTCTGTACAAGCCGTACATCATGGCGGCTAAGAAACCACATGTGTTTAGACAAATGTGTGATTTAGTGTTGTGGGTTTAGGGGAGAAAAGCCAGGAAAACTTGATAAACCACATAAATCCACCATAACCGCAGAAAGCCTCCGTAAACGAGAGTAATGCCCAAATTAAGTGTGAGAAAAAGGAGGTAAAGAATGACTTTGTAATACCTTTAAGGACACGGTTTACTCTAGGATGAGTGTCGGGTTTCCTCGGAAATATTGCCACGTCCGAAATGCGGGGTGGCATTTGTCTCATTTTGCACGCTGACTTATGCTTCGGTATTACACTGGAAATAGTTATGCTTGGATTTCAAGCTGTTGTGCTGTTGCACCAACCTTTTTTTTTTTTTTTTTTTTGTCCTTCCGTTAAAAATCGGCTTCACTCCCACAGTTTGGTTTACTGGAAGGATGAGGACATTCGAGGAACAGTCGGAGACATTATGCAGCACGAAGCACATGTTTATAGACCTGGTGATTAATTATCACAAGGAAAGTTCGATCTGGGATTTGCAGAAATAGAAAGTAACTACAAATACGGGCATATAAATAAAATAAGGTACTTAAACTTACTTTTATTTATTGCCACCATTTACCTCACCACTTTTCAGAGGCAAATATTGTGCCTTTTCCTTAACTACAGTAAATTAACCTGTTACTTTGCACTTTTTATATATAAATGCATAATAATATAATGATGACTTAGAACTTCTTTTGAAGGATTTGCAGTTTTCAGTGGAAGGAAGTAATTAAGTACATTTATCATACTGCTCTTGAGTAGCGTACAATTATTTTGAAGTAGGCTATTTGTACTTTGCATGAGTATTGAGGATCCTATTTTAATATATTTAATACTTTTTAAAAAATATTTTAAGTTTCATAGATACAGTTACAAAATAGTTGATTTAGAATTATAAAATATCATACATTATTACAGGCAAATATCCCAAAGGTGTTCTTAATTTTAATTAATTAAAATTGTAACTCATCCTTTGACTTCCTGAAATATTTGTATCTTGATGCACAAAATGAAAACTTACCTAAAATTAGTAATTTCAAACAATTTCTAATTATTTTATTATACATATATGTATACTTAAAATACAATAAAATACATGTTTCTGATAATAAGTAGCAATATTTTTTAATGGGTGTATTGTGAATACTTGTTCAGTGTTCAGTGTGTACAGGTGAATATAATAAATTGAGTTTGATGAACAATAATTTGTAGGTACCTCAGTGTCTAATAGGCTGAGTGAGTTACTATGGAGAAAAACATCCAGTATTTGTCTTGATGTGGATGCAGGATGGTAACAGGTGTTGAATCACAGTGACGTTGATGGATTTCTGTGAAGACCCAGGGGCCGACTGCGCTGCCCAATCACACCGGCACGCTGCGGACCCCGGCTTGTTATGGACAAGCTGCTGACCTGCAACCACGCAACCTTGCTCTGCGGTTATACAACCAGGACCTGACACGTATGGCCTCGGGAGGGATGTCATGGAAAAGTTCTCAGCGTTTCCCGCAGCACTGTTCCCACTGCACGCTGATGCGCTCGGCGGCCTCTGGTTTCCCTTTGTAACTTCACAGACGCTGAATCTTAGCCGGTTCTATAAAACCCGGTCTTTAAATGCGAGGCGGGCAGCAGGTGGGGGCTCCATGCCATGCCAGGAATGCCGAGCAGGGGGAAGGACTCGGTGGGGGCTTAAAGATGCCCATTGGCACCGTGGAGGAGACCTCTGTGGGGCTGCTGTTTCAGGCTGCACGGCCAGTGGGAACGAAGCTCAGCTCAGAGTCTCTACATGTGAACCTGTCACTCTTGCAATCTGGACGGTTGGTGGGGAAGGAGGGGTGTGTGTATAGGGGGTGGATTTAGACCATTAGTTCTGGGCTGCCCAGGCACACACTCACATGTGTGCGGAGAGTCACTGAGGTCTTTCTGCTAATTATAGGCTGAAATCTGACAGAGAAAAATTAGAAGGAAAAGGGACAGCTGCAGGGTCCCGTGGACGACGAAGGGAAGAGGAGAAGAGGGGGGGAGGGGTTTTTGATTTCTCACTAAATCCTCCAACCCCCTCCTTGAGCCGAAAAACAAAATTCAATCATCTTGGTGTCCTTCTCGCTCCCTTATCCCCTCTCAACCCCACTCTCTCCCTCGTCCTCCCAGACAGGAGGTCAGGGGTCACCCCCAGATGGGATCAGAGCTGGTTTCACGGGACGTCCCATCTTTTCCCTGAACTAATGCTGTTTTCTAGGGGGAGCTTAGGCAGTGCAAGAGCAAGATCCTGAGACCTCCCCAGTGTGAAAGTGGTCAGATCAGCCTCTATCGTATCACACACACACACACATTTAACACCTGTGCACACAGACACGCACACACACACACACACACACACACACACACACACACACACACACACACACACACACACACACACACACACACACACTCACACACACACACACACTAAGACTCCTGTCCTGTGGTACTTAAGGTTTGAGCACATGCACATTGTTTTCACTTGATTTCCTGTAAAGTATTGTAAAGTAATTTTCTTGAGGCACTAACCTGAAAACCCTAACCTGAAACTTTACATAAATTAGTTTAGTGTCAAATCTATTATTTATTTGAGTCTAAAAACATTATTTCAGTTTCAATGCTAAAGGTCTTATTGTGGGTCCTGCTTGGTCTTGTGCACCTGTTTTTATGAGTTATCCATCTTACATTTACATGGTGTGTACTCCCAAATAATACATTGAACTATATAATGGTGCAGAGTGGGATCACAACCAAATAACAACATTTACTAATTGACATTTGACATTTAATAAAGTAAAAGAAACACATATATCCAATGCATATGACAGATGGGTGCTATAGGAAAATGAAATCACGAGAAAGAAAAATGCTGCCTTCCTGTTTATGATATTTTATTAAGGTCCGTGATCAAAATATTGTGCATCTTAATATCTAAATATAAAAATTTCGCAAAATGAAGTTGCAACACGTCCTCACATGTTTAATTTTTCTGACAGATTTGGACTTTAGCTCAGGTACAACTCTGCTGAATTACAGGAAAAGTAAAGTCAAACTTCATGAGCCTGTTAGATGATGGTAAAGGTGTAAATTCTCCCAATTAAAACAGACACAACATTGTTCAAAATGCAATATGGGTGAAATCCGCTTTTTTATTGTTTTAACAACATGCTGGTGATGAATTCAGTATCAATATTGAGTTTTTAATTTCCTATCACTCAAATACTGCAGGCACTCCTGAATACTTGGCCTGGCTACAACCTGCAGGACCAGTGTGTGTTTATAGAAAGTACCTCAAGTATAAAGCCAGCATGTAGCCAGCACCTCAGGAACAAAACAGACCTTTGAGCTTATCTTATGTTCGGGGCAAGGTTACAAGGACATCAACTTTACAGGTTTTACAAGTTATCAATTACATTTTTTATCTTTTTTAAACCGAATCTGAACTTTAGATTTGGTTTTAAATTATGTTTTGCCAGGGACTATATTCTCAGTTTATTGTGAAAATCCATGAAGAATTCAAAAACTTTATGATGCTGTTGTCCTTTCATCACACACTTTCTAATACACGCACATGCACACACACACACGCGCGCACACACACACACACACACACACACACACACACACACACACACACACACACACACACACACACACACACACACACACACACACACACACACACACACACACACACACACACACACACACACACACACACACACACACACACACACACACACACACACACACACACACTTGGTTGGATGGTTCCCAGCAAAAGCAGAAGCGTGTGTTAAGTGCTGAGGAGTATGTTACTCGTCTTACCCTTCATAATGTGCTAGTGTGCAAAATGTCTCTCAATGTCAGTGTAATATTGTAAGATCATCATCTTGTTGCAGGGGTTTCTGTGAGAATGTCATGAGCCTCACAGCTGAGGCACAGTAGCTAAGTCCAGATCGTTTCCCTCCGCAGCCTGATTGACAGGTGTCCAACAATCCCCCTGGCTTTATGCCGGAGATCCGAAGAGTCTGAGCAGAGGCCCCGGTGCAGACGGCGCTGACCTTGCCCGGCTCATCAATAGCCTTCATTTCTCCCAGGCTGCGTGCGACAGGTGCTCAGGCCCAAACCTCTGCTCAGCCCCCACCTCCCCCTCCAACCTAAATCCTGCCTGTTTTTATTGGTCCTTCTGCCTTTCCCCTCATCCGTTTCCTCCAGGGACATTTAGGAGCACGGCTCAGGTCTCCTCTGGCTTAAATTAAATGCCTGTGGTTAATTAGCCGAGGCTGCTATTACCAGCATAGGTGGAAACCCTTACCAGTGCACCCAGGGCTGGGAACATTGGGAGCTGTGTGGCCTCCAGTCCGAAAACAAGACGCCATTTGTAGTTTCCCCATTCCTGCTCCAAACCTTTAATGGGACACACGTCCTGGCGTCTCCATCGTCCAGAGTCAAATTCATCTGCAGCTCTGAGTGCAGAAAGACCAGAATAAGACTCGCACCTCCCCCCTAGTGGCTGCTACTGTACATGCATCCCTGCAAGGCAACTTTCAAGGTCACTAAAGGAAGTTTTTCATTTAGATAAGCAGCAATTTTAAAGCTGCATATATGTATATATATATATATATATACAGGTTGATATTCTGGAGTTATTTTTTATTTGCTAAAGAAATCCTAAATTTCTGTGTGATTATGTACAAAGTTAAATCCAGAAAATATTTTACTATCATTATTATAGTAATAATTGTCCATTGTAGAGCGTACATTTAAAATATAAAATGAAAACTTTAATTCTAATTTTAAATTTAAATACCAAGTCATTTCATGTGTTGGAGGACAGGTGAGATATTATTGATGATGCCTAGTAGCTACTATAAAGTATTTATGCTAAAGCTCATACTCTTACTGTAGTTGTACATACATTTGGGGCTGGAGGGAAGTTCCCCAAAATGTTTGGTAGTTTCTCCATGTGCCTCTTATTTCTAGAAATACTTTTTTTTTTCACAATTGGTCCAAATTGGACTTTGATTAAAGCCAATCATTGATATCTAATAGTGATGTTGGTATTTCCCTGTTTAACAGCAACAGTTTTTCCTTCAAATGCATTGTTAGTGTAAAAATAATCAATAAATATAATAATTAATCACATAATGATTATATGATTGAATGAATAACATATTAATATCTGTAGCAATGCAACTGTATGCACAATATCTAGATTAGTATACATATTTATAGAATATAGAATATAGGACTGATCTATAACACCAAATCATAATTAAACTTCATTTAACAATACATGTCAGACAGGTTCCTGTGTGACCTTAGTGGTTCCTTGGTTACAAAGCTGTGTTTATTCCTAAACTTCCCATATGATGTATCACACTCTAGTAGAACTTGGCCTCATCTCAAGGTCTCAGCACACCAGGGTCGCCGTGGGGACTGCTGACAAAATCGTTAAAAATGATATCTACTCAGGAGTTCACTGCCTCCACATATATACTGCTGCGTTACAGGATGATAGGAGTCACAACATATGTCCATGAAGAGAGTGGAGCAGCTTTTGTCCTTGAAATCACTGAATAGAAATATCTAATCACTAAACTCCTTCATCATTTGATGCAGATATTTTCTAGTACTTGATGAACATTTGGAGCTAATCCCAGCTGGCGGGAGATGCAGGGGTGTGTTTAAAGTTGTTGATTGAAATGAAAATGAAATGCTGCTGGGACATTCAGAGTTAAAGTTCAGTGCACAAATTTGATCTCTTACATTTGTTAAACATTGATCAACACAAATCCAATGACAGGTCACTCTGAGCAGGTACAGGGAAAGTTTATGATTCAGGAGAAACTGACCCTTTAACACTGTTAACAGGATTCTCAGTTATCATTGGAAAGCGATCTTGTGCCATGCTTCATTTCATTTTATTGTTCAATTAGCTTTTTTTAAATGGCAAAGAGGTAGAAGTACTTGTTCCTGTTTAAAAGCCTCTGACATACTAATTAGACCTCAAAAGCCTCAGAAGGCAGGGGATTGTATATAGATCTTCATCACCACTAAAATCTGATCCGTCCACACCTAAAAATGTTCTCTTTTCAAGAGAATAAAAAGAAACCTGACTCGTCTGAAAGGTAAAAGAATCTGCAGGCCTCACTTTCATATAACACTAAACTCAAGTACATTTTTTGAAATTCCTCTGGCGTCCCCTCCTCCCTTGTTGTGCACAGCCTGTGCTGCTGTATGGCTGCACTGTGTGAGAAGCTGTTAACACCGTTATTCCTAACGCAGATGAAGGCAGAGGGGCTGCTCGTTCACAGACCTGAAGCCTCCGCGGCATCCTGAGGGACCCAGAGCCGAACGGCTGTCACATGACCGACGGCATTAACTCCTAACACCTTTGGGAAGGAACAAAATAGCCTCGCTGCTCGCGGCAGTTAAATATCGCAGGCGATAAGTCTTGTGACTTTGTGCTGATCAGTGGTATTCCCTCACTCTTACATGTGTTTCGTGTTATGTGATGTCGCATGAGACCTAAGAAGAGAAGGAAAATTGTTCATAGTGAGTCCTTCAAATTTAAAGGATGAGCTTATTGCAGTTTAAAGGAAAAATCATTGATTAGACAGAGTGGTCATAACTCCAGAAATAAAAAACCCATGTCTCATCCAGTTAAATATGTTTAAGTGCGATTTTAGACTTATAAAAATAAAAATATGACTAATGTCTGACAAACACCAGGTGTTAGATCACGATGAATTTGTGATTTATTCCCGTGAGGATTTGGATCATGCAGGCTGTGAAATACCACAAACTGTTCGGTCATGTTGTCGGATATGACTCATGGTCAAGAAATGTAAAGCACCCTGATCACCTGATGTGTCATTAACCATCATGATAATGTGCAGACTGTTCCCAGCACCAGAGTTCATTGTTTTATTTATGATCATTTGAGAGAATTGGTGAGGTTTGTGTATCTGTGCTCTGAAAAAGTGGGATTCAATGGTCCAGAGCTGCAGACAAATAAGAGAGCAACTGGGCGATTGGTCTCTAATTCCTGTCGCAGGGTTAGTTCACAGAAATTAGAATAAAATACATTTTTCAGTTTTTCCTCATACATGGAGTGTAAGGGATGAGCGTATTAACTGGACTTGAGAGGTCTAAGGAAAGATGCTCCTGCTGTTGCATTCTCGGACCTTCAACACATTCTGGGTTCTATAAATCTGAATATCCGCCGAGTTAATTTTGACCACTCTCTTAAATCTGTCAGTCATCCAACTTTATGCGAGTGCAACACCACACATGTATAAGAGGTGTAGGATCAAACTCAGACATGAAGTCATGAACTATGTCCTCAGAACAACCACATAGACTCACGAGGATTCACACTGTAACCTGTATTTTACCGTGAGCCTGGTTTTCCCCTTCGCCGAGTTGCTGGTGTCATTAGAGTCTGGTTATACTGGAGCCCTCGCTGTCGATTACATTATTAGATTAGAGAGAATTACATCAATGTATTTAACCATAAGAAGGTCAGTGGAATCTGTTTCCCTGCCTCTAGCATGTTTCCATTTTCTGCCTCGCACAATCCCACAGGAGAGAAGCAGCCATGTGTGTTGGTGCGAGAGCATTCCTAAATGTGTTGCTACACATGTTCAGAGTGTGTTACCATGCATGTGCCTTGTGTGTGTGTGTGAGAGGTGCTGAGCTCTCTCCTGCTCGTTAGGGACTCTGTGCTGGGAAGGCAACGGCTAATGAATCCTCATTGAGCTATATTGCGCGTGCAAAAGGCTGTCGTCCAAAAACCACTCGCTCTCGCCCAGACAGCGTCAACTGAAAGCATATGGCAATTGCTGTATGTGTGTGTGAGTGTGAGTGTGTGTGTGTGTGTGTGTGTGTGTGTGTGTGTGTGTGTGTGTGTGTGTGTGTGTGTGTGTGAGTGTGTGTGTGTGTGTGTGTGTGTGTGTGAGTGTGTGTGTGTTCTGCACACCTGACAATGTCATCTGATGCATCCTGCAGAGCTGAAGGAAAAAAGTACTTTATCTTTAAAGACAAAAAAGGAGACATAAGGTGTAATTCATTTTATAAACGTGAAATAAGATCTAGTTCAAGTAGAGATGTAATAACCATATTCACAAAATCTAGTGAGATCCATTTAGGCCGCTTTTACGTATGAGAAGACAAACAATGTACTGTCACTGGCCAGATGCATCCTTTACATTAGCAGGGCTGTTAAGACATTAATCCATTAGAGGGCAGTGCAAAGTTACGGACGTCAACAAACATGGCGACAGTGGAGGAGGTTGCAACAACCTTCATCGTAAGAAAGTCCTCGTCCCTGTGTGTGGGCAAAGTAACATCTAATAGATGCCAACAGTTTCTCACGAACCCTTATCAGCTACACTGCCCCCCACAATTTCCAGTGGTACTGCTCAATTTCTTCAGTAGCCGTAAGAAGACGTGCACAAATATGGATTCAACAAACGGACTGATAGAAGGCTTTGCCCCTTTCCGTTAATGTCGCTGACGCCTTTTATCGTATATCTAAAATCTGATAAATGTTTATTTTCATTATGTTTTACGTTAGCTTCTGTATTAAAGAAAGGTATTTTCACTTTCTTCCCCAGAACCCAAAACTCTGCCGTGTGTTGTGTCGTGTGGCTTTCACGTAGTTTGCAGATTTACTTGCAGACATCTTTAAAACACGTGAGTCAAGTCCAAGGTGGTAGGTTGTGTGCGAATGCTTGGGTTTGAGTGTTTGCGTGTGTTTTTCGTACATGCACGTGAACGTGTGTAAGTGTGTAGGTTTCAGCACCGTCAGCAGAGCCACTCAGCAGCAGTGAAGAATGAAATGTGACGGCTCCGTGCGTAGACGCCTAAATCCAAACTCCATCTGCCTCTGTGGCCTGTGTGCACCCCTGACACACACACACACACACACACACACACACACACACACACACACACACACACACACACACACACACACACACACACACACACCTCAGCGCTGCCTTCCTTCAGGTATCATTTCTCACCGTTTCTCTACCATCCAGTTCCTTCATTTCTTCCTTTGTCGCTCCCCTCGCTCACAAACACTCTTCATAAAATACCGCTGCCTTTTTACCTTTGCCAAGGAGTCTGGTTCTTTTTGTTTGTTTGTGTGTTATTCAACAGGATTACACAAGTAAATTAGTAAACTACTTAGTTTACTAATTATGTGGCATGGGTCAGAAAAGGGCCCGTTCAATTTTGGTGCGGATCTGGATCAGGGGGTGGATCCAGGAATCTTCTCTCACTTTCTTTTAACACTAACATCTAACATTGCAGGATGTTGGATGTTTGACTGTTGAGGAGAAAGGATATTTATAGGATATTTATGAGTGTGTGCAATATGGTGCAGATCCAAATAAATATCAGGATCTAGTAATTTAAATGTGGTTTCATTCCAAAAACTTTCTTGTCTTTTTTTCTGTCGCTAAATTTTGTATAGGTTCCAGATCTTGGTATTTACCATCAAGAGAATAGAGTTATGAGCTACAAACTTTAAAATCACGAAGAATCCAGTTGTAATCGAAGAGATTTGGGATTAAAAATGTCGTACTGGTCAGATAAAATGTGTTTTGTGATGCCGAGGGACGGAGCTGATGATTCTCTATCAGCTTGCAGGGATTAGTCTGTGCTCGTTACACCCATTATCACACACTCACACGTTCTCTCACCGCCACATTTGCTCTCCTAACATTCTGTACACTTGTGCATTCTCTTTATCACAGCGGGACAAACACTTGCTGTCGCACACAAACATTAGAGGCTTGAGACGCAGCCAGGCCGTGAGCGCAGCGAGGCCACATGATGTTTGGAGGGAGATTTGAGAAGGCTTATCCCAGGACAGATAGAGCGGCACACTGCAGCTGTGCTGAGATGATTTATATGGCAGAAACACCACACTCACACAGACGTCTTGAAGCCCGTACCCACAGTCGTGTGCATGCGTGTGAAACACAAGTGCAAGTTATTGCAGTAGAATTGCACATGACACAAATACTTGGCTGTAAAATCGATTTGCACATTTCGTCTGTGACAGAATCTGCTGGTGTGAGTAGATTATTGCATTTGTTTAGTCACAGTTTGGAAAAAGACTGAAGATCTGTTCACTGCAAGATTTATAATTTGATCAAAGAAACTATTAAAACTACTAAATTTCAAACGTTTAGTTTGTGAGTATATTTGCCATAATAACAGACGTTTTGCAGTAACGGCACCAATATTGTCCATATACCTCGTGTTATTTTGCACAGTATGTTACACATGTTGATGTTTCAGTGTTACAGAAATGTTACCTTCAGTTTGGTTTCGTCCTCGTTGTAATTGATCCATAGTTCTTCAAGATTGTCTGCACTGGAGACAGAGCGTCCTCCAGGCTGAGCAAAGTCTGCAAACTTTCATAGTAAAGCTAACGAAAGTGATATTCCTTCATTTTCCTCCTGCAAGTTTACATCAGAGTTTCCCTTTTTGGCAGAGGCTAACGAGAATGGCACTTGGCAGACATTCAATCAAGCTGCAGCGAATTTCACACACGTAAAGAAATCAGTCCCCTAAAGATGTTGATAACAAAGAAATGTTAAAGAAAGTTATGAAATTTGTTTTAATCCACCCCCTGATCCGGGTCCACATCTAAACTTAATGGGTTCTTGCCTGAGCCGCACCACAGCCTTCCTCTAAATTCTGCACTAATCTGTCCAGTAGTTTTTGTGAACTCTGGATAACAAACAAATAAATCAAAAACCAAATAATAGCATGGGGTGAAAACATGACGACCTTGGCAGAGATAACGATATGAAGCTCTTTGGACGCCTTAGCTTCTTATATTTAGGTAAAAAAAATACCTGTTTTTGCCAAAAGTTTGTGGAGATGACTGTTCACATTCTCCAGCACTTTTCCTAGAAATTTCTGGTGTTAGACTGACACATTCATTCAAACCAAGAATTTGACACTATCCGCACAAACCTTGTTCACGCAAACCACCATTTATTTTGTAGGCAAATTCTATTTGATGGAAATAGACTTATTATTTGGCCACTGTGTTAATCTGGGAGGAAAGACATACACTTCATAAAATACTAAAGTTTGTGTCAGACCAACAAGTAGCTTAACTAAATACTACATTTTCGAGATAATCAGTTAGTCCTCAAAAACTTAAAAACAAAGACAAATGAACAGGGCCACACAAGACAATTAGCTCTTTTATTTGAGAATGAACAGAGTCAACTCAAATATTCAAATTATTCTTTATTTTATCCAAGCATTAAAGAGAAATCGAAATCATCCATAAACTCCAGACAAAGACTTTAATTCTAAAGTTGTATTGGTGGATTAGCAGGTGGATGGTTCCTATAAGTGAGTTGCGGAGACGTGAGGACGTTGTTTTTACTTTCCATCCTATTTTTATTATTCATACAAGACATCAAACTTTACTTTTCAACTCAAGTTGAAGTTGAACTCAAGTTCTTGTCTTGTAGCATTTACATGAACTTCGGCCTATCACACAGCCATGCCATTTCCTTATATAAATAAGTATTCCCACATATTTTTATAGATGTGATGTGAGATTTTATAGGCACTAAATTACAGTCGCCTCTCAAGAGACCAAGTGTATATATCTATAAATATATCAGATGTGACTAAGAAACTGAATCTGATAACAAGTGGCCCCTTGAGATGTGTATGGAAGGGGGGGTTGTTGTCAGGTGTGAGCTGTAATCCATGTTCACTGGATTTAGACACAATCCGGAAACACCGGACACGTTACAGGGTCTGAGGAGCGGTCAGGGCGCCGGGGCCAATGTGGCCCTGGCAGCGGAGCCTGGATGAGGCCGCTGATGGATCTGTGTGGTGATGCTGTCAGCACAGTGCGATCTGTCACGTTCACACCACAGCCACACTTGCTCAGATACCCAACATGTCGTTTTGGGAGCACTTTCCACAGCTTGTTACCAACGCAGCCGTCTCTAACCTTTTACTGGAGCATGTAAAATGACTAAAAAACAGAACTGACCTTCATATCAAACATCGCAAAGCCTTTTAGGTTGATAGCAGCCGGAGACAAAGATCAACAGGTGTCATGAAACATGAAGTGACCGTTAAATGAGTTATCTCTGATGATTATAATCTCTATGGCCACAGTTCGTCTGTATGCATCCACTAATGCACAGCCACACTTTGTCTGCTCCCTACAGGTCCTGTGTACTAAAGTGGTAAAAATTTAAATCTCATACTTCAGAAACGGGAGTAGTGAAGAATAATTAGCCCCCACAACCCCAGGGTCTCTTTTACTAATCAGCACCCCCCTTTTCCTTGTTGCAAAAATGAGGTGTGGTTTTGCTGCATATTTCTTTTTCACAACATTATTATATGAGCTTTAGGGAGATAACAAGCGTTGGTTATGTTGTCAGAAAGTCAGCGATGTTAAAAGATTTTAATAAAATGCCTTTTCTTTTATCCTTCCTTCTATGAATGTTTGCTCTTTAGTCTGACTGATATCGATTTTTGGGGCCAATGCTGATGAGCAAAACATTTCCAATACTGAAATATTATTTATATATATATATATATATATATATCAAAATTTGAATGATTTTCAAAATGTTGTTATTAAACCCTTATGAAAAATATATATAATTTAGGCTTGAAATTGTAGTTTAAGCATAAACTATTATTATTCTCAATTATATAGAACTTGGATGAAGAAAATAATGTTCTTTTTTTTTTATTAAATATAAATATAAATGCAAATCTTGTCTGCATTGTTTATTCTGTAAATTAAAAGCTTTTATATCAGCAAACAAATGCTGATACTGATATGTATTGGCCAAACTTCTTTATTTCAACTAACAACTAACAATCAGTCAGCTTCTCCTCCTCAGTCATGTGACATAATTATGTTTCCATTTGGCCCAAGAAAAGAATCTTAATCACAGTAGATTTAAATCTAAACAAAAATAAATACTAGATTAACATTTTAACTTTTATTTTTTAAGTTAAATACATTGACATGCAAATTAACGGTGCTTTAAACTCTGTTTGTGTATCGTGTGCACTTCATATCCAGACAGTGTTTGGTGTGACGCAGCTCGCCGTGATGTGTCCTCTCTTGGCAGCTGTAAAGGTGAGTGTTGGATATATATATAGCTCTCGGTCCCAGGACCCTACAGGGCAGTGCGGCCTGCAGTTGGCAGGGGTTTGGGTTACGAGGAGCTTAAAGTATAAATTAAGAGAAAGTTTGCAGTGGCACTGAGACGAGCTGACGCGATGCACTTTTCTATTTTCACTCCCCAAAACCCTCCTCGCCCCAAACAGGGTCTTTGCTCTGATGCCGTTAGCAGATGCATGGGCGTTATTGAGGAGAGGGGAATTGGATGTTCTCCATATACTGCACTATAAATATCACCGTGACATTTATTGTACTCGCCAGGATTCAGGTGCTAAAGGATCTTACATCCTTTTGTCCTTATTCGGCGCTGCTGTCCAGTCACCTATGAGCTGCATTGTTGAGATTATGTGAAACGATATGGGAAAACAGGAGAAGACAAAGTGATCTGAGTGGCATCGAGATCAGAAGTGGGAGGCAACATTTTACAAACTAACTGACCTCGTGGCTCGTTTCAGATTGAAGGTGGAGTTGAAGCAGACTTCAGACAGTACCTGACTTTATTTTTACTTTTAAGTACAATAATTATATAATCAGTTTTGCTCCCTTCAAACTTCCCCTGTCTTAGAAAGTCACAATTTAACATATCTGTGGTTTGAACACAAAGTTAGAACAAGAAGTGAAGATCATGTCCTTTTGTGTGATGTAATTGCTACTTGTTGCCATAGTAATAATTATTCTCACATTCACTGTCACTGGTAAAATAAGTGAAAAATCGATGATCTTCAAATTCCTTTTTACCATTTTGTCCATTTCAAAATGGTGAATTGTTCTACAAGTCAAATTAAATAATGAAATATGTTGTGAAACCCTCGGCAACAATTGTTTGTAATGGATTGTTAAGCCCTTCGAAGGTGCTTTATAAATAGACTTTTTAAATATGAATATATCATTTTTCTCACAAAGGAACTACTGTAAATTATCAGACATAATTGCAGTTTAATTATTTTGCAAAGATAATAGTTAAGTGTTTGTCCTTCTGCATAATTTAATAAAACCAATTAGAAAACAGGATCATTAGATTTTCATTAAATTTAACAATTAATATTGAACGTTAGTTAAAACATTATCGGAGTAGATAGGATGTAGATGTATAATTGCGTAGTTGGATCAAAGTGTAAAAGTCATGTGATTAAACATTATGAGCTGCCAGGAAGCATGTTAATGTTGCATAGATGAACCAAAGCTAAAAATATCAGAAAATGAAACCTGAGATGACACCGACAACGTTCTGAGCTGAAGCTTCATCTAATCAAATCAGGATTAAATGTACGTCATGGGGAACAGTATATTTAAGATGGCAGACACGTGTTTTTTTTAAATTTTATATAGTGCTGTCCCTCAGTTTCCCTGAACGACACCAAACGTCGTTGAAACCAGTGGGACTTCTTATCTTGGTCTTTGGGAGTTTGACCCTGACCGAAGCAGTCTTTACCTCCTCGTGAGGTCGGAGGAGAACATGTTTTTCCTGTCCCTCAGCTGTGCCGATGCAGCATCCTCAGCGACATCGTTTCTCCAATAGGCAGACTGATAACTTCACATGGCTAACCTTTCCACTAATCCCCCCCTGAAAATGAGATTAAGGCTTCTCCTTGCATTTCACTAGGTATGCACATATTCACTATATCGTCTTTTCCAAGAATATCCACCAGCAGATCATTACCAAATTGAATGGGACATCTGGCTGCGGAGAGGGGATCTTTATATGACCTGTGTGTGTGTGTGTGTGTGTGTGTGTGTGTGTGTGTGTGTGTGTGTGTGTGTGTGTGTGTGTGTGTGTGTGTGTGTGTGTGTGTGTGTGTGTGTGTGTCTGTGTCTGTGTCTGTGTGTGTGTGAGAGAGATCAAGTTGTATGTGCACAATTAAGAGGCAAGTAGGTAAGAAGATACGTCTGATTTTCCTGAAACTTACAATTACTATTTAGGGGACTAAATATGTCTTCATGTCTTAATGTCAAATTATAATTCGTGGCAACATGACTGATGGTTTTGAAGATAAAAATGTGGCTGCTAAGATTATTCGAGGACATATAATCTGAGAGATTTTGTGATTCCCAAGAGAAAACAGAAATCTCGTTCATCCTGTTGCTTCTTGGCAGACGGCTGTGAACGTCCATCACATGGTGCAGTGATGCTAAATTTAGCTGCAATCTTGTAATCAGACCTAGCCGTGCTCACCAAATGTAGAGAAACCAGCATATAGCCGCCATTGTTGTTGTTTGTGAATCCCCAATTTGAGATTCCCATTCATGCCAACTACCCAGAACCACTGATATCAATTAAGTGTTGGAGATTTCACCTATCTTTATGAGCCTGGTGTGAATATCACAGCCCAGAGCCACCGTATGGGCCGATCCCACCCAACAAAGCTGTTTTATAGAGCCCTGCTGCACCGGAGGGCCCCTCTTCAGACTGCTCTCCCTGCAGATGGTCTGAATTACCTCACTGTATGGCTTAGGGTTCCCTCGAGATTCAGAGCAAGTAGAAGTTGTGTGCCGGTTTTGTGTGGTCTCAACCTTTTCCCGTTATTTCTCTCTTTCTCTGCTCTCGGATAACAGTCCTGCTTCCCTTGATAATATGAGAGGGAAGTGGGGATTTGTTCATCTTCATTTTCTCTATATATCACTGGATTCTTTTGCTCGTTTCCCCTGTGCATCTTCCACATTTTCTCACCACTGTATTCTCTTTAACTCCTTCTTCCATTGAATCCAGACAAAACAGACGTGTTTGCATTATTCGTCCTGACAGATCGTGCTCTTTAGAGGCTGAGAAGTAGACATTTGATAGCGGAACATCCTCTGGCTCCTTCGCCGTGCAGGTTTATCCTCGAACCAAAAAGAAGGAAACTCCCTGATTTATAAAAAGAAAGTTCTTTGATGACAGAGATGTACGTATAATAAGGAATGTGAACATCAGAGGCTTCCTGCTGCACATGTCCACCACCTGTTCTCCGCAACAACCTGAAATCACAGACTTTTCTAAAAGGCTCCTCTGTGTCAGAGCCAACAGATAAATCAGAGCCGGTGTAATATAATCGCACCCTGTGCCACAAAACATTATACGGGTTTATGTAAAAGTTTGGGCGCCTCAGGCAATTCACACATATTGTTGATTTTTGAAGTGAAAAGAAGTGAATGAATATAATCTCCTGCAGCAAATAGACGTGAAAAATTACTTTTTTTTTTCAAATATTAATGAAGTTTATGTTTTATTACATTCATCTTTTTTTTTCTTTTTTTTTTATGAAACATCAATTGTGGTATGTGCAAATGTTTGGAACCCCACTTGGAAAACTCTAATACTTTATGAACTCATTAGGCTTTAAATGACTTGGTAGGACAATTAAAGCAGGTTGAGAATTGTTTGTTTTGAATTGTGACGTTTGCTGCTGATACATTTTTTGTAATTCCATGAGCACATCCACCTTGAGCAGAAGTCTGTCTTCTAGCTGCCCCCGACCTTAGCTTTTTGAATCCCTGCTGTCTTCCATCCGTGCCACCAGCCTCCAGCAGAGATGAGATGTATCAGACGTCTGAAAAGTCTGATGCATCGTCTTGGTTTGTCCTTTTTGGGCAAGTGTAGAAAAAATGGCACGGCACATGGCAGAGGACCCACACCCTAAATATATAGGCTTATATAAGGTTATGAAAACACAGTGAAGTGAAAAACTAATTATAAATGTTTTATTCCATTTCTGCCTATAGATCATTTCAAATCTGACACACTCAACCTTTTTAGTTGGCTTTTTTACAGCCTCGGCTAAATTCCTCAAATGTCAATTACAGGTCATGGATCTGGCCTTTTCCCCCTGATTTCATGTTGTGGGTTGTGTTAACAAGCCCTGAGCGGACATAGCAAACCTGCTTTCCATCCCTCAGCTCCTGTCAATGGACTGTACAGACCCACAAAAACGAACGTGTGTGGGAGTGTGGCCCGGCAGATGTAGTAGGTGGGGTTTAATGGATGGAAGCAGCTCCTTTGTTCCTTCAGTGAAACCTTTCCAAACTTTTACCAGGTGACACCAACAAACCTCCATCTTCTAATGGGAGATATAATTCCAGATAGAAATGCGGACCAGCCACTTCACGGTTTTTCGGGTGACTTGAGCTCTTTCACGGTGGCTGAATGTGAACCTGTAAACATCAAAATAAAGCAAACACCTTATAAATAGAGCGGCGATGTGTGTGTTTATTCACAAACATGTTCTTGGCTGAGTAAAACCAGGCTGGTTTCATATTTCAGGTGTTTATGTGTAGACAAGGCTTCACTTGGAAATATACCACATAAACTAAATTTGGATGGCAACATGTTGTATGAGTCATTTCTTTTTTATTCTGTGGGATTAATGCAAATGAGCAGTGTTTTTTTTGTGAGGCATGAATTGATGACGTGTGCAGTTACGGGTTTTTTTTCCTCGACAGAAATGAGTGATTGTGATCCTGTAAGAAATTGCCTCTGCATGAGCATGTACGTGTGAGCATGTGCATGTCCGGGGTAAACTATGGGGGTCAGCGGGGGGTCGACTGTTTGTCTCCTCTAGAATGTATTTTCATCTGAAACTCCAAGGTCAGGAATAATGTTTTCTCCCTGGCTGTGTCCCTGAGAGGGGCAGAGAGATTAGCCCGTCATATTTCACCTGTCAAACACTTAAAAAGGGCCAGTGAGGGCCGGACAGAGAAGCCCGTGGGCCGGTGGCTCCCCCGAGGTCGAGCTGAAGGGCAGGGCATGGCGGGCTGGGTTTGAAAGGACACCATTTTTTAAAACACGATATCTGCTGATGTAATGCACACTGACCTTTAAAGCGAGTTATCTGATATTCTCATCCACCGTTATCTGATATTTAATAAAATTATGTAACTGTGTAAGGATCCTGATCAACCAGTGGCAGTGCAGCATCAGGGACATAAGTTTTTGAAATGATAATCTGACTCAGTTCAAGCTCTAGATTTTTTGAAATGTATACATTTTTTGCTCATGCCTGGAATCGGGGAAAACCTTGGACTCCAGTCGAATACCTGTCTGGTTCTGGTCGGGCTCGGCTTCAGACAGAAAATTGCATTATTACTCTAATCATGAGGTATAGAATTTCCCCCCATGTGAGATCTGTGCACACTTGTGAGCAACAAGTGTCTCATGAGTCCTGACGATACATTCTTCTAATATTTTAGATTAACATTCCCTAAAAGTCTTGTTTTTGCTGTATTCCAGTGTTCAGTCCTCTTTAAGTACTCTTCTGCTTTTTATTACAACTAAATCAAAGTGTTGTTTTTCAATTTTTTGTTAACTACATTGAATAGAGTACAGGAAGCCTACAAACTCTCTTTATAAACCGTTAAACTGCTTTCCCAATAGCTACATAGATTCTGTACAGCATTCACCACGTCCTGACTGTGTCTCCTAAGATCTGATCTCACTTCCTCGCTCTATATGCAGATAAACACATGTCATTTTTCGTTCCTGAAGACCAATGTGTAAATGGTTTTGTATTTATATTGCGCTTTTCTAGTCGTGATGACCACTCGAAGCACTTTACAGTACAGTTTGCCATTCACCCATTCACACCCACATTCATACAGTGCATCTATTAGCAGCACTTTTTTTTCTATGAGGGGCAATTCGGGGTTCAGCATCTTGCCCAAGGACACTTCGGCATGCCAATGGGGAAGACTGGGGATCGAACTGCCGACCTTCTAAGCCACAGCCTCGTGTCCGATGACGATGATTGTGTGTGTGAGCAAGTGAGAGATCTAAAAAGAAAGAGAGCTGCTATGTTTTGGACGAACGAGCCGAACGGGTGAGAACAGGCAGTTAAAAGGTGGCAGCAGGTTAAGTGTAATTGACTCCTTTTTAAACCTAAGATAGGGAAAAAACAGCTGTGAAAATTGTTAAAACAGGGGGTATAGGAAGATGGAGGGACGCGGAGTGGTGGGAAGACAGAAGAAGAAAAAAAGAGCGGAAGCAGCATTTTAAAGGGGGAAAAGGAACCGGGTAATAATTTTAGATGTTTACCTGGGGAATTCCACGTAACGACTTCCACAGATACAAGATTTCCTACAGTGTCACCCCCAAATCTTGTAGTATCCCATGCAACCCCCCCCTCCACTCTCCTACCATCACCCCTCGACCCACTTCTCTCTCCCCTGTGTCCCCCCTTGAGGGCCGATGATGTCAGATCCACTATTTCACAGCCAGAGGCGGGTGATGACATGGACAATTTGGCCTGTGAGTTCTCTACCGCCTCGGACATGGTGTTACGATTACACGCTCCACCGCAGGTCCGACATGCCAGGGATGAAGGGGTGACGGTGTGTGTGTGCGTCTGTGTGGACCTTTTAAAGAACTTTCATAGAGTACAGCTCTATCCTTCTCTTTCCTCGTAAAACAGACCAACACTGAAACAGACCAACACTGAAGGATGTCCAGAGGTGCAGCGAGGCGGACGGAGGGAACTGGAAACATGTTCATTTCGCCCTCGCAGCAGTGACGTCCGCCGCTCCTCCTTCACTTCCGGTACAAACGGCTTTCCGAACATGAGCAGTAGCAGCACAAGAATTTTTTATTGTTGGTTTCATGGCCACAGCAGGTTTACAGTCATTCAAAAGCTTAAGCTGGTGCATGAACACCACAGGAAACCCAGCAGAGAAAAGTGAGATATTTGATATGGAATATTCTGGTGTGATGAGTCACAGGTATGATACTCATCCAGGCCTCTAGGTGCTTCCATGGGACATGATAACGTGAGGCTCCAGCAACAAGAAGATACATCACACATTATTTTAAAAGTCCTGACATGAGAATTAGGTTCATGGTATAATACAGGATCAGTTGGCCAATATGGTGCTGCTCTCATTTAACCACAAGATAGATATTAAATAGATAATACATTTAATTTATGAAATTATTTCCATAATTTTCACTTAGTCTGAAAATCCAATCGAGTACAGTACAGCTCAGAACGCAGAGAATCAGATGATGTTACAGAGCGCTCATCTGTGTTTTCTCAGTTTATAACGTTTTGCTTTTCCAAATCGCACCAAATTCGACGCCGCTCTTCCTTGGGCCCATAACAATACACATGCACAGTGTAGACCTGAAAAAATAAATTGAGATTTTTGAAAATAGTAAACAGATAATGTGGAACTAACATTTAAAATAGTGGATTTTACAGCCTAAAATAATTCAAATCTACCTACAGGTCACCTCAGTCATCATGACAACCTCCGAGAAGGTTTGTGTAATATTTAAGGGAGCAGTAATTTTTAGAAGCACACAGCATAAACAAACCCCTTCACAGTTATTTCCTTTGTAAACATAAAGCAGTGAGTCAGTGGGATCGTGTGTTACAACAACAATAAAGTCCTAAATGAGAGAGGCTGTTTGGTGTGGGCTCACAGAGGCGGCCTGAGTGACTTTGAGACGACCTTAGCTGTCAGCAGACAGTAAATAAGGTGGAAGCCACATGTGTTGAGCAGGCTGTCATCGAGTCCGCTAATCAGGTCCTCTCTCCGACCTTCTACTCTAATGTTTGTTCTTCATGAGGAGTCACATATAAAATGGCTTTTCACTAATATTTTGTAGTAGAATGTGGATTTTTGCCACTTTTGCTGTATTTAGAGTTTAGTCACGTTGACAAGATCTTCCATTCCAGCAGCTAATGGGTTCAAGCATCTGCATTGGAGGGTTTGTTAAAAACAGGATAATTTGAACCAAAAATAAAGTCGTCAGAAAGACTGGATGTGGAATTCATCCTCAGCACCTTGTGTTTTTCAATATAAATTATTCCAACCATAGAACATGGAAACCAGCATTTCTCTATTATTTTCAAACAGAAAAAGTCAGAATAAAGTGAAGGCTGCAGAAGCATGAGACAAAAGAAAATACAATCACTTTAATGATTCAAATATTTTATGTATTTAACATTTTTAAGAAGATTTGTTTTAGATACCGCAATAAAAAGGCAGTAGAATAAATTAAAAAGGGTTCCCAACTGAAGAAAAGGTCACAATGGTCACTAATAAGTGCATTTTATCCTGTAAATATGTTTTTAATAAGTGCATTTCCAAATGATTGTCACTAACAACACACTCATCTTCATTGTTAAACATGTGGCTCACGTACCAGGCAACAGAGATCTGGGATTTTTATATAAAATTAAATGTAATTGTTATTGTGGGAATCTAGGTGACTGGCTCACATGACATAGTCACATGACCAGCCAGTAAGCAGGAAAGGATAAAAAGTCTACCGGTTTCAGTAGAGAGCCCCTTGACCCTGCTGCATGCACGTTGTTGTGGTGGACTTTTTTGTATCTCCCCCGAACAGCTGTCTGCTTGCTGGGTCCAGTAGATGCCCGTCATATTGATACTTGAGGTTTACCTTAGTAGGTTAGGCTGTAGGTACTAGGTGCCTATTACTATCTCCTCCCCTCTGTAGCCAGAGTGGACGCTGTACAAGGCCAGGTCCGTGCTGACACACTGTCTCCTTTCTGTGGTGGGACTGTGCTATTTGTAATAAAGCTCAATTATTCATGTACAAAGTATTCCTCTTGCCAATTGTTCCTGCTCCAGGAAGCCACAGAGCTGGTCACATGATAGACTGATAAAGATTAAGGGTTTAAGTGTTCCTCCTGCCCCTAAGCGGGAGGTGGCGTTGTCAGGACAGAGTTTCTCTTGCGAAAGGGCACCACAGGAGAAAGTTGTTTTCAGTCAATGTCTGCACAAGTGGATCTGGAGTTTGTCTTTCTCGTTTAATGAACGCAGAAATAGGAAGAGCGTTCAGATGAGAGATAGTGTTTCAGTAGAGCAGCAGGAAGCAGGACATGACGTATAAGATCACGTGTTTAAATTGAGCACATCGACACCAGGGTTAGCTCTAATCTCCAAAAACTCTTGAATCATATTGACTTTCCATGTTGACATCTTGGACTGAGTCTCCTAGTTTATGGCTCCTCTTTTTCATCCTGAGATATTTGTATTCTTTTTGTTAGCTTGATTCCTTTTTTTCGGTTTTGTCTCACACACAGACCCTCTGGATAGTTTCAGGAGAATATCTGGGGTTCAGAGTCCGAAAGCAGCTTTAGCCTTTCATATCTTCTACTTCTCGACTTTTTTAATGCCTGTAGCCAACTGAGATAAATGTCAAGTTGTATTCTCACACTCATCTTGTTTAATTTGTCACTGAAAGCTCCCTGGTGAGACAATTCATCCTCAACCTTCTCTGCTATTGTTACAGCTCGGATTAAGCACGTGAATAACTCAACACCTCCGCAGCCTGTCCATCACATCTGTCGGTGACCGTCCCTCTTAAAACTGCCAGAATTAGTGGCTCTGCGGGAGTCCGGGCGGCCGGGCCTCGTGTGAATTCTCGACACGATTGTGCAAGTGTCACTTCCACGTCGGATACATCTGACCTAGAACGGTGAATTATCCGGCTCGCAGGAACTGGCTGCCATACCTCATTCACAGGAATCCAGCAATGACAGCCCTCTCCCCATGGAGGAATAAACGTGGAGTCCTCACTCATCATGTCTCCCTCCGCTCACACTTCTTCACCCTCAGCTCTGAGCCATCCTTCTCTCCTCCACATACAGATATCAATGCTGCACAAGGTGTGTGCTGACAGGAGCAGCCGTGATAAGAGTCAATACAAAGCAGGAACTTAACTCGGGGCCAAACCGTTCTTTTGTCCGTCCCTCTGCTCTGGAACTGAGATTTTAGATTCCCATAAATGCCCACAAATTGATCTTTAAAACCCACTGAATGAAAATACCTGTTCACACTCAAATCAGCTCTGTTGTCTCACGTCGACTGTTTGCGGTGGAAACTGTGATTTGCGGAGAGTTCTGCCGCCATAATAAACTGTGTTGTGTTATGTGTAATACTACAGTTTCAATTTTTGACGGGTAACGTCAAGATGAGGGCAAAACTAGCTCCTTACAGACACTGGGGCATATTTCCAGAGTCCTGTTGCCTTTTCATTGAGAAAAACCATGAAGCATGAAAATAGACAGAGTTTACCAATATACACTTGGATTCATTTTTTAAAGATTATAGATAATCTTTATTGAAAGATAAAGATTTTTTTTAATTTATATTTTGAGATCATCATATTGCTCCAAACTTTTTACGACACCACATTTCCTCATTTTGTGTATGGATTGTATATGAAGATGGACGACGCTTCTCCACTTCCTCCCACTATCCAGAAATGAAGCCAAAATATCCCGGATGTGAGGCTGCCATGTTGTGCCAACTACATCATTTGGAGTCCTCACAGTTGTGATCGTTGTGTGGAGCCACAGTAACGAGGTCAGACGCTCAACCAATAGCAAGTCGTCAATCATGACAATTTAATATCATCAAACAACCAATTGAAAACCAAACTTGAACAAATCTCAGTGTGATATGAACTACCTAAAACAACAGAAACCAAAAATGTATATAACGTGCACTTTTTTAGTTTGTCCTTTCTACTAACATGGAGGAGCCGGGGTTAACACGTATCTAACTTGCATAACAGCTTTTTCAATCAGTAAGAATTTTGCCGGTTATTTACAGGCTAACATCATTTATTAATCTATTAAGTATAAATTATTACATTTTTAATTTTTTTCTGTTTATTTGAAACTGTGGCTCTAATATTTATTAGTTCTCTGGTTGACTGTGGGAGAACTTTTATTCTCTGTCGGTATGAAACATGTGAAAGATCCCGGGGCTTTCCTCACATCCACTGACATTCCAACACAGACCCCACCCGACACATGCCACCCTGCTGCTGTTGTTCTAATAAACCATCCGTATGAACAGACTGACATGTGTTTTAAAGGGGACATATCATGAAAATTCCACTTTGTTAGTGCTTCTACAGGTTAATGTGGGTATCTGGCATGTCTACCAACCCAAAAACTCTGGAAAAAAAACACTCGCGCGTTTTGTTATGGTTCCTCTAAGTCAGAAACGTCATGCTTGAGTGACTCGAATGAGCTTCCTGTGTACTGTGTCATCACAATACACTGGAAGTCTCCCAACATGGCCTTGGCCCACCCCCCCACCTCATCCCCCCCGCACCCCCACACTCGTTACGCCAGGTTTACACCGGACGCAGCGAGGCTGCGAGGCAGCGCAGCGCCGTTCTCAAGCGCGCAGCCGCCTGGCTGTTCACACGGGACGAGCATTTCTCCGCTGGTCAGCCCCATAGACTGTATATATAAGGTCAGCCCGCGATTCTGCTTTCTCCGCTTGTTGTTGTACCCGTTGAATGTCGGGGTTCGGGGGTAAATGATGGTCTTCATAGCCCCCCCCCCCCCCCCCCCCCCCCCCCCCCACCCCCCCCCCCCCACCCCCACCCCTCTCTTTCTCTCTCTGTCTGTCTGCTTGTGTGCTTGTAGTGGATGGGCAGAGGGGGACATTTAATTATGTGATTGGGAAAATTAAAACTCCAGGACAACAGAAGGGGAATACAAAGTATGGGATGCATATTTGATAATTTATATCATATAAAATATGTAATTTATATCGTTTAAAATCATGGGGGGAGAGGGGGGAGGGGGGAGCTGGCTCATTAGCATTTAAAGGAACAGGCACTCAAAACAGGTCTCTGTGGAGGGCTGTTTTAGACAGGGTAAAAAGGGTGCTGTTTGAAATGATCCTTGTGGTATTTTGACCAAAGTATGTTCCAGACATTTCATTAAGACCCCAAGGAACCATATCAACTTGTGGTAACATGGGCATGCTATGTCCCCTTTAAGTAATCCTGGATTTTACAGACATCTTACTTGTGTTCTCTTACAGTTTAGTTGAAGTCAGGCCTTGGAATGAGGAATTCTTACACTGCACCAGGAATGTTTCACAGTTGGACTCTGATCACAGCATCTTTGTTCTTCATACATTGTTGTTTGACCACACTGTAAAAACCATGGCTGTCACTTTTCATTCAAGAATGAACTACTCAGCAAATGTTGTTGCAAGGATTGAACATATAGGGAATTACTTTAAGCTATAGGTTAAATCCACATTATAAACAGAGACGTTTGTAAATACTGCTGGCCCCGCTTTAGTTTCCAAACTCCAGGGCATCGTAGAATGGACGGGCATAAACAGAGACACCTGCTGCAAGCAAAAATGGAGACATGGTAACCCACATTTGCTTCTTGACTGCTTCTTATCAGGCCACAAATATCTGTTAAGACCAAGCCCAACACAAAACTAACTGAGCCTGAGCCAAACCCAAGACAAATTAATTTGTTTCTCTCCAAACCTGACCTGAGCCCAACGTTTTTGTTGATTACAGCCATGTGTTGTGCAAAAAGTTAAGTAGGAAGCCCAGCCAACATCACCCTAACCCCAATATCATTTAAAACTATTTGTCAGCACCCGGGAGTGTGACCCAGGTCAGGTTTACAGCAGGTCAGATATCCACACTCTAGTTCTTAACAGTTACTGCTCAGTAACACTTCCTGGTCCTCGGTCCAAGAAAATAAATCCCTGCTCTTGCTTTTCACAATTTGTTGTTCCTCGTAGTATTTTCTGTAACTAAGTAACCAACTGCACAGTACCGGCATCCACATGCAAAATGTATGTGAACGAAAAACCATTTCAAAAGCTCCAACTCACTGGTGGATGTATCTTTAGTCTGATGTGTGATGGGGACACTGAGTTTAAACTCTTGTTGACTCAATGTCTGGAGACAGTTTGTGAACAAGGTTTGGTAAGAGATGAGCAGCTAATCTCTCTGCGGCTCATTTATTTCACTGAGTATCTCACATACATTTACACAGCTGTTCAGCAGTGAAGGGACCCTGTGTTCTAACACACACACACACCCACACACACCCACACACACACACACACACACAGACACACCCCCACACACACACACACACACACACACACCCACACACACACACACACACACTGCCACAAGATGAAATTTCAGATTGAGAGATGAGGTCGGATTTATTTTAATTTTTTGCTGCACAATCAGGGTAGGGGTCAGCAGTGTTGAGTGTTGAAATGTGTCCCGTTTCCTTTAATGAACAAAATAAGTAAAATAAAAACTTTTAGATTGAAATCCAAAACACATATGCGGCTTGATTAGATGTAAGGCGACTGTTGGGCCTTGGCGGAGGTCTGCGCTCTACTGAGTGCCATTCTCCTTGAAGACTCTGTATTGCCCCTTTGTGACGTGAGTGTGAGCGTTGAATGGTTGCAACGTGTTCAGGGTGAACCTGGCTCTAACCCACAGAGACCCTTCAGGCATAATGGTAGCCTACAGATAATGGATGGACGTGAATGTCAGCTGATAGTCGTTGAGCAATTTGAAAAATATGACACAGCATTACAAATACAAAAAACGAATGATTAAATCACATTGAATCACAAGCAGTAGATATTATTTAAACATACTTATATGTACCAGACCCGCCTCACCTTGTCCTCGACACAACTGACTTATCTCTGATGTAGTTGAACACATATAGTTCAATCCCACATTTCCGGGACAGTCGGGACATTTGAGGACCTAAAGAAATGAACATGCATACGTACAGATTGTTGAAAGGTTGTCCGTCTTTAACTTGAACTGCAGGAGTCCATGTACTGCTGATATGATATATGCGGCTCCCTCTGTCTGCCCATGCCAGCTCTACAGGAGGCAGTGTCATCTCTCTCCGCAGGGAGGAGCAGATTTATGGAGCTGAAATTGTGGGTCTGTGTTATTTTCTAAAAACTCACCAATCTGCACCGAGATTTATAATGAGAAAGCAAAGCTCGAAAAATGCAGGAGATCATTTTTTTAATAATACACAAATAAAGAGAAAATGACCCAGTAGAAGAAATTATTTTACTTGTAATCTTCCTGCGATATTTGAAAATCCAGATGTTAATGCATAAATCAAGAATGCCCGAAAGAAACGTGATTGATGTGGGATGGAAATATGAAGAGCTTAACAGTTACGTTGATGAAACTGCATCCGACAGGTAGTTTGGCTCTTTTTTTCCCACACTGACACACACTCTCTCACACATGCACACTCTCCGGTGTTTACGGACAGCAGGTCTCCCTCCTCCTGTTTCCCCCGTCCTCCAGCCGGCCTGCCTCCTGCTGCTGAGCCGTAAACTGAAGTAATACGTTTAGCATGCTCAGCGATCATCTCACTACCGCTGCTCAAGGCCGTTTGCTGTTGTCATATCAGCACATCGGGGCCACGAGGCCATCGGAGGATACATAACGCTGATATACAGTATCTGAAAGCCAGCTGGTTTCTGATTTCATTACAGGCTTTATTGTAGCATTTTATTTTACATCCCATGCTGTTTAGCCTCTCTCGGATTTCCTGGTTGAAACAATCTACTGCACATGCATTCCACAGCCTAGCCCTTTTCACAAAGACATTTTTACATGTCACAGTAGAAAAAGCAACGTGCAGATAATAAAATGACATTCAGCTGCTTCTGTTTCAGAGTCCAGGTCCGTGTTGGCTCACTGTCACACTAGAACAGAACAGAGCCCTTGTTAAAGCAACACTATGCAACATTTTTCTTTAAAACAGCTGTTTGATTAAAAAGAGTTTGATGGTTGTGAACATGGAGAATATTTCCTCGCTCGTTCTCAGTCCTCACCCTGAACGTCTGTTCTATGTAACTTTGGTGAGTGGGTACGATCAGAATGAGGTCCAGCAGGTCAAAGAGTAAAGCTGAACTGTAGATCAGTTAAAAAGACTCAGAGGTCATTCAAAACCAGCGTTTATATGCAATATTCAGCAGGAAACTTTTAAAATAAGAAGAATTCTAAACAGAGTTTGGTGGATTTATTAGAGCAGAAGCTCTTCTGGTTCAGGAAACTGGGGATCATGGGTAATATCCACTGTTCAGTTGTGTTTCAGGGACTTCGCCGTCAGAGCTCCACTCAACACATTGATAGACTTTTTTTCTCTACATAAAAAACAAATAATTGCTCGGACAGAGGGTGCTGTTGGTCAGTCAAAGGTACATAGTGTTGCTTTAATATTATTTGTAAAGGGAAATTATTGTTTTGAAAAAGCCAATTTCTCTTCAGACGCCAACGCTCTGTTTGGTCAAGACAGAAAACCTCCCCAAAAACCCCAAAAATATTTCCTAAGTAATATTAATAAAGCTTCTTTCAGGCATGCACTGACCTCCAGACATTTTCCAATTCCTGGAATTGCATGTGAGAACACAAATGTCTGAGTAAGTGGCTCTGGATAGTTTCCAGAACTATTCATGCCAGCCCCCTTGGAAAATGTCCGCAAAATGTCTGAGCAAGCCCATGTGAGAATACAGCGGGAACACGTCCAGGAATATCACGGCGTGAAAGAATTTTCGCAGCAGAATTTATACGTCATTTCCTGCCGCCTGCAAACTCTACCCAAGCTCCACCCCTGCTGCATCCTTCATATGTGAAACCCTGGAAAACGCCCAGACCCAATTTTCCGGGCATTCTCAAGAGTTAATGTTTGAAAGTGGCAGTGATAATTACTGAAATTTAAATTGTTCCATAAAAAAATTATCATTTTGGTTTAAAACCTGCATTTCTATCAGAAAGTTGACGAGCGATGTCTAGTTGCCTCAGTCAGAATAAGCTCTATACTTTTTCTTTTCTCGTCCCTTTCGAATCACTTTAGACTAACTTTGCCTAAAAAGCCCAACTGGCTCTTTGTGGTTTCACTGAGCCGATGAGACTTTCTGCAGCTCTGCCTCTGAGATATGACTAGTGCTTGAATCTGAGCATAAATGAAATTCAATCTGCTGCATGCATACTGCACATGTCCATGCCAGCTGGAGTCAGGGACAGTCGAGCAGACAAATAGACTTCCCAGCACTCAACTCCCCTGAAAAGAGCCTGAGAGAATAAATCTCATAGAATGTATAATGCTCACACACGGGAGGGCAATCAAAGAATGGGCCTCCTTCCTACTGCCTCTCCCTCCATCTCGTTCTTCCTCTTGTTCTCCTGCTCTTATCATCTCCTCGCCAAACCTCACTGGATGTTAAAGTGCCATAGATCAAACCCAGCATGACTCTGGGAAAGGGTTCAAATCCAGATTCGCCCGTGTGCACAGCAAATAATGATCTGATCAGGTTTAGGGTTTTAGTATGAAACCCGTGGTTAAGTTGCTCCGTGCGTGTGTGTGTGTATGTGTGTGTGTGTGTGTGTGTGTGTGTGCGTGTGTGTGCCAATGCCAAATGTTTCTTCTGAAACTCTGGATTTTCCATCACACCGTATCCTGTATCTTTTACTACAGTAGACAGATACAGTAGGGACCTGCTCGTCGTGTACAGCTCTTTTAAAGCATGAGGCTTATAGGGTGACTTCTTCACACTTCATACTGTGTAGTATTTGCAAATAATCACCGTAGTATTTTTTCTGATCTGCTTGGAAAAGCAGATGGATGAATTTTGTCATGAAGCCAGACAAAGGGTTAGATCCAGGATTTTGTGTTTTTCAACATTTCCCATCGAATAATGCATGGATCCGTACGGAAAAAAATCAAGCATATTTAGGGGACTGATATCGTCTGTTGTCAATAAAAATCCAGATCTAGCAGATTTAAACGTGGTTTCATAAAAGTAATGAATATGCAACCTTGTAAATAGCATCAACATGTAGCTGAGATATTGTGGAATAAGAATCAACAGTTTGTACGTATCTGTAATAGTTTCAAAGCTATATCCAAACGAACATAACTGATTCGATGTCGGATTTAAGGAGACTAACCTTGGCAGAGGTCAGCCTTCAGTTGAATGCCATTCTATTTATTTATACTTTTATTCTGGACTGTCATTGAGGTTTTCTCTCTATGTTGGACTTCAAGTGTGGATACAAATAATGCACTTAAGAAAATGTAAGAAAATGAAGTAATAAAAGTGGAGACAAAGGGGACAACCAGACCATGATCCTCATCCTTCCAGTCAACCAGAGTCGGGGGACTCACTGGTGTCAAACAAGAAATACTTCTCTCCCATGGAGGTTTCAAGTAAGATGCTGGTGTAGCTCACAGGTTAGTAAACTCCAGATCCCTGTGTTACCTGAGACAGAGACCATGACGAGGATGTAGGTGAGGGGCTTTGAGTCTCATACGTTTTATTCATTTTGTAGTGTAAGGTGAAGGTTCTGTAAACAAATTAACAAACACATAAATGAACCTAACTTTCCACCTTACAGTAGCAACTTTCCAAAGGGAAGACTGATAAACTTCCAATTATCCTCTGTCTGCAAGCAGGTATACATACATTTTGTTGTGTGTTATTACGAGGTTCTAACCTGCATGAGTATTTGTATACTTTCCTGTATGTCACCGTTTCCTGGAGCAGGAAACAGGCTGTCTACATGGCACTACAGAAGGACTCAAACAAGCACAAAGAATTATTAGTGAAAACGTTTCATCTCAGGTCTGGTCGTATAACCCTTGTGAAAAGGGGCTCAGCATCTTCTTTCAATTCATCAACCTTCACCTCCGGAGCAAGTCACACTGAGACAGGGCGGTTGTGGCCCAGAGGGGTCAGAGATATACTGTCCTGTGTGTCCACATCGTCAGGCTGCTTCCTCCTCTGACATATACACAGGCCTCAAGGGGCCAGAGGACACCCGGGAGACTTTCACACAGGAGACGGGGAAACTTTGAAAGCAACCCACATTCATGCTGCCTAAAAGAAAACGCATAGGGCATCGCTGAGCTTATTGTTTGTGATAGATATATTATATTTGTCTTTCTGTGGTTTTGCATGTATTTCTCTCAGGTGCTGTAATAAATAAGCAACATACCATTACGTACAGCAAACATTATTTTCAAATATGCCCATGAATAATGTTTTAAGCCTTAACCTATCATCATTTACTTCACTTATGATGTAGCAAAACTTTTAAGTTAAAAAAAAAAGTCAGTAAATATGTTTGGGTAGCCATTTTTAAAATGTATTTTTATTTCTCCTGAAACAATGGGATTAATTGTTAATCCCCCCCCCCCCACACACAAACACACACACATGCTGACATTTTCACATCTAATACAATGATGAAGGACGCTGAATTTGATTAATATGTTTATTTATTTTTGTCTTTGTTTTAAACAGCAGTAGATGAATGCAGAGAAATCAGTGATGGTTAACAAACAAGGAAAACAGCCTGACGCCGGGTTCACACAAGTTTTTCTGCTTGCTGCGAGCATATCACGCCAGGAAACACACTGAAAAATGATTTTAAACGATATAAATAACATATTATATATGATATAAATGATCAAATATGCATCCCATACTTTGGATTTCCCTGCTGTTGTCCTGGAGTTTCAATTTCCCAGATTTTTCCCCTCACATTATTAAATGTCCCCCTCTGCCCATCCACTACAAGCACAGAAGCAGACAGACAGAGAGAGAAAGAGAGGGGTGGGGGGGCTATGAAGACCATCATCATTTACCCCCGAACCCCTACATTGAATGGGTTACATACAACAACAAGCAGAGAAAGCAGAATCGCGGGTATGAACCCGGCGTTACAATACAGATTCATTCTTAAAATCCTAATTCATTAGACAACAACCCTGTTTCAACTCTTCAGTATTTTATTTGTCACTAAATTACTTGCGTGTGCTCGCAGGAGATGAACATTAGCGTGGTGGGGCCAAATGTGCTTTGTGGACTCAATCAGTGGGTTAGTTTGAAAGCTGGTGTCAACTCAGTGAAAAACAAAAGCAGCTTCTGGATTCGGCCAGTGTAGCTTTTTCAGTTCAACAGCTTCATTTGCTGAAAGATTAAGAATTCAATAACTCAGACATAATACTTTGAAAGTTACTCTGACTTCACTTTCAAAACATTCCACATTTAGGATGAAGACGGGGTGTTTGGGGATATTTTCCCTCCTGTTACCATTTTTGTTATTCCATTAATTTTTTTTGGAAAGCTTATAACGTGCAGACATGCATTAACACTCAAAGCTTTACTTAGTCCATTTTGGGAATGAGGAATGTATGACACTAGCAAAATCTACTGAATCTCTCCAGGACTGATACACACTTAGGACTACAGTAACTGACATAAAAAGATCTCCCAACAGATGTTTGATGAGCTGAGCCTAGTCCTCCACCAAAGAAATAAAATGTTGGAGCAGAAAGGCAAGTATTCTGCATTTCAGCTTATTGATGCCTCCTTAGATCTTGAGCCGTTTGTAAAACACGGCTGCAAAAACAAGGGCAATAAGGCAAGCAACAGTGAGAAAGCCAACAGTCACCCCAAGCCCTACAGTAGATTCATCTTTTTCTTCGGCAACAAGGGGCTTCTCTTTGGACTCGCCAGTGTCAGCTTTGGTGATGATCACTCCAGAGGTGACAGTGTAAGTTTGGTCAATACCCTCTGCAGTTGTGTCCACGGTGTTCCTTTTCCTCCTCCGGCTGCTGCATTGCTTGAATGCGCTGCAGGTGCTCTTCTCACACAGTCGGGTGACGCAGTGAAGGTGGTAGGTGGACACGGTCTGGTCCTGCTGCTCGATGAAGCGGAAGGCTGGGAAGTAGAAGCGGGAGCTCTGGCTGTCACCGTTCTCAATAATGGTGGTGAACTGATCCTTGGAGCAAGGGACGAGCAGGTTGAAGAAGGTGTTGTTAGAAGGCAGTGGTGAGATGGTGGCGTAGCACCGGTCAAGCAAGATATGGTACTGGCCTGTCAAGTTAGTCGCCTTGACCTCAACATACACCTTGGTCCTCAATTCGATGCCCAGCTGTGGAATGACCATGGGTATTTCGAATTCGGAATCACGGAACAGCTTCATGCTCAGGGTGCTGATGAAACTTCCATTGTTGTCCTTGATAGCAATGGAGGAAGAGGACACATCGATCTGGGTGTTGTTGATCAGATATTCTAAGGGATAGGCGCAGGAGTAGTAGTACTTAAGCTCAGCATTGTAGGTGACTGTGCCAGTTGTTAGATCAACGGACCGAACTATGCCGCTGATGTTGACCGTCTGGATGTTGGAGAAGTCGGAGAATATACCTGTTCCAGCAGAACTGGTGGTCCGGAATACACTTCCACAGGCGTTGGTCATGTTTAAGGGGAAGTTGAAGCGGGCAACAGGTGGACTCACAGATTCATCGAGGGTTGCTCTACAGGTGGTGTCCAACATTGAGTTCAGGATCAGTAGAGTGTCGTTGTAGCCAGTGTAGATGACTGGGCAGACTTGGATCGCCAGACTAATGGATGAAGTACCACACTGCACTGTAATGTCATCAGCCCGTGGCCTTCTTGCTTCTGCTCCACACTCATCCACCGTTAGCTGACTACTTTTGACTATCAAGGCGAGTAAAAGTAAAAGAATCTTCATTGTGTTTCTTTAACTTTGCCTTGAATTGGTGAATCTCTCCTCCGAAATCTTGATTCTGCTGCTTGAAGGCTCGTACATCTCCTCAGTTTGTTTGAAAGCGTTCAGGGTCTTTATAGGTAAGTGTGTCCTCTGAGATTGGTCCAAAACAAGGTCAAGCACCTTGCTATTTGTTAACAACTGCATTGTATTAAGTGGGAGAGTTCCATTCTTCCATTCAAGAGCTGAAACCTGAAGCATCTAGCTGTCTTGAAATACAGAGAGAATGGCCTTTTTCCTTTGTTAGCCATGCTTTAAAATCTAGATTTCCAAGCCCCCTATTACTAAGCCACCATGAAGCAAGTGAACATAACAAAATATGAGATGGGGTTCTGAGAAATTCACACAATGCAGTGAAGGTTCTTCTATCCGGTTTTAGCCCCACATCTTCAGTAATGACCTCGTTGGGATGGGTGGCAGTGACCCACAGGATCATTTGGCCACTGTGCTCTTTCTTGATCCTGAAATTTCTTTGACATTATTAATTGTAATTTTAAACAACGCATAGAAGAAGGATGATTTTGTAACAAAACAAAACATCTTCAGCGTGAGATCTAACTCAAAGATCAGACTCGAGATTGCAATGATGGGGGTTTCAGGCAAAATACATAACACGTTCATTTTCAGCCTTTTTCTCTTAGATCTTAATTTTTATGCTCAACACTCACAACGTAGTTTATTTTCAGATTATACTTCAAGAAAATGTTCTGATAAAAGCAATTAAGTCTTTGAATTGACATGTTTCTCTTTTTTTACAGTATTACACTGCTTCTCAACAATTCTGGTGAAATATTTTAAAAAGTTAATAACAACAACATTCTCTCATTGTATGTATGTGTATAGGATTGGGCAGATTTTGCCTTCATGTTTGTGTCACATATGGGGGAGACATCAGCCTATTGTGTGTTGGAACAATAAATACTGGTCAACTATTGTTGCTAGCTTATATTCAGAGGCTGTTGATGAAAGGACAAGCTGACACCACAGGATCAGGATTATAAAGGTAAATGAATCCCAGCAGTGTCAGTGGAGACAAAGATAATAATTCTGACCAAATGATGACAGAGAGCAGGCAGGTCTTGAATGACACTGCTGTGAAGTACAAAAGTATATATATATATATCAGTCTAATAAAACAAACTTGTATAAACAAACCAGAACAGATCAACATATGCAAAAACACCTTAGCTCCAAACATCACAATGACATGAAAGGACACAGAGAGGTCACCCACATAAGATTTAAAAAGAATTGGAAAAAAAACTTGTTAATTGTTCAACCTAATGTTAACATATGAGCAACTGCTTGGTTTAGATTTCAGGTACATGGTGGCAACAGGTGTTTCAACTGTTTGACAACGTAATCAAATTAGGTCTTTTGTTCTTGTTTTGAGTGGTAGAAGTAAAATTGTGTATGTTAAATTAATTTGTGTTACCATTTGACCATTTGCAATTAACTTTTTTCTTACTGTAGACCAAACTCTTATTGTTGTTGAAAGACACTGACAGGATACCACACACCTATTTAAGTAGCAAAGATACTGTCTGTACTATATGTGTGTGACAGTTTCTACCATCTGTGGTGAAATGTCTGGTACAAAAGTTTATTTGGTAAAGAAATAATGCATGTGCTTGAACTTTTATGACATTTTGGTCATAAAAAAGGGCAAAATGTAAAATGAACTCTTTTCCCTTGTTGTCTTTTATTATGACACCTCTTGTCTGTAGTGATGACATCAGGCAGGAAGTGCGAAGGAAAGACGACAAACGGGCTACGTCAAAGTCCTGCTGTGAATTTATTGGGGCATGGAGATGGTGTTTGAGGGATGATGGGGGTCACGGGGGTGGGGAGGGAGCGTCTGCGGCTGTGGCTGGCTGTTAAAGCGCTCCAGCCTGGTGATTAATGCTCCGAGGTTCCGACTCAGCCGGAGGGTCTGTGGCATTGAGAAGTCGCAGAGGCGGAAACGCTGCAAAGGGAGAGAAACGCATTGGGAATTCTTTGTGGCGGAGAAATATAACCCTCTGTCGCTCTTTTACTGCGCAGGTCACGACCAAACGACCCTCTGTTATGATTGGGCCTTATGGGTTATTTTGTCTAGCGGCCAGAAGCAGTGAGGTGACGATAGCTTCTGAGACGGAGGAAGTGATGTGATGTTCTATCAGCAAGACTTTACGTGGGAGCACAAGCTGAGCATCGATCTGTTCCGCTCCAGAGCTTCTGTTGTTTTAAATAGTTTGAGCTGTTGCAGTCTGAAACAATCACAGCCATTTATATACATGTATACATAAGTATATACCTCCCATCATGCATTTGTCCCACAACTGTCTCAAATTGATAAAGCTGATTATATATTTTAGACTGATTTGTGATTCGTGACTGCACTTTCAGTACCTACCTTGAAAAGTGAGTAGGTGGTTTAAAGAGTCACTTTTTTAAAATTCAGTTCTAATCTTTCAATCTCAGCTGTTTCCAAAACACGCAACACCAGCATCATATGTGCAGCCAATTGTGTTGTTCATCATTGTAATAAATAGAATAGAAATAGAAATTTGTTACCTCCACCAAGTTTGATTGTCAGCAGGATTACACATAAACAGATGTTCACGAAGCTATCTGTGCCAAGATAGAACTAAATTCTGGCATGGATCTGGACCAAGGGGTGTATTTAGGAATGTTGGGATTTTTTTGTCTTTCTCACAGATTTGTAAAAAATCTAACATATTCAGGGGACTGTGAACTAGTCACCCACAAACAAAAAATATGTGTTAAAAGTACACATGAAAATACTTCAGTGGTGTGCTTATGATCCTGGGTTCAAGCCAAATGAAATTGACTATAGATTTAAATTTTGGATTCGAAAAGGTATAACGACATTCTATTCCCTTACAGAAAAGGGGCAATTAAAGGACTTTGAACACCTGAGGAAAAGATATTGTCTTGAAAAATCCGATTTTTATAGGTACCTCCAGATACGCATTTATTTTGAGCATAACATTAGAAACAGAACAGACCTTGCTGACCCAATATTGAGAATATTTCTAGGTGCCCACCAAAATGATTCAAATAAAGGAGTTATTTCTAGATTCTACAAAGGCCTCATGACAAAAAAATCCCACACTGCTGAATATGTTAGAGAAAAATGGGAAAGAGAAGGTGGCCTCTCAATATCAAATGAGGACTGGTTGGATGTATGTAAATTCCAGTGGGAATGCACCAACTCTAACGTGTGGCGGGAATTTGGGTGGAAGTGTGTTATTCGTTTCTTTATTACACCGAAGCAGAAAGCACGAGATTGAGCATGATGATGTGCAGCCTCACAAGAAAAACTCTCTTCCCTCGTCAAACAGCAGACATGATCCTTGGCACACTTGCCATCATCAGTCGGATCAGAGGACCAGGCCTGCTGATCACCACCAAAACCACAACACGGGTCCTGCAGGCAGCACCCGGACTGAGGGTCAGGCTCTGTCGGGACGGAAAAGAAAAGGAGGTGATCAAGACGATGTGCCGCCTCACAGGAAAAACTCTCTTCCCTGTTCAGATAGTAACAGCAGGTTCCAGGGAAACTGGGACTACAGGGACTGTGAGAGGATAAGAGACAGGCATGACTTTGCAGGCAGATCCACCTGCAGAGATGATTCTCGGCACACTCGCCATCATCAGTCGGCTCAGAGGACCAGGCCTTATGAGCACCGCCACAACCACAACACGGGTCCTTCAGGCTGCACCCAGACCTAGAGTCAGGCTCTGTCAGGACTAAAGGGAAAAGCAGGCAATGAAGCTGATGTGCGGACTACAATGCCTTTGCTAGTCAGATAGTGACACCTGCCATTTGATCTTGTAATATATAATCTAATTGAAAATGTGTGCAAATATTTGAGTGGAGTTCTTGCAGTTGTTAAAATATTGAATTAATGTTTTTTGTGAGCTTTTTTTTGCTTTAATTATATTTAAATTACACCAAAGAAATCCCACATGACGTTTATAGAAACAGGAATAATGTTTGACAGTCAGAATGAAAGATGGCTCTTGTAAATAAATGGCACTTGTAAATAAATCTGTTTATTCCCTTGAAAAAAAAAGTAAACATGAATTTGTGAAGAATATTTATTTTCTAAGACTTTTAGAATTGTGGCCCCTATATGGCCCCTGATTTAGAAACACCCTAGGTCAAAATGTGAAAACTTATATCCAGCCTAAGACCTGAGACGTCAAGTCTTTACTGCTGCAGCTTTAGTTTGACAAGGAGTCTACAGCTCTGGTGATATGTGGAAATTAAAATGTTTTAAGAAATGAAACTAAAACAATCCAACATTTCTCATTTATAACAAGTAGAATTTCTGGTAGTGCTTAGGTGCACAGCACAAACACACATGCATACATGAAGCCATACCCTCACACACACACATATGTATAAATATACTCACACCACACCTCTTCCCACCAGCCCTGTACTAATTGAAAGGTCGTTTGTTTCACTCCTTCGGCCATTTCCTCCGGTGCCGGTTGGCTGCTGCGCTGCCATTATAGCCACTGACCTGGTTCACACCAGATAATATAGCAGCCTGTAAAGCGAGCCGCTATAGAAGTCAACCCAACACCCAATTGTTGTGCTAAGGAAATGAAATGTCACATATGGAATGTGTTCATGCATAAGGGTACCAGATAAACAGCACGACACACTGTAAAAATGCAGATATCTGAAATAGTGACGTAATGGAAAGAACAGAATTGATTTGTCATGTGACCACTGTTCCAGTTTTGGTGCAGAGTTGATTGATTGGCTCAGGGAGGACTTCCTTAAAAGTTGTCATAACCAAGATAAAGTTGTTCCTATAGCACTGCACTAACACACCTTAAAGCTGCCATTTTGCTGAAAGGTCAGTAATTGAGAGCAGTGAAATCGAGCCTTTATTTTCTATACATAGACCATAAATGGAACGAGGTCAAGACAGCTGTGACAATAAAGTCAACTTTCCTTGGTGGTAATTTGAGGTTTCGTTGAGGCCTGTGCTGAAACCAGAGTCCTCTCACAGACACAGTGTCAGTGTAACAGTGTTGAGCAGAACTTCTGCAAGAAGCAAGGAGAAAGTTTAAAATCCACAAAGGACAAGATGATAATTGTGGGATCTGTTGTGCACCATCATCAGTTATTAGTGTCTATCCATTTCCTGCAAGGCCTCCTGTTTGAGGCAGCTAAACTTGCCGCATCTGCACACATGCTCATTTTTCTCTTTTGAATGAAATGCTTAAGACTGTATATTAATACACATTTATTAAATTCATATTCTTGCAGTCAAGCCTTGTCCAGTATAGTGTAAGTGCAAATAGTATATATATATATAGATTTTAGTCGTACTGTGTTTTGGGAAATATAAAATTGAAGAGGTCCAGATTATACAATTTTAAAATGAAAAACTATGATAAGTTCAGTTGGACTGTAATTAACTTCAAACTCATATTTTAAAAGATTTGTTTTGCAAAATAAATCTGCATGACATTTTTTATCCAAACTGCTGCAGGGTGAAATAAGTAAGAGACAAAATCTCCAAACAGGATCATAATTTGGTGACTTGATCACCACCTGGTGGCTGGCTGCAGTATAGATAATGAATCCCACCTCCTCCATGTTAGCCGATGGAACATGGACCAAAGACAAAGTCAAAGAACAAATCAAATTTGTCATTTTAGGTCGTATTACACTTGTTCAAGTGTTGCTGTTTCTGATCATTTTGTTTTTTATTAATTATTTGATGATATAAAAATAGACTGAATTGTCATGATTGACAAGCGAGACTGACGATTGGTCGAACTCGTGTATCGGTGACTCCATCCCCCTTCTTATACAGGATATTTCGGCTACATTTCTGGGTGGTGAGAAGAAGTAGAGACACGTCCGTCTTTACTTACAGTTTATTGAGTATTTTGTATTATTTTGCCACAAAAACTGGGCGATTATTTGAAAATACTCTTGTTTTAGGTTGTATCATTTACGTAATTTGTTGAAAAATAACATCACATACAACTTTATACAACCCTTGTCTCTGGCACCATCATGTGAGACATATCTCATTCCTGCAATAACAGATCAGTCAGTCTCAACATGGATACACATACACATGTATGACATACAAGCATAGTTGCAGTATGTGTACAACTCACACTTTCTCACACACACACAAATTGTTCTGTTATAGTCGTGCATCAGGGTAGCGCTGATTTACGACACAGTTGATGTTTCTTAGTGAAGCCTGTTGCTGCCTTTCCCTTTCATGTCTTACGTACAAACACACACACACACACACGCTTGCATGCGTGTACACACTATGTGACTGTTGCCCTTTCATGTGTGGAAAACGGCAACTGCAGGGACCAGCTGTTAAGAACTGAAGATATGTCCTGCTTCCCGGGAGCAGTTGCTTCTCTGACGCTAGGTCCGACACACACACACACACACAAATGTACGTACACACAAATGTATAGTGTGACTGCTGGAGAGCCTCCTGTTGGTTGGGAAGTATAACATATAAAGAACAATATCTGAAAACTCAAATCTCAATATTAATAATTCTGTACATCCTCCTCTCCTCTCCTGTCCTCTCCTCTCCTCTCCTCTCCTCTCCTCTCCTCTCCTCTCCTCTCCTCTCCTCTCCTCTCTCGTCCCTATTCCACTCAGCCACTTTTTTCTATTTTCCTCTTTCCTGTTTGCTTCCTTTAATTTTATCTCTTGTCTTCTTTAATTTCATTGGCACTACTGTTCTTTCTTCTCCTCTTTCCTCAATTATTTGTTTTGGTTCCTAATCCCACATCCCTTTTTTCCCCCAACCTCCTTCCATTCTTTTCATTTGAATACCTTTCTCTCTCTTCCCCTCTCCTCTCCTCTACTCTCCTTTCATCTCTTCTCCTCTGCTTTCCTTCCTTTTCCATTTCCATGCCTTTCCTTATCTTTGCATTCCATCCCTCTTTTCTCCTACATCTTCTTTTCATTTCCTCTCCTGTCCTTTCCTTTCCTTTCCTATCCTCTCTTTCCCCTTCCTTTTCATTTCCATTTCCATTTCCATTTCCATTTCCATTTCCATTTCCATTTCCATTCTTTTCCTTCAGCTTCTATTTGCCGTCCTCTCCTCCTCTCCTCTCTTCTCCTCCTCTCCTCTCGGTCTCACTCTTTAGTGAGGTTTGCTGCCATCACCTGCTGAATCACCTCTCCTCCTCCCCCTCTAGTTTTGAGTTACACCAGATGTGGACCCTCGCTGTTTGAAAGACTGATGGATTTTCGACCGAACCGCAATCCAGCTGTTGTGTTTGTCAACCACCTGCAAATGAACCTCTCCGACTTACTTTGTAGATGTTTTTGAGTTTATTTTCACAGGATAATGAGACTTCTGCCTCCACACAATAAAGGTGGATGGAATTTGATTTGTGGTTTTCACAGCATTGTAAACGTACAAATCATTCAATGTGACATTTGATAAAAAACTTGCCTGCAATGTGTGTTTCTTGGTTTTCTTAGAGAATCCAGACAAAAATGCTGTTAACATTTTTCAGTGCAGGTGTTCAGATCAAACCTTTAAACTCAACATAGTGTGTGAGTTTGGTGACAGAGACACATGGAACATTTTTCTTCATGGACTCGAGCTGTTCTACGAGTTGCTTTGAAAAAAAAAGCGTTCTTAGTGGAGCCGACCCATAACTATGATTGATCGTCCCTCTGTGTGTGTGTGTGTGTGTGTGTGTGTGTGTGTGTGTGTGTGTGTGTGTGTGTGTGTGTGTGTGTGTGTGTGTGGGTGTCTTGGTATGGTAGTGTGTGTAAATACTGCACATCATAATCTCTCTGAGTGTGTGTGTGTGTGAGTTTGTGAAGCTTGGGTGTTAGTGTCTCGTCTACTACGATAGAGGTATGTTTGTAGCTTGTACTGTACTGCTCGTCATACTGTAAGTAACACCTGTGTGTGTCTATAATGTTGTGTGTATATGTGTGTGTCAGTTTCACAGTGTGTTTTTGTGTCTATGAAATTGTACACATATATAGAACGTCTTTCAGTCACATACTTGTGGACTGCAATTTGTGTGTGAGTGCAACCGTGTGCAGAAGTGCAGGTGCGACGATTAGTGTGTGTGTGTGTGTGAAAATTGGTAAAGTGTTGCAACGCCTGTCTGTCGATGTGTCACCCTTAAATCCGCATGTGTAAGCAACACAGGGTCCTCACAAGTCTAGAGATACCGGTGTGTGTATTAAATACAAAATGTAAGTGCAGGAATGCCTGTCAGTGTGAGTTTCCAAAAATTTGTATGAGCACGTGAGTGTGCTCTTTGTTTTACACACACACACACACACACACACACACACACACACACACACACACACACACACACACACACACACACTTGCAGTCCCTCGGCGTGCCTGAGTGTGTGAGCAGCGGTCTCCAGGGCCCGGCCATAACAGTGATGGATGGGCCGTGTGTGGAGGCCGTTATTATTTGTTATGTGAGCGGGTGTGTGTGACTGGGCCGAGTGGGACATCCACCTGCTGCGCGCCCAGAGAGCCCCGGCGAGCTCGGAGAACAGCTGGACGCATTGATTTAGCAGCTCGCTCCGCAGGCTGCAGGAACAAATCAAGCAACAGCTAATAAAACCGGCCTTTATGATGGCTGCTCCATTTGCCCTCCAGAACAACTGGCTACATCATGTGTTTTTCCAACACCCGCCGCCACACAAAATTAAATCCCGGGCTAAGGTGTCGCCTCTGGATGCTGTGGAGCTCGGGGCTTAATGTCTGGCTTTAATGCTGCAGGGGTAATCAATGTTGCATGGTGTGTGTGTGTGTGTGTGTGTGTGTGTGTGTGTGTGTGTGTGTGTGTGTGTGTGTGTGTGTGTGTGTGTGTGTGTGTTTGCATGCACGCAAACTGACATATGCGCTCTTTATATATTTGTGTGCGTCTTTGTGCCAGTAAGTTTGCTCAGGAATACGTGTGTTTGTCTTCACGCCTTGATGTTAATACGATCGATACATTTCTGTCCACGTGAAATAAGATTTTGCTAAATGCTGCAGCCAGGTGAATGAGCTCTGCACATGTAGTAGGTCCAGCTGTGCCGTGTGTCTCTGTGCTGGCAGAACGTACAGTGACTCTATTGTGAGTCTATTGTGAAGTTTTAATCACGCCTGCTGAGCCACTGGATACAGAGGAACAGATTAAATAAGCCTCCGCACTTTGTTTAAGACACATTCTGCAACCGGAGACGTCATCCATCCGTCATCCATCAGACAGATGCTACAGACACAATTTGTCCTATAGGAAGAGAATGAAGGGTGTCACTGGTGACTGGAGGCACCGAAACAAAGGGGCCAAACATCCCAGATCTCATTACTGTAACACGTGGTGCTGACCTGAGCGTCGATATCCATCTCAACTGTATGTTTTTGAGCTCTTCTTAAACTTACAATTATGTAATTTAGGCCACTAGGGGTCCCTCAATCAAAACAATAAGAAAAGACGTCTTGTGAAGCAGCGTGGGATCATGGGAATTGTTGTTTCACCACCATTGCAGATGATGAAGCTCAAATCATGTTCACAAATGACTTCACATATTCAAGTTTAACTTTACGTGGAAAACAGCGAAGAATAATCAGATACGAGTGATCAATAAAGAAGTGGAAGGAAAAAGGGCCGACTGGCTAACAGTGCTTTTTTCCTTCATCGCACATGATGAGCAAACAGCTAAAACGGGTGTGAAGCAATTAGAAGGCGAACAAAACGAAACATCCAGTAACCTTGAATAAAAGTGGGGATTTCTCTGGTTTTGCACATTGTTGGAAACATTTCGGATACTTAACAGCTGCCGCAATTACAATTCCCAACCAACTTGGCGTGGGGATGAGGCCTGAGCCCGTGGGAAGAACTTATTAAATTATGAAGTAGATGAAGATAAAGGGCATTTTATACTTTTTTCACTCAATATTTCCGTCAATGTTCCATGGAGGAGTACAGGGATCTTTAGTGGGCTGATATGTGTGTGTCCAATTTGGATTTAAGGATTTGGATTGTTTTTGACGTGGCAGAGCAATAGTGCAATACGACATCAGTCAGCTATTACCTGTGGAAGCTTATGTGCTTTCATCGATGTTGACTTGAGCAGCCACGACACACTCTAACACTGCTGCAGTTTCATCTGACGGAGCCTGTTTAATAGTGATCTGTCTATGAATCATCTGAGAGACTCTTCAGGCAGGTGACAGCTGTGGGGTGCGATCCTGTCAGAGCAGGAACCGGACCGAGATGACACTGAGTCGACGGGCTGCTCTAAGCGGGGCTGCCGTCGCCACAATGTGAATCACACAAAGAGGTGACACGGTGTCACCACAGTGGCTGCATTAAATAGCTAAAGTGTGATGCTGTGGCCAATGCTGTGACATTGTAAAACGGATACGGCGCTGGTGAGTGGCACCACTTAGTGTCACACTGTGGGGCCGATGACAACAGAGAGGGTCCGACGTTTTCCACTGTTGGTAAAAATAAATCCCAATAAATGATTTACAGGTGGTCAAGTGGCCGTCAGAGGAAAGGTGAGGGAGGATGACGGCCGAGCAGAACTGTGATCACTTTGAGAACGACGAGAAATATTCAGCACTTTGTCTCCTCATCTTGTGACCTCGCAAAAAACATTTGGAGTGACCGGTAATAAAACTGGATTCAATAAGTGGAACAAAACAGAGAAGCTGTATAATTGCCTTTGACTTTGTAGTCTCACCCACTTCTGTGCTCTCTGCGATATCTATTTCAGGAAACCTGCCGGCCAAGCCAAGGCTGTAAAAACCAAAGTTGGACTTCAGATGTTAAAGCCATCAGCTGCGGGCGAGCGTGCGTGTGTACGTGCGTGTGCACATACAGTCGATGAGCTTGCGTGCTGTTTAGTAAGGGATGCCTGCAGTACTTGCAGTCCATAGCTAAACCACCGTTCCATCATCTTTATTCACCCGTGTGATAGATTCCCTCGCCGATGTCAGAGACAGTGGGAGCGATGGAAAAAAGATGTGATGAGCCTCTGGTTGTGGGCCGTCCTTCACGAGGATGTGATCTCACCATAACACACTCGTCTATTCTTACAGAGGAAGAATACTGCGGCAATGAGTATATCCAAATTACAAAATGACGGTAAATAGTAATTAGTCTGTATTTATATAGAGCTTTTCTAGTCTTGATGAACTTGCTTTACACCCATTCACACACCCATTTTTTTTTTTAAGAACTATGTCAATACAATATCTAAACTATATCTTCTCACATACCTCTATAATAGCATCTAGCTATTAGTTTCATTCCATTAGCATTTATTTAACCAGTTTGCAGTGCTTACAGCAGTAAACCAAATTTACAATTAGATTACAATTAATACAAAATAGAATTGGACACCTCTGCCAACAGTTACCTCATGAAACCACATTTAAATCCACAAGATCCAGATTTCCATTTGGATCTGCAACAGATTGCACACACTCGTAAATATCAGTACCAGATTTTTTTTCTACCAGATGAAAGTTATTATTTTCTGAGAATGGATGAAAATGTTAAAAAACGCCATCGCATCTCCAAATGTTAGAGAAAGTGAAAGATAATTCCTGGATCCACACCAAAGTTGAATGGATTCTTCATCGGGTTACGACTGTGGCCTTCCACAAAATCTCAACCAACCAAAACCAAACAGTGGAAGGAGGTAATAACAAAGCAACGTCTCTGTCCAGTAACTGTAACTGTGTCCATGTTAATCTCCCTAACAGACGTCACTATCTAACATTTCCATCTTCCATTTAATCTTTATTAATATCATGTACTGAGGAATGATTTACTTTTTAACCTTTTTCGGGTTTTAGATTTTTAAAGAACCAAAATCAATGAGGTTTTTCCATCTTCTTGATGTAGCTGTTTTCAGACATGACTTCGGAAAGTCCTTTACATATAAAGAACCCAGCAGGAGATTCTCTAATCAGACATGCTCCCTCGCAAAGAATCCTCCAGATAATCTCCTGAGCTGATTCAGACATTCTCCAGAGTTTTTACCAGGGGACTGGCCGGAGAAACTCGGATAATAATCCCCTGAAATGTCAGTGCATGTCTGAAAGCAGCTTCACACGTCTCCTTATAGGCTCCAGCATCAGTGGGCCGGTCAGCCAATCGGCAGAGAGGCTCAGATTCTCAACCACAGGAAATAGATTGTTTCCTACAAGGGTATAATGATAAACCTGCAAACGGCAATTGTCAGTCAACGCTGCTATGAAAGGTCAAATTTTATCTTTTCATTATTTAGAGTTGTACTTTGTGAGAACATGCCCTTGTAAATACCGTTTTTATTATTCAAACACAAGTGAAAATGTCTGAGGCCTCCACAGTAAACATTCCTCCCTTGTTCTCTCCCTGCGTTCAGCGCGTCTGGTCAGTTCATCCTTCAGAGTCGTTGACCCGAGGTCAAAGTCAAACATGTTCTCTCTGATGTCCTCACTTTACGTCGTTCACCTCTGACCCCTGCGTCTCTGAGGTCAGCCGGACCACACACTTCCTGCAGCAGGTGAGTATGAGCTGTGGAATGTCGTAACATTTACAAGTCTGGAGGCAGGTGGTGCTAAAGAGACCCAAAGTCATCACCCGACAAGTTCGACTGCTATTTTCAGCACCTGTCCGTCACAGCATGAAATATTACGAATAAAATACAAAACACAGTAACATTTAGATATATCAGAATGTGGAGAAAACGTCTCTTCAACAACTGAACTCATTCATCTTCTCTGGAACTTTCCAAGCATTTTGCGACCATGTGGAAATGAATTTTAAGGAGCTATCGAGTTAACGGCGTTTCCATGAGAGCACAGTGGTTCTGAAGGTGCTATTTACACACACAGCGAGGGGTTGCTGATAGTTGGACATTTATGCTCTTGAGCAAGGCTTCGGTGGACGGCGGGTGATTCATACCCTGTGCCCACTGCTCCCAAGGAACAAGCCCTAAATTATTTGAAGGGGAAAAGGCTGCCAGACTGACAATTAAGGAGGAAAAAACTTTTCAACGTGAATTATTCACTGGACATGACTCCGGGGCCTCAGACGTCCCTTTACGGCCTGGCTCCCAGCTTCAGAATGAGTCTACCTCTGCTCTTTTTTTAATTCCTACATCACAGAACAGTCCACTCGCCAAATGCCGCTCGATCCCGTCGCCTAACGCGTTTTATTATCACTCCTGAGATGTCAGCACAGACCGCTCTTTGTCACCTCCTGAAGTCGCTCTGAATTCTCACCGTGGCCATTCCTGCGGAGGCGTATACAACCAATGGACGGTGGAAATTACATTTGCTCTTCTGGCGGGGACGGCGAGAGGCGAGAGCTGCCATTTGGCAAAGCCATCAGGGGCACTTTACGCGTCTGACCTTCACGTGTCTACATGCAGTAAATATAACCCCCCTGGCTTTGGTGGATGAGCCCAGAGCACTCGGACTTCCACAGGGAGAACGACGGAGAGGAGAGCGTGAGAGAGACGGAGATGGAAAGAGAGAGGTTTAGCTGGGAAAGTTTTTTTTTGTAGAAAAACACAGTCATCTTAGTTTGAAACACACAATGGGGCTGTTAGTGATTTCACAATATTTTCCAAAATAAAATTATGGTAGTGGCCATCATCACGTCTGTACGCTGAAAATGTATGACTTTCAGCTGACGACTTGTTCTATTTTATTGGTTTTACAAATGAAATGTTTTCATGAAACTGGAAAACAATCGTTTGCAGGCTCACGTCTTTAAATCCCCAATATTTCAGGAGTTTAAATGATCTGTATTCATTTATATTAAACATAACACATTTTCTCTCTTAGTTTTAGTGTCAATAATTTTCTTTTCGTTTTTTTACATTTCCACCGCTGACATTTTTGCCTCTAGCTCAGTATAACGGACGTTAATACATCATTTTGTTTATGCGTATAGAAAGATCTTACTTAAAATTTACAACATTTTGGACCAGAAAGATTTTTCTGTTTACTCTGGACAATCCACTGACCTCACTGTCAAGAGAAACTACCTTGTACTAAAGATGTGGTCTGTATAGAAACTGTAACCGAGCTGCTGAACAGTGGGTTCTCTCGTCAAAATAAAGATTATCCCTTGAATTTAAGAACGTCCTTAAATACTATACTATAAATATATCTAATAATAAATATTAATATTAAAGGCTCATTTATACTGCCTTATGTAGGAACAGAGACTTCCATCCACCCGTCACTTCACACTTGACTTTGCATTGGATTGGTTATCAGTAATAAATCCACTAGAGGGCAGTGCAGAGGAGAGTTTTTGACGACTACAAACATGGCGACCCTGGAGGAGGTTGTGATAATGCACCTCTAAAGAAAGAGGCTAATACAGCTGCATTGTAAACAGCGATGGTCTGTGAGGCCAATAAATGCATCGACACATTTGGACGATTAAATCATTGTTGACTTTTCTATGGTTGTTTCGCTTGAATTATTGACAACACCGCCCCCCAACAATTTCCGAAGGTACTGCACCATTTGATCAGTTTTGTGCGTATCCGTAAGCTTTCAGAAGACGTGCACATATACGGTGAGTCTTAATTGTATTAACTTATTTTGGCATGAGTCCGACTTTGATAAATCACATTCAAAACCCTAAATGCATCATCCACCATCAATTTAAACGAGACTGTTAATCGGACAACGTTGACCTTAACAGACAGATCATTATTTCATGGCAAAACACTGTAATTATGAGTAAACTAAATGCACATTTAGTGAAGTTAGTGTGAAAATTGTGCATGAATGAGTGTCACTCTCTGTCAGCAGCACACACACACACGTGTGATTGTATGTGTGTGTGTGTGTGTGTGTGTGTGTGTGTGTGTGTGTGTGTGTGTGTGTGTGTGTGTGGGCTGAGCCAAGTTCCTGTCAGGGTTTGTGTCACTCCTCTCCTCAGATGGAGGCTGTGGAGGTGAAACACATCTGGAGGCCAGCAGTGACGCTCGCTCGGCGTCCGGCAGACCACCTCTTTTCCACAGCTCTCTGCTGCCGCTGCAACGCTCAGGCTTTCGCCACAGTGTTGTCAAGAGCTGCGTGTAAAAACTGCAGGTTTCTAGGTGTTTCCAGTTGAACCGTTAACACCACTGAGAAGCTCTGACACCTGTGCATGGGTGACTGGTTTGAAATTGATAATTAAAGTCACGTTGTGTAAATTGTGAAAGCTGTATTTCACGATGGCACGCACACTTTTTTGGTTAGATTTTGTGTAAGATCTACTTTTGAGTTAAGGGTTTCCACTTTTCAAATTTAAGTGACAAATGAATGAATATATACCAGGGAGCTCATCAGGGGTGGACTGACGACTGACTCAGACCTGCACTGAACTCATAGGGACTGTATCTGAGAACACAAATGCCTGAGTCAGTTGCTCCCCGACATTTTCTGGAGGTGTTGTTCTTTTAAAATGAGTTAAATGTCGAGAAAATGTCCCAGTGAAGTGAGGCCATGTGAGAAAACAGCATGAAAACTCCCAGCGAGGGTGTGGACATGTCAATTCTAACACGCGATTGACACAAAACTGAAAAAAACTTTTGGGTGATGTGCTGTAAACAAAAGTATGATTTCCACAGTAGAATTTAAACGCCATGTCCTGTCTCCTGCATGTTCTACCCAACGTTACCCCTCGCCAGACATTTTCCTGTTGTTCCTTTTTTATTAATTGAGTGTTTTTGCTCTTTTCCCCCTCTGTCAGTCAAACACTGTGGGCTCTGGTTGGTCATACCGCCTACATACAAATACCAAGTGACAGCACAGGGTGTCTGAATGGGAACTTTAGAAGCTGCTGCGAGGGACTGAGAAACAAAATGGAAATTGGTAACGTCAGAGTCGTCAGAGGGGTTTGAAACTGCTCGACATGTTTCCACATCAACGTTTTCTTTCTCTTGACTCAAACTCTTCGACCTTTGCCCCAGGAAGCGTGTTTCGGTGTTGCCGGACATTTCAACGCACAGATTGACAGAAAACAAACATCAGTGTTAATGAAAATGTAAATCATGTGAAAGTGGTGAAAGGCCTCAGTGCCCCTGGGAGCCGAGGCGGGATACGCTGCAACAAGAGCTGAGAGAAAAGTGCCGTTCATGACGACTTAAACAAAAACTGACAAACTGTCGCTTCCTGACGTTAATCAAGATTAAATAATGAATTATTATTAATGTATATGTATGTATAGTGTACGTATAATAGGTTGAACTAATAAAGAAATAGAATGAGTATTGTCTGCATGTTTGATTACATATTTTTCTCTCTTTTTTTGCTTTAAACATTAGAAGGGACATAAAATGTAATTTTTCCTTTAAATTGAGGGGAGATTTCGATATTTGATGTAAAAAAATAGTGCAACTTCCCATTTTAGACCTTTTCTTACTTATGTTTCCTGGAGCTTTCAACCCTCTCATAACTCCTAATTATTAGAGTAATAGTTAGATATTATATTGCTTTATTTAGCGTGACAATAAATATAACCATCATTCAGTATCGCACCTGCCATTGTCCTGTATTCTTCACTTGAGCTGTCGTGACTTAAGGGGAAATCAGGTGGATTTTATGTTTTACAGAATAATAACAATAATAATAAATAATGAGCTGAAGATATTGATTTCAAAATGTATTTAAGGTTTATATCGCAGTTACTTGAGAAAACGTTAAGCATTTATTGCTCATATGATTTTCTATTTAGGTTTCAGTTACTTAAAATCTGTCAAATACAGTCCAGTGCCCATTAAATCGTCCACAGAGAGGAAAGCTTTTATTTTTGTATCTTTGTGTGTGTGTGTGTGTGTGTGTGTGTGTGTGTGTGTGTGTGTGTGTGTGTGTGTGTGTGTGTGTGTGTGTGTGTGTGTATACACTGCGCAGATAGGGTTACTCAGTGACTCTGTGACTAAAGAGCTGGTGGAGGGATTGCTATAAATTGAGCAGCCATGCTGACATGCTGCTCTCTTTGAGGTCTCTCTTTTTACAGCATAAACGCTCTATCAGTCAGCACAGACAGTTCACCGCTGACAGAGCAGATCCCGCTTTAATCTCTCCCCAGGCACGAGGGTGGTTAGATCAGATCCTGCGTACGGGGGGGAAATACCACAGAGCCTTTTGGTGCAGGTCGAGAAAGTTGTTCTTCACGTTTTCGCTGACTGATAAGCTTCAACGCAGATTTCTCAGATGCAGATGGTGAAACAAAATTTTTTCCAAGTGGAGTGATTACATAGGTAATTTTATGTTTTCTTGTTAGTGATCATTTGTACTCGTCTTTTGTTAAAGCCTCCACAGGAATAGTAACAATATTTGAGCTTGTTGGTATAGTATCAAAAAGGATTTTGTGGACATCAACACAATCTAGATTTTGCCTGGGACCCCCAATTTTCCTTTACACACACCTGCCCTAAACACAGACACAACCCAGCATCAGGTCAGGCTACAGACAAGCCAGCTCCGACATGGGAACTTAACTGAATTTCACATTGTAATCCCGTCCACTACTGAAAAAACACATCACTTTCCTGTAACGCAGTTCTGTATCGGCCCCGTTTTCATCTGCCGCTGTGACGTGTTTGAAACGCCAGCTCGTCTCCTGCAACCTGTGAAATCAGACACACGTCACATCACATTTAGACAACATTCATCTGCAAAAGCTGTTTTCTTTGTTGTTCCAGCCAGTAAGAGATCACAGGGCCAGATAGAGTTGAGAAGAATAAAGCCGAGGGCTCTAAGAGCTTACATACTAAAAACCGTCCAGTGGACCCCCCCTCCCCCCCCCCGTTAGCCTCTGTCCCCCCCACCTCATCTCCTCCTCTTCACCCTGTGTCACCCCCTAAGTTTAGTGTGGGTATTTTGGGGCCACCGCTGTGACCTCTTCTTTGTCCCCCGCGACCTCCTCTCTCTCTCTCTGCTGGCATTTTCAGCTCAGTTTGTCTTAGTCCGTGACGGTGCGGTGGTGATCCGTCCGGGCGCAGCCTTCTCACTGTGAGACGCAAACGTTCTGATAAGCCGTGAACAATATCTTCACACGTAAATGATCCCGTCTGGAAACAGGATGTATAAAGCCGGCAAACACACACACACACACACACACACACACACACACACACACTCACATTTGTGTCTGAACAAATGCTGCACCTCGCCAGCCCTCATCCCTAAAGATATTCCCCTAACAGGCTTTTCTTTTGGAACTGGACTTAGCGCCTAAACTACAGGTATTTAATAAATGTTAATTTATTAAACAAGAGATTGTCCTGTTGTTCAGTCTGAAACAAATGTGTGGATCTAAATGGCTTTGAAGCCTCAGCATACACTTTATGGGGAGTGATAGAATCCGTGCTAAAACATTAGCATGCAGTTGTTAGTAAGCACTTTCACGCTAAGCTACACGTTGTCATAAATTGCATGGATGCTAGTTTCTATTGAGTTCTTGTTCACAAATGACTCATTTACGGTCATAATCAAAATCACGGTCATCAATTCTGACATTTGCTGCTCTTATAATTTTCCCTTTTTTTCGATTTGCCGTTGGGCCAGAGGGTGTTATTACTTTTACGTTTTCTCAATTAGAATTATTTTAGACGCACTGTCCTCCCTTAGAAACATCAACATTCGTTAATGGTAATTACTGTAAACAGCCGTCATAAAGCCGGTCTGACGTAAGGTCGTAATATTGTAAAGACACTGCTTTGCTGTCTACCAAAATTCGTATCCATATTTACAGACAAAAATACACTTCAGGGAAATTAGACTTTTTGGAACTGATCTTGAGTTTCCTTATTTTCCTGCAGGTGCTTTCAACGTTGAGTTGGCAAGTGATTCAGACGACCGCAGACGTCAAACCGAAAACACGTTGAAGGAAGCCAGGAAGAGATGTGGGACGACTGAGACGAGTGGGTGAGATGACACTGGATTAAAAGAAATAAAATGCATTATTTATTATAATTCTGCAGGTAGCCAATCTTTAAAAGTAAAAACTCCTTTTGTGGCAATTTGCTGTTGTTGTGTAAAAAACGTTTTAATTCTGGTGATTTCACGTGGAATATTTATGAGGTCATTATTACTCTTGGAATATTAAACTCGTAAATGCACGGTGGTTGCTTTACTTTCTGCACATGTATATTTATCATATTAGAAATGTGACAGTGATGAAAACTCATTTATCATGTACTGCTCTTCTGGAAACCTTCTCACTGTGTGTGTGTGTGTGTGTGTGTGTGTGTGTGTGTGTGTGTGTGTGTGTGTGTGTGTGTGTTGTACTGCCATGTTTCTTTGTATAAGTACACGCATATACAGTTATTTCACACCATTTGTACACTTTTATAAGGGTACAATATGTGTGTGCATGCATGTGTGCGTGCTTCTGGATGTGCACATATGTGTGTGCGCGCGCGCGCGTGTGTGTGTGTGTGTGTGTGTGTGTGTGTGTGTGTGTGTGTGTGTGTGTGTGTGTGTGTGTGTGTGTGTGTGTGAGCAGGCTGGGTCTGTTTGGCCAGCTGTTTGGAGGGAAAGCCTGATCCCATGTGACTTTGTGTTTCTACAGCTGCTCTCGGATCAGAACAACCAGCTCTCTCTAACCCAAACCCTGTTTACTCTGCTTTTTCTGCTTTTCTTTTTCAGGATTATTATTGTTCGTAACAGTAGTAGTAGTAGTAACATGACTGGTGCAGGGAATTAAACCTTTAAGAAGATCTGGGAGCGTAGACTTTAAATTGAAAATGTTGAAGTCATCTGTAGCTGATGTATGAAACTCTTCCCTGAGGAGGTAAAACATAGATTTGAGTTCACCATTGCATTCCATGTTAATTTATTCCTGATTTATCAACCTGAAAGACTAACAAGCCAATTTACTCTGACACAAGAGAAAGAATGAATGAATGAATTGCTGCTTCAGCCTCGTAACGAACGACATGTTAAAGGGAAAAATCTTTGGAGTTTATGACAAAAGTAAGGAAGGAAAAATAGGTAAGGAAATTACTTTATTGAGATATTTTAGTAAATAATGGGAGCATGCAAGCAACAGGACAAAAAAAATATATTCCTCAAAATTGCTTTAGATTATTACTTTGCTGTTTTACAGCTGTATATAATAACTGTTATATAACTTGTATCTTATACTATCATCTTTTCCAAACTTTTTCCAAGTGTCTGTGGTCACAATTTGCTTCACCTTACATGTTTTTACAGTATTTTTTCATATTATACATTTCCTTGGCTAAATTCATCATTTTCAGAAATGTGAAAAGAAAAATCTTTTCATAGATTTCTGTCAACAGACGTTGCATTAGATGCTGGTTTTCTGTCTACCAAATTAAATGTATTTATAATTTATACATGAAATAAAATTAATAAATATCACAGTGAGTTGTGCACATCGCCTAAGATGCAGTTTCATTTCAGATAAGTGTGTAATACCTCGCAGGTGACAAACATCCTGAATGTTGTTTACCGTCGTCTTGGAGGTGACAGAGCTGCACGAACTGAAGACCAGAACATGGATTCTCCAGAGGAGAGACCGTGGATCAGCGAGGTGGTGAAACCTGTCGGCTTCACACTCACGTCTGTTACACCCACCCACACACACACACACACACACACACTGAAGTTAACATAGATGCACAGCTCTACACACACATGCACTAACACACACAGAACACTGGCAGGTTGTACACACGTTCTCATACTGCATATAAGCACACACATTCCTGTACACACATGCACACACAAAGCCTGTTGTAATGAGAACATTATCATACATCAGACATGTCTCATGCCATCCACGCCATGTATTTATAGTACGAGTAAAGACTTTGATCTATGTGTGTGTGTGTGTGTGTGTGTGTGTGTGTGTGTGTGTGTGTGTGTGTGTGTGTGTGTGTGTGTGTGTGTGTATGTGTGTGTGCTTGCATGCATGTGCGTGTGTGTGTGCACCAATTAAAATGACAGGAGAGCGATGACTGTCAACAACCAGGTGCTGGACGTTAGGTGGAATCTGACGCGTGACCGTGACAAACCTGGACACTTGTCTTTCAAGGTACGTGACAGCGAGACGGACGATTCTCCGATCACACCAGGTCCAGGTTGAACTGGAAAGAGGCTGTGAAGTCAAGACAGACACTGAACATTCTATTCAAAAATGATTTCCAATAAATAGAATACGTGTATTTGTATTTAATTTGCATTGTGTATATAATATACATCAACATTGATGTCAGATTATATGAATAACCATTAAATAGGTGATATTCAATGTTTAGTGAGTTATTCTCTAATTCTCCTTTTTAATTTTATTAAACTTCTCAAACCATCATCACCATTCATTTTCATGCAATAATCTAAATAAAATAATTCCATTCACGAATATTGTCAAAGATGACAATTTACATTCAAAGAAATAGAAAATGTAAACATCTTTTTTTGCAAAGAACAAATTGTTTATTATATTATTTATCAGGAATGGTGCAAATCTGATCAAGAAATTAAAACAAATTGAACAATCTGTTCGCTGGAGTTTTTTAAAATCCAAACAAATGCATGGTGTAATATATGTATGTAATGTATATGTCATATAAATGACTTAACAATATGAAGCTTAATTTAGAACATTAAATAAAAGTAGAAAAACAATTCTTCAGTGTTTTTTCTTTGGAATGAACATGCAGTACTTAAATGTATTTTATAGTTCACATTAAATCATCTATTATCTATATAGTAAGAAAAACGAGGTAATTAATATGTAAGATATTTGGTGACGTTTATAAACAGGTCATTTGTCCTGCAGAGAGACGGACAGACAGAGTCCTCGACATTTCCAGTAATCCCTCGTCTGTTCCCGGCTCTTGTTTACAGATGTCTCTGTCTTTGCTGCTCAAAGTTCACTGATGTTTAAAAGTGTCCGAACGGCATTTTCAGAGCTTTCAACTGCCGATGAGGATTCAGCTCAGCTGGTCGCACATGTCTGTCAGCACCGCTATTATCATCCTGCGTGAGTGTGTGCACGCGTGTGTGTGTGTGTGTGTGTGTGTGTGTGTGTGTGTGTGTGTGTGAGAGTGTGTGTGACTGGGGGGGGTACCCTGAGCCTGTGACCTTGAAACTAACCCTGAACATTATACTCAACACCTTCCCACATGCACACACACACACACACACACACACACACACACTCACGATATTCTCAGCCAGAGGCAATTGACCCTTTTACTGTTTTTACATCGAGAACACGTGTTCAGAACGTTGCGTTCAGCGCAGTTTGAAAACTTGTTCTATAAATCAACAAACCTGCAGGGAAGCCAGATCAGGTTTAGCTTCAGTATATTTTGTAAGAACGTGGTTTGTTGAGTTTTTCAGGTCAAAATTCAAATTTGAAAGTTCACCTCTTTGTCAGGATCCTCATAGATTGTATCTGGAGGATTAAAGAAGATGATGATGACGCATCTCTCTCTACCTCCTCCCACTGTCCAGAGATGAAGCCATAATATCCCAGATACGAACGCTGCCATCTAACATAGATTACGTCATGTTGAGTCTGTGCAGTAGCAGTCGGGGGCGGGAGCCGTGGTATTGAGGTCGCACTGACAACCAATCGTTAGTCAGTTTCAGCTGTCAATCATGATTCTTCTACCAGTTTTTATATCATCAAATAACTAATTAAATCCAAACAAATCTGAAGCATGAACTCTTGAACAAACATTTGTTTGACAAGAACTACCTGTAATGACAGAAACCTTGACTTTAGTTTGGTGCATTGCCCATCTGCTAACATAGAGGAGACTGGGTTTATTATATTTATTTCAATTTGTTATTGCACAGTTAGGAAAGTTAATAGAGAATATTCAGGATATATTAAATACAAGAATCAAGTTAAAGGATTTCCAGCTGCATGTAAGGGTTCAGAGAGAAGACTGGGAACTTCAATATTTGGCTTAAAACATGATTTAGTAAAATCTGAACGCCACCATAGTCATTATGTTGCCATTGACTACAATTCAGTGTGCACGATTAAGTCCTGTAATAGAAGACACCAAAAAATGTAAAGCACGATAAGAAACCTCACAGATGCAGATGTTGCAGGTGGTCTTTCCCATTTCTTTAGAAGGCTCTCCTTTCATAATATTCTGCTAATAAGCGGAAGGTGATACGATTCATATTCCTCCGTTACGCCAGCTTTCTTTACTTCCTGAAACTTTGAAATGAATGATGCTGTCCTCATGTTCCAGAGCTGTTCAGAATATTTTTATTTGTGTGTGTTTCCCCCCCGAGGGAGAAGTGTCGGAGCTGAAGTGGCGCGGTGCTAAAGTGAAGAGGCTCAGTGGCCATGACAATGTGCTAATGCTACAATGGGTCTCTAACGAGTGAGAGCCAGCGCTAATTTCCCTGTTTGACAAAAGGACTCTGTGATCCTTGGCAGTTAGCGGTTTGCGACACTAGCAGGTGTGTGTATGTTTGTGTGTGTGTGTGTGTGTGTGTGTGTGAGTGTGTGTTTGTGTGATTGAGTGTGTGTGGGAGAACAAGACCTGAACTGAAACATATTACACTCCAGCTCAAAATGATACAAGTAGGAATCTGATGCTGTGTGTGTGTTTGTTCATATGTAAACTTGCATGTTATAATAAACACATCAGTGCACTTCCCTGATTTCTTATATCTGAGTCATGACCGTGTGCGTGTGTGTGTTTTCACGTGCACATAATTGATAGCTAAGGTCATGGGGTCGCCAGCGGCCTGCTGGGGGTTACTGGTCCAGGTCTCAGAGTGGACAGGTTGAGCGACAGATCATTTATATCTCCCAGCATGCTCTGTGTGCTCATGCCACACCAAGCGCCACTGTGGCCATCGGCTCACAGCAAAAAGCCCTGATGAAGACGGGCTGTCAGCGTCAACCTGTCACACAGGACACCCACAGCAGAAAAACATTGATTATGGAGAAGCAGAGAGAAAGCAGAAGAGCATCCAGAATAACCAGCAAATAAATCACATGAATACTTTACGTACAATAATGCTAATTATCTAAAGTCAGGTTCTACAACAAAATCAGACTCAACTGTATGAGTGTTGTTTTTTCGAAAGAAGAGTATTAGGGCCAATCATAAGAAATAGAATTACATTAAATTAGAATTAAGTAAAAATGTCAAGAATTAAGTCGAACAAAATCAAAGGACACTTTTTTTTGGGCATATGAGGAATAAAGTCAAATAAAAAAAACTTGATGGTATTTTGAACTATCAACGCTAATGACTGAATGAATAGATGATTTGTTGAATCACTTTTAGAAATCAGTTTTATTTCTCTCTTTTAGCCAAACAGACAGTTTGTAACCAGTGTTAGAAAAGAAAACTGCGCCCTACAAGCTCGGAGGAGTTGGTGGCATTTGTGCAAGCTGAAGAAGCTGCTAATGGACAAATGCAAGGATATAGATGGTTAAATCACACACTCCCATAGCTTCCAGTCATTCCTCAAACTGAATGTAATGGACCATGAGGAGTTTACTTTACTCATGATATGCAAAATGGTTTTGACCTTATTTTTGAAATGCAAATGTCTGGTACTCAAAACATTTGTCTTTGTGAAGGGCTGGATGATAAAAACGTATTATCGCAATATGAGTTTCATCAATATCCGTATAACAAAGTTATATATGACACGAATGCCTTGTGCAAACACAGTGCGAAGGTTTAAGACTTTAAGGTTTAGCCCTATCAACCACTGTTCCACAATATTTAACTCATTTAAAAGGGTTCAAATTCTATTAGGTAATGTTGCTGTACATAATAAATGCTAATTTATCCATGAATTTGGAAAGTAAACTCCAGTACAACAGAAAAATGAAACCAATGATCGGTGTTATGTATGATATATTTAATATAATGTGTTATAATAATGTTTCTTTTTCATGAATGTTATTCAGGGATTCTTTTTACATAAAAACAGTGTGGTAAAGGCAGGAATAGAAAAAGGGAGAGACATATGCTTGAAATATAGGGTGAGACGCTGGGGGACTCAGAGGTTGGTTGGGAATTAGAAGGATGTTTGCGTCGCACTCATATTCCTGCTCCACTTCCCACAGAGGAACGCCGCGCTAAAAACGTACACAGCCATAATGCTGCAAGGAACGTGGGATAAAAGTGTTGACCAGATACCACATGTGAGAAGAGGAGACATCGCTATGTGAGGAGATGAAGAGGAGACGGAGGAGGCGCTAGGCTGGTGATGAACGATGGGAGCACAGGGGAAGGAGACGAAAGAGGAAGAGACAGAGAGACGGGAAGGAGGACGGTGACAACTCTGACAGCTTCAGGCCTTGTCTGCTCCTCCAACCTCCAGGATAAATTTAAATCTGAGGAGTGGGTGTGCTGCCCTAGACCTGTCACTGTGATAGTGTGTGTGTGCGTGTGTGTGTGTGTGTGCGTGTGCGTGTGTGTGTGCGTGTGTGTGTGTGTGTGTGTGTGTGTGTGTGTGTGTGTGTGTGTGTGTGTGTGTGTGTGTGTGTGTGTGTGTGTGTGTGTGTGTGTGTGTACGCATAAGACAGTATTTCTCTATATCAAAGCCCATAAACTCTGTAATCTGAGAAGATTATATTTATTCACATAAACACAAACCCACAGGATAAAACTCATGTTTCTCCTTCCTCCCTTTATTAACGTTGTCTGGGTTCACAGATCTGTCAGGGCTGGGAATTAAAGAAAAGAAAGTAAGTGTTCATTTCGTTCTACTTCCCTCTTTCTTTCTACCATAACTTCCTCATACGATCACTTGAATTGTGGAGCTTGAGGTGTTGCATTTCTAAAGGTGACTTATTAAAACAATTCCTGAGTATTATATGACACATATATGAGGCGGGGCTGCTGTGGCTCGGGTGGTAGAGCGGGTGGTCCACTAACCAGAAGGTTGGTGGTTCCTGCTCCTCTAGTCCACAGGCCGAAGTGTATGTCACTGCCCGTATACCTCCATGCATCCTTCACTTCTGCAAGGTTATCAAGTAATATATCCACTACAGCGTGACATGTAGACAGCGGAGGAGATTGCTTTAATATTTAGAAAGAGACAAATGTGTCCGTGCACGTGCCGGACATTTGGTGCAGGCATGATTGTCATAACGGCAACAATCCCGGTTTCATGCTTGGGACACACAAAGCCGGCTAACGTGCCATGCTAGCCATCAATACAAAGCTAAAGAGAAGTACACAGCTTCACATTAATGTGATGTGATTGGCCAGCGCCTGCACTTGGATTTGCTGGTGCTTCCAATACCGCGTGAAAACCAGAATGCAATTTGTCAATGCATGACGTCGCCCTATTTAAAATGAATGAGCAGCAATTCGGATGATGCGTCCAATGCATGCAAGTTAGTCCAGCTCTTGCAAAAAAATACGGAAGACACAAATGAAGTGTACGAACAGACAGCTCCGTCAGTTTCTTTGTACGTATCTTAACATTGAGCATGAATGAGCCACTTGCTCATACTTACCAATTATTCTGTTAAAGCTCCTCAGCCAATAATAATTCAATCTTAGTAGTGTCTGTTCTTTTCTGAAAGCTGGTTAAAGGACAACTCAGGCAGCAGCTGATGTCTTATGCAAAAGATTTTGATGTAAACTTGATGCATCAACGAGACCAGAAGGTGAAACAATATACAAACGCTGACAGAGTAACATGAGCAATTGTCCCCCCCAAGTCTGAAGATGTCTCCCACAGCATCCCCATATATCTTCCTCTTCTTGTGTCACCCATTCTAACAGCACATCCATGAATAACTAGAATTGCTGTCACTCTCAATGTTACATGTAGGTGTTCGCATCCTATTGGATAGTTAAACCTAAAGTAGGCATAACTAAATCACATTGTGTCCTTACGTCTTGCCACTGGTGAAATACGCAAAAGAGTTAAAGTTGGTGAGAGTTGAAGTTGGTGTCTCTCTGTCTGGTGCATCTGAGTTAGATATGAAAGTCCCTCAATGTAGACACTACAATGCACTGTTGGTTGGTCCTTTATCTATAACCTAACCGTGGGTACTGCTTAGAGAGAGAAGGGAGTATCTGTGGAATTTAGACAGGCACTATTCTCCTGTACAGATATGATGTGTAATATACAATATACATTAATATTTAGTGGCATATACAGTAATGTGTGAGGATGGTCAAAATTTCCTCAACAGTTTCACCTACAATACTACAGTTTGCATCAAGGGAACTTGAGGAGTAAAACATCTGGATGTGAGACTGTATCGACACTCCCTACGAGATCGCAACGTTTGACTTGATATACACTTATACATATACGTGCGGCCTCCTGCACTTCTTCATCTCTGTAAGATCCAGCAGGGATCTTGAGTCTGCCCTCCACACCCCCCTCTGCTGTCTGCATCCTCGGTCACACATAAATCACTTGGTGTACACAGACACCCTGTGGTGGCCGGCTGGCATGAGTGTCCGTCTATCAGCCCTTGTGTCTGTTCTCCGGTTGTCTGTTTGCATTTCTCCCTTTCTGCCTCCTCTCACTCTCACACTCTCACTCTGCTTTTTTAACTCCTGCTCTCATGTGCACGAATGCTAAGTGGGTGTTTGAGTGGCTTTAAGAATTAGGAAGAGTGATGAGCGTCTCCGGAGGACTCGTGAGACTTCAGACTGAATTGCGCACCTGCCTGCCATTCTCAGAGATCAGTCTTGATCAGAGGAAAAAAAAAATACAGGGAGAGATTTCAACATTTGCTTCATCGGTTCTCAACCATTTGCTATATGGTTCTTCGCATGTGTTCAGCGCTAACGCCATCTGTTCTGGCACGTTATTTTTATCACAGTCCCCAAATAAGCCTCGAGCGTGCTGAGATGGTAACAGATGAGGGGAGAGAGGGTAAAGATTTAACTTGGCATTGGACAGGACAAGCTGATGAAGCGGGACACTTCATACCTCTGGGGACGGATCATAGATTTCCCTGCATCAAGTTATGCTCCTTCTTGTTTCTCAGATTAGTGCCTCCAGTTGCTTTAGTGCCCACGCTTCAAAAAGGGACTTTTATTCATATAGTGCTTTTCTAGTCATAACACTCAAGTGCTTTAAGTCACATTCACCCGTTCACACACACATATAGTGCTTCTATACGCAGCATTTTTTTCTTTCACCGAAATTGGCATTGAGCATCTTGCCAAGGACAGTTGGGAATGCAGAACGGAGGAGCCAGGGATCAAACCGCAGACCTTCTTGTTAGGGAACAACCTTTTCTAACTGCTGAGCCCGCGCCATATATCTCAATGCAGTGTGTGAAAAAGAAATACATATTATTTGTGAAATAAGGACGGATGCCATAAAGAAGTGTATGGATTTGATTTTTATGAAGTTTGTTGACGCACAAAGTCATCCAGCACCTCGCTGCTGATGTCTGTGGTGTAGAGGAGGCTTGAGCTGTTGATTATCTGCAGATTAACAGAACCACAACATGACGTCACAAAAGTTCTCTGCATGATAATGACACATGTGTTTATTGTGTAATTTTCATGTAATTGTTTAGTTTGATACCAAACTTCCATCAGCAGCTTCCTTCTGTTGTTAAATTGCTTGATCGATGTAACCAGGCACCACCGCTGTGAGCAAATTGATTTGTACGTATCCTAAAAGGAATTGTCTCATTTTCACACTGCTATCACATGACTCACTGTGATCTGCCAGTGCCGTGTAACGGCTGGTGTGGATTTGAGATTAAGGCCCCAGCTGTCCCACACAACCTCCCCATGCCTCCATATTTGTGTTTCTCGCAGAACGGGATAACCTTTCCGTCCCTTGAGGGCCAAGACAGAAAAGCTGGGACCATCTGACACCGGATCACCCCGGAGGAATTCGCGGAATGGCGCTGTCCGTCCGTCGTGCCCACCCCACAGGGGAGGTGTCATCTCTGAATTGTGTTTATTTGTTGGCACCCTGTCGTGAAAACCTTCCCATCAACTGCGAGTTAATCTTGTCAGTAAATGACCACACAATTTTTGTTTTCATGGTCTTTTTCTCAAACAATAACCCCAAACATTTGATCTGTTTATAAACCGCTCTTTGCTTCTTCACTCCTCATCATCCTGTTCATTCTGTTCATCGACAATTCACTCCACTCGTCTTCTTCCCTGCTGCTGTGCATGCAGACTGCCCCGTCCTGAATACACAGACATAAACACGTGGCCTGGACTTGAGTTTTGGTGACATGCGGCGGTGGGAATGGACGGCACTAAAAAGGCTCCGGTGATGAAAAACCTTCTAGTCGTCCAGGGAAGGCATCTTCTGTTTCATACCAGGCAAAATTTATGAGCCCAGCTCTCAGCATCTCTGCTCTCCTAGTAAGATGGACGGAGATATTCAGAGAAAGACGTGTGGAAAGAGAGAGGGCAATGGAGTGAGTGCAGGAGATTGAGGTGTAGAGAAGCAGTAATCGGTGGACAGATACAGAGTAAATGGCTGAATGGAAATTAGAAAGGTGATTAATACAATCGGTAGGACCTCAAACTCAGGTCCTCAGGCTTTCTGCTAATGCTTCCTTATTAACGTTTACTAATTCACCATATCAATGCTGAGCAGATAGAACTGGTCATCTGATAGGGTTGGCAGCTCCTGCTGACGACGTCAAAGTGTCCTTGAGCGAGACACCGAACCCCAAACGCTCCTGTGTCTGATATGCAGGTATGTGTCTGTGAATGAGAGCTAAATTAAAACGTGCTTTGGATGGTACAAACAGTAAAACAGAGCATAGCAGACCATAAAAACATATTAGGAACCAGATACAAAAGAAATTGTCAAACGTAGGGTCAGCTTTACTACTGATGCTCTCGAAAAGAAATCTAGTCTAAATTGCTACATGCATCATAAAATGGTTAAAATCATTTGCAACTACTTAGCTCTAATACACAAAAACAGCCTTCTTTAATTGACCTGAAGGTGGTGATGTTGTCTACGTTTGTTAGTCGAAAAATGTTACTGATGTACCTCTGTTTACCTGGCACAGGTTTTCATTACGACCAAACAGCTCCTCCTTGTGGTGAGTCTACAGTTTGCAAGACAGGACTGAATTAAGAGCTGCTGAGTTACAAGACAGTTTCACGAGGTGATTTGCAGCCAGTGGAAAATGTTGCATGTTGGTGGTTGGACAACGGCATGGATGTCAGTCAGGTTATCTATATTTTGCATTTATCTTAATATACATTATACCTGTTATTGTTACTCATTCAAACATTTATGACGGTCTTCAAGCAATAAAAAATCCCCAAAATGAAAAAGTCAGTAAATTGAATTAACCTCTACTTAATCCTTGAGCTCATCCCCTCTCACAGTATTTAGTGGGAACGCCGTTTGCCTAAATCTGTCACACAACTGCCTCCACACGAGAGATGGATTTACTCAAAGTCGAGACAAATTACCCCTAACATCCATCACCAAGTAAATAAACTTGGTGATGAGATCAATATTTTGCAGGGAAGCTTTCTGGAAAGTTGGATGTCCTGACAGAGTCGAGCCACATGGAAACAGTGTCGCTCGAGCAAGCGGCTGAGGCTGATCCAAGACATGTGACCAAATTTAGTTTTGTGCCGGAGGTGGATGAGGGGGCTGAAAAAAGAGCTCCACCGGCAAAACATGAGAGCGTTATCAGTCAAATCGAACACAACCCAACTCCTGGCTTCATTACGTCAAACAGAAACCCACTCCGGCAGATGAGGGTTCACGTGTTAAAGGGTCACTCTTATACTAATTAAAATCCCAAATGCCAAATGTCAGCCAAGGCCCCGGGTCACTTCAGTTCCTACGCTGGTATCTCAGCCTGTTGACTCTTATCCTGCCACCTGAGTGTCAACAGGAAAATCCAAGTCTATGAAGATAATCGGACGAGTTCAGACGGCAAAAATAACAAAGACAATGATCATGGTCATAAATCGTGCCGCGGACACATCAAGCTGTCCACGCACTCTCCATTTGAGTGTCAGCTGGTTTGGGAATGAAAACACTTAACCCCAGCATGGCTTCAAAGGTCATAACTCACAGCTCTCCTCTCTGACCTGAGTTACCGCGTCTCGTTAGGACTGGACATCCGCGTCTCTCACCTTCCGACGCTCCTGTCCCTTCCCTGCCTTGCTGTCCCATCTGCGCAACCCGCACACGTATCCGTTGCCGGTATCTCTGGGGTGCCGAACAAGATACTCTTACCCAACCAAACAAAAATGTGCCACAAGTGTGCAGTGAGAGGAAGTGAAAGCAGCGGTGGTGTCACACACACTTTATTTTTACAATCCGGACACACGACGCTCTCATGCGATACGGGTGGTTAATCTCCACGGGAGTAAATTTATATTCTATTCAAGCGGGGAATGAGGCAGCGTCAGTACGAGGCCCCCCCACCGGTCGATGGCACTCTGCCCGGGAGACCCCCACCACCTCTACCACCAGCGGATAGTGGTCCTTAACCCTCTCAACACCCCCACGCCGCCAGAATTCAGAAGCAGCCTCATCCCGACTCGTTTCATTTCCAGGGCTCTGATTTATCTGAGGCTAAACATAACCCTCAACACAGCAGTTACATCGTCGGCTCTTTTTTGCTTTTTCAGCTAAGGCCGGGGATGAAATACTCAGGGCTTGAATCAACATCGACTTTCAGTGGACTTTAAACATTAGTGTGATGAATGACGGATTTATACGGCTTCATAGATTTTTCTTTCCCTTTTTCTGACACGGTAATTTGGGGGGAATAAAATAAAATGTGCTGCCAAGGCGATGTAATCGAACCGTGGGAGTCGCTCTGAGCAAGGAGAAAAATGTATCGCCCATTTCACAGCATGTTAGCCAGATAAAATGTTACTTGAGAAGTTAAAACCCCCGCCATAGGTGTTTAAAGTAAAGGGGATACTGAGAATGAAAGACTTTGACAGATAGATGAAAAATGGAGGTAAAGAGCAAAGGCCTTTCTATCTAATGATCTCCCCCACATGCAGCTTATCTCATCTCTGCTGCAGCTGAAGCCGTCTCCTCTCTTTTACTGATAATGATAACACAAGTGTGGAATTTTTCAAAGAGATTTCTGATCTCTTTTTCTATCGCTCCCTGACATCCGATCGCGTCCACAGCCGCGACCTCTGGAGACGAGGCCTGCTCGTGTTTAAACAGCCCAAAAAACTAAAAAAAAGGGGGTTATCGGCTCAGCAGAGATCTGTCACTGTGGAGGAGGATGGGGAGGAAAGGAGCAATGAGACTGTAAACGAACAGGAGGAAGAAGGAGGGATAGAGTGACAAAAAAAGGAGGAGAGGTGGTGAAAAAGACAGGAAGCAATGCAGGAAGAGGAGGTGGAAATACACGGGTGTGAAAGGATGAAAGGGCAGCCAACACTTTTTTTCTTTTAAGTTATGAAATTCAAATATTGTTTCTCACTCGGAGGAGCTGAATTTCCGAGGACCAACTTGAAATGTGAGGAGCCTGTCATCAACCTGACAATTTTCTCTTTTACTTCTGTTCATGCAAAAGGTTTTAGCTGTTGAATCAAATGTTTATTGTACCATTAAAATGTTCAAATTGGTCCTGTCGATTATCCACAGGTAGAAGATTGAGGCTGCTTGGCTGAACAGAATCTTTAAATACCAACAGGTGATCCATGGAGGTCAGACAGGAGGCAGACGAAGGCTGGACGTAGCAGAGAGGGAACAGGAGCAGGTTGGTGAATCTGGAGCACAGGAAACAGGAATTAACACAAGGCACACAGGCATAATGTAAATGAAAGAACAAACTGGTAAAGACTAGAGGGAAAAACCAGGGCTAAAGTGTTATCAGATTCATGATGGTGGGCAGGAGAACTGACCGGTGCAGGTGACTGAAGGATATTATACAACATATATTATACAACAGGAACTTGGAAAAATATAAGAACATATGGGGATTTGGGGATAAAGTCTATGGAGCTCTGGTCTATGGTCATCGGAATATGATCAACACTTTTCAAATGTAAAAACAATGATTACTAGAATTAAAATGAAAAATTCACCACACTGCCCTATTTAATGCCCTTATCCCTTTACAATCTTACAATGTAACCTGCCTTGATGTAATGCATGTTGGGATTTGGTGATATTGGCTACAGATATATCTCAACCGAGCTGAAGTATTGACTTTAATTTGAGTATTTACAAATTCTAACTCTCTGCAGATTTTAAACACCCATAGTAATGTTTGATAAACATGTTCAAACCATAGCAAATATATGAAGATGGACGACATGACAGCTCCTCAAATTAGGCCAAAACATCTTGATCATCCCCTGGTGGATGGCTGCAGCATAGGTTTAAACGCCACCTGCTCCATGTTAGTGGATGGAACAGGGGCCAAAGAAAAAAGAGAAATCAACTATATATATGTATGTATATAAAGATGGACGGCATGACAGCTCTCCAAAAGTGAAGCCAAAGCGTCTTAATCGCCACCTGATGGCTGGCTGGAGTATAGGTCATAAATCCCGCCTCCTCCATGTTAGCAAATGGGACATCTTTTTTGACCAAAAGTACATGTCAAATACGTTTTTCGTCAAAGATTGTTTCTCTCATTTTAGATATATTTTCTTATTACACCGATTCAAATGTAAATTCTTCTAGTAATTCATTACTTTTAGTTACGTCATGAAATTGCAGCTCCACTCCACGATCACCACTGTGCAGCCTCTGGCTCCAACTGATGTCAAATTGCAAGACGTCAGCATTTGATCTGATTTCTTGCGATTTTATGATTTTGCTGAACCCTCAATCATTGTATATTCCTCCATATATTATGCGTTTGACGGTTGGCCTTTAAGAATAGATCTAAAACAAACAAAACATATTGTAAGTTGGAAATAAAAGAGTCCAACCAGCTTGTCTTGGCAGCTGTGAGCCTGAACCTTTGGCTGGAGGGCCAAACTTGAACCTCGGAAAGTAAAGCTCGGACACTGTCGGAGAGGAGAAGGCAGATCGGAGATGAGAGCAGGTAGAATGAAAAGAAAACAAAAGGCGGGGGCACCAGAGACAAAGCAAGGGAAAGGTTTGTGGACAGAGGGAGGCTCGTGTAATAGTCTTATTGAGTTATTCGCATGAGTGAGACATCAGCGATGGCCGGCGGCGGCTGTCGGGGCAGCGATGCCACAATCTGCTCTTCATGGCCTGTGATCCCAGGCAGCAGGAACGCCAGCTCACAGCCATGAAAGAATAGACGGCTTCAATTGAGTTATTGGACTATGGAGCAAGAGAGGTGGAGAGAGGTCTTTTAACTTAATTAAACTCTAATATGAAGCAGCGCCTCTGCCTTTTTTCTATGGGGGCTTTCATGTGTGTGTGTGTGTGTGTGTGTGTGTGTGTGTGTGTGTGTGTGTGTGTGTGTGTGTGTGTGTGTGTGTGTGGCTGGAGCTGCATTCTTTGACAAGGAAGACCCCCCTGGAGTCTCCAATACTGGCCAAGTCAGAAGTGTTATTAGATGAGGATAGAAAGATTAGTGTGTGTGTGTGTGTGTGTGTGTGTGTGTGTGTGTGTGTGTGTGTGTGTGTGTGTGTGTGTGTGTGTGTGTGTGTGTGTGTGTGTGTGTGTGTGGCATTGGGAACAATTTGACTCGTGACAATATTTACAATATTTTGGAAAGATTATTGTCCAGCAAACACCTTGAATCTCTATTGAACAAAGACATTCACAATATGTCCAAAAGTATGTGGACATGTTCAATGTAATGTGGCCTAGATCTGTCTTCAGTAGACATGAAGCACAGTCTACACACACGTCTGCTAAACTCACTTCTTTCGAGCTCCACACACCCAGATGTTTTTCATTTTCAGAGCTGCAGTCTCACCACTGTCAATTTATCATATTTTACACTGCTCCCTCTGGAGCCACAAAAGGTTTCGCACAACTTTGTTTCACACATGCAGTAGTTCTCCTCAACACAATACAAACCTTGTAAACAGGCCTTGATGTGTAAAATCAACGCCTCTAATTGTGCAGCAATGGTCCAGGAAAGAACACCTTCTTTTTCAGTATGACCCAGTGCATAGAGCAACTTCCTTGAAGGAGTAGTTTCCCTCACCCATAAGAGTCGGACCTCACTAATGCAACTGAAATTGAGCCAATCCCTGCAGCCAGGTTCCAAAAGTGTGCAAGTTTATGGCTTTCAGCAGTTTAAGGTCCATAGTTTTGGAATGATATGCTCAATAATGACAGGCCCATAATGCATGTATTTAAATGTCTGCATAATTCAGGCCAAATACTGTAGAACTGAAAAGCTACAAGTCTGTTCAGACTCATGGTTAAATTTTCAAAGTCAAATCAAAATTCAACCCATTCATTTAAAAATATATGTTTTTGGTAAAACATTTCATACATTTATTGTTGCCCCATTGCACCTTTGGCTTGATTTTCAGTAACCTATAATTTAATCATAAATCTTTATCCACCAGAAGCTGAATTATGAGGTTACAGGGGACTGTAAACATGACGCCACCTTAAAGTACCAGTGATTTGAATGTTTTAGACCACTAGATACAAATCCTGCACCATTATGTTCAATGTGGTTCCCTTCTTTCTCCACAGCCTCTGACTTTAGTTCATGTCAGCACAGACGAACTTTCACTAAGGTCCCTATTTACATCCCTGACCTGCTCCATCTGTACAGCCCGAGTGGGTCACTCAGCTCCTCTGACCTGGTCGTCCCGTGTTTAAAAACTAAAGGTGATCACGCTTTTGAAGAGGATGTCACGCCTTGTGAAAGCCCTATGAAAAAGAATGGTGATTTGTGAATATGGGCTATACAAGTAAAATTTGATTGATTGATGTTGTGGTGCCAACATCATGAAATACTCAGCAGAATCTGTTGAAGCCTTTAAAACAACTGAAAACAAATGTATTCACAAACTTTTGTCTCTTATTGTTCTTATTATTCTTATGTGAAGCCCTTTGTTACATTGGTTTGAGAAAGATGCTATTAAATTAACTTTATCTAATTACTTACTTTTACACACTGTAGATAAATACAGTCATGTACAGTGTGGGGGGGGGGGGGGGGGGGGGGGGCTGTGGGCTGAAAAGTAAAAATATCACTGGTATGAACTTAGATGTGTTGTGCACTAGAAGGGACAAAGAGTGGTGTTTTCTCATGATGTGCATGTTCTACTATTGAGTCTGCAGACCCTCCATCACTGTTCATACATGAAATAATATCAGTTTGTTGCTCCTCGTTGAAATCTGCTCCATAAAAACTCTTCGGCATTGACACATCATGCTGGGATTTCAACATCCCGCTGCCACTATGGCTTCCCATCCGAACCACATGGTGCCAGTCTCACAGCTCAGTCGTGAGTGGTCCTCAGTGTTTTCCGATATGTAATTTGACTGTCATTACATGAAAGGAACGCCGTTTACATCAACTTCTCCTAAATCTCCCTAGATTAGCCAGATGCCAGAAAGCTGTGCGGTGGTCTTCACCGAGGCTGTGGGTTATGTTTGGACTGATGCTAAAACTCCAGGTTGGTGGGTTGATTGGTTGGTCAGGAGTTGGTGAGTGTGTGTCTGTGTGTGTCTGTGTGTGTGTGTGTGTGTGTGTGTGTGTTACTGGCAGGAGGTCCAGTCATTGACAGAGGGATTATGGCGAGCTCGGAGTTCAAGCCTCTGCGCTGACAGACAACCTGCCCCTGAGAGTCAACACACACTCTGGAGACACACACTGCCTGTGCCCTCGCCTGACCCCGATGTGTGTGTGTGTGTATGTTAGTCACGGTGATGATTAGCCAGCATTTCAAGGCTGTCTTTATTAAGCTGATCAATATCCCCTTATCCTCAGAATACCTGTTTAACTTGATGACACTGCCTATAAATCTGCAGCAGCTCTTGCAACAGGACACGGGGGGATGCAAACTGCAGAGATTTGCCAGTAAATTCACAATGCAGACATGCAAATAGGGGTGTTTGTCATAAATGCATTAGCTATTTAAAATATATCTGCACAATATCGATTATACTTGATATCTAAAGTCTTTTAAAATGTGTATTTCTACACAGGGAAAATTGTATTAAAGTCTGAGGGACTCTTTCTGAATTTTTGGGGGTTAGAAAAATAAAAAATGTAAGCATTAAGTTAAACATTGATTTAGGACGCTCTTCAGAGAAAAGCGAACCCTTGCACATATAGATAAATAAAGAACTCGCACACTGCAGCAATATATCCTTTAAATGGCTTTAAGAAATATAGAGCAATACTTCACCAAGAAACAAAACACTGCAGTGTTTATCCTCGAAATGAAATGATTGACAGCTCACTATTCTATCTGGGTGGTCTCCGGGTGGCGGCGGTGGAGGTGGAGGTGGTTCTGGTAGCGTTGGTGAAGGGGTCGACAGGGTCTATGTTTCCCTCGCAGCTATTTTTCATCCCTCGTTCCACCCCCCCTCAAAAGTCTTTAAAGTGAGCAGCCACATCACCCATGTCATGGGTCTGTTCCTCAGCCCGGAGGCGAATCTGACGTGTCAGACAGATTGTGACACACCTCAGTTTAAGAGACATGCTGCCCTCATAAAAGATTTCAGAGCCTTTCCCCACTTGGGATATTAGGGCAGATTTTAACAGGGTTCAGTCTGGAGTTACAGCTGAATCTGGGACCAGGACCAAACACTAATTCAACCAGAACAGTACAGTCATTGAAATCACTGATGTAAGTTCAGCTGACGAAGCCATCATTTTTTATTTAAGTTCACTGATTATCTGGGATTCATGGTTGATAGATTTTGTTGCAGCTCACATAATGGATTTAGAGTTTCAGATTTGCAAATGCATACGGAAATCTGCAAATGTGAATTCAGAATCTGTGTTTGCAAATGAATGTATAGTTCTGTGAATGCGTACATAAAAAATAATTGTAAAAGTGTTTTGCTCCAAGAGCTGAAACTCGGGCGGGCCTCACAATCGGCCGTTGTTTTTGCTTTACTGTGGCAGATCTGCAAAAGCATGTGGGGATTTTTCCCTATTCACAATGTTTGTTTACCCTGAGCTGAGATATGACAAACGAAGCATCACTTATGTCATTTGGTTTAAAAAGAAAATGTTATACTTACCCATGGATTCCCTCAGTGTTTCCAGGCCTCAGTCATCATCCACCTGCTCCCAATTCTCCAACCAGCTCCCAGCATCACACATTCCCTCAGGTTCCACCAGAGTTTCTATTGTTCCAGTTTCTTGTTCCAATACTTGTGGTTCAAATCACTCTGTCTCCCCAGCTCTCTGTGTGATTTGAATTATCAGGCTATTGTTTCACTCCAGATGAGATATTTTTGATGTTTTGTAATGTGTCCTTGAAGAAATACGTTGCATACGATTGTTAAAGGTTACACAGACGTTCGACTTGTTTAGAGCTGCTGAGCGTTGAACCTTCTCCTTCCATATTTTTCAACTCCATCATCTGACCCTAACTGGCAACCCTCCCATCACAGGCTTTCTTCCTGCTCCAGGCTAATAACCATATCCTTGCTGAAGGCTTAAAACAGCCATTGACCTTTTCCCCTTTGGGTGTCGTACCCCGTCCAGATGTAGAGCTTCACCACCAACCAGACTTCACAGGCATTCTTCACATTGTTTCTCATTTTTCCTGATTATTCCTTGTTTCCTCTCACGGACTCCACGGTAGTTTTGACACCTTGATCCAATGCTAGACCAAACACGGAGGCGTGGACGTGACTGCAGGGATGGACCACTGATCATGTCTGTGTTAAAGCCCCGGAGGATGTTTGCTTCAAACGGATGAATGGAACTTGGTAATTGGCTGTTTTGGTTTTCTGCTGAGCCACCAAGGAAGGACAACACTCGGTCTGCAGGGAAACAAAGAGTGAGTCTGATGTTGTAGACTGGTAGAAAACAGGTGTATTAAACATACAGAGGCAGCAATGATGGTGGAACTTTTTCTATCTGGTGGATTATGCCCGAAAAAGATTTTTTTAGCATTTGTTTGTTGATTTATTTTCAGCAGAATTATGCAAAAAACAATGAAATGATTTCCATGAAGTTGTGTGGAGGGTTGGGACACAATCCAAAGATTAACCAATTATATTTTGAAGCAGATTCTTTAAAATGGTGAGATAGAGCATTAGCCGTGGCAGAGAAATGTGCTTTCCCTCTTGTTTTCTTTCAATTTACTCATCTACTGTGCCACATCATTTATAAGCATTTCCTTTAACACTAAACTAGAGGTATAGTTTTTTTGTTTTCCATAAAACTAGATGTTTTAGTTAAATAAGATTTAAAGCCACACTTTTTGTCTTTTTATAAGAGGCCGACGCATATGGATTTTTAGGGCCGATAAGGGAGTACAACTTTTCCGATATGATATATCAGATATATATATTTATATATAAAAACAAAATTGTCAGTGATTCGTTAGATGTTGTTATCAAACCCTTGTGACAAAATAAAAACAAGTAATTAAGGCTTGATATTCACCTCCACCAATTAAGGATGCTTTGTTTTCCGCTGCGTTTCTTTGTTAGTTAGCAGGATTACGCAAATATTACTCAATTGAGTTCAACCCAAGAAATTACCTTAATTTTGTTGCTGATCCAGATCAGGGGTCAGATCCAGCATTTTCTTCTTTTAATTTCTTTCACATTGTTTGATGGACGTTTCTCAACATTTTTATTGATTTCTCAGAGAATAATTCATGGATCTTGATGAAAATACAAATTCAACAAACATAAATACACATCTTTTCAGCATTTTTTGTTTGTAAAATAAATACTGATACGACTGATATCAAGTGATTATTATCAATCTGATTTTGCACTCGGCGCTCAGATAAACATATCTATGAGCTGAACCAAATATGTTGTGGTGACACGTGACAATGCTGAAATATTAAAGAAGAAAACACTTGGCCCTTGTTTCTGTTTACATAAACTCCCATTGTGATCATATGAAATACTAATGATCTGAACTAGCATGTTTCTATCTTGATTCAAAGATTTAAACCAAGTTTAATGTATTTTTTTAATAATTTACTGAAAGATTTATGATGATGTCAGAGCTTGGGTGAAACGTTTGACTCTGCTTCAGACACAGAAGTGGTGGTGTGTGTGTGTGTGTGTGTGTGTGTGTGTGTTGGTGCGGGATATTTATGATGTGTGCCTGCAGATATGTGGTATTACATAAAGTAAGTCAACTTTTCAGGCCAATTGTCCTGTCTGTGTTTATGGATTTTCACAGGAAATACCGTAAAAGTAAATAGCCGTGGGTTTTGGTAGGAAAATGTGAGTTATAACTCTTGAGCAGTGACAGTCTGACCGTCTCTCGTCTGACATTCTCTGCCAGTGGTTTGACTATTACTCATTCACAAATAGTTTCTGTCCGTGGATTTCTTTGCTGTATGGATTAAGTTAGTGTTTTCTCACACAGGAAATTGCATGTCTGTCAGGAGGATTGTGGGTCAGCGTCTCGCTCCTAAATCACGGCTCTAATAGTGACCACGCTCTAACTCCATGTTATTTAAAATCGCTCTGCACCCTTCACCTTGTCGATATACAAACTGTTATTTTTCAGCAAATTGTGTCATATTTAAAATTTGTAAAACTCACTGTCACTATTTTCTGACTTTAATTTACTCCCTTTTTTCATAACAATCTCCTCCAGAGGATCTTTAGTTTGTCATCGGAGTTAAACCCTCATGCAAAAACGTTTAATCGTTCCCATTTATCGTCCCCATTGTTCCAAGGAAAAAAAAAACTTAAAGTCGAATAACAGACTTCAATTCCTCCAGTATTTTCCACTTTAGTGCACAATCTGTGTTTTGCTTCTCTAATCCACATTCATGCTGTGGCCTATTAAGATAATAACACAGATTAAACCTTTAGCAAACATGCAACTCCATGTAATTTCATCAAGCCAACGCCACCCTGTAAATCCCTGAGCAGAGGGCCGTTGTTAAAGTGTTTCTGGAGCAGAAACTGTGGCCCAGAACAAGACGGCTCCATTTTTCTATTTATTTTCGGTGTTTAATTGGACAAATGAGTAGCATTCCAACCCGGGAGCATAGTGGCATTATTGTTCTCAGAGAATAAACACAGAAGGGTCCTGCGTGGACTATAAAACTCCAGAATAAACAGCTCTCTCAAAGCCCAGTATTGAATGTCTGTTTATGACTTGTAATATGAAGTGCAGAGCTCTAAAATCACTAATTACATCAGCTATGTGGATTTCTGGGGAGAGCTCTTAAAGGGGGTATTGGTGGCTGTAAGTGTGTGTGTGTGTGTGTGTGTGTGTGTGTGTGTGTGTGTGTGTGTGTGTGTGTGTGTGTGTGTGTGTGTGTGTGTGTGTGTGTGAGGCTTAATATGCCTAATGTGTTTGTCCCCTCTTGGCTGTCTCGTGCCTGAAGTGAATATTTTGCTCCATTTTACACTTTTCTAAAAGTCCTGAGTGCATTTGCTTGGTTTTAACTCTGCCTGTGTATGTGCTGCAGAATTACAAGCCGGCTATGTGCGTGTTGTAAGTGTGTGTGTGTGTGGCTTCATAACAACCCACAGAGGGCTGACCCCGGTGCAGGGCGGGAGGAAAAAAATGGTTTCCTCTCCCCTGATCTCTGCAGACCCTGGTTATTAAAACATGTTTCCCTCTTCCGCTGAGATGAGAGGAGGTGAGCTGCTGACCCCCCCAACACGTGCAGCCAACGGCACCCTCTAAATTCTGACACTGGAACTAACCGTCGTACAAGAACAGATAAAAATCATTTATTAACTGAACTGATTGATTTATTGTTGGATCGACTGCACTTCCCAGGATTTTATTGAGGATTTTTTCAGTTAAACAACCAACATGTTATGTTTTAAGACGTAGAAACACTTTTCTAGACTTTTTGGAATCGACCCAGATTTGAATATTTTTAGGTTAGTGACTTGTATCGTAATGTAAAAGTAAAATAATGTTTTATTTATTTTCATTGCAGCTCTATTGCCTTTGTTTAGCTTATGACCCCTCAACAACGGCTCTCCCAGCCAACGGCATCTTTACAACTAACAGTTGTACAGAAACAGATTGAAAATCATTTTATTGAATATATTTGTTGATTTATTGTTGGATCCACTTTACTTCTGAGGATATTTCACATAAAAAACTGAGACACCTTTTGAGAAATCTTGGATTCAACCCAGGTTGGAACATTTTTAACGTGGTGACTTTCAATGTAAGAATAAAGAAAATGTTACCATTAGTTATGTATTTTTTCATCTCTGCAAAATATACATTTTAATCAATTCAAGGTCCAAAACTAAGATGCGTGATTTCTTTGCTATCAAAACTTGCGGTATGGAGCTGCAGCATTTCTTCATCTTGGTGAAACTACACTTTGAGCCAGTATATGAAGAAATCAGCTGTGAGGGGGCGATCACACAAACAAACATCGCAGAATGAGGTGTGAGAAAGTCAGAGGACAGCTGAAAGATGGGGGAAAAGAGGCAGAACGCAGAGAAAGGAAACATTCATGGCTGTATGTGTGCAGCCCTGCAGTTCAGCTGAGTTCAGTCAGTGGCCAGTCGGTTCTGTTGGCCTCCTCTGCGTGCACCATCACCTCATCACTCACTGGCCTGCCTGGACGCCCTGAGGCCTCCGCCCTGCAGCTCCTGCTGCTGCCGAGGCCGCCACAGTACGACTGCGACTCATCAGAATGACCCGTCACCTCATATCTCAGTGCAGGTATGGGCTCATTCATGAGTGCTGGACACAGATTTAACACGAGGCCCGTCAGTGGGATGACTGGTAACCTGGCAGGCTGATGGACGGCCTGTCTGCCGTCTGACTGGACGCTGTTTTGACGGCGCTGAGGTCAATGAACCAAAATGTGCTGCTCATATTCCTATTTTTAGGAGCTAGTTGGCAAGTGGGTAAGAGTTAGAATAAACATGTTGTTCTATGGGAAGATACATCAGTTGAGATGAAGTAAAGCATGAGAAATCTAAGTGCATCAAAAGGTTTATACACAGCGTCATTTTCCAGGCAGAGCTGGATGTTTAGTTTTAATTCCTGGAAATTAGGGGAGGGAATGGCAGTAAAATACATTTAAAGAAATGACCGTCATGCAATCATTTGACAAAAGTGCCACTTGTCAAAAACTGCAAAAATGTTCGACATTTGACTTTACAGACACATTTGTAATTACCTTGTAAATGTACAAAATTAGAATGATTAAAGAACGATTGACTCAAACTTTTGAGAAGCTTTTCAAGTAAAGTCTGGTGATCTTGCATATTATATATTATTATAACATTATTGTCCACAAATCACATAATGAGAAGAGCAAAAACAATGTTTAATCCATTTCAGAAAACTTCTCTATGTCTGCAGCTTTCATTTTCATAATACATTTTATAAATGTAAGGTTTATTTTCCTTTTGATTAAAACAATGCACAGTTTTCCAATTTCCCAAAATAGAGGTTGTTTTTAACATTATTCAAAGAGAGGGAAATAATAATAAAAATAATATTATATCTTTGGTGGAAGAAATTCTGAAACATTTTACAAAATATACTAAAGAGCAAAAGTAAAAAAAGTGCTTCTTTTAAAATATACTTGAAGTATTGATCGTAAAAGTACTTGCAGAGAGTAGCCTGTTCCCTAATGCAGTGGTCAACTACAGCATTAACTGTACTTACTGTATATTCTGTTTAAAACAAGAATAATACAGACTCTGTCATTTTAATTTATGATGATTTATTTCTGAATCCATTTCTGGTGTTTCTTCTTCTGCTGCTGCTGGAGGCGGGGTCTAATATTACCTGTTCGTTCTGATTGGATCAGATCCGCTGTAATAATTATTTACTTTTAAAAAAGGGGGAACATTGAACACAATGCCTTAGTGGAGGAGAAAGTATATTTGCTGATATATGTAGTGGCGTAAAAGTGAAAAGTAAAATCTACTTAAGTAAAAAAAAACAGATCCACGAGAAATGTATTTAAGTACAGTCACTAAATAAATGTAATTTGTTGTATTCCAGATTCTCCTCCAACCACAAACAAATAACATTTCCAGGGGATAATTCACGTTTAAATGAATGTACACTCCGTATTATAACACAACAGCTGGAGCCTGCTTCACTGGATGTTTCACATTAAAAGTAAATAAAAGGACATGTTTCCTGTGTTTCCCTATCACTCCACACCAGGCCCGCTGTTTGAGTTGCTGTGCAAACTGTTCCTGTTGTAACGGGACGCCCGTCACTGCCAACAGCATCCATCTCGAGAATGGCTCATGCGCATTTATAGCTCGTATCGTATTCGCCGGCTATAGACACCACCAAATCAAGTCAGCAGCTCCGAGTTGATCGTATCCTGCAGTATATAATGTCATGCGGACCATATGATGACAGACTATAGCAGGGCAGACCACATAAAGTAATACTATCTCCTGTCCGTCAAAGTGTAATGCAAATACCGGCTGTAAAATAACACATTACACCGTGTGGTGGAGGCACAGCGCAGTCAAGGCCCCGACGCCTGGTCGCTGCCTCCCGGGAAGAAATCCTGTGTCTTGGGGGAAGTGATGTGTTTAACATGTCCCCGTTTGTTTGGACTAAACAGGATGAGATTGTATAGATTTATATCATGAGCAGTATAATGGCTGCTGTGAATACATATAAAGAACAGGATGAAGAGGGCAGCGTCTGGCAGATTTCAACTCGTGGCCCAAACTTGAATGGTGTCTCTGAAGGCAGCAGATATGTCGCCTGCAGGAAGACGTGGCCTCTGGCTCAGAGACCATCAGCGCTAAAAGTGTGGATTTCTCTGCGGAGGTGACTAACCTCCTTTACCCTGACTCTCCCTGACCTGTGTCTGTCAGGGCTGGACCGTGTCCACCTCTCCACCATTATGGACTGAGCTCTGCAGCAGGTGGTGGGAGGCCTCTAAGCCCCCGAACATGGAGCAGCACATGGGTCAGATACCAGAGGGAACGATGCTGGACCAGTTTAACGAAAGGCAAGACTCCCATCTGGTGGCTCAAAGTTAGACGACCTGCATTCAAGGTCCTGATGGGGGTTCGATTTTTCTTGGTAAATCCTCTCCTGAAATAACTGCTGCTGGTGTGTGAGTAGTGTACAGTAGTGTAGTGTTGTTTTAAGATATGTAAGAATTGTTCTGTAGACCACGTTCAAAACTTGCTCTGACTTAAATTGGAGTGAACTCTGGTGCAAACTTTATATTTTGTGTTTTGCCACCATAATCAATGTATTGAGACCTACTTTACACAAGAAACTTTATAAAGTTAGTTGAAGCATATTTATACTTTGCTAAAATGTCATTGAATATTTTTTTGTTAATTTCTTTTTGCAATTTACCATTTTACAGTAAATTGATGCTTTTGGATTAACTGACTTTGGGTAATGCGCAGTTTTTGTGTGGTTGTTTGACTTCACGACTGAGTAGCACTATCGCCTCACAGCCAAAAGGTTCCCAGTTTGATTCCTGGCTTGGTGTTTCTGTGTGTAGTTTGTATGTTCTCCCCATGTGTGTGTGTGTGTTCTCTCCGGTTACTCTGGTCCCACAGTCCACAGACATGCACAGTGGTGTTGGGTGAATGTTTTAGTCTCTGTACTTTGGCCCCGTGATACGCTAACGACCTGGGTGAACTCCGCCTCTCGCCCAATTCAGATAAACGTGTGAAACAAACATTGATTCATAGACTTAACTTGTTGCATTTTTTTTTTACCTCTTTTAAACCCAATTTGTGGTGATTAAGTTAAACTGCTGTTGGATGCTGAGACTGTGTCAGTGTTTGTTAAAGAGTGAGTGTGTATGTGTGTGAGTGTGGTTTGGCATTTTCCTGAAGAATTTTTAATTTTGGTAGGTGTGACATTTACGGCCTCAAGACTAAATCCAGCCCCGTAAAGCGCTGCTGCCGCCTCCCTCCATTTCTTTTACGGCCCAGTAAATACAGAGTTAATTTGTTTCTTGTCAAACCATGAAATTAAAACTCGAACAGTGTGCGAGAGGGTGTTTTTTTTTTTATATCCTTAAGGTTCATTTCATTATTCCACTGTGCCCCACGGTCAGGAAATAAACACAGTAGGAAAATGAAATGTCTGATGTGGGTGTGAAACTTCTCTAAAGGTCGCAGGATTAGAGGCGCGAGAACGCTCACATTCATCCGTGAGCAAACACAGAGCTGAAAACCGAGAGCCAAGTTTTTCTGCTCCCGTTATGAAATACGTTCACCACATCTACCGGCCCCGGGGCAATAAATTCAGGCAAAGTTACAGCGGCTGTAAAGTCGAACCACATCTCCCCGAGTCCAGCGGTGGACGGCTGCAGCAGCGAGGCCAACAGGCTCCCAGGGAGTTCTCCTCTGTGGGACAGTTCGGTCGCTCCCAGGTGGTCTGGGGCTCAGGCCGTCTCTGACAGGGTTCAAACCCCCCACCATGTCCAAAACATCCTCAGCCTGGTTTGGCTCCGGGCCTCAATTGCTCCCTGAGGCCTGTGGGACCGAAACCAGCTTAAATCATACCTGACCTCTGTGTGTGGTGACCATGGAGGGAGCGCCGCTGCTGCTTTAAGCCTGACTTGTATTAAAAGTTAACAGTATGACGATGTATTTTGTGTAAAGATGTGCAGCTGCAGAGGGAACGGCTGTGCACACACACCACATTTCTCTCTGCCATCGAGGATTTACTTGTTTTGAAAGCCCCCAACACACCTGAGTTACTGTGAGAAAAATTCAGACACAGGTTTATTTGGTAGATGAAGCATGTCACTGAAAAACACTGAGTAAGATCCATTCATAACATACAAAAACCAGCAGGGTAAACGTCCTGGTCCGGCCGTGGAAGCGGGGAGGAGACGGGAGCGTATGTTTATACACAAACAAAAAAATGTCCATCAGGATTCAAGCGATGGTGAGGATGGCTCTCTCCCTCCTCCTCCTCTTCTTCTTCTTCTCCTGCAGCTGCCCTGTGGCGTCGGCGAAGAACATGACGTCCTCTTTGCTCTCGATCTCCCTCTGGAGGAACTGCAGGGCGGCGCTGTTGAAGCCCATCATGTCCTGAAACACGGAAGGAAAAAGTGGTGAGGAAAGGCCAAGATGACTAATACTATTTATTTTTCTCCAGATGTTACTTACTCTAATTTCCCGAACTTTTGAGAGAGTATTCATCCGCAGCCCATCGATGACAGTCAACAACATCTGGTTGCTGGAGATCTGGCCAAAATGGATCCTGGAAAGACACAACGAGACAAACAAGTCAGATCAGTGTAAAACTGAACAATACTGGAATGTAACTAAGTGCATTTATTCATGTACTGTACTTCAGGTACTTCTTCTTTTACTTGAGTATTTCCTATTCAACTTTGCACTTACAACAGCAGTCATCTACAGTTCATGTCCTAGATTACAAATTAAAACTTAAACAAAACAAAAGAAAAGCTAATAAATTTAAATGCTTCAACAATTTATTTTAAAAAGCGTGCAACCTATAACTGAAATTATGCTGATTAATCGATTTGTCAAGTAATTAAATGGATAATATTTTTGATTTGAGATAAAGAGACACTCCAATACCATTTCCCTTCCTGATTCTGATACCTGGACTTTGCATATCTGCAAAATGTATTTTAACAGCTGTGTGCTACTAACCCTGCATGGAAGTGATAATTGCGATCATTGCTTGCTACACTTCTTCTTCGCTGCTCTGAAAACAGTACTTCCCAGTGGCAGGACAGCACAAACTGTAGTTTTAGAGCAGCGTAGATGAAGTGATTTCCAGGAAAATAATGTACTTGATACGTTGTATCAGAGTACATAGTCAGTACATAGATTGCGTACTGATGCCCAACTCAGCATTTTTCAGAACATCTTTAATTTTGATCACCATTTAACCTTTTTGTCATACAAAATAATAAACATTCAAATTCTATCAAACTTTTTTGAGTATTTGCTGCATTTTCCTTGTCGATTATTTCAATAATAATAATATTATAAATGATTAAAACAATTAACTAAGAAAAAGAGATCTCTGAAAGAAGTTACTAACTTGAGCAGGAAGAAGAGTGCAGCGGCAGACCAGCTCCACCTCCAGGCCCTTCTGGATGTAGCTGTGAAGAGCGTCAGCAGCTCGGGGACGTAAGGGAACGGTTAGCACCAGCAGAGAAACCTCCAGCTCATGATGATCACAGCACAAACACAGGAAAAAGACAAATCAGTGTCGTTATTTGCACAAAGACGTACTTTGTTACGTGTTTTGTTCTCGTCACCTTGCGCTCACGTCTTACCTGGATCGGACTTTCTTTATGACGTCTAAAATGTAGCGTGACGGCTGACTGAAAGAGGAACAAAGACAATACATTTAGGCTTACTATTAATTTTGTTGTCAGGGGAGTCAATGTTGGCAAGAAATGTATTCTCCATAAACTGTTCTACTTACTGAAACATTTCCAAAGGCCACAAGGATAGGGTTGGGCTTCGGTGGAGGAAGCTGCGAAACAAGATTAGCTGTTCGTCAAAAACTATTTGATGAACCATACATCGAAAAATCATAAAAATGCAAAAACACAGCAAACAACTGTGCAGCTATAGAGCACAGAATATTGGATGATGAAGTCTCTACCTCTTTGCCTGCATGTATGCAAGCATATTTATGCTCTTCCTTCTTCCTTTTTTTCGTCTCTGTAAAGCTCCAGAGCCTCCATTATTCGCTCCGCCTGCAAGGAGATCCCACGAAAACAACATCAATAAAAAAAACATGTAAAGTCGCTCGTTTGTGGCTTTTTAAAATCTAGAGGATTTAACAAAAAATCTTAAACCCCATCAACTAGAGCCTAAACTAAGCAACAACCTTGTAACTTAACATCGTTCACTTCAAACTGATGCCTAAAGCAAGTAGCCAAATAGGAGAGAGAAAGGTGTGTTCTTGCTAGAAGAGGTGAAGTCAACTCACAGCTTTCACTGTCTCAACAGTTTTCTTCGCAGCCGGTGCTACTTCTCCTTGAGGTCTCTCCAGGTACCTGCAGAGGAAAACACATTAATGCCTCAGTCTACATCCATCTAATACAACGGCAGAATAACTGATCTCCCCTAAGGAGGTCATGTTTTTCACCTCTGTCCGTTTGTGTATTTGTTAGTTTGTTTGCAATCAAAAATTGGATAAGACGAGGATCAAGAAAGAAACCAATTACATTTTTGGGGCAGATCCAGGGAATAATTCATCGATCTAGATTTTTTTAAAGTAAATATTTTGCCTGGTTTCAGTTAAAGGAGATCATTTTGACCCCATCCTCATCAAAATCTCTATCACACAGAAATAAGTAAAGCTTGAAGTTAAAAACTCACCACAGGCACATCTCCTTTGGCCATGCTCTCATCAAACTCTGCTTCTCGTTCCTGTAAATACAAAAATTGTTTAATTCAGAGATAATAAGTGTGTGTGTGTCTGAATATATGTAAAACCTGTCAATCGCTCTTCCTCACCATCTCCCGCTCCTCTTCCAGGATGATGGGCTCTCTGGTTCTTTCCCAACAGACGCAGGGACTGTCGTGGGATGACGACACAATATGGTCGCCGCTGGGGCTGATGGTCAGACACCAGACCTCCCGATGGTGGCCCTGTACGGCAGAGAGAAGAGAAAGAAAATATGAGACTCAAATGTCAAACTAAGCCTGGAGAGAGGAGATAGAGAGAGCTGGTGATCTTAGTAAGTGGTCATCTGGTTGTAGAGTTTATTTCCCATCTACTTTGCTTTATGATTGCATGAACAGCTGGCACATCATGTCTGCATGCACCGAGTGGGAAAATGTGATTGGTTATTGTCGTCATCCTAACGACCAAATTAAGTTATGTCGGTTTTGCATTTCTGCATTTCAGGTCAGAGGGACCTTTGGGCAAAACCACTCGACTCTAAATATAAAGAACATGGAGAAAAGCGTCACCTCTAGTGTCTGGATGTGCTCAAACTTATCGGCGTCCCACTGTTTGATCTTCTTGTCTTTTCCTGCTGTGAAGAACAGATGAGTCTTCGGGACAAACTGGAGGAACATGACGCTGTGGAGAACAAAGAAGAGTGAGGGAAGAGGATCAAGACAAACAATTCAAAAGCAAGAAAGGAAGGAAACAACTCAAAATGGAGACAATCAACTCAAAAAAATGCAGAAAATAAAGAATCAAAAGATCACAAAGGCTCGCGGTCATCACGAAAGAAGCCGAAATAAAAATAAACTAAAAGCTTAAAATGACCCAAAAAGATAATCAAATAAAGGCAAAGTGAAGAAAAAGAAAAAAACGGTGAAGACAGAAAGTGAGATGATCCATGAGATGAGCGGAGAGATGAAAGAGCAGCTGGTGTGAAGTCACAGGGCGACGTGAGTAAACAGCACATGGATCAGAGTCTCTGACCACAACAGATGAAGTAAGAGCTGGAGACGCAACAGTCCACAAACTGATTTCATTACCAGACGTTGAGTAAAAAAAAGAAACTGCTCCAGTGAAGCTACGACTGTTTGATTTGTGTCTCTGTCGTTGGGCATTACCTGTCGTCATGAGCAAACATGGTAGCGGTGACAGTCGCCAAAGTCCAGACCCCAGATCTTCACGTTCTGTCGGCGGATCCAGTGGCGATGAGCGTGTTGTCCTGGTTAAGGTAAACACAGGGTCAGAGCCGGGGGCCAATGGGGGACTGTTGCACTAGTCCCCGATGATTTCTCAATTTAATGCAAATGATCATATGTCAAAACAAAAGACATATTGTCACGCTTAAATCCAGTTTTGCCACTTGTGGTTACTCACATGTGAGATGTCCAGACAGAGAACAGGCAGCTTGTGTCCGTAAAGTGACAAGAAGAACTAAAGTGGGGAGAAGAAGAAGACGTGTTTGGTTATAAAACAGTTATACCCTAAATATATTTGATCAAATACAGTCAGTCCACATGTTTTGTGTGTGTGTGTGTTGTGTGTGTGTGTGTGTGTGTGTGTGTGTGTGTGTGTGTGTGTGTGTGTGTGTGTGTGTGTGTGTGTGTGTGTGTGTGTGATTTACCTTCAGTGTGTCTGTGTAGAAGACCTTGACTGTGCAGTCTAACAAAGAGACGGCCAGCAGGCGGTGATTAGGAGAAAACTTTACACATAGAACGTCCTCCTCCAGCTGCAACGTGCGAGTGTGTTTCACCGTTAGCCTCCTACAGAGCGCACACACACAACATTTATCATACAGAACAATTTAGTACAGAGAATATGCCGTTTATTGCAGCATATTTCACCCGGTGTGAGTTAAATCAGAACAAAGAAATCACCTACAATGAAGCTTTGATGATGTCGGAAATGACATTAGCTTTATAAATTTTCATTTCATTTATAAAAGCGGGGAAGAACTTTTTTGTGTCAAGATATAATTATTTACCATGAAAACAACAGAAAAATTCAAGGTCTAGTTCCAGGAGGCCGTCTTTTTTAACTGAATGCTTTGTTTGACATGCGATTCCCGATCATGGAATAAGGGGGTGACTTACTTCTGTTCACTCCCCTGGTCCTTGATCAGCTCAAATTCCCAAAACTTCACTGTCTTGTCTGCACTTCCTGTCACGATCCCCCTCTGTGGGGTTGAACACGCAAAATAAAATCAGCTCAGGAGAGTCATTTAATATAGTTAAAAGAAAGTTTTAAAACCTGGTGCAGACATATTCGTAGATGATGTGTGACTGCAGACTTTACCTGGTCTGGGGCCAGGCACAGGGACCACAGGGCTGCACCATGAGCATCTACAGTCTCCAGGAGGCTTCCTGAGGACAACTCAAAGATCTGCAGCTTTCCACTCTGACAGGAGAAAGATTTTTAAGGTTTTTGAAAAAGGGAAAAGGACATGGCACTCTGACTCTCTGTCTATTGCAAGTTACCCCTGACTAATGAAAAGACCAAGTACAACTATTTTGAACCATGTACCTGGTAAAACAGTAGTTAAACTTTGTCTACAAAAAAGACCATTGTTCGGCCTCACAACCTGCTAAACTTCTATCAAGGTCTTAGTATCTGACCGAGTGGGTTTGTGTCTGAATACCTTGGTTCCCAGGATGATCTGTCGGTCTCCAGCACAAAGAGGGAGCAGAGAGCATATTCACAGGACATGGTGCGAATCACCTGCAGAGTGGATCTATGGCAGGAGATGGGACGTACAGTTAGAGGATCACTTACTAACTGCAACATGAAGAAAAACATTCTTCTGAGAGCGAGGCAGTTTCACCTGTTCCACACTTTGACTGTGTCTCCAGAGGCGGAGAGGATGGCCAGGTTGTCGGAGCTGAAGGCCAGGGTGCGGACATCGGTGCGGTGGCCGCCGAGCGTGAGGCGAGACGTCTTATTGGGTTCGGGGGTTTTGTCTAATGTTTTCAGGCTGTAGGTCTCAATGGTGTTGTTCTGCAGGAGGAGCGCCACCTTCAGCTCCCCGCCTGTACACGACAAGCAGTCCACCCATCTGAGAGGGGAGGGGGGGGACGTGTGTGGAGAAGTCTATCTTTGTGATTTTCCTTGACTATCAGGGGTCTCAGCTCTCTAACCTCTTAGACTCCAAACTTACCTGATCTTGGAAGATGCTTTGATGTTCGTTAGCCGGACGATCTCGTCTTTCAGCATCTTCTCCACCACCGGCTCTGCTGCCGCCTCCTCCTCTCCTGCTTCTTCCTGAGCTCTGCAGCAGGGAATCAATCAAATTCAATCAAATTTAATTTGTATAGCCCATATTCACAAATCACAATTTGTCTCATAGGGAAGCCACACGACAAACATCAGCATGATTAAAACCACCATCACTGAGTGAAGATGACAGAGCAGCAGCGGCAATAATAGATAAAAAAAACTTAAAATACTAGTTGAAGGGGAAACAGTACTAGCAGTTGGAAGTAGTGTGTTGGTAGCACGTACAAAACAACGAAAATGTATACAGAGGGGGAAGCAAGAAGAAGAATCATAGCATCAGAGGTGGGGGCAGTAACATGGTGACAAGAAATACAAGTACAGGACTGTAGAGATCTACAAATCCACCAAAATCAAGAAACTGCTGTATATTCACTAGAGAGCACTTAGAACTCCAGTTCAGTTCATCAGGATGTTCACAATAAACAGTAGAGTCCGACCCATATGGGCCTTTGGGGCAGATGCAGATATCGATATTTGGGAGTGAAAAAATTACAGATATTTTTATCAATTTACTTGTACTGATTTTTACAGTTTAAACTTAAGCTTTATTATAAATAACTATAAATAAATGCTGGTAATGAAATGTCTGTGAAAGGCTCATATTTTTATCTGCCAAACCGATAAATCTGTTGTTCTCTAATAACAGCTCTGAGTTAATATCTACTCTACACCCTGTATTTATATCATAGTAAGATTACCATTGATAATCAGAGCCCGACTGAAACAACCAAAAACTGCTTTGAAATTACGTAGTTTGCCCACAAAAAATTGTAGTGTAGTTTATTATTACTATTATAATGACTGTTTTCTTTATATTTACAGTTATTTATGATAGAGTTTATGGTTAAAGTGTAAAATATCAAGCCTCAATTACATTTCTTTGTCAAATTGGTTTGATAACAACATCTTAAGAAAAATAAATATATATATACATTGGCTGGTATAGATATTTTTTTACTCCATCATATCGGTGTTGACCCCTAAAATCAGGCTCCAGTAATAACAGAGACTGTGAGGATGTAAATCTTTCACAGGAACTAAACATAAATCATGATATTTCCTGTTCTTACTTGGACGCCTTCTTCTTTGCTTTCTTCAGCTTCTTTGTCATTTTCTTCTGAACTTCCTCATTTGTCAGAACTGTGAAAAGCTCCAGGACTGAATCGTTGCCCTGGTGGAAAGAGAGGAGGAGACATGTGCAGCATCAACATCTTTTCTATAGAATATCAATGTAAACAATGTTTTTTATTTGAAGTCACACCGTCTCACTCCGAACATATAAAAACACAGATGTAAAAATCTCTCTCGTTATTCATCAGCTCAGCTTCATAAATAAACTTTTGCCTCGTTCCAACTGATATTAATTGGAAACACAGCCAAACAGCTGACGGGCAGCTGGACGCAGACAAGCACGTTCACTGAGCCAGAGTCTGCATGGAAGTAAAACAGGCCTCCTGATCCAGAAAACACAAACAACGACAAACAAAACTAACAAGGAAACAAACAACGCTCGTGGCATCGCAAAAGAAAATAAATGTTCTTGACATGTGTCGCAACACAAACTGTGTTGCGAACACATGTCAAGAACTGTAAAAGTGTTCTGTTTGCCTCAGACGGCACCAAACTGTTTTAACCTTAAGCCTGATTTATGTTTTCAGGAACAATGAAATCCTGCATCTTGTGTCCAGACATTTTACAACCTTTTTTTTGAGAGAAGTCTGGAAAAACCGCTCGACACTCACATGGCAGGCGATGACTCTGGCCCTCGCGTCCGATGTCAGCGAGACGACTCTGTCTCGAGCTTCCCTCAGGATGGAACCTGCTTTCTGACAACTCAAGATCCGCTGAGCGACAAAGAGGGAGACACAAGACACAGTTTAAAGTCAAGTTTGGAATGAAGCACAACAATGTCACGGTTAAAAATATATAGTTAAATATGAACATTGTAGTGGATGTGATTCAGTTTCTCCTTAAGTGAGTGCTCATGAAGCAGAGATGCAATCTTTATCCATCTGAGACATAAATAATAAAAGATAAAGCTGTGTTGAAAACATTATATGCACTTTATTACAGTATTTGCTATCACTTATTCTCTCATACCTCTTCAAGGCTTTCGTCCACTCCTTCCTCATTGTCTTCATCATCATCATTCTCCTCCAGCAGAGTTTTTCCCCTTCTTCACTTTGGGCTCACCTTCAGCTTTTGCCTGAGACAGAGACGGAGCCTTAACAACAACTGATGCAGGATCATCAATATGACATTTAATCATGAACAAAAATGATAAATAAATGTTTGTGTCCTCACCTCCTCTAGGTAGTTGATGTCCCAGGCTCGGAGCTCGCTGTCTGCAGAGCCTGTTAACAGCCTGTTCTCCCCCGTTCAGCAGCACCATGCCCCACACCTGACACACACTTATATTATTTAACATAATATATAAACGTTCTACATGTCATTGTCCAAGAGTTTTTCACTCACTAATATCGATATTGTTATCGGCCCCAAAAATCCACATCAGTGAGGCTCTACTCCTGAAGACTAAAGAAAGACCTTCACTCAACGTGTTGGTGCAGATGTAAATGAAATCTTCTATTCCCATAGTAAACGTTAAAGCAGTGAATATGCAGAATAATACATCATGTTCAAGATAAATAAAAAAACAGGTCCCCACTGGCCGGGATTAAAAAATTCCGCTACAAGCTCTCATCTGATTTTTTGAGATAGAGTAATGTTTGTTTCTCAAAGAGAAGTCTAATCCATTCAAGTAAATGACTCTGTTCTGTTTCCCTTTGTCAAAATGACACGATCAAACTCCCTTTTCAGAGAAATATCAGGAGACTACGTTCACTGCTGCAGAAACCAGAGGAACTGAAAAGACGATCAAAGACTGTGACCAAGTGTTTTCATAACCTGGATCTTTTTCTTTAAAATGGAAACTTAACCCTGACCTAACCAAGCCTAATATGATGTAGCCAGTTAAATCAATCCAATTGAATAGCTTCTTTTGCTACGTACTTTATGTCCCATTGCCTAAGTTACAGAGTGAGAAGCTGCTCACCTCACTGCGGTGGCCCCACCATGGTCTTGAAGCAGTGCTGCGTGTCCAGGTCCCACCACTTCACAAAGCTGTCCTGGAGCTGTAACCACCAACATATTCTTCAAAATAACACCATGTTTTTTTGTATTTTGTTTGTTTTTAGGATCTGAGGTTATAAATAAATTTGTCGATGAGTCGAGGCACCGGAGGAAAGATGAGTTACCTGGTGACCAGGAGGTTCTTGTCTCTGAGAAACAAAGCCTGTGTGATGACGTCTTTATGACCTCTCAGTCTGTACAGACCACACTCATTGATGATGTCCCACACGATCACATCTGTGTCCTGAAGGAGGAGGAAGAACAGGTCATAAATAAATAAATACTCAACACATACTGTAACAAATAGACAAACCAATAGTACCGAACCCTTGTTGGAATCTGGTTTATTTGAAATTGAACAGGTCAAAGAGGATTTGCTCAGATCTTTGAGAGAAAACAAGGAGCATGAAACCTAATTTATCTTCTGCTGATTTTAACACCTTTGCATCTCAGGTGAAACTCAAAAGTTGCCTTCTCCTCAACACTTGATCCCTGTGTATGATTGTAAAAATATTCCCACACAAACCAGAACAAAAATTCTGCCTGACGTACCTTGGACCCAGTGACAAGCCGTGCTCCCAGTCCGTCATAGTGTATAATGCTGACAGCTGACTTGTGACCATTGAAAGAGACGTTGCTCTCGACGTTCAGGAGGCTGAAGATCGCACAGCGCCATCCTCGTAACCCACGGCGATGTGGACGCCATCAGGTGAAGGGCAGAGGAAGGTCACCTCGTGTTTTCTGGCCCTTCAGGATCAGGATCTGACAAACAAGAGACGAAAAAACATAAGATACTGAATAAAACCTGGAGACAATCCGAGTCAGGAGAACTTAGGCCTGTCTTCTCACCTTCTCTCCTTTTCGGACGTCCCAGATGAAGACGTTGCTCACAAGCAGCCACGGCAACGTTGGCGGCCCCTCTCTCCTCCTCGGAGGTTCACATATGCAATGTTGGCCTTCTGGCTACGACTTACTCCAAAACACCGCGCTGGTGACGTAGCGCAGGTACTGTTTGGTCAACCCATGACCAACAGCCTTGAGGTGATTTCTTCTCCCTGTTTCAAAGAGAACATTGGTAATTATGGCACTGAAATACACAGTGTTACACTTTGAATGGTCAAAACTAAACATCAACGTATCACTTTCTCCTCCAGCAGGAACATATGGAGAAAAAAAAAACTAAAGATGGTCACAAATGTGTATTACATAATCTCCAAGTGAAAAATAACATGTTCAAATCCACACACAAATATCAAGAACATGTACAACAGATTAAAAAATACACACACAGCTAGATGTAGTAATGTTTGCTTTCAAAATAGTTTCCTGTGTCTCCATATGTCTAAAAGATTTGTAACATTTCTTTGTACTTATTTAAAGATCAGTCAATGCATGTGCACGGATCACCTGATCAGCTTACACATCCAGTGCACTTATGATAAACTCGTAGATCAGGTAATACACATTCTGAGAAGTTTGAGCCAATTTTCTATTCATAGGAACTTAATTCTACAATAATTAATGTTTCATCTCTCTATAAAATCCTCATTGTCCACACCGGCATAATTAACATTATACTAAAACAAATATATGAAATGTTACTTTTCTGAATATTAAATTACAATAACACAATGACATCATCTGAACTTTGTTGTTTAAACATCTGGAAAGTTCACTACGTGGCCAGAAATATGTGGACACCTCTCCATTATCTTAACATGTAATTATTAAGCAGTAAATCCATGCGTTTTAAATCCCAGATACAAGTGAGGGTTTATATTATATATTTAAATATGGTCATAATACGCACATAATGATTTATACTGTTTATAGTGATTTGGACTGTTTTTTAATCCGCAGTTGTGTCATTTTAACATTAAAACAGATGTAAGTGTTGAGTTTCTATAGATAAAATGTGTCGATTAAGTTTTTTAATAATCGATAATTCTCCTCCAGACGTAGTTTTAGGTGAATTTCTAGAAGAGCAGAGCTCAATAGTCTTTTAGTCAGAGGAGCACTCGTTTTGTGACAAATCACTTGCCCGCGTGATCGGAGTTTAGAGCTTGAGACCATTGAATAAACTCAATACGCGACAAACCCCGCCCGCCTGGTTAACAATGTGCAGCAAATCGAGTAAACACAGGTTGTCCCTGAAACCCACGTGTTGAAGTTATTGGTTTTAAATCTTGTCAATTACATCAGATATGACGCAGATTTGATTCTTCAAGTGTTGTAAACAAACTCCTGATTTGTGTCTTAAACGCAGCGTGTTGTGTTGGGATCAGATTCTTCTCTTACCTCTGAAAGCTGCTGCAGCGAACTGTAACCCGTTAGCTGTTAGCCGTTAGCGCGCCTGTGCTGTACTTCCTGCACTGCGCATTCAGACCCAACTAAACGATCATAAAAAGAAAGAGAAAAGGAAATAAAACAGAATGAAATTATAGCATACAAAGTGAAATAAACTACGTTAAAAACATAAATGAAATAAAAAATTGAATTATATTACAACAAAATGAAATTAAATACGATGAATGAAAATTTACAACTAAATAAAATATGATGGGATGAAGTAATTCAAAAGAAATTAAAAGAAACTGATGGAAAAAAAGATATACATTTCAATAAAATTAAATACATTAAAACAAAAAATATAATAAAGTAGTGGAAGAAAACTGTTTTTAATGTTTCACCATAGGCTCTGGGTAATAATGATGGCATGTCTTAGACAATAAGTTTTCAATTTAGATTAATTCGTTTCCATCCCCTTGACGATAGTTATAAATGAGCTGGTTACTCAATAATTATTATTATAATAAGTTATAATAATCTAATGATAAAATGTGTATTACTCACAGAGTTCTCACATTGTTTTCAGTTCATACTTACAAACTCTCACTTGAGGAGCATTACTAATACCTGAGTTTTACTTGTCATGGAGTTTTTTCGCAGTGGGCTATTTGTTATTTTACTCTATTTAACTATACATATTTACTGTAAAACACCTGAGTACTCTTACATCCCAGACTGGGTGCTTTTCATCGATGGTTCTGTTTCTGTTGTTTTTGTCTGTGACCAGAGGAAGACGCACAAACACGTGATAAACAGATGATTGGATTTTCTTCATCTTCATCATGATTTCCCACAGTTTCATGATTATTATTATTAATATTATAGAATGATAGTTTAGACAGAAAAAAGGTCTCTAAACTAAAGCTGAGCGGAAATGTTGTTCTCTCATCAGTCAGCTGATTAGGAAGTGATGGGATACGTCAAGCTAAATACAAACAGCAGGGATACTACCAGTTCGTAGATAAAAAATAAAAGCCTGTTTAGGTTTACAATTGGGAAATGACTTCACAACCATCACAGTGGAGAAAGAACAGGGCAAAAAGGCCTAATAATTAACTTTTTTAAATTTGCAATAACAGCACAGGTTTGATAAGAGGCATATAGATCTCACCATAGACAACATGACACAAAACAAATCATCGAGAATTGATTTTTTTTTTATGTTTGACCTCGTTCGTTTGCACAAATATACAACAAACGGCTCTCAAAAATCTATTTGGATCATCTACACCCTGTGCAAGTACGACATTTCTACTTTAAACTCTTGAATTATAATGTACATGAAAAAAAGTCCAGAAAACCAAATAACTATTTTTTGTTGCAAATTAGCAACAGCAAATTAAAGTTTTTTTCTTCAAAGGAATCATATGCATATAGTTTATCCTGTGAGTAAAATAAATAAATAGCACATAATCCATTCGAAATAGGATGTGCAACACACGTGCAAAGTTTTTAAACACAAGAGGGAACACAACTATAAAAAGAGCTGATTAAATATTGTTCTATAAAAGAAATAATGTAGTTTATGGGTTTTCAAGACCCTCTGCCAGTGCATAACATTTTTTAAAATAAGCTTGAAAAATCGAGCTTTTGAGGTTTGCTTGTGGTTTTATTTTGAAATCCAGAACCGGACGTTGTTAACTGCACTTCCTGGTTTCTTGACGTAGTAGCGGTTAACACCTAGCATGTCGGCTAATTGTGTAAACCTGCTCATTGGGCACCTTTTAAAGTCTTAAGTGTGATTTTGCGGTGTCTTCGCTCGTTAGTATGAAAACACCGAGGAACGACAACACTTCCTGAGGCCACACACGTCGTGTCGACATTTCTCGATCATATTTTGTACATGTTTTATTGTCGTGGACATCACCTGAGTCTGGAGGAAACAGAACAACTGGCCAGTGAGGAGGTAACTGCTGAATCTGTGGTTTACACACACACACACACCGGCTGGTTTACTGGTTTAAAAACACTGTTTATTAACATATACAGCAGGTTACAGTCCTTTGAACTGTCATGAACATGTGTAGGAAGATACATGAGTTCATCTGTGAGGTGGAAATGTGTGTTTGACAGCAGCTGGGAGGTTTCTTACACCAGTTATGCCTCTGACTTTATTACTGCGGTTAATCCCTCGATATTTTTAATGACATTTAGCTGTTTTGGAGACTTGTAGCATCCACACAATTATAAATAAATCATTATTTATTCTTGGTTATCATTTAGCAAAAAGTAAAAGCTAAACCTAAGCTGCATTACTCTTAGGAATTCAGTTAATTCCTAATTTTTCTAATAAACTATGGATTACTGTTTATTTTGTGCTGTTCACTATGTTGATATATCAATTTAAAGATGACTTTTTCGATCAGTGATGCTTTCAAACAGTCCAAACCAGGAAGATGTTGACTTTTTACAAAGATGTAAAACAGAGGAAGGTAGCATTCATTTGACAATATTTGACTTATTTTGCTTGCTAAATGACGTAATCAATAAATATATAATCAGGATATTTATTTTTTCAGCACGAGGTCTGTTATGCCAACACATGACTGACAAAAAACTGCAAATCTTCAAATTTTTCAAGCTAGAAGAGCTGGAAATAAGACTTGAATATAACCAAACTAGATACTATTATATGTATTGATTGTGAGCACTGTTAAAAGCTCAAGGTCAAGATAAATGATGCGTTCAAACTGCCTGATCAGTCCAAACCTGGAAGAAGTTCACTTTACAGTGAGGTTAAACGCAGCATGAAAGCAGATCTTCTCAGTTGACAAGCTTTAATTTTGAGAATGTTTTGCAGTTTTTTTTTTAGGGTGACCGAATAAGGTATATTTTATGTTTTGATGTGGATACTAAAATCCCCAAATTAGAATATGACATCACCTCCAGATATTTCTAGCAGAGACAATCGAGCAAAATGTTTGAGCACTAAAATAGCAAACATCAACATCCTCCATTCTACCGAATCAAAGAGCAGGGTTTATATTCCAGAGCTGCTGGTTTAAACCAACCTGCAACAAACCACCCAGAGAAGAGGAAGCATGAAACTGACCAGAAAGACACCAACTGCAAAACCATAGGGAAATAGATGAGTTGGCATCACAAAATCTGCTGCAATGGGAAACAACCCAGAGTGATGATATAGACCTCTGATGCAGCATAAAAACTTAATCATCCACCCAAATACAACACACTTATTATTTGGCTAATTCTTTTTGTTTTACTAATTGTTTTTGAATTAATCTAATAATTGTTTCCTCTATAAAATCTCAGAAAACAGTGACACAGACACAGAAAAGCAGCAAATCTCAAAAACTGAGAAACTGAAACTTGCAGAAGTTTTTAGCTTCATCAATGATTTGATTAACAAATCAAATTACTGAGTCACCTCTACTAACTACTTTTATAATTGTGTATCATTACAATCATCTCTTTGACATTTTGTAGACGTCGCCTTGGCCCCTGCACTGAGCTTTTTCCACAACTTTCTGATATTTTATGCTTTAGAAATAAATTTAACTTGACATAATATCTAATGTTACTGAATAATTAGAATTCCTCTCTTGAACCCTTCTTGCAGTGAAGCTGCTCGGAGATCTGGTGCCAGCCTGTTTCTCCAGAGGGGATGGATCCTCTGGGTGCTCGCTCTCAGTTTGTAGATATCCAGACTCTCCCCACGTGGCAGCAGCAGCTGGGTGAGGATGGTGAGGAGCCGCAGGATCAGAGCGACAGTCTGCTCAGTCAGCAGGCCTTCCCCTCTCCCTTCCCCTGCAGACCAGACATCAACCGCAAGATCATCCTCTTGTGAGTCACGCCAACATTTTCCCACTTTGTTGCTGCTGGGTTAAAGTCCCCTGCAGATGCTCAGTTGCTCAGATTCCCAGCTTCGGTTTTAGTTAGAGGATTATATTGTCTTTTGAATGGAGATACAAAATATAAACAAACCTAAACTTGAGGTGCAGTGTTTTGACCTGGATTTAACAAATCAAAATCGTGGACTTTAAATAAAGATGGATCACGCGTCTCCGCTTCCTACTGTTGCACAAACATGAAGTTAAAGTATATCTTGGAAATGGATGTCACCAATTTGCACAGTTTTGATTAAGTTGTGCAGCCGTGGTGTCTACGTGTCGATATACACACCCGACCAATCCAACGTCAGTCTCAGCTGTCAATCATCGTTTTTTTATTTAATTGATACCAAACTTACCGTAAAATTGGACATTTGAAAACTTAATAAGAACTACGTTACATGACAGAAACCATCTTTGAGAAAAATTGCTTGTCCCATGCCTTCTATTTTATAAATAATATAATCTATCGAAGTATGTTTTCATTTAAATACCTAATGTTTGTCTGTTACTCAAATCTAGTTTATCTTGACTTTTTGTAGATGTGTCTGTGCTGTTTCAGACGTTTGCCCAGTATTTAACTTTGTTACCATAATTATTCTAACTTTGGAGTGATAAATCATTAAATTTGTGTTGTTGCATTTGTGTCCACATGCTGATGTTTTGGCTTTAATGCCTCCATGCCATCGACAGTTTAAGCCGAAGTTATTCAAATTTTTAAGTGTCTGAGTCCACAGAACACTTCTGGAGTCTCAGGGGTAAACAGCATTACAGCCGATTCCAATACAATTGAAGTCAATTCCTCAGACGTAATAAAACATCAGAAAAAACACAACATGCCTCCATACTGCTCGTGTGGTGTCATCTAAGTGTCCGCAAGACCCGACATTCATATTTGACTCGAAAGGTCATCACTACGGCGTGTTTTTAGCCTCCTCCGAGGTGCCTTCAAGTATCGGGCACACCATCGTGTGGCTACGTCCGCTAGCATCGCCACTTCCGGTAGTGGACATTTAGGCTTAAAACACAGTGTGAATGACCTCGTTTCAAGTCGAATATGTTTGTCGGGGCTTGCAGACACTTGGATGGCACCACACGAGCAGTATGGAGACATGTTATGTTTTTTCTGTTGTTTTATTACGTCTGAAGAGGCGGTCGCCTTGACTGAAACATTGTTTACCCCTGAGACTCCAAAACTGTGACTCAAACACTTCCACCACCCCTCCATCGCCATAGTGGTGAGTAGATAATGGGTGAATTTTCATTTTTCGGTGAACTATCCCTTTAAACGAGATATCTCAAGATTGTTCGAACTGAATTTCTTCGAATTTTGCACAAACATCAAGTTGGACTGAGCAATAAACCGATTAACTTTAGTGGTCAAGGTCTCACTGGTCACACAAGGTCATATGTTGAGTATGACAAAATACACTTAATACCTTTCCAAGTCTCCACAACATGTGTATCATGAGTGGACAGGCATGGATTTAAACTGCAGCTTGACTGGTTGGCAGAGACGTTCAACTGCAAGGCAGTAATTCTAGTTTTGTTTAAACCTTCCCTCATCTGACTGTTTGCACTTCAGACATTTAATTGAATGAGCAGAATTAAATCCAGAGCCATGATTTACTTGCTTTATTCATTTGATGTTGGATCAAGTGGATCAAACATCCGACACCCTGGAAAATTTGATTTACACCGATCTTACTTCTAATTTATCTGTGAAGTGACTGAGAACAGTTGCTTTGTTGTTTCTGAACAGAAAGATGTTTGCAATCAGAGTCTCTCCTCGTGTTTATCTGATATTTGTTTTTGTTTGATAGAGGTTCATGGGAAAATCGGTGAATCTGCAAGTCAAAATTGATTTTCTACAGATTGAAGAGCCCAGCGTGTGGGTAGTTATTTGGTCGTTTTAGTCAAGGGCAACTGGACTTGAGTAATATTTTTTTATTGTATCAGGTTTTCTGTAGTTCTTTAAATTTCAGTAATAAACCCAAATGTTAACAAAATTTCCCACACGCTAAATCAACTTTCATTGGATTAGAAAAATAGTTTTAGCCCATTTAAAGTTGAGGGGTTAAAGAAGATGTCAAATACTGCATAAATTGTAGTGTGTCAGTTATGTTTTTCGGTGAAAACAAGTACTAGAATTGTCGAAGGCAGAGTCGGCACGAAATTTGGCGGAGGCGGCCGCCTCGCAATTCTCTATGCAGGAAATACCCTGTCATCACTGTCAGTTTTATCAGATGTGAGTGACATCCTAGAAAATACAGGAGCAATAGCACAAACTCATCAGGTGTCAGAAGCAGCTCTGGGTTCATAGTTCAAATGCTGCCTGTGTCTCTCCGAGTGCTAACCCAGCTCAGTCCAGAGTCCAAATCACTTCATAAATCCTCTTTGTGCAGGAACACATGACCGTCTGGTGCCCGACATGGCGGCACTTTCTCTGTGAGAGCCTTGTTGTTGTAGCCGCCCTCCAATGCTGCACATTCCTGCTGCACGACCATGACCAGGAAGAATTGACCCTCGGGCAGTGCTCTTTATCTTGTGACCACTTGAAATTAAAAAAAAATTCTTCTAGTGAACCCTTGTTAAAGGTTGCGTAAGTCAATAAGTGTTAAACAGCCCCACTATAAATATATTTTCCCTTTTTAACTGTTTGATATTGAGTTTAAAGCCATAAGATACACGGTAGCCTTACGTTAACCTTTCAAGAAATCGAACTACACATTTTAGCTCCTGTCTCTTTAAGGCCCCGCTCTCGACCACTTGTTTGTGATTGGTCCACCAACTCCAGCACGTATAGTGGGGGTATAATTTGGGGTATCAGGCCGCATGACAATGACATAACAATGGTGCTGAAGTATGGTCTGGACTTGATGAGGTGTTTCTGGAGCATCTGTGTTTTCTGTGGAGGAGAGGAGCTCCCTTTACTACGGACTTTGGAATTTTTTACTTCACACAAAAAACCTTGTAACACACTAGAGGAAAGAAAAAGTAAAAAAGCATCTATATCTCCTTTAATACACTGTATGGGATTCAGTGTAAAATGAACATCGTAATCCTGATCAATAAACCTTGTTTTGCTCTTAGAAATAAATGACAAGATGAATTTTAAATCAGCTTTGAATCAAAGAATATTGACTCGCATCAAATCAATTAACAATCTGATATTGATAACTTTGTTATCAAAGTATGAAGATCCATGACCTTATATAACCAAACTGCTGAAGTGAAACTTTCAGATAAGCTTGTTGCTGCTGTAGTCACGACATAAATCACATCTTAATTTTTGTTTCAAACAATGCCACTATTATTAAAACAGGTTCTAAGACTCAACGAGGTCGGTTTCTCACTGCAGTTATTTTCTGGCAGTGGTTGGCTTTGGATTGTGACTCATCTTTTATAATCTAAAGAGGGTTGATGTGAAAGGAAAAAAAAAAAAAACTGTGTTCCTGGAAGCTCAACCTGTCTTGTGACCAAATGCTTTCAACACATGGTCGAGTAGTTCCTCATTGTTCTCTCCAAACAAACCTTGAAGGGCTTCAGAGTAATTACATGACTGTACTGAAGCAGTAAAATAAGCACATTACTTTTGCTAAATGTTGTGTGTATAAAGTTAATTGCATAAATATGTGCATATGTGTGTTTGCTCAACCAATCATCCTTACATTAAACACTTATAAAATATCAAGAATAAATTGAATGGAGATAATTATTGAAAAAAGCTATTTGAGAATTCACACCAGTGGTAAAATATGATGCAGATATACTTTCAACAATATACCAAACACAATGATATGATTAATTAAAAAGTGTTCATTTAAGTTGGACGATATGACTGCTCCCTAAAAGTTAAGCCAAAATGTCTCAATTGCCCCCTGGTGGCTGGCTGCAGAATAGGTCAGAAACCCTGCCTCCTCCATGTTAGCAAATGGGACGTGGACCAAACTACAAAGTTTCTCAAAGATCTATTATGTCATTTTAAGTAGTTCTTATCACACTGATACACTTCATGTTTCTGATAAGTTTGGTCTTAATTATTAATTTAATGCTAAACGTAAAATGTAATGTTTGACAGCTGAGACTGACCCGCTATTGGTCACGCATGTGCACTGATTGAACCTCACTACTACGGCTCCATTCTTTGATCACTACTGCAGAAACTCTGACTCCGAAAGCATGACTCCATCATCAATGCAAGGCAGTGTTCATATTTGGGATATTTTGTCCACAATTCTGCATAATGGAAGGAAGTGGAGATGCGTCTACCATCTTGATGTACAGTCTATGCAGACAACATACATTCTTCCCAAAAGTTTTTTTTTGCTCCTTGCTGTACACACTACATGTGTATTTGTGCTTATATAAACATTTTAATGCTGTAACTTTTATTTTTCCCACGACAGCACTGGGGACATCGCCCTGCTGAACTGCACTGCCATTGTGAACACCAGCAACGAGTCCCTAAACGACAAGAACCCGGTGTCTGACAGCATCCATCAGCTCGCAGGGCCGGAGCTGCGAGATGAGCTGTTCAAAGTAAAAGGTAGAGCTGATGTAAAAAAAAAAAAGAAAACTGGAGAGATGAGGTATAGCTGTCAACATTGTTGATTCGACTGCTCAGTGATGCTGTGAGTTCACGTCTGGAGGCAGAATGAAAAAAAATGTCAGCATATGAGTGCGTACTCACAGGTGTTTTTTACGTAACCAGACACATGCCGCTCAGCTGCATTTATTAAAAAAATAAGCAATTTTTGCAGCTTACTTTATACCAGATTGTAAATCAGTTTTGTTTGCATGTTTCCGTGCAGGATGTCGGACAGGTGAGGCGAAGCTGACCAAAGGCTTCAACCTGGCAGCTAGGTTCATCATCCACACAGTGGGACCAAAGTTCAAAAGCAAGTACAGGACGGCGGCGGAGAGCTCGCTATATAGCTGCTACAGGAACATCATGCAGCTGGCTGCGTAAGAACCATCAGATCAACAAAATCCAATCAACCGTTTTGTTAGTCAGCCCATCAGTAAATCATAAAACCATGCAGTATTAATGTACTAGAAACCTGTATTAGTACTAACTGTTCCTAATGTTGTGTTCAATCTGATAAAAGCTCTGTGTTGTATAAGCAAATCCAATCATTTCTTATGGAGTTAAGCTGTCATGACACATTTTTTAGATTTCAGCTAGATACATTTTACCCCTCAGATATGATTTTGTTTGATTAATAATGTTTGTGCTTAAATAAACATGAATTTGATGGAAGAACACACAAAATGCATTAGAGAGATTGTAGAAATAGACTTCCCAAAAACTATGACAGCATATTATAGGTAAAAAAATGATGGAGCCTGTAGAGCAGGTATAAAATATAACAATATAATTTAACAAATATAATAACTAAATGAGAAATTTTTAGTCACATTTTATTTTTACATGGGAAAATAAAATTCTAAATGTCAACGAATCTACTGTCAAACATATTTAAGTTCTCATAATGTTTAGTATTACATTTTTAGTTCTTACATCATTTGACGTGCAATGTTATGTGTAGTTGTGTGAGTTTGTACGGAAACCGTCAAACCAATCACTGGTGTGCAGTATAAATGTTATGTTAGGTGTGAGATGTGGTTTCTTTTCTTGCCTCCACAGAGAGCAGTCAATGGCATCTGTCGGTATATGTGTGGTGAGCACGACCAAACGAGGTTACCCACTGGAGGATGCTACACACATCTCGTTCAGTAAGACACATAAACTCACACAAGTGTCAGTACAAAAAACACACATGCAAAGCTATTCACGTGTGAGGCACAGTCATACACAACATGTCACATATCACAGATTCTGTTTTGGTACAAACACCCGCACACATAGAAAGAGACAGAGACCCACATACACTCAGATAATTGTTTTAGAAACGATGCAATCATAT